>NW_026622852.1:19603922-20867922 GCF_023065955.2 Ursus arctos
GAACGAACAAACAAATGGTAGTAACGGTCATTATGGGCTCACAAAGTGTTTTCATGAGGTGAAGTCATCCCTTCCCCGATCTTGGAATGGAACATGGAAACAGTTACAATGCCTGGACACACGCTTCAGGCATTTCGGAGGTGATTTTTTTAAACAGGAGCAAACAAAAACAAAATAAAACAAAAACCAAAAAAAAAAGAAAAAATCACTTTCTTAAAAGTTATAACAAGAATTTGGCTTTGTAAAATTTTCTCCATCCTAGACAACCTCCCAGAACCACTGATTGAGAAATCTTTAGCCATGTGAAGGAAAATTTGCAAAATAATGATTCATGCAATGAATGGGGGGGGGGGGGCAAGGGCATAGATTTTTCACTACTCTTGAGCCCAAACTCTGACTTCTGAATGACTTATTAGCTGTATGACCTTGGGAAAGCCTATTTAAATGTCAGCATCCTCACTGGTAAAATGGAATATTTAATTAATTTAGTTATTGCAAGAATTAAGAAAGATTAATAGTGGCACTTAGCAAGCTCAATAGACGTGAGTCCCCTCCCTCGCCTGTCTCACTTTCCTTCCCTGCTCTCTCCTTCTCTGACACCCAGATATTCTAAAACCATAAAGGTAGGTGAGATCATGTAATTAATTTTTCAATGTTCTTATTCCTCCCGTTCAGAGACTTTTTAAAAACATGAGTTGGAGGAGCTCTAAGTTTTCCACTCATTTTTTTCTGAGTGTTAGAACTAAGATATTACGTCTTATTATATAACAGAAAAACAGAGAAGCTAAGGGCTAGGACATAAAAATTATTGTTAACTAGACAGGCAATACAATAAAGAAGAAGGATGTAGCTATTTTTCTGTTGTTATCTCTAAAAGTGGTTGAGGAGATACAATGGAAGAGGAGGTGGTCTGTGCTTCTGAAGTTACTGCTGTCTTAGAAGCTTTCACAGGGACATCTGTTGACTTTTGCACAAAGGAAGCTGAAGGGGATCAAGGCGGAGTGGAAGAGACTATGGTTCACAAGGGAGCCACATCTGTTTGGTATGCTCCCAACTGAGAACGCTAGACTTCAAAATAGTACGGGTATCCTAGTTAAAGTAGGATCCAGGAACAGATGAAAGATTTTATTTCCCCCCATGTGTCAATGGCAGAGATCAACAGCTGTTCATATGCTTTAATACCTAACTGAGGGTGAAGACTTCACATCTGTCAGTATTTTCCGGTCCTGTTTCCTTGGATCGCAGTGGGGAGGAGGTGAAGTCTGAACCCCTCCCAGTTCCCAGGCAAGAACACAGAAATATGCCTGGGATTCAAAGCCCTAATGCTAAGCAGAGCTCCCCATTTCTCATCCACCCGGGGTCTGCTGTTTGCAGAGAATTCTTCTTTTACTTTATCCTGACAGACATCTTGATCATTTCCATGATAATGACTCACGGCAGAACAAAGATCAAAAAGAAGAAAAGTAGGCTGGAATCAGGGGGAGGAAGAAGAGGAGGAAATGAATTCTAACAGAGAAAGTGGCTCCTAAAGATAAGTTTTTTCAAAAGAGAGCAAGAATATAATCCAAGGGCAAATGACAGCCGTGCACAGGATGCTGATAAAGACCTTCAGGGTAAAGCCGGCGGTTTTTACTGACCCCTAACATTTCGCGTTGGAAAAATTAAACAGAGAAAATTAGCCTCTATGAAGGCAAAGTGCAGGATAGACTGAGGGTGCTGTAAAAGGGATTCAGTGCTTCTGTTTAACTTCTGATCACCAGCACTACAGACATGCTGGGACTTTATAGAGATGATTTTGTCCTCCATTCTTCCATCCACTGATCTGTCTATCCATCCATTCAATAACTTGTAAGGCACCAAGACTAGACTTAGTACTGGAATAGTCAAATGAATAAAAGACATTCCATACCTTTACGGGACTTACATTCTAATGGGTGAAAGCCTTCACAGAGGACATGGTATAAAGGATGCAGGAGAAATTCACTAGTTAGAGAAGATGGGGGATTCCAGAAGGAGAAAACAAGATGGATAAAACCAGGGAGGTAAGAAACGGACTGTTTCTGGAGGGAATGAAAAGCAATCTGGGCAGTTAAACAGAGTAGTGGCAGGTGCTTATTACAAGTACAGATTCTCAGGTCTCATCTAAGAGAGTCTGATTTAGTTGTTAAGGGGGAGGGCCAAAGAATTTGCATTTTGAACAGAAGGCCCATATAATTCTGATACAAACAAACGTTTGACAACTCTAACTTCTATTGATTAACATTTCCCCAAAGATGCTAATGGTGCTTCATTAAAAAAAAAAAAAAAAAAAGATATAGGTTCAAATTAGGAAATACTACATACTAAAGTATTCCTTTCTTGGACATTTATAATGCACATTAGCATATTAAAGTCCTTCAGTAAAGAAATTGTTTTCATTCAGCAGTTCCCAACTTATTTTCCATGGACGAAAGAAAAAAAAATCATGGTGCACCTATTAAGATCTCTCAGAACTATGTACTATGAAGCAAAGGTTGGGCAGAGCTGAAACAGAGGATTCTGACCAGGTGAGTATGTTCTGCAAGCCCATTGAATGGCTCAGGAAATGTCTGGAAAAAGACAGCAAAGTCAATGACTCGGGGATATGGCGGCATCTGCTGATTTTCTCCAAGTAAAGTCTAAAACCATCTATGATGTCCTAGTTTCCAAGCCGACTGCCAGAAGCTTCCTTACTCTCAAGTAACACACCATAGCTCTGCGATGTTATTTCTGGTCACCAATTCTATGTGGTAACCACGGCTGCCAGAGACAGCAGAAGTGCCCAGAGTTCAAAGCATCAAGGAGCAGAAACAGAAGAGGAAAGACAAAGAGGACATATCCTTGCCCACATTTATTTATCTTTATTGCTATCACATGTTCTGCACTGAGCACTGGCAGTTGGGGAAATTCCTCCTAGCAATAAAAGACGCCTCTGACAGTCAAAAAATTACAAAAAGATATGAACCTAAGAACTTCCCATCCCCCTGAGTTGCCTATTATATGGCTGGGGGCGTTTTGGAACCCTGCCTTCTTCCTCCTGTGCTGGTGAGCCAAGAGAGTTTGCACAACCACACACACCACCTCCTTCCTTAGCAAGGAACAGCACAGAGCAAGAGCATGAGAGAGCTGGACAAGTCAAGGCAGCACAGTGGTTCTGAGCGAATTGGTTTGTGTGCGGAATATTTCAAGATGTACATACTGCCCTAATCAACATATACACGTTTCTCCCCCCCGGTATTAGCTTAATCACTTCCATACCCCCCCCCACCTCAACTTCCCATATGCCACATAGGGACACACACATCCCATCTAGAGGGGATTTCGACAATGTGTTCCAAATGCTTCTTTTATATCCCAAACCATCTCAGAGCTTTTTAATACTACTGTCCAACAGCACAAGTATTTTTTCAATCATTCCACAAATATTTCCTGAGTGCCTACAAAGGTTCCAGGGCACTGTGCTAGACACTGGAAACACAAGAGTAGAAGTAGGGGATTGTTCCTTCCTATTGAATCTCAGGCTTAAAAACACAAAACAAAACAAAACAAAACAAAACAAAACAAAACCCCTGAATTTTCAATTCAGCCTGTCAGTGCATGGAAAATCCAATTAGCAGCAGCATAAATAAATATAAAAGGGAGATAAGGTTTGGTCCTTCCCCTGGAAGAGTTTTATGGCTCAGAGCACCAAGCAAATGAAAGCATTTGCATTTCAAGTGTCCTAGTGGGTCCAGCAGCCTATACAAGTGTCCACAGTTAACAGTACAGCCTAGAATTAATAAAAAATGATCAGGAGTGGGCAGAACAGAATGCCAGAATCTTTATTTCCCAAGAATGCCAACCCCTGTTTGCTTGATCCCCAAATAAGCTCATGGATTCTCACACTAGGATTCCCTAACCTGAGAGGTGAATACCAATAAATGCACCAGACTTAATGTAACTTTAACTAGTTAATTAGCCAAAAAATGAAAATTCTACCAGGATAACTGGGTGAGTTTGGAGTCTAGTCCTAAGGAAGCCAGCAAGATCAAATCTAACATTTCACCAAGGCAATGTTCCCAAGCATGTGGTATGTGTACCACTGAGGTCCACAAAATAATTGTAAGTAGTCTGCAAATTTTTTAATTTCAAGGAGGTTCTTGGGTATGGAAAAAACACACTGCAGGTATGGTGGAATTTAGGGAAACATCGATATGGTGTTCCCCAGCATTCAAAGACGAGAAGAAGCCTCTGCAAACTTACTGGGCTTGGGTGGGATGCACCAAAATAAGCAAGAAGCTGGTCACAGACTTACCCACACAGGTTGGAAATATGTCCTCATTGTTGATCTGGACCTCGATCCAATCCATTAGAAGGTTCATGTACTGGGGAGCTGGCAGGGCAGTTGGCTTCTTGTACTTGAGGTCATCCTGCCACCGATACTCGTATTTGGGGCCCCCTGACATCACGGGGCAGGTCTGCTCGGTGCAGAACTCACAGATGGTACCATAGATGAGGTTGATCCGATTGAAGAAGTCCACCACGTGCACCGCCACCCAGTCGTTCTGGTCCTCCCCACTGGGCAGCTGCACAGCCGCCTTCAGGTCCACGCCTGAGTTGAGGGATGCCTGAGCCCGTTTGTGGAGCTCAAATCTCTGTGTGCCAGGTTCAAATTTCCTCTTGGGCCGGAAGGTCTTGTCCTTGTTGAACACCTGCTTCAAGGCTATGGACATGGTCTTCTCCTTCTCTTCCTTTTTTTTGCAGGAAGCAAAAAGGCACCTAGAACTTTTCAGGGAGAGGTCACAACCCAGCAGGGTTTTCCACTGCCAGCCGTCTGGCCCCAGGCTTGCGGTCTGCAGCTTTTAATCTCTTTTAGGCGGCCCCTTCCATCTTCCTCTTGAATAGTCTCCAAGAGAACCTCATGTTTCTTTCTAAAGGCTGAAGAGAAAAGGGTCTTCTTAGTACCCAGTTTGCATTTAAGAAACAACAAGAGCTTAGATCTGGTTTCCACCTTGCTTCTGACAGTACCTACTTCCACCCAGGTATAAGGATGTCAAGGACATGCCAACACCCCCCCCACCCACCCCGGCCCCGAGCATCTGTAATGGTGATTCAAACCATACAAACAACTCTTTTTCTTCATGGCCTTGGTCAAATCTCTGGCAACTCTTCCCTATGTGGTCACAGACTAATGGACTCTCCAAGATGTTAATGTGAACATGTTAGTCAAGGCGCCATCCCCATCCCACATATGCTCCTTTTTAGAGCATCTGCCCCACTCCCCACTGCCTTTATTGAGTAAGCATGGAATCGCTACCCCATGCTCTTAAATAGAACTGATTGGATCAGGGGTGGCTATCACACCAGGCTGGCTAATAAGAATATCTCTCAGGGGAATTTGGGATCAGGGCCCAGCCTTTGTCAGGCATTGTTCCTGAGAAACAATGAAAACTGGGCCTGGTTGAGCCCTATTTGGACCACATGCAGTGCAGTTAAGAAAGCTGCTCTGCTGAGAGGGGAGGGAGGAGAGAAGACTGAGGAAGGAAGGAGAGTGAGGAGGGGGGGAAGAGGAGGAGGGGGGAGAGGAGAAGGAAAATGTCACTGATATCCAGAGAAACATTCAAGAGCACAAGTGGCTATAGGGAGAAGGAGACAAGAAAAAAAGAGAAACAGTGAAGAGAGTGGATTCTTGAGTTCCTGGTAATCTTCTAGGAATTGGTTCCAGTTATTTCTAAAGCCTAGCTGTGATTCCAGCCCTTGAGATCCATAGGTTTTCCCTGAATTAGTCAAATAAATCCCTGGTGGATCAGTTGCCTGGGTGGCTTAGTCGGCTAAGCATCTGCCTTTGGCTGAGGTCATGATTCTCACTCTCCCTCTGCCCCCCATTGTGCTCACTCTCTCTCTCTAGTGCTCTCTCAAATAAACAAAATCTTTAAAATAAATAAATAAATAAATCTCCTGTTTTACTTCAGCTAACTTGAGTGGGTTTTGTTTCTTTCCAAGAATCCTTAACTACGATGGCATTTATCACCCCTATAATATTTTATCCTTTACATCTTTGATATCATACCCTAGAATTCTGAGGAAGAGGTGTACAACAAAACTTTCTGTGATAACGCAAATGTTCTATATCTTTGTTGTCCAATATGGTACCAACTAGCCATATGTGGCCCTTGAAGTGTGGCTAGTGTGACTGAGGAACTGAATTTTTCATTTTATTGAATTTTAACTAATTGAAATCCAAATAGCTACCTGCAGCTAATGGCTACCATTTTGGAAAGTGTAGCTTTGGCTTTCAGTGCTCTCTTCTTTATTATCTCACTTGACCCTTACAAAAGCCTGGTGTGGTTTATAGTAGATTTGTAGTAGTTACCACTGTCCCTGCGTCTCTAAGAGGTAAACTTACTTGCCTAACAACGTCCCATAGCTAGTATGGGCATAGTTAGGATTGCAATCGAGTTTCTTGACTCCTAGTAAATATTCTTTCCACGTAGCCTTATATTCTAAAAAGTGATGCCCTTCAACCTGTCTTTCCTTCTGGTTCCACAAATTACCTAAAGACCACAGGTATAGATCGGCTGGAGGTAACGATTGTGTGCTGTGACTTGGAAACAGAGAGGAGAAAACTGACCCACTTGTGGATCAAGTCCTAGCAAAATGGGCCGGCCACCAAATGTGGCCAGATTCAGAAGAGCCCATCATGGAATCTGCTACAATGAACTTGGAGCTGATACCAGTGTACTGCACCTGCCCTATTTAGATGGGGTTTTGCTATTCCACACTCAAACATGGCTCGGTGATGCAGTCAACCTTAGGTTATTCAGGTAAAAACATAAAAACAAAAACACCCGAGACATCCGTGCTCCCTCTCACAGGCTGATCATTCAGGTGCGTGCCCCCTTTGGCCACACTCTGCAGTCCCCATCTGCTCACTTCCTTCCTCTTACCTCACTCGCTTTCTATTAGGTTTTCCCTGAAATGCCACATTGACGAGGGTTTTTTTATTCCCTCCTCACGCGGTATTGAGCACTAACCCCCAGCCCCCATGGAGATCCATGTGGAAAAGCAGGTCCCTTGGCACTCTCTGCCTGAGACCGTCTGTGAAATCACACTCCTGGGTGCTTCAAACTATCACCACGAAGGAAATCACCACACAAACTCTGCAAACCCTAGGGAAAGAAAGGGGTCATCTCTCCCTGAAAAGAATACCTTCCCAAAGGCTTAGTCTGCCTGGAAAGACGTTGGAGAAAACTGAGGGCCCTAAAAGTGCTTTTCCAAAATTAAAATATGAGCTAGAGGTTGGGAAGATAGAGAAAGGATGGTAAGGTTGTTGGGTTTTTTTGTTTGTTTTGTCTTTTAAAATAGACAATAGTGGGGCGCCTGGGTGGCTCAGTCAGTGAAGCGTCAGACTCTTGGTTCCACCTGAGGTCATGGTCTCGGGATGGTGAGATGGAGTCCACCTTGACTCTACACTCAGCTCAGCCCGGAGTCTGCTCAAGATTCTCTCTCTCCCTTCTCCTCTGCCCCTCCCCCCACGTGTACACTCTCTCGCAAATAAATAAAACCTTAAACAAAACAATACAAAACATCGGGGCACCTGGGTGGCTCAGTCCGTTAAGTGTCTGCCTTTGGCTCAGGTCGTGATCCCAGGGTCCTAGGACCGAGTCCCCAGCCGGGCTCCTTGCTCGGCGGGGAGCCTGCTTCTCCCTCTGCCTGCCGCTCCCCCTCCTTGAGCCCTCTCTCTCTCCAAATATATAAATAAATAAAATCTTAAAAAAAAAAACCAAAAACAATAGTCCCTCTGTCTAAATGCTTAATTGCTGACAGAAAAGCAGCAACCGCCCAAATGCCGCCCCTTCATGTCTCCAGCAAGTAAGACTCGTCGTTCTGTTATTCTGAAAATGAGGGTGCCATCAGTTTACCATGGTCCTCAGAACAATCTTCTTTCGTCGCCTTACATGACCCTCAGCATCACTTGTTGGGCTGTTTCCCTGGGGCCTGGAGTATCTGCTTGCATGGACACCAATGTGAAACCTTCCTCCTTACCCTGGCAGGCTACTGTGCACACCCCGAAAGACCCTCTAGCAGCTCCGATGACAGGGTGTGAACAACACAGAATAATCATAGCAAATCCTCGTCACAAAGCCCTGCAGTGGCCGGTACGCACAAACATTCCAGTAAATACTAAAACCTCACATGAAGTTTAGAGATTTTTCTTCCAGAGACACTTAGATAATGAACTTGAAGATACCAGTCTGTTGAACTGGCTGGGCATTTATTCAAAACTTTAAGCAGCTTTAAAGCCATTCCTTCTTTTTGCCTCAACGTAAAAGGCTTACTGGAGGGGAAAAAAATCATCTTTGGAGGATTTTTTCTTAATCATGTCCCTTAGCGTGCCACTACTGGCTACCATTTATTTTTTAAGATTTTATTTATTTATTTATTTGACAGAGAGAGAGAGGCAGCGAGAGAGGGAACCCAAGAAGGGGGAGTGGGAGAGGGAGAAGCGGCTTCCCGCTGAGCAGGGAGACCGACACGGGGCTCGATCCCAGAACTCTGGGATCATGACCTGAGCCGAAGGCAGATGCTTAACGACTGAGCCACCCAGGCTAGCATTTATTAAACTCTACTATCCACCAGATCCTTTATGTATGTTATTAACATTTTAATCCTCACTATAGTCTTGCATGGTGGATGCTTTTATGACCACTTAGCATAAAAAGAAACTGAGACTCAACTAGATTAAATGATTTGGCAGAAATCACAAAATTAGTAGATGGTAAGGCTAAATTTTGAACACAGAACTCTCTGGCACTGAAACAAATGTGACTTTTTTTCTCACTAAAGCTGCTTTAAAATCTCATAAACATTTTTATGTTTTCAAAGCTCCTTCACATGTAGATTTCAAAACTCCTCACAACAAGACTAAAGGAAGCTAGAACAGGTGGTATTTTTATCTCCATTTTACAGATAAAGAAACAAAAACTCTGATCTCCTCTAATGCTTGTTCTAAATGCATTAGCCATTCTGACATGCTCAAACATGAGGATGTCTCTTCTGCTCAAACTGTTTCACCTAGAATAAAGCTCTCTGGAGATGGGATAGATTGGTGAGTGGGCCCCCATGTTTAAAGACATTCGCAATCCAGGATGGATAATAACAATTTCATCATACCACTGAATGGCTGAACCAAAAGACATCTATATCTTTCTTTGAGTGTCAAATGCTGTATCGGGGCAGATACTCAGAAGAGTTTTGAAATGAAACACGAACAGGAAATTCACCTGGCCTTACTGACCAACTCAGAGCCCCATCACGACCCCTGCCCATAATTTATACAGTGAGCTTATTAAATGGTTAGAGCTGCACTTCTCAGATGTTAAGGTGGGATCTTGTTAAAATGCAGGTTCAGATCCGGTAGGTCTGGGACGATGCCTAGAATGCATCTGCATTTCTAACAAGCTCCCTGGTGATGCCAAATCTACTGTCCTTGGATGACACTTTAGGTCACTAAGAGAGCTTGTTAGAAATGCAGGCACTCAGGGGCGCCTGGGTAGTGCAGTCATTGAGCGTCTGCCTTTGGCTCAGGGCGTGATCCCGGCATTCCGGGATCGAGTCCCACATCGGGCTCCTCCTCCTCTCTCACTCCCCTGCTATGTTCCCTCTCTCGCTGGCTGTCTGTCTGTCACATAAATAAATAAAATCTTTAATAAAAAAAAAAAAAAGAAAGAAAGAAATGCAGGCACTCAGGCTTCGCCCCAGACCTAGCAGATCTAAGCCTGCACTTTAACAAAATCTCAGAAGTATACCCTTTGAGGAGCACAGAGTTGGAGGGCTTGCCTGACTGGCTGGGTAAAGGGGTAACAAAATAAACTTCCCATTTGTTGTTTTGTCGACAGTTTGCTTCATAAACATAGTCTTCAGTTGTGTGTGTGTGCGTGTGTGTTTAAGAAGAATGAGGGGAAACTCACTGTTTTGAATATAAATGCCTTGACAGATGGTGACAATGTCCAGGTCTATTGATCTGGATTGATTTGGAGAGCACAGTGCCCAGAACCCTGGAGGTATCCAGTGAATAACTTTCCATAAATGCCAGACAGAATGTGGATGCCACTAATGGTGGGGCAGCCTCATGCAGAAAAGCTTCTTTGACTAATGAAAATGTAACACTAGCAACAGCACAGTTGTTATTCTCTGTCCTTGTCCAGTCTCCAGAAAGGAAAGAACAAGTCATAAGTTTTGCCCCCTGGGTAGAAGCTATAATCAAATTTTATGTTATGAATAGCATCCAGGACAATGCTGGTTCTCAATAAAACTCCGAAGCCAATTGCTCATTCAGTCAATGGACATTTACTAAAGACTTTTTATGTGCCAGACTCAAGGCTAGGCATCACAGACACAGAGCTAACGAAAACTTGTGTCTGCCTTTGAAAAGCCCACAATTTGCCGTCTAGTTTGAGGTTAGTGCATTGGCTTTTGCTTTAGAAGCTACAAAGTTAAATGCACCAACATGGATAGGGATGTGATTTCTTCACAGGATTACTCCAGTTCAGAATGAAAAGGACAATAAAGAGTGAAGTCTTATGGAAAGAGAAAAATGGAAACCCAAATAAACAGCATAAAATTGACAGGAGCTCCATGTGTTCTCCATATTTTCTGCTTAATAGATCAATTATAGCAATAAAACATGTGCACTATAAAAATATGCAGAGAGAACTCGGCTGGGCTGCAAGGGAATGTTGACGAGGTAACTAGGCAACCCTGGCAGGGAAAGTTCTTATTTTTCTTTTCCTATTGATGTCTTCTGCCTTATTAGTTGAAAATTCAAAGTGTCCTTGCCAGGATGAGGAAGAAATGAAGCAATTCTCCCATCCACCCTTAAGAGATCCATCTTCTCTAGCTGTGACCACCTCTACAGAGATGCTGGTAGTACAGGACAGAAAGGAGAGAAACCAAAGCTGATACTAGCTGGGGGGAAAGAAGTTCTATACTGGGGAGAAAGACGTTTGAAATCTCATCTATGCGGTGGAGGACTCCTTCCAGCAGGATCAACCAACAGGGCAATTCACCCCAGGAAGCTAAGGGAAATGCCCCTGAAGTGCCCCACATGTGGGACGTTCCATGTCATTTTCAGTGCTGGGGTCCCAGGAGCTAGGATGGTGCCTGGCACAGAGCCAACTTCACTGAATATTTGCTGAATGAATGAATAGAGGACAGTAAATGAAGGATCCTTCGCATCAAAGTGAAACCACAAAAGTGAAAACAAATTGAAACGCCTATGCTTTAGTTATCTGGGGACTCCCACCTGCATCTGTGAGCTCACTGCCAACTCACTGAGGTCCAATGACAAGCTGCTGTGCTGCTCTGAAGTATCCCCTCCTCAAAGACGAAGATATCTGTCCCACTTCTCTCTCAAATGCGCTGCTCCTTTCCCACGTGTTACCTAAAATTCCAGCTCTTCAGAATTGAAGAATGACTAGTCTGATCTCTCATCTTCCCACCATTTTTCTCTATATGGCTAGAATAGTGCATGGAACTCTTCTCTGACACGCCAGAAGCCGAATAAAAGCAGATCGGGTTTTTATTTTCGAGGAACGTATGTGTGTGTTTGTATGTGTGCGCGTACAATGAACATCACCTGACCTTCCCAGGCTCCAATAAAGGACGTGCCTAAAAATGTGATTCCATCAACCTTTTGAACTGTTTCACTCCTGCCTACTCATTAAGTGCTATCTTTGTTCACAAGACAACCCCAAATTAGAGAGATTCCTGTCTGAGAGGCAGCTTTCTTTCCTTTTTTTTCAACTAATCTACCTCCCCAACTTTGGGCCGCCATATCATTGCATTCTGGATTAGCTGGGAGAAACAAGGCTGCCTCATTTTAACTTCAAAGCCATGCATGATTTCCGAGCTTCCGAAAGCCCGTGTTATTTCTGAACGAGATGAAGTCAGTCTAAGCAGGTGTGGCCCTACACAGGCCTCTCTCTCTCATGCCCTGTCATTTTCTGGCTCTTCAATATCCATTCAAGTTAACACTCTCACTGGTTCCCTCACTTCTTTACTCAGTCACCAGTGTAGACATGCTAGCATTAAAAATGGGAGTAAACATTCCAAAGAGGAGAACATCGCACATCACCCTGTTAGACTGCAGAGACAGCAACAGCAGTGATGGATCAATGCACGGGGGCTCACAGCAGAGACCCGTACAGACCCACCATCCCACAGACATAGGATCTCCACCGTTGGGAAGAGGACATTTGGTGGGTGAGAATCGGCGAGAAGGGTAGAAGGATAGGAGAGGGTGGGATTTATTTGGTGTGGTTTAATTCACCACATACTCACATTCTGCTGAGGAAAAGGCAGCCTTTTTAAAAAAGTGTTTTCTTAAAGAGAATAATATTCTCTTAAATATAGGCCTTCTAGAGGCCAGTAGAGACTGGCTCGGATTCTCTGTTATGAGGAAGACGGCAAATCTTTGATCCAACCTTGGGCAGGGTGGATCTAATCTTGCCACAGTTTTAAAAATAAACAATGAAGGTAAAATTATTATATGATAAATGCTCAGTTGACCCACTGGATATTTATGAAAGATATCCTAGTTATTTTATTAATTTTTTAAAGGGGAAAATGAACTTCTCCAAGTTAATAACCACTCTATTATTCCCAAATCTTTGGACTAGCTAGAAAATATTTTTATGGTTAAAAAAAAAAAAAGACATAGGATTTGAGAACCCAATAGGTAAGTTGGCATGTAAAAACAGGGGGATGGAGAATAAGGAGGGAAAGACAGAGCTGATCGAATAGCTGTAATTTAAAAACTGAGGCAGATTTTTTTAATTTTTAAAAATTAATAACTTAACTTTTAACATATAGTATAATACTAAGCTATATTTCCACATTTGTACTCAGATTTTTTATTCATTTTGTGTCAGTTTCAGAAAGTTGTGCCTTTTAAGTAAGCTTTCCATTTCATCTGTTTGTTGAATTTATTGACATCAAGTTTCATAATATTCTCTTATAATTCTTTTAATGTCTGTAAGATTTGTAGTGGTAGCCCTACTTTGATTTCAAATGTTGCTTATTTGTATTATGCTTCTGCTATGGACTGAGTGTGTGCCCCAACACTGCATACGTAAAGCTCTAAGCCCCAGTGTGATGGTATTAGGAGGTGGGGCCTTTGGGAGGTAATTGGGTTCAGATGAGATCATCGGGGTGGAGCCCAGTGGTGGAATCAGTACCTTTATATGAAGAGGAAGAAACACCAGAGCTTACTCTCTCTACTACGTGAGGACACAGTGAAAAGGCAGCTGTCTACAAGACAGGAAGAAGGCTCTTACCAGAAGCTAACCATGCTGGCATAGACTTCCAGCCTCCAGACCTGTGAAAAATAAATTTCTGTTGTTTAACCCAAAAAAAGAAAAAATTAAGGCGAGTAAAAAATGTATCCTTACTTTTTAAAGCACAGGTGTATACCAGCTGGTGTGAGGTCACTCAGAACCTCTGTGGGATACTGGGATAAAGGTCATTGTCAATTACCATTTCCTTCTTTCTCTTTGAGACAGAGTATGACAATTCTTTCTTGGGAAAGTCCTGCTTTAAAGGAAAAATGTTCAAATTCAAGGAAGTTGGTTCCTGTAACTATCAACAGACTTATTTACTCTTAGCCATTCTAAGTGAATTTGATTCTCAGGATCTGGAAAATTTTTATCCCTGGCACTATGGGAACTTGTGTATGACATCTGGAACCACTGAATGGGCAAAAGACTGGAAACTGGAAAATACAGTTCTAATTTTCAAAAGAGTACTATTTTAAGCTTGGGGAGATGGGTAAAATTGACACCAATCGCAGGCAAGATTTAGAGCAGTATAACCCAGTAGGTAAGAGCACAGCATCTACAGGGTTCCTGTGATAATTCAAGAGGGTATATGCAAAAATGTTTGGAACACAGTAGGCACTGAGGAACCTCGTCTGCTATCATCATTATCATGCTTTGAGTCATATTATGATGCAAGTTTTTTAACAGACAGTCAGATTTTTGAGAGACCAAACAGCCACTGAAATCTCAGAATGTCTAAAATTCTATTCAACCTGATTATATAACAGTAACAATAACTAACATTTACTTATTTTGCAATCTAGTTTAATTTTTATAACAACCCCATGAGTTAGGTATCACTATTATCCCCCACATTTTAAACTTAGAGAAACTTGAGACATAGCAAGATTAAAACTTTGTGCCAGGTTGTAGAATTTCTAAGTAGCCAAGCTGACTCCAAAACTCTAACCTTAATTAAGACTCTCTCTTTAGACCATCGGGTAGGTCACAACAAAAAACAAACAAAACAAAAAGAGAGGAACTTACAGGGCCTATCTAAGGAAGTTAGGGAAAGGGGTGAGAGAAACAAAGACTTAGCCCTATGTACCGGTCATGTGCCACTCCGAAAACATACATTTCTGGAACCTGGCAATGATTCTAACTGGCTGTGTCTTTGGACAAGACACCCTTGACGAGCCTGTTTTGTCTTTAAAGATAATGGTGCTTATCTCTCAAGATTATTGTGGAAATTGAAGAGATACTGCCTATGAAAGCACTCTGGCAATAGAAAACCATTATGCAGTATTGACACGGGGACCGGTGACAAAGGCAACTACAACTTTTGACAGAACATGAAAAAAGTACATGAGTAATGGAAAATGATTCCATTCAACGCAAATATGTGTTTATGAAATAGGGCGAGAGAAGGGGGACAATGGGAGCCCTGCCTAAGAGGAAACAAAGAAATCAAATGCTTCCTTCTTGCTTAATTTGGATAGACTTCTAATTCTCAGGCAAAAAAAAAATAGTAATCTAAGTGATCTGATGATGAGTCAATATTCTCCAACATTTATGATGCACTTCGCTTAAGATTGGAAGAGTTCCAGTATTTTTGCATATAATAAAATCTAGTGCAATATTACTTCATGAATGTGAATATATCAGGGCAAATTGTACCCCTCATGCCCTCCCACTAATCTCTCAAACACATTTTAGAATGGAGTATAAATGTTTCTCATTTAAAACTGCAAAACGCTATACATTTACTACAACACATTAGGTTATAACTCAGCTGTGACCTCTGCTAGAGTGATTCTGCTGGAAGATTCAAACTGCACCTCCAGAAACTCTCAAGAGAGAAAAGACAACCATCTACCTGGGAGCTTTTCAATTTGCCTTGGTGAAAGCAGATGGGTGAACAGGGTAAGACAGAGATAAAACTGAGACAATTAATGATGCCATCCTCTCTGCACTCCTGAACATTCCACAGCAAGTGAAAAAGAGGTTTGAAATAAAATGGAAACAAACAAGTAATTGTAAAGGATCCGGCCACTTGGAGGACTGTGCCAGACCCTACCTCTAGAGTCAGAAAGATATGGTCTTGAGTCGAAATTCTGCTTCTTAACCAATTACCCTCCTCAGTTAAACACTATCTCTTTGTGCTTCAATTTCTTCTTTGGATAAATGAAAGCACTAATACCAATATCATAGTGTGTTTGGGGTTAAGTGAGGTAACGTAGTAAAGCTGGGCAAATGTCAAGTATTATACTTATTAATCCAGATTTCTCATATTACTAGGTTTCCAGTGGCTTCATGACCAATAGGGATCCCAACCATAACCTGGTCTGTTCTGTAATTTCTTGTAGGACCTGAGCACCGAACCCTAAAATGTATAAAATCTTGGAACATTTTGGAGGAGAGTTCTGTTTCCCCACCTCTGGATTTTTTAAAAAATATTTATTTATTTATTTATTTGAGAGATAAAGACACAGAGAGGTGGAGGGAGGGGCAGAGGGAGAGAGATTCTTAAGCAGACTCAGCACTGAGCTTGGAGCCCAACACAGGACTCGATCTCACAACCTTGAGATCATGACCTGAGCCGAAACCAAGAGTCAGACGCTTAACCGCTTAACCATGGGCACCACCCATGTGCTCCGCCCCCCACACTTCTGGATTTCGTGAGGAAGACTTTTTCCTAAGTACACAACTGGCCTTTCTCTTTTCACTAATGTTGCTCTAGGGGAAGCGGAGGGAGCAACTACCTTAAATGGTAAATTTGAGAAAAATCGAGTGGGCGTGCTCAACTGGCTCAGCCTTACCTCTTGGGAGCTGCCTGCCTTCAAGGAGTATGCCATTTGCTGTTTCCCCAATTTTTGGAATGGAGGAAGCCTGCTCTCTCCAGCACAACATGGGAAAAAGTGGGTAAGTCCGGGCTTTAGATTTCGCGGGCTCATTTGGTTAACAGACCTAGAGCTTTGTCTTCCATATGCAAAAAAAGCTGGTATCTGTTCTGTTGTTGTTTCAATTAAATTCTTCTGCTACCATGCAGAGAAGAGGGGTATCATTTGTTTATTGGGGGCCCCCTTGGAGACCCCAACATTAGGTTGTGCAGCCTGGTTTGAAAGGTAGCTGTTTTTCCGTAGAGACTCATTGTGACGTCAATTCAAGGAGAGCCTCATACAGGATAGCACTTAAAATTTATCTGCAGAAAGTCTGTGCCTACATAACATGCATGCACAGTCTTCTCACGAGTTTTCCCAGACAAGAGAGACGACCCAGTCACAGGGAGCATCCGTCCCAGTTACCGCCCAGCTGCAGGCATAGTGAGAAGGTTCAGAACAGAGTGTCCCCCCTCCCCCCATTCTGTGAGGTGTTTCCAAACCTTCCCCAACAGTCAGTGAGCACTAGTCTTCACAGTCCCATGCAGTATGTGGCTACTGTTCAGGAAAATATCACCAGTGTTCTCCATGCGGAATGTAGAAACTTCTACGCAAATAAAGCTGCTTCTTTGCCAAATACGTTTTCTCAACCTTCTCTCTGGGTTAACTTTACCCTCTGGTATAAAGTAAAGGGAAAGAGGTGGAGAAAGTAGGAAGGAGTAAGGCAGAGAGGCCACTCATCCCTGTCCTGTGACGTCTGCATCTTGTACATACCACGTACGCGCACACACACCCCGTGACCTCACGCCATGCTGTATTTCTGAGCTCAAGAGTCTGGCCCCTCCATCCGTTTGTGAGAGCCGAATCACACCCTAGGCTTGACTGCAGAGCTAGTACCTAAGGCAGGACCAGCACAAACAGGAACTCTTTAGTTTTCTGGTTCAACTATGTCTCTAAATTATTGCTAATCAAATACGACACAGATAAACAGCTCCTTCTCCAGCTGAGAGGGCCACACTCCCGGAATCATGATGAGGCTTGATCAACGAAAGAAAATTTTTAAGAAAACAGAGATACTTCACACAAAGGTCAACAGCAGCCACTGGACATGTGGTTCCCCAGGCCAATCTAAACAGCTCACGCATTTTCATTTTCCAGCATTCATTAAAACATCAGCTGTTTTGGAAGTATGTCCAGCCTTAAAAGAATGTTAAAAAAAACTCACAGTAGATCTTTGTAAAGATCTTTGCATGGTGCTACAAAAGTCTCTACCTGTGTGCTTTGTTTAAAAAATAAGTTTAAAATATATTCCTCAAAGGAAAAAGAATGCAGAAGAGAAGAAGTCAATCAGCTTGGGGAATTTTCCCCCTAGTATAAGAAGAAAATGTATCCTGTCACTTTCTTTAGTGCAAACTCCATTTCTGTGACTTTGGTGCCCATCCCCAAGCTTCTGCTGCATCCACCCTTGTCCTCTTTGTATCCCTTCACACTGGGACGTGGCTGCAGGCATCGTGGTCCCCACCCTGTGTCCCTTAATCATCCTGCACAGCACGAAGGAATTCTTTTTCCTCAAGCATGATCCTGCTACCCACCCTGTGTGTATGTTGGGAGACCTGTGAGCAAGATCATTGCTGATAGGATTTTATAGCAGGAAGAACCTTCGAAAATCACTAAATTCAATTCAACCTCTTAATGTATTAAATACAAACCCAGAAACAGACATGCCTAATGCCAGGAAAGTGAGGTGAGGCCCACAGTTAGGACAGGCTGAGGCTGAGAGCAAAGTCTCGATCCCAGTGCCAATGTTCTTTACACAAAGCCATGAGTCTCTCCAATGGTTAAGCAAACCTGACACCTAACTACCCTTCAAAAGGGCCCCCAACTTAACTATCTCTTTTGATACTTCAACATAAACCATAAGTATATATATTTTTAATCTCCCTTGTGGTTTTTAAGGCTTTTGTTTTAAGCAACACAGTCCATTTCTCCCAAATAAAGCCTTACATGGCACCCAATTACAGAAAAATAAGTAAAAACTCTGTCTTCTGTGGTTGAAACAAGGAGAAGGACCTCACTCTTAGTCTATCCTCTCCCAACAGTCAAGAAACCTCTCTGAGGACCTTCAGGCTTGGATCTATCAATTAGACAACACACCAGACCCCTAATGCCCACTGCACTGTCGGTGGCTAAATCTCTGCCCTGGCCTTTCCTTGGCTGGCCCACCTGCCATCATCCTTCAGCCTTCAAGGCCTGGCCAACGGCCACCACCTCCAGGCAGCCTCTCCTGACCATACTATTAGGAAGTAACCCTGTCTCCCCCTTGCTACAATGCTCTGAATTTTTAGCCCTTCCCCTGTACCAAAACAGTCTGAATCATTCATTATTCTCAAACCCCCCTTTCCATCCCCCCCCTTCCAATTTGGCAGCCCCTGTGGTTCCAACAAATAAGACTTCAAACACGAGCTGCCCCTCAGGTGAAGGGTCAGCCCACCGCTCCGCCTTCTCTCCTGACCCTTCCCTAATCTGGCTTGGTTTCTACTCATTCTTATTAAGCTTATTGGAACCCTTGCTTCTCAACAAATATTTATGGGCTTCACTCGCTCTGCTTGAGTTCGACACTCTTCCCCCAGCACTGCCTCCCATTTGTTCTTTCTCCTTTCATTACCCATCCCCCGCCTCGAGCTCTGGGAACTCTGGTAGAGGCTGAGTAGCTGCTGAAGGAAAAAGTTCGACACCTACTCATCCAGAACCATCTGTCCACTGACTATCAAGTTCCCCCAGGACCTCCTAGGGACCCTCAGAAATGACAGAAGACCAAAATCACCTGGGTGTTTCCTTAAAATGCAGACCCTAAGGTCCCACCCCTCACCTTCAGATGTACTGACTGATGCATCCCAACGTGTAAGAACTCCCTAAGGCAGGGAGTTCGACACAGCAGGCCTAGACTATCGAGGAGTCCCTGGACCAATACTCCTTTACTGAGGACAATGGGCAGGACAGAAATGTGGCCATCTGGAACGCTGACTGTCCAGCAGTAAGGATGACAGAACGTCCTAAGGAAGAAGGAGGGCTGACCTGAATCACACTGGGGATTAGGAGTGTGGTCCTTCCCCTGACTGTCCCACCAGCTACACCACCGATGGGGAGCCTGGTTCTGTGAACCACCCCCTGCATCCCACTGTTGGCCACTGTGTTACACAGGCTGGTGGTTATGTAAATGCGTCTGCGATCAGCCGGCCTGGGTTTGACTCCTACATCTATCATTTTCAGAGCTGTGGACTCCTGCCTGAGCTTATGCAACCTCACTAAACTTCAGTATCTTCTTCTATAAAAGGGAGATGAAATGATCTATCACATAGTATTCCTAGGAGAGTTAAAGGACATTATCCAAACACAACATTTGAGAGAGCCCCAGCGACAAGGTAAGTCTGTAATAAGCACTGGCTTTCAATTCTTATCATTAACAATGCTTTCCTGAATGCCCTCGTTTATGTGTGTCCCGTCCCTTCTGGACAGGGAACCCTACAGGCTTTCTGCTTTCCCTCTCTTAGAAAAACACTCCAAGGAGATTACGCCTGGCAGGATTGTGACATTGATGGAATGAGACAGTAAGTGAAGAAAGGTCTGGCGTTCTGGAGGTACTCAGTAATCATCCATGATTATTAAAAAGGCTGACCCACCTTGGCCATGCCCCGGTAGCTGGGAACGGCAGGAGCTTTCCCCCATGAGAGCTAATGCTCCGCACTTTCCTCCAGCCACTAGGCAGAGGAGACTTGCAGGAGGGCAGGAGCCTGACTTAGGAAGCTTCTCCAGGGACCACATAGAGAAGCTGGCCAGAAAACTTGTGTTGATTAGACATTTATGCCTCTTATTTTATGATGGGAATTTGAACTTCCTCACAGCAGTGCCAGAAAAACTCATCCTGAGTCAATGGGTGCTTTTTTAATACCAAATATCTTAATTCTGATTCTCTTATGTAACCACAATGCACAGATGTGCCAGAAATGTTAAAAATAGAAGACAACCGAAAATCGAAGAGAAAAATCTTCTCCTAGCTTCTAAATCAACCTTGCATGGAAACAGTTACCGCACAAAAGTGGGATGGAGGTAATTTTTTTCTTTCATTTAGGGGAGTGGTTTTGTTTTTCCTGTTTTATTCTTTGGGTAGTTTTGTTTCCCCCACACTATTCTTTATGACAAGTAAGTGTGACCCACTCTTCTTAAAAACAATAAAAGCTACAGGGGGAAAAAAACAAAAAGGAGCCTATAAAGCTTCCAAAGGCATGGGGGACTTTTGCCCAGAGAAGTGCACTCTAGAGTCAACTGGTGGAAAACAACCATGGCCGCAGGCACTGGGCTGAGCCAAACCCCTGTGGTGAGGACTCGCTTTATTTCTGGTCCAAACACAGACTCCAGGAAACCACATCCACGGACTTCTTTTTCATTTAAGATTCTGCATTCATCAATACATCTTGTTGAGAAAGCCTCCATTCGAGATTTCCTCTCTGCTCTAAGAAAGAGGAGGAAAAACAGAAACACAGTGACCGCTCCTAGGAAAACAGCACCCGCCCAGCAGAGATCAAAACAGGTGCTTGCCACTATCTCCTGCTCTATTTCCCTTCAACGGCATTTTATTCTTTAACAGAAAAGGAAAAAAGGCAGCTCCCTGAGTTTAGGTAATGTTTGATTTTATATAAGTGCCAGATGACTCAAATTCCTTTTGGAAGAAGGTGGTGTAAGAATCTATAAAAACTCTAATAAGCATAACCACAAACATTTCTTCCACCAACTTTAGTCAATGAAAAAAAAATTCAAAGGCTTAATATAGTTGAAGACTGAAAAATAACAGAGTTCCACAAAGACAAGGCTGTCATATTAAAAAAAGATGAAAAAAATCCAACACTTAAGCAAGTCTCAAATGCAGATCTTTATATAACTGATCGAGATACAACCATTTGCAAATATTTATATTTTAAATCACAAGATGGTTGTTCCCCCACTCCAGAGATTGTGAGTGATTATAGAGTGAGCTGATCCTCATTTGATCTCCCCTAAATTGCCCTAACCCTGCGTGGCTTCTAGAAAAAAACAAAACCCAACAGACCAAGCCAGTGGAGCCAAGGAGCCCTGATTTATTTCAGCTTTGAAAGGCCACCGCACTTGGATTCTCTTTTCTGCAGGGAATGCAGTCCACACCACCGGGCTCGCTGTCCTGCATAAAATGCATGTTTTTCTCATCTAGTGGAGTAATCTTGTGAAACGTGAGCACAACCTACACAGGCATCAGGGGGAGGGCAGCAGGGGAAGGTGGGGTCGTGCTGGGACGCAGAGTCACTCCACCTTCGGTAAGCCTCGCTTGCTCAGCACCAGGCTCACAGGAGGGCCCAGACAGGAAGGAGGCAGGGCCTTGACCTTCAAGATTTCCAGTAAGCAAAGCTTTCCACGCTGTCATCACAAGCGGAGATGGAGTTGCTGCCCTGAGAGTGAGGTCCCTAAACTGATCCACATCAGAGAGAACCCCGTGGCTTCTGGGGGCAACATGGGGACCAGAAGTGGAAAGTGGGGGCAGAGTGCAAGGGGATTCCAGACCCTTCTCCACCCAAAGAGCTAGCCACAAACTGGGAAAGCAGAGGATGGACCCCATCAAGATGATCCCTCAACATCATCAGAGTTCCTGCACTTTCTCCAGCTCTGCCCCGACCCCATTTTGTTCACAAGAGGAAGGTATCTTGGCATTCATTTGGGAAGATGCCAACATAGCCTGAGCTTTCCAACTGGGCATCTGACCTGATTACAGCCATAGACACTTGGAACACCAATCATTTCATTTTTATAAAATGGCTTTCGGATGTATTTAATTTTATAGAGCCACCTCAGATTGTGCAGGAGGGAGACAAAGCAATTCTGATGATGATCTGCATTTCCTCTGACCGTATCCTACTATACATAAGAGGGTCCTTGTAAGTAAAGGTGCTTTCTGACTAATAAAGAAATAAATGTACACCTCATTATTCTGTGGCCTACCAGAAACTTCTGCAGACTGAGAGTTAGAAGAAATGATTCAAGTGGAGTTTCCCTAGACCTCATCAGCTCCACCTACCTCTCTCTGCTTTTCCTTTGTCATCCCTCTCACCAAGTTGGCTGAAAAAACCTCACCCAAGTCAGGAAATAAGTGAAGGCAATGACATTTTTTTAAATGGCACAACCCAGGTCAGCATACCCTAAACTAGTTGCCATGATCACGGGGATGGCATTTGCCTGCTGGTTAGAACACTCTATCCTTTCTGTTACAAGACACACAGTTATTTCCTGTTCTGGGAAATTTTGGAGGGGCAAGAAAAGGAAGACAGGAAGGGAAGAGATGTTTATGAAAAAGCCGGCAACGGCTCTTTGAGGATCTACAATCTCTCTTTCGCAGGCAATAGCAAACAGTCTTATCAAAATGAACCTTGAAATCTGGAGTGAAGCTTTTGAAAATAAATCTCATGTTCTTCTTGAATTTTTAAAAATATGCATAATGTTTCCCTCAGCAAATCACCCATAACAATCTACCGAAAGACAAATATAGTGACTATTATGGCAAGCAGACTTTTTTTTTAAGATTTTCTTTATTTCAGACAAAGAGAGAGAGAAAGAAGGAAAGAACATGAGTGTTTGGGTGGGAGGGGCAGAAGGAGAAGCAGACTCCCCGCTTGGCAGGGAGCCTGACATGGGGCTTAATCCCAGAACCCTGGGGAGCATGACCTGAGCCAAAGGCAGACGCTTAACCGACTGAGCCACCCAGGCATCCCGGGCAAGGAGATTTTTAAGAGGGCCCCTAATGATCTCTGCCTCTTGGTATCTATGTCCCTTGAATAATCCTTTCCATCTGAGTGAGGGCTGGACCTAGTGACTTACTTCTAGAGAATAAGATTTAGCAACAGAGATGGGGAGCACTTCTGAGTTTCGGTTATAAAAGCCTGACTTCTACCTTGCTTGCATATTCCTTCCCTCTCTCTCGCTGCTCCTTTTGATGAAGCCATGTTGTGAGCTCTTCTTTGGAGAAGCCCACATGGCAATGAATCGAAGGTGTCTTTCAGTCAACAGTCAGTGAAGAATGAAGGCCCTTGGGCCAATAGTCCACCAGGAACTGAATCCTGCCCAAAACCACTAAGTAAGCTCAGAAGGAGATCCGTCCACATTCCACCCTTCAGATGACTGCAGCCCCAGACTACACCTTGGTTACAGCCTTGTGAGAGATCCTGAACTACAGAACCCATCTAAGCCGTGCCCTGACCGTGCCTGACCCAGAGAAACTGTGAGATAATGCATGTTGTTTTTAAGCCACCAAATTTTGGGGTATTTTGTTATGCAGCAAGAGTAAATAATGTGGCTTTGAAGCATCAGTATTTGTAATTGCACATGAAAGGGGAAAACAACCCAAAAGTCCACTCAGAGGAAGCTAGTTCAATCAAGAGTGGCATATCCATACAAGAAACATTAGGTAGCTGATAGAATGAGGTCGAAATTTCTACATTGAAATGGAAAGATTAGTCCACAAAAATTAAAAAGAAAGTTGCAAAACAATGTGAGACTTCCAAAACATGTCAGATTTCCAAATTTTCATTCCTGTGAACTCCAGGCAAGCTCCTTACCCACTGTTCCCATCTCAGAAAATAGCAACGGTAGTTATTTAGTTGCTGTAGGCAAACAAACAAAAGCAAAAGACAAAATATACACCAAGAGTGAGAAAAAGAAGAGACATTGTTCTGAATCCTCCTCTTTCCCTCTAACTGCTCATCCAATCCATCAGTAAATTACAGCGTTTGCCTTCACATTGCCACCATATCCTTCAGTTCTCCCCACCCCCACAGTTACTCCTCCCATCCACGCCACCATCCTCTCTTTCTTGGACAGAACCATTGGACCTGATTCAGTGCCCTGCCTCCACTTGTGCTCCTCTACCCTTTCAGACAATAGCCAGAACGGTACTTAACAAATGCAAATGATACCAGGCCACTCCCTTCTCTAAACTCTGTAAAGTCTTCCTATTACAGGCAGAATAAAACCAAGTTTGCTATGTTGGTTCACAAGGACATAATCTACAGATCTGGTCTCTGGATACTTTTTCTTCCTCTACAATTCTTTCTCCCACTTCCCTGCTCTATCCACACTGGCCTCCTTGACGTTTCTATAACACACCAAGTTCGCTCTCATTTCAGGTCCGTATTAAGTTGCTAGGGCTACCAGAACAAAGTACCACAGCCTGAATGGCTTAAATAACATAAATGTATTGTCTCATGAGACAAGGAGGCTAGAAGTGTAAAATCAAGGTGTTAGCAGGGGTGTGCTCCTTTTGAAGGAGCTATGCAAGGATCTATTCTAAGCCTCTCTCCTTGCTGCTGGTGGTTTGCTGACAATCTTTGATGTTCTTGGGCCGGCAGACCTATCACCCCAGTCTCTGACTTTATCTTCACATAGTGCTCTTGCTGTGTGTGTGTCTGTCTCTAAACTTCCCCCTTATTAAGAGATCACCAGTCTTAATGGATTAGGAGTCTATCCTACTCCAATATGACTCACCTTAAGTGATGATAACTGAAAGGACCCTATTTCCAAATCGAGTCACATTCTGAGGTACTAGGGCTTAGGACTTCTATATAAAAATTTGGGAGAGACACAATTCAACTCATAACAAGACCCTTTGCAATCACTGTTTCCTCTTTCTGGAAAGGTCTCTACCCAGTGTGGTTGCCATGAGGATATGTCTCACATAAGGAGCATAATTGGCCAGGAGGCACAGCTGCTGTGCTCTGAAATCCATCTGTGCATTTGTGCCAAAGTCAAGCTTCCCACAAGCAACTCCTAGTCAGTGACTGAGCATGGCAAGGATACCAAGGCAAGCCTGTTCCTGGGAGATGAAAACTTCACCTGACAGGTATCTTTGGCTCATGAACTCTATGACAGCCTTACCAAACACTCTAGAGTGCTTCCACTCCACCTTCCTTCCTCCCCCTCTCTTCTTTACCTGGAGTCAGGCTTGTGTCACAATCTGAGGGCTCTCCCAGGCTCCCACCAACTCCCTCCCCATTTTCTTTTGCAGCTGGGGCAGCATACTTACTCAAAAGGGCCCTGCACTTTGTTGAATGTTTTGTTGTAGCTGACTTGAAATTCTTAACATGTTATTTATGAAGAAGGGGACCCATGTTTCATTTTGTATTGAACACTGTTTGGTTCACAGGGTTCCCTTAATAAATCTCTTACACAGCTAACCCATGACTTGGTTCTGCTTCTTGGGGGACCCAGGCTGATACCCCAGATATCAGCATGACTCTTCACCACCTCACGTAAGCCTCTGGTCAGATGTCATCTCCTCAGAGAGGCTTCCTTTGCTATCCTCAGTCTCTCTCTCCCATTATCCTGCTTTAGTTTTCTTCATAGCTCCATCTGATTTTACTGTACCATTTTATTTATTGTTTTGTCTTTCCCTTGAGAATGTAAACTATAAAGGGACAAAGACTTTTTGTTTGTTTATTATTGTGCCCCAGTACCTATAACAAAGCCAGGTGCATGATAGGTAATCAATAATTAGTTTGCGAACAGATTAATTTATATAAAAAATAAATGTCATACTGAACTCACCCAGCTCCTTCTTCAGTTCTAAACATATATACAATATAATCCAGTGTGAACCTCTTGAGAATGTGCTTCACAGACCTAGACAATATAACTGTTTTTGTTTTTGTTTAACGGACAGGCCAGAGATGAGGACAGAATCCAAAGCCAAAGCAATAAGCATGACAGAAAATGCTGCAATGACCCAGAGGTGAGCTGAATCTGGAGACAGCTGCTTAGGAGCCTACAGCTGGGATTTTAATGCCCAGGTAAGGACAGGTGATGTGGCCCTGGGCCTGTACAAGGTAGGAGGAAATACCTGAAAACAGGGCTAGAACTAACTTCCACTGCTCCCCAGTAGCTCTGGGAAGAGGCAAGTCAGTCTGTATTCTGCCCCAGTCTCCTGGTGAAAAAAAAAAATGTAACTAATGAAAAAACAAGACACCAAGTCTGTGGCATGCACAAGTGTGTGGACTAAATTTACATTGTTTATATTGTGCAAGAATCCAGAGCTACTAAATCACCATAAAAATGTTCCTAGGACCAAAGAAATCTCTGTAGAAGTAAACTCAAATTGCTCTGTAGAAATATTTTCATAAGTCAGGACTCACAGGACTCCCTCAGATTAAACAATCCCTGTTGAACAAATGAGACAAAGAAACAAACCAGTCAAAGGGAGAGGCCACAGGCACAATAAGCAGAAGAATTTGCGCTCCAAGAGCTGATGATAATAGAATAATCTGATGGGTACATAAATGAATTATGTTTAAAGTATTTTTTAAATAAAAGAAGGAATAAAAACTGTCAGAAAAAAAACCTCTACGAAAAAAGAAAGGCCAGATTAAAAAAAAAAGAAGAAGAAGTGAATAGAATTCTAAATATTAAAAATGCAATGTTAAGTTGCATATTAGAAACAGCTGAAAAGAGAATTAGTATCATGGAAGATGGGTCTGAAGAAATTAATCATAAAGTAGCAGAGATAGAAAAATATGAAAGAGAGGTTGTAAGACATGGAAAGTAAGTTGAGAAAATAAAATATGCATTTAATTGGAGTTCCAGGAGGAAGGAGTAGGAAATTGGGAGAGAAGCAGTATTGAAATGATAATGGCTGAAAATTTAACAGAATTAAAGTAATGTCTATGCTCTTCATTTGAAACATCTGAAACACACAGGATTCAAAAGAAATACAAACACACAGACACACACACCTAGACACACTGTGGTAAAACGCAGAATACTGGAGTGAAACAGAAAGTTGTGAAAGCAGCACAGAGAAAAAGCTAGGTTACCAACCTAATAATGGCAATCGGATTAGCAGCAGACTTTTAATCAGTGACAGAAGTGCCAGAAGATAATGGAATAATACATTCAAAGTGGTAAGAGAAAATAATTGTCAGAACTAATACTCTATCCCTAACTAAATTACTGCTCAAATATGGGGCTGAAATAAAAACATATTCATACAAAAAAGGAAGAGAATATCCAGTTCACTGACACTCCCTGAAAAAAAATATTAAACAATAACAATATATTTCAATATGAAGTAAAATAAACTGAGAAAAAAGGTAAACAATGATGAGCAAAGAAGCTAATAAACATGGTAGTAAATTTATAAACACCCCTACTGCTTAAATTTTTTTTTTAAGATTAAGGAGTAGAGGAGTTATAAACAACTTGGAACTAAAATACTAGGTACAATAATATGGAAGGATAATTACATTAAAGTATTCTAAGGTCCTTGTGTTGTTTGGTATGAGAATAGTGATTCTGAATTATTTTTTAAAAATTTAAAGGTAAGCCTGCGTATTGTAATTTTAGGGGAAACAAGAATGGGGATGAGGGAGAAAAAAAGGAATGTATAACTTCCAAAGTAGTAGAGGAGAGAGAAAGATAAAAAAGAATACCCAAATGAGCCCTTTACAGACAAATAAAACCAGAAAGAATGTGCCATTAGCAGATCTTCATTAAAGGAAATTGAAAGAATGTCATCCAGGCAAAAGACAATTGATCATAGATATAATACACATAAGTGGAGACAGAAGAAGAAATTGGGAAGATATAAGAAGATGTAAGATAGAAGATCCCAAGATATAAGAATTAAAAGGACAGAAAATGGAAAATATAGAGGCAAATCAATACAAACATTGACTCTATTTAAAAAAATAAAGGAAACAATGCCTTGTGGGCTTAAAAAAATACGCAGACTTTTTTTTAGCATAGGAGTTGGTGGAGCATACACGGGAAGGGTTTTCTTCAGAGGAGGGTAAAGATACTGAGCATTCCACTTTAGAATTTGGCAAGGTAAAGATACATGCTAGGTTAAACACTAAAAGAGTAAAAAGACAATATAACTTTCAGAGTGGTACAGAAAAAAAAAAAAGTAGAGTGAGACAACAAACCCAATAAACCCAAAAGAAGACAAGAAAGGAGAGAAGAAACATAGAAACCGTGGGACAAATAAGAAGCACAAAAGACTTTGGCAGACATGAATTAAAACATATCAGCAATGGTAACAAAAGTAAATCCACCAAATGCTCCAGTTAAAAGACGGTAACAAGTTCAAATGTCTCTGGGGGCAGGTGAGATGACATGAATGAGTAAACAGCAAGTATAAGAAAGCAAAGTTCAAATGAAATGGTAACTGATGTCTTCTCGGGGTCAGGGAGACAATAGGGTGTAGTGGGGTCTGGGGTAAACTGGTGAGTGTATCTACCTAAAGAAGACAACCCTCACAGATGGTTGCCATGTGCGAATACAAATCCAGTGTCATGTAGGTCAACCTTCCAACAAAGCTGGAAATTCAGTTTTGTGGCAAATCTGATTTTTAAACATAGGCTACTAATCTTTTTAAAAGCAAACTGAAGGGGCGCCTGGTGGCACAGCGGTTAAGCGTCTGCCTTCGGCTCAGGGCGTGATCCCGGCGTTACGGGATCGAGCCCCACATCACGCTCCTCCGCTATGAGCCTGCTTCTTCCTCTCCCACGCCCCCTGCTTGTGTTCCCTCTCTCGCTGGCTGTCTCTATCTCTGTCAAATAAATAAATAAAATCTTTAAAATAAATAAATAAATAAATAAATAAATAAATAAATGCAAACTGAAAAGCAAAAGGAAAAGAAAATGCTATCCTTCCACTGGATGGCAGGAAAAAAGAAAACAGGCAAAAAGCATGGTGAACAAAATGCAAAAACAGAAACATAAAACAAAAGAAAAAAAGAACAACCCTTGCAAACCCTTGAACATGAATGGAAGCGATTGCTTATACTCAAACACCACCGTGATCCCCACCCTGTAATTTCCACCCTGTTCAACCTTATCATTTGGCTGAAGAGACGTAACATTAAAGGATGGGAAAAACACTGAATAATCCAAACATAAAATACATGGAGCCCAGTGGTCACTCAAGATTCAAAATAATGTCTGGATGTTTGTTCCATTGGTTCTGCTTACACCAAGTCTCCTTTGGGGCTTCCTGGATACCTGGGTTTATCTAGCTGTTAATAAAAACAGTGGTGTTAAAAAATGCCTGAAAGGAGGGAGAGGAGGAAGCTGAGAAAGGAAAAGAAGAACCAGTGATATTCACCGGCTGTTACTCTGAGTCTGTTATTTGAGCCAGGTCCTGGAATGCCAGTCTTTCCCACGGCCTATGAGGTGAGGTCCCACACGTTCAGCATGGATTCCAAGGCCTTTCAGACCGGGTCCATCTGAGCCCCTGCCTTCACACCTTCGCCCAGGCTGGTGCCCCTGCCAGGATGCCTTTTCCTCTCCCTCCACACTTTAGACCAAATCCACTCCCAAGTGAAGCATTCTCTCAAGGTTGCTTGAGGTTCCAGACACAATCCCTATATGAGGAATGCACCACATGGCTGTTTTTAAAGTTTGTTGAGTTCTGCAAAAATATGTGTAATGAGAACAAAGAAAACTGTGCTCATGATAATTCCAGAAGGCACGAGGGGTAAGTGTGTTGTGCATTGGCCTGATGGGGCTGCTCCAGGCCAAGGAAGGAAGCAGCCATGATGGTGACTAGATGCCTTTTTTTCCCTAGAGGGTCTTGCCCTGTGAACAGGCCTCCTGCCAGAGCTGTCTTATCCATTGCACAGAGTTCCAGTGCCTATGGTCTAATCTCCTTACTGGGTGTACATAACGATCTGAAGGCTTAAAAGAGATTATTGTCTCCAGAATACAAAGAGAAAAACACAAAAATTAACATATATATGTCTTTCATTATTAAATCTAGTATTCAAAGATATTTTATTCTATGTAAAAACAATTGGTAGGTTAAATTTTCTTCCTTTTTAAGAACACATGGCTGAATGACTCCTGAGAAATCAGAGCCAATCAAAATTGAATGAGTAACTTAAGAGTCAATTTCAAAAGCAAATTATAAAAATGCTTTTCATTTCTTGCAGCAAAAGTTACATTTAATGTGGGATGTGGGTGCGTGTTGATATGTTCGGTACGCGTGTGGGTAGAAGAAAGTCATAAAGACCGGGACCTGTGTTCAGCTGGAGGGGACAGGGACAGCTGGTAGAACATGACGTGTTGCAGGGGGACACGGCTGAGGGCTGGTCATGGTTGAGGTGGTCCCTCTTCTGCTCCCCATCTCTTAAGAAATCATTAATAAAACTACAGACCTAGGAAAATGTTGATTTCCACTGGATTCCTTGTAGCTACGGCAAGAGAATAATACTTAGAGTCCAGGTTGGCTTCTGAGGGGAAATGAGGAGACTGCACGATTCAGGAGCAGGGACAGAGAAACAAAAGCTGGGCCAGAGGAGGGATGAGGGGAGGAGAGAAGCAAAAGAGTGGCCAGAGCAGGGGTGAGGGGCCATGTTGAACGTGTAGTGCCAGGAACTGGAGTTTAGATTAAATTCTGCCTAAGTCTTTGAGGGGCAAGGGTGCCCCAAGTGAGAGATGTTACCTGCATTTGATAACGTATGCTTTTCTAAAAATGCACAACCTGTTAAGGTTTTCTGGAGTTAAGGATGGGTGAAAATAGAAGTGATCAGAGTTCTTCATAAGGGCTTCCTTCAGAGATAAACATTCGTTAGGAACCAAGGGGGAAGGGCTAGTTAAGTGCTGCCCAGAAGACCTTGATCCTCCCTGGGTTTCCTCGAAAGTCTGCTGCCTACCAGGTGGGGGTGAGAAGGTAGTCTCTGTGCTTCTAGTTATAATGGACCAATATTAAAACAAAAGAAACAAAACAGAAACCTGGGTGGGACAGGAAACCATAGGAAGTGCACATTTCTCCCTGCACAAAGCTGATGGGTGGGAAGCTGTAAGCAGAGAGCAGACTAAAGTCCATTATTTTGAGCTCATTTCCACTTTAAACAAAAAAGTAGTTAACCTATTTTAGCTTACTTTTTTATTACAAAGTTAGCCTCCAATTTGGAAGTCACTCTAACCCGTCCACATTAAAGGGTCACCATGAAGTCTCCACGGATAGTGGCCCCAGGATGGGTCCTTCTATTTGCTTCAGATCTTATTCCTGCTACACTGCAGGTGTGCCCACCTCCAGAGCCCTGCACCTGCCCTGTGGACTCCAAGTTGCACATATTAACTCCTCTGACTCCACCTGCTCATCTCTCATCTTTCTCTCTCTTACACACACACACACACACACACACACACACACACACACACCAGGATTCCACATATTTCTGGTTTTTTCTGTAGGGGCTCATATCCAGGCATGAGGCTCACCAGGGTACGAGCCAGTAAATACATCCACACAGCCAGGTCCAGGTCCCCACCTTGGATAAGTGAGCCTTGGACTCTGACACATTCAGTGACAGTGACCATTATACCTCAGTTAATGGAAACTCTGACAACACATCAACTACCCTGGAAAACCGGCCTTGCCACTATTTTTAAACAGACCACTCATCTAAAGTCTAAACCAGTGCTTCCCATTGCCAGGTGGACAGTTTCAACAGGATGTCTCACTGGCATCCAATCTAAATATTGATAAAATATTAATAACAATAAGGGTCATAGCAAATACTGCTATATATCACTTACTCTTTACTATTAACTATTGCTAACCATATAAGTACAAACTTGCTGAGCTGATGTTCAAGCCTCTTTACAGTAAGAGGGTAAAAAAACATTTAATTTACCCAATCAATATTTCTTGAGCGCCTGCTACGTCAGGCCGGGTTTGGTCTAGTGAACAAAACAGACATGATTCTTATCTTAATGGAGCATAGAGTCTGGTGAGGGAGAAGCCATTAAACACACACACACACACACACACACACACACACACACACACAGAGCATAGAGTTACAAATGGTCTTTGTGCTGAGAATAATAAGAGCAAGCGCTCCAAGCACAGACAATGAGTTTGGATGCTGGTCCTGTGGCATCCAAGAGTCAGGGGTTCTTATACTATTATAACTTTTACCTGGCACTCAGTGCCCCACGTTCTGACTACAAGCTAATTTTCCAGCTTTATGTTAGTGGTGGTCTTCTAGAGGGGAGGAGCAGAAAGCCAGAAAGCCACCCAGGCTAGTGTAGGGGGAGGAGTGGTGCTTTTAAGAATGTAAAGGCAATGGGGCGAACTGTTGAGTGTCCGACCCTTGGGCCCTGTGTTGGGCTCCACGCTCAGCGTGGAATCTGCTTGAGATTCACTTACTCCCTCTGCCCACCCCCCGCCCTTGAGCTCTCTAAAATAAATAAAATCTTTTTAAAAAAAATGTAAAGGCAATAAGGGAAACATGAATTTCATGTGGATCTAAACAGGAGATAAAGTAGGATTTGGCCTTGTGCAAACTGGAGTGACAGCCAAGGTAACTAAGAGTCCTTAGCGTTGGGAGACAATTCTCCATGGTGTTTCTACAAGTCTTATACCAGACTATCTTTTCTGGGACGTTTGCCTTAGCAAACAGCCTAGGAAACTACAGATCGTATCCCTCTCCAGATCACAGGGCACATTTGTTTTCTGATTAGCATAGTAAAGACAGGGAACATCCCCAGCCCAAAGATCTGTTTGCATTCTAGGGTAATAAATATAATGGCACTGTTTCTGGAAAGGAGGATGGACAGGTCCCCCCATAAAACTGGAGGTTTCCTAAGTTCAGTGTTGCTCACCTATGAAACAGAACCCTGTGTGCACATGGGCCCATGTCCATCCACATCTACCCGTGGGACACAGAGGGGAGGGGAGAACTGATGGGAACATGAAGCTCATACTGCTTGTACCATGCGTAATAAACTATCTAGATGCATTTGGTCTCGTTGGTCTGGTGCATCAATCAATTATCTTCCCACTCTAAGCTGCTACTTAGGGACTGCTTGATCACTGGACCTGCAGGAGCAGGGGTTTGGTCATCGTCACTCTTGTTTCTGCTGCTAAAATAACTCAACTATTTCCACAGGTTCTCCATGTCTATCTTTCTCACTCTGATGCTATGTATCTTTTTCTCCACCTTCCATCCTGGTTTCTGCCTTACGTTGGTTCCCTCATGGCCTCTTCCGTGCGGGCTCTAGCTTTTACTGCTCTCTATTCATCTCTACTTCCAGATGGGAGAAATGACCTATTGAGCTAACCTGTCTCAGACTGGACAGAGATTTCCAAGCCAGGTCAGTCCGTAGGCCTGTCAATACGCACACTGGCTTCCTCTGAGTCTGGTCTAGGTTATTCACCTGCTGTCTCTCAGCCTCACACGGGCCGCCTACACTTGGCTCTGTATCGCCCGGGGCTGGAAGTCTGCAAATGCCAAAATCAGTTGGGTTCCTATCCACTTTGAGAGGGATGGGAGGCAGAAGAGGGAGAGTATCAGGTGGAACAAAGACAAAATCTTCCTGCATTTCGCTCTACAGTGTGGCAGCTGCTGGAGTAGCAGCAAAAGTCAGGTGATTTAGAAATCTAACCTCAGCAGATAGCATGGTACTCTACAGACGTAACGTTTTACACAGAGATTCAAGATGGGCGTCACATCTGTCGTGGGTTCACGATGCACCCACTGAGTAGCCCTGACTTAATCAGACGGGACACTCCTTTGCATGTCCAGCAGAACACCATGACATTGTGGTCGGCTCACAGGGGGCAGTGTGGCTTACAAGACACACATTTCAAGGCTGCCGGTGCCGGCTTATCTCGGGCCAGGGCTGAGATCCAGTGTAGGGTTATAACCATCCCATGGCAGGGGCTCAAAATTGCTCCTACTTATTCTGGAAGGATGGGTAACTTGTACAGACTGCAAGGGTGAGACGTGATGCTTCAAATGATCATGTCTGGTTGGGATTTTAGGTAACTTTGGTTCCCATCCTCATTTTGGAAAATTTGGATGTTGGCACCAGATTTTCTTTCCAGCCATTTTGGGCTCGTTTTTCAGCTTTTCTCTGTGGTTTCATACTCACACGTATCTTTTTGCCCTAGTACAGCCTTTTGTCAACAGTATTTCCTTTTACTTCTCCTGGGCCGTCCCTCTGTCCCTTGCGGTTTTCTCTCCTTGTCATTTAAGCTTTCTCAGTTATGCACAGAAATCCAACAGAAGCCTTCTGCGTGGGGGATTCCCTCACTCCCAGGCAGTTCTGAAAGCAGCAGGTGCCTCTGCAAAGGCTTCTGTCAGACCCTAGACCTGTACCCAGCAGCTGCTAATCGTGGGCTCTCGCTCTTAAAGGCAGTAAAATGGACTTAAGTAAAAAACAAGTGTGGTGGAGTTAACTCATCTTGAACTCAAACCACTTTTGCCTTGAAACTTCCCCCAAAACACTAAGCTTCCTCCTCTTACCATGGGAAGAGAGGAAGACTGTATTGCTGGTATAGAATTCTGCTTACATTGGAGGTGTTGAGGTGTGGATTTCCCCAATCAGCAGATAAATGCAAACTCTGTCTCTATGGGTGGGGCAAGGGGTGCCAAAGCAGCAAGTGAAAACACAAATCTCCCTGGCTGAGAAAAGGCCACTGGAAGGGGAACTGCCACACCTGATAAGAAAAGAATCTACTTCCTTTTTTGTCCAGGAAGGCATTAAGGCTGTTATCATACGAGTAATGTCCACCTATCAAAGAATACAGACTAGATTCTCTACACTATCAACACAGATGTAGCTCTAAAACAGTCATGTAAGTGTTCAAAAGACCTACAAATCTGTTTCATATTGCTTATGGATTGAGTCATTTATATAGTAAAAGTGAAAAAAAATGCAAGGGATCAATGCTTGCCAACTACAGGATAGTTGTTACCTCTGCAGATGAAAGGCGTAGGAAAGAATGCGTGTGTAGCTCTAGGTGTATCTGTAATGTTTTATTTCTTTAATAAAAAAAGAGACCTAAAGCTTGTGCAATAAACTGTTTACCTCTGCAAGATCTAGGTAGTGTGTATTTCGTATATACCATATTATTTTCTGTGTTTCTGTTTGTGGTATAAATAATTAAAACCTGAGAAATGGGGACAAACAGCGGGATTCCCCAAGTTACGCTCTCCCCTTTAAGTCTTGGAAAGTGAGGTCGGTAGAGAAACGTATTAGAGAACAAAGTAAAAAATAGATCCACAACTGTTTCAAAAATTATTTAGGAGTGGGGCGCCTGGGTGGCACAGCGGTTAAGCGTCTGCCTTCGGCTCAGGGCGTGATCCCGGAGTTCTGGGATCGAGTCCCACGTCAGGCTCTTCCACTATGAGCCTGCTTCTTCCTCTCCCACGCCCCCTGCTTGTGTTCCCTCTCTCGCTGGCTGTCTCTATCTCTGTCGAATAAATAAATAAAATCTTTAAAAAAAATTATTTAGGAGTAACATCACCCATCCTCTAGACAGAATTCCCAGAGTGATCTTTCTAAAGCACAAATCTGATCAAGGCCCATGCTCAGAGTCCTCAAGGGCTCTCCATTACCTTCATAACATATTGGAAGTGCTTCACCACAGCCTAGAGGACCCACCCTGATCTGGACTCAATGCCACCATACTCACTCCTTTGAACTCAACACCCAACTCAGAATATACCTCTTAGGAGCTCCAGGAGCACCACTCTCTGACCGCTAGGCCTTTGAGCATGCTGCACCCTGTCTGCCGGGCCCTCCCTGACCCCTGCCCTTGGCTCCCTCCTACTCAAACTTCAGATCTGAGATTAGACCCCCTTCTGGGGGAGCTATCCCTGTCCCTGAGTTAGGGATCCTCTCTCTGTGACCCCCATATCATAACTCTTATTACAATGGATAAGCTGAACATCAGCCAACCACCCTGTTGTTCCTTTCCGCACCAGACAGGGAGCTCCCTGTCAGCCGGGACTATTTTGCTGTCCTCTGGATGCCTAGCACGTGGTGTAATGCCTGGCGCCCAGAACCTTCAGTAAATATTTGTTCATGAGTGGGAGAGTGGATAGTCAGTGGGTAAATGAATGGATCTAGAAATGGGACTAATCAACTCTCCTAGTCATTTCTATTCCCATGTCAAGGGGCCCAAAATTGGTTTATTTTCTGAGAAACATAAAAAACTTAGTGAAAAATTTCAACCAGCTTTTGATTTCTTAAAATCATCACTTTTTAGTTAATTAGTCAAATCTAACAGGCCAGATTCAAAACTATCACTGGATTATTCAAAGCAAGGATTATTCAAACCTGATAAAGATTCAGGCAGAGAATACAGTAACATTTCATTTTATGAATTTATTATAATAGCTCCCAATGATTATTGATTCTTTAAAGTATAATAAGACATTAGGACCTATAGCATAGCAAAAGCTCAAAAGAGGTAATTTGCCTCTTTTGCCCACCATTGTGAGATGGCAATCTGGCCAAACATTCTCATTCCACTGACACGCTTCCCCTCTGCACTGTACACACAAGGTATCATCTAGCTGAGCGTCTGCAGACCTGGTCCCCTTGTTCAAGGTCTTTGTCTAAACGTCGAATTCCATGGCAATGCTTTAATACCATATGGCCCAACCCCCTTACTGCAGATCAGGAAACTGAGGCCCATGCCTTCAGTGAACAAGCAGGTAAAGAAGACCTACTCTCCATCAGTAGGTCCTGGGGAGACAAAGATGAATGGGAGACAGTCCCTGCCCTGTAGGTGCTCATGGTTTAGCAAGGGAGGTTTAGTCCTACACACACACATACATACACACAATCACAATGACATATTAAAAGTGTTATCTTGAGTGTTTGTAGAATTCTGAGTTTGCTCATAATGGAAAAAGCTACTAACAGTATTTAAGAGAGAGGCTCAAGAAAAGCTTCTCATAGGGGATGAAATTTGAACTTGGTCATTTAAAGAAGAGTAGGAGTTTGCCTGGTGGGAGGCAAGAATGGGCATTCAGGGTAGAAGAAACGGTGTATGCAAAGGCATGTAGTGGGAAAGTGCTTGATCAAGCTAGTACAACTTGGGGGATGGCAGTCAGGAGTGGGACAGGAAGTCTAAAGAGATTACATGATTTGCCTAAAGGTCCCACAGTGCAATAGCTCCAGGGCCCACCTAACCAGGTTTCTTGACGCTCCTTCCAGTACTCTTTTCACTAGAACTCGATGCCTTTACTTCCAGTGAAATATAGCCATGTGAAAGTAGAATCACTTTTTATAAATGCCATCAGATGCTGGGGGCACAATGGGAACCTCAAGGAGAGGCCACTCAGAAGCAAAGAAAAGCAAACTAGTAGGTGGATTGACAGGTATGTACTTATTGCTATTTTGTTCATTGTTTTCTGGCTGTTTTATAGTTTTTCTCTGTTCCTTTCTTCTCTTGCTCTCTTTGCTTGTGGTCTGATGAGTTTCTTTAGTATTATGTTTAGTTAGATTCTTTTCCTACTATCTTTTGTGCATCTACTATAGAATTTTGCTTTGTGGTTACCCTGAGGCTTACAGAACAGCCCATATATATATATATATATATATATATATATATATATATATATATTCATAGTCTCTTTAAAGTTGATAGCAACTTAAGTTTGAATACATTCTAAAACTCTATTTTTATAGTCTCCATGTGATGTTTTGATGTCACATTTTACATTGTTTAATTTTGTGTATTCCTTAACTGATTATTGTAGTTATTGTTATTTTTACTACTTTTGTCTTTTAACCTTCATACTAGCTTTATAAGTGATTAATCCACTATAGTCCCTGTATATTTACCTTTACCAGTGAGATTTATGCTTTCATATGTTTTCTTGTTACTAATTAATGCTCTTTCTTTTTAGCTTAAAGAAGTCCTTCAACATTTCTTGAAAGGTCAGGTTAGTGGTGATGAATTCCTTTAGCTTTTGCTTGTCTGGAAAACTCAATCTCTCCTTCAATTCTGATAGATAATCTTGCTGGGCAGAGTATTCTTGATTGAAAATTTTTTCCTTTCAGCACTTTGAATATGTCATGCTACTCCCTTCTGGCCTGCAAAGTTTCTGCTAAGAAGTCAGCAGATAATCTTATGGGATTTCCCTTGTACATAACAAGTTGGTTTTCTCTTGCTGCTTTCAAGATTCTCTCTTTAACTTTTTACCTTTTAATGATAGTGTGTCTTGGTGTGGATCTTTTTGGACTTATCTTATTTGGAACTTTCTGTGCTTCCTGGACCTGGATGCGTATGTTTCCTTCCACAGGTTAGGAAGTTTTTAGCCATTATTTTTTTCAAATAAGTTTTCTGCCCTTTTCAGGGCGCCTGGGTGGCTCAGTCATTAAGTGTCTGCCTTCAGCTCAGGTCATGATCCCAGGGTCCTGGGATTGAGCCCTGCGTCAGGCTCCCTGCTCAGCGGGAAGCGTGCTTCTCCCTCTCCCACTCCCCCTGCTGGTGTTCCCTCTCTCACTATCTCTCTCTCTGTCCAATAAATAAATGAAATCTTTAAAAAAAAAAAAGTTTTCTGCCCTTTTCTCTCTCTTCTCCTCTGGGATCCCTATAATGTGAATATTATTATGCTTGATGGTGTCCCCTGGGTCCCTTAAGCTATCTTCACTTTTTTAAAATTCTTTTTTCTTTTGTGGGTTCTGTCTGGGTAAGTTCTACTGCCCTGTCGTCTGGATCACTGATCTGGAAGGTGGATTATAATAACTACAACAACAACCAGAACCAAAAGATTATTTATCAAAGCACCAAATAGCACATCATATAGCCATTTTTTTTTTAATTTAGAAAATAAAGTATACCAGGGCAAAGGAAAATCAAAATAAAAGTAATAATAATTGCAAAAAAGTGTTCCTAGTACTTTACACTTCTAAAATCGTTTATATATTATTTCATCACAAGAATAAGATAATTATATAGAATGAAAAAAATTAACAAGTAGTCCATAACGAAAAAGAACTAGACATTATTTTTTTAAAGATTTACTTTTTTTAGCGAGCAAGAGAGAGCACGAGTTGGGGGGGGAGAATCTCAAGCAGACTCTACGCCAAGTGTGGAGCCCACTGCAGGGCTTGATCTCATGATCCTGAGATCATGACGTGAGCTGAAATCAAGAGTCAGATGCTTAACTGACTGCACCGCCCAGGCGCCCCAAGATATATTATTTATAACTATTCATTTGAGGTTATCACTGAGTCAAAATACAAAACAGATGCCTTCATGCAGAGGGATTTGGTGCCAATTCCACATTAATCAGAAGGTTAGAAAGACAGAAAACAGAAGTATATTTATGTTATTTATTAAGGTAGATAATCTTTTCCTTTCAAGTGGTGGGGTCTTTGAAGTTGTGCAAGAGAGCACAGGAACAGGCATGGAGAAATGAGTACAGCACACTTCCATGTTTTTAGTTTTTACAATTGTTCTTTTTCTTTAAGTGGCCATCAACTTAATATAGGCTGCTATGTGCAGAAGATGTTACATACAAACCTAATGGTAACCAAATATAAAAAACCAGTAATAGATATGCAAAGAATAAAGAGAAAGGTATATTATTAAGAAAAGCCAACAAACCATGAAACAGAGCAAGAAAATAAAGGACCAGAGAAAATCTACAGAAACAACAACAAACAAGTAACAAAATGGCAATAAATACATACCTATCAATAATGACTTTGAAAGTAAATGGACTAAACACTCCAATCAGAAGACATAAGGTGACAGAGTGGATTAAAAAAAGGCAAAAAAACAAAAAACAAGATCTATCTATATGCTGCCTACAAAAGACTCAATTTAGACCTAAAGTCACCTGCAGGTTGAAAGTGAGGGGATAGAGAAACATTTATCATGCAAATAGCTGTCAAAAGAAAGCTAGGGTAGCAATACTTATATAGGACAAAATCGACTTTAAAACAAAGACTGTAACAAGAGACAAAGAAGGACACTATATAATAATAAAGGGGACAATCCATAAATACTTATGCACCTAATATGGGAGCACCCAATACATAAAACAATTAATAACAAACATAAAGGAAATAACTGATAGTAGTACAGTAATAGCAAGGGACTTTAACACCCCACTTACACTGATGGACAGATCATCCAAACAGAAAATCAACAAGGAAACAGTGACTTTGAATGACTGGATCAGACGGATTTAACAGATATATTCAGAACATTCCATCTTAAAAGAGCAGAAAACACATTCTTTTCAAGTACACATAAAACATTCTCCAGAAGAGATCACATATTAGACCACAAAACAAGTCTTAACAAATTCAAAAAAATCAGTCATACCATGTATGTTTTCTGACCACAATGCTATGAAACTAGAAATCAACCACAAGAAAAAAATCTGAAAAAACCACAAATACATGGAGGTTAAATAATATGTTACTAAACAATGAATGGACCAACCAAGATATCAAAGAAGAAATAAAAAATTACATGGAAACAAATGAAAATGAAAACACAATGGTCCAAAATGTCTGGGATGTAGCAAAAGTGATCCTAAGAGGGAAGCTGACAGCAATACAGGCCTACCTCAAGAAGCAAGAAAAGTCTCAAGCAACATAACCTTACACCTAAAAGAGCTAGAAAAAGAACAACAAACAAAACCTAAAACCAGCAAAAGGAAGACAATAATAAAGACTAGAGGGGAAATAAATGATATAGAAACTGAAGGGGGGAAAAAAACAGAACAGATCAATGAAACCAGGAGCTAGTTCTTTGTAAAGATCAGCAAAACAGATAAACCTCTCGCCAGACTCATAAAAAAAGAAAGAGATGGGGGCGCCTGGGTGGCTCAGTTGTTAAGTGTCTGCCTTCGGCTCAGGGCGTGAACCTGGGGTCCTGGGATCAAGCCCCGCATTGGGCTCCTCCGCTATGAGCCTGCTTCTTCCTCTCCCACTCCCCCTGCTTGTGTTCCCTCTCTTGCTGGCTGTCTGTTTCTGTCAAATAAATAAATAAAAATCTTTAAAAAAAAAAAAAAGAGAGAGAGATAAAGGCAAAGAGAGAGAGAGAGAGAGAGGACCCAAATAAATAAAATCACTGAGAAAGAGAAGAAATAACAACCAACACCACAGAAATACAATTATAGCAGATTATTATGAAGACCTATTTGGACCACCTAGAAGAAATGGATAAATTTCTAGAACCATATAATCTACTAAAACTAGAGCAGGAGGAATAAAAAATTTGAATAGATCAATTACCAGCAAGGAAATTGAATCAGTCATCAAAAAACTCTCAACAAACAGAAGTCCAGGACCAGATGGCTACACTACTGCCAAACATTTAAAAAAGAGTTAATATCTATTCTTCTCACGCTATTCCAAAAAAATAAAAGAGGAAGGAAAACTTCCAAATTTATTCTCTGAAGCCAGTAGTACCATAATACCAAAACCAGATAAAGACACCACAAAAAAAGGAGAACTATAGGCCAAAATTTCTCAAGAATATAGATGTAAAAATCCTCAACAACAACAAGCAAACCGAATCCAACAATACATTTAAAAAACCATATATTGCAATTAAGTAGAATTTATTCCTGGGATGCAAGTGTTGTTCAACATTCACAAAACAATTAACATGAAACATCACATCAATAAGAGAAAGGATAAAAACCATATAATCATTTCAACAGATGCAGAAAAAGCATTTGACAAAGTTCAACTCCATTCATGATAAAAACCCTCTGCAAAGTAGGTCTAGAAGGAACATACCTCAACATAAGAAAGGCCTTATATGAAAAACTCACAGCCAACATTATGCTCAATGGTAAAAAACTGAGAGCTTTTCCTTTAAGGTCAGGAACAAGTCAAGGATGTCCACTCTCATCACCTTTATTCAATGTAGTACTGGAAGTTCTAGCCACAGCAATTAGACAACATAAAGAAATAAAATTCATCCAAATTGGTGAGGAAGAAGTAAAACTCTCACTATTTGCAGATGACATGATACTATATATAGAAAACCCTAAAGACTCCCCCCCCCCAAAATTGCTAGAACTGGTAAATGAATTCAGTGAAGTGAAGGATGCAACATCAATTACAGAAAAGTGTTGCATTCCTATACACCAATGAAGCCGCAGAAAGTGAAATTAAGAAATTGCACCATTTACAGCTGCACCAAAAACACTAAAATATCTAGGAATAAACTTTGCCAAAGAGTGAAAGACAGGTACTCTGAAAACTATAAAACACTATTGAAAGAAATTTAAGACCATGCAAAGCAATAGACATTCCATTCTCATGGATTGGGAGGACAAATATTGTTAAAATGTCTATACTACCCAAAGAAATCTTCAGATTTAATGCAACCCCTATCAACTTACCAACAGCATTTTTCACAGAACTAGAACAAAAAATCCTAAAATTTTTATGGAACCATAGAAGACTTCGAATAGCCAAAGCAATCTTGAAAAAGAACAAAACTGAAGGTATCACAATTCCAGATTTCAAATCATATTACAAAGCAGTAGCAATTAAAACAGTATGGTACTGGCATAAATTAAAAATAGAGACAAAGAACAGAATAGAAAACCCAGAAATAAGCGCATAACTATATGGACAGTTCTCCAAAACAAACATACAAATGGCCAACAGACACAAGAAAAGATGCTCAACATCACTCATCATCAGGAAATGCAAATCAAAGCTACAAGAAAATATCACCTCACACCTGTCAGAATAGCCAAAATCAATAGCACAAGAAACAAGTGTTGGTGAGGATGTGGAGAAAAAAAAACCCTCTTGCACTGTTGGTGGGAATGCAAATTAGTGCAGCCACTGTGGAAAACAGTGTGGAGGTTCCTCAGAATATTAGAAATAGAACTACCCTACGATCAAGTAATCACATTTCTGGGTATTTACCCAAAAAAACACAAAAAGACTAATTCAAAGGGATACATGCACCCCTATGTTTACTGCAGCATTATTTATGATAGCCAAACTATGGAAGCAGCCCATGTGTCCATCAATAGATGAATGGATAAAGAAGATATTATATATATATATATATACTGGAATATATTTTATATATATATATATATATATATATATATACTGGAAGATATTATATATATATATATATATATATATATATACTGGAATATTATTAAGCCATAAAAAAAGAATGAAATCTTGCCATTTGCAACAACATGGATGGAGCTAGAGATTATGATCCTAAGTGAAATAAATCAGTCGGAGAAAGGCAAATACCATATGATCTCACTCATATGTGGAATATAAGAAATAAAACAAATGAACTTAAGAAAAAGAGAGACACACACATCAAGAAACAGTCTCTCTCTCTTTTTAAAAAAGATTTTATTTCTTTATTTGACAGAGAGAGAGAGAGCACGAGCAGGGGGAGCAGGTGGCAGAGGGAGAGGGAAAAGCAGGCTCCTTGCTGAACAGAGAGCCCAGGATCATGACCGGAGCCAAAGGCAGCCGCTTAACCGACTGAATCACCCAGGAGCCCCAAGAAATAGACTCTTAACTATAGGGAACAAATTGATTGTTACCAGAGAGGAGGTGGGTGGAGGGATCGACGAAATAAGTGTTTGGGATTAAAGAGTACACTTATCATAATGAAAATAATAATAATAGTAAAACAACAATAGAAATAAGTACAGCATACTTTTAGAACATTTTAGGTGCTGCAATAATTTTGCCAGAATAAGGCATATTTTCTGTCCAGAAAGAGTCACTATCACTCAAGCTGCTTAGTTTTGGAGAATAGAGAAAAAGATGTATATCAAAATAAACCGCTCTTTTTCAATAATCTAGATTAGAAAGATAATTTCTTACAGATCAATATAGGCATTTTCACACTTTAAAAGCACCTTTTATTTTGCATCACCACCTTTATAGGCATAGCTCCTTAAACTCCAGTCTGAGATACCTAAACTGAAATAATCTCATTTCCCCTGCTCAAATTGAGAATCCTTGTAGTGAAGAAAAATGAATTTTGCAGGTGAGATTTGAGAGCAGAGAGAGGGATGTCCATGACATATTAAAAGCACAGAGCAGAGTATTTTCTGTAAAATTGAAAACCCTGCATGTGCACATATCTGTGTTCATGAGTGTGAGGAAGGAGAAAGGTGTGTAAGAATACAAGCCAGTCTGTGGAGGAAGTGGGAAGGAAAATTAGAGATTATTAACTTGTCTTCATATATCCTCATAATGTTCACACTTATTACAATGATTGTAAAATGTTACACTTCTCCTTTCACTGAATAGGAAAAAAAAAAACTTGAAAAGAAAAACAGACCCCATGAATTAAAAGAAAAAAATCTTTTAAAAGTTGATTCAATAAGCATTTCCTGAGTAAAATACATCCCATAGCAAAGAAATAGTCTGTTAAGGCCCAGGTTTCTGACAGGTCATCTGCCCCTAATTATTCCCCCAAATGACCCCCAAGGTGGGGTCTAACTGAAGATTTTCAGAGAAGTAATTCATCTAATATCTAAAACGGTAAATAAGCAGACCAGTGGGATTCAGCCACTGACCAAAACCGTCTTTGAGAACTGGCAGCTGCCCAGGGCTCCATGCTAGCAAGTTTCGAGCAATTAGTAAGTGCATTTGGACCAGAAAATAATTAACTCCAGTTTTAGAGCTGTTTGCGCTTGGTGGACTAAATTTCTATCATGAAACTGACAGATAAAAGGAAACAGTGTAAAGCAAACATTCAGGTATAGGTCTCCAGCACTGGGGAGTCTGTGCAGGTATTGCAGGGACAGGAGCAAGACTTTGGAAGCAAGCAGTCCTGGGTTTACATTCTGGCTCAGCTGTTACTTGCCACGTGGCCTTGGACACAACCCTTAAGCTCTGTGAGCTTCTGTTTTCCAATGTACGAACTGGGGATAAGTATTCTTTTTTTGAAGTTATACAGAGAAGTGAGTTATACAGAGAAACGAGTAAGATCATATATTTGAGTCATTTAGTAGCCACACTGCCAAGCAATACACACATCAAAAGAAAGCTATTATTACTCAATTATTCCAACACTCATTGATTAAGAGTGCGCTCTCTCTGCTCACGCTGCATACGTTGGTAATGATACCTCTCTGACATTCACACAGGCACTCTGATCACGTCACAAAATTTGGACCTTGTAAATACGCAAATCACGATTCAATAGGTCTGCATGGGGTCTGAGATGCTGCATTTCTAACAAACTGCCTGTGAGACAGAGGGTGCTGGTGAGTGTGCCATAATTGGAGTAGACAGGCTCTAGAAAAAAAACAGAAGTTAAATAAAATGAATGAAGCGGAGGGAGACAGAGCAGACTTTGAGGCAGGGTTAGCCATTCCATCCCTGTGCCTGCACACATCAGGCACACTTCTCTGGCAGCACTCACCACACTCTTAGAATTCTTCTCTCTGTGCCACTGGGCTGTGATCCCCTTGAGGGCAAGAAGCCTAACAGCCCAACCTTATGGCTCCAGGTGTCTGCCGCACTCAATTTGACACTCAATTCAGGTATGAGTTAATAGGGAATGAAGGAACGGATCCATGAATGTGCTGAATGAATAAAATTCAGGGGAATTGTTATTGGTTGATGTATAAAAATCTACATGGGTCTGAACTTCATTTTTCTTAAGTACTGGACCAGCTTCATATATTATTAGTGTTGTTGGGGTTAAGTACTTTATTGAGCTTGATATTCAAGCAAAAGAACCATCAGGAAAGATTAATCTTGGATATTCACTCTAGACATACGAAATTTCAGAGTGCCCTTTATTGTAACACAAAAACAAAGATCCAGAACTCCTTTCTTCTTTCATGGGAGGTCTCCTGTCCTCAGGAGACCAGTAGCTATAGTTTCCAGGACGTCAATGGGACATTTCTTACAAAACAATCATTTTGTCAACATATCATTATAATTAGTATAGATTCTCTTCTAAGGCATGTAACAGCTTTATCCCTCGACATTACTCCAATTTTTTTTTAAAGATTTTTATTTATTTATTTATTTGACAGAGATAGAGACAGCCAGCGAGAGAGGGAACACAAGCAAGGGGAGTGGGAGAGGAAGAAGCAGGCTCCCAGCAGAAGAGCCTGATGCGGGCTTGATCCCAGAACTCCGGGATCACACCCTGAGCAGAAGGCAGACGCTTAACGACTGAGCCACCCAGGCGCCCCAATCAACATTACTCCAATTTATAGATTTTCTAAGTGATTAAGAATCACTAAAAGCAAACAAAAAACCTTCATTTCTTTTATGACAAAATATAGTGAGTTTTCCAACTGGGGTCTCACACTGGCATCAGGCTGTACAATCGAGTCATGTAATCTTCACATGGTTAGCCCTCCTCCGTGGACAATAGGAGGTCACATTTGCCAAGCTGGCAACTATAGCAACATCCAGTTTTACTACTAGGAGTTAGAGACCTTGTTAAATTCAGAGGGAATTGTAAGTTTCATTAGACAACACCAGGAAGCACCTGTCCATATTTGAGCTATTTATGCAATATGATTCTTTTGACTAGAGCCTTAAGTTCTAATTCAGTTGGTCAGGGCAGGTCTTGTGTTCCTATAGTTCTTTTGTTGCAGATCGGAACACTGAATTATAGACAGTACAATATCTACTTCTAAACCTCTCCAGATATGTTTAAAATTTCAGCTCTATGGCCTAAATATTTAAAAATATGGGCGTGGTTAGCTGTGTTTCATCTCAAGAGAATAATAGGATTCCAATAAATATGGTGCATTACATTTATAAGAGGGGGAACTGTAATTGGACGTGTTTTAAAATTCCACTCTGACTTAAGTCACCCCAGGGAGTCACAACATATTAGTGTTTGTCAGTAAAGGAATTTACCTATTCTGAACGGCATCTTTCTCAACACAGTGACCTACAAAACACACTCTCCCTGGGCTTCTGGAGAACTTTAAAATCATTCTTTAATTAACATTTTCAGCACCCCTATGGCCTCATTATGCTGTCATTAGTATTTTATTTTCTCGGTCCCAAGAGTTCTCAAAGCAAATACATGTTCCACAGCTGACTTTCATGTTTTCTTACACACGAGTTTGTCCCCCATTCATGATAGAAAACAAATGTTAATTAGGATGATGGTTAAGACGGACTAGGCTTTTTCCAAATATTTTCCTATAAACCAAAAAACTTAAATGGTTAGTCTTTTTCACAGAGTAAAAATATCTGGGTTAAAAAAAAAAAATCTAGGTAAAAGCAGTCAAAGGATATTGAGAGCAGCTTCCCAAAAAGACATCCTCAGAAAAGTTCCCTCTTTAGAACTCTCATAAAATGCCATTGGAAGGTTTAGTCAGTTCCTTCAACCTTCCTGGGGGTCACCATAAGGCCCAATTACACCTTTTGACCCACAAATTACTTCTGGGAATTTTTCCAAAGGAAAAATCATAGATGTGCACAAAGCTTGGATGTGAAAAACTTAAATAAACTTAACTTAACTTAAACCTATACTTACTAAAAATAGATAAATCATAGAGTACCCCTATAATGTAATCTAGAGATATTTTAAAAACTTTAATACAATATCTAAAGATAAGGAAATATTTATATATTATTTTATATATATATTTTATATATAATATATAAAATATATATTATATAATTTTATATATAATATATATTATTTTTAGTATTACACACAAGTAGATGATAAAAAAGCGTGTTTAAAATTATCTCAATTTCCTAAAAAATATAGATACATGTTTGACTGAAAAGAAATAAACTCAAAAGTTAACAATAATTGGATGGTAAGATAGGGTAATTTTAAATTTCTTCTTTGTATTCTCCTGAATTTTTATAATTTTATTTTCTCTACTAAATATGTATTCCTTGGGTAATTAGAATATAAAATGTTTTCCTCATTTTTTTTTCTCTTATGACATGAATATAGCATTCATACATGTGGAACTAACTAATCACCAGATTAGTAAGAAAGAAATGAAAATAAAGGAAGATCGGTGAACATAAACTTAATTTACTACATAGACTTGGCATTAACTTGTTATATTTAAATAAATTCCTCCCAGGAGATTCTCTACCAACCATCTCCAGTTTCTACTAGCTGATCCTTTTCCTGAAACAGTTCAATGATTCTTAGAAATCCAAATGAAAATTCCAGACAGACGAAGAAATAATATGTGCAAGGCAAGTTAGCCTTGGCTGTGTGCAGAGAAGTGGAAACCATGAATATGAATGGATGGAGGTTCAGGACAACCGGATAATGAAAGAGGGAAATACTATTCAGATGACAGCTGCCAACTCCCTTCCCCGACCTGTCACTCCCCTGCTGCCCGCCCCTTTCTCCCCTCCCCCCCCTTTATTCCTAGCCCAGAGGAATGCTGTGGAGCTTGTAGCCTTCATGGTGTTCTCACACTCCGAAAGCACAGAGGATAAAAGGCCACTGTGTTGAAAGCTTGTGCTTCATAGAGTAACAACAGTGCTAAAAGTGCTTAAGAATACGTTGTAGCTTTTCATATCAATCACAGCGTTTGCCAAGCTACTCTCCAATCTACTGGGAGGTACAGGGTGAGCATTGTTTAATTGGCTTTGGGAATCTTATGAGCTGTGCTAGACCATCAATTAGAGGAGTTGCTAGGGTAAGCGTGTGATGTGTGTGTGTTGGGAGGGGAGGGTTGGTTATGCCACAGTCTTGGTAAACCATCTGCAAATGCATCTTTGGACAAACAAGTAGAAAAAAGTCAGAACTCACTTCTTAGGAAAGAACAGTTCAAGTAGGCAGTACCCTAAGTCTTTGCACAGTCAGCTAATCTCTTTGAATACAAATACCACTTAATAATGCCTAACTTATTTATTCTCAATACCAGAATTTTCCTATCTAGGCCAAGGGAGAAAACTGTGATTTGTAGAATCAGGGTCTCATACTCAAATGTGTTGAGCTGTCAGGTGGAGGACGAGACAAATAGAGCTGGGGCCCATGCACCATTTAAGGGGGTAGTTAGTGCTGTCAGCTGTTGCTCGTGTGGGGATAAAACCTACTACTGCTGGATTTTCTGATTTTTCTTCTCTTTTTTTAAAAAAAGATTTCTTTATTTATCTTAGAGAGAGAGAGAGCAGGAGCAAGAGGGGCAGAGGGAGAGAGAGAGAAAAATTCAAGCAGACTCGCTGTGAGCGCCGAGCCCCTCAGGGTGGGGGGCTCAAGACTCTGGGATCACAACCTGAGCAGAAACCAAGAATCGGTAGCTTAACTGACGGCACCACCCAAGCGCCCCTGATTTTTCAAGAGTAACTGGCAATCCTAATTTTTATGTGAAGTCTCTGTGTTTCTAGAGGTTGACAACTTTAAAGAAAAATCAGTGCTTTCTATGAACAAATAAAACATCTCTAAGGACCAAAATAGACTGCCAGGATGTAACCCTCTGATTCAAAGAATAAGATCTTAGCACAGGATTTTTATTACTGTATATGCATCAATTACCATCCAGAAAATGGACTAGAAAAGAATTATGAATTTAAATTCTAAACTGTCTGACCGATTTACCCTAATCAAATTCCTAAATTCATTTGGGGTATGCTTTCCTCCTTTTATTAAAATATAAGTAATGTATGAGAATTTTACAATTTAAAGATTTTGCTTGAAAAAATAAAATAAAGATTTTACTTGGGGATTTAAATAGGCAAATGCATTTATTTTTACAACTCAGAATTACTGCTAATAGTTTATTTCTTTTATGTATGAAAAGACTAAGGAACAAAGCAAAATCACATCTAAGCCAGAGGATGAGGCTGGAACCCAAGAACGCTGTCTCCTTATGATTCAACAATCAAATAAGAAACTTCTCCAAAGGATGACTAAGAAAGCAAGCCTATTAACATGATAGGCTTATGAAGCAAGTAATCATGTAAATGAATCACTATTCTAATAATTCCAGCAAGAAGAACTCAGGGTCCTCATTTAAAGCACATGGAAAGGAAATGTGTCAGGTTAAGACATCTTTATCTAATAACTGGAATAGTAATCACATTTAATCCCATGTACATTTTCAGATGAATAACTCTACCATTCACTGTCCAACTTAACAAACAGTTTCCTAGGACAATTTGCTTTCCACCCATGCCATTTCTCATTAGAATGGCAACATCCGGTTTGTGAGGGAAATGAGTCATATTATGCCACTATCCTACCTTCCAAGGGACAAGTTAAAGCAGGAAATGAATGGCTTTGTGTGTGTGTGTGTGTGTGTGTGTGTGTGTGTGTACAGGAAAACAGTGTATTCTAACTGAAGGATTTCAACTTGGAGCATAATTTTTTTTAGATATTGCTTACAACTTTCAGAGTTGTCTTATATTAGATAGAATTATAATTTTACCATTCAGTTTCACTTTGAACTGATTCACAATATACAGATATCTCTAAATGTTTGTGAATTTTTCACCTTTTAATTAGTCTTAAGCAGACAGTCTCAACTTAGATTTCTGTCTTTTACACCTAACAACTGCATCTTGTTCTTAAATGCTGTGGCATTCTTGGCTAGACCTCAGAACTATTAAAAACTTCCAAATAATGATTTTAACAATCCCCATTAAAATGAGGATACCAGAAACCAAAAATCCAGAACTGAGGTATCAAAGTCACTTTAACTGACTCTGTTTCACCTTCTTTAGTTTCTTTCTATGTCTCAGGTTCCCTATACTGAGAAAACGGTGACTTTCTACCTATAAGGTATCTTGTAAGAAACACAAAGTTCCTTTGCAAAGCTGCCTTATTATGCAATTTAAATTACAGAAAGCACAAACAGGTGTCCTTCCTGAACAGATGAAAAGAGTCCTCATTTAAAACTCCAATTATGGGAATACGATCTTAAAAAAAAAAAAAAGTCTTTTTTAATGCTATTTATGAGATAAGGACTCCATGTTAAGCAAAGTAATATACTTCCAGCAAGGGAAAGTGTCAGAGAATTGGCATTTTCGGGCAGCCTTTGTTTTTTGCTTGACAAAAACAGACGTTGCTGGGCAAAGGGAAATTTTAAAATTACAGTTCACATTTTACCTCTAGATAGTCCTGATGCTCTTTCAGGGGAAGCACACCCTCAACATAAAGAACGAGGACCCTAACCCTGTTTGTCCTTCACTCTTCTGCCACCAGTTCAGCTCTCTTATTTTTCCAAACAGATGCAATCCTTCTCCCTACCAATCAGATCTTCAGTCTCTAGGCATCATTGGCTAAGCACAGTGCTATAAGCTCTATTGTCATAGTTCATTGCCTGCTATTAGATCAAATGAGATGAGAGAATTCTCCATTTGAAACCAAAACAACCTTTATATCAACTGGTCCAGACACATAGGACCTAGAACTATACTGATGGAGTCACCGATCTGTGTCTCCTACACAGTATCAACATGAAAAACTATTTACACATTCTAATTCCACTACCTCTTCCTCATCCAAACCCTCGTTCCGGGATTTAGTTATTCTTTACTATTCCCCTAAAGTCCAGAGACCAGAGGGGCACCTGGGTGGCTCAGTCAGTTAAGCATCTGCCTTTGGCTCAGGTCATGATCCCAGGCTTCTGAGATCGAGGCCACAGTTGTGTTGGGGAGTTGCTTCTACCCCTCCCTTACCCCTCCCCCACTGCATAAGCACTTGCGCTCTTGTGCTCTCTCTCTCTCACTCCTTCTCTCTCTCAAATAAATTGAGTCTTTAAAAAAAAAAAAGCCTAGAGACTAGACAATTACCTCTTTAACTTATCATCCTACATTCAACACGTTACCTCTGAATAACTCAAGAACTGTAATACATCCCACCCTGGGTTAAAGACAAGCATTAGGTATCATTTAAAAACAAAAACAAAAACATCCTTCAGCCAACTGAGGACTGTTGGTGGAAACTCTAGTCCCCAGATGGCCAAATACACAGCAGGTTCCCTGCCCCTCCCCCCTCCACAGGTGCAAAGTCAGGGCAGTCATCAGCCAGTCAGCCAGGGGCTCTTCCTGCCTTCAGCATCCTTCTTAACTCAGCCTCTCCAGGCAGCTACCCCCAACATGTCAGACTTGGTTCTCCAGATGAACAGCCTGTGTCAGGTAGCCTCCCAACGCTCAGTCCACCAGGATGTCAAAACTGAATTCTTACAGGCAGGGGCGTCTTCAGTCTCTCTAATGAGACTATCACATGAAGTATGCACTAACCTTTTTTTTAATCTGGCATTTAGCCTTAGCATTGAGATCAGCAATTTTAAAACATGCTGTCAGCTCTTCGTGACAAAGTCCTCTATTATTACCCTGACCATCTCCCTACTGACTTCAGGGATCTGCCAACCCCTCCTTTGTGGGGGGGGAGTCCCCAAAACCTTAAGTGTGAGTGGATCAGTCACTTCAGCGAATGAGAGGTACTGACCCCACTGCTTCCCAGCTCAGGAAAATGCGAGCCAGACTCCAGTCATCCAGTTCTTTATGACTAAATCACTTGGGTAACCAGACTGCAGAGAAGCTGGCATATGCGTGGGGTCTAAGACAGGAGGGGCAGGGAATCAAAAAAAAAAAACTTCACCTTTTCGTTATATCTATATTTTACTAGAGAAAAAATTGACTATATAATGTCAAACCCAGCAACTTTCTATTTCAGGTTTTTGTTATTTCTTCCCTCTGCTCCAATTCAAAGTCCAAATGCCCTAAAAGGCCAAGAGAAGACCAAGACACAAGACCTTCAACTTCTCTCAAATTAACAAGTTGTCATAAGTGAAAATGCAAGTGGAGGCCAATCCAGGCCCAGGAGGCCTTTACTCTGTTCTTTACTCTGGGAAGGGGAAGTTCTGGCCTGGAAGGTGGTGGCCCTGCCCTCCTCCTCCAACAACTATCAGCTCTCCTGTGCAGCTGTCTCTTCTGCTTACTCTGCCCCAGATTCTGACATGAGACTTGCTAGAAATAGTGCTCAGGCCCCTCTAAAGTTTGGCTGTCTGATGGCACCACATTCATACAATAATCAGGGTAGTGGACCCTGTAGTGTGCTGCCCAGATCCCTTTAGAACTGGCGCATTTATTGCCAGGAGTACCAGAGCCTGCCAGCTCTCAGCTGAGAGCCTCTCCAGGAATTACACACAAAGAGAGCCCGCTCTCTGGAGGGAGTTTATCTACTGCAGTTTGGGCAGCCCACATCCAATGACTGGCTGATGGACACAAAGACCCAGCCTCCTTGCCTTAGTGCCATCCCAGTTCCAGAGCCCCCCCCTCCCCGACACACACACTCCTGTATCATAGTCACCCTCTCCCTCTATCCAGTTCTGCTGCCCGCATGTCACTGCCAGGCTTTGTTCCATAAGTAGTCCCCAATAAACCTCCACCTCAGCATCTCAGAATCTGTTTCCTACAAAACTGAACCGAGATCATCAGAAACAAGGTACAAATAGTGCTGCACTATCCTTTGCTCATTCTTTTCTTCCTTCCTTCATTCCTTCCTTCCTTTCTTTTTTTTAAAGAGAGAGAGAGGAGGAGGAGAGGGGTGGAGGGGCAGAGGGAGAGAGAGAATCCCAAGCAGGCTCCACGCCCAGTGCAGAGCCTCACACAGGGCTTGATCCCAGGACCTTGAGATCATGACCTGAGCCCGAATCAAGAGTCCGAAGCTTAACCAACTGAGCCACCCAGGCGCCCCTCCTTTGCTCAACTTCAAATTCATACATAGTTAACTGACATCCCCAGCCCTTGCATCAGCCACATTCAGACTTTGGTATTCAGTGGATTCATGACAGCCTGGCTGCCCACCAGTCCAGTTATAACAATTTTACTGTAGGATTAATGGCATCATCTAAATATATGCAGTCCTCATCTTTGTATGGTTCTAATAGGCATGCATTTCAATGACCATGGTTTGTTTAAGTAACACCAGTCCAATAACAACCATGTTCAGATTCCAGTTATCACAGAGTATTATATTAGTAAGTACTTGCAATACAGACTGGGCAGGTAGTTCTCCAGTCCACAAATAACAGGTACACATCACTGACCAGTGACCAGCGAGTCGCAGCACTTCTTATCGATTGTCGATGATTGGTCACTGCATATCTGAGCAGGGCACCAAGAGCTGGAGTGATGTTTGACCCCTGGGGAGTAGGGAGCTGGAGGAAGGACAGCCAGAAAGCAGGATCCCCTTGGCCAGATAGTGGTAAGTGGCAGGCTCCCCCTCAAGTGCCAGTGTCTTAGAAAAGTACAGGGGTATGTTATCCATGCACCTTCGAGCACAGGAAAGGTGAGACCAATATCCATGTACTGGTTTCCAGCAGCTGCTATAATAAATGACCTAAGACAAACTTAGTGGCTTAAAACAACAAAAATGTATTCCTTTACAGTTTGCAGGTCAGAAGTCTAAAATGGGGATGCCTGGGTGGCTCAGTGAAGTGTCTGCCTTTGGCTCAGGTCATAATCCCAGAGTCCTGGCATCCAGCCCCGCATCAGGCTCCCTGTTCCTCGAGGAGCCTGCTTCTCCCTCTCCTTCTGCTGCTCCCCCTGCTTGTGCTCTCTCACATGCACGCACTCTCTCTCATAAATAAAACAGAAATCTTAAAAAAAAAAAAAAAAAAAAGAAGAAGTCTAAAATGGGTGGCAGGGCTGTGTTCCTTCTGGAGGCTCCAGAGAGAATCCATTTCTTTGCCTCTTCCAGTTTCTAGAGGCTGCCTACATTCCCTGACTCATGGCCCCACATTCCTCCGACCTCTGCTTCTGCCCTTGCATCTCCTCAGACCTCACCCACCTGCCTCCCTCTGATTACACTGGGCCCATCCTGATACTCTAGGATGATGGCCTATCTCAGTACCTTTAAGCTACCCACATGTGCAAAGTCCCTTTTAACATGTAAGGTAACATATTCACAGGTTCTAGGGATTTGAATGTGAACATCTTTGGAGGGCCATTATTCTCCCTACCATACCCCATCAGGTTCTTCCAAATGACTGTGCTCTCATGGATAGTGACCCCCATTTGGCGGCTGGAAATGCAAAGCTGCCTGCAAACATCTGTGTCTATATCTGGATCCCCTGGGAAGAGCAAGAACAAAGAAATGATTTAGCCTGGTGTTTCTGATCCTGAATCAGCTTTGCCCAAGGGGCTGCTCAGGTCTCTAAATGTACATTCTACATCAAAAATGATCACTTTCCAGTAAGTTTGTGGAGTATAGAATTCATACTTTCCCTCCTTGGACACTCACACTTCATGCTGGCATTTCAAGGGTCTGGAGAAGTCCCCAGGAAAGCAACTTACTTCTCACAGAACATTTCATGGAACACTTTGGGAATGATGCACTAGATTGGACTCCAAATCTGGTCAAAGCCACGGAAATAGCTCTGCCAGGCGTCTGCACACCTCTCCAGCTCCTTTTCAGAGCCTAATGCTTGAAGCCATGCTTCCTGCCATGAGGGAGCAGCCCTTCTCCTGCAGCAGCCGTCAGGTGCACTTCGGCAAACCCAGAACCTGCTTACTGACTCACACTCACACACAAAGTATGTGAAGTGACATATTGTTTAGGTGTCTCAGGTCTGCCTGGAGACTCATTTCCTGGAGAGTGAGGTGGGTTTTTCCCCCCTTATTCTTCTCTTTTCCCTCTCCTTGACTGTAGCTCTCAAAACTCAAGGGGAAAAAAATGAGCAGGAAATGGTGTTTCATCAAATACACTTAATGGGTTTTGCTTCCCTCCCTTACTTGTCAAATCAAATACTTAGGCAGATTGCCACATGAAAACTAAAACAGTTTCTCCTTTCAGCGAATGGTTGCTATTGTCAAAACAGAGAAGAGTATGTTCGCTGCCTTATTGCTGGTGTGTTCCAGGCTGTGACCCTGGCATTCTACTGTATGGATGTTTGATTGCCTGTAGTCTTTCTCAGAAATCGCTGGAAGCTTGGGAGATAGCACAGAATCTCAGAAGAATACTTAGAGATCACTCACTGGATTTTCTTCTGGAATCCTGGAATCTTCCTTCAGTATCCCTAATTAAGAGGCTCTTCATTTATGCCTCATACATTTTATGACCATCAACCATCTACTCACCTGAACAAAGCCTTTGTACTAGAATCCTGGCAGACCAGGCAATGTGCCTCCTCTGTACGTCTGAGATGCCTTCTCTCATCTATCTACACCTTCCATAATAGTAATAGTAAATATTTATAGAATGTTTACCACAGGGTAGGCACTATGCCAGCCCCTTTAATTATGTCATCTTATTTCATCTTGACCACAATCCTATGAGGTAATATTTCTACTTTATAGACAAACAAAACACAAAGCTGTTTACTGAGTTTCTTTTACTGCATTTACTGATATTATTTACTAAGTGTTTTCTATATTTCAGACACTAAAGTGCTAAGCACTTTACATTTTTATCATCATGTCTATGAGGAGGTGTTACGGTTCCTCTTTTGCAGGTAAAGAAAGGGAGGCTTCCGGGGCACCTGGGTGGCTCAGTCGTTAAGCGTCTGCCTTCGGCTCAGGGTGATCCCAGTGTTCTGGGATCGAGCCCCACATCGGGCTCCTCCACTGGGAGCCTGCTTCTTCCTCTCCCACTCCCCCTGCCTGTGTTCCCTCTCTTGCTGGCTGTCTCTATCTCTGTCAAATGAATAAATAAAAAATCTTTAAAAAAAAAAAAAAAAAAGAAAGGGAGATTTCCACGAGATAAGACACTCCCCACGGTCACACAGCTAGTAAGAGGTAGAACTGGGACCCAAGAGTATCTTCTATTTAGACTTCACTGCCTCCTTCTCCCTGTTATCTTTCTAGCCAAAGGGGTCCTTTGTATATCTGCAAATTCACAGAGCATTTATTCATCATCCCAGTCTTGTTACTTGTCATATTCTGCACAGAGCTTAATTTCTCCTCACTGGGCATCTCTTAATCCACTTTGCATTCCTTAGCATGCCGCTTACAACACGGGCTCTGTAAATATAAACTGGTTTAGAGTAAGTCAGCTTACAGCAACTGGGACTGGCAAAACAAACAAACAAACAAACAAACAAAACAAACTGTTTTGATGAAGAGTTTCCAGGTCTCAGTTGATTTCTTCATTGTTTCAGGAAGCGGCTACACAATGGCATTCAGTACAGGGGATGACACTGGATGGTTTGTCCCCTGGCGCTTTGTTTTATCAGCTACCACGGCTGTTCTGCCGAGTCCCCTCGGATCTACTGGTGAGGCCAAGGCTGAAAGGATCTGTGAGCCAGAGGAAGCGCCAGCTTCTGGAAAGTGTCTGACACACAGTAGGCACTCAACAAATATATTTTGAATAATGACCAGTGACAAAGTCATGTGGTACCCATCCAGCATTTAGAAATGATCATCTCCTTTCACCACTGAAGTGATTCTTAGAAATCATTCATCTAGAACATGATATACTCAAGACTTATTTTCACCTAAATAATAGATTACCTTCAATTATACAAATAAAAAATAACTTTAAGAAAAACCGTAAAATGAAATCCTGCAGATTCTTTTGGTGATAAAGTGAAATGCTATCTGCAAACTTAGTAACATTGTGCTTGACGCATGGTTGATGCCCAGCCATGACCCTGAGGACCTTCTTCTACATGTTGGTCCCCATGGGGAGGTAAGTGCTATATGGGTTCTGTTTTCTAAAGAAAGTTAATGACAGTATCTTTCTATCAAAATGTATTTCTTATAAGGAAAACATGATTTTTTAAAAGCCCCCAAATTAATAATTTCTCGTTTGAATAATTTTGAAAAAAAAAAAACACCCAAATCTTTTATCTCAAAAGTACTTCTGCTGCTGCTGCTGTTCAGTAAAAAAAGAAAATCACCTCATTAGAAAGCTGCTTAGGGATTTTAGAAAATCTTTATTGAGTGTCTACAAAGTGTTCCAATGTGCCAGCCCAACCCCTAAGCCAACTCATACCATGCCCACACATTTCGACTTCTAGACTGTTTCTCCTACTAGATCAAGAGCATGGCAGAGATGGGCTAGCTGTTTATCGCACTATTCCCTCCTCATCCTGGGCACATAGCTAGGCTACATTCCCCGGCATCGCTTGCACTTAGCTGTGACTATGACTATATGGCCAAGTTCCCACCAACAGGATATGGCTGGAGGAGATGTGTGGCCGTCCAAGCCTGGCTCGTATAAGGATCTCCTGCACACCCCGCCAGCTCTTGCCATTCTGCCCCAGCTTGATGAAGATAAGCTCTGAAACCTTGAAAGCCACATGGACGACGGCAGAGCCACAAGACACAGGTTTCTGTGTCCATGACCACTGCTTGGAAAAAGGCCAACCACAGCTCAAGTACCTCTGCGTAAACTTTACATAGGTAAGAAATGCTTCTATCCTGTTTGATCCATTCTACTTTCTTGGATGTGTTTGTTAGAATAGCTAGCATCTGGAGGTCTTGACATTTTTGCAAAATTATGAAATACTCAAAGATTATTTGTAAAATAGCAACTCTAATCATTGTATGCCAAATCAGACACTAGCTTATAAAATAAGCAAATAATGTAGAACTAGGATATCTTGTAGACTAAGTTCTACTCTAGATAAACCATCGAAGGTGCCAAAAGTTTAAGAAAAATGTTGTTGAACGCCTTGAAATGTAGAATATTCACTTAATTGATTTAATTTTTCTGTGACACAAGAAAAGCCTGCTATTGCTTGATTTCAGTGTTAAGAACATCTTGATTCAGCCTATTAAGCACCAGTGTTTAAAAGGAGGGTAGTTTGTGCTACAGCATTCATGCAAATAGACATTTCTGAGACTTAAAAAAAAAAAGAAACCAAAACCAAATTGGTGAGAATTGAAGTTGTGAGCTACAGGCTCTCATCTATATTGAGTAAATGACAGATTAGGATCACTTTCTTAACTTCAGAATTGTGTGATTATATTTGACCATTGATAGTAATCCATAGTTTAAACTGATCATAAAACACATTATTTTATTTAAATGTTAAAATGTACAGTAATATCTATTTGTCCTGTGTACACATAGGAAATACATCAGGAGACACTCTCAGAAATTTAAGTCTCAAGCGAAACCTGAGAAATATAAGCTTCAACCACAACCAAAGTCCAATTAAGTAAATTATTTATTTTGTTGTCCAAAGTATAAGGGACCTAACCTAGTTTAAGGCCATCAGTTAAACATGTAATGCCAAATAAGATTACTTACTGGTTCTCAAAAAACTGTCCGGTTAATGCAGTAAAGACCTTTTGAGTAGATGGATAATCAATGGTGCTTCTGGAAAACTGCCTTTGGTGATCACAGCTGTTCACCTGGGCCCCAATGCATCCCAAATAACTTAAAAACATCTCTCCAATCAGTCTTCTCTCCATCTCCACTGCTCTCACTTTTATCTAGGCCACCACAGCTCTTACCTGGCATACTGAAATATCTACTCTCAGCCTGGGTTCCTTGCTTCCACTCTTGCCCCTTCTCTGAATGTTCCCCCCAAGGAGTGCCCAAAGCAATCTCTCTAAAGCACAAGTCATATCACACCATTCTCTGGCTTAAAATTCTTTCATGTGTCTTCACTGGTCTTAGGACAGAATTGGAACTTCCTCATGGCCTGCCATGCCCTGCCCCATCCCAACCTATCCTAGTACCAATCTCCCCATTCCCTTCACTCCAACCCAACTAACTTCCTTTGTGTTCCTTGAATATCCCCAGTTCTTTTCCATCAGGGCTTTAGAACTTCCAGTTCTCTCTGCCTGAAATGCTCTCCCTCCAGCTCTTTACATGGTTGACTTTTCTTCATCCTTCAAGTCTCAGTTCAGCCATCACATCCCCAATTACCCTCTTGTCATGTTTATTTCTTTCATAGCACTTACAACACCCTATAATTTTATTCTCTATTGTCTGGAAATCTAGACACTCTATGAGGACATGAACTTTTCTTTTTTCTTTTTTATTACCTTGTTTCAGGCATCATATCTTCAGAGATGGGTGGATGAATGGATGGACAATATAGGCAATAGATAATTCCAGCATTCTTTGTCCCATGGACCATCCATGAGAATCTGTATTATCACATTTGTAGATAAGTGTTACTATCCTGTCCTGGCAGGCATGGTTATAAAGCAATCCCAATTTCATTTGGCCTTTTCCACACAGTGAGTCTTATTGTTAAATGAAAAATACCCAGGTTTCCAAAACTGATCATCTCAAAAAGATATGTCCTAATATTTCATTATCCGTGGTATCACACAAGGCTATCGTTGCTTTGAATTATAAGCTATCCATCGCTTCTCGGCCTTTTGGCTAAGATCAAGTGTGAATTATAAGCTATCCAACTTCTGAAGAAGCTTTTTCAGGAGAAACAAGTCACCTCAACGCAGAGTAAAACTACGAGCCACTTCCTGGATTCCCATATCTAGACCATCACCGTTAGAGTACAGCAAACCAAGCTGACGACTATATGGAAATCCAGTACACACTTCACTTTGGTTTATGGCACTGGGTCACTCTGACAGAATAGCTTGTTTTCCCAGTTCTGACTAACTGGAGGAGAGCTGTGCCTACAAATAGGTTTCCCAGACGTTCCTCTGAACATATAATAGGAAATGCAGAATTGGATCTGGGCAGGGCCTCTGGAAATGTCAGGGCAGTCTCTCCACACTGAATGTCCCTGAAAATGCCAACATTCTCAAGTGAACACACTTTTCCCCACTTTGAGCCATGGTGAAGACATGCTATCCCAGTCCAGCTGAACTAAAGAACTCCACTCGGTAACTCAACATGAGAAAACTCAAGAAGCCCCCACAGGACGCCTGCCAAGGAACAGCACAGGAGCCATGTGACATCTGCCTGCACAGAGGGAGGTTACAAGAATCACCCCCACAACGCATGTGGTGGTAGTCTCTCTTGTAAGGCAGTTGCTGGGGTCTTTACCCAGGAAATTCCACAGTACTCTCTTCTTGAAGGCCCACAGGAGAAATGCCTCCCAGGACTTAGTACCAAGAAAAGCTTTGTTTCTACTAAGGATTTAGCTTTGCTGATGGTTTGTTTTATCTTTTGGACACTGTGATTACTTTAACAGATCACATTTCCTCTTTGCTTCTAGAAAGCCCAGGGACAGATTTGCAACCCTCTTCAATAATGACACTGGACATTATGACATGCATTCTTATGTTCCAACTGTACCACTGACTTTATCTTGCTTTTTTACACATGTTTTCCCTCAACTCTGATTTATTTAAATACTTTGTATTCCCTTGTATTGTATATATTTATAAGCTGCTTCAAATCCTTTTGGGAATGAAATAGGCTATTAATGCATAGATACACACAGTGGATTTTATGCCAAACCTGTTACAACCCTAGATCCTGTAAGAACACAATATGGCCTCAGAGAAACGTGGGCTTGAATCCTGATTCTGTAGGTTTCTAGCTATGTGATCTCAGGCAGGTCCCTTAATATTTCCAAGCTTCCATTTCCTCCTCTTTAAATTAAGGGTAATAACATTTGCATTGTACTATGGATATGAGAAATAATGATAATTTATATGAACAGTCAATACTTAGTAACCTGAAAATAAATAGCGTCTTCTGTTATTAATAACAACTATGCAGACTGCTACCAAAAATACCTAAAGGCAACGTCTGGAAGACACAGGGACACAGATACATGGACGATGTCATGTGACTGTGCAGGCAGACACCAGAGTGATGAACCTAACAAGCCAAGAACACAAGAATTACCAGCAGTCACTGGAAGTGGCAAAAGACGACTCTTCCCTAGAAGGTTTGGAGGGGAAATGGCCATGATGACACTTTGATATTGGACTTCTAGATTCCAGAACTGTGAGAGAATAAATTTCTTATTTTAAGCCATGCTGTTTGTGGAAATTTGCTAGGGCAGTCATAGGAAACCAATATACCCAACTCCTATAGCTCTAAATGGTAGAAGTGAAATAACCATACTTCAATCCAGCTGACATCTGCCAAGATCTCACAGATACATACCTGGCAACAAGATGCATTTCATGGAAGGCATCTGCTAGAAGAGCACAAAGACTTTGACCTTAGGCTTAAATGAATTAATTCCCCTCTCTGACCTTCAAATAGCTCATCTATAACATGGGATTAGGTCTAGATCAATAATGGCAAATAATTTAATTGGGAATGGCTGTCTGAGAGTGCTGTATTGAGAAGGATTATGAGGCGTCATCTGGACAAAGAGGCAGAGACAGATAAAGAGTCAAAATACTCCATCTTCATTCTCCTCACACCCCCGTGACCATCCTTGTGAGTTTCCTCTTCCACTACCCACTCTTTAAACACAGGTGATGCTTAGGGTTCTGATACTCACTCACACTCACTTCCTACCTTACATGTTCTCCTTAGATAAACCAACGGATTCTTATGGTTTTAAATTATCACCTACGGTTTCCGCTAATAATTTCAAATCTATCTCTCCCATCTCGATTGGTCTCCTGTCCTCATTTAGTCCCACACGTCCAACTGCTGAATGAACATCTCCACTTGGCTATCCCATAGACAACTCCGAGCAACTCGTCATAACAAAACGCACCAGTTGCTCCCCTAAGCATGGTCTTCCTCTCATATGCTACCTCTTAGTTGATGGCACAACCATATACCTAGTTAGAAGACTGGGCTTTTTCCTGGTCTAGTTCCACTTCCTCACCCTCCCATGCTCAATCATTTACCAACACTTGCCAATCTTACCTCCTAGCTAATTCCCTTCCATACCCACTATCACTGTCCTAATTCAAACTTCTATCAGTTCCCGCCTTTCAAGATTCACCCGGGTATCACTGCCTCCAGGAACCTCTGCAAGGACAGGTACTACATCTGGCTTTTCTGCACGTGTATTCTTAGAATTTGTCATTGCGTCTAACACTGTAGGCAACAGATGACAACGATGACGACAACAATGATGATGGTGTGTATCATTTATTGACCACTTACTATGTACCAGGCACCATTCTCAGCAATTTCTATCTCCACAACCAGCTGATGAGGTTCTTTCTCATTATCCCTATTTACAGATGAAGTACAGAAAGTTTAAGTGACTTGCTCAAAGCTATACAGTTCTACGAAGAGGTTGCTGAACTGATCTGAAATTCAATTTAAATTAAAATTAAGTCACAAGGTAAAATAGTGAAACATACACCTATTTGTTCAATAAATATTTATTGAACATATGCTATGTGTTAAACACTGGATATATAAGTAATGAATATATAAACACATTAATTTCAGACATGGGGGAATCTCTCAGAAAACTCATTCCTAGCCACTTCTCCAGGCCTGAACTGACCCAGGAATCTGGGAAACCAGTCTTTATCTACAGAATTCTAAAAAACCTTGAGAAATACTAGGGATAGCAGACTTAACTCAGGGTTTCCTCCTTTGCTATCGCCTTTCTCACAGAGCTGAGAAGCCCCTGTGAAGTACCAGAAAGAGCTTCAGTTCTGGTTCTCCCTTCCCAGCCTCAAGACAGTGACAGCCTCCAGCCTCCACAATCCCCTTTCCTTTGACTGCAGGTGGGCTGCTCCTCTCAGTGGAGGCAGAGAGCAGAGAGTTCTCTGCATGCTGGTGAAAGGCTTACATTGATGGCAATGAGGTCTGAGGACCTGTATGTCAGCCTGATTTTGGCCCTAAGTAGCACTGTGACCTTGGGCAAGTCAATTCACCCCTCTGGTCCCAATCTCTAAGAGTCCATCTAACCCTACATTCTATGATTTAGATTCTGCACTTCACAGACTACCAAGGGGCAGGGGTCTTGGCAAGAAGAGACCCTTCCCCACTCCCCCTGGATCCAATAGATTATTCCTAGACACTACCCCCAAACCCAAGCATTGCTCAGACCCTAAAGAAATCCTAAAATTTGGGGCCTGTGAGTCTTCCGTCAGTCTAAGAAAAGTCCACTTAAATTTTCCCATAATAATGACTTTCTTTGTTATTCATAAATGTCAGGAAACCTATGACTTCATGTAAGCTGACAGTAATTAAAAGAAGACCCTGTCCTCTCTGCAATGGTAACCACTTTTAAATATTTATCCAAGATAGGGACGCTGGGTGGCTCAGTCAGTTAATCACCTGATTTTGGATTTCAGCTCAGGTCATGGTTTCAGGGTCCTGGGATTGAGTCCCATGTCGAGCCCCACGTTAAGCCCCACATCAGGCTCCACGCTCAGGAGGAATTCTGCTTAAGGATTCTTTCTCTCCCCTCTGCTCACTCATTCTCTCTCTCTCTCTCAAATAAATAAATCTTTTAAATAAATAAATATTTATCCCAGACAAGAGGACATGTCTGTCCATCACTCATTCCACTCTTGCTGTTTCTTCCCCGACTATGGGCACTCTTGGATGTGTTCTGGGAAGAAATCCACATTTACTCAGTGAGTAAAGTGAAAGCCCCATTAGGGTTCGAACAGACCAAGAGAAACAAAGATACAGGTGGAATCTGTTCTGGTAATCCCAAAACTGAGGGTATGTTTTACTGGTGATGGATATTTATTTGCTTAAATTTCACATGGTAAATGTCCTTTTGCCAGGGATCATTTTCTAAAAGCTAAAATTATTTCTGTGCCCAAGTTCCTACGTGCATCATCTGAAGCTGACCTATAAAAAAGAACCAAGGGTAAGTCTGTCCAAAGAGCCTCCTTAAAAGTGATATGATTAAAAACAAAACAAAGCTACTGGGAGCATCTAATATAATAGGGAAGTGGCGATGCTGGGGGAAGGAGGAGGAAGGAATGGTCTTGGAACCTCTCAGCAGTTTTGCTTGCACAGCAAACTTGAGAACCATAAGAAATCACATGGCAGTTTTTTATTCAACAAATATTTAGTGTCTTCATGTGAGAGATTCCATGGATACAAAACTCTGTCTGGACAGTTAGATATGTGAGTCACCCAAACGGCACAAAACTATGTGATACCACTACAGTAGAGGTATGGCTGTGCTCATGACCTAACCAGCCATGGGCATCGCAAAGAGAAAGCAGTGGTGGTTGAGCTCCTACCCACCATTCTGTGAACTTGTCAATTTCCCCAATGCCCGACTTTGTCCTCTCCATATCCCTACCCCAAAAGAACTAAACCACCAAACAATTTCCCTGTCATCGAGACCTAGTTTCATTCTTTCAGTCATCCAACAAATAATTACTAAGCACCTACTTTATGCCAGGTGCTTTGTGCCAAGGCACCTGGATCTGTCTGATCCGGGTCTAGTGAGCCATTTATCCTGGGCCTCATATTCACGAAATGTTTGCAGTGTAGATTGTTTAGATCATATGCAAATGATATCATACAGTCAGAGATACACTCACAGGATTAAACTTTAAAGCATATCACAACTTTTATAACGTTGGTTTGGCAATTTGCAAAAGTAGACACAAATCTCCCCACTACTGGGCCACATATCATCCAAGGAGGTGATCTGGGTCTCTCTCGATCACTGGGGGTCTTGCTGGACATTCCAGAGAGGACAGCAAGCAAGCCAGTTGTTGCACTGTGCTCACAGAACTTCATGTTTTGTGGGGAGACTGGTATCAAACAAGGACACATATCAAACTAATCACCAGTTATCTCAGGGAGGACAGTGGTGTGGCATGAGGCGGAGCTGGCAAGCAGAGCTTTCCCTTTATCTAAAATGTTTAAATGTTTACTATAAAGACATTTCCATGTATTACTTATGTAGTCATTATCAATTTCTACATCAGGTACACCAGTAAAAGAACAGCCAAGAAGAGGACTAGAAGACCATGAGAGAGGCTGACCCCAATGCGGGAGGCAGGGAGAATGAGCAAAACACCAAGTTAGAGCTTCAGGGCTGGTCTGGAGCTAAAACAGCTGCACGCAGCTTTGTGGTGACCACGGTCTGCAAACCCCGGGGAAGGCACCGCCAGGGAGGGATGCACGGCTCCCCATCTCAGAGCTCCCTACTGGGCTCAATCACCTTCTGACCCCACAAATGGAACAACCTACTTTCATGCACTGAGTAACACGGATGATCAACATGTTACACTCACCTTGGTTTGAAACTTGCCTTTTCATGGAGAGCAATAAATCCTACCAGAGAATACGAGATGCTCCTGAGCTGAATCACAGCAATCCTGTCTAGACTGAAATGTCTCATCGCCATTTTGTCCAACAAATTTTGTCTTGCCCGTTATTGTTCACCTTGTAATCCATATGGACTTTACATAGTTCTGTCAACAACAAGGCAGCCCCTGCTAATCAGCTTTCCCTCTGAGGAAAGCCTGACCACTACAAATGATCTCAAGACATGCTAGAGAAATAAGAGCAGCTATCATGGAAATATCATTAGCTATGGCAGCACCCAGACTGTAAAGACAGATGGAGCAGTTGTAACAGACAAACTGCGGGATAAAAACACTTCCTTACACTGTCATTCTTTTCAATTTTCCTGATATTTTGAGATATACTCATATAGCATGGCTTTTACAGAACAGGGGCAAGACCAATGACTGATCATCTAATAACGTTTCTGATCAGAGCAGTGTGTGTGTGTGTGTGTGTGTGTGTACATGTGCGTGCACATGTACTATTTTTAGTATGACAGGTGCTCCTTGGGAGCATGCTGTGCACAAGTTTTTAGGGAAATGCACAAGCCAGCACAGTGTTATGCAACTGAATGCACTTCTGCATGAGGTGAACAGCTAGCAGAGGAATGGTTTCCTGTGAAGGGTTTCTTGTCTGAGCTCTACTCTAAGAGGTCAGTGGGAGTTTGCATGGTGGATAGGGTTACCAGGTAAAATAACAAGACACCCAGCTAAACTTGAATTTGGGGTAAACGATGAGTGATATTTTTAGTATGGGTAGTTCCCAAATATTGCATGGGTGTTCTGTATTTTTATTTGCAAAATCAGGCATAGATAAGAACTTTTAAACAGCTAACAGTGGAAGACAGTAAGGTATACATGTCAATCATCTTTTTTCTTGGTCATGAATCTTGTCACCATCAGCATCAATTAACATTTACACCACATGGGGATGAGCTCCGTGCTATAGGGAAGACCTATGAATTACTCCAGCTACCTAAAACACTCAGAGTGTGCCTGCTTTGTCAGTCATGGACTCCTTGAGATCATGGATTACACCTTACTCCTCCATCCTCAAGACCCGCCCAGTGATTGGCATGTGGTACTTGCTAAAAATACAGTTCTGAATAAACGAGGATGTGATATGGAATGACTATACAGGGAGGAAATTTGGGGTGAGCAGGATAAAATGGCAAAACTGTACATGGCAGAAAATAGAGGGACCTTCAAGAGGGGCCTCCATCACCTATGAACAGAAGCTCTTAGCATAGTAATTCAATTGAAAAAGCTCTTAGTTCGGTTAGTAAGGTTGAACTGTCTCAGATAAGTGCAAAGTAGTCTAAGCATTCTAAGTGGGTAGGGGAGGGAGAAGTATACAAAGTTGGGAAATCAACACTTACACAATTATGCACTTTAGAAAAGCCATAATGAAGGGGGACAAAGCATTTAAAAGCCCAAAAGAGGGACAAGCAATTCTGCCTAGGACAAGGTAACAAGTTTTAGATGGAAGAAGTTATGTGAGCCATATAAGCAGGTATGGTCTTTGTACTTTATAGACTCTGTGTGTATGTTTAATCATAAATATATGTATATATAGACTTATATATTTTTATTGAAAAGTTGTAAAAATGGTACACTGAATGCCCACACACCCTATGTTATTCTATGGAATGGGAACTGAGTCTTGGGGTAAATTCACATTTCTTTTGAAAGTATCCTAGGATGGAAATGTGTAAGTAAATAAAGTAGTATATATTGGTCACATTGCAAATGCATATTTTTCTAGTCAGAGAAAATATTGGTAGCATGTATACTTCTAGATTTCTTTCTGTACATATGTGCACATGTAGGTATTTCACAAATATACTATCAGACTCTATACACTACCCCTGTAAGCTTGGTTTGAAACTACAAAGTGAATTTATCCAAGTGACCAAACATACTCCCACAACCTAAGACTTAGTGCTCACATAGAAATTTTCTACTGATGAATTACTTAACCACCTACCTACTACTGAACATTTAAATTGTTTTCCGTTTTTTTCTGTGATAAACTTCCTGACAGCTAAGTTGTTAAAGATGTCCATCATTATTTCTTGGGTTTAAATTCCTAGAGGAAGAACTGCTGAGTCAAAGACCATGCACATTTTTAAGACTTTTGATACATATCATCATTTTGCTCTCTAGAGAGGTTGTGTCAACTTATAATGTTATAGTTATAAAATATTAAAGGGCCCATTTTCCAAATCATTTTTCCAGGTTAGTCACCTCATAAAATCTGCGAAATCAGAATTTAGAGAGTGCACGCATAGAGTAATATAGGTAGTAAGTATTTCTATGACAGGTATCAGAGGCGTGTGAAATGTTAGGCAGCCATGGAAGCGTTAGTTTGGGTTTAACTAAAGGAAAGCATGGTTGGAGGGTATCAACATTTTCTAATGACAACAGAAAACAAGCAAGCTTACAGTAAGTGCCATGCTCAATCGACCAACTCTGTTTTTCATCTTGAGACCCAGGAAAATAAAATAAAAAGAGAAAATATCCAAATAGAGAAGCTTAATTTAACAAGATTAGAGAAACCTAAGCTATGTTATGTTCTGGTGGCCTTGCAATCAAATAATTAAAGTCATTTGGCCAATGTCTATGATTAACTCAATGAGAGAAGAGGTTTGGCTACATGGCCAGATACAAGAAAAAAAAAATTCTTTAACGGATCGCTCTCTTGTGTAATAGTGTTGGATGAGTGCATGTATAGAGTCAGAACTTTCAGTTCTTCCTGAAATACTCTGCATCAATCTTGTTATGACAATCCTATAGTACTGGGATGGGTCATCCAGACAACTCAGGTAATGCAATGGTAATGGTTTGCTCACTTTAAAGAAAAAGATTAGCGTTTCCAAAGTCAGGCTAGTCACCCAAAGTCAAAACAAATCTCAGAGGCAAAGGAAAGGGGCCGAAACCCTGAGAAACATAAAATGAGGAATGAGAAAACTCCTCCCCACTGAAGATTACTCAGGTGTATAAAAGGCACGCGAAGGAATACTTAAGACCTAAAACATCACTGTCAACCTTGAGTCTGGTGGATTTTTAGCTTGGGGGGGAAAAATGAGCACTAAGCCTGATGTGATTCGGAAGTGTTTGCAGTCTGCATGCCTTGTGGGTCTGCTCGTCACTGGCATCCTCTCTCTGGACTGTAACTTGCTGCATTTTCACCTGAGGAAAGTCACCTGGCAAAATCTGAGACTTCTGAGCAGTACGAGCAGTTCCTTTCCTGTAGAGTGCCTCAGGGAAACCAAAGCTTTTGAGTTGCCCCAAGAGATCCTATCACACACCCAGCCTGCCAAAAGGTACATCAAGGAGGCCTTCTATGAAATGTCCATACAGGCCTTCAACATCTTCAGTCAGTACACCTTCACATCCACTTGGGAAAAGGACTACCTGAAACAAATCCAAATTGGACTCGACCAGCAGTTGCAGTACTTGGAACAATGCTTGGAGGAAGAGGAGAAAGAAAAGGAAGACTCGAAAGAGTTGGAAGAGGATGGGATGAACTGGTCAGGAGCTCTGGTCCCCCAGCTGGGCAACCTAGAACTGAGGAGATATTTCAATAGGATAGACAACTTTCTGAAAGAAAAAAAATACAGTCATTGTGCCTGGGAAATCATCCGAGTGGAAATCAGAAGGTGTTTCTACTACTTTCAGAAATTTGCAGCACTGCTCAGGAAGAAATAAGGTATTTTTTTGAGAATTAAAATTCCTTTTCTCTCCAACATCTCCTTCATCTTCTTTTTAAGAATTATTGGGCAATCCTATAAGCCTGCCCACCGTTGGAGTGGCAGTGATTTAGGTAATATTTACTCTCTCTAAAGTTGACCTTGATCAGTTGTTAAGTGTCTGCCTTCGGCTCAGGATGTGATCCCAGGGTTCTGGGATCGAGCCCCACATCGGGCTCCCTGCTCCACTGGGAAGCCTGCTTCTTCCTCTCCCACTCCCCCTGCTTGTGTTCCCTCTCTTGCTGGCTGTCTCTCTCTCTGTCAAATAAATAAATAAAATCTTAAAAAAAAAAAAAAGTTGGCCTTGAGACATCAGCTATATCCACCTTTCTAAGAGGTGATGCCAACCATCCCCTGGGTACCAATAGTCTTGTTAGAAATTCTGAAGTTCGTTTTAAGGGAATAAGATCCTCTCCATGTTCTACTCTTTTCTTCCTCTTTCCTTTTGTTATTTTGTACTTGCTTTGCTCAAGGACCTTTGAACTTTACCCAGCCAATGGTAGAGGATATGAATGAGAGAATGTTGCAAAATGTAACACCTCAGTGATTTAACTGTCATGCTGCCAAGGCTGTTTATTCTATAAAGCTGAGCATGTTAAAGGAGCTTATACAAACTTTCATACAGTTAAAACCCTCCCTTTCTCCCCCTTCCCTCAAAATAAATAAATAAATAAATAAATAAATAAATAAATAAATAAAGAAGAAGAAGAAGAAGAAGAAGAAGAAGAAGAAGAAGAAGGAGAAATTTCTGTCCTATTTGCTTCTCAGTTTGGTTTGTTTGAAATGATACAGTCTGTAGGATGGCATTCTATTTTTTTTAAGAGAATGAAGATACTCAGTGATATCAGACGGTTGAATTCGATGGCCATTAAGTTCTCATTCAACCTTTGAGAGCCAATGACTCTAATGTAGAAAACACAGTTCATCCGTACTGCTACTATCTGATTTCAAGGGCATGGAAAATGCGGCAGAAAAGTATAATATCTGCCTTGCATTGTTTTTCTGTATTTTTTTAAATGCCTAAAATGAAGTACCTGCAGTCATATTTCACATTGATTTTCACATTGGATTTTCCCAATTAGAAGACCCCTTTCTGTTAAATAAACTAGTTATAATAATATATGACACCTTAATATAGTTTACCTTTCTAGAAATTATTTTGTATCCAGATTATGTAGATTATTTACTTAAATTTTCTTGTGTGATCCTTCATCTGTATTAATCCATCATCCAGCCGAAATTAATTTCTTTCTTCCTCTCTCCCCTTCTCCCCATTTCAGAATTCCGTACCTTCAAGCAAGAGTTAACATAAAGATTTGTGGCCTCACAAATACAAATGCATGAATGTACCTGGTTCCACCCTTGGGGAACTTCTCCTGCTATATTGTTTCAAAAGCAAGCTCCTGAACTGTACAAAGTTCGTTCAAGTACAGGACTCAAATGGTAAAGCCAAACAGAGAGTCTTATAAAACTGAGGCAAATTTCAGGCAAAAATTAAAAGTTTGGATTGGATTATACTGGTTATCAGTGGAAGGAATGCAAATAAAATGAGTTAGTAAAATCCATTTAGTAAAAACAACTCATCAGGAGTTGTTCTAAATGGGGGGAAAAGGGCACCATAAACTGTAAAGGTGTTGGGGCATTTGCGCTACTAAGCAGAAAGTATACACTTGGTATTTTCCAAGATTTTTTCTAATAATGCTTTTGCATAGTCTCCCTAATAACTCTACTGAGATCATGTCAGTTATTTCAGCAATTTATGGTTGCAGTCTTGCCAAATGTTTGCTATGCTAGAGGGAAGAGAATAGGCACTTCAAGTCAATAAAGATTGTCCGATTACAAGGGCAGAGTCAGAAGTCAGAACAGTATGCTTTTATTAAGAGCACCTCTAGTCAGAAAAAGGAGAACGTTCCCATTGAAAAAAACAGGTGAAGGACATAAACTGACATCGTCATAAAGGAAGAACTACTAACAGACAACAGGAAAAATGTTCAATCTCATTTGCGGTTAAAGAAATACAAAAGAAGACAGGAGGATACCTCCCATCCATCTGGCAGAAATGAAAAAGAGTGATTATAATATAGAGTGTGAGTGGGCTGCAGGATACAGAAAAAACAATTCTCTTGTATATTGTTAGACAGCCAGTAAAGTGGCACAACTTTCCTATAGGGCAATATGGCAATCTTAAATATCCTAAAAAGTGCATTAACTCTTCCAACCTAGCTATACTAAGCTCCAGAAATTTATCCAAGGAAATCACTGGATAAGACCGTTCACTGGAGCCTCATTTACAAAATCCCCCTTCCTTTTGTCTTCATTTTTACCTCTCTGTGTTTTCTATTTTTTCTACAATGATTCGGGGGAGGGGAGGTTAATTCTAAAATTAAAGAAACTGTACAAGCTCATCTTCCACTACAATTACCCTGTTTTCCTTACTGGGGTAGACTGGGACAAACACTGCCCTCTCACTTGGTCAATGATGCCTTTGGGCACTTCTTGACCAACCCAGGTCTGCCTGGTTGCTTCTCTCCTGCTGCTACTGCTGCTGAATTTCAAAGGAATCCTTCCTTAGGCATCATTTTCATAATGAGACGTTTGTAAAGTGCCTTCCAGTGTTTCAAAGATTTTGCTGCTTTTCTTTTGCTGGTGCCACCGGTAATACCCAGAAATCGCCAGAGAAAGTGCTCTGTGTGCACCTTCCTGACTTAGTAGTCGACTTTATTTATTTCTTGAATGGAAGTCAAATTTCTGTTAAGTCAGGTAAAGGGAAAACCCCTAGAACTGTGCAGAGCTCCCACTTAAAATGTTTGAGTGGGTACCCAGGTCACGGGTGTTCCGATGGAAGCTTGCTTCCTCCCTCTTCAGGCTTGGGGAAAGGATCAAAAGGTAGAGGGTAAAAAGAGTGTAACTGAGCCTCCTTGCATCCAAGGGGATGGGCCTCCATCAGAAAAAGCTGGCAACACCACTATAGGTAAAGCGGAGCATGTCGAGGTTTTAACAGGTGCACAGGGTTGGCCTCCCCTCACAGACAAAACGACCGTCCGGGCACCAGGCACCGCGGGGGAACCCTGCCTTCTCAGAGTAGCTACTTTGCTTTTGCCCTACTTCCTTAACCACCTACACTCACTAAGGAGAAGCACGATGTGTAAGCATCTAATATGTGAGGGAAGACGCAGAAACAGGGTCACGTAGAATCTAACAGGCGCACCCCCAAGGGGAACCCGGAATCAGTTCCAAGACACTGGTTGGCAAGGGCCTGGAAGCGTGAACACTGCCCCGGCGGCGCCTGTGCAGTGTCCTCCGGTTTGCTTTTTCTAAATGCTGACAGGGGACCTGGGATTTAAACTTGGAGCCCTACCCCAAGTCAAAATTCCACGTTCAGTCTGGAGGGAGCCACCTAACCACTCTTGCTAGACAGTCTCGAGGCTTCCTGGGTTATTTCTTTCTCCATTCTCGCCTGTACTCCAGCCCTTGGAAACTCGCAGACCCCAGAACCCAGGCTTTCTGCCTACCAAAAGTGCCCCGATCCCGTTCCGCGGGCCTGGAAGCGGCCCAGCCACAGGCCTTCGGGCGGAGATTTAAATCCACTGGAACCACCCAAGGACACGCTGGTGAAGGGCGGAAGGCCGCTTGCACTCTCGGGAAAGCGGCACCTCTCTCCGGCTGCGCCCTTCGCGGCGCGTCTGGGATCAGATCTGAGAAACGCGCCGCGGGCCACAGGCAGCCGAGGAGGCGGGGAAGCAGCAACTTTCCCTCCGCCCTCTAACCGCAGGGCCTGGGTGCGGCGGCCGCGCTGGGGTCCGGCTCCTCGCCTTCCCTGGTCGGGATCCCCGGCGGGAGCCGGCCGTGAGGCTGGCGGGGGGTGGGGGAGTGCGGGGAGGACCCGGGGGGCGTCCTGCTCTCCGCCAGCCCCCCCAGATGTTGCAAAGGCAAACAATAGGGGAGACGCGGAGAAACAAAAGGCCATTCGTCACGATCCCCACGGGCTCTGTGGCGTGGTCCTGCGGGGAGGACATCTGGGAGGTGGTCAGGAAGGTGGGTGAAGGGGGAGCCTGAGGGGCTTGGGAGTCTCCGGTACTCACTTGCCAGGCACCAGAGGTCGGCCCTTTTCCATTCCGAGAGGGGTCCCAAAGCAGGGAGGGCAATCAAAGGAAAGTTGAGGGGTTTTCACCTTCCTTGGGAAGGGAGGGGCTGGATTCCAGATGTTTGACAGTTGTTGGCCCCAGGGGTCAGCAGGGTTTTGTCCATCCTTCACCCACGCGCTCCCTCCCGAAGCTCCGCCAGAGCCCGGGGCGAGCGGGCCGGCGGAGCGGGCTTCCCCAGCGCAGCCCGCGTCCAGCCTCCGCACACGCCCTGAGCGCGGTGCTCCGGCCCAGGCGCACTTTCGCAAAAGTTTGTCTTCCCGCCACCCGCAGCCCGACACGCACGCGGCAGTCACCCGCGATTCGGGACGGCTCCGGGACGCACTTGTGGCCCGCGGGGAGATGCATTTGACTGATAGAGCTTTCACAATCAAGGCCCCGGAGCCCGGGCTGGGGACTGGACTCCTGTTCCCGCCCGAGAAGGGAGCGCGAGCAGCCGGCCTGAGCCGAGGCGCGGGCAGGGGTCTGACGCGGGTCCCAGCCTCGGAGCCGTCGCCCCCCCCCACCCCCCCAGCCCCTAGCTGAGCCCGCCCCCAGGTGCGCCCCGCTCCCCGGCCCGCCCGGGCGCCACCGGGGGCCAGCAGCTGCCGGGCGGCGCCACCTCGCCTCGCCTCGCCCCGCGCGGGCTCTCACTCACCGTGGGCTTTTACCTTCAGCCCGCGGCCCTGTTGACTCCTGCGCCGGGTCAGCCGCAGCCGGCGCCAGAGGAGGCGGGTGAGCCGGGGGCGGGACGGGCGACGCTTGCGGATCCACGCGGCGGACGCGGGACGAGCGGCGAGGGGCCAGCACGCGCGGTCTCCCGGAGCGCGCGGGCGAGCGAGCGCGGGGCTCGAGCTCCAGCCGCCGCCGCTCCGAAGTAGCCCCCACAGGCGCCCGGCGCGCGGCTATCTCGCGGGGGCGCCGAGCGGGGACCCCTGGCGGCCGCCCGCGGAATGGCAGCTTCGTGGGGGAAGAGAAGTCAGGTCGCCTGGAGGCTCCTCTTGCCTCCTGCAGAGGTGGGGAACGGGCCGTCTACGCGCGCTCCGCTCCTTGCGGAAAAGACGGAGACCCTCTCACCAGGGCGGAGCGGGAGAACGCATCAGAAAGGACGCGCTCTGGGTCCGCACACAGCCAAGGCACCTAGAAAGGGGGAAACCCACCTTCTCCAAGATTTTCTGACTTGCTGAAAAAGACTATGTTGGAAACTACTGACAGAGGGGGAGCATTCATCATTGGAAAATACTGAGATTCTGGAGGATTTACTAGAACAGCCTGGGAATAGTGGAAAGAGCATAGCCTTGAAGCCCAGGCACGCCCTGCGACTTCCTACTGCGTGATTTTGTTCTATGACCTCTAAGCCAGTATTTTCCTCTGTAAATTGGGAGAGCACTATCTACCTTGCAGTGGTTTTAAGGGTAACTAGGCGTAGAAAGTAGTCTTAATAGTCGGAGTCACTAGATATAAGCTTCCTAAGGAAAATAATGTCTTCCACATCTTTTTATTTTCCTATAGCACCTTAATACATATTGTTTAAAGAGTACCAAATGACTAAGTATTGCATTTTACAATACTGACTACACACTTTAAAGAGATATGGAAATTATATATATTATAAATTATATATTATAAATTATATATATGTATTATAAAATATAATATATATGATATATATGATATAAATATATATAAATTCTATATATTTATAAATATATAAATTATATATATTATAAACTATAAATTATTTATACATATATATATATTTGAGAGCGCGTACACACAAGTGGTGTGGGGGGCGCGGGGGAAGGGCAGAGGAAGAGGGAGAAGCTGACTCCCCACTGAGCAGGTAGCCCAACGCAGGGCTTGATCTGGAGGCAGAGGCTCAACTGACTGAGCCACCCAGACACCCGGGAAGTATGGAAATACAGTAAGTAGAAATTAGGATATGTAAGGGGTTAACATCCTCCCCCCAAAAGTGGTTTCCACCACTCCTAAATGAGAACCTCTAAAACCACACACATCTTCAATATCAAGTCATTTCTGATAGTGTAAGAAATATTTAATAGTCAAATAGGCATGGTCTAATAATATTAATACTAAGTGACTGATTAAAACACTAAGTGATTACATTTAATTCTGTGTCACTTGGGCAATGCAAAGATATTGGAGATTGTAAATATGAAACTCAAACATGAGGGGGAAATAGTCAGATACAAATATACAGCCATTAAGTAATGATTCTCTTTATTATTAATGCAATTTCATTTCCAAACTGCCTCAAACCCTAGTCACTGCTTTTAAAGCTCCTTTTGTCCTTTTGGCCTCATGGCAATCAGAACGCTCTTCATCATCCAGAACAATCAGGATGGAAGTATCTCTTAATTACCCCAGTTTACCTTTAATTGTCCTTCCCTTTTCACTCGATAGTCCCTAATTGGGAAGTCTGTTGTCTGCCTAACAATTCCCATGGCATGATCTTTTCTGTCCTGTCAAGAGAGGAAAAATAAGGTTTCTTGGCTCAGAAACTAAAGCGGAACATTGAGATCCAAATTCTGCCCTTGGAGATAGGACTCACTCTCCAGGCTATAGATGAGCAGGGCATGTGCAGGGTGAAGAGGGCATTCAATTCTAATCAATAAACATTAATGGAACTGGCTCTCTCTCCTTGCGTTTCAGCTTTGCCTATGGGAAGAGAGAACGTTCATCCCACTTCCAGCCCCTTAGTGGCTTCTTCCCTGGGGAGGAATGGTAAATCTTGTGATTGGGAGGGGGCCATCAATATTTCCTGGATAATTTTCATCAGTGAGTGGGGTCAGTGCGGTGAACGATGCCCCAGCTCTTGCCCACTCTCTGGCCCAGCTTCTCTGCCTGTGACCTGGTGGGCTGGAGAAGGATGGCTTCACCTTCACAATGTGCTCTGAAGGGCCAGCATTTAGATTCAAGCCCTCCTTGGTCCCCCTGTGTTTTTGTCTGGTCAGGCTACTACAACAAACCTTGGGGGCTTCCCAAAAACAGAAAGATATTTTTCACAGTTCTGGAGACTGAGAAGTCCAAGGTCAAACTGCCAGCACATTCAGTGTTTGGTGAGGGCTTGCTTTCTCATAGACAACTTTTCACTGTGTCCTCACAAGGCAGAAGCGGGCAGGGAGCTTTCTCAGGCCTCTTTTATAAAGACACTAATCCCACTCATAAGGCATCCACCCTCATGACTGATCATCTCCCAGAAGCTCCACCTCCCAATACCAACACCCTAGGGGATAGGATTCAGCAGACGGATTTGGGGAAGACACAAACGTTCCACCTGGAGCGTCCTGGGCTGCACCTCATTCTCCAGTCCAGCTTTTATTAGAGCTCTGCAGAGTGTTACATAGCAAACTGGCTCCATCACAAATTGAACAAGCTACTGTTTCCCACTGGCTATTATTCCTAATGTATATGGTTCTTTACTTGTCGGGAAAAACAATCTGAAGGGAAAGACTAGGGGAAGGGAAGGATTCGGGTACCAAGAGTCCACCCAACCTACACCCATCCTCTCCCTCAAACTTTCTCCACTGCTGTCTTGCCCATCTTGGTGAATGGCCTCTCCAACCTTCCATTGGCTTAAAGCCCCAAATCATAGGATCATCTTTGACTTATCTCCTTTCCTGTTCCACTTCTAATCTATCAGCAAATTTCATAGGCTTTACCTTAGAAAGATATCCAAACACTGACAGACCTCTTTCCACCCCCTCAGCCCAAGCCACAAATACCTGTTATCGCAATAACCTTCTAACTGGACCCCTGCTTCCACCTTGCCCACCCCCCCATTTGTACTATTCTCAATAAAGCAGCCAGTGTGATTCCAGTAAAAGTGGTGTCATATTTTATCTACTTGCTACTCCAAATCCTCCTTGGGCTCCTCTTTTAACTCTACTTAAAATTATTTTCACCCTCCCTTTCTAATACTCCCTATCCATATTCCCTACTCCAATTTTCTCAGAATTTATTGCCATCTGATAATATATATATACACATGGCTGTACTCATTTTCTGTTTTCAGCCTGTGTTAGTTTTCTATGGCTCCTGTAACAAAGTACCACAAACTTAACAACATACAACAATACAAATTTATTCTAGTTCTGGAGGTTAGACATTCGACACAGGTCTCATTGGTGTCAGCAGGGCTGCATTCCTCTTTGAAGTCCATAGAAGAGAGAGAATCAGTTTCCCTGTTTTTACTGGTGTCCAGAGGCTGCCCACATACCCCTCAGCCTGTGGTTCTCTTTCTCCATCTCCTAAACTGCCAACAGCACCCGAGATTTCGTTTTCCTCACTCTGACCTTTCCGCTTCCCTCTTCCACTTATAAAGACCCTTGGGATTACACCAAGCCCATTCAGATAATCCAGGATTATCTCCCTATGTTAAAGTCAGCTGATTAGTGACTTTAACTCTGTCTGCAACCCTAATTCCTCCTTGCCATGTAATGAAACATGATCACAGGTTATGGAGATAAGATGTGGACATTTGGGGGGGAGGCATTATTCTGTCTACCACACGGTCTTACTTTCCACTAGAATGTAAATTCCACAGTACATAGATTTTTATCTATTTTGTTTATTACTTCATCCTTGGACTAGCTCGATAAATGTATAGATGCTTGCTGTGGACTGAATTATATCCCACCTCCCTCCACCCCCAAATGCTTATGTTGAAGCCCTAACCCTCAATGTGATGGTATTTGGAGATGGAGCCTTTAAGAGGTAATTAAGGTTAGATGGAGTGATAAGGGTAGTGCCCTCATGATGAGATTAGTGGCTTTATATGGAGAAACAAGAAAAGAGAGATTGTTGTCTCTCTACCCTGTGAGGACACGGTGAGAAGGAGGCCATCTGTAAATCAACAAGTCTCTCACCAGGAACCGACTTGGACGGCACCATGATGTTGGACTTCCCAGTCCCCCAAACTGTGAGAAATAAATGTCTATTGTGTAAGCCATCCAGTCTACGGTATTTTGTTAACATGTATTGAATTAATTAATGAAGAGAACTCATTATAGGTATTGCAAATACTAAGTACTTTACATGGAATGTCTCATTTAATTCTCACAAGGTCCCTATGCAGTAAATACAGGTGAAGAAATTACAGACCAGAAAGATGAGGGAACTTACCCAAGGTCCTTCAGCTAGGACATCATGTAGGCAGGTTTTAGACTTGGCAGTGTGACTTAAACCCATAGCTGGAACCCTCACGCTCCTCTGCCACTATCACGCAGCAATAGGCTGCCCGGGATCTGGCCCTCAAGATGCTTACAGCCTAGTTAGAGAACTACAGCTAGCAATAATACAAGGAGACTATGCGGGGGAAGGTATAGAAGAGGCCAATATGTTTCTGTGGAGCATAGAAACAAGATTGATTCTGGATGGAGTTGACAGTGGGGAGTTTCAGGGAGGATGCGGCATTTGAGCTGGACCTAAAGATGGTGGACGTTGGGGTGCCTGCATTGCTCAGTCAGTGGCTCAGCGTCTGAATTCAGCTCAAGTCATGATCCTGGAGTCCTGGGATCAAGCCCCGCATCAGGCTCCCTGCTAAGCGGGGAGTCTGCTTCTCCCTCTGCCCCTCACCCTGCTCACGTTCTTTCTCTCTCACTCTCTCTGTCTCTCTCTCAAATAAATAAATAAATAAAATCTTAAATAAATAAATAAAGTGGACATTGTTGGAGTTAGAAAAGTTGTTTCAGGTACAGAAAACCTGTAAAGGTCCAGGAAGGTAGAAAAATCCTAGATGTGTCCTGAAACCAAGATTAATCTAGTTGGTATGGGGACTACATGTGCAGTTAGATGATAAAGGCTGGGATCCCAAGCGCTAGGCTAGGGATCAAAGGAAATGTAATGATTTTCATTCGGTTATTAATGGAGAAAGCTTACCTGATGGAGCTGCCAAAGCAATGTCTGAAGCTATAACTCAAGAGGCAGTAAGTAGAAGACAAAATGAACTTCTTGCTGATAAAATGTTTTGGGAGGCTGCTCTGTTTGCCCCATTATAAAAGGGCAATCATGGATCTGTCGTGCTAGGTCCAGAGCACAGTGTGTACCTTAGCCCCCAAAGGTTCTCAAGTGAGCAAAAATAGATAATGAAAGAAACTGGGTTATTCCTGACCTTTGGACAAGTATAATTTTCGCCATTTTCATTTCAGACGTGAAATAACTAAGGCTGGAGGAATTGACTTGCCCCAGATTACACAACTAATAAGATTGGGATGTTGATTTGAGGTCTCATGACCATTACTGCTGCGTCTTCCGATATAGCAGTGGAAAAGGCCCCACGGGTGTACTTGTCCAAGATAAAGTTGTGAGATTTCAAGCTGTTTCAGATAAATCTCTCCAGGTAGCTATGGAATAAGTCTAAGGAATTTGGGTGGAGGCACTCATGGTTCTCACTTCCAAGGTCTTCTAGGGAAAAGAGAGAAGACAGGATCGTCTGAAAAATGCATTTGGGGCACCTGAGTGGCTCAGTTAGTTAAGTATCTGCCTTCGGTTCAGGTCATGATCCCAGGACGCTAGGATGGAGCCCTGAGTCGGGCTCCCTGCTCAATGGGGAGCCTGCTTCTCCCTCTCCCTCTGTCTCCCTGCTCGTGCTCTCGCTCTCACTCTCTCTCTAGCTTGAAAAAATAAATAAGATCTTTAAAAAAACGGAAGATGTATTTTAGGGAGACAGTGGCATGGTAATTAACAGAATGGGCTTCAGAGTCTGAAAGACCCACGTTAGCTGTGTCTATTACCTCATTTTATAAAACGGGGTAAATAATATAGGTAAATAATATGAAATGGGCTAAATATAAAATAATATAGGGTAAATGATCAGTCAATGTGCTTAGCACAGTGCTTGTCACATGCTATGTGCTCTCTTTTTCTTTGCAACACAGAGTTCTCGCATCACCCTCACATAGCTCCTCCCTCATGAGGGCAAGAGACCCTAGCCCCCAGCATGTGTGACATTCCACACTCAATCTAGAAGCCTTACTGTCCCCTGGGATGTCATCTCCTAGAATTGGGAACGAAAAGAGAATATTCTGGGTAGTTTGATATAGAATTAATAACATTCACATTCTTTGCCCAAGTCAGTGCAAATTACTTTCTATCATTTTCAGTTCATGCTTTATGCATTTCGTAAGAGGAAAGCTATGCTGGTCTTCAATGGTGTATGAGAAAAATCCCAGAAAGATTCCATTGCCAAACCACCTCATTACAGCTTCCACTGAGAGGGCACCAAAAGAGCAAAGGGATATCGTAAGAGCGTCACCATAGTAACATCATAACACATTGCAATAGAGTAAAGTGGAGAAAACATGTTTGCGTAGTCATTGACCAACATAGACTCACAATCACGTTGCTCTGGAGAGCAGTGCTCACTCAAATTAGATTTGTGAGAGGGTATTCTTATTAATTTTTGGTAGTCTGATTACCCATTGGCATTCTGTGCTAACCATAATTATTACAGGCAGCTTGCTAACAAAGAGCAGACATTCTCAGAGTCCTTCTTTTCATACCAAGCAATGAAAGTTAACACAACTGTCTACTTAACAAATCTTGAGCAGTAAGGCACGCTTTCTCCTTACCCACTTTGATTTTGCTTTCAAAACCCTGACTGACCGTAATCCTGGAGAGATTGTCTCAATGTTGTATAGGGCATCTCTGGGTCCTGGAAATGAACGTGTATGCCTCCCCCTAAGCATTGAAATTACAGCAATTTAAATAAAAGATGTGTGGGGCGCCTGGGTGGTACAGTCGTTAAGCGTCTGCCTTCGGCTCAGGGCGTGATTCCAGCATTCTGGGATCGAGCCCCGCATCAGGCTCCTCCATTGGGAGCCTGCTTCTTCCTCTCCCACTCCCCCTGCTTGTGTTCCCTCTCTCACTGGCTGGCTCTCTCTCTGTCAAATAAATAAATAAAGTCTTTAAATAAATAAATAAACAAACAAATAAATAAAAGGTGTGTGTGTGTATATAAAAGATACATATAATATGTAAATGTATATGGCATATATAAAGATATTTATATACATCTTTTATACATATCTAGTACATACTTATGTAAAACTTTTTAAGCAATTTCAAACCATGACAAGAATCCACATATTAAAGCATCTTTCCTGCTAGCATAATTCTTACCATTTATAATGACACTATAGATGTCTATAGATGTCTATAATCATGTCCTCTGAAATCCACATTCTATCAATCCCATCTTGTGGAAGTGGAACTGAGGCATGAAAAGTTCACAGGGTTTGAAGACTGGGAAAGACCTGTGACAACAGTTCAAAATCGTACCAGCACAGCTAACCAAGGTGATGCACTTTGGAATCATTCTGGACAATTGCCTGCCTTCCATCCTATAGGAGTGGAATGAATGTTCTTTCTTAAGTTGTTTTTTTAATTAGTTTTATTTAAATGAGATTGTGATCTTTCCTCCTGCTCTTTGGATCTATCTATTTGTATTTTTCATAGTGATCCCATGTCCCTTCTGATCTCCCTACCAGACTGTGTTTTTTTGGATTTTGTTTGTTTTTCAAATCATTTGACTCTTTAATAAGTGACTCTTCTCCTGAGAGAAGCTCAGTTTTGTTCTGGCCGGACACACATCAGGTGTAGTACACTTGTGGTCTGCCTCAGACTCGGAGTAATGGAGAAGAAGTGTCCTCCAGGAATTGTCCTAAGATAGGTCAGTAGATATGATCTAAGGAGAGTTAGTTCCCAGGAGAATCAGACTCTAAGTTCTGATTCTCATGTAAGGACAGCTCAGATCCCCCAAATCAACTTAAGAGTGAGACTTCAGCACCTTTCTAAGAGGGGGAAATCAGGCCACTGTGTGTTCAATAAGCTTGAGAAGTTGTGTTCTCCAAGTGATTCATACAGAAGGGGACAGGAGGACAGAGAAGAGGCTGGTGTGTCACGGATGCTTCCAACTTGATTGCACCCCTTCCCTCCTCCAAATAGGAAAATAGGAGGATGGACTTTCTTTCTCTCCCTCTTTGACTTTCTCTTGAAGGGGGAAAAAACGCGGCTTTACCGTCTTTGTGACCAGTGTCCACTACCATGGCCAATATGTCAGTCCTGAACTCCCAGTTGCCATGTTTGGCAAAACAAAGTCTTTTGCGCCTTCTCAACTCTCTTTGAATATCTGTGGAAAGAAATGGAAGAAGTAAACTGTTCTATTGTCTGACTGAAGATGGCTGTTAATGAAGAAGGAGCGTCTCCAAACCACTCCCTGCCCTCCTGGCAGAAAAAATAAACAAGATCCTCCTTTTCACATCATAATTAACGCAAGACACAAAAATGAGGGGATCACTTGTCCTGACCTACTTTAGCTTCCAGCTGTTTTACCTGCTCAGGACCCCATTTCCTCAAGATTCCAATGAGATTTTTTTTTTTTTTTTTAAAGATTTTTTATTTATTTATGTGACAGAGAGACAGCCAGCGAGAGAGGGAACACAGCAGGGGGAGTGGGAGAGGAAGAAGCAGGCTCATAGCGGAAGAGCCTGATGTGGGACTCGATCCCGGATCGCCAGGATCACGCCCTGAGCCGAAGGCAGACGCTTTAACGACTGCGCTACCCAGGCGCCCCTCCAATGAGATTTGATACACTGCTCAATATTAATTTCCTCCTAAGATGCTGCTTCGCCCCTTGGGTTGAATAATTATTGAATTTCTAAATGGCCTCCGGCCAGTGTCAGATATGATAGTGTTTCACGTCTAGTAATATGAAAGACTTGCCTTGGATATTGAACAGCCCTGATGATGCTGTTTTGAGGAAAAATACCTCTCTGAAAGGTTTTTAGAAAAGTTTCAGTTACACTTTTTCCCGAGTCATATTGCCTAATGCTCAGCAGAGTCTCTGCAGGGATGAACGCATAATCTCCTTCCTTCCTTGTATTTATTTTTTCTCTTCACCCTCTCGATATCCCTCCCTCTTCCCTTCCTCCTTTCTTTCTCTTCCCTTTTGCGACTTTGTACCAAAGAGGATTTATGACAGCTCGGTAACTCGTCAAGATTTCTACCCAATCTCCGAGAAGAACAATTCCCCTTTTCTATAAAACTATCTTACACTTTCATTCCTATTCCTTGCCTTTTTGTTTTCCTGTGTTCTTTTCTGTTTATCCAGCAGATGCTAAGCTAGGTTTCCATTTGAAGTTGCGGCTCATCGCTGCTCGAATTGTAGTCAGCATCAAAAACCAAAAGGAAAGCACAAATGAAGAGTTGGAAGGATCCTCACGGCCTTTGCCTCAGTGGCTAGGACAGCCCTACGGCATTTACTGGAGATGGACGGCAGGGGACTCATATTTATCAAGCACCTGTAATGTGCTAGGACCTGTGCTGGGCATTTCTACAGGTTAGCAAATACTTACAAAGACTGCGGACGGTAGGTATGATTACCCCCGTTTTAGACATTAGGAAACGTGTCCAGGACTCACACAGGCTGCCTCTGATGTTCTTGGTCCCAGTTTGGTATCACCTTGTATCCATCAGCTCTGGAAGAACTGAGACTAGTGTTTAGGGATGGGGTTTGGTATAGAAAACATCCCTGGTGGCCCCGGTGCCAGGGCCTTTATGGTGGCTGGTTTCCCAGATCTCAGGCACACATCAGGGGTAATTTCACCGTCTGCCTCAAGTCTCTCCACGGCTGCGGGAGCTTGCTCAGCCCCGGAGGGACAACAGTGGCTGTGGTGCAGGGAGGCTAGTTCAAGCCCCTAGGGTCAACCAACAGAGAATGAGAGCCAGTGAACAAATGCTCCATCCTCTGACCCTTGAGATGGACAATTATGGGAGGCACTCTTTACATGACTTAGAGATCCCAGCCTCAAGTGGCCAGTTGACCATTCATCCTTTAATGGCTTTTCCTCCTTCTTGTCTGTTCATCCTGCTTTTCTGCCTCCTGGACTCACCTCCCAATTAAACTAACTGCACTCAAGTCCTTGTTTCAGGCTCTGATTTTGGGGGGAAACCAAAGCAATATTTGGGTTCCTGGTGGACTGGAAATGAAGACCACCTTGTGTGCTGACCAATAAAGGAGAAGGTTATTGTGGGGAGTCCTATAGGAAAATGAGCCAGACTAACCCAGAGAGAGACCATGAAGCAGAGAACACACTTTTCCCTTAAGCAGGACTCTTAGAGAAATTATCCGCGAAGCGTTCATTAAACATGCCTGGAAAGAAGTGCATCAAGACATGAACTGTTTTTCTCCTGTGAGTAAATCTTCAATGGAAGTTCCCTGGTCTTCCTCAGTTCTCTTATTTACGTCTTGACTGCCCCCTGGGGAATCTCAATTCTTGTCACTAGAGGTAATGACCATTTTTTCCTGCTCCTCAAACTGAGTAGAAAAATACACTGAGCCATCATTCTCTACCTGGAAGGCAGCACATCACGCTAGCTCAGAATAAGCTGTGGGTAAGAGAGGCAGGTCAAGTTCCAATCAACTGGCTGACAGGGTATCAGTCAGGTTTTGCTACAGAAACAATCCTCCAAGTTCAATCCTGCTTGTGCAACACGCTCATCTTCGGTTGATGAGGGTGGGAGGGGGGCCTCTGTTCCTGTATCCCCCACTAAGGACCAAGGCTGTGGAGCAGCCACTTTCCAGAATGTTAATAGTCACCGTGGCAGAGTGAAAGAAGGCAAAGCTCATGTGGGCTCTCCAACCTTCTGTCCGGAAACAGCACATGTTGCTTGCTCAAATTTCATTTGTTAAGGAGAGTTGTGTGGTCGTGCCTGGGTTCCACCAAAAGAGAAAGTACAACTTAACTTCCAGGTGAGTTAAGAGAGGGAGGAAAGCAGAATATCTGTGAAAAATGTCTATCACATTTGGACAATCACTTAACCTATGCTTCAGTGTTTTCCTCACGTACGGGGGGACGTTCACTTGACGAGGTCGTTGTGAGAGTTCAATGTGGAATTGCTCATAAAGCCCCTGGCACATAGCCATGACTCAACACACGCTGCTAATTTGACCATGATTCTTGGTACCCCTGAAATATGATGCTCAGGTTTACCCCAATACTTCCCACATCTCTGTGATTAAATAATAGCAAGTTTTTCTTAATGCTTTTCCATAAGTTGCATTTTCTAGTTTTAAAAAATGATCCCTGTGCCTTTTCTCTGAATTTCTCCAAGTTCTGTCCATTCTAAGATATGAATTCTAGCATGGCGCTCCCTACATAGAAAGGACCAGACTACTACCATGCAATGAGAAAATACTTTGTTTTGAAGGAGAGTTACACAAATATAAAATGAGAAGCACTATATTTATTATTTATAACAAGTTATTATTCTTGTGCAGATAAACTCAGCTTAAGTTCATTGGACCAGTATGGGTCTCATCAGAAAGAACATATTATTATTATGCTTGAAAGACTATGGCTGGGGATGAAGTTTTAACTTCATGGTCTGGGCTCCTTTGGACAAGCACCTTATTACAGTTTCAGTGGGTCCATTATCTTGTCACGAGAACACTGGTAAAACTCGCAGGGGCTGCCTCTGATTTCAAGAGAGTGCGTAGACTTTGGTTTTCCCTGGGCAAGGCAGGGATTTGGTAGGGCCGAGCAAGGGCCTGAGGCATAAGCTGTAACCCCTGTCCCTCATTGTTTCATCTTTGGGCTAGAAAGCCAGCATTTTGAGGGTCTACTCGTGAGACTTTCTCATTGTCTTTGGGCTGGGTCACCCTGCACCCCCCCTCATCTTGTTCTCACATGATGGTCATGGACTCCTAGTTTTATAAGGTGTTCTTTATTCTGACAGAATTTGGGCCAGAAACTTTCTGTTCCGTGAGTGGCTCGGCTCATGCCGACCGTGGGGTTGTTTACGTTTTTAGGACCTGCTATTGAGAAACTCTAAAGAAGTTTATTTTACAGAGCTGGTTTGCTTTTGCCAGAATGAATTCATTTGCTCAAGTTATTTTTAAAACGTGCTTTTTCTTAGCTTCTTAGAGAAGTTTTCATCTCTTGATTGTGTGGGTCTGGGTCAGAAAAAACTGCCGATCTAGTGATAAGAAGCCCGAGAAAATGTCTCATCGAAGTGGATCAAAGAAGGTTCTCAGCCTGAACCGAACAGCCTCTACACCCTGAAAGCTGGGTTCAAGTATTGTGTGGGGCCAGTCCCTGGCGTTGAAATGCTTGATGCTTCTATAATCCAGCAGGCCATGCAAATGAGTCTCAAACTCCTCCTACAGGTGTGGGAGGGGACACCACAGACGGATATTCACCCAGGAGAACGCCCGCTGCAGTCAGTTAGGAACGCCGCACAGTCCAGCCGCAGAGGCTGCTGGAGACGGTCGGTCTGCAGAGGCACTAACCCTCTGCCTCATCTGAGTCAAACGGACTGACTCCTCCAACTACCTCGCAAACTTCTTATTTCACAACTGGTTTTTAAAAACAAGTCTTTTTTTAAAAAAGATTTTATTTATTTACTTATTTGAGAGCGAGAGAGTGAGCCAGCAGGGGGAGGGGCAGAGAGAGAGGGAGAGAGAATCTCAAGCAGACTCCATGATTACTGCAGAGCCCGATGTGTGACTTGATACCACGACCCTGAGATCATGACCTGAGCCGAAATCAAGAATCCGACATGTGACTGCCTGAGCCACCCAGGTGCCCTTAAAAACAACTCTTAAGAAAATATATTCTTTTTTTTTTTTTTTAAGATTTTATTCATCTATTTTGACAGAGAGAGATAGCGAGAGAAGGAACACAGCAAGGAGAGTGTGAGAGGGAGAAGCAGGCTTCCCACCAAGCAGGGAGCCGGATGCTGGGTTTGATCTCAAGGCCCTGGGATCGTGACCTGAGCCGAAGGCAGACGCTTAACGGTTGAGTCACCCAGGCACCCCAAGGAAATATATTCTTACCTTTCAGGGGAATTAGAAACCCCTTTGAGAATCTGATGAAGGCTATGGACCCACTACCCAGAAAAATGCAAATACATGCAAACTGTTGCTTACAAAGCCGGTAGCATCATTGGGATGGCATCCAAGAACTGCCAAGGGAGTCCACACATCCCCTTGCTTCAGAATTTGAGTGAACTTTAAACCTGAGATTAATGGTATGTGGATAGTGTTCATTCTTTCAGCACTTACTCAGTTCCTGCTTCATGCACCATGCAGGAAGCTGGGGATGCAAGGGCGTATAAGACAAGGACCAGCCTTGGGAAGCTCAGTCTAATGGGAGACAAATCCATAATAATGATGCATAATAATGAGTTAAGTGCCGTGCTAGAACTCCCAGCAGAGAAACCTACAAGAGTCCTGGATAGAAGGTAATTAATTCAACAGAGTATTTAGTAAACATAGTGTGTGCCAGGCAATTGGGAATGAGCTAGTGCACAGACATGGTCCCAGCCTCAGCCATAGGTGAATCCAGATTGGCAAGTAAAGTTCATCCAGGGGAAGGGGTGCGTATGCCAGGCAGTGGGAGCAACACATGCACCAGCCAAGGATGGGAGCAAGGTGAGTTGGGGAACTCCATACAGCTTGCCTGGAGACGAAGAGAGGATGAGTAGTGAGAGCAAAGGGTGGAGAGGTTCACTGGGTCAGATCCCAAACGCCCTTGTGCTTCACGGGGTACTGGCCTTATATTGTGCCCAAGATTATCACCGAGGGTGTTTTTAAAGCAAGTGAGTGAGATCAAGAATGAGATTCTATTAGAAAGATTACTCTGCCTCTGTGGAGAAATGGATTGATCCGGGGTGGGGATGTGGGAGGGAGGGTGCGGTCTGCGTGAAAAGACCAGAGGGAGGAAGCTGATGAGTTAATGTAAACAAGAAAGGAGAGGTCCTGGTAGTGGCAACGGCCATGAAGTGGACGGAGTAGAAGAACAAGACGAGGCTTCTGGATAGTACCTCACGTGCACTCTTTCATGCCCTAGAATGACCTTCTCCTCAGGCAATGCTCTCTGTTCTGTGCAAAGAGGTAGTGCAGGGTTCTCGCTAATAAAATAATCTTGCTGCTGAAGTGGTATCTCCTGGAATCTCAGCTGTGAGGTGCGGTTTAATAATCAGATATGGGAACTCTACATTCAGTTGCTTAATGAGGATAATGATGGTAACAATGAGAACTCAGTTTTCCTGATCACTTACTCTGTGCCTGTTGCCCTTTCAAGCATTCTGCATGTATTAACCCACTCATTCTTCAAAAAACTGAGAGCGAACATCTGTTCCAGTTTGCATCGTAGGACCTCCCTAGTCCAGCCTGGAAGTACTTCCTGTATCATTCTGTTCATGCGAAACTACACAACAGGCAAAACTAATCTATTGTGGCAGCGTATCAGTGACTACCCTGGACCCAGTCTATTCTTCTTTTTTTTTTTTTTAAGATTTTATTTATTTATTCGACAGAGATAGAGACAGCCAGCGAGAGAGGGAACACAAGCAGGGGGAGTGGAGGAGGAAGAAGCAGGCTCATAGCGGAGGAGCCTGATGTGGGGCTCGATCCCATAACGCCGGGATCACGCCCTGAGCCGAAGTCAGACGCTTAACCACTGTGCCACCCAGGCGCCCCTGGACCCAGTCTATTCTTATGCCTATTGAATAGATGAGGATATTGAAGCAGGGCAGAGAGGTTAAATACCTTGTCCAAGGTCACGCAGCCATGAAATGGGAAAACAGGGATTTGAGCCTTGGAAGTCTCACCTCCAGGACCCACACTCCTATCAACTCTACTCTCAGCCTAGAATGACAGAAATCTGGTCTTTCTCCATAAAATACAGCATAAGCATTAAAATAGACTTTTTTGATTTGTCCCAAACATTCCAATCACAATAAAAAGTTTTTCACATCACTCATGTCTCCAGAAACATATTAGGAGACGCGCATGAAGCAAATGCTGGGCGTGAATGTTTTTGCAGATTCAGGCTCCAAAGAACAGAAAAGCAGAAAAAACAAACAATGGTGTTTTTCAACAATGAATGTTGTTTTCCTCTAACCATAAGGGAGTTTTAAAACTTGACAAATCCATTCAGCTTTCAAAGCATTCCACATTCCCCACCCACAAGCAAATGCCAGAAGGTGCCAATTTGAGCCAACTCTGAGTTCAGGAAAGATTTTCTAAATAATGGATCAGATTTCTTGAATGTCCACACTCCACAAATGGATACTTACTATTGTCCTAATTGGTCTGATGAAAACTGCTTAGCCATTTATCAAGCTATTAATTTAAAAAGAACATTTCAGCAAGAGATGAGATCGTGAGGCAGAATTGCAGAAACAACAAATGATAGGGTATTACTACTTTGAAAGGATTGAAAATCACTGCTTTACGTCTTTGAAATTTTAGAGCTACATTGTGCATAGGCTCAATTTTATGAAGGACTTTCTGCGAAATAATGTTTCTGATTATATAAAGAAAGCAATTTCCTTAATTTACAGGGAGTGATTCTCTTTGAAGAGGACAAAGAAAATCATATTTCATATACTCATTACATTTATTTAACTAACATTTTTTGGGGAAGTGTGCCCTGTGCCTGATACCATGCTATGCACTGAGATACAAGAATGAAAAAGATAATGATCCTGTTCTGTAGCCTAGCCATGAAGACAGAGAAGCAAAGGAATAGTGTAATAGATCCAACAAAAGAAGAAAGCACTAGCAAGTGAGAACTGAGGTTAGAATTGAACATAAACTGTGTTGCAAAGATTTTGTAAATGACGCAGGCTGTTAAACAGAAGTGATCATGAGATTGTACAAGGATCATGCTGTTATCAGTGTGAAGAATGGTTGTAGTAATGGGTTATCAATGTGAAGAGACATCCAAGGTAGGTTAAATTCCAATTTTTTTTTTTTAGTTTATTGGATTTTGATAAATGTTTACACCTATTTAACCATCACCCCAATCAAGCTACTGAACATTTTTATCACTCCCAAGATTTCCCTTGAGGCGTTTGCAGTAAAATATCATCCAATCTTGGTCCAAGGCAGCCACTGATAAGCTGTCATAATAGATTAGTTTTGCCTGCTGTAGTTTCACATGAATGGAGTGATACAGTTAAGTACTTTCTGGCTGGGACTAGGAAGGTCCTAAGATGCAAAATGGAACTGACATTCACTTTCAGTTTCATGTTTGTGTTGACCCTACAATGTACCCTGGACCATGCTCTTTTGTATGTTTCTTTTGCTCAGTGTACTGTCTTTGAGATTTTGTTATGTATTTCAGTAGTTTGTTCCTTTTTTAAAAAAGATTTATGAGAGCGAGCGAGCGCACACACGCACAAGAGGTAGCAGCAGGCAGAGGGAGAAGCAGGCTCCCCGCTGAGCAGGGAGTGCCCTCCCCCATCATAACCTGAGCTGAAGGCAGATGTTTAACCAATTGAGCCACCCAAGGATCCCAGTAATTTGCTCCTTTTTATTCCTGCATACTTACTATAATTTTTTTACCCATTCTTTCATTGATGGGACATTTGAACTGTTTGCATTTTGGTACTTTTATGAATAAAGCTTCTATGAACAGTTGTGAACAGTTGTGTGCAAGTAGTTTTGTGGTCATGTTTTCCTTTCAGTTGGGGAAATATTTAATAGTGAAACTGCTGGATCATATGGCAAGTATGTACTGAACTTGATGAGACTGCTGAACTATTTTCAAAAGTGGTTGTAATACTTTATATTCTTATCAGCATTGTATGAGAATTCCAGTTGCTCCACAGCCTCACCGATACTTATCAACCTTTAACTAGCTATTCTTAGCTGTGCAGTGATATCCACTGTAGTTCTGTCATCCCCTATTGGGCATGATTTTATGTGATTGGTCATTTATGCATTTGTGCAAAATATGTTAAAATCTTTTGCCCGTTAAAAAAATTGGGTTGTCGGGGCGCCTGGGTGGCGCAGTCATTAAGCGTCTGCCTTCGGCTCAGGGCGTGATCCCGGTGCTCTGGGATCAAGCCCCACATCAGGCTCCTCCACTAGGAGTCTGCTTCTTCCTCTCCCACTCCCCCTGCTTGTGTTCCCTCTCTCGCTGGCTGTCTCTGTCAAATAAATAAATAAAAGCTTTAAAAAAAAAATTGGGTTGTCTTAATAAGTAGGAGTTTTTAAATTCTGGATACAAGATCTATGTCAGATCTATGCACTGTATATATCTTCTGCAACATAGCTTGTCTGAGTTTCACTATTCATAAAAATCATCCCACAACATTGATAACCTCCCTTTCTCTTTTCCAATCCACTTACCCTTGTCCCTCAAACACGATTAAGAAATCATCTAATCCGGGGCGCCTGGGTGGCATAGCGGTTAAGCGTCTGCCTTCGGCTCAGGGTGTGATCCCAGCGTTATGGGATCGGGCCCCACATCAGGCTCCTCCACTACGAGCCTGCTTCTTCCTCTCCCACTCCCCCTGCTTGTGTTCCCTCTCTCGCTGGCTGTCTCTATCTCTGTCGAATAAATAAATAAAATCTTTAAAAAAAAAAAAAATCATCTAATCCTTTACAAGTGCTAGTTTCCAAGTAGTAATTCCATTGTGATCAGAGAACATTCTTTGCATGACTGAATCCTTTTAATTTATTGAGATTTGTTTAATAGCCTAGAATATGGTCTTTGTATGTGTTCCCTGTGCTCTTGAAAAGAATGTGTGAGCTACTGTGGAGTACTGCTGTGTTCTATAAATGTCACACCAAGTTGGTTGAAAGTCTTGTTTATCCTTGCTGATTTGGATGTAGATTTTTTCCTCTAAAATCCTTCATTAAAATTGAGTCTATGCACAATCTAGCTCTAATATTTGTCTTCTTGTTCTGTGAAGTTGAGAGAGGAATCTTCAGATCTCCAATTGTAGATTTGTCTACTTCTCCTTAGTTCTTGCTTTGTGTATTTTGAAACCGTTACTAGGTAAATAAGCACTTAGGGATATGTCCTCTTGCTGAACTGACCCCCTTAGCATTACAAAATGATCTTTATCCCTGGTAATATTTTTTGCTCTGAAATCTGCTTTTCTGATACTAACATAGTCATTCCTGCTCTCATTCATAGTGTTGGTATGGTGTATCTTTCCCCATCCTTTTCATCTGTTTGTCCTTTATTCTTGAGATGTGTCTTGTTGGTAGCATATAGTTGGGTCTTGTTTTTTTATCCAATAGGACACTTTTTATCTTTTGATTTAGAATATTTACACTTAAATCCCTTTAAAAGATAATTAAGTAAAAATCAAAACAATAAAGTATGGAGCTTATAGCATATGTAGAAGTAAAATGTGAGGCCACAATAGCACAAAGGTGAGAAGGGAGAAATGGAAGTATACTATTATAAAGTCCTTCAACTATATGGCGAGTAGTAGATCACTTGAATGCAGACCGAGAAGGTAAAGATGTATATATAGTATAGTACAGATCTTTATATACATCCATGTGTGTGTGTGTATAGTTGACTAAACTAGCAATCACTGAAAAACAGTTACAATAAACGAACAAGAGATAAAATGGAATAATAAAAAATACCCAACACAAAAGAAAACAGAAAAAGGAAAAAAATGCCCTAAAGAACAAATAGAAAACAATTAGCAAGATGACAGATTTAACCTAAACCATATCAATAATAACATTAAATGTAAATGTTCTAAAATACCCTGATTAAAAGGTAGTGATTTTCAGATTGGATAAAAAAGGAGGTATGAAGCTCTGGTGAGGCAGTGATGTAAGCACCTTAGACAGTCTCATTAAATCCTCTTTTAACAATCATGAGGTATCATCATGCCCTCATTTCAAATATTTAAAACATGAGCCTCAGGTTAAGTAAGTTCTCCAAGCAACCCAGCAGGAAATCACACTTGGGCACTGCACAGGACTAGTAGGCCGATTGTACTTGCTTCCTTCCCTTCATTTCAACAACACGGAGTACCTACTACATGGAGGAACTGTACTAGGTGCTGTGCTGCATGGCAACTATCATACTTTCTGGGATGAAATCCAACTTAAGTAGCTGAGTGACCATGGGCTGCACATTATATGTCTTTAAACTTTAGTTTCCTCATTTGTAAAGTGGAAATAATAATACTGGCCTCATTGTGTCGTGTGGTGTTGGACTGAGAAAGCCCAGTGGGCTATGTATTAATTGGTGGTACTTTAGGCTACACCCTGCAGATGATAGGAGAAACGTCAACTGTGCAATTCCACTTCAAAACCGAACAGTGTTACATAAGAGTAACAATCACTACCCTCCTGTTTAACCTGCAGCATTACAGAAACAGACCACAGGAATCACTGTCTCACTTTTACTTTACAGCATTATATGAAGTTTTGGTTTCTTCTTTACGAATCTTAGCATGCGATGAATCAGTCTTCTTTTAAAGAAACCTTTCAACTCAACTATTAGATTAATGAATTACATTTTTTTTTCCTGGGGTAAAAATGGCAATCTTATTTGTTTTCCAGATTATAAGGTTTAAATTCCTTGTACTTTCATTTTGGACACTTATACTGGATACCTGGAAGAAATAACTTCAGCCTAGGTTATAATAATATTTTATAACAGAAATTTAGAAAAATCACCCAAGCGTTAGCTTACATTTGAAATACTAATACATAAATTTAAAAATCAAATTGCAATCCTATGAGTTAAGCATTATGTTAAAAAAAAAACAAACAAAAAACAACCAGCATTATAAAGAAAAGATTCCAAGCATTATAAAGAACCTTGAAATACATTTTCTTTCAAAAAACGAAAACAAGTAAAAGAAGTTTTGGATGCAACGCAGACTGTCAGTCTTTCATTATCATAACACTGCTTTTCTAAACAAATGATTGCTAAGAGACAAAATTTCGGAGATATTTTATTCAAAATTCTCCATCTAGGAGAAAAGATATGTAACAATGTTTACACGTGCTTTAATAACTTATTTCACTGTACAACTTGCATTCTATATCACAGTACAATAAACCAGCAAAAGAAAATAATCGGTCAGTACTTTTTAATAATCTCACATAGAAAGCACTGAGTAAGGAGTACAACAGTACAATTTACAGCTGTAAATTCTTTCATGACTAAGCCACAGAGCGCCAGTCATCCAGTACCATCTGTGTCTATAAATCAAGATGTCTATACCTTTCTGATTAGTGATGTGAAAGGCAATTAGGACATTTCAGAAAAGAACATGTTGGTTTTGGTTCAATTTGATGAGCAACAGAAGAGGGGCTCTGTCACTTTTATCCCTTTCGTATAAATATTTTTCCCTTTTGTGTAACTTCCACAGTTTTAAATAAAAATATTTTTGATGCTTGTATATACTATGATGTCAAAACTGTTCTAGCACAGAATTATATTAATCAGTTATTTTAGAGCTAGCAAAACGGTCCAAACACATTAAGGAAACAAAAGAAATTGAGTACTTCGTTTTGCCAAAGTAGCACCTAGTAAAATAGCACATCAGTAAAGTTTCCCCTGCTTTCCTCACATGATGCAGGCAAAGAGACCTGCCAACAACTTCAAAAATATGGGCAGAAATATAAGAAGGAAAAGGACAAGATACTACTATTCTCTGTTCCTGAAAAAAGATCTTACTAGTTAGTATATTTTTATTGCATTTTATAATCTCGGGAGTCACAAGTGCCAAATCAGGATGAGAATCTACAAGAGGAAAACAAGATAAAAATGACTGACTAGTGTAATCTGAACTTCTTCCAAGTCATTATATTTCTCAAAAAAAAAAAAAAAAAAAGGCACAGGAGGTACACATTTCAATTTGGCTCAAAAATAATAAAAATTAACTTAAATAGTTGGCAATAACTACTAAAACATAAAACCCAATTTCCTCTATTTTCTTTGACAGAGCTCAACAAACAAATACACAAACACCCTGACTATGGTTTGCCATAATCGGGACTACACAGATTGCATGACATTTTGACACAGATCGAACCCTAAGGACTACTAAGTCTATAAAGTAGGATCTAATAATTACTTTGAATTAAACATCTGCTTGATCAATATACTCTTTCTAAAACTTAACCTCTGTTCAAGGAACACCAAGAGATGAAAAGTCAACTAGTATTATATCTGTGAAAACTAACTCAGATTTCACTTTGATACATGTAAACCATGAACTGTAAGTTTCAAAAAACAGTAGTTGTGGTCAAGTTTATATTCCACTATTTTATCTTTAAAAGATAGCAGTAACATTTACTATAATTGTAAACCTAAGATTGTATCCCAAGATAGCACATCTGGGAAAAGATGCATCCATTGTAACGATGCACCTGTCATCCCCTTACAGACTTGTGACAACTGTAGTGTAACTAACTTTAACTGCTTTGCCAAGTAGGACGCTGGGGCATGACCCGAGGGAGTGATGTTTCCCACACCACCGAGCTACTTTAGCAGCAATCATGACTGTGACGAAATATACTTAACAAGTTACACATTTAAAAAGTCATTAGAACATCTCGTTCTTGTACACTAGTATAGAAAGGTCTTCCAAAGATAAAGGAGTGCAGGCCTGGTTTAATTTTCTCAGCTAGAGCCATTATTATGTTAAGGTCGCCCTCTGCTGTTAAATCAAGGTCTATCTTCAGGTTCCGTAGAGATTTAAAGGGCTTTTTCCCCTTCTGCCTATAAATAATGAAGATAAAAAATTTATATATATAAAAATATAGAAAATATCCAAAAGGAACAAAAAGAAACGCAATTCACAAAGGTTTTTATTCCATGTGGTTTTACTTACGTATCATCTTCTATATATTTTATTAGCGTCAAGGCTTTTCTGTGAAGGACGAGGAGAAACTGTGCAAGGAAAGTACTCCTGAGAGATAAACCAGGTTTCAAATGAAAGACCTACAGGAAAATGAAGCATTTTAATAAATAATTTACTCCAATTCTTCTTATACAGCATGTTTCCATCACAGCGTTGACAATGCCTGGCAGATAACACACATTAGAGCAGTTCTTCACAACCCTTCGCCCTGATGCCCCTAACAGACAGGAAGTAGAGTCTAGAGCAATCACGTTTTTCTGAAGTCTTCTATTTTATCCTTGAAAATGAACTCAAATTTTGCATTCTACCTCAGAATACATCCCTATTTACTTTATTATTAAGAATCATGATGTAGGGGCACCTGGGTGGCTCAGTGGTTAAGTGGCTTCCTTCTTTGGCTTGGGTCAAGATCCCAGGGTCCTGGGATGGAGTCCCATGTCGGGTGCCCTGCTCAGCAGGGAGTCTGCTTCTCCCTCTCCCTCTATCCCTCCCCTGGCTTGTGCGTGCTCTCTCTCTCAAATAAACAAAAACAAAACAAAACAAAAAGGTCATGATGTAATTTACTTCCATTTGTATTTTCTGCCCACATCTCCAAACAAAATTGAAGCTCCCAGAAGTTGAGTCATGCTTACAGAGTATGGATTTGAGATATTCTTCTCTCTCTACTGTTGGGGGGGGGGGTGAGGGTACATGTGTAGTGGTAGAATGATTTTATTCAGCTCAAGAAGCATGGAATTAATTGCATGACTATGAATTATCCTTGAACTATGCAGTAAGTCACAGACCACATAGACCTCGATCTAAAATTTTGAGGTCCTAATAAGGACCTCATTATTTCAAAGCTACCTCTACGATACTGTTCCCTGGCCTGGTCCCCAGAATATTATGACAAAGCTGTTATATTAAGAAATAAGTCCCATATAACCTATAATTTTCTTCAAATGTTAACTAAGTAGATATTTTTCAAAAGAATGAGACAATAAAGATGTTATTATTTCAGTAGAAGTATACTAAGTTTTAAAGACATTTTGGCTCAATGAAGGCAAATAAAAAATATTCTCCCTTCCCCAAAAGAGTTATAGGTTAGTGGTTGGAATTAAAACATTAATTATTTGACTGGGACATATTGCACCTTTCATTGTTAATATATAGGCTATACCCATTAACAATTCAAAAGAAACACCATGTAGACACTTCAGAAAGATCTGAAACATTACGAAAAGATAATGACTTAAAAAAATAATGACTTAATTCTATGATGTCACATATATAGCACAGGCAATGCAGTATACATTGAAAAAGAAAACATATCATATCATTCATTTTGAGAATCTCAGGTTTAACATTTACCTGATCCAGGAAGGCTTTTACTAGAGTGTCTCTGTGTAAGACATCTTGAAAAATATTCCTATGAAGAAAACAGTCCAAATGTTGAAATGGCTACTTTCCAAAATCCCTCGCTCTAGCCAATACATTAAATTCTTAGAAATGGAATATTATATATAATAAAAATTATATTTGTAGATAAAAATGTATATTCATTTTAACTCAAGGATACATCTGTGTATTACTGGAGTTTGTCAAGCCACTATGTTAATTATTTTTCTCTTAAAGATATAAACAGTCCCAAGAAGGGCATGTAGGTCCCTATCAATCTATTTTTGTATCTTCACTTTATAAAAAAATGTTGAGAGCCTTCGAGAATTAATAAATATGATTACCAGTTCCTGCCATCTCAAAAAAAAAAAAAAAAACAAACCAGCAAGAAAAATAAACACATACCAACACCACCAAAACCCTAAAACAAAATAATAGGTTAACTTTATGTTACAGTAACTTGTAATAAGCTGTTTAGGAAGAAAAAGGTAAAAGGGTAAATGCTAAGAAATACTCAAGTGGGATTAAGGAACATCTTGACCACTGAGTTGCATCAACAAACATATCCCCAGGCAAGTAACATGAACCAACTACTTAGGAAAGTGTTACCTACCTTGGTAATGATCAGAATAAGAAGTAAAGACATAATACACATTAGAGATAATGTATACCTAGCACACCATAAGGTAAGCAATTTGTTACTGAAAATGGTAGGGATCATCACTGAACTGACAAGAAAAGCAAACAAAGGGGGGTGTGTGCATAGAGAAATAGGAAAGTACCTAAAATTTCCTACTGTAGGAGATGGGTGTACCAAGTTACGGAAGAAGGAAACTCGGAAGGAAAAAAAAAGTCAGCACTGCATGATTACTAGCTGGCAGCACTCCTTTTCACTGACTGTCTCTGTCATAGGTGAATCAGATGAAGCAAAGTGTTAAAAAAGGATATTTCCAGTGACTCATTTTTCATGTAGTGGCAGTGAGTGACATTATTTTTAAAAATTAAAAATATCCTAAAAATAAATAATATTGCTTAAAGAAAACTAAAAAGTAAAATGTATCTGTAATATGTAAAAGTTAATATACAATCTAATGATAGAATATTATTTTTGGACAATTTCATGTTCAGAAAATTTACTTAGGAGTTGCCAATAAATTTTAAAAATTCAGGAAGTTATTTTTTATCATCAGTAAAATAACACTAGCTGGCTAATCAAAATTTGTCCAATCAGTGAAGCAATCAAACATAACTGGCTAAAATGAGTAAGAAATGTTAAAAGCATAGATACCTCCTCTAAAAAAACACAAATAAAATTACTAGATGGTAAATCCATTCTAAAGTTCACTAAATTCCCCCAAAAAGACCTCTGAAGTAACCAAAAAAAGGGGAGAAAATACTACACACTTCAGGAAAGAAGAAAATACCTGAAAGCACGGATTAACTTATAATTAACTTAGAATTCCTACACATGTACCACAATTACCAATACTTGAATTTTGACTAATTCATTTTCTAAACCAATTTCCTTAAAACTTTCTATGGAACCCACAAATACAGTGGACAACTGGAAACAGATGGGTCCTAATGATGCCTTCTTTCTGGACTTAGAGACACATGAGGCTGGGGATCCCTCGGACATGGTGTTCCTTTTCTATGCTTTCAGTCAACATATTCTGTGTGACTATTGGTGCCCCCACATGTCCGCTGCCTCAGCTCCAAATGTTTCTTAGAAATACAGGACAGGGTTGCTTCCTCCAATTTTACTGCTGCTTTACACACTCAAACATGGATTATCACAGTTAATATATATTGGGCACATTATATGTGCCGGGCACTCTAAACTGATTAAAGGGAACCATCCTAGTATACTGCGTTTCTTCTCCTGAAGAGGAGTTAAGTATTTTCTTGGGGTTTTATAATTCGGATTTATCACTTTTTCCCCCCTAATTGGGTCCATTTTCAACATTTTATCATTACTTTTTGTCTTATAATTTACTGATCAGAAAATCACAATATAAAATGCAAATAAAAGAATGCTCTATAAATGTATTTTCACAGTTCTGCTGTATTTTATATTCACATATCAAGAAAATAAAAGACTGAGAATTACATCTTTGGTTTAGTTAATAGGCCTTTTAATGACTTACACACTAGACTGTAGGCAATGTAAGGATTGGGTCTCTTTATTAGAGAGCTCAACCTTATTAGCACATATTACTGTGCCTAGGGCCTCAATGTATATTTGTTAAGTAAATATCTGAATACTTACTTTTAGGGACTAATCTAACCTATACAGAATTATATTAAGAAAAACAGACAGGTAAGAAAAAAAAGGCATGATTAACTAAATTATTTCTTCAAGCACAATTCTCTTAGTAATATTTCCTTCCTTTCAAACACAGGCTTGTTTTGTTTTTACTCATAAAGGATACAATTTCACAACACTGTTTAACTGTAATATCATTACATACAAATCTGGAGTGAAGCTTTCGTCTGTACAGATGATAGTATCCTGAGCCATGTCTTCGTCTGAAGTGGCTCTCCAGAATGCTGTCAGCTCGGATCTCATGTATCTACGCTGATTATAAATATGTTCGTGACATGGTGGCATCTGCTTGACAGTATTTACGTCCACGTCTATGTGGGTGGTGGGATAGGGAGCATACATGACTTGCCGGAAGGGGAGCACAAAGCTTCCAGTTGAATCCTATCATAATGAAAAGAATAGGCCAAAAGATATGAAGAATTATTTTTTAATTAGAAAAATTGGCTTTCACAAATCCATCTCTAGAAGTTTATCCTAGGAAATCAGTCATGATCGTGTGCAAAGTTTTAGTGTGGTGTGCACTACAGCACTGGTTTAAATAGTAAAACACTAGAAAATACGCTAAGCAGCCAGAGAGAGAAGTGATTAAAGAAATAAAAATGTTTTTTTGTTTAGCTTCTAAAAATTAATTTGCTGAAGTTTGTGTTGATATGGAAAGATCTTCATTATATATTGTGGGAAATGGAGGTTAAAATATGTGGAAGGGGCAGGGAGCTATGTCAAAGATACATACAGAAGGATAAAAGGTGACAAAGATATCTGCCAAATATTAATAGTGGCTATTCATTGGACTATGAGATTATGGGGAACTTTTTATTTTCTTCTTGATTATTCACATGTTCTTTTAAATCTCAATGAATAGGTATTTTTATAAGTAAAAAATGTACTTCTTTCCAGGTATTGTCAATTGGGTAGTTAAATGCCACGTAAGAAGTATCTATTGTGTATGAAGCATTGTGGTATAGATTATGAATACAGTACAGAGGCTACTTTCAATTTTTTACTCTTATAATGCTATAATAAACACCTATATAAGTAAATCTTTCTACTTATATAATTGTTTCCCTAGATGAATTTCCAGAAGTAGAGATAGTAGGTTAAGTCTCTGAACATTTTTAAGGCTCCTGACGTATAATGGCAAAGTATTTTCTGAAAGGCTTAACAATTTATACGTGTATGGAAAACTGTTAACAAATATTTTTTCATTAAATTATGGTTTCAAGTTTTCCTCTATGCATCTGGTATAGGTCCTTTTCAGGGATCAAATTACATAATTAAATGAGAGGGTGTTGAGGAAATAAAAGTACTAAGTACCTTATTATGTCTGATAAAAAGAAATTCTAATTTTCATATTTGTGCAACTCAAACTGGAAATGAGTTTCTCTTAAGTAGTTTCTGTATTTAAATACTATTCTGAACTCAGACCACGCACACTATTAAAAATGCAAAAGCTGAATACAATTTTTATTTGCAACAGTTTTTAATATATTTTCTTTCATTTTGCTATGCCTAGATTCTTAAGAAAGCATTCACTGTGAGAGAATCACATAACTGTTAAGAAATCTACTTTCTCATATCTTTGACTATAACTGAAATATCAATGAGAGATTTAGTAAAGTAACTGCCTTCCCTGTAATTATTGAAAATAATTGCTAATTTACATTTAGCTGCTTTGCTTCTTGAAAAGTGGACTCAACTAGTCAGAGAAAGACAAATAGCATATGATTTTACCCATACGTGGAATTTAAGAAACAAAATAAACACACAAAAACACCCAGACAAACCTAAAAACAGACTCTTAACTACAGAGAACAAACTGATGGTTATTAGAGGGGAGGTGTGGGGGGATGCGTAAGACCGGGAGTGAGGATTAAAAAGTACACTAATCATGATGAGCACTGAGTAATGTACAGAGTTGCTGGATCGCTGTATTGTACACCTGACACTAATATAATGCTGCATGCTAAGTATACTGGAATTAAAAAAAAAAAAAAGAAAAGAAAAGCAGACTCAAGTAAATAAAAGAAAAATACAATTTAAAAATACATATACGTGAATATATATATGAATTGTTCAAATTCTATATACACTTTTTGAAGACAGGAAGCAGTTTAAAATTTTCTTTCAATAAATGAATACAGGACATGAACAAAAAGTGCTAATGAAAATTCAAATTCTTTTCAGTTAAAAAAAAAAAAGTACCCATTTTAGATGTGCAACTTTATCCAAGCACATATTAAAAAACAAATAATCCTGAGGTCAGACAGGCAGCTATAGGAAACAGCTATAGGAAACTAAAGAGAAACATACAAAAAGATACTCTATGATGCTTCATTCATACTAACTATAAATCTGTAAGACATATACTCTATGCTCAGCTCCTTGGCATATAAACATGAGATGTATTACATGCTAATACTCAAAATATATTTAATAAAGAGTGCCAAAAATGATTTTAAAAAGTTGCTTTCACTTGTGATAAATGGAAACTATACCTTTAGCAGGCCTTGTACAAAGAGCCCTGACTCATATTTAAACGATGATTCTGCTTCACATAATCTGGAACATTTTCTCTCTGCTGGAGTCAGAAAAAGGCATAATGTTCTCACTATCTGTAAAAGAAAATATTTTAGCATTAAAATAGGAAATTAAAGCCCACTGATTTGCTTATGAAAGAAATCTGAATAGAAACTTTAACCATTATTGGCGATGAAGTACATCCTGAGAAGAAAGTATTCCTTAATCACCTTCAGGAGTCCATGGGACATCACAGTTGTTGCTCAAAATAGGAATTCTGTGGTCAAGTAAGTTTGGGAAATGCTGGCAAATGTACTGTATGATATTTCAAAACTTTTAGTGTTTGAATAGAATATGCATACTTTATTCAACATATTTGACCATGGAACCCTTATTTCACTAAGAACCGATGACTTAATTATTGATTATATCTCCACCCAGCAACAACTATTTTTCAAATAAGTGAACAATTCTGGACAAAAAACTAAATGCAATTAAATTATGCAGAATTATGGCTTCTGTTGAATAATGAAATTCCATTATAATGAATATTAGGAATATCCAAATCCTTCAATAGAATGAGAATTAATTCTATCAGATTTGATTTAAACTAGGCAAGCCATTGGTTGGGGCTTGGAAATCTATGATTCTAACAGGATTTGATCTATAGCTCTATTAGGAAAAGTAAAAAGCCATGTAAGTATGTTGGAATTCAGATTATGTTCAGACAGTTTTTACATTAAAGTAGTGGCTTTCAATATAGAGTGATGGCAACCTTTTTCATATTAAAAAAATAAAGAAAGCAATTATGCCAAAAGAGGATGTGGGATGAAAAAAGTTTTAAAAACAGAGAGCCCCAACCACAGAGACTTCTTCTTCCAAAAAGCTACTGGGAAATCCTTCTGTGAAATCCGAAGGCTCTGGGTGACACAGATGGAAACCTACCTTCTTGGGCTAACAAATATAATACATTGCTAGATCAATATAGTAAGAGGCACAAACCTCTCATAAATGGATGTATGAAAAATATAATTTTGGTAAATTAAGGGTCAGGCAAGCATATAGGGTAGCTTATTAGAGAAAAAAAAATTACAAATATATTTGCAAAGGAAATAATCATTCCTAACATAGCTCCTGTGTAAAACATAAAAAGAAAAATCAGGTTTGCTTAAATTGATAGATATGTGCAACTTATCTCTTTGTAATTAACAGTCAGTGAAGAAAAGTGCAAAATTCCTTAGTTTTTGCCTAATGCTTAACTCTTTATTAATTCATGTAGCACTGAAGGAAGTGGTCATAAATGTTACTGAATAAAACATAACTTCCACTGACCACTCAATAGCAACGGGTCCCTAAAAAAAACAGATTCAGGAGGAAAAGCCAAGATAAGAAATCAAGATGAAAGACCAGATGGAATTAGTATCAAAAGTACATGGTTATTGGGGCGCCTGGATGGCTCAGTTGTTTAAGCGTCTGCCTTGGGCTCAGGTCAGATCCTGGGATCCAGCCCTGCCTCCAGCTCCCTGCTCACTGGGAAAGTTTGCTTCTCTCTCCCTCTGCCCCTCCCCCTGCTTGTGCTCGCTCTCACACTCCCTCTCTCAAATGAATAAATAAAATCTTAAAAAAAAAATGCATGGTTATTATCCTCATATTTATAAAAGTGACATCAGAAAACAGAAGACAAATATTTTTTAAAAAATACCTTATTTTAAGAAATTCTCAAAACCATTTATACAATACTGAGAACTATATAATATTTATGAGTTATTAAAATGAAACAGATAAATGATTTCCTATTTAAGCAGTTTACTTCAACTTATTTTTGTCACGGGGTGTCACACAGTAATTTGGCCAGATTCTGTTACCTCCTTATACTATTACATGGTCTTGACTGCAACCTAACTTTTAAATTACAATCCACGATATGTTAGCAGCATTAAGTCAGATTATTTGCTCGATTATAAAATAAATTACCTTATTTACTTTTTCTGCACTGCTACCTACTACGACAGAACAGCCACAGGTCTGCAAGTGTGAGCTGATGGCACTGCAAGGTGAAGAAAAAAGATGAAGAAAAACACTGCGAGTAAAACAATGTCACAAACTAAAACAAAAAAGGGCAGGTGAACTTCAAACAACTTAAGACTAGCTTTACATGACGAACGCCAAAGCTACAAGAAAAATGCTGTCTCTTATCTCCTGTAGTAGTTCACACTTTCTCAGGCCTTTCACAGATTCTCCCTCTGAACTTAAAATCCAGTTAGTAAAATATCACCATTTTATAATGAAAGAAACTGAGATGTAGAGAGGTTAAGTGATTTATTTAAAATCAAATGGGATTAAAAATAATGATATGAATGGCTGACATAAGCAGAATCAGCACTAAGGTGCTGAGTCAAGCTATGTAAGGCTTCTAGGTTAAAAACACTCATGCCTCTGAGATTCTCTGAGGAAAAGACCATGGACATAAAAAGCAAATACTTTATCCTTTCACTTCTCATTGAAAAAAAAAACAACAAAATTTCACCATAATCTGCAATCCTAAAGAAACACTAAGGTAGAAGATGAGATTATACCTGCAGAGAGAGCACTTAGTATAGGGACTGACTCATAGGCACCTGATAAAGTTTGGCTGTTATTATTGTTACTACATTTTCCTTTAAAGAAACAGAAATAGAAAATGTCAGCTATTACATGCTTATATGTTCTGGGCACTGTTTTATGTGCTTAATATGATTTATCTCACTCAATTCTTACAACGAATCATATGAAGTAGGTACTATCATTTTTCTTATTTTACAGATGAGGAAATGGGGGCACAGACACTTCAGGTATTTTGCCCAGGTTCACACAGCAATAACTCAGGAAGTCAGGTTTTGGAGCCCACACTCTTAAGTACTAAAATCTGCTGAAAGATGGAAACAATCAGTAAAAATACAAATAATTTTCTTTTCTAGGTCTCAATAGCTTAAGTCCATCCAAATGAAACTGAATTTGTAAGGGTTCTATGATACTGTGATTGTAAGAAATATATATTTGGTCTTCATCCACAGTTCCTGGCTCAGTTTCCAAAACCCTTGGAATTTCCTAAGTATAGAAAATTAGATGTCTTTTGTTATGTTAATAAGGTAACATTTGGAAAGCATCTAAGGATGGGGGCTGATTGCCAACGGAGCCAACCAGTGATAAGGGTTAGAACTTTCAGTCCCTCTCTCTGACCCCCGGGGAGGGGGCAGGGGCGAGGGGCTGTAGGTTATTCCAACTGCCAATGATTTAATCAATCATGCCTTCGTTATGAAGCCTCCATAAAAACCCAAAAGGAAGGAGTCTGGAGAGCTTCTGTGTTAGTGAACATGTGGAGATTTGGGGAGAGTGGTATGCTTAAAAACAGTATGGAAGCCCTTCACCCTTTCCCCTGGCCTTGTCCTATGCATCTCTTCCATCTGGATGTTCATCTGTATCTTAGATTCTATCCTTTATAATAACCAAGTAAATGTTTCTTTGAGTTCTGTGAGCCGCTCTAAAAAAATTAATGGAACCCAAGGAGGGGGTTGTAGGAACCTGATTTATAGCCAATTGGTAAGAAGTCCAGGTAACAACCTGGACTTGTTAGTGGTCCCTGAAGTCCAAGGAGGGGGTGGCTGGGACGTCCAATCTGTGGCCAGTCAGACTGGTGTCTGGGGGGTAGGGGAGACGCAGTCTTGTGGGACTGAACCCTTAATCTATGGAATCTGACACTCTCTCCAGGCAGAGTGTGCCAGAACTTAATTAAATTGTAGGACACCCAATTGGTATCTAGAGCATTGCTTGTTGGTGTGGGGAACCCCCCCCCCCCAACACTGGAAATGGGTCTAAGAACCTCCTTCAGTTCTTAGTTTCAGTTTTAATGAGAAGTAAAATAAGAAACCAGAACCAAACAAGAGACCAAGATTTCTTGCCAGGGCACTATGGAAATTTGGCTTCTTTAAATATTAAAAAGAGTAACAACAAATATATCACAGACATGTAATAAACGAAAAAATAACACAAAGCTAAGTAATAGTTTAAATATGCAACATTGTTCCTAGAATAATTTGGGTAGCTAGTCTCTCATTATTTTCATCCTTCCAAATCGTGTCATAGGCGAGCCTAAGATTTCTATCTGCTTTATCCATCTCTTATAAAAAGAAACAAAATTCTTACTTGAGAAGAAAGCCTTCATGACAACTGTCACCAATATCATCATCATTGAGAACTGTATCAGCTATCTAAAACACACCACAAAAAAAAAAAGTTATTCTGGCTATAATATAGCATTGAAATAACACTCTTAAATACACAACTTTTCTGAAGTCTAGGTACAATATGACACATTGCCCTCATTTCTAAGCATCACCAATCCCAATAAAACCACCTCTCTGCACTTCTATAAACTTTCAGAAGAACAAATGTGAAAACCGGTCAGGCAGGTTAAGCAACAATTCTGACACAAACAACTTCCTCTTCTGAGCTGTCAGAATCAGGAGACAAATCTTAATGACAAAGTCAGAAAGAAACAAGAATAGTTTCCTGAAGATTTCTCTACACATGCAGAATGTGTGATTCAAAATGACTGACAAATGATTAAGAAAACAAGATTAGTGAATGTAAATAAACTCGTGTTAATCACCACTGATTGGTATACTGCTTTGTTACAGAAAGTATGGCATTAAATACTGATGCTTCTATAAGGTCTGGAATTCTCCTACTTCTAAGAAATACAAAAGTGGTGAAATAAACTAACTAAATGTAATTCTGTCACAACTATCACTGACCAAAAAAGCCTCTGTTTGGCTATGAAACTCAGGTTTTATGTGTGTTTGCTAAAGTGGCTAATACTTCATATGAATACTATATATGACAAAAAAATGCATACTACTAAAATTAGAATACTATTAATATACAGAAGAGTGATATAACTCAAGGGAAGTGATAAGAGAGTACCATTATTCCTACTTAATAACACAAGTAATAACTTACATCTATTTCTTCAGGAACGCTGTGTGATTTCATAGATGAAAGCAGTTCCATTACAGGAATTACTTCGCCAGTAAGCATTGGAATAATACTCTGACCCTGCACCAAAAAGCAAAATGAAGTGAAGAAAATCACACAATGAAGGTATCCCTGGCTTTCTGAAAGTTCGAGTTACACCACTTTGCTTTCATGAAAGACCTACATTAGTACCCGTTTTCAGTAACCAAAAGCAATCTGAAGAGGATTTCTACTCTTAAAAAAAGTGTAAAGCTAAAACAGTGCTGAGCATTTGTTTTGAATGAGCCATTACAGGAGGCGGCACATAGCCTGAGTGCAAGAGTGGCCTGGACAAGCTCCTGCCCCGGGAACTCCACTCGGCATCTCAGCATCAAGCCACCTTAGCTTTGGACTGTGTCTGTGAGAATCTGTGCTTTAGCTCCATTTATTTTGTGCATCCTTTAGTAGGATGTGTTCTAAGGTATCAGAGATGCCTAAGAGGCATTATTTTTTGGGTCTGGGAACACTCAAAAACTTTTCCATATAAATTAATGCTAACTGCTTCTTTATGGCCATTTCAGTGTATAAAAGGTTTTATAGGAATGCTTCACTTCTGGATGGGGGAAAAACCTGTATAAGATAAACGGGGCAATAAAAAAATAAGAACTGAAAGCAAAGAATGATCCTTTGATAGAAATACCTGATAACTTGTTAAAACACAACCCCAAACATGTCTACTACTCCAAAACGTTTCTAAAGGATGTACATACTATTTAAAACTAATTTTAATTCTTCCAGGAATGATTTTCTTTAGTCAGAGTGGAATCATTGGCTTATCATTTACCAATTCATGCAATAATTAAATTACCATGCCAAATTTAGAAAGATTTCCTTTGATATTTATTTGAGATATGAAAACCCCTTGTTAATTAAAGGTCACTGATGCATTTTATACTTAAAAACAAGGAAAACCAAACAAAAAAGGCTTAGAAGTAGTCAGCAAATGACTCAGTAGTAAAGCTGGGGTCAATACTCAATCTGTGCATTTACAGTAAGGTTTAGTACACAAATGCAAATCAAAACCATCACATATATTTTAAGAATCAATAAAACAGGTATCAAAACGTAATTTTGAAATTTGTAGTTTCTAGAATGAAACTGAAAACTCAATATAGAACATCATAAATATAGCGTGTCTCAAAGATGGGTGATTTCTCACTTATTCATTACCATCACACCTGCCCCCCAATTTTTGAACCATCCTGAATACGTAAACTTTTAGAGAGAGATGAAATTGTCACGTATCTGTTAGTTTTTAGCTAAACATGTTTTTAAAATCACACATTAAGGGACGTCCGGGTGGCTCAGTTGGTTAAACATCTGCCTTTGGCTCAGGTCATGATCCCAGGGTACTGGGATGGAGCCCCACATCAGGTTCTTTGCTCAGCAGGGAGCCTGTTTCTACCTCTGCTTGCAGCTCTCCCTGCTTGTACTCGCCCTCTCTCAATGGCAAATAAATAAAATCTTTATAGTTTTTTCCATCACTCATCTCTCATGAAACTATTTTATTCAAACTTTTTACATGTGTCTTTAAATCTCAGTCATTCCTAGAGTCATTTTTTGAGTGACTATACCCAGTTTTTCAGAAACTTGGAATTTAAATGTGATGCTGTCTGTGGAAATTTTATGCTAAGTTACAAACCTCCTTGCATCTTATAGGTTTTATTATTTTAAAAGATTCATCCTGTAGTAACCTCCAAACATAACCACTCACTGTTTCTGCTTTTTAAAAGAATTTTTAGAATGCTTGTTTACAATTACAATCAACACATGCAATTCAACAAGAATAATGACTAGCTCTAAAGTGATTTCCTTGTAAAGTGATTTTATCAGATGATAGCTATAAGCATCCAAAACTTGCACTGAATGAAGTCAGTGATTGATTCCAGACTAATGTGTCATCCCTAAATAGTATTTATTTGTTCAAAATAAAGTCATTTTAAGCACATGATGTGAGATCTGCAAGGATTCAATTATCAGGCAGCTTTTTTGCAGAAAGGATAACTATAGGAAAATACCTTCCCTTAGGTTTAGGCATACATATAGTGCCATAAACTGTTTCTCAGATATTTATTGTAACTGAATGCATATCCTCATCAAAGCTTAACAAAAGAAATCCTACAAGACTGAACACAGAAGAAACTCAAAAGAAAATCCCTCAAGTTTCTTTTCCTCCTGTGACTTCTCTAACTTGAACTTCTTAGCAGGAGAATGTTTCCCCTTTAAAAACCTCTAGTTTGTCTAAATATACAGAAGGAAGAGGATAACATTTTCAAGAAAAGCCCTAAAAACAGAAATAAAACTTCAAAGTTAATAGTGGTAAATTTTTCAAGTACAGGTTTCTGGTTTGAAAAAAAAAAAATCCCAGGAAAAGCAGAATTTTATTGGGTCTTAAATTTCTTTGTCTTGAGTAACTCTACTAACTACTCCGTAACTAGTAGGTACATTCAGAGGTTGGTAAAAGTCCTTTCAATGTTTGGCACTCTGTTTATTGACCAATAAGTAAAGGCCAGTCTTCTCTGGATAAAGGGAAACATTTTCTTGTGTTAGATCTTTCCCCAGTATTACCTCCTCTGGCCTGGAAAGTTATTTACAAAAATACAGATACAATAACAATTTTGTAAAGGAAGTCATTTTATAGGGTTTTGTATTTTCCTGGTTTAAGTCCTGTATATTCATAAATTTTTAGAAAAGTTATTGTTTAAAGTACTATTTTGTCTTAGGCACGCTAAAGGAGAACCAGAGTAAAGACAACCCAGTCATCCTTAGACTGGAGTTCAACACAAGGAACACTGAGGGTGGCCAGAGGCAATGGGAGTAAAGCAAAGAACCCTTTCTCCATTGGAGAGTCCCCTTCAGAAGATCTCTGCCCTGCACTGAAATGGTTTGCATTTAACTTCCACAAGGGAAACCAGATCCATGCAGTCATGCATCTCAAACGCTGTGGTGCCTGTGCCCTGAGGATATTCAAAGCCATGGGATAACCTTGGCATGTTTCCCTAGACTTCATATAACCAGAAGCCTGATCAGAAAGGTGAAGAATATCACTGGCAAATTGGAACATCAAATAATAGAAAATAAAATATAAATTACATGAGTTTTAAAAATACAGCATGAGACTTCAAATAAATATTATGCTTAGAACTAAGCCTATATCTCCAGATATTCTAGAGGAGTGCACTCACTTCCCTCCTGTTATAACTACTTTTGGGGAAATGTTGAAGAAGCAGGCCGTAAAGAAAATCTCACATAAAACTTAAAATTTTTACTAAGAACGAGTTATTCAAAACTTACTCTGTGCAAACAGAAAAAAAAAAGTTGCAAAATTGCTATTATTCTTCACTTATTTAACTCTTCAGGTCTAAGATACGGAAATTTTCATCCAGTTTATTCCATATATTTCCATAAAGACTCTGTTCGTTTTCACACCCACTCTGTCGAAATAGTATGGTACGGCTTCAAGGCCTTAAGAAAAGTAGTCCTCAGCCTTACACAGATGCGTGTCGTGTCATGAGCTTGCTGGTGTCGGACAATATGCAGTCTGTATCTTACCTGATCTTCCATTCTTTCTGTGCCTTCTAAGACTATTTTCTGCACATTTTCTTGCCTTTCCTGAGCAACAGAGGATTCATTAAAATTAAAAAAACAAAACATTTTGATATTTGTTTATTTTTCACATAACAGTTAAATGGCAGGCATGTTGTGTAATTCAGTTCATGGGAAAACTACTTTCCACATTAGGGCAGAAAAAAAAGGGAGGGGGCAGGAAATTAATCCAACAAGGCCATTCTCTTATAAGCAATACAAAATAAAATAAAAACACCCTTTTCTCTGCAGTTAAAAAAAAAAAAAGATAACTTATCAGAAATCTGCATAGACAAAGGAAACTAATGGTTTGTACTTTTCAAATTAAGTAAGATCAAGTTATATGTATCTGGGGCTTCCTGATTTTAAATGATTTTCATAAACATTTAAAATAAGAAAACACACAATGCAAACATAGTAAAACACTCTTCTTTTCAAAGATACTATTTCTCCTTACTATCTGGTAAAAGCCTTAAAAAATTAATAACGCTTTAACAGACTTCCAAATTAGTATCAAAACTGTAAAGCAGAAAGGAAAGTTAAATTTGTTCTTCAGGTCTGCCAAAAGTATATGAAAATATAAATATCACTAAATATTAAACTATAGGATTTAGGGGACAACAGTAATTTCCTCTGGTTCAATCTGCAAAATTAAAAGGGACATCTCCTAGAAACCATTTGGTGCATCCTCCTCATTTTACAAATTTCAGAACTTGGCAAAGAAGTTAAAGAGACCAAAGGCTACATGGCCAACTGCTTATGAAACACTTGTGTTGAACTGCTTGTACCTACGCACAGTATTAAGTGAAAAACAGAGTCATGCAATGCAAAAAGAGAAAAGGTTTTACAGTTAAAGGTTCCCAAGACAAACCTAGACTCTAATGCTTACTACGATCTTCTCAATTTCTCTAAGCTTTAGCTTTTACTTGCCACACAGAACTCTCACTTCCCAACTTCAAGAGTTATTATGAAGATCACTGACATCAGACTACTAGAACTATCTAATACGGCAGATGTGAATAACAGCTACTGTTTGAAGTTAACTGCGTATAATTTCTAAAAATTAGATATAAATGTATCAGAAGATAAACTTTTAATGTTAACATGATTAATATTCGCAAAAACCACTCACCTTGTGCATCCATATCCTTCCCTTCCTGATAATGTGTGTTAATCTATCAACACACACTCTATGAAGTGGGAGGTAGAAGCTAAGTTCTGTCTGTGGAAGTATAATTGATAGACCATATGTGCTCCTATCTCCATTCCAGTTTCCATCAAAGATTAATGAAACAATAATTACTCCTTTTTCAGATAAGACAAAAAACTTCACATCTATAGCCCCACTCTCTGCATTTCGGAGGATTTCTCCATTTAAGGTGTGGTTGGCAAGAAAAGTTATTTCTCCATCGCTGAGAAGTAGCTGTTCTGTCTTTGGAGCCCAAATATGTCTGACTCGAGGACCAAGAATATTGTCCCAGTAAGCAAAGGTAGCTGCTAATAAAGGCGATTCACCACTTAGAGCAATCTCTGTCTTGGCAACAGCTGGAGATGGCGGTGGACAGAGATTCGACATCACTGCATCCCAACTACCACATTATCCAAATACTCCAGGGATATCTAAACAATAACATACAAAACCAATGATTAGGTTCAGCAATTTTAAGGTCATACATCAGAAATTCAAATGACTTAGGCCTATGTGGCTTTCCCTTCTTCAGTCAAAAAAGATTTGGAAGCACATCCCCTACTAGGATAGACATTTGATTAGCATGGCAGGTGTGCATTAAATGCTTGCTAATATGATGACAATCTTCTGATACATAGTAACTTGTCACCTATATTCAGGGAATACACTTAGAAATCCAAAATAATGACCTAAAAAAAGGGTCTTTGAACATTAATATGAAATATCATATACTAAAGCTCATAGAATAGATCCTCACTGTTCCCAAACATCCAGCCTACATGTAATTCTAATCATTGGATATTTGGTTCCTAAATCATAGCAACAAAGAGGAGCAAATTGGAAAGGTAGGGCTCAGCTAGAGACCACCAAACTTGTTGTGGGTTGAACTGTGTTCTGTCCACCCCCCAACGAAATATATGTTCAAGTCCTAACCCTTTGTATTTATGAATGTGACTTTATTTGAAAATAGGTATATTCAAATTAAGATGGAGTCATACTGGATTAGGGTGGACCCTAATCCAGTGATTGGTGTCCTTATGAAAGATTTAGAGACACATGGACAAAAAGGAAACAAGGCTATGTAAAGGCAGAGGTAGGAACTAGAACGTTGTGACTACAAGCCAAGGAAAGCCAAAGACTGCTGGTAACTACCATGAGGCAAGGAAGACTCTTCCCTAGAGCTATCAGAGAGGAGCATGTATAAGCATAGACACCTTATTCTGGACTTCTAGCTTCCAAAACGGTGAGAGAATAAATTTCTGTTGTTTTACCCAGTTTGTGGTACTTTGTTATGGCAGTCCTAGGAAACTAGTAAGGACACCTGTCAGTAGAAACATCTTAAAGCTGTTAAAAGGGAAGAAAAAAAAAAAAAAGAAAAAGAGAAGAAAAAAGAAAAAAAAAGAGAAAGAAAAGACAGAAGATTGCAAAAACACGATAAGCTGGAACCATAGCAAAAAATGAGCACACAGTACTATTATTCTCAATAAGGTCTCTGGGTTTCAGGGCACTAAAACCCAATACTGGTGTTTAAAATAACACTGAAACATCAAGACAAAGATAAATATATTTAATATGCTACTTAAATTTAAGAAAGCAGCGCAGCAGTACACTGAGTTCATTTTAAAGAGTTCTATACTAAATGGCTAAACTAAAAAAGCTTCAGTTATACAGAACATGTAAAGAACAAGTGACTGTATGGATACTGGTCAAGCCTTTCACTCTGCTGAGAAAACAGACACAGAGAAAAGCTAACTGCCGAAGGTCACAGAGTCAGGCAAGAATCAAGGTCTCTTACATATCTTAAACCACTGAAATCTAACACTCTAAAGGTACATACTCTCTGTGATATTTGTGTAAAATGAATCATTCTTGCCTAATATTAAAATTGAGGGACACCTGGCTAGCTCAGTCGGTGAAGCATGTGATTGTTGATCTTGGGGTTGTGGGTTCAAGCCCCATGTTGGGTGTAGAGCTTACTTAAAAATAAAATCTTTAAGAAAAAATTGAATACGTGTATTGAAAGACCTAAAGTGAAAAGAACTGTAACAGGGGCGCCTGGGTGGCACAGCGATTAAGCGTCTGCCTTCAGCTCAGGGCGTGATCCCAGCGTTATGGGATCGAGCCCCACATCAGGCTCTTCCGCTATGAGCCTGCTTCTTCCTCTCCCACTCCCCCGCTTGTGTCCCCTCTCTCGCTGGCTGTCTCTATCTCTGTCAAATAAATAAATAAAATCTTTAAAAAAAAAAAAAAAGAACCATAACAATTACATTTAAGCAAGTCTAAAATTGTGGAATCTATTCATCATAATGATAAAGGATAGCAATTAATAGGTGAATTATGATATACCTATCTTTGCCTATAGGATTGCTTTGGGAGGCAACATTTGATCTATAACTACAATTCATTTACTTTAAGAATTTTATCTACATCTTGTCAATAGAGTTCAGAGACTGCTGAAAAGCAGTGGCTTCTATTTTTAGAGTATTAGATGAGCATTTTTATCACACATGTCAAGAATAGGTATATAGAACTTGGCAAAACACTTCATAGTATGCGCGTGTTGAAATGATTTAACATAAAGGCAGTTAACGTATGTATGTTTTAGTTCATTCAGTAATTCATTTAGGGAATATTTACTTTTAATGTGTTGTAGTAACTTAATAGTCTTAAAAGACTATACTGAACTGTCTAGCTTATTTAAAATATCTACTGTTTTGGATAAAATTTGAACCTTTTACAATGATAGAAAACAGGAATGTAAATTTAAATTCAAACTGTAATGATGCTATTGTGATCATTAATAACAAACTGGGGGCCAAGGAGATGAGTTAACACACAGCCACAAAACTGTATCGTAACATTTTCCTTTTGTTCTTCCTTTTTGGATAAAAAAGGTGAATAATCGTAAGAACAATATTTTAACTCAAACATTTCATCATTACGCTGAAAACAAAAGCATTTCCTAAAACCGAACCGAGCCCCAGAGCAAAATCTGGTTGGATTATGGGAAAATTTTTACCTGACTGTGAAAATTAAACTATTACAGACATTAATTACATTTATACTCATTGCTATTATCATTAGAAAGAAAACAAAAGACAAGAATCATGTTGAATTGTTTAGCTTAAAATCCTGCCAAAATTAATAATTTTGAGAAATGAAATGTTACAGGAAGTATAATTAAGAGAGCTGTAAAAATAACTTTACTAACACTTAAAGTCATCATCTTTGGTGAGGAAATTCCATATACATAAATATGGCTGAAAAAAATCAGGTCAAAACCAATAGCCTTTTATCTATATGTCTACATGTAGTTGGCTACTCCAGAAGGTTATCAAACATTAGCCGTAAGAGTCTTTTGAGGGAAGCCAGGATCCAAATTGGGTGACACGGTGGCTTTCCACTCCTGTAAACAAAGAATAGGGTTCATGAGGATGTACCCAATATACTTCTTGAAAATAATCCAACATTTGCAGACATAAAGATTATATTAATTACCGTCTGTTAAAACTGTTAGCAGAGTAGTAGGTTCTAAGCTTTGCTTTTTCTTAAACCTTTGCTAAAAACCAGCCATCTCTTCTCCCATTGGTATTTAGAAAGTTGATTGGTCCACTGCTGTTGTAAACCAGAATTCTACCATCATAATGCTTACACTTCTTGTAACCATGCTTTCTGTTTATTTTCTCCCAGCCCTAAAAGCAGCAGGGTCGTAAGCCAGTCCACGTTCCAAAAACAGACACTGCCCAGGCCAGCTTTAATGACAGTGAACTGTTAACAACAGTTAACAGACTGTTTGCGACACTTTCTAAATTTTTATCAGGCAAGATTTGCAGATGAAATTTTTATCACTGTCAGGCTATCTCACAGATCCAAGTTTCTCACATAATAGGCAGACTAACCCACACTACTCCTTAGAACTACTTAATTAACATAGAGCCCAAGGGCAGGCTTGAAAGATAGGAGTTCTCATTGTTTTTTGTTTTTACTTTTTTCTCCGAAAGCAAATTTTGGACTGCTAACAGAGCCAAATAAAGAGACTATTTTATCAACTTTATAAAGAAAGAAAAATCTTTAACACCTATGTAACTTTCCTGGTGCAGGTTAGTGCTGGCTTTTTGCATAATAAGCAATGTGGTCTAGAATTTCTCTCACTTTTGTTTTGGAGGTATCAAGAGTTGTCAATCATGAGGCGACTTCCAACTAATTCAGGGCTTTCCCAGAGTAGCAGGGTTTGGCTGAGGTGCTGGCCAAATGTATCTGTGTCACATAACACCATCATATTCCAAGTATTCTGATTCCATATTATTAATCTTCCATATATTCTCACTTCCGTAAGGTTCCCATTATGTTCAAGTTTTCTGAAGTCTGATAAAGACGGTATCAAACAGCATTTTTCAAAATAAAAGTACAGATTAAATGTAATGCCAGACGTGTTGGGTCCCCTTGCTTTTCATCACAGATGAGGGATGGGAACAGTTTGTATCGGAATTTATCCACCGGCCACAACCACTGTTACTTTTCTAAGGCCCAGCAATCTCCATTGTTTCTGAAAGGGTCATTCCTCTTGGGCAAGTAAGTGCATGACCTCCCTCTGTCTCCTGAATACAGTACCCTGGTGGAGTAGGGAGTGACTCAGATGCCATGTGGGCATATTAGACATGTAATCAGTGCACTTCTTTCTACAGCAGATACTATCAATCAAGTGATGCTCAAGTCATAATGGTCACTTCCTTTAAGTAAGTCTGCGTAACCTCGGAGCTGTGAAGCAAGCAAGTCATGACCCACAGCACAACCCAGTCTAGAATTGCTCCTCAAATTTACAGGAAATCAGCAATTTGTAGAAACTTGTATTAAATTGTGTAGCCATGTGGTATCTCCCCCGTGCCATTCCACCCTGCTTCATCTCGTCTCCGACCCGGCCTTGGGGTTCACCGCGCACCACCCGCCCTGTGGCCTTCCCCAGAGCCAGGCCTCTCTGTGCTCGAGCCGCTTTCCCTCGAACCCCGCGGCGCGGGTGGTCCGACGAGTCCGTCTGGGTCTCACACCTGGTCCCCGGAAGCGGCCGGCTCGTGGACTGCGGGAGGAAAAGCGGGTCAGAGGCCCGGTCCCCAGCCCCTGGTCTCCGTGCCGCCGCTGCTGGGAAGCCGGGGGCCCGGATGGAGGCAACTCTACTAGTCACCAGCTGGAAAACCCGATGTCGGGTTTCGGTCTGGTAGGACGAGCCGAGCCCTGGGGAGAGCTGCTGCCACCGCCGCCGCCCTCGCGCGGTCCCTATACCCCGACCCCAAACAGTCGCCGGCCAGCCGGCTTCTCACTCACCCACTCGCCACCGCCTGCGACTCAGCCGCCGCGGGCGCAGGGACCGCAACCGCAGCCCGGCCACCGCCCCGCCCCTCCCCTAGACCCGCCCCCGGTCCCAGCCCCTCGCGCGCGTCCCGACCCCGAGCTCGCTTCACGCCGTGGTTGTTTCTCACCTGGTGCTCTTCTTCTGGGTAAATTTTACCCAATCTTTCGCCCATCACCTTCAACGAATACAATGAGAGCAAGGGGAGGGGAGAAAGGGTGAGGAAAACAAAAGCACACACCTCCTAAGAACACGCCTCCTGCTCTCTCTGGACCCCGCCTCCGAAGGGAAGCAACCGGGCAGCAGGGATGGTTGACGCGTCAAGCGCCATCTTTCACGTGGGCGGAAGAAGTTTCTCCTTAATTTTCGTTGCCTCGTGGGACACCGTAGGTACGTTTTGGAGTTTTCGATTTGAGGTTACGTGAACGCGCGAGGCCTGTGGAAGGGGGAGGGCCAAACTTGCTCCATCCCTTTGTTCCCTGACTTGCTTCGTGAAAATGTTGAGTAAGGTGTTAGCCGAGACAGTACTGTTTTTAGTGGGGAAGGCTGCCGGCCCCGAGAAAGCCGAGTTGGTAGTTGTGAATGATTTTGTTTGTGCTTGGTAGGTAGCGGGCGCTCAACAAGTGTATGTTGAATTAATGGATTTATTTTTTTCCTTATGACACAATTAAGTGGGCTGTGACTCCACCCCAAGTCTGGTTAGGTAATTTCCTTTTTCCACAATACGTAGTCAACACAAGTTTGTCTTCTTTACATGCAAAAATTTTCTTACGCTTGATTTTTACACTTTTAAACATCACGTTTGCTAGTTGCACAATGTGGACGAGTTGGGATTTTTTAAACTTTGATAATGTACTTTACCATTCTATTTGATGTGCTGTATGGTTTATTTTTAAACTTCGAATTAATTAGCCTTTCGGTCTGCAAGTGTATATATTCATGCTACAGATAAATGGCACTTAGCATTTTTCATATTAAAAATCATACAGCGCATCTTTCTCACTGAGGAAGAAAAGGAAGAATAAATACACAAATGACTTCCTCAAACCTCTACCCTTTGCAGAATTAGACCCCTTACCCAGTCAGTGCTGTATAGCTTATAGCACCAAATAACTACCATTTATCTAGTTCCTTTTGCGTGTCTGGTAAGGTGCTCCTTGGTCTAGGTAAAGAATTGTGCTTAATTCTCCTAACATGTTTAGGGTATAGATGTCGTCCTCCAGTTTTGTGTAGTTTCAGAGCCCACTGAGACCTGAGCACATTAGGCTGGTATTAAATTGATGACAGGTTTCTCAGGTAACACCTATAGGGGATAATACCAACAAATCCAGTTTAGAGTAAAATTGAGACTCGGATTAAGTGCTTGGGAAAGGATAATATATTGTGTCAGAAACAGTTTTTCATACTTCAAAATTTTGCCTATATACAAAATAATTTCCCTAGTCTCCAACAGGTTTTGGGTTTTGTGCAATATCAACTTTATTTTTTTAAAGATTTTATTTATTTATTTAACAGAGAGAGCGAGAGAGGGAACACAAGCAAGGGGAGTGTGAGAGGGAGAAGCAGGCTTCCTGCCGAGCAGGGAGCTCGATGCGGGGCTCGATCCCAGGACCCTGGGATCACAACCTGAGCCAAAGGCAGATGCTTAACAGCTGAGCCACCTAGGCGCCTTGTACAGTATCAACTTTAGAACAACTGTGCTTTCTAAATTCTGCATGACCATGAGAAATAAGATATATAATTAAAGTGGCCCTGTACACATGATGTTTTGTGGCTAGTGGATGTGAATTTTTCCCCCACAAGTAATCAATTATTTAGGCATTGTGTAGCAGTAGCTTGTATGTCTTTCAGTGGATCAGAGCAAAAAAAATCAATTGGGAAAAAGTAATTATGACTTAGTACTGTGATCCATAGTACTTATATGATATAACATTTTACATTTGAAGGTGTGATGTAGGACAGATACCCCTTCCTCGGAACCAAAGAGAAAATGGTACTAAATACATAGTAATGTGATCTATATTAGCAGCACCAAAGGTTGGCTTGGGAGGGCTTTAACCCTTATCTCCTCCTCTAAACTCTGTCAATCAGCCCAAACAAACCACCCCAAATAACTTGCCATGTAGTGAAAATAGAAATTTTGCTATTGAAATATTTCTTCAAGCAAGATTCCTAGTCCTCCATTTCCAACCAGAATCCCAAGACTCTCTTTAGAATTTTTTGAGCTATCCACCTATCCACATATTAATGAACAATCATACAAAAAGTAACTACAACTAGGGGAGCAGTGAATAGTTAAGAGGTTGGGCTCTGGAATCAGAACTAATATAAGTATTGTCTTTGCCTTTGATTAGTTGTGAGACTTCGGGTAACATGTGACTTCTTTTGCCTCAGTTTCCTTAGCTACAAAGTGGCAACCAGAACAATTTCCTATGGGGTTGTTGTGAGGCTGAGCTGAGATCAAGTAAGCTAAGGATTTAGAATAATACCCCATTCAAAAATGGTGGCTCTAATCTCAATTTAGTAACCGTGCAAAAATAACAGAAGACATAACAGACATAACAAACATCAGATAAATCTCTTAAACTGTGTACGTACTTATAATTCTGATAAATAGAATACCAGAACCCAGGGAACATTATTGGTACATAACAAATGTCAGTTTTTGTTAGGAAACCTTCTCCCCATTCACTCTTTATTAATGTGTTTCAGAAATGTCTTCTGTGCTGCTTTGGAGCTGGAGTTGAGGTCTTGTTGATTACCTCCCATTTACCAGGATTACAGCAAATTAGATTTAACTGTGACTGGCATGCGAACTATCTGAGGTCGGACATGGATGAGGAATATTGCTATATAAACCACAGTGAGTTTAATTTCTCTTACGTAATGAGATTTTATGTGGTTGCCTTAATCATTGGAGACTTATCAATATGCACTTTATGGTACATTACCTTTTGGTTGGAAGATGAATGAGCCAACACCCAATCGAGGTACTTGCAGTGGAATCTTGGTTATTGGATGTATTTTTTTTTATTTTTTTATTTTTTTTATTTATTTATGTGACAGAGAGACAGCCAGCGAGAGAGGGAACACAGCAGGGGGAGTGGGAGAGGAAGAAGCAGGCTCATAGCGGAGGAGCCCGATGTGGGACTCGATCCCAGCACGCCGGGATCACGCCCTGAGCCGAAGGCAGACGCTTTAACAACTGCGCTACCCAGGCGCCCCAAGGTTATTGGATGTATTAAGTTAGTTCTGTGAGCCAGTGTGATATAAATGGTTTAGAAAGCTCTTGTGGGTCCATGTCTGTTCTAATGATGGATAATGTAAGCAACACTCCTGTGAGGGAACATTAGGATCTCATGTATATTTTCAGGTTCTTCTGGGACTCACCATTCTATAAACAATAAGCTTCTCAATGAGGGGAATCGCATCCTCCACCAGGTATTAACCTCTGTTTCTTCCTCCATGCTGGTGCTCTGTACCTCACAAGCAACAGTTGTGAATTCTAAGGCCCAAAATAAAGAGTCCCAAGGGAGAAGAAATTACTAGCTAATTGCAGCATCATAAGAATGCACGAGAAAGAGAACAAGTAGGAAGACAAGCCTACCAATTTTTTAAATCTTAGACAAGATCTTTAGCCAGTTTCTTATAGGGGAAGACAGATTTTGAAGTTACATCTTGATAAGTTTGTCGTAATTTGATGGAATTTAGATGCAGTGGGTAGTACAGAGTGATAGTTTTGGTGCTGTCCTCTTATAATGCATGAGTGACAGTGGACCAGTGGCACAAGAGCAGCAGCATTCAACCACAGTGACTCCTATAGCCATACACCTTCCAGGCCCGTTTCACAACGTCTCCTGGTGCCCGTCTGCCTGTGGTTACCCCCACTGGCAGCTCTCAGCATTTTCTCGTTTATACTTGTACTTGACTACACTCACTAGTATGTTGCTTTTAAAAGTATTTTCTCTAGCTATTTCATGTGTGACTTCTGCCTCTACCCAGGGCAGTGTGCTTACAATTTCATCTCCTGACTCAGTTTTTGGCACATACCAGGTGATTAGCACGTGCCAGCTGGCTGATTGAAACTTTACTCCAACGACTCTGCATTGTTGACCTTCGAGCCAGGCCCCTGTCTTTCGAGGGCTTCTTTTGAAAATAGCTTTTGACTTTATGAGTCAGAATCACTGTGTTAAAGGTTCAGGGTCACTTTGATTTAAAGTGGGTGAGGAGCTCATGTCTTTTTGTCATCAGTGTCATCTTTCCTACCCCCTTCTCCACACTATTTCTTTAACCCAAAAAAGAAATAGAAAACCATAAGAGTCCTTGGGGCAGTTTCAGGTCACCCAGTTTTAAAATGTTTGACATCTGGTTTTTTTTTTTTTTTTTAATTATTGAAATATAGTTGACATACAACGTTAAATTAGTTTTAGGAGCATAACATAGTGATTCGACATTCTGTATAGTACTCGTTATTGACCACGATAAGTGTAGTCACCATCTGTCACCACACGGTTATTACAGTATTATTGACTATATTCCCTATGCTGTATTTTTCATCTCTGTGCCTTATTTGTTTTATAGCTGGAAATTTGTACCTCTTAATCTGACATCTGTGGGCTTTTGACATCTACCCTTTTTCTTCTTCAAAATTATCTTGACAAAACTGACCTTTCTTTTCCATGTGACTAAGGACCGACTGGCCTCTACCAAGAATAAGCTTTCTGAGATTTTCATTGGAGTTGCATTGAATTTATAAGCCAATTTATTGTTTTTCCATTTATAAGGATGGCATATCTCTCTACTTACAACTTCTCATATTTTTTAAATTAGGTTTTATAATTTTTAAAAAAGATTTTATTTATTTATTTGACACAGAGAGAGAAAGAGAGAGGGAGAGAGCAAACACAAGCAGGGGGAACAGCAGGCAGGGGAGAAGCAGGCTCCCTACTGAGCAAGGAGCCCCATGTGGGCCCGATCCTGGGATCATGACCTAAGCCAAAGGGAGCTGCTCAATGGGCTGAGCCATCCAGGCACCCCTTAGGTTTTATAATTTTTGTGGAAAAGACACTTCTCATATTTTTTGAGATTTTCCCCAAGTTGTATTTTAATTGTATTGCTATTAAAAATTGTTTCTTCGAAAATGACATTTAAAATTATTTGTTGCTAGTGTTTAGTGTCACTAGTTTTGTATGTTCATCTTGTGTTTGACAGCCTTGCTATCTGTTCTTATTGGTTGTAAATAATTAAAAACAACAAAGAAATAAGCTCAAAACAAAAAGGTACTAATCATTTAGCTCTCATTTACAACTTTCAGTAGCTGCCTATTTCCCAGAGTTTGCAGGGTCCTTACTGACTAAAGCCTCTCCACAATCTGGCTTGAGCTGAATTTTCAAAGAATTTTCATTCTTTCTGCCCTTTCCACTAATTTCTTACAGGTCTATGAATGTTTACTGCTTTGTGACCACTCAGCTAGTTCTCTCGGCCTGGAAAGCCCTTACCCCTCCAATTTTGTGTGAGGAAATTTTACTAACTGCAGCCACATGCTGCCTCCTCCAGGGAGTCTCCTTGGGTTTCCCTGGTTGGAATCAATGTGCCATTCTGCTGTGTACTCTTGACCTCCACCCCTCTGCTATTAATATAAAAATCAAACTGTTTATAATTACATTTTACAATTTTAGGGTAAATAATCATCATGTAATATTGAAATTAGAATCTATTTGTATACTTATGATGAGGTTGTGGAATATAGGTGAGGTTCAGTGGGGTGGAGTCCGGAGTCATGACCAAGAAGGAATTCTTGAGATGTCTTTGGTCCAAAATGCCAGCTGCTGCCCTGGGGCTGTGAGGGGTGGCTGATTATATACTATGGGGATGGGAGAGTTAAGGAAAAAAGGAGGTTTCAAAAGGATTTTCATTTTTTTTTTTTTTTTTAAAGATTTTATTTATTCGACAGAGATAGAGACAGGCAGCGAGAGAGGGAACACAGGCAGGGGGAGTGGGAGAGGAAGAAGCAGGCTCATAGCAGAGGAGCCTGATGTGGGGCTCGATCCCAGAACACCGGGGATCACGCCCTGAGCCGAAGGCAGACGCTTAACCGCTGTGCCACCCAGGCGCCCCTGGATTTTCATATGTTAAAGACAACTCACAGGATACCAGAGGCCTTGCCATTGTCAAGTTAAGTTGTTTGTTCCTTAGGTAGGCATCAACATGAAGATAGTTGGGAACTTTCTGGAGGAACATTACATATCCCACCCAGAAGTGGGGGTGGGGAGAGGTTGCAGGGTGTCAGCTTGTGTTTTGTCCTCAGCTTGCCTTCTGTTCCCTCATCACTTATGGTGAGCACTGAGTAATGTATAGAATTATTGAGTGACTATATTGTACACCTGAAACTATCATAACACTGTATATTAACTACACTGGGATTAAAATAAAAGACTTAGTAATAAAGAAATTAGAAACTATTAGAAATGGTGGCAACGACATGATGTACTGTTTAAAGGGACCAGGTTTGGAGTCAGGCCAAGCTTAGATTTGAATCCTGGCTCAGCTACTTTGTATTCTTGGGCAATTTACTTAACATCTTTGAGCTTCAATTTCCTCCTCTTGAAAATGGGATTGCTTTGAGGATTAAATGATAATGCATATTAAATGTTTACCCTGATACCTGCCCATGGTAATTGCTCATTAGGGTTAGCCACTATTATCACGTGGTAGATGCTTGGTCGGTGTTTGTTGAATAAATGTAATCCTAATGCCTAGTTTACAGATGAAGAAGAGATTGAGAGGGCAATAACAAGCTTTCTCAAGGTCATACCTTTAGTTTGGGGCAGATCTGTAACACCTTTGTATGCTAGCAACCAGGTGAGAACTCTTTCCCCTTTATCAACATAAAGTAAATATAGTCTGTGTCCTCACTAGATTAAAAGCTTCCCAAGGCCCTCATCTTACTCACCTGTGTGCCCTACTTCTTGGCATAATGCCTTGCTTATGTTAGAGTCTCAGTAAATGTTGAGTGCAATTTAAGAGGGTTCCCATCAGAATCAAGAATAAATTAAGAAAATTCTTTCAGTTGGTGCATAGATTTGACTTTGCAGAAATTTGCTAAGCTCCAAAGTGGCGCATGATCAAGGGAGATCCTGATAAGGAAAAGCTTAATTTGAATATTATCGTGTTTGTAGGTGACAAAAATAACAAGCCACTTAAGCATCAAGATTTCTAGATAGAGTAAACATTTCATATACTTCCAAAGGAAGAGGATAAGGAATTCAGACACATTATTTTTAACCTGCAGTTTTACCCATGGCATTAATTATGAGCTTAAATTTGATTATGAAAGATAAAAAAGTATTGCCTTTATAGAAGTAATGGAATTTGATGAGTTGCTAATCATGAAGGTTAATTATTTCTTTGTGAGAGCAAGCAATTGAGGCACAGGTAGTTAATTCTGTTTTCAAAAATACAAGGAGGGATGGATTATCATGTCATTGTTTTTCATCTGAAAATACATAGAGAGATATTCATCTTTTTAGTAGCTTGCTTGGGAAATTACAGAATGTCTTTTTTTCCATAATTAAGATTTTGCACCTTTTCATATAAATTATAAAGCTATAGCCATGCACAAATAAATTAGTGTAGAACAATAAACTAGACAGATAGATGAGAGGTAAGTTATTACTATCAAATCATAGTATTAGTTCTCTCAAAATTTATTTTCCTCTTCAGAAATGACTTCTTATTTGCTTGCCCGTATTCCATGTGCAGGGATATAAAAGAGACATAGTGCTCACATCTCAAGACTATCACTTGCTTTTACCAAATCGTGCTTTAAGAAAGAATGAAAATATTGCATGGGAAATGACATAAAGATCTCATTCTAAAGCACTTTTTCCACTAATGAACTATACATTATAAGCCAGGAGATGTGTACATTTCTTTTCCGAACGTTGGGAAAAAAGAAAAGAAAAACAAGTGGTCCCTTTGATGAATAGCAAATACCTAATACCCTTCCGGCGTTGCTACATGAAGATCCAATTATCTCCCACATTTCTTAACTGTGTTTACAAACTGCTTGTGTATTCAAGTTAAATTAAAAGAAAGAAAAATCCAAATGAAGAAAAAAAGAAAGAACAAAGTAAAGTTGAAGTCCCGATCATTTTCATGCCCACATATTGTCGTGCTGGGAAAAAAATGTGGTAAAAAGTAGAGTTCAAATTCATACTTGCTCTAGGGCAGCTTGTGTACTGTCCAGCTCGGTCTGCCAAGTGCTTGTTAAAATTAATTATCATTCAGCAGCTTTCTCTAAGTAGAACTCCCAAAAAATATGCTTGGAGTGGAGAAATGCAAATTGGTTTATGAGGTAATTTTATACTCTAGGGACAGATTTTTTTTTTTCCATTTCACATTACTTCCTGTTGGAAAAGGTTCATTATTATTTATATAGCAGAACAAGCCCCAAAGCCAATTCATTTCCAACCTCATTGTCACTTTCTGCATTCTGAACACCACTAAATTCCCAAATGAGTAGGCTAATTCTTTCCTCAGAGAGCCATAAAACTTGCTTGGGGTATTACTAACTTAGGTGACAGCAGTTTATTCAAAATAAGTCTTATTCTCCAGGAATGTGTTCAAAGACCTCATTTCTCTGTGGCCTTAAATTCTGGTGGGAGAAAAGTAGTCTTGTCTCTTGCTTATCACTCCTGAATTGTTTCTTTGATCACCTTGGACCTATAATAATGGGAGCTGCTGAAATACTTCAGGGTGCATGCTTAGAAGACAATTGTTCTACTTACTTTGCATATAAGATGCACTTCTGAAAATATTTTTCAAGTGAATTTGGTTAACTAGATGACTAAATAGTACATTTAGTGTGATATGTTGTCATATTTCTATTTTGCGGTTAATCAAAATATTGTTACCTAATTAATTTCAGTGCAAACCTAATCAGGCCTTGTTTAGAACCAAACAGCAAAAACAACAAAACATTATTTACTCCCCTCCCTACCCCACCCCTATACCCTGACTCCAAACTAATGTAAGGAGGGTGATTCTTCTGGAGTGACTCGTTTAAGTGCTGTGAGATGAGTCCTGTGGGATGAGTTTGTCTTGTCTGCAGGATTCCGAGGCTAGCAGTAGAACCAGTAGGTTGAAGATAGATTTTCCATCTCAACATAAGAACTTCCTGAAAGAGTTGCACCAAGATGACAGTGGTAGAGATTTCCCCTCCTGGGAAGCATTCAGGGGCGAGCTAAGCTGTGTCAAAGTGGCCATTCAGGTAATAGATGGACAGTACAATCCTGAGAGTCTTGACAAATCACTCCTTCTAGGTTGTGTTCCCTCTTTAATTGCTGCGGCTGGCAGAGCATTTACAAAGTGAAACCCCTTTGTAGATGTAGGACAGGAACAGAAACTTACAATTCCTCTCTTGAGTCTGGTCAACCCACGCAGAGAAAACGTCCGTGAAAGCTGCCAAAGAGAAGAACTTCTTGAGATGATGAAAAATTTTAAATTGCCGAGGAATAAAATGAAGAAGTGAGACTTTTTAAATTGTGAATTTCAATCCAGCTCTTAATTCCGTGTACCAGTTCTGTTTTGAGGAAGGACTAAGATGACAGGAAGAACTAATTTTGCAGTGTTCTTCATTTTTTGAAAATTGAGTAGAAATGATGGGGCATGTCCTTCTTACCTCCTCACACCCCCCACCCCCACTTCTGAAAAATCAGTATAATCACGACGGTTCTGAAAAAAGCTTTTTCTACAGAAGAACTTTTGTGAGAAAGATTTAATTTATATGATACCCAAGACACATTTCAAGTTCTACTTCCTTGGAAGCCTTTCTGGACCGGTTCGGCCAATGGGATTTTCCCTGGTCTGGTCTAGAACATTTTTCCTTTGGTATTTACTTAGCACTGTTCTGCACTGTTGATAGTTATCTTTTTATGCATATGTGTTTTGTCTCACCTAAGATCATATTCTTGGTAGGCCCTGAGGGAAAGCAGTACAAAATCAGAGATGGGACCCTTATTCCAATGTAACTTATAAACCATGAGTTCTCTTCCTTCCCCACCTCCCACCAGTGAGTGCAGAGCATCATGTCTAGCACATAGATGCTTATAAATACTCATTGTGGCTGGTTTGAAAGGGTTACTATAGTGCTGAACACCAGGCTTTCTACATAGCAGGTAATCAATAAATAAATCAAAGTTAATTTAATGAATAGATAACACATTAACATGTTAAAAAATCCAAATGATATTAAAATTAATACACTGGCAAGTCTAGCTCTACCCTAGTCCTCATCCACTATATTCCTCCTGCCCTTTGTAGGAAACCACTTTCTTCTGTTTATTTTTTGTGTCTATCTGGTATCTCTTTATGAAAATGCAGGAAAATATAATTATGTATCCATATTACCTTCCTTTCTTTGATAAGATTCTCATACTCTGTGGCCAGTTTTGTACTTTTTTCATTCAACCATCTGTTTTCCTTCTGTGTCAGTGTGTAGAGGCCTTCCTCGTTCTTTTGTAAGAGCTGCAGAACATTCCATTCTGTGGCTGAACTGTAACGTTTAGGTGGACATGTGAATTGCTTCCAGGTTGATGCTATTACCAACTATTTTGTAATGAGTAACATGTGATTTTCTGAGTGCACAGGTATATCCTTAAGATAAATTCCCAGAAGTAGGATGCTAGAATAAATCCGATTATAATTTTAAAATATATTCCCAAATTTCCCTCCATAGGTATTATTTCACTCCCCCTGGTAGGGAATGAAGAGCCCATAATTCCTACAAATTTGCCAACCAGATGTTTAATCAAACTTGGATGTTCGAAGATGTGATAGGTGAAATATTGTAACTTAGTGTAGTATGTTGTTGCTGTGCTTTTATTGTGATCACACTTGAAATCTTTTCATATGTTTCAGGATCATTTGCATTTCCTTTTTCTGCCTGTTTTATATTTTGGCCATTTTTTTTCTACTGGATTTTTGGTCTGTGTGGGGTTTTTTTGTTTTGTTTTGTTTTGTTCTGTTTTCCAGCAACTTAACTGCATCCTGTAGAGATTAGCCCTTTGTTTATAGAATGAGTTGTAATTAATTTCCTAGTATTTTATTTGTTTTTTGATTTTGTCACATAGTTTTTTGTTTGTTTCTTTTTTTTAGTATTATTTTTGTGTAGCCGTATTGGTTGATATTTCTGTTTGTTTTATGACACCTAAATTGTGAGTCATAGTTGGAAAGGCCTTCCCTACTCTAAGGTTATAAAAAGTTCTCTGTATTTCTTATAATTCTTTCATGTTTTGTTTTAAATGTTTGATCTATGCGGAGTTTATCCTGGTATATAGTGTGAATTCGGGATCGAACTTCCATCTTTTATTCCTTAGAAAGTCACCCAGTAGTTATTCTTTGAAGGGGAGCCAGTTTTGCCACCCGAAAATATGCCACTTTGGCGTATGGATTATCTTGAGCTAAAGTCAGTCAAGACCTGGCAGACTTCAGAAAAACTTTGACCTCTCCCTCAGCTTTCTAAAAGAATTTAGATAGGGGATCTGGCCCAGAAAGAGAGCTATTACCAGTGATAGGTTTTTATCTGAGTAGCTTATCTATATGGCAGGGCAAACATCTAATTACCAACATCTGCTCCTCTTATTGTCCTCTTATTTACCCTTCTCCCTTTTGAAGTCCCAGGCCCCTGTCTGATTTCTCAGCTCAGGTCGGCATATAAGCCTTAACTGCCGGATTTGCCCTTGAGTCTCATATCTGTGTGGCTCCTGTACATACGAAATTAAATTTGTATTTCTCCTGTTTATCTGTCTTATGTCAATTTAATTATTAGATCAGCCAAAGAACCTAGAGGGAAGAAGGGAAAATTTTTCTATCCCTAAACCTTAAATATGGATTAATTGTAAATGGCCGTTAATAGCCAACCCAGTAGATTGATTTGGTTAATCCAGAGAAACAACTGATCACATCAGCAACAACAGGACCAAACCAATGAGCAAACACAAGAGTAACAAAAACCAAATTAACAGATTCTTTGAGTTTATCCTTAACCTGTATTTGATCTTCGTGAAATGGTTTAAAAAGAGTTCGGTTACACCTTGGTCATAACTGTGATACGCCTGGCACTGTGCTAGGTGCTTCACAGGTGTTACCTCTTATCTGGTCAGTCCAAGTCAGGTGGATTTTATTAGCCTCATTAGACCCGTGAGAAATTGAGCCTCAGAGAAGTGAAGCAATTTTCTCAGGGCCCATTACTAAAGAGTGTTGGAGTGGAGTTTTGATCTAGGTATAAGGTTATAAAGTCAAAGGTCTTTACATTTTCGGAAGACAGTGAACTCCATTGTGTGAGATATATGTAAGGGAAGTAAGGACACCTGATAAGGAAATGATGTATTTGTTAGACACATGCAAAACCACAGTCTGCTTGCTTCTGCTTACCAATGCTTTTGCATTTGTGTAGTTCAATTGTAAAACCAAAAATGACTGTATACAGGGTGTACTGCAGTGCCTTGTAAAAATTACTTTCCTAATGCAGAAGGGTAAAGAGCAAAGGCATTTAAGCTTGTCACATATCTTTTTGGCTTTCTGCTGATTTTTAGGTAAGATTACTTGACTATGAAGCCATCATTAAAAACTGAAGATCTAGTCTATACAAAAGTGAAATAATTTTTCCATCACCAGGAGTGGGTAGTCCAAGTCACGCATTGACTGACTTGAGGATGAATATAAAAAGTAAAATAATGTTTATGACCAGATAACTTGCTAGTTTCTTGACATAAAAAGGGCCCAAATGCCTAGCTTTGTGTCTCAGTTTTAGTGTTTTATTAGATTCTTTCTTTGATAGTTGAATTGTTCATGTATTTCCATAATGCATTATGTTTTAACATAAACCTAAAATAAAAATGCATATTTTCAAAATTATCTGTTAATCCCTGAAGTCTCTGGGGCCTGTCCATTAGGCTGTGTTAGGCCAGGTGTTGGGGCACCTGTGGCAGTGAACACACAGGAAGATCCGGGGCTCACTATCAAATCTATGATAAGCTGTCCATGACTGTGTTGCCTAGGCCAGGAGGTGAAGGCACAACTGGGGAGACTAAGGTCTTAGCCAGGCTGAATGCGAGGGGCATTCAGTGAGCAATCCGATCAAGTAGTCAAGGGAACAAAAATAGAATCTCGAGTGTGAGGTACAGACACTGCTCACCAAGAAGCAGGCAGATTATTTCAAATGTTTTAGGAAGTTAGATCTGAGAACAGTTCACTTTAGGAGAGTCTAGTCTATGGGTGCAAAGACAGGCACTTCTTCTCGAAGTTGCCTTTTGTATATGTATGCCTGTAAAGTGTACATTAATAGTATTTTGCAACTTGCTGTTTTCCATGCAACATTGTGTTTTTAAGATATATCAGGTTAATGTTACATATTGTTTGGGGTAGATAGAAAGAAAGTAAAAGAAAAATAATGCATGGCCCAGATGCACACCAACTTTGAGAGGCAGGGGGAGAGGGATACAGAGATCGGGAGAAAAGTTTTAAGTCTGCGTAAGTGGTTGTATTATTCTTTGTGCTTTTCCATGTATTTGAAATATTTTATATCTTTCTTAATTTTTACTATTAATTGTGGTAAAATATCCATAACAAAATTTACCACTGTTAAGTGTATAGTACAGTATCATTAAGTCTATTCACATTGTTGTACTTCCAATCTCCAGGATCTTTTTGTCTTGCAGAACTGCAACTCTGTACCCATTAAACCACAACTTCCCACTTCCTGTTCTTCCCAGCCCTGGCAAGCACCATTCTACTTTCTGTTTCTATTAATTTCATTACTCTAGATACCACTTGCAGTATTTGTCTTTTTATGACTGGCTTATTTTACTTAGCGTCATGTCTTCAAGGTTCATGTATGTTGTAGCATGTAGAATTTCTTTCCTTTTGAAGACTGAGAAGTACTCCATTGTATGTATAAACCACATTTTGTGTATCCATTTGTCCATTGATGGACACTTGTGTTGTTTCCACCTTAGAGCTACCGTGAATAATGCTGCTGTTAACATGGCTGTACAAATATCTCTTTGAGACCCTGCTTTTAACTCTCCTGGGTATATACCAGAAGTGGAATTGCTGGATCATATGGTAATTCTGTTTTCAAAATTTTTTTTTTTTTTGAGGAATTGCTGAACTGTTTTCTACCATGACTGCTTCATGTACATTCCTACTAATAGTGGACAAAGGTTCCAGATTCTCTGTATTTTTGCCAATACTTGTTATATTCTGGTTTTGTTTGTTTGTTTCTTTTGGTGGGGGATAGTAGCTATTCTGATGGATGTGAGGTGTTATCTCATTGTTTGCGTTTGCATTTCCCTGCTGATTATGTATTTTTCTGAAAAGATTCTGGTTGTGAATACAGGGAAGGGAGATGAGTTGGGACTGGGGCAGTGTTGAGGCCGGGGTGGGAAAGACATGGGCACAGTTGAGCAGGGAGAGAGGAGAGAAAAAGGCTGAACCCTTCCAGGTACCCAGAAGATGCAGAGGTTTCTGTGAGTGATAAGGACCTGAGTGAGTTGAATGAGCAAAGAAATGAGACAGAGACTGGAGGTATTGCCTGAGATAAGTAGGAATGATTCAGATACAGGAAAGGCAAAGCAAGCACCATAATTCCTCGTAATTAGTTATATTTTCAGTAAAACTGAGTTGAAAGACATTACTTGGTAACTGCCAGTAATAGTTAGGCTCCTTTCACCAGTCAGAAAGCAGGTATCATATACTTTAGCGTGTTTGAATCTATCAGACTTCTAGAATGATTCATTCAGTGAAATAGTTTAGACATAAAAAAAAGTTCAATGTGTATCTTGTCTGTCAGAGGGGTCTGTGCATGAGGAGAGTTGGGGCAACGACTTATCTCTGGTATAGTATGTCTCTTGCAATCCCCTGGGGAGATATTCTACAATTTGCCCAGAGAAAAAATAAAGCCTAGAATTTACCAAAGGATGAGTATTTTTCAGTCAGTAGGGGATTGCATGCTTCCTGATGAGCAGTGTCTCTAAGGGTGGATTTGGGAGTTGTTTTAGTTTCCTAGGGCTGCTGTGTAACACATTACCACAAACTGGATGACTTACCGTAACACGACTTTATTTTCTCACAGTTCTGGAGGCCAGAAGCCCAGAATCAAGGTGTTGGCAGGGCTGTACTCTCTCTGAAGGCCCTAGGGGACAGTTTTTTCTTGCCTCTTCCAGCTTTGGGTTGCTGTTGGGATTCCTTGGCTTCCTTGGCTCCTGGCCACATGATTCCAACCTCTGCCCCTACAATCTCACATTACTTTCTTTGTTTGTCTTTAGGACATCTGTCGAAGAATTTAGGGTCCACTTGCATAATATGGGATAACCTCATTTTAAGATCCTTAATTTAATTATGTCTGCAAAGACCCTTTTTTCAAATAGAGTGACATTCATAGCTTCTAGAGATTTGAACATGGATGTACCTTTTGTGGGGGCATTATTCAAGTGCAAAGCCTTCGTGAGGAATACCAGCCCTTACCCTCTGACCTGAATCTACCCTGGGAGTGGGAAGAGATATTGGGGACTCCATGCTTTCATTTGCTTTTTAACAGGCACCACCCAGAGTCAGTGATGGAGCAAGCAAAGTTGGCATGTAAGTCAATTTAATGTCCCCCACATATTGTTGGTCATAGAATTTCAGACAAATGTTCTGAGTGCTCATTTTCGACTGGTTCCCAGGGACATAGTCCTCTTTTTTCATCCTTTTCTCATCACCTCTGTCCAAAACTGTACCCATTCATGGAGTCCTGCCTGTTTGGTGCTGGGGGCAGGAAGAGGGTAGTACTTACTGAGTCTCTCTCAGTCTTCAGTAACCTGGATAACCTGAGATAGAAGAATCCAGCATCCGTACCCTAAAACTATCCTGTTGGAACCTGCTTACTGAAAGAGGTCATTTTCACTTGTGGGTGTCTCCTGAACAGTATAATTCCAGGACCAGTTATGTGTGTTAGGACAGCAAGTCTACAATTTTACAGAAACTATTTTACTTCAATAGAAACGTCTTTATACCAACACAAGATTGATATTTCTGATTTTCATGTTTAGTGCTCTTCTTTGAGATTGACCAGAAATTGTTATTTCTATAGAGATATATTCTATTCTGATAATGCTAGAGAACAGATAATGACTTGGGAGAACATCAAGATTAATGCTTCTAGGGTCAACATTTACCATGTAGTCAATGTAATATTAAAGCCCCTAGTGCAGCTTACATGCAGGCAGAATAAATCCCCCTTCTTTTTTTTGGTCAACAAATAATATATTACAGGAAATCCCGTATCTGTTGCATTTATTTTGTAAACTTCTCTTTCATTCGAGGATCATAGCACATATACAGAAGAATGCACGATTCAGGTGCACAGCTCAGTGAATTATCACAAAGTAAACACACCTGTGTAATCACCAGCCAGGTCGGGAAAAAGCACATTGTCTGCCTTCCGGCCCCTTCTCTATCACTGCCCCTTCCCTTCTCACCAAAAGTGGTAGCCACTGTTTTGATTATTAACCAGATGAGTTTTGCCTGCATTGGAATTTGATGTTGCATATGTTCTTTAAGCTTTTTTTAATCAAAGCATCTGGAAACCATTCCTTTCATGACATCCCATCTCAGAGGCAGCATAATTGTTTCTTTGTAGGTAAGTCTTTGTTGGGAAGATGAATAGCTACCCTATAAATCATTATCATAAAAACTTATTTGTAATTCACGTGAGAAGCCAGCATGAAGAGTAACATCATGACCTTGTGATCTAACAGATGTACACAAATGGAATTATTAAAAATAAAGATAAATGAGCCCTGGAATTCTCAGTTTATGAATTATCTGGTTTTCTTTGCTCTAGACTTTCTCTCTTGATAGTAAGGTGACTCTAACCTTTGGGACACAGTAGCATTCTTTTGATGAGTTTGCTTTTTTCTTTCTACCACTTGGTCTCTTGTTCGAATCCATTTTCCCTAACAACATGTTTCAGTGTCTAATGGTTTAAAAAAGAAATGACTTCAAAGCCAATAATATGTAGAGAGGCTTATATTTGGTGACATACTTCTAAAATTATGACTGATCCAGGTTCCCACTAAAACATGTGAGTGTTGTATTTACCCAATTCCAAGAGGGAAATCAGGTGGGAGATGCAATGAAGAAGGAAAAAGAAAGACCACACTGAGTGTACAGTCAGGTGTCAGGTACAATCTAATTTCAGAAATGTTGAAATGTGTGTGTCGGGGGGCGGAAAGTGGATCTTAGAATTCAGGAGCCATATTATTGCCATTTGCTAATGATCTCCGTAGGTGATATTAGCTAGGGGTGATGTGGTGATGTTAGAGTTTTCTCTAAAAATAAAAAAGAGAAAAATCAGAAAGTCACTCTGGAAATTTATATTGCTGTCCATCAGCTATTATTGGAGGTCAGAACAGGTTACCCTTTAGAGCTAATGGGGACATTTGTGCGTCGTGTCATTTCAGGAGTTCTACAGAAACTGTACTTGCCCCCAAAGCATTTGTCCCATGCTACCTTAAAACACCTTTTGGGTCAGTCTTTGAGTACTGGTTATATAAGATACCTGGAAAAGGAAACCAGTTCCTGGGTTTCCCCCCTCGCTTTCCCTTAGTTCATCTGCATGCCTTAATCATATATGTTAGCCAGTTGTCGCTATTACAAGCACAGATCCTGACTTTATGGGAACACGGTGCAAAACAGACCCCTCTGTACTTCCTGACTGCAAGCTCAGTTTACTGAGAATAGAAAACTCCTTGCAGGCCTGTGAGTGCTTTATTAATGTACAGGGAGTTTCCCAAGAGTATAGAAGAGAAAGCCCAATGGGCCAGTAAACTCCTTCTTCACCCTGTATGTCCAACTTTGAGTACTGCCTCTTTTGTGTGAGGTTTTAGAAGTGATCAATAAAAATCACTATTTCAAACTGTTTCACTTTGACTTTCTAGTAAATGGATGTATTTAACAGTACCATTTGCCATATTATAAATATCTGAGATTACTTTCTTACATTTTTCTTTAAATCAGTGTTAGTTTTTGAAATGTGATTTATTTTAAAGGAAGATTTTATATCATTTCTGTAAATAGAAAAACACTATCAGTTCCCATAAATAAAAGATAAATGTTAAATAGATGCATACCTTTATTTTTAACAGACCAAGTGCGAGGGGAAGGTGGGGTAGGGGCAGAGGGAGAGGGAGAGAGAGAATCCCAAGGAGGCCCCGTGCCCACTGTGAAGCCCAGCTCAGGACTCGATCCCACCACCCTGAAACCATAACCCGAGCTAAAATCAAGAGTCAGACGCCCGGGGCGCCTGGGTGGCACAGCGGTTAGGCGTCTGCCTTCGGCTCAGGGCGTGATCCCAGCGTTCTGGGATCGAGCCCCACATCAGGCTCCTCTGCTATGAGCCTGCTTCTTCCTCTCCCACTCCCCCTGCCTGTGTTCCTTCTCTCGCTGGCTATATCTCTGTCAAATAAATAAATAAAATCTTTAAAAAAAAAAAAAAAAAAAAGAGTCAGACGCCCAACCAACTGAGCCACCCAGGTGCCTCAAATAGGTGTATACCTTTAAAACCACCTCCCACTTGGGGAAAGGGCTTAGAAGAGTAAATCTGGGACTTGGAACCAGAGGATCAGAGTTCTGATCTCTGCTCTGCTACTTGTGAGTTCTCTGGTTTGGGGTAAGTCACTTCTTTGCATCCCAGTTTCCTCCACAGAAGGAGGGGTGGTGGGTGTGGGGGGGTGTGGGGGGATGATAATAATGCCCACTGCAAAGGGTTATCATAAGGATTAGAAATGACACTTATAATATCTGGCACAATTTTAAGTGCAGGGACTCAGAAGTTGACGATTATTTTTATAATTATATCCTTGGTATTAGTATATCAAGTTGTTTATCTTTGCTGTCGTCTGAAGCTTTCCCTGCCTGCCTTCCTTTCTCTCAAATGATGTTGGATAAATCAAGTTGCAAAGGAAAGTGGTGGTTCCTTTCACTTTTAAGCCTAAAGTCAAGCAAGTGTGGCACATGGAGTTCACGTTAAATGCAAATGCCCATTCATCAGTAGTTGGTGCCTGGTTGCCTTTACCGACAATGGTTGTGATAGCGGTGCTGTGATTGAGTAATGCTGGCTGTTGGCCCCGAGCACGGAAGGCCAGCGGCTGGTAGTGCTTATTTAACATTAACTCCTGCCTCCTTTTCACCTAGCCCTCTTAGCCATCTGCCTCCTGTGAGGTGCCTCCAGTTCAGGGTGGACTTCTTCCTCAAAAGAGCTCCTCAGAGTCACTTCAAGTAAATTACACTCATTAAGTCAGTTTTCCATCCTAAAATAGTCACCTAAAATGAAGGCCCTCTCAGGCTCCTCTGATACTATCACCTCTTTCTCACTCCTGCAGAATAACTCACCTTCCAGTCCAACTAATTCTTGTGAGAGAGAAAAAGAGCTGTCAGTGTAATTGGGGCTGTTCTATCACTTCCCTTGCTCTGTGATCTATCTTAAAGTTTTAGCAGGTACAATTCCAAGGAGGCTGCGTGAAGGTGAAGTGTGTGAGGCCTGTGCTTTGGTTGGTGCTGAAGTCCCCACAGCAGCTTGCTGGATGCTCATTTACTCAGCCCTGCAAATCGTCTTGGCAATGGGAAGTACCACCAGTAGTGACATATGGAAAATCATGGTACCTAAAAGACCTTATGATACTGCCCCTTCTTTCCAGCTCATACTCTGGAGTGAACCAGTAAACAATCATTAAAACAGGAGCAAAACTATTCTTCTGGGGTTTAAGGCTCTGTCCTACTAGGAAAAGAATACTATGGAAGGAAACTTGATGAAAAATACTTAGTAGAACTTCACTTTTAAATGATGTTTGATGCCAACGGATTCTGAAAGCCTGACATCAACATTTCTAATATTTGTCCATTACTGCTTAATACAGTAGGTTAAGTGTGGCTTCAGGGAGCTCAGAATTGCTCACTTCCAAGGAACGAGCAGGATGGTCATTATTTCTCTTATTACTTCTCCTTTAGTATTTGTATTGCTCTTATCATCCACAGACTGCTCCTTGGTAATTTTTATTACTAACAAACCCATAACCTGATGGGCTTCTCTGGAAATAGAGGGTACTGTGAAGTCACTCAGGATATAGTTATGGTGCTGATGGGATCAATTAAAATGAATCGTAGCCCAGGGAAAGGTGCTTTGTGGAGCATCACAATGTGACAAAGACAAGTTTAAAAATAATCGCTTATTTTATGACCACATTTCACAATCTTGTTCACCCAGATATTTGTGACAGTCACATTCTGTGCCAACATAAAGACTGAGATAGAGGAAGACTGGCAAACATTATGATTTAAAGGGAATTGATGTTTATCGATGAACACTTCATCATTTCCAGGGGCTTTCAAGAAAAGACAGCTTCTTTTATAGATAACGAAAGGGGACTGTTAATTCAGATGGCATCATCTGAAAGTGTTTCTAAGCCTCCTACATACTTTACTTTCCATTTTCTTCTTCCCCTCCATGTTAGAAATCACAGCATCTCTGTGTGATAGCATTTGAAAATGACGCCTCCCCCCCCCCCCATACACAGACACAAAAACAAAAAACAAACTGACTAAAGGGCAAGGTTAATTGGATATGTGAGAATATGCTGTTATTTCATGTTGAATTGGCTATTGTGGTATTAGTTTGTAATATTATTTGGAAATCTGAATTTAATGATGGTGTAAGAACCTTCTAATATGACGAGAGGTTTAAATTACTCACTGCTAGAGTTTTCTTTCTTTATTTCAGCTTTTATCCAAAATTTCCCTTACCCAAACCCTTTCAAAGATTGCCTTACTTCTGAAGTACTCCAAACCTCTGCCTGGCTTTAAAGACTTAATCTCTTTGTACTCCCTCTATTTTTCTCCTCCTCCATCTTCACCAAGTTGTTCTCTGTAATCCCCCTAAACTGTATCTTCTCCTCCCTCTGTTCCCATTCTTACCTTCTCTCCCCACTTTCATCCCATCAAAACCCATTTCCCGGATTTGACATGCCTTTTATCCTCTCTGGCTCTCCAAGTTCAGCAAGACGTATTCAAGGTCCATTTCTTCCAGGGGACCCAGATTACTCCATTCTCTACTAAGCTCCCATTTGTCTGAAATACAATTTTTTTTTTTAAAGATTTTATTTATTTATTTGACAGAGAGAGAGACAGCCAGCGAGAGAGGGAACACAAGCAGGGGGTGTAGGAGAGGAAGAAGCAGGCTCCCAGTGGAGGAGCCTGATGTGGGGCTTGATCCCAGGACCCCGGGATCATGCCCTGAGCTGAAGGCAGATGCTTAATGACTGAGCAACCCAGGTGCCCCTGAAATACAGTTTTTTAAGAAAAGATTTTATTTATTCATTTGAGAGAGAAAGAGAGAGGGCACAAGTGGAGGGGCAGAGGGAGAGGGAAAAGCAGACTCCCCACTGAGCAAGGAGCCTGATGCAGGACCCTGGGATCATGACCTGAGCCATGAAGGCAGACACTTTTCAGACTGGGCCACCCAGGCACCCCTGAAATACAGTTTTTAAAGCCATGTTCTCTAACAGAAATAAAATACAAAGCATATATGTAATTTTATATTTTCTAGAAACAGGTAACATGAATTTTAATGATATATTTTATTTCATCTGTTATTTCCAAATTATTTTCATTTCTGCATATAGTCACTTTAAAATTATTCATGAGATATTTTAATTTTGTTCTAAGCCTTAGAAATTTAGTTTATATTTTATACTTACAAACTATCCCAATTTGGGCTAGCCACATTTCAAGTGCTCAATGTGGCAAGTGACTACTGTATAACAGTGAGAGTTTAGAGTCTGTACCACATTTTCCAGCTTTCAAACATGTACTTTCGTATTTCTTCTTTTCACCTGAATCAAATTGCAAACAACTCCTTGAAGTTGGAGGCCGTGTTTCTACTTCCTTTGTCTTCACACTTCATTCCTGAGTGTATAGTAAGCTGTTATTAATTGCCTATTGATGGATTGGTAATGGTATTCTTATTTGTGACTCCTGTTTAAGTAACGGTAATATTTACTTAAGCATACTTACTCCCACTACAACTTCCTCATGCTTGGAATTTCCTTTTTTCCCCCCATACTTACCTTATGATCCAGTGACATATTACCTCTGTTTTGTTAGATTTGAATCTTTTGGTATATGTTGGATGGGATTATAGGAAATAGATGTGCATTATTTGCAGTTCTGTTGCACTAGAGAGCAGTATTTTCACAAAATACTCGTTATTCACACAACTTGGACAAAATAGGATTTATAGATGAAATCAACAGGATAATTGCTTCCATTGCTCTTTATTACTTTCCTAACAGAGGCTGGACAAAGACTCAACAAGAGTCTCCTGATCCCGGGACCCAACTGTGAAGCAGAGGCTTTCTGATTTGATTGCATAATGGCAAAGACACAGTTTTACAAGCTGAAACCAAATCACCGGGATAGAGATAGCTTGCAAAATTGCAGGGAGGGAAAGTTGCGGGGGAAGGGAAGGAGACCTTGGAGCAAATGGGGGTAGATGGGGGAGCTGAAAGATGAGGGGGATTCCAGACTATGGCAGGGGTGCCAAAATGGAGGAAAGCAGAAGGAGAATATAAACCCCAACTATTGCACAGTTTTATGAACAATGTACTGATGTGTACTGTTTCTAGCCCTCTCATCAACTTAATTCAAGGCAAAGGTCTCAAGGATAGAATGTTAGAATTATAATTCTAGAACTGTGCCCAATAAACAAGAAGTCAAAATCCATGGTTTTTCTCATCACATAAAATTGTCATATTAAAGTTACAAATGTTATCTCCATAGAGTCTAATGTTTAATGTATCTCATGGTCTTTATTAAGAATCTGTCAATTGGTCCCTAAAAGGCCCATTTTTAAAATTTTAATTATTGTTTCTGTTTCTTACTGGTAGTATCGGTCTTGGTTCCCTGTTAGCTTTCTCCCCGTATGATAGCAAATATGTCTGCTACTGAACAGAATTGCTTCACTTGGCTTAATTTTACATTAAAAAATTTCCACATTTTAAACCTTTGGTACCTTCACATGTTAGTAGCATTTTGACAACAGGGTCTTTTAATATCACAGCCAATTCACTGAAAGCAAAAGTACAAGTCAGGACCACATTGCTTCAGATGAGGGGCTTGGGAGTTCACCATAACCAAAGTGTGAAAATTCTCTTCCAGCTTTTCCCGCTGACCTTTTTTCTCTTAGGATCTCCTCCTGCCTTGGCCAACTCTCTAATCCTGAGTACAGGCCTAGCACGTGTTCATGCCGACCTTTGAAGGGCCTGGGAAACACCCCTGTCTCAATACCACTAGCTAGCCGATGGCTGGCATTCAAAATAAAGGCAGCTTACATATTTTGTCAGTGGAAATGGAAATGTCCACAGGCGGAAGATTTTGCTTTTTAATACTTTGTATCAGTGTTTGGTAGAGTATAATTTGCAGATTGGGTTAGTCCATGATGTTTATGTTTTCTATGTTACATTTGTTTTGATTTCATTTCTTTGAAATGTAATTTTAAGGTTCTTAAAGCCAATAACAAAAAAAATTAAGACTTGTATTTTGTATATCTTTGATTTTTAAATTTCATTTTCTCATAATTTGTTTTTATTGCATTTTATGAAAGTATTGGCTTCCATGGACCCTCTGTCATAGATAGTTTGAAAAACACTAATATTATTACTTGTAGAAAGTAGGCAAGGGATGTTTTCCATATGAGAGTAGATTTTGATAGGAGATAGAAGAAAGGAAACACAGAGCTCTAGACACTGAGAGAATAAAAGAGAAAGAAAAATTGTTTCAGTGTAGAACATGGTTGCCCTCATTATTTGACCTGAGTTAGCCCCTGCATCAGTTAGCAAATCTACTACAAACTTTTACTGAATGTACAATGTATTCTGTGCTAAAGGCATTGTCCTTGGTGCTGAAAGGGATGGGGGTAGTCCTTATTTTCCTCTTGTTAAAGCTTTAGTCCAGGCTTCCCAAACTTGGCTGCTATATATCAGAATCACATGGGAAGCTTTATAAGAAGTATAGATTCCTGGGCTCCATCTGAAAACCTACCCATTCAACATCTCTGTGGATGGCATCTCTGAAGCTGTATTTTTAGAAGGTTTGGGGTGATTTTGATGTTTGGCTTGTGTTGGGTAGAACTTAGGTCTTGGTCACCCCTTGAAATGAGTTAAAGTAGAGTTAGGAAGCAATAGAATATGAAAAATGTAATAAATTCAGCAAGCATTTATTTATTACTCTACTCTTCCACGTGGTGGATACAAGCAAGTTGTTCTAATTAGATAATTAATGCTAGATGCTATAACCAGAACACTCACATCTTAGTGGCTCGGTATAAAAACTTTATTTTTTGCTCTCATAGAATCCGATGAAATGTTCTTGGTTGGGCTGGTCTCCTGGTGAGCTCTTCTCAAAACAGTGGATCAGAAATCCAGGCTCTTTTAACTTAGTACCCAACCATCCTTACTACATTCCTTCTTGAGCTGACTGTTTAGAAGTACTCACAACAATTTAATAAGATGAAAGGAGGCAGGTAAATTAGATCTTCCTGAGTATCCAGGAAGGAAAGGAAATGTTTTGGTGAATACATAGTATTCATACATACATAGCCATTCCAAGGAGTATGGTAATAGAGGCCATTTGATTTTGTATCACAAAGTACATCATCAGTACCTCTAATAATAGGTAGAAATTGTTTGCTTCCTATGGGGTCTCCAAATGCTGCTGTGGCTGTTCTACATTTTAGATATATTGAGGTCAAGGATTCTCCTCTGATCTACCTTATATTGTCTTTGATAGAGAAAAATTTCTTAATATGCAAAAGACAAGCAGTATTTTTAGTGAAATCAGGGAGTCTTACTCTCTAAAATCTGACTAAACCATGTAAAAAATAAAATCTCCAATCTTGAACTCATGAATTTCGCAGTATCTTTGGGAGATAAGTCATCACTCATCCTTGAAATATTAAGAGTATAGTATCGTATATAATAAAATACTAGTATAAAAGGTGGAATAGCTTAGGATCCAGGATAGCATAGAGAAGACAGAGATCTGTCTGGCTTGAAGAATCTTTGAAGATTTTACTGATTTTATGATGCCTGGTGGCAGTGCAGAAGCAAGCTAAACCTTAAATCTGTACAAAAGTAACTTATGAAAAGCTTTTCCAGATGATATCACATGTTATGCTCCCCAGTATTCTCAAAGCTCCATCCTTTCTCATTACCATTCCATTTCATCTCCTTATAACAGTGTCTTTAAGGACGTTTGGCAGGGGGATGGTAGGAATCTTTGTCTTTATATTATATTCCATGATACACAGTCGTGCCAGTGTATTCATTGGATTTGAATATCTACAGCTATTCTAGTTTTCCACGTGCCTCATATTTTAAAACCAACATTGAGTCTTGATGCCCAACAATCAAAATATAGGAAGAAGGGAGAGGACAAGACTAGAATGTTGTGCTTTATAGTCTGATGCCTTGAATTGGGTATAAATGTGAGTTTTCTGTAAAGCTTCTTTAATATTAATTTTTCTCAGATTTGTAAAATATTAATTCTCACAAATGAGCTCTCATTTTTATCCTTAATTATTCCTGTGAATTGTATTTACTTTTGGACCAAAAATCTGGATCCTAGCTGCATTCTACTGAAGGCTTCTTGTGAGTCCCTTTGCTTCCAGCCATGAAAAAGTCTAGTAGGTTCGCCCCTCCCAAGGCCATCATTTTGTATATCTCCCAAGGCCATCATCATTTTACAGATCTTGACTGCTAATTGAGTCCTCATTTGAACAGACCCCAGGTAATTGGGTGTTTTAGTAAGGTTCTTTCAGCGAACTTTTTTCCATTAGTGCTCTTTTCCAGCACCAGATGATTCTGACCTTTTAGTGGTGCTTCCAGCATGCGTTGTACTTCTCCCATCAATTGATCAAGGTTGGCCTCTGGTCGCTGCATATCTGAGGACACCTGAAGGAAGACTGACCTTCTAGACATAATAATAACAACAGGCCTTGCATGAATTCACTTTTCTAGTGTGGGGATTGGTGTCTAAGTCTGAAGAACACACAATCCAGACTTGTCCAACACAAAGGAATGTAAAGCTCAGGGAAATTAGGCGATTTCAGTAGTCATTTAGCTAGTTAAAAACAGGACCTATAAAAGTGAGGTGAAGATAAAACCAGTGGTCTCTCAATGGAAACTTTTTATTGGATTAACTTAAAATTGTTTCCTCTTACTAGGATTATGTGCTGAGTAATTTCCCTTCTGAATAATTATCTTTTTAAGTAATTACATTCCTGGGATGTATCCCTAGAAGTAACAGAGAAAAAAAATGGTATGTACAGAATTGTTCACTGAGCCATTATTCAAAGTGGCAACAATTTTTAAATACCCAGTGTCCAATAAGATGCGAATGGTTAAATAATTGAGGATACACCCAAATGAAGATTATAATGCAGTTGTGGAAAATGATAATTGATGACTTTGTAGCAACCGGAAATAAAGTCTGTGATAGAACGTGAAATTAAAATAGTGGGATATAAAGATGTGGGTTTTCCTACCAGTAAAACAGATTCAGTAGGAAAAGAAGGAACTGAGGGGAGCAATCAAAGGATGATGAGGTAAAACATAAAATCTGTCATTTCCGTGAAGCTTGAAATATGGACCAATGAAAGGCAAGAGAGGCAGGAAAAGCTGCAGTATGACCTATTCATCAATTTTAATGCCCTCATATGGTTGTAGACCCCATGAGGTAATAAAGAAAGAAGCGGTTTTGAAATTGTTCCTTCATGGACACTTGTCTATACAAGGTTGCAATTTCATTGAGAGCTCTTTGTAAACTTGGGAGCATTTGAGTTATAAATATATTCAGATGATATTTGAAATTCCTCAACAAGGTGCAATTTATCTTTTAAAATAATAGCCTTTCCTCAAACACACATGCTGTACATACAATTACAAAGTATTTGAATTTTAACAGTTTTTAGGACTGCTTTCTGCCCTTGAATTGAGTTTTGGTTAAAACAGTCTGAATCTGTCTCCTCTAATAGCAAAGCAGAGGATGAACATACACCAAGGATTCATTATTTTGCCCCTAACAAGTTGTAAAGATAATATTTATTAAGCTCCTGGGAACATGTGTTAAGAACAAAACAAGTTGCTCAAAGATGTTTAGGTTTTTTCAAGAAGCATACCTTGACTTTGGAAGTGGACTGTTAAGGTCGTAGCACAGAACCACGAAGCCAAAGGAGGGTTGAGGAATCATATTTTCCTTTACCTGCTCTCACACAGGATGTTAGCTAACCTATCCTAGAAAAATAAGGCACCAATTTTTAATGACATCCAGGAAGGCATATTGTAATCATATTGAAGAATGACTTTGTGAGTGAACAGTAAATATGTCTGCATATCAGTGTTACTGCATTTGAAAAAGCATTGCTTAAGCCGTTGAAAAACCTCAAGAATTAAAAAAAGCCTGTGTTGGCACTGGCTGTGAGGTGACAGCTTGTTTTTCAGGATTTCCATGGTTTATGTGCCAGGAAGCAAACCCGACTCACACTGCAAATTGTGCATACTGATACGTGGGTGCTTATTATTTTTATTAATAAAAATTACAAAACTGTAACTTTCTGCACAGCACTTCATAATTAACCATAGTTTTGTTGTCAGATAATGTGCTGAATAGCTCCAGAACAGTTGTAGCATCTTCAAAAATCCACTAATTTCATTCATTTGTTTATTTAATAAGTATTTATTGAGTCTCTGTTATGTGCAAAGTATCATCTTAGGTACTTGAAAGCTTATACACACACACACATACACAGGCACACGAATTTCTGCCCTCAAACTTTGAGGGCTGAAAGGAGACACAAATAACGCAAATCAAGGAAATGTATACTAGAGGACTGAAAGGAGAAGGATCCTTTGCTGCTGAAGCTATTAAAGAACTCGAACTTGGCCTTGGAGGTCACATGTTCCCCTGGTAAGTACATTCATTCTCTCAACAAATATTTTTTCAATGACCATGTGTTGGTAATGAGTATACAGTGGTGAAGACAGATTTAATCCACTTCTTCAGACTTGGGAGTCTGATGGGGAGATAGGCATGAAACAAATAATCACCAAGTAAAGCCAAATTAAAATGATCTCAGGAAGGCTCAGCTGATTCTGAGAGTGAGAACTTCACTTACTGTTGCCAGTAGGGCAGGGCTGAATCAACTGTTCTCCATGAAGGCTGGCAAGGATGTAGGTCTTTGTGAAATAGATTTACTTAGAAAATGATACCTTAAGAAAACTTCGTAAACACTAGCTTTCTGCCAAAAGTTACTATTTAGGCTGTTCCATTGCAGAAAAGAGTGGAGAAAACCCTTCAAACTTCACCTTTGCTGTTACTGAACTTTGATCATTTTACTATTAGAACCTATCTTTTGTTTGACATTGTGGCAGTTTATATAAGTAAGTCTGGAAAACATTCGACAGCTCTATTGCTCTAGTATGTGGTGTCATGCGTTATTGACCTCTTCTCATGAATACAAAGACGTGAAAGTCCATCATTATCTATAGTGTCTCATTTAGCCCCATTATCTACAGCATTTCATTCTCACTATAAGATCACTTCCTACTTTCTGATTTATAGATGCACTACAATGAAATTGTATTTAAAAATAATGATCAAAGGCAGCCTTACACTTGAATCCCTAACCTCTCAGCATACCTGAGGCTCTTCCCTTTCAAGATGCTTCATTAGAGTGTATTTATTATTTCCAATTACACTTGTCTCAGCATTTATATATTAGTTTTTGATCCAAGTAATTTTGCAGCACAAGTTTACCTCATAAAGGAATTTGAGAATATTCCTTCTGTAAACTTATATAGTTAGCTCCGTATTGCCTGTTTTATGGGTGATGGTATAGTGTGAATAAGTCAGTTTCAGAGATAATATATAGAAATTTAACTCTGAGTTGGTGATTCTCAAACTTTGCATGAGCCCTGGAAACTGTTCATTAATTTTGTGCAGTATTCTGATGAAAGCGGAGCTTCTGTGGTTAAAACAAGGGCTGGAAGCTGGAAACTCCTCATGTCTAGGCTGCAAGGGCCCTACAAGGAGTTTCAAGACTTCTCAGAACAACATTCTGAAGCCTCTACCTCAGGCTAGCCGTCCTCCCAGCATGGGATCCATGGGTTCCTGTGGGTCATGGGTTTCTTCCTAGTGGGCTGTGAACTGATCATTTTATAAGAAAATAATACAGATTTCTGTAGATTTTATTTTTTCCCTATATGTCATTAAAAGCGACTTCTTTGTGATCTCTTTGTGTGTTACTATAGATACAAAAATTTCATACATCTTCATTATTTTTCCCTTTTTTAAAAAATTTAATTTTTTTTAAGGCACTGAGTTCTTTTTCTATTGAAAAGTAGACGCCCACACTGTAGGTGGGTCTTCGATCTTTTAGTTTACCTAAATGAGCCACAAGGAAAAAATGCTTAAGAGATCTTTTCCCATAAAAATACATTCAATTTCTACCTTGTCCAGTCTTGCCAACAGGTAGACAAATGAGCGTGTTTTTATTCCAGTACATTTTATTTCCTCTGGCCATCTTCTGATGGAGGTGTGAAAAGCCAAAATGTGGAGCGCTGGAAGGAAAAGTAGAAACAGCAAAAAGCCACATTAATGGAACTAGCAATATGTGGAAGGGCTTCAAGGTGCTAAGAACACAGATAATGTGTAGCTCTTTATGTGCAAATTCAAAAGCAGCAGATGTTATTCCTCAGACCCTGCCTATCTCTGAGCCTCTGCAGTCCTACCCTTTCCATAGCCTAAGCCTCCTGGACCCCCATGTACAGGGTCAGCTCTACCCCCATTTTAGAAAGCCATCCTGAATGTCACCAGGAGGGACATAAGTGGCTGTCTCCCCTGCTGGCATCCGCATTACATTAGTCTTCAAATTCTTATCCCATCTTACCACTAATCTGAAATGTGAGGTTTCTCTGTGCCTAACTGACATAGGCCATCTAGAACCCTGCTACTCAAAGTGTGGTTAAGGGACCAGTAGTGTCAGCATCATCTACAATCTTGTTGGGAAATGCAGAATCTTACGTCCCGCCTCAGACCCACTGGACCAAAATCTGCATTTTGACAGGATTCCCATGTGACTCATCTATATACTGTTGTTTGAGAAGTGCTGGTATGGAACCCAGTTCCTGCCCTTTCTACCCTAGTGACAGCCTGTCCCTGATGGCGGCTGCCAACCCCCCTGCTCATCTGTCTTGTCAGTACTCCCTGCTCCAGATTGGCCATCACTGTACCGGGCTTAGCTCTTTCAGTACTTGTCATCTTGTCTCAGATGGCCCAAAGCTGGTGTTGCCTTCAGTTTGCCTTCAGTTATCTGCCTTGATCATTTTCAGGCACTATGTATCCATCCAACTGGAATGTCTTTCAGTACTGTCGCTCTGCATCTACCTAGTGCCTGCGCACCCAGTCTGCTGCTCCTGGATGTTAACCCGCCCATACCCTCGCCTAAGAGACATCTTATTAAGCCAGTTATTAACCTGAAGAATTCCTTTAAAGTGATGTTTTTGAAATTCTCCAATGATGACTGATTATCACCTATAAAGGGCTAAACAAAGTTTCAGAATTCTTTTTTTAATGTGTTTTTCGGGAAACTATTGAAACATATGGGTATGTAGAATTTGGCTTTAAGGATATTAAAGTAATAGGTATGATTAAGTTGTACATAATTAGAGAGTAAAAAAAATTATAAAAAAATTAAAATATCTATAGGTGAAAGATACCCAAAACAAAGAGAAAAAGACAAGCATTTAGTCTGGGAGAAAATATTTGTCGCATATATAAAAGACAAATGATTAATACCCTGAATAAATATAGAGCTCATATAAGTGAAGAAGAAAAAGCTTACAGCATAAAACCAAAGGATATGAATAGACAATTCACAGAAGAAAAGCCAGTGATCCATAAAACAAAAGAATGAATGTTCAACCTCACTAGAAATTGGGAAAATGCAAATTAAAACAATGTGACAGTATCCTTTATCCCTCAGATTGGCGTTAATTAAAAGTATTGACTATAACCAGTGAGGGTAAGAAAGCAGTAAAAACTGTTCTGACACTGTTGATGTGAATGTAAACTAGTACGGAGTTTTGGTAGATTTTTAAATTGTAACTGTATTTATCAAAGTAAATATATTAAAATCCTTCAGTCTTTTGCAGTTGCCTTTCTGGAAACCCTTATTAAAGAAATGTACATGTTGCACAAAGATGCATGTGTGTTAATTGAAGTATAGTTTTTAATTATGAAAAATTAGGAAAAAACCTAAATGCTTATCAGTAGGGAAAAAGTAAATTATGGTCCGTGCAAATTTTGGAATTTTATACAATTTTATAAAATTTTATAATTTTATAAAAAATGAATTATATGTATATATAAACAGAGAAAAGTATTCTAGAGGTTATAAATAAGTTTTTCCCTAGGCCTCATCATATATATAGACATTACATATTACATTATACATATATATATTATGCATGTATGTGTATTATATATTACCTGTATATATTTCTCTCAGACATGTAATTTGGTTGAAAAAGCACATCATAGGGGCGCCTGGGTGGCACAGCGGTTAAGCGTCTGCCTTCGGCTCAGGGCGTGATCCCGGCGTTCCGGGATCGAGCCCCACGTCAGGCTCCTCCGCTATGAGCCTGCTTCTTCCTCTCCCACTCCCCCTGCTTGTGTTCCCTCTCTCTCTGGCTGTCTCTATCTCTGTTGAATAAATAAATAAAATCTTTAAAAAAAAAAAAAGCACATCATAGAACAATATAGTGTAATTCCATTTATGCTAAAAAAAATCACATTTATCTATCTGTATATACATGCATGCATATAGGTAAAAACTATGAAAAGCTAGAAGAACATTTGTCAAACTAAAATGACAAATTATTCTAAGGAGCTGGGAGTTGGGTAGGGTAAGGATGAAGGGGAACTTTCATGGTTTATTTTCTTTATGTTGTTTAAACCTTTATGGTGAGAATATATGCAGATATAATAATTGTGTAATAAGAAAAGCAATAAAGAGAGAAAAATGCCCACACCAGACATGATAATAAGGGGCATGATTAAGGTATTGTCAAGGTAAAAATTGCCACGGAAAAGCTGCAAGATGATACAAACAGATTCTTCCTTAAGGCACATTTTCCTCACCTGAAAGTTCCTCAGGGTGGGGAGATGGGAGAGAGGGTGAAATACATTTCTAAGATTTTTCTAGCTCAAAATTCCACGTCTTTATCGCCACTTCCAAAGTGTTTTCCAAAGTGGTCGTGCCATTTTGTATTTCCACCAGCACTGTATGAGAATTGCTGTTGCTTATTATCCTCGTTAGCACTTGGTTTGGTCAGGTTTTTTTTTTTTTTTTCCCTTAAATTTAGCCTTCCTAATATGCATATAGTGGTATTTCCTTGTGGTTTTATTATGCATTTTCCTAATGACTGATGATGGTGAACATCTTCTTATGTACTTGCCATCTGAAACAGATCAGTGACCTAAAATCAAAACCTAAACCTATAAAACTTCTAGAAGACAATGTATGAACTAATCTTTTTTTAAAAAAAGATTTATTTATTTGAGAGAGAGGGCTCATGTGCACAAGCAGGATGGGCAGAAGGAGAGGGAGAGAGAATCTCAAGTGGACTCTGCACTGAGCATGGAGCCAGACAGACATGGAGCTCGATCTCTGGACATTGAGATCACGACCTGAGCCAAAACCAAGAGGCAGACGCTTAACCAGCTGCACCACCCAGGCGCCCCTGAGCTAATCTTTTTGATTACCCTGAACTAAGCAAAAGTTTCTTAGGAAAAAACCTCCTATAAAAACCCATGAAAGAAAAAGAATTGATAATTGGACTTCATAAGAATTACAAATTGCTCTTTGAAAGACACTATCAAGAAAATGAAAAGATAAATCATAGACTGAGAGAAAATATTTGCAAATATCTCATATTTGCATGTCTGATAAAGGCTTTGTATCCAGAATATATGAAAAGCTTTTACAACTCAATAAAAAGCAAACAACTCAATAGCAAATGATCTTATGATTTGAACAGTTACTTCAGCTGCTTCTTTCAATGATGACTAAAATAAAAGATGAACTATCCTTCTCTGGGCATTGATTGAGTTAATAGTTGGTGATTAGTGTACTATCCCGATGTAGCTATTTTTGCTGTAATGTCCTTTCATGATGATTCTTATCTGGAATTTGTAATAACAAGTGATTAGCCTTAGAACGGTTCATTTTTCGCTACAAGTAAATAATTAGCTGATTTCATAAATACTTATATTTTAAAGCATAACTAACTAGACACAGTCTACACAAAGTGAGCCAGCTTTGTCTTTTACTCCTTGACAAGGAATTAGCAAACATTCTGTGGAAAATGATTAGATAAAAGTCTCAGCTCTTTGCTTAGCTTTCCACTTACCCATGCTTAAGGTAGGAAATTTACAATATAAACCCATCATTTCTCTCTTTGTTTTGGAGCGGTACAGTCTAAAACAAAGTGGCAAATAAATAAATAAATATATAAAACAAAATGGCATTACCATTCACTGGCCAAACACCTACATGGAACCAGGCAGAATGTTTTAGGGGAACTTTTGGCTGGTGATATTTCTTAACCAAGACAGAATCCACAGAATAGCATCGATTGGGTGTGGCTTCTTTTATCTCTTCTGTTTGTTCCACATCCCCTGTGTCCATCCTTCCAAGAGCAGAGTTATCCCCAACACCCTCTCTCTTGCATCCTCTTTCTCACCCTTGCCAACTCCTTTTTCAACTCTTTGCTCCCTCCTCTAGGTTTTGCCCTTCTTTGAGTCCAATTCTGATAGTGGAGAGGGTGGTGGAGGAGAGGGGAGGGAAGGGGCTATCTCTGTGGTCTGGCCTCAGGGTGAAGTTGACCTACCCTTAATATTTTCATATTCCCAACAGGAGTGCAAATGGATACTCTCATGTAGTCTCATTGTTTGGTTTGATAGTCCTCTTGTAGTTAAGTATGTGAAGTTGTTGGAATTTTGACTTTTTCATGCTATGGATTTGATAAGAATAATTCTCTTGCCTATTTTTATGGTTTTGATCAGAAATCAAATCTCCATTACATAAGCATTTGTAATGTCCTATTCATAAATTTGACATAGGTCATGTTCAAGAGATGTCTGTTCATTCCCATTGTTTTCAGTTGTTAAAAATTTAAGCAGGCTGTCTCTTTAAAGATTTTTTATCTTCACCTTTCTTTTTTTGAACTTCATGCTCATATATTCTATTGCTATTATAATCTTGACTTGTGCTAATTCTCAATGATATTGGTAGGTAGAATAATTGTGCCCCAAAGACCTCCATGTTTAAACCTTGGATCCTTTTAATGGCAAAAGGGACTTTGCTAATGTTGTAAGGTTAAGGATCTTCGTATGGGGAGATTATCTCATTTTATCAAGGTGGGTGCAGTCTAATTGTAGGAGTCCTTAAGGAGAATCTTTCCCAGCCGCAGTCAGAGGGAAGGCTGAAGCCATAGAATAAGAGTTAAGAAGATGTGTTGTGAGGAATCAGCCTGCTGTTCTGGCTTTGAAGGTGGAAGAAAGATGCCATGAGCCAAGGAATGTGGGTAGCCTCTGAAGCTGCAAAAGGCAAGGAATGGATTCTCCCATAAAGCCTCCAGAAAGGAATGCAGTTCTTCAATTTAGCCGTGTTAGACATCTGGCCTGTGGAGGGGCAAGATAATAAATTTGTATTGTTTTAAATCACTGAGCTGTGGAGTCTGCCAGAGTTTCTCTCTCCCTCTTCCTCTGCCCCTCCTCCTGCTCTCTCTCTCTCAAATAAATAAATAAACCTTAAAAAAAATTTTAAGCCAAAATCATTGTTCATGTAGCTTTTCAAAAAAACTAACATATTTATTAAATATTGGCAAAGTGTATCCAACACAATTAAAAGAAAACATACAAATTATAAGAAATGTAAACACTTAAAATTATTTAAATAAAATTTTGAATTATTTTAGTTCGGTTTTTATGAATTTAATAAAATGTTTATTATTTTCATGACAATGAAGTTTTTGGACTTTTCATGTTCAATGTCCATCTAATTGCCAGTACTTCAATGACATTACATTTAAGCCTACATAAACACAAATTATGAAATATTCAGTATTGCAAAATGTTCTTTTTTTTTTAAGATTTATTTATTCATTTGAGAGAGACAGAGCACATGCATGTAGTGGGGGGCGGGGAGGGCAGAGGGAGAGGGAGAATCCCAAGCAGACTCCCTCCTGAGTGGGACTTGATCTCATGACCTCGAGATCATGACCTGAGCCGAAATCAGGAGTCAGACACTTAACTGACTGAGCCACCCAGGTGCACCAGTATTGCAAAATGTTCTTAAACAACCATGTTTAATTTTCAAAAGCTGATCTAATTCATACCTTCAGACCTATGAATTGGAACATGAAGAGAAGCAAGAAAACAGGTTTATGGTACTCCTGGGAAACTGTATTTCATTATTCAGGAGTCTATTGTATTCATATTATCTGAGAGGAAGGATTTGACAAGTTAATTAATTAGTCTTTTCTCTTATTTGAGCACTTCTGCCACTCAAACCTCCCCACCTAAGTCACTGTTTGTCTCTGATGTCAACAGTGGTACAACCCACAAGCCTTTGCAGAATTCAGGGGCATTTACCTTTTATTTTGAAGTCATAGGATTAAGTAAGATACGTGGGAAGTATTTCTTTGGGGCCCAAATGGTGTGTCGTGAAAGCAGATGCTTGTGGTTGTGGGTCCTGCTGTGCCAGTGCTGAACGTTGGGTCCCACGTGGCAGAGGCACCTGTGTGTTCTTCGGAGACTGTGTGTAAGTCTGTGGTGTGTCAGGCCCTCTCAAGCCCACAGTACAGAGGGGTGGCGCCTCTTTCCTGGGCTTCAGGGCAGTATTGAAATACCTAACACATCCATGAGATCTTTCAGACCATGAAGAGTAATCTCCAGCTTATTGTGCTAACAGAATGTTTCCTTCAGGGCTGAGTTGTATTACAAATGGTCCCCATTTGATTGATGGTCTTCGTACCAGAGGTGCTAGGCTCCAGAGAGAGTGAGGGCAAATGTTTAAGAAGACCCTTTCTCTCATACCATATGTCCCCTTTACCGATTGTCTGCAGTGTTACATTACTTGGGCTTGGCCCTGTTGCCTCCAAATCCTTAGGATCGAATTTTCTTTTCCCCCTGACTTGCATCATATATTTATTCTTTTTTCCCCTCTCATATCTTTCTTCTGTCCACATGCTCTCCTGCAGCTGCACATTGTTCATTTGCAGTGGTTTCCTGTGTCTCTGCTGCCCTAGCTTTGCCCAGGACTTCTCCCTGTGCCAGCTGGCTCTCACCTCCCTGGGTGTGCTTCCTTATTCTGTTGCACTCATTTTTGTTGAGTTGAGAGGGAAGGGAATCCCAAGAAGACCCTGGAGATCTAAGTTTTCATTCTAGAGTTCTTTCCCAGTGGTGCAATGAAAGTGGATGTTAAAGGTTTCTAGAGCAGGAGAGAAAGGAAAGGATTGTCCATATGCTAGAGTCCACCTGAGAGTCTTAGTGTGAATAACCAAGCAAGGTATGATCGCAAACACTGCTCCTTGAAGACCAGTGAGCCTATTACCAATCACTCATTATAAAGTCATACTTTATTATCCAGCATTTATTTCAGCAGGACTTGGTGACATTATAAAAATAAAATATGAGGATTGTTCAAATATTGTAGGATAGATAGCAGTGTGGCTGCAGCTCAGCCATTAGCAAGCATCACTAATTTTAAATACTCTCCTGGTACTACCTGTCTGCACTAAATTTGCATACTCTGGCCACCCATCCCCTTTGCGCAGTAAAAGGGACGTTTTATGCTGTGCAGAATGTTTCTAGGAAGATCAGTGTAAGTAAGCAAAGTAAACCCTTTCTCTAGAGATAACCTCGGGGTTATCTCTCTCAGAAGGGGGCACTGCAGATGCAAAGGCTTGCCTGCCTTGGCACTTGGGAGCTGGGCAGCAAGCTGACCTTTAACTTCTTACTGCCCACTCTATGTAGGATTTAGGAAAGGCAGGCATGATACTATCTTCAAATATTTGAGCACCTTCAGTGGTGCTCCTAATAACTACTAATGTTCCCAAACAGTAACTGGCAATCTCACAAAATAAACAAGAACAGCTTTTTTTGTGTGTGTAAGCTCCACGCCCAGTGTGGGGCCCAACTCGGGATTGAACTCATGACCCTGAGAGTGAAGAGTTGGATGCCAGACGCTTAACCAACTGAGCCACCCAGGTGCCCCAACGGGAACAGACTTCTTAAAAGAAAAAGGAACCAGTGAATGAAAACTTCCTCTTTTTTTTTTTAAACAAAGAAGTTTTATTTAACAAAAAAAAATTAGAGTTCTGCAATTTTCTCAGTTTTTTTTTATTCCTTTTCCTGTCTTGCAGCCTTATGAATATAACCATAGCCTAAAATTCTACAATTGTTTTTAAAAATGGCATTAACACGTGTTAACCCGGGTAAGTGACTGTGATCAGCAAGTGCAGGCTTTGCCAAGCCTGGGCTCCCTGGCTCTTCAACAGCTGAGGACATTTGATCTACATCTGTGGACTCAGCCCTGAGCCCTGTCCCCAGTTTTCTAAGGGTGATCCTTTTGAAGACATAGTTCTTTTTTTTTTTTTGAGTAAGTCTAGAGCAATGGTCCTCAGCCCTAGCTGCATATGCACAACAGGTGAGGAGCTTCTACAGAACATCAATGCCTAAGCTCACCCCCACACCAATTAAACCAGACTCTTTGGGGGTGGGGCCAGGAATCTTTTTAAAAAGACCCCAGGTTCTTCTCATGTTCCACCAGGATTAAATACCACTCTTCTATTCTAGAGTAGTGGCTCTCAGCTAAGGATGATTTTTGCTTCCCAGGGGACATTTGGCAATGTCAAGAGACCTTTTTGGTTGTCACACCTGGGACGGTGCTATTGGCATCTATTGAGTAGAGGCCCAGACTGACCGTCAACATCCTGTAATACATGGGACAGTCTCCACAGCAAAGAGTTATCTGGCCCACAATGTCAGAAGTTCCAAGGTTTCGAAACTCTGATCTAGGCTGACACCAAGGCTCTGTGTCAAGTTACCCTCGAGCTGATGCTGTTGAGATTCTAGTAGCATATTCCAGATGTGATATCAAGATTCTTGCCCAATTTCAAAGTGTCAGTTCCTACAATTCCCTGTCCCAAACCTTAACGTTTATTAGAGGAATGAAAGATTTTCAAAAGGCTGACTGCCTTCTTGCTTGCCTGGACGCTGAAGAATTATTGCTCCCAAATGCCCATTCCTGTGCTCTGCCTATCTTTTGGGACACAAATGTTACCATCTATCAGACTTCCTATTGCCAACTGTTTTCCTCTTTACAGAGTTTTTAATATTAGAGTTTTAATTCTAGTGTTCTGTTTTTTTTTGTTTCTGTGGTTACATGAGTAATCAATGGCAACCCCCCCACCCCAAAAACCCTCAGTGGCTTTATTTATAGGTAGGGGGTCATCTAAGATTCAGGGAAGAATTGGCCAGCATTTAGAAGAAAATTCTTCTGTAACATGATTGTCAATAATGAAAATGCATGCTAGCAGGAAATTTATAAGTAAGACATGCATGTCATTGCCCCAGGAGACCTTTCCTGAGCAGACTGCTTTTAGAATCAGAATAAGTCTGATTGAGAGAAGATTCAGTAAAGGGAAGAGTGAATGAATAGCAGCTCCTCGCAGTTATAGGGATAGACGGGCAAAGGTGAACACAAAAGACATATAAACTTAAGCGTAACACCTTTTCCTGAGACAGTCCAGCCCCCTGGCATTCTGAGGACAGAAGGGAGAGACATCAAAGCAGTGGGACTTTGAATTGCTCTGAACTCCTTACCCAGGCCCCAGAAAAGTCAAAATTTACCCTTTCTCAGTTCTGGGTCCCTGATGTGGAGCTGGGTTCCCAGATTTAGCAAATACAAATGAAGGGCCTCAATTAGATTTGAATATCAGATAAAAAATATGTATTTTTTAGTATAAGTATGTCCCAAATATTGTATGGGGTGTATATATACTGAACAAAACATTGTTGCCTATCCGAAATTCAAATTTAATTGGGCATCCTGTCTTTTATCTGGCAACTCTAACCTGGAGATTCCTTCCAAGCAGAGACGATGAGGAGTAGACCAGATAGGATAACACAGAGCTGCAAGTACAGGACTTATTACCTACCACTGACTAACAAAGTTGGTAGAAGAAGCAGTGGGTGAGGGGTACCCAGAGGCTCTCTCATATGCTTATACACAAAGTAATCCTTTTACGATCTTAATATCCTTTCTTCTAATGACCTCATTCTTCACAACTCAAACTCCTCCCAAATTTCTATTCAGACAGCCCTCATTTTCTGACATGCAAAATTAACCAGACCTAGAATAGCCTCTTTTAATTACTGTTTACTTCATTTGCATGCATTTTTTCCTCCTTCATTATAATGTCATTTCCATAAGATAGGGAACCACTACCAGTGTAACCATGAATGGAATATGTGCAGAAGAATTATGACAAAGATTTCAGGGGTGCCTGGGTGACTCAGTCAGTTAAGTGTCCAACTCTTGATTTTGGCTCAGGTCGTGATCTCATGGTCGTGGGATTGAGCTCCGAGTGGGGCTCCACGCTCAGCAGGGAGTCTGCTTGAGCTTCTCTCTCTCCCTCTCCCTAGGCCCCTTACCCTGTTAACTCTCTCTCTCTAAAATAAAAAAAAATCTTTAAAAAATGAGTTTTGACAAAGATTTTTAACTCTACTTATTAAGACTGCTTGTGTGGGGGCGCCTGGGTGGCATAGCGGTTAAAGCGTCTGCCTTCGGCTCAGGGCGCGATCCCGGCGTTCCGGGATCGAGCCCCACATCAGGCTCCTTCTCTATGAGCCTGCTTCTTCCTCTCCCGCTCCCCCTGCTTGTGTTCCCTCTCTCGCTGGCTGTCTCTATCTCTGTCAAATAAATAAATAAAAAATCTTTAAAAAAAAAAAAAAGACTGCTTGTGTGTTCTTGGCTACTCTGGTAGTCAAAAGAATGCAGATAATTCTGTAGTCCTATTTTCTCTTTTTGTTTTTTCTTTCTCTTCCCATTGTGTTTGACTTGTCCTTAAGTTTTGCATACCTTTAATTGTTAACTTTATGATGCCTTTTTTCTTCCTGTTTCATGGATCTTCTTTTTATCCAGGACTTTCTGTTCAACAAATAATAGTTGATGGACATGTAAAACAGGAGAGACAGACATGCTGCACAATTCATCAGTGTCAAGCAGGTGGCATTCTCTAGGATAGACAAAGGTAAAGTTTAATGGGCTCTTATAATTTAAGGGTGTTTGGTTTTGCCTAATTTGTGTGACCCTAGTGATCCTACAGAAGTAGTAGTGTATTTTTCTGAAACAGGAACTTCAGCCACAAGTACTATGAGGCTTGTGGGCAAAAGCACGTAATTAGTGAGTAAGCCCAGCTGACTGCTTGGCATCTGAATGTTGATAATGCTATGTTCATTCATTCATCAGGGAGTATTCTAGTCCTGGGGATTCAGAAATTAATAGACCTTGCCCTCATCAAGGAGACAGATAATAAACAAGTAAACAAGAAAATAAATAATTTGATCTCGGGTAGTGGTAAGTACCATAAAGAAAAATTAAGTGGGATGAGGGCTAAGTGTAGCATTAGGATGCTAAGTAGGGTGCATTTTTAATATGATGGTCAGAGAAGAGTTTGCTAAGGAGGTAGCATTTGATAAAAATCAGACTGATGGGAAGGAGTAAGCCAGCCATGTCACTATTTGGGGGAACCTAGACAGAAGGAACAGAAAATGCAACAGCTTGAGTTCAGGAAGCAGCAAGAGGCTGTAACTGAAGGGGAGTGATCATGGAGAGTGGTAGGAGGTGAGTCAGAGAGATAAGTAGGGGCCAGATCACGATGGAGCTGGTAGTCCACAGAAAGGAGTGCCACGGGCAGCCATTGGATATTTTAAGCAGGGGTAAGACAGGGTCTGAATGAAAATTTAATACATCACGCTGGCTGCTGTGTAGAGAATTGATCAGGGGAGGTGGAGTTGTAAAACAAGAGTGAATAGGGAGACCAGTTAGGAGTATTGAAATAGAACAGGCAGAAGAAGATGTTGCCTTAGGTGATAATAGTGGAGGTGGAGATAAATGCTTGGACCATATGGCAAATGATGTGAATAGCGTCAGGAAATAAGAGGAATCAAAGATGATGGGCTTCTGGGGCGCCTGGGTGGCACAGTGGTTAAGCGTCTGCCTTCGGCTCAGGGCGTGATCCTAGCGTTATGGGATCGAGCCCCGCATCAGGCTCTTCCGCTATGAGCCTGCTTCTTCCTCTCCCACTCCCCCTGCTTGTGTTCCCTCTCTCGCTGGCTGTCTCTATGTCAAATAAATAAATAAAAATCTTTAAAAAAAAAAAAAGATGATGGGCTTCTGACCCAAGCAACTGGGAAAATAGGGATGCCACTTGTTGAGTTGAAGAAGACTAAGTAGGAACAGTTTTTGTTGTCATCTTTGAAATATTTTTTGAAACAATCATAAATTTACAAAATACTTGGGGATATAATACAAGTAACTTTTTCCCCCCCGAACTATCTGTAAGTTGCCCCACCACCTTTGAATATGTTAGTACTCCATACTTTAGTATTCAGAGTATTTACTTACTATTCAACATATTTATACTCACAATATTTATTTAGTATTTAATTAATATTCCTACCAACAAGCATAGTCTCCTGTATAACTGTAAAAATCAAACTGAGGATGATAACGTTGATTTTCTTCTACCATCTAATTCTCAGACCATGTTCACGTGTTCCAGTTGTTTCAACAATGTCTAAAAATATCCAGTTCAGAGTCATGCATTGCATTTGGTTGTCCTATTTCTTGTTTAGTCTGAAAGAGTTTTTCAGTCTTTCATCAGCTTTAATGACTGTTTTAGTTTTCTGTGTTGCATAAAATACCACCACAGATTCAGCAGCTTGAAGCAACATGCATTTATTATCTCAGTTTCTGGAAGTCAGGAGTCTAGATATGGCTAGGTTGGATTCTGTGCTTCAGAGTCACCAGGGTGTAATTCACATGTCACCCAGTGCTATGGTCACATTGAAGATTTGACTGGGGAAAGATCTGCTTCTTAACTCCCTCACATTGTTGGCAGAATTCATTTGCTTGCTGTCATAGTCCCAAGGCTTCAGTTTCTTGCTGGAGATCACCCTTAGCTCTTGCAGTTCCTTGCCATGTGGGTTTCTCCAGTATGACCGCTTACGCCATGGCTGCTTGCTGCTTCAAGGACAGTGAGGCTATGTCTCTAGCACCTCTGTTAGCAAGATGGTCTTACACAACGGTCTCTAATGCAATCCTGGAAGTGACATTGCATTGCCTTTGTGATATCCTATGGGTTCTGCCCAAACTCAAGGGCATGAACATCAAGGGACAGGGATTATTGTCATCCACCTTAAAGTCTCTCTGCCAGGATGAGTTGGAAGTTTTGAAGATAACTTTGTAGAAGTTCCTCAATTTGGGTTTGTCTGATATTTCCTCACGATGATAAGCAAGTTAGGAATCTTTTCACAGGCTGGGGCGCCTGGGTGGCTCAGTCAGTTGGATGTCTGCCTTCAGCTCGGGTCATGGTCCCAGGGTCCTGGCATCGGGCCCCATGTCTGGTTCCCTGCTCAGAGGGGGAATCTGCTTCTCTCTCTTGCTCTGCCTCTGCCCCTGCTCGTGTACTCTCTCTCACTCACTCTCTCGAATAAATAAAATCTTTTTAAAAATTTCAAAAAAAAAAGAATCTTTTCGCAGTCTATTACAGACATGATTTTGAATTATTCTCATTGTGTATCGTATCTCGTAGCTCATCATTTCAGTTTGCCCCATTTTTTATTTTCACTTTGATTATTTGAATTAAATGATATCTACTAGGGCTTCTCCACGATAAAGTTGATTTTTCCTCTTATAATTAGTGTTTTGTGGAGAGATACTTTGAGACTATATAAATATCCCATTCCTCATCATACTTTCAACCAACCACTCATTTAGTCAGTATGGACTTACAATTTCCTATTTAATTCAGTGGGTTATAATCCATTACTGTAATTATTTATTTTTATTCTCAAGTAATTCCAGATTTGTCCTTTGAAAGTCCCTTCAAAATGGCTTCTGTGTTCTTTTGACATACCTCTGTCATTCTTTGAGCACTTCCTTTCGGGAGCAGTAAACTAGGCTCATGTACTTTCCTTTCCCCAATGCTGAAATCACCCATTACTCCATGGAGCCCTGGACAAGCCAATATCTGGATATGGGTTGTTCTCATTGGTATTAGGGTCTTGCTCTGAGGCTCTCTTAGTGGACAGAGTTAGGGATATTTGTCTATTTGTCTATCCTTACATTTACATCTATATTTCTATACCTGTATTTAAAATCATGAGTACATACCTGTACCTCTAATTTCAGTTCAGTACTTCAAAGTTTATTGGTTTTTTTTTTCCTTTCCATATTTGTAATACCTTTCTCTGGCAGTGGGAAACCTTGCTCCCATTAGTCTTATATATTATTTGATCAGTTGCTCTGTATGTGATCTGTCTCCCATTGCTGCTACAGTATCCCACGAGGATACCCTTCTTTTTTTTTTTTTTTTTTTTAAGATTTTATTTATTTATTTGACAGAGATAGAGACAGCCAGCGAGAGAGGGAACACAAGCAGGGGGAGTGGGAGAAGAAGAAGCAGGCTCATAGCAGAGGAGCCTGATGTGGGGCTTGATCCCATAACGCCGGGATCACGCCCTGAGCCGAAGGCAGACGCCTAACCACTGTGCCACCCAGGCACCCCACGAGGATACCCTTGTTACCCAACACTCTGACATCTGTCGCTGGGCTGCCATTATCCTCCAACACTCATGGAGTGCCCCCCAACCATGAGTGCACTTGTTAACTTCCCCATGCTTCAACAATCCAGTCTGGGCCACACCACTGTGCTATTGTTCCTCGACTTGCTTAAGGCTCTGACACCTCAAATCAGGAGTTTGTTTGCTTTTCAGTCATCTTTTATTCTTATCAATTGTTGAAATTCTCTAACACAAAGTGACAGTTATTCTGTGTGTGTGTGAAAATGGCCCCAGTTATATCAAATATTAAGGATCAGCTGCATTTGTTTGTTGATTAATGGTGTAAACAAGAGAAATCATGATAGACAACTACCCCATGACTCGAATGAGTAGCGCATTCCATGCCTCAGTTTTGGTTCTTGATATCTTGGTGTTGATCACTCTTGAAAATATCTAGAGAAGAGAACAAAAATCACAACAGATAACAATAGTCCCTTTCTTATAGCATCTGTCTTCCGGAAGGAAAGGATACAGGAAATAATACACTGTCATAAAGTTTGGATTGAAATTCTTTATGAAATAGTAATACACTTTTTTACTAGAACACACTGAAGCTCTTTAAGAAAATTAGTAATTGGGGATTTTCAAGTATCCAGAAGTGTGAGGATGGTGATACTTACTGGTGATGACTCCTGCAGAACTCCTTGTGGGTTATAAAGCCAATTTCTTCAAGAGACACTTGCTGCTGAATAACTTTTTACCAAATAGCCCAGGGGGAAAAGAGGTTTGAGATTCAGGATGCAGCATGTGTTGAAAAATGCAAAAGAAAGTAAAAAAAAAAATTAGGAAACAAAGCAAATTTTATTGTCAGCCATTTTATGGTCTTGCTAATCTTTTGCAGTCAAGTTTCAAAGGGAGAAACCTAAGTCAGACTCTGCATCTGATTGGATTACAAAGCCAGGTGTCAATTCAAGACGGTTTTGGAAAGGTTTTTTTCAGTTGTTACAAGCTCACGTTTCTGTTTTTCTCCAGTATTTTGAACTTGCACAAAATATACTTTTGAAATCAGAATCCTTACCCCTTCTTATGAAAAACAAACGGACAAAACAACTGCAGACTCTGGAAGACATTGGGGTATTAGTTTCAGAATGCATCTGGAATTATGCCCGTGATACACCTCCCGCAACATTGGGACAAGGTTGCAGGATCAGCCGCAGCTGAGGAAATGAAACTAGTTAGACCAGCAGTTCTCAAATTGTGGGTCAGCATCACTTGGGAACTTAGAAATGCAAATTCTGTAGCCTCACTTCAGACTTCAGGGTAGGGGCCAGCAATCATGCTTTATCAAGTTCTATTAGGTTAGAGAACCCCTGAGTTAGATTAAGCTTCTGTTGGCAAATATTGGATTCAGCGAATTATCTTTTTTTTCCCCTCTCTCATTTGCTCTTCAGGACATAATTTCTCTAGCTCTTGGTACCATCAGGGCTACTAAGTTTTGAAAACAGTTTTTCTTGTGTATTGAAAAAATACTTTTCACATTTTCTTCTGTTCTTAGACATGGCCTATATGGTACTTAATTCAAAGATTAGTGTGTAGGAACTACTCAGGTAAATACTAGTTCCCGTCTCTTGTCCCTCAGATATTTACCTGCTATTCATTACTGAAAAAGATGGAGATAAGATACTGGCATCCCTGAATCATCTAAAGGTAAATTCACTGGGTAAATTGATAATTATTCTTCATGCAAACTGTATTCTTAAATTTAACATATTGACTATGATAATTCTAAGAGCTAAGTGAACTAAGCATAACATAGTCTTTACTTTCCTATTAAACAAACTGATCTATGTTTACATCAATAGAGTGAAAAAAAAGGGATTAAAAATATATCATTTTTTCCTGACATTTCTATAGTTTTCTCTTAAAGGGAAAAATTATATGTCCAGTGTCCTCATCATCATTTCAAAATTTCCAAAACTTTTACTTCTCTCATGGGAGATACCTATGTGAGGGCTGTGGATATCTAAAGAGTATGCTTCATGGTTTCCATTGTTTTAGGGACTGAATCCTCAGACTACCATTTCAGCTAAGTGTCAGCAATACTGATTTGGCAGTCTGTTTGCTAAGGAAGGACCTCCAGGGTCCCACATTTTGCCTACTTCAGAAAATTTGAATTGTACAGTGTTTATCTCAGATTACCTAGCAATGGGTCTTAGGCCCAGATCAGTACAAAAATCCTCTCATGGTCTTTGTAAGAATTTCAGAATCTGTTCACCTTCCTAAATGATTGATTCAGTGCCTGAGGAGTGGAATCCAGAGGAAGATCATGAATTGTCAACAAGCACCCCAGCATTCTTTGCGAGTCTTCAGGGGACCACACACACTGAACAAAACAGACTAGGTCTCTCCCTTGATAATGTGTCTATTTACAGAATGTCGGTATAGCAGGGCTTGTCATTAGTGCAGATCCCCTCATCCCTACCATCATTCAGACAGCACCCCATGTGGTGGTGGGTGGAGGAGTTAAGACGATCATGTGGATTTCCTTAAACTGGTTCTGAAACACTGAAGGAAGGAGATTATGTCAGAAACGTACTTTGTGAGATCCTCAGCACACTAAGCCCCACAGAACTCAGTGACAAAACGTGCCACGGATGAGGAATAAAGCCTCTTCCTCTGTATTCTGGCTGCCTTTAATTGGAAGCTCCAGGGTGCCCAGAGACATCCTTTGTGTGAATAGTGCTGTTCTCAGGATGGCTAAGGCAGGTGGTGAGATTTACTTAGCTGACACTGGAAAGGTGATATGGGGAATGGGACTGGATCAGGAAAAGAAGAGAGCGTAAGCTCTGTGTGGGGACTGTCCTTATTTGGAGGACATTTCAAAGACTTCTTTGGAGACCCTTAGGGATTATAATGGGACAGCCTGAGGGGAAGGCTAAGTTCCTCTAATTATACCAGCTGGACCTATTAAAGCTGGAGATATTTGGGCCTCATATTTTATGAATACAGGCATTTCTTTTTTATCTATTAGGAGATGTCATTGTACTGGACGTTGTTAGACATTCACTTAGGACAATTAAAAACTTTCAGGTACTGTATAAAATGTGGGCAGTGTTCTTTCACTGCAAGAGCCTTTATCACGCCTGGGTCCTTGAGGAGGTGCATCAGTGAGTGACATTCTGACCACCAGCCCCCAGGTGAATTCAGCCAATCAGAAGCCTGGATCTGGCTACAGGCGGCACACAGGAATTCTTTATGCCAGCCACCAAAATTCAGTAATTATACTGTGTCCTGAAGCATTTTATTAACATTATAGATCAATTGATACAATGAATTACCTAGGGATAATGACAAGTAATGTACTCAAAATACAGAAAAAAAAACAACAACAACAACCCTTGTGCTGTAAGAGATCAGAAAAGGGCAATCAAATGCAGAGTCTGACTGAGGTTTCTCCCTTAAAGGGCAGAAAATTTGTAACAGAATAGACAAGTCCCAAAGCTTTTGAGTTTGGAAGAATGCAGCTTATTTGATACACATCTCCCCCCACCTCCTCCCACTGAGAGCCTTTCTGGCTAGAGCCATCTTAGATCATTTTTGTTTTAGTGGATTCATTAATGTATTAGGTGGCATGGATGAGTGGGGTTGGACATCCATTAGATGCCTGTTATCTTTAGGTGATAATAATACCAATTCATTATAGTCCTTGAACCGTTATAGTTTTGAAGGTTTCCTGGAGGCCAGGAAAAGATTCCTGTGGTGGATTATGGGATTGCTTCTACTATTATGTGTATCAGTGATTTCTTTCTGATAGAGAGAATGGGATATCACCCCCAGGACATTCTTTACTTTAAAAAAAATGACTTGTTGGCTTTCAAAGTAGGGATAATTACACTTAGCATTGAGAGAAGCTCAGTCATAAACAATAAAACATATTCTAAATTATATGTACACTTACAAAATGCTTACTAGTTTAAATTAGAGAAGAAAAATGAAAGTTATGCTTCTTTTCCGTCTTCTTAAAGTCTCCCAGACTTTTATTCTTCTTCCTCAAAAACTATGTAATTAAGAATGATCAACCTTTTCCTTTATAAAGATGAAGATAGTAAATATTTTCCTGCTACAATTTTGACATATGAATAGAATGAATAACTAGATTCCATTAAATGATGACTAAGTGAATTTAGGTAGTTGAATGAAGAATCTACATTGAAGTATGTTAAATAAAAAATAGTTTGAACATTTATATAAATAATGGTTTCACTTAAGGTCAGTTATGTCTCAGTAAGTTGGGTTGGGTGGGGCCCAGCTTTATAGTAAAGTTTTCGTTTTAAAATGAGCCTTATTGCAGTGTAATTAATATGCAATAAAATGCACTTATTTTAAAAGTGTGCAGTTCAGTGACCTTTTGCAAATGTACACAAGCGTGTGAATAACATCTTAATTCAGACCTTCCTGTTATCCCAAGGAATTACCTTGTGCCTCTTTGTCGTCAACACCCCCAACCATTGCCATCCTGGCCTCAGTCAAATACTGGTCTGCTTTCTGTTACAATCCAAGAGGGAAATTACCCAGAGCAGGCCCGGAGGCCCCAGAAGACGGAAAGTTACTAACAATAAGGCAGAGATAACCAGAAGCCCTACTGGGAGCAAGAGATAACCAGCCGTTTCTGCTTCTGTAAACAGTCTTCCCGCCACAGGCTCCCTGCACTCTTTTGGCCTGAACCAGCCCCCACTCCCCCAGTTTAAACCCACCTACCAGCAGTCAGCATAGCCCTTGGAACCTGACTGCCTGCAGTCCCCTATAAAAGACGTATAACCCTGTTGCCCGGGGCCCAGAATTTTGAGCACGAGTTCATCTGGGTCCGCCGGCATAAAATAAATCTGACTTCTCCTACTTCTCTGAGTGTCGCTTGGTGTCTCGCTGGTTTGATTTTTATTTTCCGGTCTGATTTTTATTTTTCCACAACACTATAACTTAGTTTTGCGTTCTCTAGAATTTCGTGGAAGTTGAATCATATAGTGTCTACTCTTTTGTGTCTGGTTTCTTTCTTTCAGCATAATATTATTTATACTAATTTTTTGTTGCATAAATCAGAACTTCATTCCTTTTCATTACTGAGTAGTATCTGTTGTGTTGATACCCATGATTTGTTTTTGTATTCTGTTACTAATGGAACTTTGGGGCTGTTTCCATTTGGGGACTATTATGAATAAGGCTTTCGTGAACATTCTTGTACAAGTCTTTGTGTGGGCATGTGTTTGTATTTCTTTGGTATAAATATGTAGACGTGGAATTGCTGGTTAAAGGTTTTCTTTAAAGTTTCTTTGTTCTGGAGTGCCTGTGTGGCTCAGTCTGTTAAGTGTCTGCCTTCGACTCAGGTCATGATCCCTGGGGTCTTGGGATCAAGCCCTGCGTATGGCTCTCTGCTCAGCAGGGAGTCTGTTCCTCCCTCTGCCTCTGCCCTCCCCCAAATTGTGCTCTCTCTCTCTTGCTCACTTTCTCTCAAATAAATAAATAAAACCTTAAAAAAAAAATAAATTTTTTTTGTTGTATTTGTTTTATTTTGCTTGTTTATTTGGTGATTTGGTATATGTTAGCCTCAAATAAATACCTCCTCATTTGTAATTCAATCATTTGATCGAAATTCTTCTGGTAGAAAGGAGCCATTGTCTCATTTTCTTTTTATCTAGTTGATGTTTAAATTGTCAGACTCTGGCAATAGTCCAGATCCGCTGCAATTTCTTTTGTAGTGTTGCCTGTGTTTCTGGAAACTGGAAACTTGTCCTAGTTCATAAAAGGATAAGAGGAAATACTCTCTCTGGTAAAGCTTAGAAAGACAAAAATCGGAGACAGCAGGACAATTAAGAGTCAGGATCCTCAGCATATGAATTGGGTGGAGAGACATCATTAGGCAAAAGGAGTAAGATGGATACAGAGGAAGGAGGCTGAAATCTCTTGAGTAAATGCCAAAGTGTAAATGCTGAGTTCAGAACAAGCTTCAAAATCATTCATCTTCAAGACTTTCCATCATTTAAAATACAAACATGTAGGCATGCCTCCTGGGTGGCTCAGTTGGTTAAGTATCTGCCTTTGACTCTGGGTCCTGGGATGGAGCCCCACAACATGCTCTCTGCTCAGCGGGCCCTCTGCTTAGCAGGGAGCCTGCTTCTCCCTCTCCCTACCACTTCCCCTGCTTGTGCGCTCTCTCTGTCAAACAAATAAATAAATAAAATCTTAAAACAAACAAACAAACAAACATGTCTCCTTACCTCAGGGTCCTTTAGAAACTTTCAGAGGTGAAAACATTAGGTATATAGTACTTTCTCACGAAAAGAAAGTAGATATAGGTTGTTTCTTAATAGCACATTATGTTGGGTGTTAGGTCAGAGAATCCTTTCGTGATGCTCAGAAATTGTTCCCTTTTCTACCGAACCCCTTTTTCCCCCCTTTCCTTCTCTTAAATCCAGATATAGGCCAGTTGATCTGTATCTTGAAAAAATGTCCTTAAATACGGTGTTTTACAGAGTTTGTTTGCTTAAAAAGAACAACTATTCAAATCAGTTCCAGTAAAAAAGAGGTATGGAGAAGGTAGAAGGTTATGTCACTACACCGAGGATAGGAAATGTGGCCAAGCTTCGTGGGAGCTGGACCAGGAGATGGAAAGCCATTGGGAACTCAGGAGTTCTCTGTCTCTGATTCTTCCGTTCTCTGAATCTTATAGTTTTCATTTCTCCTTTGCTGCATCTCTGTAGTATAGTATGTTCTTTCCACTCTGTCATTCCCTGCAATTCTCCTTCATTCTCTTCACTACTGGATAGGTTAACCCACTGATCCGTAGCCCCCGCTTCTTAGGAATAACATGGCTTTCCTTGACACCAACTCTGATCTCATCTCTCTGTGGCTTTTCAAGCTTTTCTTGACCGCGATTTGAATGGATGGGAGTTTAAATTCTCAAGAGAGAGAGAATCTCATTGGTAACAGGCTGGTAGATCTACAGGCATAGAGAAAGCTGTCCATTTTTCATCCAGTGCTTGTGGTCAGGGTGGGGGCAGAGTCAGAGTTCTGATCTTGCCACCAAGCCCTTCCCCTTTAAGTAGCAGATAGGAGTGGAGCAGCTTAAGGGAAATTTAGGCACGGCAGGCTCATTGAATGAGATAACCACTTGGAGTAGACTTGTACTTACTGGAAGTTGTAGAAAACCTGTTAGGCAGCGATCATATAATGCTGAAGTACAGTAGATGGGCAGGCCAGTGGACCAGAGCACTAGGCAGTTAGTCAGACTTCAAACTTCTCAGTCATTTTGAAAGAATATTCTTTCCTCAAGTCTAATTAAAATTGGCTAGATTGCCAAGGCCTGCTAACTGATTTGACTTAAAACAGCTACTATTAATGAGCATTGGATGAAACATAAAGAACAACCGAAGAAGTGGTCAGATTAAGGTGATAGTGTCTCATGATCTGTAATAGTAATAAAGAAAATACCTGAATTTGGCTGTGTCTGTGGAACTTCCCTCACCCTATCTGCCGGTTTAGGATCCAGGCTGTGAAGCTGAAACCTGTGTTTGGACTAGTGTAATGTTTTATATAATGGAAGCAGGTGATCAAGCTTTGAGTTACTTTGTCTTTAGCTCATCAGGGTGTAAATGGGCTTTAAGGTAATTTTTAATCTATATGTAAATTAGCTATTTCTCTAACAGCCGTACTATGAATTTGAGTGTTTGCAGAAAAGAGGGATTGGATGCAAGCAATATTTTGAAAATAATGTCAAGAAAGAGGCTGTACAAGTGATACATGACATTCAGTGAATTTGAGTATAGGTTATATTAGGACGCTTTCAATGAAATTATTGTCATCGAAAATTTTGTGAGGCTGATAATACATGAAGTAATATGTAGAACAGAGAATGAAAATAAGGTTTTATTGTTGGTTGTTAAACTGTGTTAAAGGTCACACAGTTTTCCATTAGAGATCTTCCATTTGGCAGATTTTATATAAAAGTTGATTGAATTTTTATTGAATTCAGTTTTTACTCAGATAGTAGAGTGACTTCAATTCAAACTCTTCTTTTGTTTTCTGATACAAAATAATATTTAAATCTAGGTTTATAAGTAAATGTGGTTTCTTATATTTATACCTGTAGGGTGACATGCTAAAAAATCACAGAAACCTCAATTTTTTTCCTAATTTTAGTCAGAGGAAAGCTCCATAAATATTTTATATCCTAAATCATCTAATCAGTTATTTCTTTTTAAAGGAACAGTATAGCACAGGGAAATGTTCTGAAGGATATTAATAAAAATTACAAGCATTCAAAATTCATTCTGAAGTTCAGGGACTATTAGTCTCCAAAAGCAGTTGTTAATTACAAGGAAGATAATAGAAAGCACAGAAGGATACAGACTGGGTTATTATGGCTACCATTTTCTAGTCTCTAATAGTTTTATAGTTAAAAGGAAGGTGGGAAATTGTATTGGGGTCGTGTCTATACCAAAATTAATTGTTAACTTCAAAACAAAACCTAGGTTGCACCACCTGAACTCTTTTAGTTAAAACTGGCTTTAATTCAGTATGCTTTGAATTTATTTCCAGAGGGGGGTAAATACATTTGCTAATGATTTGAATCATTGTCATTAGGCTTGATCTACATCTAAAATACAAAATCATTGTCATTAAGATCAATGTTAAATACATTAGGAAAAAAGAACTTCTGTACTTACCAACTTACTATTTTGATTGTCCAGGGATGTTAAGCGCCCTGGTTCTTTAAATATTAACTCAAAGAATTTTTAAAATTCTGACTTTATTTGTATTTATATAACCCCCTGTAGTTTAACTACTGTGCTGGATAGTTCTCACTGTGAAGTGACTCTCATACAATTGTATTCTTGCTGGGAAATGATTTTATTGCATAAGAAAATGAATGAGCAGGGACCAGTGAGCTGTGTCTGCTGATGGACTATAATTTGCCAACTGTGATGTCAAAGCAGATTTGAGATTTGTGACAACAGTTGGTGATTGCACTGCTCTGCAGTTCTGTGGCAGCAATGAACCATGCCAGGCACAATCTCATTCCACATTTTGCACATGTAAGTTTGTTTCCGTAGTCATATGTGGAAAGCTTTCACGGGCGCAGGGAATATTGGCTGGAGTTATTGTGTTGGTACTGCGTGTTTCATTACCGATGACATTGAAATCTATTTCTCCAACGTCCAGAAGGAGCAGTTGTACCCTGTTCTATCAAAGAACGGATAGAAAGGGAATGTTCACACCGTCTATATTAGAGGCTACATGCTACCTGGCACAAATGATAGGTATTAGTATTACTAAGCCTACCATCAAGGTTTCCTGATAGCCTTGCCTTAAAAAATAAGACAGATGTGTTGTCTGTTAACTTACATACTACTTTTAAGTAACCTGTCTTTCGGAGCTCAAAACAGTTTGGTATAAACCAAGTTGATCTGGCTGCCTTCTGAAGGAAGAGGCGCTTCTGCATAGGGTTCTCCTCACACTCACAAAATTCGGAAGATAGCCTTGTGGTTTTGGCCGCTATATTCTTTTATAGAGTATTTGTGAGCCAGGTGCCCCAGGAAAAGATGATGCTGATGGTAGGCAGACTTTTGGCCCCCGTGAACTTTGCCCTCCAATGGCATGCTGTGGTTATGTGATGTGGCAAAAGGGACTTTGCAGATGTAATTAAGATGAAGACTTTAACGTGAGGACGTTATCCTCAGTTATACCCAGGTGGGCTCAATCGAGTCACATGAGCCTTGAAAAGTAGAGACGGTTCTGCTGTCAGAGAGACAAAGTCAGACAAATTTAAAGCATGACAGGGACTCTACTGCCATAGCTGGAGGGGACCACATGGAGCGTGAGAAAGAATATGGGCAGCTGTTAGGAGCAGTAAGCCTCTTCCCCCATGCCCCAGGCTTATAGCAGCAAAGAAATGGGAACCTCAGTCCTACAACCACAAGGAAGTGAATTCAGTCAACAACCTGAATGAGCTTGGGAGCAGATTCTTTCCCAACACCTTGAGCAAGGAATGTAGCCCTACCAAAACTTTGATTTTGATATTGTGAGACGCTATGAGAGGACCCAGCCCAACCCACATAGACTTTTGACCTTTAGAGACTGTGAGAAGGTGTATTTGTACTGTTCTAAGCCACGAAGTTTGTGATGGTTTGTTAGAGCAGCTACAGGAAACAAATAGTGTCCATTCTTGAGACATCCCCAGATGTAGTTCTGGTATTTCCACTGGTCAGATTCTGTCTACATCCCTGGTCTTATATTCCTCACCATTTAAGTTAATTCTCCGAATTCCTGGCGCATCCTATGACTTGTATACCATCCTACAACACATTATAACATCTATTAGCATCCTGTAACTTCTATGAGATATATAAGATTCCTATAGCATCCTGTAATAACCTTTAACTTCTATGATATACACGAAATGCATCTACAAAGGTAGGAAGCATGGCTGGGGAAGTTACTCATCTGATCTAAGTACCTGTATCTCTGGAAGTGACTGAATTATATCAGTATGTTTTAAAAATATGCTGTCTCCCTCCCACCTTCATGCTTTCTGCTGACAGTCTCTTCCTGCTAAGCAATTGATTTTTAGTAGTCTGCGATTTAGATTTAGTAGACTGAAATTTATCATATGAGACCGTAATGTTAGGCTACTTTAAGGTTGTCATTAACAAACTCCGACACTATTTGCTCAATAGAGAATTGCCTCTCTTTGGTCCACTTTAGCTCAGAGAGCAAATTAACTCATTTGTTTACTCAGAAATTTGCTTCTGGAGTTAGATGGGAAGGATATGAGTTTACAGCTGAGTTAACTACGGCTAGGAGAGCCCTTTCCATTAATTGCTGGCTATTGCAAGAAGCGGGTGATGTCCATTATTTCTGTTTCCTTTGCCAATTTGTGAAAACACCCGGAGGTTTAATAAGTGAATGTGCCTTTGCATCCTGAAATAAATAAGCAGGACAGCCAATTAAGGATACATGCACATAAATAAAAATTATTTTCCACATTTGTGCTTGCAAAAAAAAAAGACTTAGATGGCATTTGTAAAATTTCCCCCAAAAAGGTTAGTGTTGGGAGGTTCACTGGAATTAGGAATGGCTCTGCATTTCCTCTTCTTTGGAGTCACAGAGCTGTGTGTGACTCCCAATTCCATTACTTACTGGTGTGTGATGTTGATTGAGTTACCTAGCCTCTCGAACCTCTTCACCGTGGTGGTAAGGACTTATCTCTTGAATCTGTAAAGTATGTGACACAGTTCTCCCAAATACCATTCATGGTGGTGCTTTCACCAAGACACCGTGGTCAACATCTTTTCTTTGATAGTTCTCCACACGTAGCACATTTTATGTGAAACATTAGGCTAATAGGAATCTCAGATCACTTCTCCCCCAAGTATGGATAAAGTTTTTTTGTACATCTCAAAAACAGTAAGAATGATGAAATGGGCAAGAGAGAGGGAACATGGGAAAGGAAGATGAGATGAGGGCTGGATGTATATGGTAGCTATCCTATGTAGGTTCTTGGAACAATTAATGTAGAAATGTCACTGACATTTGCCCCCTAGAGCCAAATTATTTTGAAAAGTATTTATTTACGTATGTACTTATTTTAGAGGGAGAGCATGTGTGTACGAGTGGGGGAAGCGCAGAGGGAGAGAGAGAATCCCAAGCAGGCTCCACACCAGGCTCCATCTCATGACCCTAAGATTATGACCTGAGCTGAAATCTAGAGTCAGATGCCCAACTGACTGAGCCACCCAGGAGCTCTGAAAAGTCTTGTCTTGTCTTTTTTTTTTTAAAGATTTTATTTATTTATTAGAGAAGGAGAAAAAGAGAGCATGGGGAGGCACGGAGGAAGAAGGAGAGAATTTCAACCAGACTCCACACTGAGTGCGGAGCCTGATGCGGGGCTTGATCTCACGACTCTGAGATCATGACCTGAGCTGAGACCAACAGTTGGATGCTCAACCGATTGAGCCACCCAGGCGCCCCTGAAAAGTCTTTAAATATAATTTTAAAGTGTTTTGTTCCTTAGGTACTATCTATGATATATTAACATCATGTCTTTCAAGTCAAATCTCAGACTTGAATCTGAAGTTCTTTCTTTTTTTTTTTTTTAAGATTTTATTTATTTATTTGACAGAGAGAGAGAGATAGCCAGCGAGAGAGGGAGCACAAGCAGGAGGAGCGGGAGAGGAAGAAGCAGGCTTCCAGCAGAGGAGCCTGATGTGGGGCTCGATCCTATAACGCCAGGATCACACCCTGAGCCGAAGGCAGTAGCTTAACGACTGAGCCATCCAGGCGCCCCTGAAGTTATTTCTTGAGCATCTGAGAATAGAAATGAACTCCCATATGCTGTGCTTATGATGGTAATGCATGTCAAGACAGGTCTGAACATAAAAAGAATTATTATTTAACATTTTTTGAGGATCTCAGAGAGAGAATTATCTTCTTAAATAGAGTACTAATAAATTTCCTTTGCTAGAAACTTAAATTGCAAAAACATTCCATTTGTTAAAACCTGCCTTCTTTTTCTGCTTAGATAGATACCTGTCCTGCCAGAGGCAAGTTGCAAATTTGTTCTTTATCTCAGTAGAGGACATTATGCTGATCACTTTAGGTAAAGAGTTTCATTGTCTTCTAAACAATAGTTTGTCAGCTAAAAAAAACATTATTTTCTTTTTAAAAATAACTTAAAATATGAATAATCTTAGGTGAGTTTGTCTTAGCTGTCAGAGAAGGAATGTTAAACTGTTTGCAACAAATAAAAGACTTTTTTTTATAGAAGGTGGGGAAACTTACCACCTCAGAAGTATTGAATTTAGAGTCAAAAGTCATAAAAACCCAGAATTCATCCTAAGTCCCTTGTCTCTCTCACTCCAAAACACTCGGTGTTGTAAGTTCTGCGCCTTCTTCCTCTTTCCCATCTGTTTAATCTTATCTCCTCCTTCCAACCACTTGCAGTCTTTCTTCACACCTCTGTTTTCTCTTGCCCTAGACCTTGCCAAGTCTTCTAACTGGTCTCCCTTTCCCCCTTTTCCCATTGTTGATCCCCCTCTGCCCCCCACCACAATTCATCTCTACAGGCTTTGTTTTTGTTTTTGTTTTGAGAGAGACTGCACGTGAGCAAGTGGGGTAGGGTGGGGGGTGGACAGAGGGAGAGGGAGAAAATCTTTTTTTTTTTTTTTAAGATTTATTTATATATTTTAAAGAGAGAGAGCACAGGGAGAGGGACAGAAGGAGAGGGATATAGAGTCTTAAGCAGATTCCACGCTAATTGCAGAGCCAGACTCGGGACTCTATCTCACGACCCTGAGATTACGACTTGGGCCAAAATCAAGAGTCAGTTGCTTTGCCATGCTGGGGGCTCATGATATGGCCTTTGGCCATTTTTACTTTTTAACCCTACCATTAAGCCCCCCACCCATTCCATGCCAGAAGTAGCTTGCTGTTTCCAGCATCTATGAGGCTGTTTAATTCTCTGTATCTTTGCTCACCCTGCTTTGATGATCCTTTCCACTCCCATTTTCCTTTTAAAAAAAAATATTTTATTTATTTATTTGAGGGGGGGGCATAAGCAGGGGGAGGGGCAGAGGGAGAGAGAGAAACAGACTCCCTGCTGAGCAGGGAGCACGATGCCGGGCTCCATTCCAGGACCCTGGGATCATGACCTGAGCCGAAGGCAGACGATTAACCGATTGAGCCGTCCAGGTGCCCACTCCCATTTTCTTTATAAACATTCATCTTCTAGACTGAGCTCAGTGCTAACTCTCTGATTCTCTTTGTCTAACCCACATAAAACTGACTTCTCCCCTCCTCAAGTCTCCTCTATATTTTGTAGAGACTTCTGGACATAGTGTCAGTCATATTTTATTGCATTTGTTCACGCAGCCATTTCCCACTTCCATATTTAATGTAAATGCGATGAAAGCTGTATCTTATCTGCCCAGTAGCAATGTGCTTGGCATCTAGCATGTACTTGTCACAATCTGTGGAAAGAAGGAAGGAATGGAAAGACTTGGGATGGAGCCATACGCTTGCCAGGTCAAAGAATTCAGATAAGACACATAACCTCTCTGAGCTTAATTTTACTCACCTGTAAAATGACCATAATATTGTCAACCCTTTCCATTGCATTTATTTGTTTATTTTTAGATTTTATTTATGTATTTATTTGAAGGAGACAGTGTGAGCAGGGATGGAGCACAGGGGAAGGGAGAGGGAGGGGGAAAGAATCTCAAGCAGACTCTACATGGAGTAGGGAGTTCGATGCTGGGCTGATCTCATGATCCTTGGATCATGACCCAAGCCGAAACCAACTGTGCCACCCAGGCACCCCTCCATTGCATTTAGAAGAAAACCATTCATACATAACCTCTAAGCACCAGCCCTATGTATCATCTGCTATCTGCTTTCCTCAGACATTTCATTACAGGTCTGTACCCCCTGTCCTCCCGCCGTTCCCAGTTTTCCAGAGGAATTTGCCTTCTGATAGTTCACAGAATGTGCCAAACTGTTTTCTCAACCTTCCCAGCCCCCTTGCACATAGCACCTTTGCACTTGCTGATTCCTCTGAATGGGAGGTACCACCCCAAACTTTACGGGGCTGCCTGCTTCTCATCAAACATCACCTTCTCAGAGAGGCCTTGACTAATCCCCTCTCTAAAGTAGGTCTTTCCATGTTATACTTGGTTATATTTTTTATTCTATAGTATTCTTTCAAAAATTAATTAATTAATTAATTTATTTATTTTTAAAGATTTTATTTAAGAGAGAGAGAGCACAAATTGGGGGGAGAGGTGGAGGGAGAGAGAGAAGCAGACGCCCCACTGAGCAGGGAGCCGGGGCTCGATCCCAGGACCCTGAGATCATGATGTGAGCTTAAGGCAGGCGCTTAACCGACTGAGCCACCCAGGTGCCCCTCTTTTTTTTTTTTTTAATAACTCTGTAGTTTGTACTATAATATGTAAAATATATATTTGTACTAAATATATATTTAGTTTTCTGTTTTGTTTTATTTTTTACTTGTATTCCCCACTGTAATGTCAACTCTAGGTGAGTAGGTAAAGAGAACATTGGTCCTATTTACTGTTTCATTCCTAGGGCCTGACACATAGCAGGCACTTCATAAATGTTTGTTGATACGTGAATTAATCTGTAAGGTTGATTTTGAAGACCAGGTACAGTATGTGAGTGACGTTTATAAACCAAAAGTGCTACACCAATGCGAAGCAATGTTGTTATCATAACCGGGGTAGGCATAGAGAAACAGGGGAAGCATGTGCCAATTTCCATTTTCTCAGGAAATGAACATACAGCTTGACAACAAGTAATTCCTCATTTTCCCAGTGTGAAATCACAGTCTGAGTGACCAGTCCATCAAGAGGGGACTTTTTCATGCCAATGGGGGAAGTATTATTTCTTCATGTTTTCTGTCGTAAGCTGACTGGAATCCTGGTAATACGGAAGTTGTGTTCGTCCTTTCAGTGAAGGAGGAAGGTGGTGTGGGCTCTGGGATCCAGGGTCCAGCCAGAGGAAATGTCTCTTTGTGTATGGCCCTTTCCTCTATTCCATCTATTTTTAGTGTTAAAAGACTTCAATCTGGGCAATTAATTAAAATAGGGTCTATCTCAGGCAGGTAAAACACAGTGCAGGATTAGTAATAGATGATCAGAAGAGGAGAAATGGACCATGATTTTCTGCATGATTTTTCCCAGGAACATACCTTTTTTTAATCTGATTTCCCGTCTCTGTACGTTTGCTTATCTGTAGAATGGGGATAATTATTTGAAAGGGCTATTGTGAAAGATAAATCAAATATGTAAAGAGTTTGGAATAGTGTCTAGCATGTAGCAAGCTCTTAATAAGTTCTATTTTTATTGTCAACAGCCCATCATTTCTTATAAACATGGATCAGGTTGATAGGACTCAGTTTTTCCCACCTAACCAGAATAGGAAGAATAAGGTTCTCCTCATGTCACATAAAGGCCAAACACCTTAGCCCCAGGATATGACCGGCACTCAGACTTTTTAAGGTGCTCCTGTTTATCAGATCAAAGCCATCTTTCCCTGGTCCTTCTCCATCATGGCCGTTGTTTCAGAAGCAGGAAGATGATACATCTTTGGGTTACTTTCCCTGAGACTCAGAGGGCTCTAATAATAATTAACTCACTGTTTTATAGGACATAGAAGTACAGTTTAATAAATCATAATATTCTTCTGATTAGACTGTGTTAATCAGTTTACAGTTATTTTTCATTTTAGACTTCAGAAAAGTTGCCAAAATAGTACAGATATTTCTTACAAGCTCTTCACCCAGCTTCCCCTAAGGTTACCATCTCACATTATCATAGCACAGTGATCCAAACTGAGAAAATTACCTTGATACAATACTATTAATCCAAGTGCAGATTTTATTTTGATTTTCACAATTTTCCCACTCATGTCCTTTTTCTGTTCTAGGATTCTGTTCAGGGGTCCCACATTGCATTTAGTTGTCAAGTCTCCTTAGTCTCCTCTACTCTGCAACTGTTGTTCTGTCTCTCCCTGTCTTTCATGACCTTGACACCTTTGGAGAGTTCTGGTCAGCTATTATTTTGAAGACTTACCCTCAATTTGGTTTAATCTGGTGTTTTCCCATGACGAGATTGGGGTTACTCATTATTGAGAAGAATAACACAGTGATGAGCCCTTCTCAGTGTAAGATGCCCTATTATGGGTGGGGTGAACTTTGACTGCTTGGTTTAGGTGGTGACTGCCAGGTGTCTCAACTATTATTAATTTCCTTTTTGCAATCAGTTGATATCTTGGGAAGAGATACTTCGAGACTGTGCAAATAACTTGTTCTTCTCAAACTTTCATCCACTAGTTTTAGCATTCATCTGTGGCTTTGCCTGCAACAGTTTGTGGTGTTTAAAGAGTGATTTTCTATTTCCTCATTCCCCTCCCCCACATTTATTAATTAGAATTCATTTGAAGAAAGAGCTGTCTCTTCTCTATTTACTTATTTATTCAATTATTTACATCAGTACAGATGCATGAATATTAACTTGATTTATTTTATGGGTTATAATGCGATGCTATCGCTTTTTTGTTGCTCAAATTGTTCTACTTTTGGCCATTGTGAGCTCTTTCAGGTTGGGTCCTATGGCCTTTCCACGTTCTCGCATCTTTTTTTTTTTTTTTCATTTATTTATTTTTAAAGTAATCTCTACACCCAGTGTGGGGTTTGTACTTACGACCTCAAGAGTTGCACACTCTTCCCACTGAGCCAGCCAGGCGGCCCCCTCCCAGTCTTTTTTGAGCACTTCTACTTTTTAGAATTTTAAGATGCTCCCTACTCATCTTGTATTTTCCCTGCCTCAGGCTTGGAATCAACCACTTCTTCAAAGAAATCCTTTGGTTCTTTTTTCTGGAGAATGGCTTTTAGAAATGAAGCTCTGAGCAGTAGGTGGGCTCATTGCTATGGGGGTGTCATTGTTCTTCTTTCCTTATCTGTAACTTCTTTCCTGAGCACGACAAACTTTTATTATCTACAGTATGTTTACTTATTTTGTTTAACCCCAATAAAAGATCAAGTGGTTTCAGAATTGCTATCCCATATCCCCATGAGAAACAAATTTACTTACTACAGTATGAGTCCACAATTTTTTAAGATTCATAATACATTCTGTGCTAAATCGTACTCACTATCCGCATGGTAATCATTATGATTTTTTCCAAGGAAGGACAACCATTACAAAAAGCATTCTCATACACAAATGAGAAGGTGCTTCACCTACTTCATTTCATTTCCTAAAAACTTCAAAAAATTATTTTTATCTAGCAAGTATTGTTTGGAAGTTAAGGTTGGAAACACTGTGTTTAATGCATAGTTTATAGTGTATGTCCATGCTTTACTGTTTTGGGAAGTATATAGTTCTAAATAAAAAGTAAAAGATGCCGCATAATTCCTTTAGTTTTTTTAAGTCAGGAATAATAATATTTTTTGCAGAATATGAAGATATAAATCTGCTCTGGGGAGTTGTGACAGGTGTCCTTGAGATTCAGGGGCTCAGATGAACGGACAAGGTAAAGTAACAGCTCTTACAGAATGTTGTGTAAATGAAGGCAATCCCCCTTTGTGGGTGGTGTGCACATGGGTGAGTGCACATACACGTATTATAGGCACATGCGTGTGCATGTACACGTATGTGTGGGCACACATATAGTCCAGGCCAGTGGCTCATTTTCCAAATCAGTTTCCTCATCCAATTAATGAAAGAAATATGTTCTTGATATGTGCTTTTTGTTTGAAAGATCTAAGCACTTTAAGGAAGGAACCTTGTGAATGTGTGTGTGTGTGAATGTGAACCTTGAGAAACTCCAAAATATTTTGGAATTCTCTTTTGCAGTTGTGTTAAAAAACAGCTTACATGTTACCCAAGATAGTCACATCTTAGATGATGATAGTAAGTGATATTTCCAGTTTGATTCTTTTGTTTATCACCCTTGGCGCTGAATAACTTTTGGCTATTTCAAAATTTGTTTCTAAAGGCTAAAAAATTTCCATCCCTTGAAGAATGGAACTTTGAGGATGTTAAGAATATGTTCCAAGGAGGGCAGTAACCCCAAAGAGGACACCCCCCCACCCCAGATGGCTCTTTTCCCCTAACACAAGTTGTGAAACTATTGCAGCATTTTTTTTTTAAGATTTTATTTATTTATTTGACAGAGAGAGAGAGAGAGCTCCTGTGCACAAGTAGGCAGGGTGGTAGACGGAGAGGGAGAAGCAGGCTCCCCACTGACCCGAGAGCCTGATGCTGGGCTTGATCTAGGACCCTGAGATCATGACCTGAGCCCACAACTGCAGCATTGTTAACATAACTTGTCATCAAAAGCTTAGAGTCACATCTTGAGTATAGAGGAAATCTCACAAAGATGCAGAGTACTTAAGATCCTTGACAACATTTTTGTGAGTTGATTAAAGATCCTGTGCTCTTGCTTCAGTTTCACATCTAGAGAAATGGGAGTCCCCAGAGAATAGAGGCATATGGCTCTAAGAGCAAGCCAGTGACTTACCATCCTGCATTGCCAGTGAATCTGCCCCTCCTCCACTACCTCCATCCCCAATCCAGATTCCCTCTGAGATTTGATGGCAAGGCCATGGTAGAAGGTTGTGATTTAGTGGGATGCATACTAGACTGGAATCAGACCTGGTTAGGAATCCAGTCATTGATCAGACGAGGCAGTACCCTTGAAAGCTTTTGTACCATATCGAGCACCCATTGGCCCTCCAGTGTTGATTTTGAATCTGAAATTGAGAAGTCGAAGCTTTGAAAGTCAAGGCTTACTCTATTTTATATGCACTGTTTAATAATGGGATAAAAATATATGCTAGAAGAGGTCAGGCTTTTAATAACCCAACATAGTGAATCTCTTAATTCTTAATAAAAAAGTATAAAAGATGAAATAATTTAGCCTGTAATTATTCTGCCAAGTCATGAGGTGTAAGCAGGTAATTTTAGAATGTTCTATAACTGTACTTTGAACCATAGATTGCATTAAAAGTCAGGGTAGTAATTTTTCAGGTCTCCCATGGCAGGATTTATTTTCTTAATATAGAAATGTTCAGTTCATCATGCAAGCATTTTTATATAGGTTAGACCTCTTCTCCATGCCCTCAGATTTCTTTCTGTCCATCTACTTACGCTCATCCATAGCACGGGAGCAATGCACTTATGAGCGCATGTTCACTTACGCACACGCACACACACGCACACACACACACACCTCAGTACATGCACATTAAAGCTAAGAAGGCATGCTTGGTCACCTTTTGCCTTATAATTTGGATTTGGGGAAAAAAAATCCTCCCCTGTTTTTCTTCTTTGGAGAAAACTTTGGAAAAATATATTAGCATCCTCACATTTATTGGCCTCATGCACTCCCATTCTTCCCTCATATGTAAGCCTCGTAATCTTGCCAAGGTTTTCTAATATTGGCACGTTAAATGCAGATTACAAGCCCCTGTGGGCTGGATTCACACTGGCCTCTTGGCTTTTTACAGAACCTTACATAACCTTGTCACTAGCTTGATGTTAAAGCAAATAATGCTAGCATCCTTCGTGAGGCCTTTGCACTGAAAACCGAGGAAATTCAACCACAATAAACATGCTGCGAATAAAATCAGGCACTGCTGTAATTATTAGGTCAGAGGCAGGTAAGCGCAATTATTTCTTTACTGAACAAAGACAGGTGGGGAGTAGCTGGCTCTACAATGAGAGGGCAAGGAGCATGGGGGCTGGGGATACTCAGTGTATAAGCCCACGTGTGTTCCAACACCCACATACTGCTTCCTATATATTTTTCCTCTCTATGCTATTCTTTTTCTTTGTTTTTAAAAGCAGTCCTAAATTGCTTAGCATTTTTTTTCGCTCCTCACACTTCTTTCTGTGCTTACAGGCAAGGACAGTAAATTAAGCATATCTAAGGATTTAATGCTGAAAATCACCTTGGATAATTGGCTTAAGGGGTTGAAGCATACTTTTCCCTCCGTCTCCTTGTCTTAATGCTACTTCTCCTCCGAGGGTACATCTGTCAATAATTGATGGAGCTTTCGTGGGTAAATGAGATGTTGCTTGGGACATTATAAATCATATTTGGAATCAAGTTTGTTTTCAAGCTGCTTTTAAAGTCTCAGTGCTGTGCTAACTGAATAGAAAATGCTAAATGTTTGACGGAGTAGTACAAGCCCTCAAGTGTTAAAGGCACGAGCCGGATTTAAGAGAACAAATGGAATTTATATCCTCTGAGGAAACAAGAACACATCTATTTTATCAGAAAAGCATGCAGATGTGGCAAGCGACTTCTAGAAGGCCACTGCCTGAGTCCCTACTGCGTGCTGGGCACTGTGATCTGTGATTCACTTAGGGTGCCTGAGTTAATCCTCAGAACAGACTCACCTGGCAGTTGTTATGATGACTCTTCTAGAGATGAAGAAACAGAGGCTCAGAAAGGTTGATTACCTCCTCAGTGTGTGCCGTGAGCAAGTGGTAGATTTGAAATTGGACTCAGTGGGACTGTGAAGTCCTTGCTCTTCTTACTCCACTGGAAGTTGGACATGCTTGGTGACGTGGTCTTCAGTCTTTGTTTGGTGGGGTCCTGGTGGTTTTCATGTGTTTGGTGTTGAGACAGGCCAATGGCGCCTACCACCAAGCCTCTTGCAGGTCTCTTAGCTCTGTTCCAGCCAGTGTGGCTTTACTTTTATCTCTTTTAGAGGGCTTCAGCATGAAATTTTGATAGAAAGGTTCTGCTGGTAAAAGGACTTTGAAAACCACAGCTGTGTGAGAACAGTAAAAAATCTATCTTATAAAATAAAGACATTAGCATATGTAAGAACATGTCTGCTATATAAAAAGTTGGAAAATATTTTGCTCCTTTCTCTGCCTCAAAATACATACCCAAACAACATTCTAGAATGGCCCTCCAATGAGCATTGCTTCGGCATGAGAACTAAGCTCAGACTGAGTCCTGGGTTTTCATTTTTGCTCAGTCTACAGTCTTATTTTCCTGTCTGTTCCCACATCTATGGGATGGAGACAATACTACTCGTTCTACTAACCTCAGAACCTGGTTGCAATGATCAAAGGAGACCAAAGATAAAAAGAACAATAGCTAGAATAGAAGGTATTGCTACTATTGCATTTTTTGTTTGTTTTTTTAAGTGATCTATCTGAATCTTTTAGTTAAGATTTTAAAGGCAAAATGTTAAGAGTTAAGGGTATTTTATTTTATTTTTTATTTTTATAATGATTTTTTATTATATTATGTTAGTCACCATACATTATATCTTTAGTTTTTGATGTAGTGTTCCATGATTCATTATTTGCGTATAACACCCAGTGCACCATGCAATATGTGCCCTCCTTAATACCCATCACAAGCCTGTCCCAGTCCCCCACCCACCTCCCCTCTGAAGCCCTCAGTTTGTTTCCCAGAGTCCAAAGTCTCTCGTGGTTCATTCCCCCTTCTGTTTACCCCCCCTTCATTCTTCCCTTCCTTCTCCTACTGATCTTCCTGCTATATCGTATTTCCATAAATGAGTGAAACCATATGATAATTGTCTTTCTCTGCTTGACTTATTTCACTTAGCATAATCTCCTCCAGTCCCGTCCATGTTGCTGCAAATGTTGTGTAACCGTTCTTTCTGATGGCTGAGTAATATTCCATTGTATATATGGACCATATCTTAATCCAGTCATCTGTTGAAGGGCATCTTGGCTCCTTCCACAGTTTAGCTATTGTGGACAATGCTGCTATGAACATTGGGGTGCATACGGCCCTTCTCTTCACTACGTCTGTAACTTTGGGGTAAATACCAAGTAGTGCAATTGCTGGATCATAGGGTAGCTCAATTTTTAACTTTTTAAGGGACCTCCACACTGTTTTCCAAAGTGGCTGTACCAACTTGCATTCCCACCAACAGCGTTCCCCTTTCTCCACATCCTCTCCAACATTTGTTGTTTCTTGCCTTGTCAAGAGTTGAGGGTATTTTAGCATGAGACAGATGGTGATATAAAAGGCGTAAAACTATTTTAAAAGCTTATTCAGAATAATTATTTTCAAGATAATGGTTTATTAAGTTCATAATATCTGCTCTTCAGTTTTAGTTATTCACAATATTGGCTGCTGTTAATTTTCAAACTTTCTAGTGAAAGGATACGATAATGAATCACTTTGCTTTTTTTCTCTTTCTTCCTAATTGTCAGGGCAAGTAAATGCTAAATTTGAAAGGATGAAATGGCTGATAGGAGACAAAAATTATCATTGACTCATGCTGATTGACGAGGAGTTGTTTCCTGAATGTCTCTGTCTGTCATTCTTCCTTCCCTTCCTCCTACTTTTCTTCCCTACTTTCCAGCAAACACTTATTAGACACCAACTCTGTGCACGTGTGAATATAGTCTTTGTTCTAAAGGTGCTCAGTCCAACATTTAAATAAATACACACTTCACTGTCATCAGTCCCATGCCAGGTCTGCCTTCCCCTTACATGACACCATTGCAAACATCAATGGGAGCCCTGAGGGCAAGATGCCCAGTGCACGTGGGGAGATCCAATTAGGTCTCTTGGTGAATGTTGAACTGCTAACAGCATGGATGATTTCATCTCCATGTTTCTTGGCTTCTTTGTTTCTAGTTACTTCTATTTCAACCCACTTGAACCCTGCTTATTCTCTTGGCCTTGTAAGGTTGCTCCTCTGTTGAAATCCTGGGGGCTTTCTATATTTTATGCTCTTTTTCTTGATTATCCTAGCTACATCTGTTTTTGACTACACTAAGACCTGAGATCTGTAGACACCTATTTCCATGATTCTCCTTCTTTCCTTTTCCCCCTCGAAGATCCTCCTGCCCTCTCCTCTTCTGCTTTTATCTCTTTCTCATTCCATCCCTCTGCCATCCCTCACTTTGAGAAATCAGAGACAAGAAGGTTAGATTAGTTATGGGAGACCTGAGGAGAATGTATGGAGAAAATTGAGAAGAAAACAGAATTGAGAACCAATACTTTAATATTTTAATCTTATTTTCCATTCTTCACTGAATCCTCTTCAGATTTTCTGTAACTTTCTCATATTTGATTTTCAATTATTTTGGCTCATAATAGGAGCAAATAGTTTCTGAGTAGTACCTGTGGGGGCAAGCTCTTCTTTTTACAGACAAGACTGCAATTGATTGTGCTGGGTTGTGCGATTGATGTCTGTTGGCACAACCGGACCTATTTCTTCAGGATTCTGTATTTGGAGGCATTCAGTCTCTGCCATTTGAAGACAGTAGCTCCAGAAGGTACTTCTCCCTGCAGCAGAGGCCAGGTTTGCGGTGTACTTGAGTGAAAAGTTTTGTTTGCTGTGCATTAAAAGGAGAATTAAATTACGGAGAAGGATTGAGGTGAAATTGCAGGAGCCTCCTCTCTGTCCAGCCTCATACTTAATTATACCCACTTTTCCCTACAGGGCTGTTTTTCTTTCTTGAATCCAGGTGGTGGGCACATGCTGTCGTGGCAGGTCCCAGTCAGGAGCAACATGTCCGAGGGTCTCAGATGGCTTCTGCTGCAGTCTGTCAACTGCCACAATCAGAAGCTCACAGTCTTTGGGGCCAGACTGCCCTGGTTCAAATCCCGGTTCTATCACTGATTGTCTGTGAGCCTGGAAAAGTGACTAATCTCTCTAAACCACTTAAAAAAATCTGTAAAATGGGACACACAAAAATGGTTTTTGTCGTAGGGTTGTGTGAGGATTAACTGAGATCATGATAGCTCTATCTAGTCCTTGATAATGATAAGACCTGGCATTTGTTGTAGGATTGAAATTCCTGCAGAAATCAGTAATGAGAGTTAGGACAGTGAATGAAGTTGAACTTTTCCTGATCACCTGAACTTAGGTGTTTGTCCAGGTGAATTTGTGTAACTCCTCTTAGTGTTTATCTTATCATATTGCTAGATACTCATACTAGCTGATGTTGAGTCAGACCCTGAGGTGACTGTTTTAACTTCAGGAGCTCATTTAATCCTCTTCAAAATTGTGCAAGGTAGGTGAAAGTACCCCATAGCAAAGATGAGACTATTGAGCCTTGGAAATGTTAGGTAATTTGAGGATTTGTTTGTCTGTGCTAAACCATTTGTTCACCTGCACCATGGCTTTTGATCAGCCAGTTATTGTCACCAGGTAGATTGTTTTTTCTGAAATTGTCTACCACTTCCACACCGGTCTTTAAATGTCCCCCTTTCTCCCCCATTTGGCACATACTTAATATTCTAGCTGTTCCTGTACTCACTCCTGTGTCTTCTGCATATTCAGGGATCACATCCTACTGCCTCTTTGCCCATGGAAAGTACCCTCTGCAGATCTAAACCTATCCTTTCTCTAAGGTTGGGCTCAGAACTTATCTTCTCTAAGAAACATCCATCCCGTGGTTGAGATGTGTATTCAATCTAGTGCTACGTTGATCTCCCCTTTTATGAATTCTTACCTGTGCATTTTAAAGAGTAGAACATTCTATAGTACATAGTCATTCTTATGTGAAATAGTAGTCATTGTCACCACCACATTTATTGACTACTTGCTTGGTGCTAAACTCTGGACAAGCCTTACCTCACTTAATCTCATGTGAACCGTACTAGTTAGGTTTATCTGTAGTCCTCGTTTTATAGATGAGGAAGTTGCGATTTTGAGAGGTTAAGTGACATACCTAAAGTCACCAGGATTCAAATATTCTCCCCTTGGAGCCCAATCTCTTATTCACCGTATTCGCCATCCACTTTAGTCCTGTGTTCTCAAATGCAATGTCAGGTCGCCCCTGGAGTTAATCCTGTAGTACCAAAGCACTTGATGAAGGGAATGTCACTGGTTGGTTCGTTCAGTGGATGATTTGAGTGCATATACTGTGCTTGTCATTGAGGATGGTACAAACAAAGGCCTGTTCTAATCCCCACCTCACTGTCTTCATAGGGGCATATCAAACCACTCAGTCCATAGAAAGTACTTCAATATCCCTTTGGTCTATAGAATGAGGGATGAGGAGTTATTGACCTATAATTAAAAACAGGTCACAGATCAATGGGTAGGTGTCCAATACCTTGAACTGATGATATTTGGTTCCACTACTCCATTTCTGGCGGCCAGTTGGATCCATTGATCAGATTTACCTTAATTACTTTTGGGAGGAAGCTCTTTAGTTTCTTCAGCGTCTGAAGAGAAATGCATGCAACTATTTTCTGGAGAAGATGAAGTTACACATGAAAGAGAAGATCATTAACAGTGACAATAAGGAGACAAAGGAAGTTGCAGTGTAACCTGGCTCTCTGCCAGTAAAATTAACAAAATCATAGCAATTGCTCCACTGTTTACCGTATGTCAGGCACTGCTCTAAACACCTTATATTTAGCTTATTTAATCTTTATTACAACCCTATGTGGTGGAAATAATATCTTCAGATTATCATAGATTTATAAATCATCTTAGAGAGATTAAAGAATGTGTCCAGGTTCACACAGGGCCATGAGTCATCACCTGGTCAGCCTGACACCCATGGCCAAATTCTAACCACTTTATTGTACTGTCTACCAGAGTCCCTTCTCTTGTCTGGAGAAGATAGTGGATAACTTCTTCTTACAGTTCTTGGTGGGAGGGGATGAGAAAGGGAACAGAAAGAGAAAAGACCCACCTCACATTGGTTGAACTCCAAGCACTGTGGAGGCACTTTATGTAATTAAAACTCTGTAAGGTCAGACTCCTCTCTTCATTTTACAGGTGAGAAAACTGCGCTTTCAAGGTTAAAGGACTTTCCATGTCTTTCTCTTGGCAAGTATGAAATTCAGCTTTGAATCAGCCTGTGCTCTTTCTGCCCCTCCCCCCCGAAGGATTTAAATAGAAGACCCTTGTTCCATAATGTATCTGTGAGCCATGGCAACATCTACATTCTGTGGCATTTTCCTTTTCATAAACAGCTTGTGTTTTGGAACTCTATTTTTGTAGTCCTCCTTAAGAAATTATATGTGCTGCAAAAAAGACTGAATGAAAATTTGAGTGATATGGTAGAACAAAAGGTCACTTACTAGGGCAAGGTTGAAAGATGGTGCCTTTCAGGGTTTTGTGTCCTATTCTTAACTCTTTCATCCACTAGTTATATGGAGAAGTGACAATACCACTTTATCTTCCTGGGGTTTAGTTTCTACAGTGAAAGAGTTGGAGGAGATGGTTTCAGTGTCCTTTACAACCGCAGAGCTCTATGATGGTTTGAAGGCCAAACTGGAGAGAGTTCGAGCTTCAGAAATGCCCTGGGGAGGATCAGCTCTATCTCCCAGTCCCTCCACACCTTTGCATACCTGCTGCAGGCCCTTGCCTCTCTTGCCCTAAGTCTTTGCCTTGCATCTTTTTACCACAGTCTCTTAGTTTGTCTTTAGATTTGCTGTCTTGCCTGAAGACCCAAAACACATATCCTATTTGAAACATTCTCATATTGTATAAGATGAAATAACCCATTGACAAAATGTTGAACTATCACAAAGCTCTTTACTTACTCAATTAATCACCTCTTTTGGGGAAATACAGAACGAACGATGGAATCTGTACCACTAGCTCTCACCTCAAACATTTTAGTAATGATGTGTCCACATGTAAAGCACAGATCTGACCAGCTCACTTCCCTGCTTAAAATCCTTTAGTTGACTCCCGCCATAGGATCATATCTAAGTTCTTCTCTGCCTCTCCTCTTTGTCTTGTCCTTCCTGCCCTGCACTCCTTGGACACACTGTGCTGTTTCGCACCTCTGTGCCTGTGCCCTCTGTCTAGCATACCTAGCCACTCAGCCAGTTCCTCATCACCCATTAGGTCTCAATTCTAGTGCCACTTCCCTTAGACTAGGAGGGTGCCCTGCCTTGATCTCCAGGCAATACCATTACCTCTGCTGATAATGAAAATACCTATTTTATCTGTTTCTCCCAACAAACTGGGAGCCTTTTAAAGAAACTAGGTTTGTATCTTATTCATCTTTGAATTTCTGGTACCATCATGGTCTCTGGCACACAGTAAGTGTTCAATAAATGTTTCCTAAATAAATGAGTATGTGGACCCCTCAGTGATAAAGAAATATCAGCTTGTAATTGCTAGGACATTGTTCTTTATGTGCAGCTGAAATGTCCTCTACTGGCCCAGATTTTGACCCCTGGAGTTATTCAGAACAATTCCCTTTCTTCCACCACAACACAACCTATTAAGTATTAGAATTTGGTTAAATCTTCTGTTCTCAGGGCTAAATATTCTTAGTTCCTCCATGTGCCTTGTTTCACTGGATTGCACATTCCCTCACCATCCTGCCTGGCCTCCCTTGCTTATATTCCAGTTGTCCCTCTTACACTGATATGCCCAAATCAGAACTCAAGGTACCAGTAATTATTCCAAATAACAACAGCCCCAGGGGAGTAATCCCCTCTTCTGCCCTGTTTACTAAACTTAAAAGTTACCTAAAAGTTGCAAAAGAGGGCAACTGACTTTAGTAATATAATACATATAATAAAGTATACATATGACAAAGTATATCAGTATATTTAAAATATAATAAAAATATTACAAACCCTTCCCCAGACCCAAAGCTCCTTGTGGTTTATTTTAGGACTCTCTTACAATAACACTGTGGGGGAGGGGAGGGCTAGGTACAGCTGTTATCTGTTCCCCTTACAGATGAGGAAGCTCAGAGTGGAGAGAGGGTTATGTTACTTTTTGGAAGGCATAATAAGAAAGTGAGTGGTGGAGACATGATTGGGTCCTGGACTGACTTGTTTAGAGCAAGTCCCATGTTCTCAGCCACCAACTATATACATCGATGCCCCATGAGCCCTCTGTAAGCTTCCTGCTACGTAGTGCAAAATGCACTCATTTCCAAGGTGTAGATGATACTTAATTTTTATCATGCTCTCAGGAATCCTTGTCCCCAAAGAGGTTAAGAATTCTTGTGTTAGAGGTAGACTGACATTGAGCTTATAGCCAACTTAAACACCAAATTCATTTTCCTATATACCGCTCCTAAACATCTTCCCTTCAGTAGTGTTACTGTGGTTTTCTGGATCTGCCTTTGGCACAGTAGTATACTTATCCCTGCTGAATTTCAACTTGGTACTTCTGTCTGTTTCAATGCCATTTCTCTTCATTATTGTACCTCTGTTCACATACTTGCTATTTCCTTAAATAATCTGGTGAGCATTCTATCTTGATTATTATCTAAACCATTGCTGGTAATGAAGGCTGACCCAGGAGAGGGTAGTGGCTATGAAAATGGTTTGGAAAGCCTGTGTCTTCTCTGCATTTTTTAATCTCTTGACATTGCTCCTCAGGAGTGAGAGTATCGTTGTCTAGATAAGCTGTTGCTCTCAACCAGTGGCAGCCTTGCTATGTCCCCAGTTCAGGATTTCTGAGAATCTGCTATTCAGGCATCTTAGGTGAGACTTAGTTTCACAGTATGGCATTTACTCTCAGCCTTCTTTGGCCATAGAAGGCTTCTACAGGCTTTCCAGTTAATCAGGAGTCATTTTCTTTCTGTACCTCTTTTGAAGCACATCCCGTCTCTTGCCTAACTCCCCAGTAGTTTCTGAGAAACCAGGCCCCTGTCTCCTATCAGGTTGCAGGAGTAAGGTCAAACCCAATTTCTTTTTCCCAAGTTGTCAGGTCATTTTAAAGAAAAACAGCACTCTGATTTTAAGTGTGGGACAGCTTTAAGTCTTCCTGTTTATTTGCCAACAAATCTGCAATATGGGCTACATCTAGAGACATTAAAGAATCCTTTCAAAAATACGTATTTTTAATTTCAGAGGAAAAGTTATCAGTGGCTTTAGATTTTTCTGCAAGCTTTAGACTGATTCATCTTCTCTGTGATTGGTAATACTCTACCTCTTTGTGCTCTTTTTAATCTTTTAGGTTTCCTACCTATATTTTGTCATCTCTGGTTTTTCTCCTTTATAACAAGTGTTATTTGATTCTATATTCATGATTTGTACCTTTGATTTTACTCCGTTTTTCAAAGCGATCTTTTTCCCATCAAAGGCTCCACCTGCTGATTGATTCTGATTCCCCCACTCACTCCCCCCCACCTTCTCTAATAGCATTTTGAACCATTTTTTCCCAGTTTCATATGAATCCTGTTAGTTTTTGTCATTCCTTAGGAAATATGTAAGTGTTGGCTCATGATTCCCTTTAACTTTTAATAGCCTTCAGTGTCAATCCCAACTTCACAAGCAAGGAAGTGCTGAAGGGACTCCATAGCAACCACCAATTTGTGTACCCTTTTCTAAGTTGGATGACACTTGGCATTTTGGCCTTTATGCTGGAGATTTATAAGGAAGATGTTTTAAATGTTACTGTTTCAAACCTTATTTTTCAAAGGTTTTCACTGTAGAGTGGTAAAAAGAGAACCAGACTTGGGTTTGCATTTCAGCCAGATCACTTATTTTTTTTTTTTTATAAGGATATGACCAGGAGTCTCTCTCTCTTTTTTTTTTAAAGATCTTATTTATTTATTTGACAGAGATAGAGACAGCCAGTGAGAGAGGGAACACAAGCAGGGGGAGTGGGAGAGAAAGAAGCAGGCTCATAGCAGAAGAGCCTGATGTGGGGCTCGATCCCATAACGCCGGGATCACGCCCTGAGCCGAAGGCAAGCGCCCAACCGCTGTGCCACCCAGGTGCCCCAGCCAGATCACTTATTGGTGGTGTTACCTTGGGCACCTTGCTTTACTTCTGCAATCTTCAGTAGCTTCCCATTTCAAATGGAGAAGCAACGCCCACTCTAACTGCGTAGGAACTGCCGCTAGGAACAGTCGAGATGAACTTGTGAAACATGAAATCACGCAGCACTCTGTAAGATAGAAGGTACTATGCCCACAGACAAAGCAGAGCTAAGAATTACAGACTGGTCATTCTCAGTTGTTCTTAGTTCTTCTTTTTAATTTCTGTAATTGAAGGTTTTTGAATTCCTATCTCCGCTCAGTTTCATATCCCATTTCCTTTCCCCGCCTCCCTGCCTGAGTACCCAGGAGCTGGCCCCCACTTTAAGTTGCAATCAGCATCCTGCTAGTGCCCAGACCAATCAGTGCTTCGGCCCTGCCCGGGCATTCTGGCTGGACAGAAGCCTCAGTGTGCTAACTAGCATGGTGTGGTGTGGATTCTTCACCTCTCCTTGCATTGCTTCTTTGCCCTGACTCCAGGTTTCTTCTTGTGACTTGCTCTGGCACATGGATTATTAGCAGATGTGATGGAAGCAGAGCCTCAAAAACCGTGTTTGGGCCTAGGGTTGCTCTCTTACTCTTGTGCATTAATAAAACGCCCTGTGAACATACGCAGCTTAGACTGCTGGTCCCAGAAGGAAGAAAGGGACATGTAGACTATGGTGGAGCATTCCATCTTCCCAGCTGGGGCCAATCCATTTCATCCACCAACCAGCTGACCCCAGATATGTAAGCACCCCCTGCCTAGATCAGCAGAGCCACCTGCTGACACCCGCTGGTGCCCAAGACTGTGAGCACAAACATTTGTTGTGATATGGCTCTGAAGTCTTGTGGTGGTTTGTTAGACATTTTAATCCTAGCCATAGGAAATGGATACAGTAGATGCCATAACCATCTGGCTTTAAGAACAGTGGTCTCAGAGTTTATGATCCTGAAAGTATAGCAATAGGCAAAGCTGAAGTTTCATAATCAAGAGAGACCTAGGGAAGGAATGACTAGAATGCTATTAAATATACTTTTAAATGCACAGATTCTTCAGTGTGAAAAGCCTCCTGTGGTGGGTAACCTGTCTCTTGAAACACCTCAGTGGTTAAGTAGAAATGACTGTGGCATTGAGTGATTTGCTGAGCCAGAGCCTCATACAAACGTTAAGCTACTCGGAAGGCATTGCTTTTAAAAGTTTTATACAGAGCTTCTTAGTCTGAAATTGAATATATTTTTTCCTTCCATTTTCACCAAGTGCTGGCAGAATGCTTGTGTAACTGCTGGACTCTTCCCAAATTATCACAGCACTTCAGGACACATTTTTCTAGACCTGTTCTCTGATCTATGTATTCATAAGTGAAACGTGTCTGTCCAGCCTCCATAGACCCCCTCCTGTGTGGTGTAGTAAAGGGGAGAGTGATACATGGCTGATGGTGGAAAGACAATATGTGAAGTATTAATTGCTATTCACCTACCTCTACTGACTTTTAATCCCATGACCCTGCTTCCTTTCCTTGTGTCTGAAGATATGTGAGGCTGATACTCCACATGGAGGGTGCAGTCAAGGAATACACACGACAGTGGAGGTTGTCAAGAGGACAGAGAAACCGATGTCCAATTTCTGAATTTTAAGGTTAAAAGTCTCAAATCATCTTTCCATATTTTTCCTTGATCTTTCCTAGTCCCAAATAATGAACCATGTACTAGGCTAAGAGACTCTAAGACCCCCATGTAAGTGTTAGGGTGGAGGGAACCAGTGTTGCAGAAGATATTGCTACAGTGTGGTAGTATTTGGGCCCCACTCTTCTGGGCATGTGGAGCATTGTACTTTCCCTTTCCCTCAAAGGTAGGCATGATCCTGTGACTTGCTTTGGCCAAGAAATTGTTCATGGAAGTGACACAGATCATTTCCTTGTTGAAGCACCTAATCGCTGGTGCTAGATGTTTCCAGCCTGCTTTTTTTTCCTTCCTGGTCTGCAAACCTGAGCCAACATGCAAAAGACAGATATCACGGAGAGTGTTCTGTACTTGTTATGGATTTTATATGAGTTAGGAATGAAATTTTACTGATCTTTTGGGTACAATTTATTCCTACAGCATAATCTGCTCTATTCTGAGTTGGATGTCTTCTGTTTCCCACCTGAGTGGCTGGAAGGGAGAGATATCACAAAGATTCTCATGCCACTCAACATGGGAGGGCTTGACGACAGATCCTACTGTACCATGTCCCAAAGGTTATGTGAAGCAGTAACTGACATTTCTCGTGTCCCAAGCAAGGATGCATATTTTAGTGTGATAGAAATCTGGATATCCAAAGGGGTCTCAAGGTCATGACAAGGGGATGTATCTATAAGCGGTGGCATGGTTAGTCAATCTGAGACCAGATGAGTGAGTGCAAGCCCATTTTGGAGTGGGGCAACACTGAGAACCAGATATTATGATTGTATATATCAATGGATGTCAACTCTGGGCAACCACAGAGATGCTTTCTCATAGATACTGCATTGCTGTGTAAACACTTGAGATAGAGTCAACACCAGGGAGAAGAAAGGGGCAAATCCATAATTTGATTAAGTATTATAATGAAATACCTAAGAAATTACTGAGGTTGTTGAATTTACTTTGAAGTGACTAGATTCAATTTGTTATCAGGAAGCATGAAGGGCTTGTGACAGAAATTATTTCAGTTATAAAGAAGAAGTTCTTTTTTTTTTTTTTTAAAGATTTTATTTATTTATTTGACAGAGATAGAGACAGCCAGCGAGAGAGGGAACACAAGCAGGGGGAGTGGGAGAGGAAGAAGCAGGCTCATAGCAGAGGAGCCTGATGTGGGGCTCGATCCCAGATCGCCGGGATCATGCCTTGAGCCGAAGGCAGACGCTTAACCGCTGTGCCACCCAGGCGCCCCATAAAGAAGAAGTTCTATTTTTGCAGATCTGAGCTTGTGGCTATGAAAATCACACACACCTGTTTTTTGCAAGAGTATGGAACCAAACAATTTTCAAAGAATGGGATTAATGATTTAATAGAAAAACATAAAACCGTGTTATTTCACAACTTGGTTATTATTCTTGGTGGTGAGGAATTATTGTATTCCCTCACCCAGTTAGAACCCTCCTGGGCTTCCTCTTGAGAACCTGGACCTGACTATTACCATTGGACACTGGGCTGTGCCTACCCACCTGCCTCTGTAAGATCAGCCTCTTGGCTGAGGTGCTTGAGCTCTGGCTTACTGTGTTGGGTGGGTCTCTAGCAAGGTGCTGGCTGCCTCAGGGACAAAACTGTAATCAGGCTACTTTGCCAAATGATCAGCCTGCAAAATGACTCTTGGTGTTCAGTGGCCCATAACAGTGGGCACAGATGTTGGATGTGTCGGATATTCTTTTGTTGGTTAGCAGTCCCTCGTTGATGTAGACACATTGAAAAAAAGAAAAACTATTTAAAATCTATACATGAGATGAAGATACCCACAAAGGTACAGAATAATGCCATCATTCAGATCATGCTACACATTTGACAAGTACTCATTAGAAAAATGAAATTGAGTTGCAAATGGTTTAGAGTAACTGGTTTAAAATAGTCTTTCAAATGCCAAGAATGTGGCAAAAAAGAAAAATAGCATGCTCTGAGTGATGTAAGAATCTCAAAAGGAGTTGAAACATGAGCAAACTCTTTTGTAAGCATATTAGTATAGAGCTTTCATTAAACCTACTCAACAGCTTCATGAAGAAGATTTATGTGTGCTGATAGATGAGAAAACTGAGAGGCAGACAATGACTTCTTCAGTGTTATGTAACCAGGGAAATAATACAGTTCTTTGTTTTTAACCATCAGGTCTAAGCTCTATTTTAGCACCTTTAGAGACTTCATAGCCCCTTGTTTGGACTCCTTCCCCATTCTTATTGGTGCTCCTGATAGGTGAGATTGCTTTAGACAGACTTAGGTGAATATTATCCAAGTTTTCACTTATTTTTTGCTTGGATGGACTGTGGTTTGGGGAGGCAGCTTTGAATCCTGACTTAGGGGAACGTCCCCATTTTTTAAAAAAGATATTATTTATTTGAGAGAGAGAATGCACCCATGAGCAGGGGGTGGAGCAAAGGGAGATGGAGAAGCAGAATCTCCACTGAGCAGAGAGCCCGATGAGGGGCTCGATCCCAGAACCCTGAGAACATGACCTAGGCAGAAGGTAGATGCTTAACCGACTGAGCCACCCACGCACCTGGGAAAAGCCTCATTTAGGTTTGCTTAAGTCAGTAGTTCTCAGCCTTGGCTGTACATTAGAACCACCTGGGAAGCTTTTCAACCTCACTGGTCCTTGGAATCCACTTCAGTCCAGTTAAATTATAATCTCTGCGGGGTGGAGCCCAGACATTTAGAAAAGATCCTGGGTGATTCTAATGTGTAGCCCGGGCTGAGAACCACTGGCTTAACATTTTAACACATTGAAAATCAGATTCTAACAGGAGAAAACAATTAGTGCAGGTGCTAAGTCAACGTGCTAAGCAATCTGTGATATCAAAACAAGTAATCATCAGTAGGAGGTAGAGAAAAGAACTCTAATCAGTCATTAGGAAGGCCCACTGGGATCTCTACCTCAGGATGTTATTCCAGAACTTGAGAAATGAATGAGCTCTTAGTTTCAGTACTGGCATTGAAATTGCTTATTATTTCAGAGTTTTAAAAAGAGAAGAGGGAAAATAAATGAGGAAACTCTGTGGGGGCTGATGCTTTGGAATTTTCCCAGGCTTTCATATTTGTGAAGTAGGGTGTTGGATCAGGAATGGGATGGAAGCTTCATTTACCAGCACATGTTCTGTGCAGGGGGACACAATGAAGCCAGCACCTGCCTGAGAGGAGTTGACACTCTACCTAGAAAGACTGGACCTGTATCAAGAGTGATCTTTTTTTTTTTTTTAATTTTTTAAAGATTTTATTTACTTGAGAGAGAGCACAAGAGTGAGAGTGAGAGCAAGAACACACAGACAGAGAGGGTGCTGAGCAGGGAGCCTGATGCAGGGCTCCATCCCAGGACTCTGAGATCATGACCTGAGCCGAAGGCAGACGCTTAACCGACTGCGCCACTCAGGCTCCCGTATCAGAAGTGATTTTACAATAATGTGGCTGAGTCCACAAAGTACATTTAAAACTTAACTCCTCATTTAAAGCTGTATCTTGAAGGGTGCTACAATGGGGGCGCCTGGGTGACACAGTCAATTAAGCGCCCAACTCTTGGTTTTGGCTCAGGTCATGATCTAAGGCTCATGAGACCGAGCCTCACGTCTGCCTTCGTCTGGCTCCATGCTGAGTGTGGAGCCTGCTTAAGATTCTCTCCCGCTCCCTTCCCACTGCCATCCCCCGCCCCCCGCACATGTACACTCTCTGTCTCTTAAAAAAAAAGGGGGTGCTACAATGAATCACGGTAGGACATCCCAAATGCTAAATGAGTGTTAATCTCAAATCATACAATATAGTTGTGAAAAAACAATGTAGCTTAGCAATCATTTTCTGTTTCCCTTATCTGTGCTTACACTGAGTACAACATGTGTCCATTTTAGCTTTTCACCATTACTAAATTCATCCTCTTTGTATCTTTAGTGTCTCCAGTTTAGGCATTTCTTTCCTGGCCTTTAGGAAGAGTCTCTGTGCCTTCTTCTAGCTCTTCCGAATTCTAGTCAATTTCTGGCTAAAGAAGACACAGGATGGCTCTCCAGTGTCTGGAGGAAAAGATTCAAGATCCAAAGCATGACATTCAGCCTTACTACTCTAAGGATGATTCTCAGGCCAGCAGCATTGGCCTCATATGGCAGCTTGTTAGAAATGCAGAATCGTAGAGGCTGCACTTCATACCTTACCTATTGAACTAGAACCGGTATTTTAACAAGATCCCTGAGTTATTGGAGCATACAATAAAGTTTGGGAAGCACTTGTGGGTTATAGGTCTCTTACGATCTGGCTTCAGCCTTTTGTTTTTTCCTTTCTTCTTCTGGCCATTGCACGTTCCAGAAATATCAGATACACCTCAGAGGGACTGTCCTTCTCAACACAGTCCTCTTGGCAAATACCAGCTTGTTCTTTAAGGATCTCTCTCTGGAGCAATTTCCTTTGTGAAGTTTTCCCTGTCATTTCCTGGACAGTTAATCCTGTCCTCCTCTGACAACTTACATTATGTATAGAAAACTCTAGTGTTGAAATTGCTTCTTGACCTGTTGCTTTTGCTCACCAGCCCATAAGTGCCTGAAAGGCGGGTCTTGTGTGTTTCTTATCTCAGTATGCCTGGTTTGTAGTACAGGGCAGAGCCCATGGCAGTCAATTAGTATTTCCCATTTATTGTTTGGAATTTGGTCTGATAAAAGCCTTCACCTGCAGGTGTAATTCTGCTTCAGCTTCAGTCATATATGAAGAAAAGGATTCTTGGGGCGCCTGGGTGGCACAGCGGTTAAGCGTCTGCCTTCGGCTCAGGGCGTGATCCCGGCGTTATGGGATCGAGCCCCACATCAGGCTCCTCCGCTGTGAGCCTGCTTCTTCCTCTCCCACTCCCCCTGCTTGTGTTCCCTCTCTCGCTGGCTGTCTCTATCTCTGTCAAATAAATAAATAAAATCTTTAAAAAAAAAAAAAGGATTCTTAAGCTTATTCTGGGCCTTATAAGCTGTAGTATTAATTTTCTTCACTAAAAACCACTGGGTATCCATATTTTTCCTGTGTAATAGCTTTCCTCTTTATCCACAATACCTTCATTTTGGCCCCGCCTTCTGATTTGGGCTCAGCTGTATCTTAGTTTTAACTTGGAGTTGTAGCATGGCTCTGGTATCAGCAGGAGATGGGAAGCAGCTGGCCCAGGGCCATCTGTCCTCACAGGCTTTGGGGCTGGCAGTCTTCTGCTCCTTCTTAGACATTGGAGTCTTTTTCCAAGCTGCTTCTGGTTTCTTCTGCCTAGATATCCTTCCTCCTGTTTTTTCTAAGACACTCTGCCTATTGTGTGAATTTTCTTTCCTTTTACTTCCTTCATAAACCATCCAGGTTTTCCCAAGGACAGAGTTGCCAGGTTTATCATATAAAAATAAAGGCTGCTCAATTAAATTTGAATTTCAGACAAACAACAAATCATTTTCCAGCATAAGTATATCCCATGCAAAATATAGAACATATTTATAGTTAAAAAAATCTTTTGTCATTTATCTGAAATTCAGGTTTAACTGGGCATCTAGTGTTTTATCTGCCAACTCCCCCAAGGGCTTAATCTTTGAAAATCTCACACCTTTTATCTTTTCTAAAGGGAGGAGGTAGGGGGCACCTGGGTGGCTCAGGTGGTTAAGTGTCCGACTTTTGATTTTGGCTCAGGTCATAATCTCAGGGTCGTGAGGTCCAGCCCCAACGTGGAGCTCTGTGCTCAGTGGGGATCTGGAATCTGCTGGAGATTCTCTCTCTCCCTTTACCTCTCCACCCTCCAACTTAGTCTCTCTCTTTTTTGCTCTAAAAAATAAATAAAGTGAGGAGGTAGAACAGTTACCAATTTGAAGGAGAAAGAGAAAAATTCAGGGAGAAACAGTCACATGTTAAAATTTCATGATACCATCCTGTCGAAATAACTATATTGAATGTATATAAAGGGCTCATTTTCAAGTAAAAGAAAAATCTTCAGTGGCATATAGAAACTTTGGTAACCTCTCACAGGTAATTTGTATTTTCAGGGAAGTTGGTTTCAGCAGAGTTGGGAGGTCGCAGAGAGTAGCAGTGAAGAGTGCAAGTTACAGAGTCAACCCTTTCTTTCTAATCCTGATGTGACATCAGGCAGCTCACTTCTTTTTCTGAGCCACAGTTTTCCCCTTCTGCAAATGGAGATAATAACTGTATCTACAAAACAGGAATTTTTATGAGGATTAAATCATGTCTTGGCAGATGGTTAAGTACTCAATAGGTTATTTGCCAGTACTCCTTCTACTACTAAATGGTTATCTCTAGTCAGTGTGTTGAGCATTTCTCCAGGAAGCCAGGAAACACTTTTACATTTGATTATCAGAACAGTTGAGAGGAATGGTGTGGTTGGAGCTGGATTTGAGACATATGGATGGTATGAACTTTGCCCCAGGTGCTCCTAGTCCAGTTGATTACCACTGACTTTAGATGGATGTGTAATACACAGTTGCACAGAATAAGTCCTATTCTTCTGAGATCCAAGTGAATAGGACTCTTTTCACATGTGTCCAGGGTCTTTATCAAAATGAAATGTTGCTTTTAAGTGGAAATGTTTTTGCTTTTTAAGAAGTACACTGAGAACAGTGTGGGAAAATAAATGACCCCAAGACTCTATGGTTGTGCAAAGAAAGATGCTCTGACAAAGGAGTATTTTAGGAATTTTAAATACATGCTAAAATGTGGTTTTTTGAACAATTTTGAAATTAAATTATCAAGTATTTTTTATTTAGAATTTTAGAAATTTAAATACATAATTATCCTTGATAGCTGCAGAAAAGGCAGTGAAGATAAATACAATAGGAAAAGAATCTGATTGTATGGAGATAAGCACTGTAAATATTTTGTGGTAGACGTGATGTTTTAATAATAAGTATATCTGTATGGTATATAAATAACTAGTAACCATTCATATGTATTTATATATAAGTATATGTTTATATTTAAATGTAATAATACATATTTTAGACAGTACACATGATATAATATATGATAGATAATATAGTATTATTAAATATTATGTAATAACAAATAGAATAAATAAATATTTAAAAATATGTATCTATAACCAGTGAGTTATCTTATATAATTTTTTTACCTGACTTTTTAAATAAGATTTAACTTGGTCTTGTAAGTTTATTTTTTATATATGAGGGGTATTAATACGAAAGAATATAATTATCCAAGACAGTCTGAAGAATTCTGAAATGCATAGCTATTATACAGGTAATTTTGATCATCACATTCCAAATAATCTGCATAACATTTTAGCAAGTAACAAAATCACTAAATTTTTCATAAGATGGGTGCCAAGTGGCCATAATTTTGTAATACAAAGATAATAAGAGCAGTTAATGTTTCTGTTAAATGTTAATACCCTAACTCATTCATTTTATTCAGCTATTCGATTAGCCACTTAAGTTTCATTGGGGACATTATAGGTACTATGTTTATAGTGGCTAACCAAATGGGCATGGGATATGCCCTTACAGAGATCAAAAATCTAATGGGCATGGTAGATAATAAATAGGCAAACAAATTAATATATAATCAAAAATTTTGATAAGAAAAATAATAGTGTGCTTGGATTACAGATAATAATCTAGCCTAGGATTAGTGAGCAGGGCAGGCTTAGACATAATACAGAGATAAGAAGTGTTATATTTGTCGCTCAGTATTTTAAATCTCATCAAAAACCAGTGAGGAATGTTTTATTAATATCCATTTTGTAGATGTAAATATGAGACTCAGAGAATTAGAAAAACATACCAAGTTAATTCTAGTTGTGGTGTGGGAGAGTGTTTTGAAGTGTATATTTTTGTTTTTTTTACTGCTTACCCACGAGAGCCATTCCTTACAACTGGGGTTTGTGTAATGCCAGAGTAGCCTGGACTGATCCCTGGAGGTTAAAGTCACCAGATGTCCATAAGTAGTAGTGACAGGTTCCATTTAATCTTCCTTTCTCATATTTATTTATTTAGAACACAACTCTGAAATGCATTTTTAATAAGGTAGAGAACTATTGGCTTTAGGACAAATTTTAGAATGTTTGGAGCAATGGATACATAAATATACTTTAGGATCTTTCGTAAACATGAATTTGAGCAGCTGAGCTTTTGGGAAGAAATGAAGAGCAGAGTTCAAAGGTCATCAGTGCTACCAAGCACCTTGGATACAGGGATTACTATGTAGGGCAGATCCATGTGCTAGGACAACCAAGGGGGCAGCAGATAGAATCAGGATCCTATAGAAATACTGGACCCCCAGCCCAACAGGAATCTAACTAAGGTATGCACCTGAATGGGTCCTTATATCCTATATGTTTAGTGGGCTTCAGAGCACCTATGATCAGAACTAGAATCTTCCTCAGAAAACTGTCCTATGTCTGTTTTAACACAGAAGTTTGAATAGGTGATGAGGGCTCAGTGTTTTGCTCTGTATTACAACATAATCATAGTATATTTGTCTTAGGTAACTTCTAAAACAGATATTTTTTATTTTCTACCGTGATTATAAACAAAAAGAAAACCCAATCAATAGTGTGTCTAATTGAATAGTATATCTTGTTGAATCCTGAGGAAGCAGAATAATTAGGTACAAATGACCATTGGCTATACACGATCTGAATCTTGGAGGATATTTTTCCACTTGGAGAGATCTTGGAAATGGTGGCCAAGGATGTCATCAGAGGACTTCGCCTTCTTCTCTTGCTATATATAGTTAGGGACATTGAGAAGGAACCATTAATACTCACTTTGGCCAGAATGCCTGCTCCTATGGAGAAGTCACCTCCGTAGTAGAGTGCCATCCTGCTGCCACTGCTGAGGAATGTCATGACTATTCATTAGCCATCAGGCCCGCTGCACCGGCATCTATGCAATTGAAGCACTTTCATATTAACACTGAAATGGTAAACTAAATCTTTAGGGCCTGGAAGTGCGTCTTAGGAAACTTCTGAACCTTCTGGTTAGTTGAGGGCAGGGCCAATGGGATTTTTTTTTTTTTTTTTTTTTTACTAGAATTGGCCTTGAAAAGTGAAAGACATTTATTGACAGAGCCTGTAAGGCAACTTAAGATGAGCTGGTAGAATTCACTGTGTCACAGCGATTATGGACCTAGAGAAGTTGGGTGTTTAAAAAAGTAGCAAATTCCATCCCAGGTCACCTTTAAGTAGATATTATAAATCTTTAAATACAAGTTACTTTTCTTCTCAGTGGGAGGCTGGTGAAGATTGCTAAGGTGACTCCCATTTATAAGGAGCTGGCGTAAAAGATCCTGGCAGCTATTGTTCCTGGTAATCAGTTCCTTCTCCACTATCCTGAAATTACTTTCAAGGTAGTTCATAAACAGGTTTACAGTTATTTTATGGCTTGCTGTTTAATAGTACCTCCCTAGTCTGAATTTTGCTCAAGATATTTTACCTTACCAACAGGGCTTAATTTACTGGCTCTATTAGACACGGATACCACGTTAGAGAAAGCAGTGAGGTAGGTGTTTTCATCCTGCATAAAGTGTATCTGCTATCTCTTTAAGCTCCAGTCTGTTACCTTGCATTTGGCGAGAGCCAATTCTGTATTTTTCTGAGGAAGAATAAAATGTGGTTTAATTGTGGTACCTAACCTAGTACCTGGTATGTAGTAGGCACCCAACGAACATTTGTTTATTGACAGTTCATTTAAAACTTTATTGGTTGCTTACTCTGACCAGACCTCATGTCATACACATAAAGTCAGTGTAGTCGGTCCACTGTATGTCTATGGATGAATGAATGACTCCACTCAAGGTCATTATTATCTGTGGAGGAGCTCCCTTTACATAAGTAGTGATAGAACTAAGTGGAATCAGGTGACTGAATGTTGGATGGCTAACAACAAAGTTTAGTTAAAACACTCAGGAGGTACAAAAGTAATAGTGATAAACTTCATAGAGGTTATCTCTGCGTCCCTACAAAGTAAGTTACCAACTTTAGAGTGCTGTGCTTGAATGTAAATGACATCTGTCACCTCACTGTGACACCAGTGCTCAAGGAAACATTTAATATTGGAACTATCCATGTTTATTTCCCCAACATCATGAAAGGTTGAAATGTTTTTATGTTTTGAATCACAGAAGTCCTTCGTCTTGAGTCTGAGTTTCAACTGGACTGTCCCAGAGGCTCACAACAGAGATTGCTTTCTCCGTAGAATAATGTGAGTTGTTAAAAGAGAGGAGGGAGAGGGAGAAGGTGGAAGAGAGAAGGAGAGAGGAAGGAAGAGAGGGACAGAAAACCCTCTTTGTAATGACTTCTGGAATTCTCTAAATGGACAATAGTGACAGAGTGTTATGCAGGATATGAAAAAATGATACAAACTCAGGTTATGTGAAAACAGGGTCATTTACTTCTGATCTAATGGTAAATGAAAATATAAAATATATGTATATAAAATACATAAATATTTATAAATTATTATTCAGTATTTAGAAATATTTATAAGATACATAAAATATGTATTACACATATATAAAATATGTGAAAAACATTAACAACTGTCGTAAAATGCACACAACAAGCTTTGAGTAGTAACGTCCTGGAAAGAAATAGATAAAATCATTAATAACAGTTACTTTAGGATGGAGAGACAATTATTTTTAAAAAACATTTCAACAGTGATCATATTTTAACTATGAAAACACAAACTCTATTTTTTAAAAAAAATAGAATTGACATTTAAGAGAGAAGCCTTGCAAGGAGATGAATCCCCTTCAAGATTGCTCCAAGGAGGCAGGAGATTTATTTACTTAGCATTATACATTTTGATTATGGAGAAATGCTTTAGCTCCTAATTATGCTGCACTGCGGCTTCCATTTGATGTGTGCTTATAATACCAAAGTGTTTTGTGAGAGTGTTCCGAAACAGTTCTAGTCTTAGCTGGTCCAAGGTCACACAGTTCCACCCTGGATCCTGTCCCATTGGAGGCCAGTTAAGGGGAACACAGGCAGAGCTGACTGCTCATGGAGGCACCACAGTGCTGAGGTACAGAGAGCTCAATCAAGACTGTGAGTGGCTCATGTGAATTGTGGAAAAAGTAACTAGGGATAAACTTCTCCAACTAAAGTATTCACTAGCGTTAGAGAGCTTCAGGGATACAAGTTTACCTAAAGTCAAGTGTACAAAGATGCCATACTGGATTTTTGTATCATCTCTTGCCAGGATATGGCTGACTCTGCATTCCAATAAAGCAAACCTAATAGCATCTAAATTCTGTTTTCTATGTCTTCCAAAAGAATATACCATCAGTGAAAACTTCTCATTAGTAAGTTCAACTTAAAACACATAAAGTTATTTGAATAATAATAGTGATGATGTTGGCCAGACTAAGTTCTTATGATAGAAATGGTATATTTATAAAACATTCTGTTTGTGTTTCAGATCTAAATTAGCCCTTTTAAAAAAAGATTTATTTATTTATTTTTGAGAGAGAGACAGAGAAAGAGAGTGGAGGGAGGGGCAGATAGAGAGGAGAGAATCCTCAAGCAGACTCTGCGCTGAGCATGGAGTCCAACATGGGGCTCGATCCCAGGAGCCTGAGCTCATGACCTGAACTCAAACCAAAAGTCTATGCTTAACTGACTGAGCCACCCAGGCACCCCTAAATTAGCCCTTTTATATTGCATGGAAGAAAACTCTAGACTCTCTATTTATTTCTTGCCAGAACAGATTCAAGATTTCTTCTTTGAGCACACCTTTAACTCTTATTTTGCATCCCTCTGGGACACAGTTACACGTAAGAGTCTTAATCATGTTGGTGCCAACAAGGCTGAACTTGGTGCTCAACATATAGTAAGACCCCAATAAACATTTGTTGAATGAAACTGATGAATTCCTGATTTCTTTCTTCCTGTCTTCATAGTAGCAGCATATGGGCCCCTCCATCGGGATTGTCTGAAATGACTTGGTGGCTTTACCATGGGTAAGGTGACTGTTCTGCCTGTTTTAGGATCCCTTCCTCTTAGGGGAATGTAGATGTCACTTTTTGCTTACTCTTCTTACTCCTCCCCTTCTGCTCACATTGGATTCTGTTTACTGCATGGTCTTCAGATGTGATGGTGTAGTGTGTCTCTGTGGTCAAACACCTGCCCTCCTTCTTTCCTTGGAGGTGACTTTGGAGTGCATGTCGGCCCAGTTTCATTTCTGAAGCAACTCACATCTGAAATTCTGCCTTAAGTCACCTTAACCCAATTTAAAGCTTTCTTGTCCTCATAGCTTTTATAGATAAGCAGCATATGTCTTGCCTAGCCATCAAATCTAATAAGAGCAGACAGTCTTGTCTCTCTGATGGTTCCTGTGTAATCATCCCACATCCATGTGTCATCCGACACAGAACCTTTTGTCAGGTTAGGAGAGTGAAATTCATGAGTTTAAAAATAGAGGACATCCTCTGTGGAGTTGCAGCCATACCAGCGTTAGACTTTCTTCAAAAAGGGACTACACAAAAACTGTCTGGCTGATGGCAGCAACACAGGATGAGCTGTGGACTCCTTCAGAGGCTGGTATCTAGGACCACTGGTCCAACTGACACCGACACTGGAGTTTTGGCCACTGATTAGCATATTTCCTGGGCTGAACATTGCCCTTTGCCTGAACTCTTTAAACGCCGTGCGTGTTGCTGTTGCTTTAGCCTCAAGAGTGTCATAGCTGCCCTTTTTGTGGTTATTGCGTTGGCCTCCTTTGGTTCTGATGCCACAGTGGTGCCCTGATAAGAGAAACATTAAGGAAGAATAAGCAAAAATAAATAACAAATAAATGAAACAGGATGGAAGTCACAGCACAGCACAGTTACCATTAGGATATTAACTCCAGAAAGAGGACTTTTTAAGTGTTAAAAAGATACTATGTTAGAATGTTGTACCATCTTTTGCCAGTTTATAGCTGACTCTGAATTAGGATAAAGCAAAAACAATAGCAACTAAGCTCTGTTTCCTAGTATGTCCTCCAGAAGAACATACCAGCAATTAAAACTTCTCATTAAGAAGTTCAACTTGTAACACATAGTTGATTTATAATGCAGGCCTGTTTGAATAATGATGATGATAATAAAGGTACTTACAATGTTATAAGCTAAGTGTTTTACATATAACTCCTCCCTAAGGAGGCTATGAGGAAGGATTTACTATCCCCACTTTATAGATGATAAAACTGAAGCTTAGAGAAGTGACTTTTTGGAGGACACATGGCTAGTAAGTGCAGACCCTTTATGTACCAGCTGGTGTTTTATCAGTGAAGCAAAGTAACTTCTGATGGTGATGTGGAGTAAAGAACTTATTATAAGGATTAGATCTTTGTCAGCTGTGAAACTTGATGAAGTCTGAGGGAGGCTTTTGCCTCTGCATCTCTAGTGATGGGCTTGAAGTTGTTGGTAAGTGAAGAGGATTTATTATAAGGATTTAGAGATATCTTATGGAACTTTGGGCCCCAACAAGTACTTGGAATCAGTAACTGGCAAGTCATCAGGAACCAATGTGCTGGGGCATTCTCTGTGTCTGTGTGTTTCTCCCTCTTTTCTTCCCTTTCTATCTCTCCGTCTCTCTCTCAGCATGGACTTTTGTCTCTGCTTCTCTGTGAGCATCTGCTATACTTCTCTTTCCAAAGGCTGATTTTTTTCTTCTTTTGTGCCTTTGGTGGAAGATGGACACTTCTATAGCTACCACATGTATTGATTTTATATCAAATGGCCAACAGAGAATGACCTGGGGCCTTGAACCCTAATCTAGATTCCAGAGATACAGAATCTCATTGGCCCAACTTGGATCAAGTATCCAATCAACTGTGACTAGAGAGGAGTATAATGAAGACAAGGAGGGTCATGGGTGGGCAGCCACCTCCAAAAGTATGTTACAGCCAGAATTGTTCTGGTACTATATGAAGAATGAGTCTCATGCAGGAAGTGATAATGGAAACACAGAAAACAATTAGAACACTGTCATATCTACTCATTTCTTTAATTTAGGTCAGTGCAACAATGGTGGAGGTGGAGGGAAGTGGTGAGGTTTTGGATAGTTCTGAAAGCTAATTTGACCTGCTTCTACAGCAGTCTCCTGAAACTGATCATGTGAGAGGGCTAAGATTTTACTTGTAAAATGTGAGAGGGCTAAGATTTTACTTTTAAAGCCAATGTATTCATTTCCAAGGAAGGGTTACATTCTATCTGGATTTTCATGGTTTTTCAGATAATGGTAGAATGGTTATAGAGATATAATCTGACTTCCACTTTCTGAATTCTTGAAAAGAAAACTGAAGATCAGAGAGATCAAGGGATTATGAAATATCTCTTTTAAATTTAATTATATTTTTTAGCCATAATCTCTCATCCAAATTGCACAGATCTTTTAGGAATGTATTTAGAAAAGAAACTCAGTGATCAGAACTACACTTGACAGATTGGGTTAATCTTCAGTTTTTCAAGTGAATTGGGATTAAGCTAAATTATTCTCACTATAACTTAAAATAACTACTTTCTCTACCAAAAAGAACAAGCATTTAAGTTGACAATATCTTGGTTCTGATTCTGCAGATGTCTCTAGTTTGAACATACGGTGATTGTACTTACCACCTGTGCTGAAATTCTTGCAAACACTGGGGATTTGAGACCAAATGTCAGCTCCAAGTTTGATATTTATTGGCTTCAGTAACTCTTCCTCATAACCTTCTCTCAACCTTAAAATAGTTTAAGATTATTGTATTTGTCTGAGTGTTAGTGAGAAAGTCATTACATTGTGGTGGAGAATGGTATTTGAGCAACTGTGATGACTTGTTTCAATTCTGGAATATTATACTTTTCTTTGTCATCTTGGGGCTTTCTAAGCCACTAGCTCCTCTCCTTAATATATTGTAATAATTTTTTTTTGTATTTTGTTATTTTCATTTTTATAATTTCATCATCTTATGCGAGTTTAAAGTCATTTACAAAAAGGAAAAGAGTAAAAGATTCTCCTTAGGCTCCAACACATTTAACTTTTAGTACTGAAATACTTTTATGCTGTTCTTATTTTATTGCATCTATTAATATTTATGTACAGTTAAATTCCCTTATAATATTTTCCAAGAGACCAAGCTTTAATATTATAGGCAGAACAATGTGAAATGTATAATACAGTGGATGTGGAGGCAATTTACAATAGTTAGCCTGCAGGTAAGACACTTCTTAGCATAATACATCGGAAAAAATATATCTCATCTTATTCCATAGACTTGAAATGGCCACTATAACAAGGCAGGTTTGAAAAAGAATTGTTACTATATAAGCTTTAAAGAGAAGGTAGAATAGAATTAATAGAATCAGGGGCTGAAGTGGAATACGTTGATATGATTCTTATGGACTCATTTTGGTCAGATGTTGAAAATTTTTGTTTTTGATCAAAGGGGTATATGTAGATACATTCCCGCTGTTTTGGTTTTTTTTTTGTTCCTCTTTCATAAATGTTGAACATGAGTTGTAGACATATTAAACAGTTTGTCCAAACTGGTTTAGCAGTAAAGCACAAAAGGAACTAGTATTATTTTTTTATTTTTTAAAAAATATTTTATTTATTTATTTGAGAAAGTGCATGTGAGCAGCAGGGAGGGGCAGAGAGAGAGAAGGAGAGAATCTCACGCAGACTCCATGCTGAGTGTGGAGCCCAACGTGGGGCTCCATCTCACAACCCTGAGATCATGACCTGAGCTGAGATCAAGAGTCGGACGCTTAACTGACTGAGCCACCCAGGAATAGTACTAAGGAATAGTATTAAAGGAACTAGTATTAGGAACAAAGTGTTATGTCCTAATCCTTAGCTTTGCCATTATGTATTTGTACTACTGTAGACCAAGTGACATATGTGACTTTGGCCCATACTACTAGGTACTTAGAAAACACTTGTTGATTGACTGAAACACCAAGGCTCGGTTTCCTCATCTCTAAAATTGGAATAATTAAATCTACCCATTTAGTGGGGAAAACTTATGATCAACATGAAGATAGTTGGAAAAGTTTCATGAGAGGGCAAATGAGTCATTTAGGGATTTAGAATTTTAGTTCTGGAGCTCACTTGCCATGGTGTTTTAAAACAGAATGTGCAAGAGAGATGTGTCCACTTGTGGTTAGTCAATATATGGTTGTAGAAGAAGATGATTGAGAGCATCATGAAAGTTATGGAAAGGAAGAGAGGCCATGCAGGAAATGACGGAAGAGCAGAGGGTGACATGAGCAAAGGCCGACAGGATGGAAGGCTGCTGCCCTCTCTCTGCAGAGGGAGTTAGGGGGTAGCCTTGCCCCTTTGCTTTTGAGTTTTGTGGTGCTCCACTTTCGCTTCTGCTTTTAACCTGAACATTTTTCTAAGGCAAGCCATCATGTCATCCCAGTGAGGTTGTGGGTTCACTGGTCGGTTAGCGTGCTGCCTTCATATCTCATTGCCAGCATATGGTCTGTGGTGAATAACCCTTCCATTATTTGCACAGCTGTTGAGTAATATTACGTTAAAACATTACATGCACAATTATGTTCAATTATACAAAATGAATCTATTTTACCTAATGCTTATTCTCTAGGGTTTGTGCATCTTTAGTTACAGGAAGTTTAGTACAGAGTAGCAGATGGTACAACACAGTGTTTGTCAGCTAATAAATTTAAATGTCATGGCAGGCTACATTTTTTAGCATATATATCTATATATTTTAGTCAAATGCTTCAGCTTGCTTTTGAAGTAGAGGAGCCACTGTACTAAACATCATGCATTTATATCTTTTCTCGGTGTGATGATGTGATTGTGGGACAGGAGGACAAGTGGCATTAAGCCATAGCATTTTCTTTGTACTTTGGCCTCTCTGTCTTCCCCAAGGACACCACCTGTCAGAGGCACTCCTATGACATTGCTCTCTGTCCTTTCTCTAATACTGCTTTTCTAGTTCCCCATTCTTGCCACATGATAGTGATGCTGCTGTCACATCCCTCCTTCAGCCCCGTTTCCCTGCTCTGACTGGGCTGGCTGTAGGCTGCTCTTCTGACATCGATTCCAGCAAACCCTTCAGTGGTGCACTGGTAGCCCTGCATATTCAATTGGCATCCTGTCACTTTCACGATGTTCTTCCTGTTCTGTTGGCTCAGGCTTTGGTTGGGGGAAGCAGGTGTTTATATTTGACATCCAGACTAGAGGATGGTAGAGATGGTCCTGCTCTCACTGAGAATGCAGAATGCCTTTCCTCCGGTCTGTCCCCCCTGCCTTCTGCCCTGAATGGAAGTACTTCTCATGTCCAGGCTGCTTTTCTGGGAACTCGGTATTCTTACACTTTTCAGGCCATCCATCTGTTTTGAAACTGTCTGGCCAATGGGACTCAGACTTCATTTCTTTGAGACTCAGAGTTCACCTTTTACTTGGATCTTAAACTTCCAGGAGAACAGCATGCTTTTGAAATCATCTTGCTTCCGGCCTTCAGATTTGGCAAATCCCTCTTCATCTCTGACTACATGGACCACAAGCTTTCCAAGCTCTCATTGCTTTTGAAGTGCACCAGAGGATCCCGGAGAAGCTCAGGTTTGCACTGTAATCAATAATAATATGTCTGAACCCCAAGCTGTGCTAGGCGGTCTGCCTGCCTTGCAAATCCAGCTTTGTTTTCCCTTCCATCCCTGAGACCCTTTCAGAGCATCTTCATTGTGGGAATCGTAGTACATGAAGACTTATACTCCATCCCCCTACTCTCCTTTAAACTACATCTGTTCTGCTTTATGGGTTATAAACAAAGCTCCATGGTTGGGGGCGGGGGGAGGTAAGGGGAGGCAGGAGAGTGGAATGATTAATTGCCCAGACATTGGTGGCAGAGGTCTGGGTTTGGAGTCTGCTTCTGTCACAGGTTAGTTCCCTAACAGTCAGGTTTTCCTCTTTCCTAGCCTCAATTTCCCCATTTGGAAAGTGTGGGTAGTAAATTCTGCCTCCGAGAAATGTTGTGGAAATTAAATAAGCCAAATAATTTCAAGCACATACCATAGTGCCTGACACAGAGTAAACAAAGAAATTACTATTTATTATAATGAGATGAAATTAATTGGGAATCAGAATTTATTCTTTTGCTAAATCAATATATTAAGTTAATAATGGTAACTAATATTTGCTGTACATGTGTGTGTGGTCCTACTGTCCTGATACCTTCATTCTTCTGTGGAGTTTATATCCTAGAATTTTTCAATTACGTCATGAGTTGACTCCAGTGGACTTCCGGTACATGAATCCCACTGTGTGGGTTAAGAGCAGTACTGATCCCAAGTTCAAATGAAGCTCTGCCACTTCTTCTTGCATGATTTTAACAACTCACTTGTCCTGTTTTCGGTTTCTTATTTGTTAATGGTGAAGCTAACACCTTCCTTTTAATGAGACAATAAAATTGAAAATGCTTAATACGTGGTAGGGAGAAATACTGCTCCATCCGGCCCACCCATTCCTGCCTCCTTTTCTTCCTCCTTTACTTCCTCAATTCCTTTTCTACCCGAACTGACTTCTAAATTTGTAAAATTCTCCAAATAGTGCTTAAGTTTCTAGACTTTAAGTGGAAATTCCATACACTTCCAGTTAAAGGGATCAATGTCTATATAACACAAGGAGGATTAAACTTCATGCTCAGAGAGGGCAGAGATTTGACCTTGACCTTGTGTCTTTGTCCTGTGAATAGTGCTTGTTAGCTAAATGCTCAAGGATGGTAGTAAATCCCTAAATGGAGATTGCTTTTTTTTTTTTTTAATTAAACCTGCATTTGCATCTTCTTACTCTGCTCCCAAGTCCTAGCACATGCATTTCTGTGTGTTATTTTTAATATGGATATATTGAAAAGAAAAAAATAGATAATTATCAGGTTTTCTTTCTTTTTTCTTTTTTAAATCAGTGTGAGTAGCTGTAGTCCAGAGGTTTGAAGGTTAGGTGATGTGTTGTCCATGACATGGAATCATCTAGAAGTCTACTTTGACTTTTGCCTCATCCTGAGTACTGCCTAAGCACTGGTGTGTGTTTGGAGCTGACAAACATCTATGCCCACGTCACCAAGCTTTTGATTTTGTGAGAGTACATCAGCTAGGATATGGTGGTACAATATTTGTGGAGAATCTCAATTCAGGTGACCTTGATGTTTTCAGCCAACTCTCCAGGGCTTTCAGCTTCTTGGGACTTCTGGCATCTGGCAGGCATCGCTAGTTTATGGTTGCTTCAGCTGCACGTGAACCTACATTTATTAAATAGAAACCTAATATTCAAACTTCGCAGTTTTGCTAAAGGAAGGCAAGTCATTTCTTTTTCCTGGCTGGGGACTTGGGAGGATATTAATCTTTCTATTATTGTTCCTCTCAGACCTTTCTTGCTTTCTGTTTTTAATGAGAGTTTGAATAATACTTCAGTCTCCTCCCCTGTTTCCTTTGGAAAAGGTTCATTTTTTCCCCCATGGGGGTTAAGACTATGAATAAATAGTGATGGGGGAGGTATTGGGACTTGAAGCTAGGGAAGTTAGAAAGGGAGCAGTTCCATTTCAATTCACTAGGAGCCTGGTGAGGTGATGGGGTTGACAGGGCAGTTGGACAGGGACAAGGAGAGGAATCTAACGCTAGTGGAGAGGAAGCACTGGCAGAGTGAGAAGTCAGGACGGACGAGACCCAGACCCAGACAGGACTGCGTTCAGAGTGCGGGTCTCAGAGGTGTGGCCTGCAGCAGGAGGAACTGGGTGCTGCCTTCCTGATGTTGGGTCATGGAGGGCAAGTGTAGAAATGACCCATGAGGTAATGTTGAAAGAACATTACCTGGCATCAGTAAGGATGGGGAGAAAACTGAGAGAAATTATTTGAAAATGCCTTGGTATAGCGCTTAGGTTTGAATCTTTGGTTGCTATTTTGGAGAAGAAATCTTTTCATCTGTTTTAAGAGTTCACAGACATTCTCCCAGCAGTGTGCTTATAAATTGCAATGGCAGGGGACGACAATATCACCTGATTGGAAAGGGATAGTACAAAATATTTTAAGAGCCATAAAAGGTTTATGCTTTGACACAGGGATTTCCCTCCTGGGAATTTCTCTTAAAGAAATAATCCAATAAAGGGACAAAGCTTTATGCAGTATGATAGTCATTGTAGCATTGTCTGTTTTGGAGAAAATCTGAGAATTGCCTAAAAAGTCCAGTACTAGGAAAGCATGAAATAAGCTCATCAAATCAATGGACTGTCCTGAACCCCTTAGGAGTTATAATTGAAGACTTTGTAGCAATAGTGGGAAAAAGTATTTGTAACACAAAAAGAAATTTACTAATACTGTATCAAAGCTATGTCCAACTGTGTAGCATTTGTTATTCATGCAGAGGCAAGGAGTAGAAAAACAAAAGTAGCAACTTTGTGAGTGTGATGGGAACGTAGGTTATTTTCTGTTTCCTTTTTTAGTGTTCTTTAATGGCTGTACAACTAGAGAATGGTGGGTTTTTTTTTTCCCGACCATGCTAAGGAGAAAGTGGGGGTTGGATATGTGAATAAAAGCTTTTAGTGATTCTTGTTGCTTGATCCGGGCAACCTAATTGAGATTTTGTTTAGACTGTTCAGCAACTCCTTGTTTTTTAAAAAGAGGCTGGGGCTCCTTATTGGGGGAATTCCAGAGAGTTAGAAACAAAACCTCTTGGAGAGTGAAGCAAACACTTGTGTTTAAATGCAGTTGCAGCAAAAGGACACTGCATGTGGGTCAAGGAGCAATTTTCCAGAGGGAAAATTTGTTCTTGTTCTTGGAGATGTCAATGAGAATACCACAGTCTGCTAGATGTCAGCTTTATCTGGGGACAATATAATGGATAAGGTTGGAGTGTTTGACCTTGAATGTCCTTGTGAATGCACTGAGACTGAAGGCTAACTCTGGTTGATGTAAGTGGAGATTCCTCTAGAGAATTTACAAATCTAGTTAGCCCAGTTAGCAGAGAGTCATGGTCAGATGTACCTCTGAGCCGAAAGATTATACCAGCTCAGGGACAAGACTAGGTCTTAAGGAAACCTATCTAGGAAAGGCCGGTTCCCAGTCCAACCAGGAATGTTATCCACAGTAGAAGCAACTAGAAGGAAAGGAGGTGAGAGGAGGTGAGAGAAACTTTCCTGAAACAATGGTCACCTTCATTCAAGGAAGTATAAGTGGGGATGGACAGAGTTGATCCATGTTTAGGAAGGATTTGGTAAGAACGCAGGCCCCTCGGTGGGGGTGAAGGTGAAGCATGGCAGACAGGGTGGGCATGTTGGTAGGGGCTGTTGTAATTATTGTATTTCCTGAGGGCACAAAATACAATTGAGGCAACACGTAACCTATGAGAAGCCAGGGGCTGACATCTGCGAGCTGCTCCTCAGGGTCCCCTGTATCAGAAGTCTTTACCTATACACAGCCTGCGCATATATGATTGTACCTTCATTTAAATGGATCACTCCTCCTTTATGTGGTTCACTGTGTGTGCCCATTAGGGGAACACAGAAGTAGGAGTCATTAGAGATCATCTAGTATAAAAGTTTAACACCTTCACTTTTTAAAAGAAACTGAAGTTTAGTAAAAGAAAAACAAAACAAAACAAAAAAATGTTGTGCTGTGTTGGATTCCAGGAAAGTGAATCCTCAACTCCTAGTCCAGTGGCTCCTTGTCTCTGTCAGACTTTGGTGCCAGCCTGACAGCCGCCAGTAGGAATTGGTATCTCTAGTGTTTTCTGGTTAAAAATGTGGTTTCGGGAAGACTGGCCAGAGGTCTAATGTCCTGGGGTATGATTCAACCAGGGTTTGGGACAGAAGGAGATGTGGAGATCTGTATTATCCCCGGAGGAAGCACAGTACAGGTGTGGGAAACAGCTTGACTGACCTGGTGAGAAGGAGTGAGAGAGGAATTGGGTGTGGTGAATGGGGATGAGGGCACCGTGGAGACAGGGCCCTACTGGGAGCATGAAGACTGAAATACTGATGGCTCAGGCTTAGGGAAAGTGGAATTGGAAATAATAAGCAAGCATCCATATCAGTGGTGCAGCAAGATTGTGGCCTAGGAACTCTGGTTTATAATCCAGAAGACTCTCCCCATTCATCAAAGCTCCTAGGGCCTGAGGTTCCTTTGGGACCTGAGGTGATGGACACTGGTCTTCAGAAATAGGGCTTGGCCTCCTTTGACTCCTTTAAACAAGACTCCTCTCCTTTCCTTTCCTGTCCGTTACTTTTTCTCCTTTCTTTCTTTCTTTCTTTCTTTCTTTCTTTCTTTCTTTCTTTCTTTCTTTCTTTCTTTCTCTTTCTTTCTTTCTTTCTTTCTTTCTTTCTTTCTTTCTTTCTTTCTTTCTTCTTCTTCTTCTTCTTCTTCTTCTTCTTCTTCTTCTTCTTCTTCTTCTTCTTCTTTTTTTCTTTTTTATTCTTAGCCTTGCCCCCATTTGTTCTTCTGGTAGATATGATCACAGATGGGACCAGGATCAACTGTAGGCAGAAGGCCAGAGTGAATGCAGGGGAGAGGAGGAAGCCTTCTGTGGGAAATGTGGAGCCAGGAAACATAGGTCATGGATGGCTGGATTTCCATACCCTGTATTAGGCCATGGGATCACACCACGGAAAGGAGAGCTGCAGACTTGGTGAGAGCCTCAGAAAGCCTGGAAGAGTAAAAGGAAGCCAAAGGCCAGGCTTTGTTTAGTTAGGACAGTACTGAGATGGCTGTTGGCACAGTGCAGTGGCAGGTTCTGGGAAGCTCGTTTGGACAGCAGGAGAGAGAAAGCAGAATGTATTCATGAAAGGAGAACAGCTCCTGGTGCTTAGCACAAAGGGCCTCGTGTGTCTCGAGGAAGCGCTCAGACTTTGCTGGGGAGTCAGTGTGGCCCACTGTGGCATCAGCCTGATGAGTGGGATAAGCGGCGGATCGTTGTGCCTAGGACAGAGGCGTAGGAAAGGTAGAGGCAGATGATGCTAGTAGGAGCCTTGGCAGAAAAGCAGATGTGAAATCCGAGGGCCTGACCCGAGGCTGAGAAAGAGTGGACAGAGAGGCAGGTATTATAAAGGGGAAGGGAGGTTTGTTCCAGGGTGAAGGAAGGGAAACTCAGGGAGCATTCTTCTCTGGGGTGAAGAATTCCTCCAAAATAATTTCTTCATAAGAAACCAAAAAGTGTTGAATGAATAAATGTTCTCCCACTTTCCCAAACAAAAGTTCCAGACAATTGAGAGAACAGGCAAGGAAGAAAGGCAGAAGCAACAGGAGATAGAGCTGTCACCGCTAAACAAAACCTGAGTCTTCAGTGACAAAGCCCTCTGGGGTTACGACCACCTCTAGTAAGATCTCAGGCCAGCGGTGTGTGGCACAAAGACCCCTTCCCTTAATAAATCAGGCAAAAATCTAAGATTAGGGTGCAGCTGAGATTTAATGAAGGTGAGTGGGAAACAAAAGGTAAATAAGCATAGTGTAATATGTAACCAGAGAGTCTGGTGTACAAGATATGGCTGCCTGCTGGGGACACAGAATCAATCACCCCTCAACTCCACCATGTCCAGATTTGAGAGAAGGAGACCCAGAGGAAAAAAGTGGTCAGTCCTTCTGAAGACAACCTATGACCTCTCTTCCAGCACCCACCTCTTCCTCAGGGATTAACATGCAGAATAATAGTTTCCTAGTAGGGCGATGTGTAGGTAGATAGATAGATCAACAGACAGATAGACAGACAGATACAAGACACCTGCACCTACACCTGCTTGTGTTTCTTAGCCTTTTTGCATCTTGCCCCAAATTCAGATTAGGGGTGCAGAGTCTCAGGGAATGGGTCACTTCATGACAGCCTAGCTATGATATTACCCCACTATCTCCTTGACTGCCATCAATTCCAGGAAACAATATAGCATCACTTCTGATATCTGAGTGTTTAGCAGAAGATTGTGGACTAGAGGTAAGTGGCTAAAGATAAGGAGTGGGAATTCCACCGATACCACTGGTATAGGCTATGGTGGGACATCGTCTATGACTAGGACACGTAGGGACCAAAGGCATATGGATATGGAACAGTTGGAGGTGGAACATTGAGGGTTGGTCCTCATACTCTCTGCATCAGATCTGACCCCCAGTCCTCCAGATGAGTGCAGCTGGGATCCTGGCAGTAGAAAGAGGGAGTCTAACTTGCAGAGGAAGCAGACCCCTTCCTGGCAGGTATTGAGATCTCTCAAGGCTATAAATCTAACACACCAAAGCAATGATGTTTATTTCCCCTTCTCACCAGCAGGGGAACAGAAAGAACGGCTTGAATGCCGGTGGGTAGGATTCCGCAGGAAAGAAGGGACCAATAGCAAACCATAAAGAGCAACACAGGCCTTTGTTTTCCAGTCTCATCTGGACTTTGGACCCTTGTGTAGTACTGACAACAATAATAGCTCCCAATAATTGCTCTTAATTTGTGCAATGTTTTTTACATGTAGTATCTCATATAATTTTCACGATAACCTGATAAGAAAGGCATTATCATCTCAGTTTCACACTTGATTAATTGGGACTAGAGAGGTTCTGTAAGTTGTTCAAGGTCACTCAGCTAGTAACTGACAGAGTTCTTGGAACTCCGGTCAGTATGAGTCCAGAGTCCATGTTATCTGATCCAGTGTATGGCTCTGCCTCTCTTAGCCATTTATGTCCCTGCCTCTTTTGGCCACAAGGAGAAAAGCACAGTAGCAGCTCAGGGTCAGCAGAAGCCCCTCTGGGCACTGGGATGGTTGTGTACCCCATTCTGAAGCATAATCTACAGACCTGGTCATCATGTGTCTTCTTTGCTCTGAAACACCAGAGCATGTCCTCAGTACTGCAGCTGGCATAGAAAAGAGCTCAGAAATTGTTTTTGGTAAGGAATGAGTGAATCAACCAGCAGGTGAATGCTGCCTTTGAGAACAGTCAATGAGGAATCGTGCAGACATTTGAAGGATTTTCCGTGGAGAATAAGGTTTGTCTCTAGACATTAGAAATAGACTGGCATATGGGCAGATTTTGGTTTACTGCAGAAAAATAATTTCTAAGAACTGGAGTTGTCAATGGGGGAAACGGGTTGCCTCTGTTCCAGCGCTTGTCAGGCATATTGGAAAGATGATTTCTCTATAGGTAAGAATTTGCGCAGATGGCCTCCAAGGGCCTCCTAATATTAATGGTCTAGTATCCAAAGTCTTGAAGGTGGATGTCATATATTACGCCCCATCTAGCTAAGTGCTTTGCTAGAAGTGTTGATTAAATAAATGAATGAAACTGGCCCCTGGGGTTCTCTGCAGTAATCTGGAGTAGGTGTGTGGAGTGCATTCTCCTCATCCTCTCCCCACATTCTGTGACCTCACTTCCAACAGATAAGGCTGAAACTCTATTGCTCAGCACGGCCCTCCAGGGCAGAGGTGTTCTCAGGCATTTATGCCGACTACAAGGAGAAGATCAAAGCAACGGGGCCAGGACTGTCTTGCAGCTCTGGTGGGATGCAGTTTCCATATTGGAGGCAGGCATTCCCATTCTGCGGCGGAAGAGAGAAGCACGGCCTCTGGGTGACACAGCTGGACTGGCCTGGAAAAAACAGGTGCATATAAAGCCGTGTGCATGACAGGAGCGATGGGGGCTAGAGACTGGGGTCAGGATCTCATTGTTCTTAGGGTAACGCCTGAGGTTCTGGAAAGCTCTTTATGGAAACCTTCCTCCTCCACTTTCCAGGGGCTCAAATTCTTTCATGGGGGAAAAAGCCTTCATTGTACATTGTACATCAAGAGCTCAAAATGTCCAGAGCAAATGACTCTTGAGCTTCATCTAGGTTAGAGTGCAGGCGAACCTCTCTGAGGTGGATTGTGAAGGAAAAAAATGGGAAGAATATTCTGCACCCCTCCACATATTGGAGGAGGGAATGTGTACACTACAGGACGGCAGGAGCAGTCAAGACTTCTGAGGACTAATTTTTCTCTCGCACAGTATTGCCTCAGCTAGAAGGAGAGGGTAGACATACTCCCAATTTGAAAAAGGTCCCATAGGACTGACCAAAGAAAAGTGGAATTTTAATGGTTCACGCTTCAGGATTTTCTCTGAAATTTTGGCCCTGTAAGCTATGCTTGGAAGATTTTGGCCACCCCTCAAGGATCTCATGAAGGATTCTCGAGAACCCTGTACCTAGAGAGCATCTTCGATGGTCTCAGCAGATAGTTCTCTCTGCTCCTGCCTCTCCTTATCTGAACCACTGTGATCATCTGCCTTCCTCAAGGAGCACCTGCCAAACACCAACAGTGGCTTTGCATTGCCCACCAAAGCAAGTCTAAAAGCTTTTCCTGGTCAGAAATTCTAATTTCCTCAGAAAATAGAAATGTCTTGTAACAATTTTTAAAAAGATTTATTTATTTATTTTGGCGGGGAGGGGCAGAGAGAAAGGGAGAGAGAGTCTTAAGCAGACTCCACGCTGAGTGCAGAGCCTGATGCAGGGCTTAATCTCACGACCCTGAGATCGAAACCTGAGCCGAAACCAAGAGTCAGCCGCTTAACTGACTGTGCCACCCAGGCGACCCAACAAATGTTTTTCCTAACAATTTTTTTGCTTTTTACAGGTAGAGTCACAATTTTGATTTGCATAGATATGGAAACTCTATACATGATACAAAGCATGATTATGTATTTAACCAAATGTTTTAAATAGTTGGAATTTTGATTTCCAAGTTCAGCCATTTGGTTTCCAAATTCAAACCATTCACACCAAATCATTGAAACCATTCCCATCAGGGCATTCACACAGTTAAGCCCATTATTTCCGGCTAATGACCCTCTAAGGCTTCCAGTGTTAAGCCCTTAGCTGCTCAGGTGGCAGAGGCCTTCTGTCCCCTCTCTCACCTGCCTGAGTCCGGACTGTCCTTCATATTACTCTGCTCCATGCTGGTTGGCTTTTTCCTTTATCAAGAGTATCATCCCTTCCTTTTTCTGCTCTCCAAATTATTGTCATCCCTCACATTCCATCTGCAGTCTCTCCCTGTTTCTGAGAAGCTGCCCGGAGTTCTTACTGTCCCTTCCTCTGTGCTCCTTTTTCATCCTAAAGCACTTACAGTTTCTACCACCCACTTCAGATTGGCTTTTTTCTTCCTTTCTGGTACACACTGAAAATCCTGATTAGTGTTCTTACCTTACAAGGGCACTTCTTACCTGGGACTGTACTTAGTAGCCATGCATGGTGCTCTCTTCAAGTGGACAGAAATCAATTAGTCTAACTCCTGCCCACCCTTCAGCTCCTTTATTCATAGAGATGTGGGAGGGGAGTGATTTATCAAATTGGTAAAACTGGGAAGAACAAACGGGATGCAAGCAGCCCAGCTCCCCCTCCTCCTGCCCCCCAACCTTGCACGGCCTGGCTGCAGAGAATATTAATTCTCCACTTTTTCTCCAGGGAAAAGTCTTCAGTTCTTTTGGGAGCAGTGTGCAAATCTGCTTAATTCTGTGTTTCATTTTCCAGCATATGTGGCTCTCTCACTAAGTTACATCCTCCAATTTAATTTTTATTGATAATAAAGGTAATATTTTGAGCCTCAATTTGCCATTTTATGGCATTATCTTTAAATTTATTTAATGCTCAAATTAGGAAAAGGGGGGGTGTTTTCTATTAGAGACCTTAACACCAGGAAGTGATGGCCTTGGCATAAGTTCGTGGAGTCAGGAGGCATCCTTCCTTCAGAGTGCGTGGTGACACATTGCTCCTCTGTGATGGCTGTATCTCAGATCATTTTGAACGGGGTCAGCCTCAGGATACGACTACTCAAGAATGGACCGTCAGCTCCCAGGTGGGGTCATCTGGTAAACAGAACTTCCAGCAACATTCATTTGGCGTTGCTCAAATATCCAGGCCAGAAGTGGCATCTTGGTTTTGGCACTGTGCAGATTTAGCTCTTCTTTCTGATAAAAGGTGATCAAGAGGTTCACTCCTTGGAGAGGCTGCTCCTGAAACTGGAAATTGGCCCAGATCACTGGGAGATGCTGACCTTCAAGTTCACCATGGTCGAAGGCTCCAAAGTCTTGCCCATCACTGGACCCCTCTGGTCAAGTTAGAAGCATAGAGACCAGGATCAGGTTTCACATGATTAAGAATATAAATTTTAGGTTAAATATTCTCTCCATCAGCAGCCTTACCTATTGTTATTGGCCCCAGAGTATGGGATCATGAAGTGCCAAGAGAAGTCCAAGAGCCCTGTATCAGAGTGGAGATATTGCCATTAGGTGGATAAGAGATTTAATGGGTTTGGGATTAGAGTCTGACGACATCGGGACAACTCTTTGAAAAGTCTTCATTCGTTCTCCGGAGATTTAGGTACTGGGTGAATCAGAGTACTAGTGGCCAAAGGGAGAACAGTGAAGCCTCAGGAGCTCCAGTATCTCAGGCAGAGTATTAGGTTGAATGACCACAGGCCTGCAGATAACTAAGAAAACCTGGCATCCAGCTTTTGGGGGACTTTCCAGAAGACAGGTAGGTCTGTATATTAGAGTCTCAGGTGTGGCTCCTTGAAGAGATTGCACAGACTGTCTAAGGGTCCCTCCCAGGGGATTTTGCCCAAGAAGTGAACTAAAGTGACACTCAGAGAAAGCTTTGCATTCAGGATGTCACTTTATAGCTCCGTAAGTCTCCTGAGCTCCAGGTGCAGATCCCCAGTCCTGTGTACCCATGCTAGAGTGACTGACTTGTCCCAGTTTGCCTGGGGTTTTAGCACTCAAAATCCACTATCCTAGGAAACCTCTTGGTCTTGGACAAGCCAAGATGAATGGCCATTCTGTGGTGTGACATATGAATGAGGGGTCATGAAGTATTTATTGAGTGGATGGGGGCGTATAAGGAAGTACCGTGACACCACACAAGGATCATGCAGAGGGGGAAGCACAAGCTTTAGCCTGAGATGGACCCTCACTTACTAACTGTGTGACCTTCAATAGATCATTGATCCTCCCAGACAGGTGATGTGCATAAAACACCTGAAATAGTACTTTAATATCAGGTGCTCAGTAAATGGTAACTATTATATGATTTGAGACATAAAAGTGATAATTGTGGGAAGGTTATATACAGTTGCTCCTGATTCCAGAAGAGGTACACAGAGACCTAAAAAAGGATTGTGAGACCAGACACTCTTTTGAGGTTTTGGTGTCTACTGTAGTTTTATGATCTGAGTCTTTCTAGGCTCTGGAGATTTGGAGGTATTTCTGTATTGCTCTTAATGCCACTGTGAAGACATTTAGAAGAGGAGGAAGGACAGCCAATTTCCCTCTCCTCTTCTAAAAACTCATCCTACATGGGTACATGTTTCTCGAGGGCCCAGAACAGCTAATGGTGAGCTACCATTTGGTGTGGTATGGATAGAAGGTGAGTGGTCCACACCATTGGAGGACATAGTTTCATAGGTTTGGATCAGAATATTGGAGATTGGAGATATCTCAGAGTTTATCCAACTCAACTCCTTCATCTTATATGTGATTAAACTAGAGAGGACCCAGAGAAGTAAGGTGATTTGTTCAATATCATACTTTGAATTAATGGAGAGCCAGAATCAGAACCAAGATCTCCTGGGGCGCCTAGGTGGCTCAGTCGATTTAGTGTCTGCCTTCGGCTTGGGTCATGATCTCAGGGTCCTGGGATTGAGCCCCGCATCGGGCTCCCTGCTCAGCGGGAAGTCTCCTTGTCCCTCTCCCTTTGCCCTTCCCCCTGCTTGTGCTCTCTCTGTCTCTCTCAAATAAATAAATAAAATCTAAAAAAAAAAAAGAAAAAGAAAAAAGAACCAAGATCTCCTGATAACTAGTGCACATATTTTCCTGTATATGTACTGCCTTTTTGTGCTCTGTGGACTTAGCTTCCTTCATTTTTGTTCTTGTTCATAGCATACTTTTAGATTGGAATTGGGTATTATGCTAGTTTTCTATTTTTGTGTCACAGGTTACCAGAAACTTAGTGGCTTAAAACAACACACATTTATTATCTCACAGTTTTTGTGGGCCAGGAGTCTCGACATGGTTTAGCTAGTTCCTTTGCTCAGGGTCTCCCAACGCTGCAGTCAAGATGTTGGATGGGCTGTGTTCCTTTCTGAAGCTCAGAGTCCGCTTTCAAGTTCACATGCTTATTGGCAGAGTTTAGTTTCTTGGGTTTGTAGGACTCGGGTCTGTTTTCTTGCTGGTTGTCAGCCAGGAGCTGCTTTCAGTTCCTGGAGACACATTTCATTGCCTGTGACCCTCTGACAACATGGAAGTCTACGTCTTCAAGACCCGCAGAAGTCTCTCTCCCTTCAGAAAGGGCTCAGTTACTCTTTTCAAGGATTTGCATTTGATTAAGTCAGGCACACCCAAGATAATATCCCTTTTGATTAATTCATAGTCATCTGATTTGGGACCTTAATTATACCTGCAAAGTCCCCTCACCTTTGCCAGATAATATAATCTAATCACAGGAGTGACATTGTGTCACAGTCATGATCCGCGAGTGTGTCCTGCCCCCATTCAAGGGAAGGGGATCTTTCAGGTTTAGGGAGGGGGCAGGGATTTTGGAGGCCAGCTGAGAATTCTGCTACCCCAGGGTATAGATGGAGGAAGACTTCCCATGAGAGGTGATGCCTGAGCTGTGAGTTACTTGAGGATACATTATTCATGCTTCTTTTATTTAAATCTCTAATGCATAACACAGTGCTTAGTACATCATTAAGTTGTAAGTTTTTGTTACGGAGTTAAATATACATACAAAAACCCCACCATGAGCAGCTCTTAGAGATTTGATAAAGCATTTCGAGCTGTAGGAACTACCACAGGGTCACGTTCAGGAGAAAGCAAAAGAGAGATTATGACGCCTCTATGACAATTTGCTTTACATCATTGCCAATGGGTTCAGAGACTGTCCCTTCCAGATCTGGTTACTGCTGCCCGTAGTATCATTTTCTAAAGTATCCTGGATACAATCTTCCTAGCAGTCTTTTGATGGAAAACCCCAGGATTTCTACTGCTGACCCAGGTGACTATTTGTTGCATGGTCACTGGTTTATCTTGGCTTTCAGATGCCTCTGTATCCACTGATATCCTGATATAGCATGGATTATTACCCCAAGAATCAAGCGATACCATTTTTATCATTTCTAGAATCCTTGAAGGAGAATTGGGATTACAGTTACTGTTCTTTAAGCTTAAAATGAGCTTCAATCAAGAGGAGGAATGAAAATTGCTTAAGTCAGACCCCACAGCTAAAGGTAAAAAAATGCCTAGATTCTTTGAAAACTTTAGTTTGAAAGCATTTCTAGTGTTCGGCTCAGCTAAAGGGAAGGGTGCTTTGTTACAGAATACAATGACAGCTCTGGAAAATAGCAGCCTCGATGGCTTGCTGACACTGGGAACAGAGATGTAGGAGGGGGAATAGTTTTATGAAAAGCTACCTTATTTGGAAAAAGTCTTGCTTTAAGTAAAATAAAAAAAGGGCCTTGAGCTTTGTAAATTTGGAAATGAATAGAAATAGATATTACTCGGCAGACCTACCTAGTGTGTGCACGTGGGGGCCAGGATAAGAGGACTGCATTATGCTGTTTTGTTCCTCTACAGGGTTGAAGAGAGCTCATTCTAATAAATGTTTAGATTAACTGTCGTCCACTTTCTATTATTTTCTGTGTCCTTTACTCCAAATTATCTTTTTTTGCTCTTTTCCAGTAACTTGCATAGAAATAATATTATAAATGTAGCACTTTATTAAAAATAGAAATGAACTCACAGGGGCGCCTGGGTGGCACAGCGGTTAAGCATCTGCCTTCGGCTCAGGGCGTGATCCCGGCGTTATGGGATCGAGCCCCACATCAGGCTCCTCTGCTATGAGCCTGCTTCTTCCTCTCCCACTCCCCCTGCTTGTGTTCCCTCTCTCGCTGGCTGGCTCTCTCTGTCAAATAAATAAATAAAATCTTTAAAAAAAAAAAAAGAAATGAACTCTCTCTCTCTCACACACACACACACACACACACCCCACTACCATCATCACCATCATGGATATTTAGGAAACTCCCCAAATACAGCGTCTTTGTTCCTTATGTGTGTGTGTGTGTGTGTGTGTGTGTGTGTGTGCGCACATGCACTCACGCACACTATGAACTGTAGAGGTCCTAAGCCCTCTTCGGAACTTCTGCTATGCCTCAAGAGTTTATCTGTTTTCCTGACCTCAGCCCTCTGGGCTCTGGCTTCTTTGCATGCTGCCTTGTGCTATTTATTCTCCGTGGTAGCCTCATTTCCTTCATCCAGTTTCATTCCCAAGCACATGCAAGTGCTCATGAGTTTCACTAGACTTTGAGGCATCGTTTTGGTTGGTCTTGTATGGTGTAGCTTTCTGCCCTCCCGCTGAGTCCTTCTCTGCTCTCTGTCTGGCTTTTCCTGCCACTGCCTTCCTCCTGAATTGCCTTAGAAGCTCCAAATTCCTCCTTCTGCCATTAAACTTCTTTCTTCTTCCTCTAAGCATCGGTACCAGCTAACCCTTCGTTCTTAGTTTGAGTAGGGAGAGGTGGGCACTTAACAAAGGTTTGTTTTGTTTTGTTTTAAAGATTTATTTATTTATTTTAGAGAGAGGGAGCCCACACATGCGTGATTGGGGGTTAGGCGGAGGGAGAGGGAGAGAGAATCTCCAGCAGACTCCCTGCTGAGCGTGGAGCCTGACAGGACACAAGGCTTGATCCTAAGACCCTGAGATCATGACCTGAGCTGAAACCAAGAGTCAGATGCTTAACCAACTGAACCACCCAGGCACCCCAAAGTTTTGTGTTTTTTTTAAATCTTTTTTCCTTAACATGCATTGTAGTGTTAGCTGTTAAGATTAAAACATTTTCTCCATGATAATATGTATGATGATATATGTTATATGAATATGTATATGTGTATATGTTCAGAATACATATACATATATGAGGAAAATGCCAATAGAAAACTAGAAAATATTCTCTCTGTCGCACACACACACACACACACACACACACACACACACGCATATGCATGCACACACATACACACAAAGGAAATACACCAAAATGTTAACAATGGTCATCTCTGAGTAGTGGGATTGTGGGTGATTTTTGTTCGTCCTCATCCTTTACTGCTATTTTAACATTTATGCATGTATTACTTTGGAATATGAAAAGCAATAAAAAAATCTAAAATGTAACAGAAAGAGTACAATGAGATACCCATAAAGCCTCCTTGCTGTCACAGAGAATATGCTGCCCCAGTAAGCAGGGGCGGTGAGAGACCTAGCTCTGGTGTCCTCCATTGTGACCTCGGGAAATCATTTCTCCTCTTTCAGTTCTTGAAGACGGAAAACTCACCATTGATTTGACAAGTGGAGGTCCTTGGTGATCTTGAAAGAACTGTTTCAATGCTGTGGTGGGGAAAATTCTGATTTCTCAGTGGTTTATCTATATCGTCTGCAAGATAATAGTTGACTTACAATCTCATAGGAATAATAAGTCCCTTTAAAACCTTGAGAATATAAAACATCTCTATCTTTATTTTTTTGGATATGAAAAACATATAATGTGGTCCACTGGAGAGGTGGATAAGGCAGAATGGCCTCATTGTGGGTTTTGGGATGCATAGGAATTTTTTCCTGAGGGAAAGGCACATCATAATTTTCTTTCCTATAGCTGATATTCAATATTTATTTTTCTGCCACTGATGAAGGTGATGGTATTTGGCAAAATAAAATTGGACAGCTTATGTACCTGCAGGCACCCACCATTCCTAAATGTCAGTTTTCCCTCCCTATGGAACAGGATTTTTCTAAACTTGCCCTTGGTGTTAGATTCATGACCTTGCCGTCCTTGGTAGCACCAGCCAACTCGTCCATTTGATCACTAAGCTATCCATAGTGTCATATGCAATTCCTGTTTTGAGGCATTTTTGCCATGATGTCATATTTAGGCAGCTTTCCTGCAACTTAAGGGAAAATAGGCTTTTCTGCATCAGGTAAAAAAAAAAATCACTTATTGGACCATTGTTTTTCCACTCTGATACAGAGACAGAAGCTGACCATATGCCATGGTGTCAACTATGCAACTAGGTCCTTGATCAGCCAATATGACACATAACAGGTTGAACAGGAATGCCCACAGGGGTCTGGAGAAGATGCCATTGGGAGCTGACAAACATTTTGTATATTTCCAATTTTGACTTTCTCATTTCCTCCTCCATCTCAAAATTTAGGCCTAAAGATAAATCATCTCATTAGGCGGGGCCTAAAAAAAGGTTATTAAAGATATTCTAGCGTTTGACCTGCATGGGGGTGACAGAGTCCCAAAGTGAGCTAACCTCATTCTGTGATGCAAAAGCCGAACCCCAAAGAGAACGGTGCAGCAAAAATTATGTAGGGAAAACCAGCAGGTGGCGCTGCTGCTCCATGTGTCTCTTCTGAGGCCCACAGATGTGCATAGAGAAGAAAGTTGCATTTCAAATGGCGGAGAATTGTTTTAATGATGCCCCCACCAGCAAGGGTCTGCTAAAAAGAGTAGCCCCTTGTTGTGTCAGTCAGAAGTAAGCTCCTCTTGGAAGGGGCTTAGCTCATTTGACCTTGGAAACTGAAGACTTAGCTCCACCAAAAAGAACGGAAATCAGAGGGAGATTTGCAAAGCAGCACAGCTTTCAATTCCCCCATGGAGAAATAAGGTTAGTGGTCTGGAGACAGCAAGCAAAAAACAGCACAACTAAAGACATTAGCCTTGGAGAGCCCTGAGGTTAATGTGGATGATAAGAGCTGCAAAACCCTACTACATGCTAATTTGGTTTGTTAACTTATTACATCCTTGAGAGAATATTTTTTTCCTCTGGACTAGATGAAGAATTCCCTTGAGCAACAGAGGTTTTTGTATCAGGAGATTAAGTAGCATAGAAAATTACAGCCCTGAATTTGTGCTGTTTGAGTTAAGGTGGTGTCAGCATTCCTATTTTAAGCCATTATTTTCAAGGGTGTGAGTTTGCCTGGGACATACTCAGTCCAAGTATCACCTCAGTACAGGACATGTGTGGTATCTAGACTCTTGTAGACAAGCAGAATCACTACAAGGGAGATGGGTTATAGGAGCTGGCTCCCTCTCACTCTTAAACAAAAAAATACAACAGAAGTGAGTTAAAAATCCACTGCAGAAATATGTAATGAGTTAGAAAAAATGTTGCAAGAAGATTTGTAGTGCAAAGACTTAGTGCTCATGCGTGACAACAGAATTGACAAAACACACGCTTATTAGATTTTAATGATTACTTGGGCCATTGGTCTATAAACTGAGATAGATCTCCTCGAGACTGCAATGGCCCTAAAGGGTGTCTGGGTAATAAATACATATTTTCAAAATTGGTTAGCACAGGGCCGTGAGCGTTACTCGGGAAGGCCCGCTGGCTGGGTTATATGATAACATAGCAATCATAAGGGAGGGGAAGGTAATAAACACCCACAGAGGTTTTATTATGGTTCAGACTCTATTCTCTATATTAGTTTACTCCCACAAGGACTCCTGCAATAATAGGAGTACAATAGGATTTATTGTTCCCATTTTAGAGATGAAAAAAAAAAAACTGAGGATATATGAGGTGAAGCAGCTTTCCTTGGTATTCAGTTGTTGAGCACCTAGGAGTTAAACTCAGGATTATCTGGTCTGAGACTCATAATCCTTCCACAGTAATACCTCATGTATCTGCTCCTTAGAAGATATTTCACTCCCTTCCCTTTGATCATTGTTTGGACAAGGTTGCCTAATCTCAAGTTCCCTTGTCTATAGAGTAAGGATAATATCATCAGCTTCTCAGGGTTGGTGTGCAAACCTCTGAGCAAAGGGCCTAACACACAGAAAGCACTCCACATCTGCTCCCCACCATTATTATTATTATTAATTATTATTATTATTTTTAAAGATTTATTTATTTTAGAGAGAGAGTGTGTGCACGAGGTGGGGTGGGACAGAGAGAGAGAGAATCTCAAGCAGACTCTGTGCTGATTGCAGAGCCGGACATGGGGCTCGATCCCATGACCCTGAGATCACAACCTAAGCCAAAACCAAGAGTCGATGCTTGACCGGCTAAGCCACACAGGCGCACCTGCTCCCCACCATTATTGCTGTTACATTTGAGATGAAATGGAGAACAATGCTATGGTAAACAGTGTATTTTGTCATTAGACCTTTCAGCATTTAAGGGGATTATGCCACAGAAGTGTTAGTTTCCTCAATTTTCTCAGATTCGCAAGGTACGAGACTAGAGTGCATACATTGATTTTCCAGCCAATAAGTAGACAAAGACCAAGAAAGGAAAACAGGCATGGAAAATTGCATGTCGATATTCAGAGAAACAAGGTGATTGTGGTAATTGAGTGGAACCAAAAGAAGTCACATGTGTGATTATTGGCTGCTGTCAGGGTATCAGTACACCACTTGTCTTCATGGTCTTTGAATGGACTGGGAGGGATCATGTAGATATACCTTCATCTCAAATCAGTAGGGTCTATTTATTTATTTATTTATTTATTTTTTAAGATTTTTTTTTTAAATTTATTTATTCGACAGAGATAGAGACAGCCAGCGAGAGAGGGAACACAAGCAGGGGGAGTGGGAGAGGAAGAAGCAGGCTCCTAGTGGAGGAGCCTGATGTGGGGCTCGATCCTATAACGCCGGGATCACGCCCTGAGCCGAAGGCAGATGCTTAACCGCTGTGCCACCCAGGTGCCCCTATTTATTTTATTTTTTATTTATTTGTTTTTTAATTTAACTTCAATTTGCCAACATATAGTACATCATTAATTTCCGATGTAGTGTTCAGTGATTCATCAGTTGCATATAACGCCCAGTGTTCATCACATCACATGCTCTCCTTAATGCCCATCACCCAGTTATTGTCCTCCCATCCACCTCCCCTCCAGCAACCCTCAGTTTGTTTCCCAGAGTCCAGAGTCTCTCACGGGTTGTCTCCCTCTTTGATTTCTTCCCATTCAGTTTTCCCTCCCTTCTCCTATGATCCTCTGCACTATTTCTTATATTCCACATATGAGTGAAATTTTATGATAACTGTCTTTCTCTGATTGACTTATTTCACCTAGCATAATCCCCTCCAGTTCCATCCATGTTGATGTAAATGGTAGATATTCATCCTTTCTGATGGCTGAGTAATATTCTATTGTATATATGAACCACATCTTCTTTATTCATTCATCTGTTGAAGGGCATCTGGGCCCCTTCCACGGTTTGGCTATTGTGGACATTGCTGCTGTGAACATTGGGGTGCAGGTGCCCCTTCATTTCACTACCTCTGAATCTTTGGGGTAAATACACAATAGTACAATTCCTGGGTTGTAGGGTAGTTCTATTTTTTAATGTCTTAAGGAACCTCCATACTATTTTCCAGAGCGGCTGTACCAGCTTGCATTCCCACCAACAGTGTAAGCAGGTTCCCCTTTCTCCACATCCTTGTCAACATTTGTTTCCTGTCTTGTTAATTTTAGACATTCTAACTGGTGTGAGGTGGAATCTCATTGTGGTATTGATTTGTATTTCCCTGATGACAAGTGATGTGGAGCATTTTTTCATGTGTCTGTTGGCCATTTGTATGTTTTCTTTGGAGAAATATCTGTTCAGGTCTTCTGCCCATTTCTTGACTGGATTATTTGTTTTTTTTGGGTGTTGAGTTTTGTAAGTTCTTTATAGATCTTGGGTACCAGCCCTTTATCAGATATGTCATTTGCAAATATCTTCTCCCATTCCATAGGTTGCCTTTTAGTTGTGTTGATGGTTTCCTTTGCTGTGTAGAAGCTTTTTATCTTGATGAAGTCCCAATAGTTCATTTTTGCTTTTGTTTTCCTTGCCTTTAGAGACGTGTCTTGTAAGAGGTTGCTGTGTAAGAGGTTACTGCCTGTGTTTTCCTCTAGGATTTTGATGGATTCCTGTCTCACATTTTGAGTTTATCTTTGTGTATGGTGTAAGAGAATGGTCCAGTCTCATTATTCTGCATGTGGCTATCCAATTTTACCAGCACCATTTATTGAAGAGAGAGTCTTTTTTCCATTGGATATTCTTTCCTGCTTTGTCAAAGCTTAATTGACCATAGAGTGGAAGGTCCATTTCTGGGTTCTCTATTCTGTTCCATTGATCTATGTGTCTGTTTTTGTGCCAGTACCATGCTGTCTTGATGATCACAGCTTTGTAATATAGCTTGAAGTCAGGCATTGTGATGCCCCCAGCTTTGGTTTTCTTTTTCAATATTCCCCTGACTATTCAGGGTCTTTTATGGTTCCATAAAAATTTTAGGATTGTTTGTTCCAGCTCTGTGAAAAATGTTGATGGTATTTTGATAGGGATTGCATTGAATGTGTAGATTGCTTGGGTAGCGTAGACATTTTAACAATGTTTATTCTTCCAATCCATGAGCATGGAATGTTTTTCCATCTCTTTGTGTCTTTCTCAATTTCTTTCATAAGTTTTTTATAGTTTTTAGAGTACAGATCCTTTTACCCTTTGGTTAGGTTTATTCCCATGTATCTTATGGTTTTTGGTGCAATTGTAAATGGGATTGATTCCTTAATTTCTATTTCTTCAGTCACATTGTTAGTGTATAGAAATGCAACTGATTTCTGTGCATTGATTTTGTATCCTGCCATGTTGCTGAATTGCTGTGTGAGTTCTAGCAATTTTGGGGTGGAGTCTTTTGGGTTTTCCACATAAAGTATCATGTCATCTGTGAAGAAGAGAGTTTGACTTTTTCTTTGTCAATTTGAATGCCTTTTATTTCTTTTTGTTGTTTTGTGGCTGAGGTTAAGACTTCTAGTACTACATTGAACAATAGTTGTGAGACTGGGCATCCCTGTCGTGTTCCTGACCTTAAGGGAAAAGCTCTCAGTTTTTCCCCATTGAGAATGATATTCACTGTGGGCTTTTCATAGATGGATTTTATAATATTGAAGTATGTTTCTTCTATCCCTACACTTTGAAGAGTTTTAATCAAGAAAGGATGCTGTACTTTGTCAAATGCTTTTTCTGCATCAATTGAGAGGATCATATGGTTCTTGTCTTTTCTTTTATTAATGTGATCTATCATGTTGATTGATTTGCAAATATTGAACCACGCTTGCATCTCAGGAATACATCCCACTCGGTGGTGTTGAATAATCCTCTTAATGTACTGTTGGATCCTATTGGCTAGTATATTGGTGAGTATTTTGGCATCCATGTTCATCAGGGATATTGGTCTGTAATTCTCCTTTTTGGTGGGGTCTTTGGTTTTGGGATCAAGGTAATGCTGGCCTCATAGAATGAGTTTGGAAGTTTTCCTTCCATTTCTTTTTTTTTTTTAAACAGCTTCAGTAGAATAGATATTGTTTCTTCTTCAAATGTTTGGTAGAATTCCCCTGGGAAGCCATCTGGCCCTGGACTCTTGTTTTTTGGGAGGTTTTGATTACTGCTTTAATTTCCTTGCTGGTTATAGGTCTGCTTAGATTTCCTATTTCTTCCTTTTTCAGTTTTGGTAGTTTATAAGTTTCCAGGAATGCATCCATTTCTTCCAGATTGCCCAATTTGTTGGCATATAGTTGCTCAAAGTATGTTCTTAAAATTGTCTGAATTTCCTTGGTGTTGGTCATGATCTCTCCCCTTTCATTCATGATTTTATTAATCTAGGTCCTTTCTCTTTTCTTCTGGATAAGTCTGGCCAGAGGCTTATCTATCTTATTAATTCTTTCAAAGAACTAGCTTCTAGTTTCATTGAACTGTTCTACTATTCTTATGGTTTCTAGTTCATTGATTTCTGCTCTAATCTTTATTATTTCTCTTCTCCTGCTTGGTTTAGGCTTTATTTGCTGTTCTTTTTCCAGGGCCTTTAGGTGTGAGGTTAGCTTGTGTATTTGAGATTTTTCTAATTTTTTGAGAGAGCCTTGTGTTGCTATATACTTTCCTCTTAGGACCCCTTTGCTGTATCCCAAAGGTTTTGAACAGATGTGTTTTCATTCTCATTAGTTTCCAAGAATTTTTAAAATTCTTCTTTAATTTCCTTGTTGACCCATTCATTCTTTAGCAGGATGCTCTTTAATCTCCAAGTGTTTGAATTCCTTCCAAATTTCCTCTTGTGATTGAGTTCCAGTTTCAAAGCATTGTGATCTGAAAATATGCAGGGAATAATCTCAGTCTTTTGGTATCAGTTGAGACCTGATTTGTGACCCAGTATGTGATCTATTCTGGAAAAAGTTCCATGTGCACTTGAGAAGAATGAGTATTCTGTTGTTTTAGGGTGGAATGTTTTGTATATATCTACGAAGTCTATCTGGTCAGTGTGTCATTCAAAGCCCTTGTTTCTTTGTTGATCTTCTGCTTAGATGATCTGTCCATTGCTGTGAGTGGAGTGTTGAAGTACCCTACTATTAATGTATTATTATCAATGTGTTTCTTGACTTTGGTTATTAATTGGTTTATATAATTGGCTGCTCCTACATTGGGGGCATAAATATTTACAATTTTTTGATCTTCTTGTTGGATAGAAACTTTAAGTATGATATAGTGTCCCTTTTCAACTCTTACTACGGTCTTTGGTTTAAAATCTAATTTATCTGATAATGAGGATTGCTACCCCAGCTTTCTTTTGAGGTCTAGTAGTGAGGTATATGGTTCTCCATTTCTTCACTTTCAGTCTGAAGGTGTCTTTAGGTCTAAAATGTCTCTTGTAGACAGCATATGGATGGGTCTTGCTTTTTTATCCAATCTGATACCCTGTGTCTTTTGATTGGAGCATTTAGCCCATTTACATTCAGAATAATTATAGAAATATATGAATTTAGTGCCATTGTATTACCTGTAAAGTCCCTGTTTCTGTAGATTGTTTCAGTTTCTTTCTGGTCTATGTTACTCTTGGGGTCTCTCTTTTGCTTACCGGATCCCCCTTAATATTACTTTCAGGGCTGGCTTTGTGGTCACATATTCTTTCAGTTTCTGTCTGTCCTGGAAGCTCTTTATCTCTCCTTCCATTCTGAATGACAGCTTTGCTGGATAAAGTATTCTTGTCTGCATGTTGTTCTCGTTTAGTACCTGAATATATCATGTCAGCCCTTTCTGGCCTGCTAGGTTTCTATGGATAGGTCTGATGTAAATCTGATGTTCCTCCCTTTGTAGGTAAGGAACCCCCTGTCTTGAGCTGCTCTCAGCATTCTCTCTTTTTCTCTTAAATTTGCAAGCTTCACTATTATATATCGAGGTGTTGATCTATTTTTATTGATTTTGAGAGGGGTCCTCTCTGCCTCTTGGACAGGAATGCTTGTTTCCTTCCCCAGATTAGGGAAGTTCTCAGCTATGATTTGCTCAAATATACTTTCTGGCCCTCTCTCTCTCTTTCTTCCCCCTCAGACACACCAATAATTCTGATGTTGGTTCATTTCAAGGCATCATTAATTTCTCAAAACCTTTCTTCATGAGCTGTTAGTTTTTTTTCTCTCTTTTCCTCAAGTTCCTTTCTTTCCATCAGTCTGCCTTCTAGGTCGTTTACTCTGTCTTCTGCCTCATTCACCCTGGCTGTTAGAGCATCGAATTTAGACTACATCTCAGTTATGGCATTTTCAAGTTCGGCCTGATTAGATCTGATTTTTGCACTTAGAAATTCTCTACTGTCTTTTATGCTTTTTTTCAAGCCGAGCTATTAACTTTATAATTGCTATCCTGAATTCCATCTCTGACATCTTATATTCATTTCGATTACATCTGTGGCAGAGAACATTACCTCTGGTTCTTTCTTTTGTGGTGAATTCCTCCTTCTAGTCATTTTGCCCAGAGATGAAATGACTAGAAGTCATGAAATGTTCGAGTGAGCAGAGTCCAAAGTATCAACCATGACCCAAGCAAAATACACACTAGACAAATCTGAAGCTGTTGGAAGCCAAAACAGAAGAGCAAACAAAATCAAAGCAAAACAGAATGAAATAGAAAAAGAGAAAAAAAGAAGGGGGTGAAGAGAGACTATAATTTCACAAGGTGGACAAAGCAGGGTGATTCACTTGTTCCTCAGTGTATTTTGATCTGTGTGTTAGAAGACACTAAATCCCAAAATTGCAAAGAAAGCAAAACTTGTGTATCTATCTATCTATCTATCTATCTATCTATCTATCTATCTATCATCTATCTGAATAGAGTGAAAAAGGGCCAAAAATGAAGCATATATGTATAAAATGTAGATATAAAAAATAAAAGTTAAAAAGCTACTTAAAAACATAGAGTTGGTAAAATAAGAAACTAGTTGAAATGGAAAAAAAGAAAAAAAGAAATGGAACATTTTAGACTGAAAGATAAATGAATCATGAGAAAAAAACCCTAGATCTCTATATACTATTTTCCCCTGGCATTGGAGTTTTACAGTCTTGTGGGATCCATAAAGTAGTATGCACCTGATCTTCCAGTTTGTCTTCTGGGGGCGGGGCCTGCTGTGCTGCTTCTCAGGTGTCTTTGCCTGGGCGGAGTTATATCACCCCTGGGCCCAGTGTAAGCTGGTCCTCTGTGTGGCTTTTGTTTCTTGGGAGGCTTTCTGTGCCTCTTTAGAGGATCGGAATAAAAATGGCTATGCCCCAGTCTGGCCCTAGAGCTGAAAGATCATGGTTCCCCCTCTTCAATAAATGCTCTGAGACAGTCTTCACTTTTGTGTGTGCCAAACTCCACAGACTCCTGTGGTGTGGGCCCACAGCAGTCTTCCCGGGGTGGGTGAGGGAGACCTAGGGACCCACGTCACTGCCCTTAATGTGCCTTGGGGCTGGGAGCTTGTATGCATATCCATTCTGCTGATCCCGGGGGAAGGCTGAGTGTCACCCTACTGTCCTTTCTGGGGCTTCCACCCTAAGAGCTATTGCCTGGTCATGGGTGCACCCATTTGGCCCCTCCGGGGAGATGGTTAGCATGTTACAGTACTTTTCAGGGTGCTCAGGGGAAGAGACCAGCCTGGTTTGCGGTTTATGGCTATCTGAGCTTAGAGTCCCCTCCTGGGCTTACTGCCCATAACTTGTTTTCCCGTTCCACTGCTTCAGCACTCTGCCAGCTCAGGCATTCCCACTCCTTCTGTGACTCCTGGGATCCTGAGACCACACTGACCCACCTAGAATTCTATCATTTTCTTCCCGAGCCCCTTTCAGTCAGGGGTGTCTCTCACTGGAGCAGATTTCTAAGAATTCCGATTTTGCCCTCTGGGGTTATATCACTTTCCAGTAGCCAGTTTATGGCTCCCTCCTTCTTCTGATATCTCCCCACAGATTTACCTCTCCACACCTCCTATCTTGCAAAAAGCAGTCGCTTTTCTTCTTATAGAGTTCCGGATATATTTTCGTACATCTTAGGCTGAATTCATGGGTGTTCAGAATGGTTTGATAGATATCCAGCTAAATTCAAGGGACCAGATGAGATGAAGTCCCCTACTCTTCTATCATCTTGCTTTAGAATAGTAGGTCCATTTTAAATGGACCATTATACACTGGCAATGAAGTGGCTTCAGAGAAATAGAAAGGCTACTAAGAGTTTGACATGAGTCTATGTATATAACTGTGGTTCAGTCTTCCACAAGGTCCACTGCCACTGCCACTGCCTCTCCTGGCTGTGGTAATGCAGGAAGGGCTTCTGTGGAGGCCATCAAGATGCTTTGGATACAGAGAGTCTCCAACCAGCAGGATTAGGATTAGGTTGGCAGTCTGGAAGGAAGAAATCTTTGATAGGGAAGGGAGGGCTTGAAGTAGAAGAACAGAGACCAGGAGAGGGAAAGGGTACACAGGGTAAGAAATACAGAAGAGTAAGGAGAGGGATGTGTGCTCAGGAGTGGAGGCAGAGAATGAAAACTGGCTGCAGGAGAACCTGCCCAGGTTTTATGTTTTCAGCAAGTTGTGAAGGACGATTTTCTGTACATTGGTTTTGAACTCACATGGACGGTGTGTGTGCATGCATGCAGCCCATGAGCTTTAGAAAGGAGGAAGCTCAGAGAAAGGGACTGCCTCTATGTGCCTGACAGTGTGTGAAGGGCTTCTGCACTCATTAGACTAATCCTACTACAACGCCTATTCCATTTTCCCATGAGGAAACGGACGCTCAGCCTTAGGTCACATAGCTGGTAAGAACAGAGCAAAGGTTTAAGCCTACCCCTCAACTTGTGTTCTTTCTAACTAGGTCGATGATAGGTAACCTGAGTTTTCATTGTGTTGCAAGATGTTGATAGCAGCACTTTTCCTGGTTATGAGGATGAAAATGGACAAGATTGCGTATATATAAAGCCCCTGCAGCGGAGAATGGTGCCTAGTAAGTGCTCAGGAAATGTGAGTTTATCTTCTCTGCCTCATTGAGCAGCTAGAATGTATGTAGCCAAGTCCCTCCCAGTCACTTACCAAGTTGGGCTTGATTCATATCCTTATATTTCAGGGGAGAAAGGTTTTTTTTTTTGTTTTTAGTTGAGTTTAGTTTTGTTTTAATAGGAGAAACACTTTAATTTTATGAAATAGCTTCCAAGAGACCTGGGGAGGTTGCTGAGAATCAAGTTCTGTTTCATTATAAATAAAACAATAGAAGCTGCTGGACAAGGCAGGGTAATCAATTACAGGTGACTGTCAGGAGTTGGATTTACTGGGAAGCAATCTAGAAACACAGCGATATTGAAACACGGTGTGAATTGTGTGTTCCTTAATGGCTCTGGCCCTCTGGATACAGGCAGATGTGTAGGATATGAGCTTCCTTCAAACTACATTATTCCACCTCCTGAGGGATTTCAATTCATCTCCAAGAGCTCATCTACATACCATGCAGGTCGCCACTGGTAGAAAGTGTGTCTCCGGAGCGGACGGTGGTAAGATTCAGAATAAGGAATTAACTCCTGTTTAATGCAAAGGAAACACCGAAGCTAAGTAGAGAACTGCAAATTAACACCATCTGGGTTAATAAGGCCATTGTTGACAGAGTTTAAAATTGCTTCCACAATTAGAGAACCCAAGGAAATCTATATGTTTGGGTCTTGGTGAGGACACACCAGATAGTGATGAAGATTCTCTGTTTTTCTAAATATAAAAAAAAGCTTTCATTCACACGTTTTAAAGAAAGGGGAGCTGTGAGATTACCTGAGGCATGTGGATACTTCCAGCATCTCCGGCTGCAGCCCGTTTGCAGAGTAGCCTGGGAACACCATGGCTTTCCTAGCACCTTCAATGAAGCCTTAGCGTGGCCCTAGGCCTGGAGAAGACAGCCTTTTTCTCCCCCAGGGGCTCAGTGCTTTGCAGAAAATAAATAGCTATGGTTCTGTGGTGATGAACCTGCGTTTTGCAGAGTTTTCTACTCTGAGGCGGAAAAGTCAAGTCAAGGCCAGTGAGTGGCAGAGTGTGCGTCAGAATGGGCTTCTCGGCTCCGCCTCCAGGGAAGGTGCACACAGGCTCTCAGTCCTGGACTCAGGCTTAGCGGCACCCTCTGTTCTCTGTTGACTAGTGACTCTAGCTTGGTCGCCATGACTACATCTGAGGGTCCCACCAGTGAGACACTGCAGACCTGGCTGGGGCTGGCCCTGACCCCTCCTCCCTAACAGTGTCTCTTAACAAAGGGTTTATTTGAATTGACTCTCTTAACTTTTGAAAATAAACATCAAATCAGCACCTTCATAGGAAGAGAACCGCCCCCCCCCCACTACAGTGCCAGCCTGGCATATCCTTTCTTTACCTTTGAGGTTGGAGAGGCGGGGCTGGTTTGGAGTCCTCCTCCCCAGGCCTCGCCTAGGTACACCGTCCACTGTGCTTGGACATCCGCACTCCTCAGCATCTTCACCCTTTGTGACCTGCCCTTGGTGGGGGCTTACATTCCTGGAAGCTTCTGGAAACAGCTGTTCATTCCTTTCTTTGTGAAGCGAAGAAGAACTGCGACTCTGTGTGATGCATCTTTGTCTCTTCTGTCCTGTCCCTCTCCCTCCCCCTCATGTCAGGAGCTCTGAGGCTGGGGTCCACCGCGGGACTTCAAAGGGTGTATGAACCCTCAGGCATTGCATGTAAATGTGTGTGTGTGCACTTACAGGTGTTATGCTGCATGTTTCTGAGAAGAGAGTCTGGTTTTAATCAGATTCTCTAAGAGTCTTGTTTCCCACCAAAAAGTTAGGTTGCAGGGCTCTGAATTTCCCCCGGGTGAGAAGATCATTTCTGGTATGCTTTGGGTCTTCTCCTAATATTTTCTCTTCTTTATGTGTTACATATTCCATTTGATTTTTAGATTTCTATAATATGGTGGAATAAAAATGGCCTGTTGGTTGCTGCCTACTTACTGCTTTTGGACTCCAAAAATGTGGGAAAGTTTTTGTGGAGAGTGAGTATGTTTTTATTATTTTCCTAAAGTTGAAATTACATAATGATTATCCATGGGCCAACTCTGACCTGTGAACAATTTTTTTCATTTTTTAAAATGATTATTATTTTAATTGGGCCAACAGTGAAAATTTGGTGAACTTTTACATTAAAATTGAGAATGTGGGGGCGCCTGGGTGGCACAGCGGTTGGGCGTCTGCCTTCGGCTCAGGGCGTGATCCCGGCGTTATGGGATCAAGCCCCACATCAGGCTCCTCCGCTATGAGCCTGCTTCTTCCTCTCCCACTCCCCCTGCTTGTGTTCCCTCTCTCGCTGGCTGTCTCTATCTCTGTCAAATAAATAAATAAAATCTTTAAAAAAAAAAATTGAGAATGTGATCTACCCATGATAGATCCATATTCCTGCATGAAGGTACAGGCTAGAGCTGAGTGTTCTCCAGCTAGCCAGTTTCTACCTTTTTATTCTCTCCCTGATGCCGAGATCACCAGAGTCTTATTTATTATTGCATTTGTTTGTATATATACATTTTCTTAAGGTAAAGAAAATCTTCCTCTGTACCTACAGCCATCTCATTTATTCTCATGCCTCTTCCTGCAAGCATTTAAGTTTAGGATCCCTGTTGTAAAGCCTAATGATCAGAAAATGAGAAGCAAAGGGAAAAGAGTGTGTTCCTGTGGTTACAGCTGGGTGTCCAGCCCCGATCCCTCATTCCAGACTGGTCCCCATCCCCCAGCTGCCCTGAGTGTTGGCCTCTAACAGCTCACAGATCCCCTTCCTGTCTTCCACGTTGCTGGCAAAGTTATCGCCCTTCGAACCCCACACCCCTCCCAACACACGCCCCGCAGCCCACAGCCAATGACTGATTAACCCAGGATGCAAAGGTGAGAAAAGCTTTGCTGTGCAGTTTTTGTTGCAGAGTTCCCGTGGGATGGGACTAAAACAAGGCTCCAGCTGAGGCCTGGCTTTGTTCCGCTTCTTTCTCTGCCCTACCCTACATCCCTCCTCCCTGTCTCCTGAGGGCACACTCCATCAATGCCTTGTCTGAGAATTCCTGCCTGAGGCTTCTTTGGGAAATCCAGCCTGATGAGGCGCTCTCTGCAAAGAGGAGCTCCTGGGGACAGCTGGGATCCTGCGGTCAATCAGCTCAGGTTTCCTGATGGGATAAGGGGGAACCAGATTTGAAATGGAATATTCTAAAATCCTTGAACCCCTTCCTCCTGAGAATAATTCCAATCCTAGGGGTGGTAAATACATTTTACCTCTCATCCCAATACTATTAGATTAGGATTCCCTACTTAGAGTACTGTGTTGGAAGTGATTCTGAAATGACATGAGACAGATGATGATAAGGTCTGTTGGTCAGGATGTGGAAGAGGGTGGCACACACACCCCTCCTGTCCTTTTTTGCAAGCCTCAGCTTGGCGCCATTCTTTCAGGAAGCCTCCCCTGAAACCTGAGTTAAAATTAGATGCCCTTTCTCTGAGCCCCTGTAGCAACCTGTAGTTATCTGTATTGTCACATTTACCAAATTGCATTCTTAATACTTATTGAAATATAACTGACATATGTATTTAATTTGTACCATCTGATAGGTTTTTACATATGAACAACCTGTAAAACCACCATCACAATTGTGATAGCATTTCCATCCCTTCCAAAAGTTTCTTATGCTCCTATGTGATCCCTCCTGACAGTCCCTTCCTGCCCCTCATTCATCCACAGACAACCCAAATAACCACCGATCTGCTTTCTGTCACCATAGACTCATTTGAATTTTATTTTATTTTTATTACTTTATTAAATTCTTTTTGAGAGAGGGATGTGGGAAGGGGCAGAGGGAGAGGAGGAGAGAGAATCCCAAGCAGGCTCCACACCCAGCACGGAGCCTGATCACACGGGGCTCCATCTCACAACCTTGAGATCATGACCTGAGCCAAAATCAAGAGTCGGACACTCGACTGACCAACTGAGCCACCCAGGTGCCCCAGACTAGTTTGACTTTTAGAGAGTTTATTTATATAGATGGAATCATTCACTACTGATTCTTATTTTTTTGTTTGGTTTCTTTCACTCAGCATAATTATTTTGAGATTCATCAATACTGTTGTGTGTATTAATAGCTTATTGCTGCATAATATTCCATTGCATGGACATGTTACAATTTGTTTACCCACTCGCCTTTTAATGAACATTTATATTGTTTCTTGTTTTTGGTTATTATAAATAAAGCTGTTGGGAACACTCATGTACATGTTGAGAAAATGAAAAGACAAGCCATAGATGAGAAAATAATTGCAAAGTCTATATCTGAAAAAGGACTTTTATCCAGAAGATATAAAGAACCTTTAAAACAGAAATAGGAAGATGACCTGATAGAGAAATGGGGAAGAGATTTGAAAAGATACGTCACAAAATAAGATACAGAGGTGAGAAATAAACCTGTAAAATGCTCATAATCCCTGGTTATTAGGGAAAATTTAAATCAAAACAAGGCATCACCACATAGCTATTAGAAAACAGCTTGGAAGTTTCTTAAAAAGTTAACCAAACATCTTCCATATGATTCAGCTATTTTTTTTTCTCTTTTTTAAAATGTATTTACTCAAACAGAATTTTGACTTCTGATTATTTGGATGTTTCTTTCACTAGAGTGAGGTGTAAACTCCTTAAGAATTGGAACACTTTTTAAAGTTTTACCTCATCCTTTTATTTAATGTGTATTTTCCCAGAATCAGTAGCATGTTTGGAACCTGACAGTTCTGTAGTAAGTTTAATCCTATGATTGAAAGTTGACTAGTGGAAAATATATCTGAATTTCAGTGCCACTGGAGGAGGATTACCATTTTCAAAAACAAAGGTGAGAACATAGAATTGCGCCCTTTAGGCTCTGCTATGATTTCCTTTGCATTTCTAGCAAGAGATTTTCTAGGATCCCATACAGAGTGGTTACTACCCATTGCCTATCCATACACTTCCCAAATCATAGTGAACACCTGTAGGCTCTTGACCTGCCTGGTGGCACTTATCTACCTAGTTTCATAGTTCTTACATGTAAAAGCCTGTGAGTTATTTAAGGGTAGAATTCAGTTCTGATTTATTTTTGCTTCTCCCCACAGCTTCCGTTTAACGATTTGTCCATATATTTGCTCAACTAAATAAGGCGATTGCATGAATTAAACACAGATTGACATCCCAGGCATGTCTTTTATTGTCAGGAAATATGGGAGCTATAAAAGAAGTAGACAATTATACTGTCTATATTCAATTTGTCACAGTATTGGCACTATCTCCAAGACTGGACTCTGAAAATTTTTAAGCAAAATCTAAAAGCTATTTTCTCCAGTATAAATATTATTTATATGCACATTGTAGAACACATAGAAAATATGTTAAATGCAGCGTTAGTGGAAAAGTGAATGTGGTGCAACACCTTTCTGGGGGACAATTTGGCAGTCTACCAAAATTTTAGATTTATCTCCTGTTTTATCTAGTATCCTGATTTCTATAAGGTCATCCTACAGAAAATGGTAAAAAAAAGCCTACCAGGCTTTCTCCTATGCGCTTTTTAGTTGTGATTATATAGGGAGTGTGATTTTGTATCCATTTTTTTTCAATTAACATAAGATTATTATAAAATAATCATTTCTTTTTGTTGTTTCAAAATCTTTTGCTTTTGTTAACAGTGTTTTATTAGTTTCAGGTGTATAATATAGTGATTCAACATTTCCATACATCATCTGATGCATCACAAGTGCACTCCTTAATCCCCATCCCCTATTTCACCCATCCCCCCACCCACTGCCCCTCTGGAACCATCAGCTTGTTCTCTATAGTTAAGAGTGTTTCTTGGTTTGCTTCTCTCTCTCCCTTTTTCCCCCTTTGTTCCTTTGTCTTGTTTCTTAAATTCCACATATAAGTGAAATCCTATGGTATTTGTCTTTCTCTGACTTATTTCACTTACCGTTATACCCACTACCTCCATCCACGTTGTTGAAAATGTCAAGATTTCATTCTTTTTTATGGCTCAATAATATTCTATTGTGTATATATATAATATCTTATTTATCTCTTCATCAATCAGTGGACACTTGGGCTGTTTCTGTAATTTGGTTGTTGTAAAAAATGCTCCTATAAACATAGGGGTGCCTGCAGCCCTTTGATTTAGTGTTTTTGTATTCTTTGAGTAAATACCCAGCAGTATGATTACTGGATCATAAGGTAGTTTTGTTTTTAACTTTTTGAGGAACCGCCATACTGTTTTCCAGAGTGGCCGAAACAATTTGCATTCCCTCCAACAGTGGGTTCCCCTTTCTCCACATCCTTGCCAACACCCGTTGTTACTTGTGTTGTCGATTTTAGCCATCCTGACAGGTGTGAAATGATATCTAATTGTAATTTTGATTTGCAGTTCCCTGATGATGAGTGATGTTGAGCACCTTTTCATATGTCTGTTGCCCATCTGGGTGACTTCTTTGGAGAAATGTCTGTTCGTGTCTTCTGCCCAGTTTTTAATTGGATTATTTGATTTTTGGGTGTTAATTGTGTATGTTCTTTATAGATTTTGGATACTAACCCTTTATTAGATATGTCATTTGCAAATATCTTCTCCTATTCAGTAGGTTGTCTTTTAGTTTTGTTGATTGTTTCCTTTGCTGTGCAGAAGCCTTTTATTTTGATGTAGTCCCAATAGTTTATTTTTGCTCTTGTTTCTCTTGGCTCAGGAGACATCTAGAAAAAAAGTTATGCTGATAACAAATAAGTTACTGCCTGCGTTCTGCTGTAGTGTTCTTATGGTTTCAGGTCTCACATTTAGGTCTTTAATCCATTTTGAATTTATTTTTTTGTTTGGTATAAGAAAGTGATCCAGTTTCATTATTTTGTATGTGGCTGTCTAGTTTTCTCAACACTGTTTGTTGAAGAGACTGTCTTTTTCCCATTGCATATTCTTTACTGCTTTGTTGAAGATTAATTGGCCATATACTTGTGGGTTTATTTCTGGGTTTTCTGTTCTGTTCCATTGATCGGTGTGTCTGTTTTTGTGCCAGTACCATACTGTTTTGATCACCACAGCTTTGTAATATAACTTGAAGTCTGGAATTATGATGCCTCCAGCTCTGCTTTTCTTTTTCAAGATTGCTTTGACTATTCTGGGTCTTTTATGGTTCCATACAAATTTTAGGATTGTTTGCTCCAGTTCTGTGAGAAATGCTGTTGGTATTTTGGTAGGGATTGCATTAATTGTGTATATTGCTTTGGGTAGTATAGACATTTTAACAATATTTATTCTCTAATCCATAGCATGGAATGTCTTTCCATTTCTTTGTGTTCTCTTAAATTTCTTTCATCAATGTTTTTAAGTTTTCAGGGTATAGATCTTTTACCTCTTTGGTTAGGTTTATTCTTAGGTATCCTGTTATTTTTGGTGCAGTTGTAAATGAGATTCTTTTCTTAATTTTTCTTTCTGCTGCTTCATTATTGGTGCATAGAAATGCAACAGCTTCTGTACATTGATTTTGTATCCTGCAACTTTACTGAATTCGGGTATTAGTTTTTAGCAGTTTTTTGGTGGAGTCTTTTGGGTTTTCTGCATAGACTATTATGTCATCTGAAAATAGTGAAAGTTTTGCTTCTTTCTTACTGGTTTGGTTGCTTTTATTTCTTTTTGTTGTCTGATTGCTGTGGCTGTGACTTCCAGTACTCTGTTGAATAAAAGTGGTAAGAGTGGATATCCTTGTCTTGTTTCTCACCTTAGGAGAAAAGCTTTCAATTTTTCCCAATTAAGGATGATGTTAGCTGTGGTTTTTTTCATACATGGCTTTTATTATGTTGAGGTATGCTCTGTCAAAACCTCCTTTTTTGGAGGGTTTTTTATCATGAATGGATGCTATAATTTGTCAATGCTTTTTCTGTGTCTATTGAAATAATCGTATGGTTCTTATCTTTTCTCTTATTGATGTGATGTACATATTAATTGATTTGTGAATATTGAAACACCTTGCAACCCAAGAATAATTCCACTTGATTGTGGTGAATGATTTTTTTAATGTATTGTTGGATACGGTTTGCTGGTATTTTGTTGAGGATTTTTTTAAAGATTTTATTTATGTACTTGTCAGAGAGAGAGCGAGCATGCAAGCGAGTGCACAGGCAGGGGCAGCAGCAGCAGAGGCAGAGGGAGAAGCAGGCTCCCCACTGAGCAAGGTGCCCGATGCAGGACTCAATCCTAGAACCCTGGGATCATGACCTGAGCCGAAGGCAGCTGCTTAACTGACTGAGCCACCCAGGCGCCCCTTGTTGAGGATTTTTGCATTTGTGTTTATCAGGGATATTGGTCTGTAGTTCTCTTTTTGAGTAGTGTCTTTATCTGGCTTTTGTATCCGGGTAATGCTGGCCTCATAGAATGAATTTGGAAGTTTTCCTTCCTTTTCAATTTTTTTGGAATAGTTTGAGAAGAGTAGGTATTAACTCTTTAAATGTTTGGTAGAATTTGCCTGTGAAGACTTTGGTCTTGGACTTTTGTTTATTGGGAGTTTATTTGTTATTGTTGTTTTTTTTTTATTACTGATTCTGTTTCTTTACTGGTTATTGGTCTGTTCAAGCTTTGTATTTCTTCCTGCTTCGATTTTGGTTATTTATATTTTTCTAGGAATTAATAATTAATCCATTTCTTATAGGCTTCCAATTTGTTGGCATATAGTTTTTCATAATATTCTTTTACAGTTGTTTGTATTTCTGTGGCATTGGTTGTTATTTCTCCTTTCTTGTTTGAAATTTAATTTATTTGAGTCTTTTCTCTTTTTTCTTAATAAGTCTGGCAAGAGGTTTATCAATTTTATTGTTTTTTTTTTTTTTTTTTGAAGAAACAGCTCCTGGGTTCAATGATCTGTTTAATTGTTTTTTTAATCTCTGTATCATTTATTTCTGCTCTAATCTTTTTTATTTCCTTCATTTTGATGGTTTCAGGTTTTGTATGTTGTTCTTTTTCTAGCGCCTTTAGGTATAAGGTTAGGTTGTTTGAGATTTTTCTTGCTTCTTGCTATGTACTTCTCTCTTAGGACCACTTTTGGGGCATCCCAAAGATTTTGGACTGTTGTGTTTTCATTTTCATTTGTTTCTATTTATTTTTTATTTCTTTTTTTATTTTCTGGTTGACCCATTTATTGTTTAGTAGCATGTTATTTAACCTCCATGTATATGTGGTCTTTTCAGGACTTTTTTTTTTTTTTTCTTGTGGTTAACTTGTAGTTTCATAGCTTGTGGTCAGAAAAGGTGCATGTTATGACTTCAGTTGTCCTGAATTTGTTGAGGCTTGTTTTCTGGGATAATATGTGATTTATTCCGGAGAATGTTCTGCATGCACTTAAAAGAATGTGTATTCTGCTGTTTTAGGATAGAATGATCTGAATATCAATCCGTCAGGTTCCAGTGTATCATTCAAAGGATTTTTTTTTTGTGATTTTCTGTTTACATGGTGTGTCCATTGATGTAAGTGGGATATAAAAGTCCCCTACTATTACTGTATTATTATTGATTAGTTCCTTTGTATTTGTTATTAACTGTGAATATGTATTTACAATTGTTATATCTTCTTGTTGGGTTTTCCCCTTTATTATTATTAAGTGTCCTTCTTTATCTCTTAATACAGTCTTTGTTTTAAAGTCTGCTTTGTCTGGTGTTAGTATTGCTACTCTTAGTCTTTTGAATTCATTTGCATGACAGATGTTTCTCCATCCCCCTACTTTGATTCTGCAGGTGTCTTCAGGTCTGTAATGAGTCTTTTGTAGGCAGCATATAGATGGGCCTTGTTTTTTTAATCCATTCTGTCATCCTATGTCTTTTGATTGGAGCGTTTAGTCCATTTACACTGAAAGTAATTATTGATAAATATGTATTTCTTGTCATTTCATTATTTGTTGTGTGGTTCTTTCTGAAGATTTTCTCTGATTCTTTCTTGCTTTTCTGTCTTTCATGGTTGGCTGATTTTCTTTAGTGATATATTTGAACTTCTTTTCTTTATTCTTTACATATTAATTAGTGGTTTTGATATATGGTTAACATTAGGTTTGTATATAACCTCTTCTGCATATAGCAGTCTGTATTAAGTTGATTATCATTTAAGTTTGGACCCATTCTTTACTCCTCTCCTCCCCACATTTTAGGTGTATGGTGTAATATTTTACATCTTTTTATTTTGTGAATACCTTGACCAATTTTACAGAAATATGTATTTGTACTGCTTTTTGTTTCCTGCCTTCATAGTGTCACTTTTGGTCTTACCTTTCCAATCAAGTGTCTGCTTTAATATGAGCCCCTGCACGGCTCATTTAGTGGTCATGAACTCATTTAGGTTTTGTTTGTCTGGGAAACTCTTTCTCTCTCCTATTCTGAATGATAGCCTTGCTACATAGAGTATTCTTGGCTGCAGATTTTTCCCATTCAGCACTTCAAATCTATCATACCACTTCCTCCTGGCTGGGAAAGTTTCTGCGGAAAAATCCCCTGATAGCTTTATTGGGTTTCATTTGTATGTAACTGTCTTCTTTCGTATTGCTGCTTAAAATTTTTTTTCTTTAGCACTTATTTTGCCAGTTTAATTGCAATATGTCTCGGTGTGGGTCTGCTTTTGTTAATTTTTTGGGGGTTGTCTGTGCCTCCTGGATCTAGATATCTGTTTCCTTCCCTGGGTTAGGGAAGTTTTCTTTTTCTCTTCTTTTTCTTCTCTTCTCTTCTCTTCTTTTCTCTTTTCTTTCTTTCTTTCTTTCTTTCTTTCTTTCTTTCTTTCTTTCTTGATTAGGGAAGTTTTCAAATTATTTCTTCAAATACATTTTTGCCCCCTTTTCTCTCTCTTCGTCTTCTGGGACTCCTATAATATGAATGTTATTAGGTTTGATGGAGTCACTGAGTACCCTAAGTCTTTTTTTTTTTTATAATTCTTTTTTCTCTCTTTTTCTTTTTTTAAGATTTTATTTGTTTATTTGGGAGAGAGAGAGAGAACACAAGCAGGCAGAGCAGCAGGCAGAGGGGGAGGGAGAAGCAGGCTCCCTGCTGAGCAAGGAGGCTGATGAGGGACTCAATCCCAGGATCCTGGGATCATACCTGACCTGAACGCAGTCTCTCAACCAACTGAGCCACCTAGGTGCCCCTCTTTTTTTCTATTTTTTGTTCAGCTTAATTACTTTACATTAATCTGTCTTCTAAGTCATTAATTTGTTTCTCTGCTTTTTCCATCCCACTGTTCATTACATCAAGCATATTTCTTATTTTGTTTATTGAGCCCGTTATCTCTGCTATGTTATTCCTTATCTCTGTGTTAAGGGTCTCACTCATGTCTTCCACTCTTTTTTCAAGTCCAGGGAGTATCCTTATGATCGTGGCTTTAAAAACTCCACCAAGCGTGTTACTTACATTTATTTCACTTAGATCTCTGGCCATGGCATTGTCCTGTTCTTTCATTTGGGCTAAATTTCTTTGTTTTCTCATTTTATCTTAGTCTCTGTGCCTGTTTCCCTGTGTTAAGAAAGTCAGCTACATTTGCTGTCCTTAAGGGTAATGGCTTTATGAAGAAGAGGTCCTGTAGTGGCCTACAGTGTAGTGTCTCCTTATTCCAAGGGCCTGGCACTTCTAGGAGTGTCTCCAAAGTGTGCTGTGTGTGCTCTGCTTTTGTGTCCTGGGGACTTTATGGTTCAGGCCAGTTGTCTGCAGAGGCTCTTTGCTGTTGTGGTCCCTGGCCTGAATGTGATTCGTTTTAACTGTGCACTGGTCTGCTTGTGAAATGAGACCTGTCACCACTGCCACTGCAACTGAGGCACCATAAAATTCTCAAGGTGAGAGGTACAGTGTGAGTAGGGATTTGGGTTGGTTTTCTGGAGGAGGGGGCCTGCTGCTGGGACTGAAGCAAGCTAGACTGGGAAGGGTGATTCCACTGGAGCGTGGGGGTGAGAAGCAGGGCTTAGTGTAAGCAAGGTAGGTAGTGAGTGTCTGCACTGTGTTGGTTCCCACAGGTGGCCCTATGTTTATGCTGTGGGGTGCTGGAGGAAAGTGGCACCTTCCAGTTCCTTTGTTCCCAGAGGGGTCTCCCTGTAAATTCTGCCTCTCTGGAACACACTCTGAAATGAGCAAAGAACCTCCCACTGTGTGCCCAGGTGCTCTTCTATCGCTGTTTTCCGCTATATTTTTGAGGGTTGTTTGCCTGCCTTTTCTCCAAAAGCAGTTCGAATGCCCTCCAGGCTCTGTCCCAGCGAAGCTCATCAACCTTTAAACTTCAGGCTTTAAGCCCCGCTGGTTTCAGAAGTCACGAAATTCAGCCCCTCTAGCTTTCTAAGCCAGTTGCTATGGGGATTCATCTTACCCATGTGCATTCCCCTGTGTCATGTGTTCTCCTCTGTGTGCTAGTCTGTTTCTAGCCCTTTTTTGCAACTGCAGTTCCCTCCCCACCACAGCGGCCGTGATCCATTTCTCTCCCAAACCACGTCTCTGCACCTCCTACCTTCTTCAGTGTGGCCTCTTCTCTACCTTTAGATATGGAGTTTGTTCTGCCAGTCTTCAGGTCAGTTTCTGGGGTATTCAGGATGATTTGAGAGTTACCTAGTTGTATTCATTGGATGGGGTGAGCCTAAGGTCCTCCTACCCACCATCTTCAACAACTGTCCTCTTTTGCTTATTTTTAATGCCTGTATGAATGTCTGTCATCAGATGATACCACAATTCTTCTATTGTCAGTTATTTGGTTTCTTTTAATGGGATAGGTGTAGCTTATAACTATCACATGACAGATTTTTTTAGAATAAAGCTTTTTTAAAGATATATTATTTCCTTATTTTGTATATTGCTTAATTATTCTTTAGAAAGGTTTCCAAAAAGGGTGTGGCATTAATTGTACCCTCAAAAAATGCATGAGTGTTTTTAAGCAAATTTAATTGCTTTCAGAAATTCACTTGATTCTGAGTCAAGTATTTGATTGTATGAAAGGATACGCTAGACTAGATTATTTATTTAGTCCCTGACACCAGCTAAAGATCATCTTTCTGCTATGTGCATTTATTTTCACTGTTTGCTTATTAAGTAAAGCAGAAGTTTAAATATAGCAGAAAACTAATGATTCTTTGCCACAATTGATATTCCACAGAAGTTATGAGCACTGATCAAAGATCAAAAGAATCTTACAATTCTGTGCTCTAATTTTTGCATCAAAGCTTTCATTTGGCACTCAGACATCCCTAATGATATAAAAGTATGACAAGCAATATCCTGATTAATTTATTTTCTCTGGTTTATACTTTCTCACTGTTTGCAACATAGCTACGAGAATCTCCTGAAAAGTGGAATTAAAGGGATTTAATGTCCATCTTGCAAGTAAACAAAGCTGCCAAATTTCTAATCCAAGATTTGCTTTTGTCCAACTTACATAGCTTTTCAAATTCATGAAGAGAAGGGTACAGTCTAACAGGGATAGGTGAGATGGCTATCATCAATATGGTGTGGGTTTTGAACTGTGAATAGAAAAAAAAGAAATAATAAGAAATGTAATAGGAGAAAGTGAATGTCAAGCTTTCATCTTTTCTTTTGAACATACTATTGATTCTTATATTTGTGAAGGAATTCATATTTTCTTTGTTTTTACTGGACAGATTTGTATCTTTATATTTATATTTATCTATCCATCTATCTGTCTTTCACAATGCAAGTTATCAAACGATTGCCTCTCAGCTCTGAATCTTCCGCTCTATGCTGTGCTTTGTGATTTGGGGTTGGTCACTTTCAGATGCTTCACTTTGTGAGCTGGTGTAATGTTAGGTTTTGTCAGTAGAGGGGGCTAGAGAAACACTGCAGGCATAGCAAAGAAAGACTTTCCTGGTGAGCTTTTCTCTTCCTCCTTTCGCTGCCCCAGGTGCCAGTGGTGAGCGGGTGGCCCTGTGGCCTTTAATCTCCCTTGAGACTTTACAGCACTTCCATAGAAGAAGCCTTGCTATAGAACAACGACGATCTATAAACACCCCAGTGAGCAGCTTTCATTAGACCACCTTTACCTTGTGGCACCCCCATGAACTTCACTAGCACCCCAACATGTGACTTCCTGCAGATCAGCTCTAGCCTACAATACCCAGTGTAATTTCTGCTTTTTTAGCAGGTTGTAGTTGGATTCTTTCAATGAGGTCTAAATCTCGGGTGAGTTGGTGCACTTCCAAATTTTTAGTTCCCTCCTTGTGTACTCTCTTTCACCTAGGAGTGTGACTGCCCCCAACATTTGCTATCAGTCTTCTTCAGCTCATTTCATGATCACTTTTTACTAGGTAAGCATTTATGTATAAAACTTTTCCTGCTCAAATTTCTGGTGTGCTTCAATGACAAATAGTTACTGAGTTCCTATTGTGTCAGCCGCTGTGCTAGGGAGTGGAGACACAGCAGTAAAGAATACAGACACGGTTCCTGCCCTCCAACTGCCCTGCAGTTTCCCTGTAATGAACAAGTAAGGGGTTAGGTATGGTAGTGAAACTTCTTTTAGGATGAGAGTCATGGCGTAGGGTCAAAATGTTCTACTTATGAAGTGACATTTCAACCCAAACTAGAGATCAGTAGAAATTGGCCAGATTAAGAGGTGGGGGAAGCATGTTCCAGTAAAAGAAGCAGCTTGTCTAAGGACTAGCATCAGAACGGAGTGGCGGGTTTGAAGACCTGCAGCTTGGAAAGTGCTCTGATGAGGGTCTGGGAAGAGGGGGCAACATAGAAGCAGGGGCCAGATCTCAGAGGGCACTAACAACCACATTAAGGATTCTGGACTTCACACAGCAGGCATGAGGGTTGTTGAATCACCAGGAGGTTGTTAATAAAGCAAGAACATTGTGTTCTCTTGTGTTCTTGTAATTTACAGTGATGATTCTAAATCCCAGCTGCACATTTTGAAACACATAGGGTACTTAAACAAAACCTGGGCCTGACCCCAGGCCAATTAAACAATCTCTCCAGGCATGAATACCAGGTCTCAGTAGTTTTCATGTTTTTCTTGGTGATTCCAGTATACAGGCAAGGCTGTGAACCACTGATCTTGAGAAACAAGAAATTATACTATGGCATGAGGAGAGGCTTAAATAAAGCCCATTTATTAGATGGTGAAAGTCTCTCAGACTAAAGATGATTTAAACTAATCTATAATACTGCTTCATTATGTCAGAGTCATTTAGAAACCCAAAGGCACTGATTTGGCATTTTTGCTAATTAGGGAGTGGTTACAGGTGGCAGATATTTTTGATGTAAATTTCCTCAACTACTCACTCAAGGCAAAGGTGGTATCCTTGGGGAATTAGGCAAAGCTCTAAAATTAAGAAACACGCAACATGGAGATTTCTAGTGAGTTTTGCTTTAGTTAAAAAACAAAAGGCTTCAGGTAGTTAAGCAAATATTTGCAAAGCAAGTGAATGAATGAATGACCTCATTGTAATTAGATTCCAACTAAACAAAAAGAAAGGGAGCATATCAGCCACCTTTTATCTTGACTAAAATTAATTAAACATTAATTTCTCATCTGAGATTAACCTCAGGATAAACCAGCTCTTAGAGCTGTGTTTGACTAACCTATGAAAATCTATATTTGGCATAAGGGTGAGGAGTACCAGTACCATTGATTTCATTTTTTTCTGGTGCTAAAAACTAAAGTCAGTTTCAAAAGAATCTTAAGCATTTTCTTTGGCTGCACAGCTGTTTCTGTTGCTTTCTGACATGCTGTGCTGACCTCCAAACCACACTGTTTACCTTACTTTAGAGACTGAATCAGATGCACCACCTCTGGAGACTGTGCAGGTTAAAGAAAAAAATCATTAGGTTTTGCATTATAGAGGCATTATAGGGAACGAGGCCTGAAATCATAATGTAGCCACAGTAGACCAGCTAATCTTGCTCAAATGGGACATGGTTCTTGTATGCTGATTACGTAGCATGACAAGTGATGCACATATGGATTGCTGTCAAGAGAGAATAAATTAAATGATTATCAGGGGTATTCTAGTCAATCTATAATGTGGCTGAAACATGAAAATGAATGTTGAGATTCCCATTCAATATTGAATCAACTTCTGAGGTACTGATTATCTATTCTCCTTCTTTTGGCCCACTATTTTAGAAGGTGCTGCATTTTTCTCTGGCAGTTGGTTACATGCTTGCAAATCTCCTTGAATGTAAAACCCCTTGAGATTACAGTCCCAAGCTCATTATAGAATGCTTTTCTTTTACTCCCATGCCTGGTAGGGGACTGGGCTCAGAGTTGAGCTTTGCAGTAAGTGCTTTTTCAATTACATTGGCAAACGGATTGGATTGATAGATCATCCATAAAGAAAACATGTGACTGAATCCGTGGTATCATAAAATATTACAATATGCTGTAAAATAAGAGACCGCATTATTCCCTAGGGTTTCACCGTATCTTGTTTCACATTCACTTAGCTTCCTCATGCATATTTCATAGCTAAATTACTGTGATATAGAAAGCTATGTATAATGGTATCTGAATTAGAAAAAAAAAGTAGCAATCCAGTATGGCCAAAACATAATGTATGCTATTTGGGTGGTACCTTAAAGTAAGACTCAAGAACAGTTCTAACTGGCACAAGCATGTAACTGCAGAACAGTGTCTTAATGACTGAGAGAATGAGGAATGAGGAAAATTTCCAGTTGCTCAAATTAGGTTCAGTAAATCCCTCACAGGGTTCTCTGAGAATTAGGCCTATTTACGGTATTACTGTCTGTACTGAGCGCCATTCCACTTCCAGGAATGTAGTGCTTGGTCCTTCATCAATCTTCCCATCAGTTACATCTGATATTACTAGTCCCACTCGAGAAGGAGGTAGAGGAAAGAGAAGTGGGAGATGTAGGTTCTAGCTTTGGCTGAACCACTGAGTAATGGGGTGGCTTTGGGAAACTCGTTGGCCTTTTAGGAGGAGATGCAGACTTGGAGGGCGTTCTGGAAGGCATCCGTCCTGACTTCGTAGCCAACACAAAGCAGTCTCTGTAACAAAACCACTTGTGGATTCAACTTCATCATAGGCACTTGTCTTAAGAAAGAGAGGCTTATTATGTATGATACAGCCAATTCTTTTGCTGGACAGTTCCAAAGATTTGAAGGATTTTAATGATACTGAGCTGAAATCTTCTAATACGTAACATCCATCTATTGGTGCTAGTCCTTTGAAAGACAGGTTTTGGCACATAGGAAACACACTATAAACGTCAGTCATCATTATCATAACTATCATTATCATCTCATATTACATTATCCCCTGGAAAAAAGAATCATCCTTGAAAAGCCAATATCACAGTAGAAAGAAACAATGTTTGGGGTTAGAAGATTCCAACATGAATCTTACCTTCAGTAATTCATCTGTTCTAATTCCGAGCCTCAACTTTCTTATTTCTAATATGAGAATTTCTATCTCATAAGAACATTCTCTGAAAAATGCTACCATTAACATCTTTCTTTCCTTTAGGTTTTGCTTCTGTTACCCGTTTTTTGTTACAATCTTCTCATTCCTTACCACTCCCTCCTTCAACTTAAAAACCTATATGATGCTGACTTGGCAGCCTTGTGCGGCCTGTGTCCATCCCTGCATCATACTTGTGTCCCCTCTACTGGCCATTATGACACACGTTGATGTTTATGGCTATGACTGATTGTGAACTTCTTGAGAGAAGACTTTACCTCAGTTCTTCTCTGCATCAGACAAAATTAGCTTACCCATATTGGAGGATTAATGTGAAGATCTAATATTATATTGCATGTGAAAAAGTAATTTTGGAAAAATGCTGTGTCATGTAAAATTAAGTTTCTGTTGTTGCTATTGGTACCACATTTAAGAAAAAGAACCAAGGAGCTAAGGAAACCATGGTGAGGCAGCGAGGAGCAGAGACATGTTCTTTTCAGCTGATCTAAGATGGCTTCATAAACTTTTGTGTCTCTGAACCTAATTTATGATCAACTTCAGATGACATGCAGGATTTCATTAGTTCTTTTCCAACTTATAGAATATTTCTAAGGGACCAGGTCTCTCTTCTAGAACGATGGAACTCTGGAATGTCTTCTCAGATTCATTCACAGACTACGAATCTCCTTTAAGTCTCTGTAAAAATTATCATTTTGGGGGGCCTGGGTGGTGCAGTCGGTTAAGTGTCTGACTCTTGGTTTCGGATCAGGTTGTGATCTCAGGGTCGTGGGATCAGGCCCTTGCGCTCAGTGCGGAGTCTCTGGAGATTCTCCCTTTCCCTCTTCCCCCTCCTCCAATAAATAAATCTTCAAAAAAATTATTGTTTTGTGTTGCCAAAGCAAGAACTTTTATTTGTTTGAAATTCGTAATACAAGTTCCTTCAGGCTGAAACAACACCGTTTCATCTTTTTTTTCTTAGTTTCAATACTGAGTGTCATCTAGGAAGGGATTAGAACATTTTCCTGTAAAGGGCCAGATGGTAAATATTTTTTAGGCTTTATGGGCCAGAAGTTTCTGCTGCAACTACTCAGCTCTGCTATTGCTGTGAAAAGCAGCTAAAGACAATACGTAAACAGTTGGGTGTGCATGGGTTCCAATCACACTTCATTTACGGAAGCAGGCAACTGGCGGTGTTTGGCCTACAAGTTGTAGTTTGCCAATCCTGATCTAGTACATTGCTACTTAAATTGTGTGGTCTGTACATCATGAGTGTCGGTATCACCTGGGATCTTGTTAGAAACGCAGAATGGCAGGCTCTACCCCAGACTACTGAATTAGGATCTGTATTTGAACAAGATTTCTGGGTGATTCGCATGCATATGCAAGTTTGAGAACCACACTGGCAGATGAGTAACACAAAGGAGACATCTGGGAGCATATTGTATGTGCTTATTGGGGGGGCTGCCTTCTACGAATGTAACTTGTGGGCCTTTTCCAGTCCTCCTTCCTTTGCCAGTTTTCTTCCCCTGGTACATTCTCACCCACTAACCGCATGGTCTGCTTCGCCTGTCAGCTTGCCTTGCCACCTCCTCAGCCTAGCAGCTGCTCATTCCCCAGGTTCTCTGTCCTCAGGGAGGGCATTGGAACTCATCAGATGGAAAGGGTTTGGCCTGCTGGAAGCATTGCTCAATGTAGGACTGTGACCTGTGTATTTACACAACGCCCCTGCCTCCCCCCTCCCTTTTGTATCCACCCCTCCTTTCAAGTGTCGATATCAATGGAAAAGCAAGCTCAAGGTGGTGAGGATATTTCCCTTTCATATCATGATACTGAAGAGATCACAGTAATGATTAACACTTTTCAGTAAAAAAATAATGGCAACAATCAGAAAAAATTCTAAGAGTGCCTGGGAGCAAAGCAATTGAATTGTTCCAGCATTTTCTTAAATGGAACCCAGAGGCCTTAATTATGATGTATGTTTCTTCAGGTAAGACTTTCAATCAATTTGGAATAGGCAATTATGTAATTTTCCTGTTGTTCTCCCCACCCCCTTCTGTTTTATCCTTTTTTATTAATATAGACACCTATCAGAATGAAGTGGCCCACACACAACTTGGGGCTTTTGCAAGTGGGTGCAAGTTGATTATTCAGTCTAGAAATCTGATGAAAACTCTCCCTACCCCAGAGTCTCCCTAGGTTGCATTAGCTTTTCCGGGGTGGGTGCACTCTGTGGGCTCCTGCTCTCACCAGGCGGTTGGTTGCCCATCCCACACTTAAACACATCCAGCGACAGACATCTTATCTACCTGGAGCCTAGTGGCTTCTATAATAATAGTAGGTCCTCAATGAATATTTATTGAAGGCATGTCATTTTTTTCCAGGGCAGTGCTTGATACTGGGAAGAAACACCTTAGTGAAATCTCTTTTCCTGTAATTTCTACCTATTAATCTTTCCACCATTTTGTGAAACCCTAACATGTGTTCTATTAAAAAGAAAAAAAAAGTTAAAAAATAGTTCTCATTTTCCATGCCACACACTGTACATTCATTTTCTCATTTAATCTTCACCATAAGTAGTTGCTCTTATTACCTCTCTTTTAAAGATAAGGAATCTGGGACTTGGAGAGGGTAACTTATCTGAAGGCTTCCAGTTAGAAAGTGAAGGGATGGAGGTTTGAAACCAGGCAGTATAACTGGAAAGGAAATGCTCTTAACCATTACCAATACCATAAGGCTCATATAGAAATTTAGGATGTATAGAGTCCTCTAATGACTAGCATGTTTAGAAACTTGTAAGTATCAGTTGCAAAGTGAGTCATGGTTACTTGAGGCCCATGCACAGGAAGCTATTATTCATGGGTCATCAGGAAAGGCACTCAAAGCTGATGCTGGCATCCTGTTAGTCCCACTAAAGTGCGGCAATGTAAAAATCCCTCCATTTGTCAGGGGCCCCATTACAATCAGAAGTGTAGCTCTGGTAAATGCATAAATAGTGCTGGTTCCCCACAGAGTTAGGTGGTAGAGTCCCAGTGATCACCTTTCACTTTCTCCTTGACAGTGCCGTCTCCAGGCTTCTCACCAAAGCCTCTAATGCAATCCCAGGATTGCCAGCTGTGCTCCTTGGTGTAAGCAATGCATTAATGGTGTGAAAAATTGCAGCTCACAAGCCCTTCCTTGAGCAACTGTGGTGACAGTGACAGGCTGCTTTTGCCGCCATGGGGGCAGGTCTCCTGGCAGAACATACAATTCCTGAGAATTAGAGCAGCCTGGTTCACCTCAAATGCATGAAAATTGACATTCCATTTGGATTTCTGTGGTCACAGGCCCGAATATTTGCCTGGAGCCCTGCTGTTTCAGGCAGTTACTAAGGCCAGTGGAGCTGGGAGAGAAAGGAGACTGAACAGCATCTCAGCAACTCTGCAAAATCAAACCTGAAGGAGAGGTGAAAAACAACACACTGTTTTTTCTCTTCCTCTGATTGATAATGACAACAAATCATTATTTGTGGCTGGATGCCACAAAAGTTGCCTTTCTGGATGGTGAAAGAAGAGACATGAAGTCATTTGTGAAGTTCAAATGTGAAACAGACGCAAGGTGCATGCTATTGTGGTCATCGTGGACTGGCTTCTGGCAGAAGTGTAGGGTCTGGGCAGACAGGAGGAGGAAAGAAAACAGTGTGTTGGAGAGACCAGGATTTATCTGTAAGCTGATGGCACATTGGGTCTCGAATGTCATGTGTAAGCATGACATTAGAGTAGAGGAAGTTACTGGTGCGATTTAAATCCAACTCAAACTAGGCTATAATAACGTGCAGCACCGAAATGGGTGTTTATTTCAGTCTATTGACCCCCACAGTGTCTAACTTACCTAATTTCCCCACACTTCCATTGCAGTCCAACTAGCCTTCTGTTGATACCTTTTAATTCAGATCCATTCAATCACCCTATAGACGTTTACCGAACCCCTACCATGTGCCAGGCACTGGTCTGCACAGGGCTACACAGACAAATAAGATGGGACCCAGCCCTCAACATCTAGTAAGATGAAAGAGACAAACACATGTGAGTAAAAAGGTGTTGTAGGTCCTTAAATTACCTGTACAGTTTATATTTGGGGTAAGAAGGAAGAAGGGCTCAGTTCTTTCTGAGTGGGAGTGGATAGAGGCAGCTCAGGAAAGTCTTCGAGCAAGTATGTGTTTTGGCCTAGAGGTGGTCATGGCTCTGCAGTGAACTTCACAAGCCCTTGATCTGATCTGTTACATCCAGTCCAGAAGGCAGTCTTGTTCTCCTTATTTCCAAGTATGTACTGAGCGTCTACTTCGCATCAGGCACTGTGCTAGGAAGTAGGGATTTGGGATCTTACAGTCTAGTCTGGAGACAGGCGTATAACTAATTGTGTCTAGAGCAGTACACTCCCGGAAAGAATTAAATGGCCTTCACACATGTTGTTGCCTTGGTATGTGTCTGGAATTCTTTTCCTCAGGCCCCTGACCTCCCTCCTGCTTCATGACCCAGAGTTATTACTTATTGTCATTATTGGGCACTTGGGATGGATGATTGGACTTCCTAGTTGAATGGGGCGCATGATTAGTCCTAGCCAGAGAGACTTGAGGAGGGTGATATGTGTCACTTACGGTTGAAGCATTCAAATGCTAGTGCCAGGCTCTCAGAGGTATTTGTCCCTCTGCCTTAGCGTTTGGTACCATTGGAGTTGATGGCTGTTCTCTCAGCCTGGGTCCCTGAGTAGCAATGATCAACAGAGGTCCCTGGTATAATACTATAGTGGATATCCAGGGTTAGCAAGGAACTTGTAAATCCCTGAGGCTTTGGGTCGTTAGTTACCCTAGCATAACCCAGGGTGTCCTGGTGATACACCTTTCTGGAAAGGCTGCCACATTCCACTAGATTAGGCTTGTGATCCATATGTGTGCATTGCTTCCTGCCCATACCCTTTCATTAAAAAAAAAACCCCACATTTTAGTACATATTTAACTGGTTAGCTATAAAAAGAGAGGAACCATACTTATTTATTGCCGTATTCCTAGGGTTTAGCACGATGATTGGCGTATAGAAGATAAATAGCGTCGAGAGAAAGAATGAATGAAAAAAGGAACTGGGGATTGTTGCATGAAATCATATGGTTTTTGAAGGGACTCAGCCCTTCACATAAATACTATACTGCTTAAAGTCTCGGGTGTCTTTCAGTGAATTCAAAGCATTTCTCCTGCCCTCTTCCCCCACACTGCTGTCCCTCCATTGTAACTGATCTTAAAGTCAAATAATCCTGATTCCGATAGGACAAGCTATTGTTCTCGGAGGAATCCGTTTTTTGGGACCTATTTGGTGGGAACAGAGGGTTTCCCCGAGTTTGAATTTGCTTCCTTGCCTCCCCTACGTGGGAGAAAGTTCTGTTCCCCACTGCCTGCTGTGCTTGGGCCTCCAGTTCAATCATAAGCTTCTGACTGGATAGGTTCCCACAGACTCTGGACCACCACACGTCTCTCAAAAACATGTCTTTGATGAAGGGACTCCCCTCCCTGCACAAATACAACAATTAACTAAAGCAGGTAAAAGTGTGTCTTGGGAAGATAATGAGATTTACCTCTGTGCCTGTATAATTTTGCCCGCGTGTGTCTGGTGTTCTAGCTTGGCTCTCCTCCAGCTCGCCCCAGGGAAAACAGAGCTGGTATACTCCATGGTGCTTTAATGAAGCGCCTGGCTGTGTTAAGAAAACATCAAAGTTGCTTGAGCTTCAAAACAAGTTAAATTTTGGCAGCTGCGGTTTTGGGGGCAGTGTAGGGGACTGTTCCCCTCTCTGGTAGGTGGACTAGTGACAAGAGAGAAGGGAGAGCAGGAACCACTGCTGTTGTGCACCACCTGTATCCCCCAGGCCCAAGTGTTAGCAGGTCTCTTTTATATACGGCCCCTTCCCTTAGTCTAGGACCCGGGAGGCCCAGGAGGGAGGCAAGCCAGAAAGGCCTTCCACACTGGCTCATGGTCAAGAGACCTTGTTCTCTGAGGAGACTAGACAACCTGGGATGTGATGCAGCAAATGCCGAGTGGCTCCTGCCAATCATGTCCACCGTCTTCTCGCCTGTTCTTCTGCTGGCTTCGAGTTGACCTGACAGTGTATTTTGCCTCGGGTATAAACTTATTTCCAGCTCTCCCTCTGAAGCCTGCCGAGCATTTATGCACAGAGGCACTGGCTGTGTGGCTGAAGCAATGGTCCGTGCTCACTGCCACCTCTTTTTGTTATGCTTGCTTCTAGTACATTCATCATGTTGCTAGTTTTTGTTTCCCTGACGATTTGTGATGGCCCGTGTTCTGCCACTGTGTGACCACTCATCCTTATTTTCCAGTGACAAGGACAGTTTCCCTTGGACAATTAGGGGCAAACAAATATAAATAGCATGATTTATAGATCAGAGTGCTAAGGGGAAAAAAAAAAACCCTTTATAACCTCCCTAATGTTAATCTAGAGATACGCTCAGCAAAATCAGGAAATGCAGAGGTTAAGTTGTCCATTTCAATGCTGTTTGCCTACAACTTGGAAGAACAATTCTACCTTATATGGAAGAACATGCAGTAAAGCTGCATCAACATGATAGCAAATCCATCTGGGCACATCTGCAGTGGGTGGGCCCAGCTGGTGGAAGCGTGTTGCTAATGAAGGACGTCATTTCCGGCCCTAGGTAGATCTGTGTGTTTCCATGGATCCTATGGCCATAGAAGACTTCCTCCTAGGCTCTATAGCTCAGAAAAAAGCCAGGGTGGGGATGGGTATAGGAAGAAATAAACCCACGTAGGTCTATGAAGACAGCGCTCACAACTTTCCTTGAGAAATTCAAGCCTATCAAATCTGTCAATATCCTATGGTTATATCTCACATCAGTTTTTTGGATTCAGTTGATTGGAGTCTTCTGCTCAGAGTTTGTTGGTGATTCTGAGCCTGTTCCTGTTGAACCACTCAGTCAACAATTCAATCCAAAGAACATTTATTGAGTGTCCTGTGTTTGTAAGCCAATGGAGAGCAAAGAAGCAGCGTGTCTTACTTACCTTTTTTCCCCCTCAGTCCTTAAAATGATGCTGGGCACAAAGATGCTTTATAAATGTGTGTCGAAATTTCTGGACTACTGTCTGGAGAAGGAAGACTAATACATAGTGAACACCTGTTGGCTACCTGGCCTTCTCGGCAGTGATAATACAGTGATGAATGGAACCATCTCTGCCCTTAGGAGTCCATACTCAAGTCTTTCCTCATGGATTGCGGATGCGGATTATATGGAAAATTTATTACTGACCTTAGGTGCTCTGAGGTCAACTTTGAAATTGCCCAAGTTCATGATTAATGACTTGAAAGAGGTTTGCAGAACTGTCTTGGCCATACTTTCTTTTGTGCATATGCTTAATCTTCTGGAAGAAAGGAGATTGTAAAGCTCTAGCATGGTTTTGGATATGGCATGGAAGCCTGAAACATGCATCTCATGTTTTCCCTTCCCTTGGTTGATAGATGGCTTAGGTTTGGCCAGAACAAAAAATTCATTGATCAAGCTGGTCCCTTTGAAAGAAGCACTGATGCTCTTCCCTGGGGTTGACTGCTGAGAGCATCTCACAAACATACCATGGTTCATGCATGTACACTAAGCTATTGTTCACTAGCTTTCTTGGCTGACTCTTAGGTCACCGAAGACAGCTATAACAGAAGGCACCTGAGAAGCTCTGAGTAGTCCCCACTTATGCTCCCCCTAGCATCTGTACCCCCCTTTCCCATAGAAGTTATCACTGAAGAGCAATAATGTACCGCCGTGTCTTCTTTACTTGGCTGGGAGCTTCTTAAGGATCCAGACTGCTGTCTAGATAGGTGACCCAGAATTACCTGTGGAGTAGCTCAGGGCCATGAAGCTAAGGGATGAAGCTTTCATTGGGAGAAGTAAAACAGTTAAAACCTCAGATTTCCACTATCTCTCTTTGGTTTGCTCCAAGCTTAAGGGGCATCTCTATTTTGATCACTTCTTCTGTGCTGTGAATTTGCCGTGATAGGCCCAGGAGTCCTCTCTACCTTGTTCTTAAAAAAAAAAAAAAAAAAGTCAAACAGGAATCAGAGCAGATCCTAGAAAAACTGTGCACCAAGAGAGCTTCATGCAGGACCATTCTTGCAGTGTCAGGGGGTGCCATTCACATAGACCCTAATGTGACTGGTGCGCCCGTCCCAGAGCTGCTTCTGTGAACTTGCCTCCTCCCTTCCCAGTGTGCACAGGGGACAGGCAGTTCTTTCGGATGAGAGGGAATTCAGGAATTTAGAACTGCTGTCTTAGCCACATTTGCACCTGCCTGTAGTACCTTTGAGTGGTTACTGTGCCTCAGGGCTCTGCAGTATGGATAGTCAACAGGAAGGATACGGTTTTAGCCCCACTTCCCACCAGTTACAGACATGTTTTAATTTCTTCTTCATCGCAGTATCAGCTTCAGACACCCAGCACATGGTAGATGGTCAACAGGTGGTAGCTAGGACTCACTGGATGTCTTGCAGTTCCTCCCACATAATTCCTCTTACATTGTTATGTTCAGTAAGAATCGTAAACAAGAGAAGAAGGATTAAGGCTTAAGACCCTGTGCAGATATTTACTGCTCACTTGTGGACTGGGTTTGCTGCTTTTTGAGTACTCTAAAAACAGCATAAGCTTTAGAGTCGTTTTTAGATTCTGACTTTCCTACTTACTACATGTATGACCTTGTACAAGTTCAGAGCCACCTTTTTCTTATCTGAATAATGAGGCTAATATTACCTGGCCTACGTACTCAGTAGTTATTATTATGCTTGCCGCTGTTTGTCTTCAAAACCGGGATTTTTGTCCTCCTTTGTACCCAGTACCTAGTTACCTTTGCCCACTACGTTCGACTTCTTTTCCCCAGGCTTTTGGTATGATCATGGCATGATGCTGAATTTTTATTTTTATCCTAATGTTCTGATTGGCATTGTCTAGTACGGTAGCCACTAACCAGAGGTGGATGTTTAAATTAAAGTTAATTAAATCAAATTAAAAGTTTATTTTCTCAGTAGCACCAGACACATTTCAAGTGCTCAATAGCCGTGTGTGTTTAGCAGCTACCATATTGGACAGCACAGCTATGAAACATTTCCATCACTTCAGAAAACTCTGTAGGTCTCTAATGCCCTAGATACTGTTTGTTTCTGAACATCTGGATGTCACAAATCGAGTCCCCCAGGAAACGGACTCTGAGGTAGAGATTTGTATTCAGGAAATTGGGGAGTGGTTTTAGGAATAAATCTGGAGTGAGGGAAATAAGATTAGGCAAAGGGAGAGATTGAACTGTGAAGCCGTCACATAAGGGGCCTCCGTATATCTCAAGAGGAGCTCTCAACATGAGAAGGCTCTTCAGAAATATCTGGAATTGAGACAAGGGAGCCAGGTCTCTATACCCCTTCACCAACAGTCATTGGATGTTGGCTATCCCACTCTCCTCTGGAAGCAGGACCATAACTTGGAGCAAGCAGCTCTCTTTCAGTAAGGGAGGAATCCCAGGAAGGGGACTCAGCTGTCAGCTGTCAGTTGCCAACACTACTAGCAGCTGAGGAATAGATGCCTTGGTCCTTAAGGGGCATGGAGTGGCACACCACGGTGTCCCCAGCATGGCCTCACTAGTGCTTTGATGTGCTTTCACGTTGTAGCCTGCTGATTTCTGAGAATTTGTCTCTCGGCTTCTGCCTCATCAACTCTTTTCTGCTGCTTTTCCTGTCTAGGGTAACACAACTAATGGACTGTAAGTGAGAGAGTTTCTGAGGCTCAACATTACTTCTATCTTTCTAAAGATGGTGCTCATTAAAGCCCAAAGCAAGTGGTGTTGGAGCCATGTATATGTTATCTCTATGGGTCCTACCTTCTCACCTTTAACATAAACACAGAATGTGGAGAGAATAGAACTAATTCTGCTGGGAGGCTAGCACTATGGTGTCCTTCGGTAGTCTAACATGGAATGCTAATCACAAACAGTTGTCTCTGGATGATTGTGACTGTAAGTAACAGAAACCAACTCAAGTTAATCTAAGCCAGAGGAAAATTTATGAGAAGGATATTATGGGTTCTCATGGAATCTAAGAGCAACCCAGCAAGAGTCTAGTCCATACTCTTAGTCAAACTATCCCATGTTTCCGTGTGGAAAGAGCTGTTTGTGTCGGACTCCTGGCTATTTTCCACCCTCTCACTCACTCACTTCTCCTTAGGAAGTGGTAACTTATCTAACTGGTGGATTTGGAAGAATACACTGGGCATGTTTGGCTCAGCCTCTTCCTTCTTTTTGAGACCTGTCTGCTTACAGAGGACATACATTCTGCTGCGCTCCTTCATCCCATTATGTTTTTTTAAAAACATTTTAAAATTTAAATTCAATTAATTAACATGTAATGTATTACTGGTTTCAGAGGTACAGGCCTGTGATTCATCAGCCTCATATAATACCCAGTGCTCATTACATCACATGCCTCCTTAATGCCCATCACCCAGTTACCCCATCCCTCCACCTCTCCCCTCCAGCAACCCTCAGTTTGTTTCCTACGATTGAGAGTCTTATGGCTTGTCCACCTCTCTGGTTAGGTCTTGTTTTATTTTTCCTCTCTTCCCCTATGATCCTCTGTTTTGTTTCTTAAATTCCACATATCAATGAGATATGATAATTGCCTTTCTCTGATTGACTTATTTTGCATAGCATAGTACCCTCTAGTTCCATCCACATGATTGCAAGTGGCTGGCTGTATAATATTCCAGCGTGTGTGTGTGAGTGTGTGTGTGTGTGTGTGTGTGAGTGAGAGAGAGAGTGTGTGTGTGTATACACACCACATCTTCTTTATGTGTGTGTGTGTGTGTGTGTGTGTGTGTGTGTGTATACACACCACATCTTCTTTATGTTTTAAGATGCCTGAAAGATACCTGCAGGGAAAAACTGTGCTGGATGGGTCTGCCTAATCTGGGATTATGAATTAGGAAGGCAACTCTGTCACCTCCAAGCCATCTCCCGAATAAAGGGGCTATTTTGATATTAACTTGTATCCTGAGTCTCCCAATTGGATCAGAACTTGGGCAGGGAAGAGCATCTTCATATTGGGCATTAACAGACTTCTCTCCACATTTACTCCAAGCAGCCTTTTCTGACTTTTCATTCACACGACAGAGGATGGCCATTCACACCATTCATTTCTAAATCCACCTGTAGCAACAAGCTGCCTTTCTTTTCTTCTTCTGTTTTTTTTTCTGGTTGCCTTTCTATCCTAATTCTAAATTCATGTAATGGAGTAACCTATTGACTTTGGACAGATAGCCATCTTTGATTGAAAAAACTGTCAGAACTGGGGGGAAGGATAAGTTCACATATTATGGAAATGACCTTTCTGGGTGGGGAAGAAAGTGAGGTCATTGTGACTGCCCAAAGCAGAACTGTACACAACCGTGGCAGGGGGTAGGTGTTTTGGACCAATTAATTGTTTTCATTGTGTTGATCAAAAGGTGGCTGTTAAATCCATTCTGTCTTCATGTTTCTGTTGCTGTGAATCTATACTTCTTTTAATTTTTTTATTTTTTTATGTGTTAGGCAGTGTGCTAAACATTTATTATGTATTAACATACAAAATAGCACATAATTGGCATAATTTACATATAGGTAGATCTTGTAATTATGATATATTAACTGCTTATCAATTATAAAAAAATACCATGTAGTATAATCCAAAAAAGCTCTCAGTGAGGCTTTATGAGACTTTCTGTACTTTTTAACTGACCAACCTACCCAGAAGTCCCTATACTTCTTTTTATTTTTTTTAAAGATTTTATTTATTTATTTGACAGAGAGAGACAGCCACCGAGAGAGGGAACACAAGCAGGGGCGTGGGAGAGGAAGAAGCAGGCTCCCAGCAGAGGAGCCCCATATGGGGCTCGATTCCAGGACTCTGGAATCATGCCCTGAGCTGAAGGCAGACACCTAACAACTGAGTCACCCAGGCGCCCCCCCATACTTCTTTTTAAACTGAACTTTAACCTAAGCTCTTTATTTATTTATTTTTAAGATTTTTATTTATTTATTTCAGAGAGAGAGACAGAGCACAAGCTGGGGAGACAGGCAGAGGTAGAAGCAGACTCCCTGCTGAGCAGGGAGCCTGATGTGGGGCTCAATCCCAGGACCTTGAGATCATGACCTGAGCCAAAGGCAGATGCTTAACTGACTGAGCCACCCAGGTGCCCCTCACCTCAGCTGTCTGAATACCTACTGGGTTTAGCCCATTTGATTAAATCATCAGGATCATTTGATTAAATATTCTCTTTAATCCATCTCCCCCAATGGTCATGTGCTATTGAAAGTGTTGCTGGAAAATTATGTGTGAAGGAAAAGGAAAAGGGTGAAAAATACATATTATGGGTCATAGTCCAGGTCAATAGGTAGTATACTGCCATCCAGAAAGATTTCCCCATATTTATAATCAGCTATCACCAAGTTTATACATATGGTAGCTTTCAGTGGCATTTCAAACCATTCAGGTAATCCCTTACTCAGATTATGAAGCTCTGTAATAAAATATGTGGTCAAACCAGAGCATCCTCTATGCCTTTAGTTCAAAATAGCTGATATTTCCCGGAAACCCAGAGCCAGCTCAAAGCAGGTTCCTTTATTAATCATTAAGGTCATCTGACCTATGTCACACAAAAGGCAGGATATTGATGATGAGCCGCCCCACTGAGAAATTAATCTTCAATCAACATGTGTATGTGTGTCCTCTAGAAGTCACCATCGATATTTCATGGCTTCTTTTATTGTAGTACTGAGGGGCATGTTACATGTCAAGATGAAATCAATGTGAAATTGATGGGCTGAGAGGAATTTGGTCTTAAGGGCTTTGCAATGGTGTAACAATCAAGTTATTCTTCCCGTGCCTTACTGAACTATTTTATTTGCAGTAGCAAATTCCCCACATAAAATTCTACGTATTTTTTCAACATAACTCCTTCTTTTTTTCAAGTGATCTGAGCTTTGTTATTATATTTGCTGTTATTTTTATTGTAACATGAATATATGCTCATTTTATAAAGCTGGAAAATAGAAAATAAGAAAGATGAAAAATTATTTATAACCTTACCACTATAACATTTTAGACTGTTTCCTATCTGTTTATTTAGGCTTTCCCAAAAACAAAATTGAGTTTATTTCATATCTGTAATTTTGTTTCTGCTTTTTTTTAAACCACTGTTTTTAGCAGGCATTAATTCTGTTGCAACTGCCCTTTACCATAATTTTTAATGACTGCTTAACCATTCTCCTTTTGTTGGATAGGTCATTTGGTTTCAATTTTTCATGTTTGTAAAAGATTACATAATTTATAGAATTGTACTGATGTTACTACAATTTGGGTGTTAATGTTAAAATTACATATACACAACATATATATATATCATATATATATACACAATATATATAGTATATCTATACAGTACATATATTATATATATTATTTTTCCTTCAGATTAATGCCCAGAATTACAGGGTCAAGTTTTCTTTTTAATTTTTGCTTCTTTTTGATTCAGGCCCCAAAAGATTTGCTGGATGTTTGAGAAAAATACACTCTCTCGGTCTGAGATTCCTCTGAACAAATAAAAGCATGTTCTCTTCATTTCAGTGAAGATGATTAAGTCCCTTTTTGCCTTAGACTGTTTTGAGATGCTTTCATTCTCCCCATCCCTACCCCCAACACACACAAAAACGCACACTATTCAATCATGGAAAATGGAAAGTTTCTCCTTATCTTGTCCTGGCTGAGAAAGAAATCTCCTGTCAATTTTGAATAATACAGTTGAAAGTAAAAAGTTCTAAGTGATTTTAAGCTGTTTCTTTTCTCTTTTTCTTTTTCCTTAGGCAGGCTATACACATTTGCTATTGAAATCGACCACCTCAATGCCTACGGTGTTACAAACATGTGGTGGGCCCTCATGGGATGGAGGAAAGTGCACTGGATTTGTAATGCCACCTCTGTGTCTTATTCCACATAGGGTGAGTTCCTTTGTTTAGGACCCATGGCTTCAGTCAATCCCTTTGGTAACCCACCCCTCTACCCAACCCCCTAGCTAGCTATCGCCACTCCAGCTGTGAAGTTGTGGAGGCCAGGATTTCACAGGATGAAACAATGACATGTGGCTGGTGAATGGGAGACATTAGGAAGCTCAGCATTCCTGATCACAAACATTCATTTTTCTCATTGTCCCGTGGTATTCTTATTACCTTTGTTTCATTAGACAAATATCCTCTCTGAATCTTACTTGGTCCCTTTTAAATCGTAGACAATTTTATCTACCCCACGGACTTTTGTGAAGATCAAATGAGATCTTTGAAATTGAATGTGCTATTTAAAGCTAAAATATAAGTGTTAGGAATTGAGTATGCTAATGAGAAATGTGACTAGTACAGTGTTTACTTACATGGCTCATACTGACTTCTGAGAAGTTTGAGTTTTAATTTTTTAGTTCCTATTCTACATGTTTTTTATTTTATCTGTTTTCCTTTTTTAAACAGTTTTCCTCTACTAAATCCCAAGGAAATGAGATGCAGAAGTATTTGATAACGAAATGTTAGGATATTGGATTTAAGCGAAGGAAGAAGTTTGAGTTCTTTTAACATAAGTTTCTCAGTCTCATCACTATTGACATTTTGGGTGGGATAATTCTTTGTTGTGGGGGCCTGGCCTGTAAATTGTAAGATATTTATCTGCTTTCCTGCTCTCTACCCACTAGATGCCAGTGACACTCCCCTCCCAATTGTGACAATGAAAAATATCTTTACATATTTCCAAATGTCACCTTGGGGGTAGCAGTATGTGGGGAGAGGGGCCAAATAGAGAAGCTTTGCTCCCATTTGAGAACTACTGCTTTAACAGAATGTGTGTCTTACAAGATGTAAATTTTGTTCACAATGATCTTGATGTGTTCTTATTTCTTAATATGTCAAAAGTATAATGTAGGAAAATTAATTCTGCAAAGGAAACTATCTTTAGCATTTATTGGTTGCCTTGGTCTATTCAAATTTTACAACCTTGTTACTAGATAAATATAATTGTTCTCCTGACTGCCCAAATAATTTTCACTGACTGCCAATACCAAGATCTGAACACAAGATTATAAAAAACAAGAAATAAAGAAAAACAAAAATCCACACAATTACAGTGAGAAGCCCGTTCTGGGGATAACAGCTCCTGTAAAATTTCCCATTTTTATTCCAGTTTTGGTCTCAAGAATGCGTTTGTATTGTGCCATTTTCAGTTCTCGTTACCATCATTGTCATAACAGGGAATGAGCCAAATTGCAATGCCTCGGATAGTCTGACACTTGCAATAGTGTGGGGCCCCGCTCTGACCTTCTGTTATTCCAGAGCGACGAGGAGGCACAGTCACTGAGCAGAGGAGATGAAGCACTCTGGAGAGATCAAAGGCCATCGAGACCTGAGTGGCTGTACAATTTAGCACTGGGGGTTCTATTCAGCAGTCTAAATTGCAGCTGGTCCATCTGTCCAAAGAGCAATATGGCACAGAGTTATGCGACATCACTTGGCTTAGTGAAAGGCAGTTCTCATCAAAGGAAAGAGGAAACTAGGAAGAGAACAAGTATTTCTTTATACCTACTATGCGCCCCTAGCCTAAGAACTTTACATGTGTTTGTTTGCATAATCTTCACACCAAACACATGAGGTAAATGTTATTATATCCAGTTTTTTACTACCAGAAATAAAGTAACTTGCCTACCATCAGGTAGAGCTGAGATTCAGATGATGGCTTGAAAGTTTCTGGTTTTACTAAATTTGTGCACTTCTAGCCATTATATTCACATATGGCCTAGTAATCTAATAATTATAGATATTATGGTATTATGAAATGGATTCAAATATGTAAAACTTAATATATTATTTTGAATATATTTGAATATATTTTGAAAATATTTGAATATATTTTGAAAAATGGCTTGTTAATTTTGAGGAGCATGGAAGGAGTCCCCCAGCACCTCCAGACTAGTTAGTGAGCAGAGGAAGAACAGTGGGGAGTCATGGTAATAATTAAGAACTTTCCTTCCTAAGATATTAGACGTTCTTTGCTTTTCAAAGAATGTGAAGTCTTTGTGATGTTGCCACATAAGTCAGTTGGCTCTTTGTTCTTCCTAAAGTGAGGTTCATTTATTTTTAATTATTTTATCCAACAAACATTTGTAAAACTCTGTTAGGTGGAGGGGACTGAGCTAGGTGCTAGGAATAGGTATAAAACACAGTCCCTTCTCTTAAGGTGACTTATGCTCTTATGGAGGGTATAAAAAATGTTTATTAATTTCTATAAAACATAGGAGATAGTTGTAAGAGGTTAAGAAATGTTCAAATGAAAGGAATGGCATAGTTCAGAGAAAAGACATACACTCTGGCTTGGAAATCATAGCCCAGATTGTCAAAAGAGCAGACTTGTAAAATAAACTTTAGGTAAAGGTGAAGGTCACTGATGAATATCTGTTGACTCATTTCACTTTTTCAGCCTCCCGCCCCTGAGCAACCTGAGCTTGCTTTTTCTAGCCGTTGTAGGGTTCCTCATTGCCTACAAACAAACAGGAGCATTTGCGTATTTACCTATTTACGCAAGCGGATGCTTCTTCCTGTGGTGCCCTGGCCGTATTCCTCTCTGCTCATCTAAATCAAATGCTTACTTCTTTGATTAATCATTCTTGACTTCATTGCTAACCACACACCTTTTTCTTTGGACTTGTTCTCTCATCCCATTTCTGCCAAAGGGATTATTTTAGCCCGTGAACTCTGGGATCCTCTCCCTGGCAGATAATTGAACCAGAGGTCATATTGGGCCAAAGGGAAACTGGTTGGGCCAAGCAGATTCTGTCTCTCAACTTGCACTAAGTGACACAGAGCCATTTCAGTGGTGGTAGAGATGGATCTGGTATGTGAGACCGATGCCACATTGGGCCAAGGGGAAGAGTACAGCTGGGAAACAGAGGAAAAGCTGAGAGAAACAGAGATAAGAGAGGACATGGAATCTCTGAGAAAACAGGTTTGCTGACTTTTCAGGTGTACCGTTAGGCTCAGTTGTTCTAATTTCCCTACTTTAGATTCCAAGAGATTTATAACCTCACGCCAATTGACTTGAGCTAATTAGAATGGGTTTCTTCCCTTTACAACCCAGTGGGCTTGGACCAACATATCTGGCTACCCTGATCTTCCCATTCTCTGACGTCCCATTCACTTACTCTGTGGTGTTCATTTCTAAATCCATCAGGTGCTACTTAGCATTCTTATTTGGCTCCTTCTGCAGTGTGTGCCCATTTTCAATGGACGGTAAGCTCTTTCAGTGTACAGGGAATACCCCATACTTGGGAGGCAGTATAACACTGGTTTAGAGCGTGGACCCTAGCGACAAACTGCCTGGGTTCAAAGGCCAGCATTACCACTATTCAGCCAGGACAGGCTGGAGTATGCTCCACTAACAGACAACCCCCAAGGCTGCAGAGGCTCAACACAGTGTTTTTTGTTTGTGTTAAATGTTCCACTCAGGTTGGCAGGAGGCCATAGTCGTCACAGTCACTCAGAAACCTGGGCTCCATCCCAATGCCTACCTCAGTGATAATCCAGCCAGAGAAAAGAGAACATGGTGGATCGAACAGTGGCTGTTAGAGATTCTACCTAAGTGCAATTCTATCAGGGGCCTCCGAGGAGACCTGAAATATTTATGAGCAGCCCTGAAGACTTCCATAATTTCTTGCTAGCAGTGGAACTTGGGGATGTTGCTTTACCTCTTTGTGCCTCAATTTTCTTTTCTTTGAAATGAGGATAATAATAGCACTTCCCTGTCGCAAGGATTAAATGTGATGCCACATGGAAGGTGCTGAAAATAGTGCCAGCCCGGGTTAATGCCATCTAAGTGTTCGCTGGTGCTACTTGTAAATACTTAAAGTCTAAGTCACTTGCTTGATTCTTTCACATGTTCACATCCCTCCCTGTGACTCAAACCTGCTACAGATACAGAGTTGGCATGCTCCAGGAATGACATCTTGATGGAATTCCTTACTGACCTCCTTTCGTCTCTTATTCGTGTAGGACAGACATTCCAACCAGTGGCTGGTTGTGCTCTTCTCTTGCCCTATAGCTTAGCTTTCTTCCAAAAAACTCAATTGTACCACAAATGCTAGGCCGTCAGCATTTGTCCTGCCTTCTGCATAAAATGGCATTCTAAATAACTGTCGATAATCCAAAAGAAAGGAATACACACCTATTTATTAGCTCTTCATGGTGTCCATTCCTGCCTCGGGAAAATAAACTTAACACAAGGGCCACATTGAATATCTGCTGCGTCTGGCTTAGAAATTTTTATTCTCGTTGTCTGGGCAGACTGCCCTGAATAACTTATCATATCCCTACCACTATTGGGAAGGAGCTGTCTATTTGCTCAAAGTGCTGTGCTCAGCGTTGCTTCATGGGGAAAGCATAGAGTTACCAGCTATAGAGGCCTGACATTACTTCCAGAGTTTCTATCAGAAAGTGTTCTCCTCAAACTGAGCACTGGTTAGGGAAAAGAAAAAAGAAAAAACTTGTTGAAAAGCTGCCTAGAATAAAAAACGGCCTCTACTCTAACAGAGAAGAAATGTGGTTTGGCATCAATAAAGGGGTAGATAAAATGCAGTGTAACCAGCAAAATGCAGCTTCCAGCCTCATCCTGTGATCCAAGCAAGAGTGTGTTCTTTTGAATAGCTCCTGGCTCTGGTATTTGCTGTAGCACACCCACCAGGGGGCCTCAGTGATTTTTTTCTCTCTGGGAAGGATGGTAAACAGCACTTTGATCCATCAGGAGCGGGTGTATTTACATGGTGTCTGCAGTTTTCTCTCTCTAAACACACATAGTGTCCCTCCATTCTATCTAGGGCTCTGCCATGCCCAGGAGAAGCAGGCGCTTTACCTGGTGGTTTGCGCCCCTTTGCCCTGCCCTGAACTATACCTTAACCCCATTCAGCTGGCGGTTTCTACATTGTGCTCTGATTCCTCAGGGATGCGGTGGCTCCTCTTTCTTTATTTCTCTTTCAGTCATCTTTTGTAACCTTTCTTCTCCCACCACTTTGCGTGGTCTTGCTTGGATCTTATATTTTACTTGAGTGTCGTTAGCTCAGTGGGCTGGGTATTATTTTGTTCTGTTTCTTGAGGAACAAAAATAAGGTAAGACTAAATCAAAGAAGGTGTGGGTGTCTCAGAAGCTTTTATTGGTGACACTCCCCTGAGTCCTAGAACCATGTGGTTCATCCGGGCTGGAAGTTAGGATTAACTAGTCAGCAAGTCATCCATTGGCCTTGGTGCTATCGGATTTACATATAGCATTTTAGTTAACAACCCAATGAAATGTTTAGTATTGTTATCCCCACTCTACAGATGTGGAAAAGAAAACCCGAAAAGCTAAGGGACTTGCCAAGGTCCTCCAGATATGAACCTAGAAAGTCTAACTTTGGAGCCTGCTGTAGACTGATTATGTCCCCCACAAAGTTCCTATGTTGAAACCTAACCCCCTATGCGAGGGTATTAGGAGATGGAGCCTTGGGGTGGTAATTAGGTTAGGAGGGTGGAGCCTTCATGAATGGGAAGAGTGCCCTTAAAAGAGACCTCAGAGAGCTCCTTGGCCCACCTGCCAGATGAGGATACAGCAAAAAAGATGACCTCACATGAACCCAGAAGGGACTCTTACCGGACACCGAATGTGCAGGCACCGTGATCTTAGACTCCTCAACTCACAATGGGAGGAGAAAAGAAAGGAACACAGCCACTCTGAAGTACTTAAAGGAAGCCCTCCTCTTTCCCCTTGGCCTGCAGCCCCTTGGTAATATTGCAGCCTGGAGGTTCTTGTGGTTTGGGGAAAATTAGAACAGACCTTAAACACAGTCAATTAATTGATGCAAATCACTTTCCTTTCAGTAAGATTTAGGTAATGCCATATCTTAAATGACAAACCCTGCTATTTGTCATTTTCACTAAGGAAAACCCTCAGCTGCTTTCCACCAGTAAATTCCGAAGAGAGGCTGATAGGTTTCCCTCATTTAAATATAGCATAGATGCATTTTTAAGAACCCATTCCTTCTGAAGAGAGTGGAATTGACAGATCTGGACCTCGAATGCTCATTTGATATACTGATGCTCTGTGGAGCTTGGCAAGGCAGTTTTTCAGCCTACCCTGGAGCATTTTCTGTTTCCTTCCTTGGTTCTATTTTAAACTCTTACTTTACATAGTACCTGTAACCAAGGCCAGTGATTATCTTCCCCAGAGAGAAAAGTAAGAATATTTTCCTTCTAGAAATTTGTGAGATCCTTCTCTCTTTCCAACCTCACATCCAAACCTAAATGATATCCCCATCTTGCCTGAAATTGTATACTTCTTTGTCTTCTGCTCATCTTCCATGTTCCCACCATTGGGTCAACTTTCTTTTTATCCAAAATCTTTTTGGTGAATGAAACCTTAGTGGTTGGGCTGGGGTCAGAGCTCTGTCTTTTGAGATCATGGTTTCACTTGTGAGTTTACCTTTTGAAGTAGTTTCTTGGCCTTCAGGAAACAGAACCACCCATCTTCTGCCTCCCTTGGAATCTCTCTTCACTTCCATCCTTCCTAATTTCTGTTCTGTCCTTTTCATTAGCCCTTTTCTTTCCCTTCTCACTTTCCTATGACCCTAAATCAGCATCCACGAAGGAAGAGGTAAGAAGAAGTTGTTTCCCACTGCCGTCTGTGCCCAGAGGGAACTCATAGACAAGCCACTTGTACAAAGATTTCTTCCACAAGATGCTCTTGGATCTCTCCATGGAATTGAGACTGGATACTGGGAGGCATATCAAATGTACTGGGCTAAACATTAACAATTTTTAAAAATGGAAGCATTTCTCAAATTAAACACGCTAATATGAATTGTGAATTGCTAAGACAAAAGATAACAAATACAAATTCCTCAAACTTAAGTGATTGCGTCTCTTTTTTTGCGATGGAGTGAGCATCTTACGAAGTTCTGTGCGACACATTGTGGGAAGCACCGTTTTAGAATATTTCACTTGTCACATTCCAAATGCTCCTTGGAGTTCTATATTCTTGATATTTTAAAATTAAATCTCCTTGCTTTGGGAACAAACAATGGATCTTCTAATGGCTAAAAAGACATGAACTTACAAAAGGACAGAAAGCGTAGCCTAAGTAGCATGCTTTCTTGAAAATCATTAATTTTCACACAGTGCTACATATTACTGACGTAGTAAATGAGATGAACTCAGTGGGCATACATGCATAAAAAACCTTTTATTTCCTTGACTTTAAAATCATGACCTTAAAAAGGCAAGAGCATTGATGACTTGCCCACCTCTAAATATGTTTTGTGTAAATGCTGTAGCTTTCCAGATACTTTCACTTAGAAAATTGTGTCATGGATGGTAATTAAGACTATATGTATATATCTTATAATATATTATTAACATTCATAATCATATTTGTATTATCTGCATATTATTTATTATTTATAATAGTAATAATCAATAATTATATATAAATTTTTTAATGATCGGTGAGACCAGTATAAACAACAAGTTCAATCTCACATCCAGTTCAACCTTCTCCCATCTCTCTAGCAGGCTTGAGTGGTAGCTTGGGGTCTTGTAATGGGGTATATGGCATGATATTCTTTCTTGCTATTCCTTGTTTTTTAAATTTCTCTTATGAATCTTTCTATATTTTATGGTTTGGAAGAAGGAGAAAGACTAGAGAAAAAAGAGACAAAGGGTTTCTGCTTTATCCTTAATGTTGTGTGTATATTTCATGTAGCTACTATATTTTCCATGATAGGTTTCTAAATCCTGGCTTTTTTGTCTGGTGCATTGATGGATTCTTTGGAGGCTGGATCGGATCAACAGTGCTACACCCAATAAGGGCAATGTACTCTCTAGATCATCTCCTCTGTCTGTTCTTACTGCTCCTACTGCTGGTGGTGAACCCAAGGTCTCATACTTTCAAGATGGCCTATTTATCTTCCAAGGCATCCTCTTGGTTCTCAAGAAATTCATGCATCCTTGCTGAGCGGTTTGTTTTTGCCTTGCTATCACATACTGCTCTAGCCAGAATCCTACCTTTAGAATTCTCCAGATAAGAGGCAGATCCAGTGTTGATGATTGTGTATGTGAAATTTGAACGGACATATCAAACTTCTGAAAGTTCTTTTATCTTCTTCATTCAGGAGGTTACACTGGTTTACAAGTGTCTGCAGCTCAGCAAACATCTAGGCAAGGTGAGTGATGCCAGCCTCTTCATACAGGGATATCACTCTGTGGACACTTTCGTAGATCCTTCTCAATCAATTTGTGAGGGAGGGTACTCTATCTCCTCCACAAAGGTGGGGGGGGGAACCTTTGCACTTTTCACCTCAGAAAAATCTCCTGCCAAGTCTCTTTTATCACCTTTTGGAATTCCTAGTTTTCCCTTATTGAGGCTGTTAGGTACGTGATTAATAATCATCAGGCTAGTGCTATTATTCTTGGCATGGATGAAAGTAGCATTCTCCTTTAGTGTTACTTACCACCTATTGAATTTCAGAAGACAACAGGAAAAGATTCATTTAGCATCCTGTAACACGGGGAAATTAATTCCTAAATGCAAATATTCTTCATAGTATTTTGTTGGTAGTATATGATTTATAAAGCAGTTTCCATTGTTTGAAAATCTTTTTTATTGGAGTTAATGCTGGTATTAATACCTACCTTCATTCATATGTTATGTTCTTATATTCTATTTCCGGGAGTGGCACATCTAGGTGAAAGGGCATTTCCAACTGTCCAGCTCTTGCAACTTTATGGTTAAAGCCTGTAGTTAATTACTGCTAAGTGTTTAGGAGGGAGTTTATGAAACTTTTAGATAATGCCACAGCACATATGCACAGGAGTTAGAACAGTAAGCACTTAGTGGATTTTATATTTAATTTCAGTAATTAGACAATTCTCAGCTAATCATTTTTAATTTTAGCTGTATCATTTGTATCCCCGTACCAATTCTATGACCCGGTTGGGCTGGTTTCCCATACTTTCATTCTCTCTCTCTTTCTCTCTGGTCTCTCACTTTGTTGTTTGCTTAGTTTCAAGTCTCCAATAGTGTCATTTCCTGCTGGGTTATCCAGCTGTGAGATACTCCCTCAAACCCCCCTCCCCTTCCCCAGCTGTCTCTATGGGCAACATCAAACTGCTGATTTTAACACATTTGGTTAGCATTTAGCATGGGCCAGGGACTCCTGTTAACTTCTAAAATGTGTTTATGATGCAGAGACACATTTTGCTCCTCATTAAGCCTTTGACTAAAGGGAAGAGTGAAGGGTGTCAAGGTTTGAGATTCTAAACAGCCATCCCAGAAAAGGGTAAAAACCAGTCAAATAAGTCATACAAGAGCTCAAAGGAACCCAAAGCCCACAGCATTGTTTCTCATGAGCTGGGGGCTAACATTATTTTGCCTTCACTCAGGCTGGGTTGTCTACTGGGAAAGTGGCAGACATACCGTTAGGCGCAGGAACCCCTGAAGTGGACAACACAAGAAACTCCTCTTATGAAGGCACCAATTTTCATGTGTTCCAGTATCCTGGAGGTATGTTGTCATTTTTGAAACATTCACAACATGCAAGGGCAAGAAACAGACCCTTTGTTAGCTCCATTCAAGGAGGAAGATTGAGATGCAGCTGGGAGAAGCAGGAAGCATCCAGTCAGCAAGATAGCAGGGAGAATTTATATGACATGACAGCTTGCGAACATGTTTGCTTTAAGACAGACACGGTGCTGCTATAAGCAAGGCAGGATGTAAATGATTTTTTAAAAACAAGTGTTGGCCTGGATTTTGGCTCAAGATGGTGCCCCATGTATCTTGGTATTCAGTAAAAGTATTCTGAAGCAATGAGCAAGCCTCTAGCCCAAAGCTTGATACAGAGTAAGCCCTCAATACATTTTTCCTGACTTTCTTGCTTACTATTTAGTAGCATTCCTAACTTGGCCTACAAGGAGGATAATAATGTACATGATGATAGGAAAGCTTTTGCATTATCTTGGTTGCCACACCACCTATAACAGGGTTGAAGCAACAGCCACAGAATCCCGTTATCCCTGGTAAATCAGTTCATCCCTGATCATAACATGTCCAAAGAGATCCAAAAGCTGTGACAGTTCCCAGTAAAATCCAGCACATGTTTACCTCAGCTCAGTTAGCTTCTCCATCTCTCCCCAAGTGGGTCAGTTCATGTCCTCCCATAAGTGGGTACTAAGACCAAGTTACAAGTGTGAGAGGCTTATTGTGGGAAATGCCTTTGAAAGATAAAAGGAGTGGGGGCAGACCTAGTCAAGGAAAGCCTCAGACCTGGAGACAATTTTGACATCTGTGGAACAGGAGCGGAAAAGAAGGAGGATTGGGTAAGAAGGGCCTCAGATTATAGGGTAGCCCGAAGAAAATCTTGACTAGGCCAGTAGGGAGGTCCAATGCAAAGAGTCTTGCTTTTGGCAAGAATGACCTGTCTCTAGAACCTCCCCCTTGCTAGGTCTGGCTGGGAGTCGCCGCAGAAGAGTGTGGCCTTGATGTGAACACCATAATGGATCACTGAGGTGAGGCAGTTGGAGGCTGTCAGCTAACTGGAACGTTTTCTTTAGCAGGAGGTCTGAAGAATGCACGCCCACACTGCCGTACCGTGACACTCAGCCCCTTCACCACCAACTGCAAGACACTAATCCTAAAAATGATGCTATCCCTAGAACCAGCTTTCTGTTGCCCCCTAATCTCATTATGCCTCGTATGCCTGTTTACCACTATCAAAAAGTTCAGGTCTCTCAGGACATCTATTATTGTCCAAAATGTAACACCCATATGGTGTTCCAGATCTTCTAATGGGATTCTTATACTACTTCTGACCCATCCAAACCCTTCCACCTCCTTGTTTGAACTCTCAGAGTGTTATGAGTTAAATGTCCCTTATGTTCACCTCTTCTGGAAGTGTCCTCTTCACCTTGTTGTTCAAACTGAACTTGGCTCATTTCAAGGACACTGCTTCCTTCTCAAGGGGTGGTTGTATTATTATTTTTGTCTCATATGAATAGATAGTGGGTATGGAGGGGAGTGGAGTATACTTAACCACTTACTCCTCATTTCTTCTTCCAACACATTTCTCCTTCTTCCTTTCTCAAAAAAGCATCTCCTTGAAAGAACCCATCAGAACATTCCCCTACTCACCTTCCTTGTCCTCATCTCTCAACCTCTTGGTCACTCTTTTATTTATTGAATATTTAGCAATATTTTCCTCTTCACCATCACTTCTGTTATTGTTGGGAACTTTACCATTCATTTAGCTAATCTGTCTGATACTCTGACCGCTCCGTTGGATGAATTGTTGCTGTTCGCTAAGGCCAGCCTCCTCCCTCAGCACGGGATCCTTCCCGCACGTACTCATGAGAATGACTCTTGCAGTTACCTCCTTTACTCTGCATTCAAAATGTGCCCACTTACCACTGGATTATTTCTTTCTGCTGTTATATTTCTCATCTTAATTATGTAAGTAGTAATATTAAAATAAATATTTTTTCACCATAAAGTCCCTGTCTGGACTCACACTTTCCCTAGCTATCATCACCATCACCCTATTTCTCTGCCCCCCTCATTACAGCAAAATGCCACATTTATGTCTTTATGTTCTCATTTCTCTGTAGCTTTGTAGATGTTCCAGTCAGGCTTTCGTTCTGTCTACTAATCACTCATACTGATTTTTCTGAGGTTACTAAAGTCTTCCATGTTGCCAGACTCAATGATGACTTCTCTTGCCTCATTTTAGTTGAGCTTCTGAGAAAAAATTGACATAGTTCACTAACCCCTTGTCTTTGCAACATTTCCTTCACGTGGGTGCAGGATTACCATACTCACTGGCTCTTTCTGCTCAGTCGCCTTTGCTGGCCCCTTCTTCAGTTTTTTTCCAGCTTTTTTGAGATATAATTGACAACATTGCATAAGTTTAAGATGTTCAACATGATGATTTGATGTATGTATATATTGCAAAGTGATTACAGTAAAGTTAGTTAACACATCCATCTCCTGATGGAGCTATTTGTGTGTGTGGTTGGAACATTAATGATCTGTCTTAGCAAGTTTCAATTATACAATACGGTTTCGTTAACTTACAGTCACATTGCTGTATGTTACATCTCCAGGACACATTCATCTTATAACCGGAAGTTTTTACCCTTTCACAAACATCTTCTCATTTCTTTTACTGTCTTCTCCCCACCCCAGCAATCGCCAATCTACTATCTGTTTCTGTGAGTTTGATTTTTTTAGATTCCACATGTAAATGAGATCATAGAGTATTTGTCTTTCTCTGACTTATTTCACTTCTCACAGTACCCTCAGAGTCCACCCATGTTGCTGGAAGTGGCAGGATTTCCTTCTCTTTTATGGCCAAATACTATTCTATTATATTTATATCCTCCTTCCTTTTTTGCTATTTAAATTTTAGCATGCCCTGGGGATCAGTTCTTGGACCTTTTGTTTCTCTGTTTACACTGACTTCCTAGATGATCTTATCCAGACTCTCCACTGGTCATTACAGTCTTACATATAACTGTCTAAGGACAACTCCACAAGATGCGTATGAAACTTACCATAGCCAAACAGCATCTTTGGTTTTCTTCTGTCCTAACATGTGTACACCCACCCACCCACCCACACACACACACACACCCCCCCACACACTTGCACCTCATGCATTCTTTCTTCTGGTAGGAAATGGCACCACATTCCTTCAGTTGCCCAGGCTGAAAACCCAGAGTCATGCTTATTTCTTATCTTTCCTTCACAAACTATATCCTCATGCTTCATCAGTAAATCCTGTTGGTTCTAGCTTCAAATTATATTCTGAATTTGACCTCTTTTAGCCATCATTTTTCTCCTAGACTACCCCTACAGTCTTCTCACTGCTCTTCCCTTTCTCACTTTGACCCTCTCTACTGCTTATTCTCTGCAGCACAAATGGTGATTCTGTAGAAATTGGAGCATTTTGTGCCCCTACGGGGATCACTATAATCACTCCAAATAAGTATTTCAATCTAGTTGAAAGCAAAACTATTACATTTAATAAAAGTTTACATTGATCTTTCCATTGTTTCTTTCTTTTTATGTCTTCACCTATGCCCGTGCTGTCCCTAAAGCCTCGACAGATTGTCCCATTGCCAAACCCACTCAGCCTTAACCTCTCTGGTCCCAACTTCACCTTTCAATCTAGTACGATTCTTCTGAGCACAGTTAGTTGCTAGATCATTTGTGCCTCACTGTATATGTATACTCTTCGTGGCATCTGCGACACTATTTTAAAAATTATTTTTACGTAACAATTTTCTTCCATCGAACTATTAGCTCCTTATATGCTCATAGTTTAACGGGGTACCTGCCACATAGTAGGATGCAATATGTGTTTGAAGAATAATTAAATAAACAATTTGGCATACAAAGTTTCTGCCTCTATTGTAGGAAGAATATAGTCCGTCAGCCAGCATGATATTGACTAATCTCCCAAAAGCAAAAAAAAAAGTCCGTTTAGGACCAGTCACTAAGGGCACCAAGGGTTGCCATCTCTTCTTTAATGGAATCAGCAAAATGGAGAAGGAAAACACTCACGACATCTAATCAAGGGTAATGTCTACCTAATGAGAAAATCCCAAGGTTAATCATATACACTTTGGTTATAAAGGAATAACTATAACCTTTTCAGCCTTTAAAAATAAAGGACATGAATCTGTTTGCTGACTTTTAACGGCTATTTTCTTATATTCTGTGGCTCCATTAATAACTTCTATCTTGGTTCAGGGTAAAAATAAACCAAAAAACAAAAGCCATATGTTCAAAAGAACCTTTCATTTCAAAATTATTGCTGAACGATAGACTCATTTTCCATTCATTTTTTAAAAACAATGTCTGCCATGTGTAGTAAATAGTATTTTAATCTTTTCTGCAGAAGTGTGAGTGGTGTGCACACTAAGGGGTAATTCTGTAGGAATAGACTTTTAAATTCAATTCAGCACTTTTATCGAGAATGGAGAAGCTTAAAAATTAAGCCAGCAGGCATCCAAAGCCTGAGAGAACACTACTGGATGCATTCTTAATTAGAGCCAATAAAGTGTGTTTTTAGGGAGAGCTTTCCTGCAGAAAGCTCAATGGTAAAACTCAGAAGAAGCAAATTAAATTCTCTATATTAACTGGTTGGCACACTGCTTCTCAAGGAGTTATTTAGCCCAACATGTGAGTTGACAAAATTTCACTTTCAAAATTCCAAATAACCCTGAGATAAAGTACCAACTACTTACATATTTTACCCAAATACAGAACAATCTATAGTAATTTCAAGTCTTACTAGAATACTAGCAGAAAAGAGAATGCTGGAGCAGTAATGACAAGTTGAATGATAGATAAAGGACCAAGAATCTCGGATTTTGTTTCCATCGCTTTTTTTTTTTAAACCATTAGGCATATTTATGTTATGGTTTGGACTATTTGTGTGACACAGTGTATGTGTTTGTGGGAGCATTAAAATAAGGTCAGGAAGAATGAAACAATAGATTCCAAACTGTCAACAGTGAATCCGTCTGGATAGTAGGATTGCAAGTAGGGAGATAACATATTTCTTTTTAAAAATTGTTATCCTTATTTTTAGCCTTTGAGTTTGTATGGTATACTTTATAATTAAAAAAATACTAATAAACTAAAAAAAATTAAATAAACTTAAAAAGTTATCAGTTGATTTCTGGAAAATCCTATTCTGGAACTCATTGGCACCAAGCACAGAAAACAATTACACGGGTGTGGTTCACAGGAGGCTGGACTTCTGATAGTTGCTGAGGACCATATTTCAAATATAGTATAATAAGTAGCATTTTAGTTTCTTTTTGAGGATATATTAGTGGTGTATACAACTGTGTAAACTGCTTACCAAAATACTAAATCAATATGAGCATTTCTTTTTTTCAACTATGCAGTGGAAATATTTTCAAGTCATAAAATACAAAGATACCTAATGATTTAAATGTAAACTCATATAGACTATTGTGTGATAATTCAGAACATTTTAGAATATTTTAAGTGTAAAAGGTATTAAGAAATAGATTGAACTGACGGAGTTATTTGAAGGTGTATGTTATATCTCAGCTGTCCATTGATTTGTTCATGCGTCCAACAAAAGATTTTTAAAATCTTATTTCTGAATTATCAACACTTTGCATATAAAGGGTGCTCTCCTGTCTTGTTAAACGTATGAACAAATGAATAATTACTAGTCACTCATCAAGGCTTATTTTCCTCTAGAGGCTTCCTTAAGCTCCTTCTTGAGGAGGTATATTGAGAAAGTTATTTTAATATACCTCTGCTTCTAACATAGTACTTTGCACTCCAGTGACACTTAATGAATATTTATTTGGGGAAAACCTCAAAACTATTATCAAACGGGGACTATTTAGAGAGGAGAAAGCTGAGGTTCAACAGCATGGAGGTCTTCAAATATATAAAGACTGCCTGTGGGAGAAAGATTAGACTAATATTGTTGAAAGTGGGCTTTTTGTTTGTTTCCATTTAAAGCATTATTGAACAGGGGCGCCTGGGTGGCACAGTCGGTTAAGTGACCAACTCTTGGTTTTAGCTCAGGTCGTGATCTCGTGGTTCTGCGATTGAGCCCTGTGTCGGCCTCCGCGCTCAGCGCAGTCTGCTTGAAATTCTCTGTCCCTCTCCCTCCGCCGGTTCTGCTGCTGCGCTCTCTAAAATAAAGAAATAAATCTTTAAAAAATAAATAAAGCATTATTAAACCGCACCTTGCAAGGTAATATGCAAATGTAGTTGGACACTTGGTTGAGAGAATCATTTTTTTTTTAATTGAGGTAAAATTGGTATGTAACATTATATTGGTTTCAGGTGTAGAACATAATTTGTTATTTGTATACACTACAAAGTGATCACCTGCAATGTCTGGTTACCATCTGTCACTGTGTGGTTGACCCTGTTTGCCCATTTTGTCCACCTCTCAACTGTCTTCCCCTTTGATAACCACCAATCTGTTGTTCTCTGTATCTATGAGCTTTGTTTTCTTTTTTTAACTTGTTTTTTAAATTCTACATATAAGTGAAATCATATGGTATTTGTCTTTCTCTTTCCAAATTTATTTTACTTCGCATAATACCCTCAAAGTTCCCTCCCTGTTATTGTAAATGTCATGATTGTCTTCTTTTTATGGTGAGTAATATTCCATTGTCTATATATTTCACCTCTTCTTTAACCATTCATCCACTGATGGACACTTAGGTTGTTCCCATATCTTGGCTATTGTAAATAAAGTTGCAGTGAACATAGGGGTTCATATATCTTTTTGAATTTGTGTTTACATTTTTTTCTTTGGATAAATACCCAGAAGTGGAATAGTTGGATTGCATGGTAATTCCATTTTTAATTTTTTAAGGAGCTTCCATACTGTTTTGCATAGAGGCTGCACCAAATTACATTCCCACCAACAGTGTACGAGGGCTCCCTTTTCTCCACATCCTTCTCAACAGTTGTTATTTCTTGTCTTTTTTTAGAATAGCCATTCTAACAGGTGTGAGGTGATATCTCATCATGGTTTTGATTTCTATAGTGATCGTCAACATTTTTTCATGTGCCTTTTGGCCATTTATTTGTTGTCTTTGGAAAAATGTCTTGATCTGCCCATTTCTTAATCGAGTTGTTTGGGTTCTTTATATACTTTGGATAGTAACCCCTTATCAGATAAGTCATTTGGAAATATTTTCTCCTATTTGGTAGGTTACTTTTTCACTTAGTTGATGATTTCCTTTGCTGTGCAGAAGCTTTTTAGTGTGATGTGGTCCTGGTTGTTTATTTTTGCTTTCGTTGCCTTTGCTTGTAGAGTCAGATCCAAAAATTCAATGCCAAGACCCATGTCAAAGTCTTTAACTGCCTATGCTTTCTTCTAAGAGTTGTTGTTTGTTTGTTTTTTGTTTCAGGTCTTCCATTCAAGACTTTAATCCATTTTGATAGATTCCTTTCTTATTATCTTTTGTGTATTTAGCATAGGTTTTTGCTTTGTGGTTACCATGAGGTTCACATGTAACAACCTATATATATATAGCAGTCTATTTTAAGTTGATAGCAACTTAAATCAATGCATTCTAAAAACTCTTATATTTTACTACCCCGCCCTCCATGTTTCGTTTTGATGTCATATTTTACATCTTTTTATGTTTTGTGTCCCTTAATTAATTATTATAGTTAATTTCACTATTTTTGTCTTTTAACCTTTATATTAGCTTTACAAGTGGTTAATCCACTACCTTTTTATATATTTGTCTTTTTCAGTGGGATTTTTACTTTCATATGTTTTCTTATTATTAATTACTGCCTTTTCCTTTCACCTTAAGGAAGTCCCCTTAATATTTATTGTAAGGCTGCTTTGGTGGTGATGAACTCCTTCAGCTTTTGCTTGTCTGGAAGACTGTCTTCCAGTTCTGAATAGACAGCCTTGCTGGGTACAGTATTCTTGTTTGGAAGTTTTTTCCTTTCAGTGCTTTAAATATATCATGCCACTTTCTCTGGCCTGCAAAGTTTCTGTTGAGAAATCAGCTGGCAGTCTTACGTGTGTTCTCTTGTACATGGGAGATGGTGAGTTCAGTGTCTTCCTATGTCACCATCTTGGACTGCTTCTGAAAACATTATAATGAGGACTAACATGTAAAAAGCTCCAGGGAGGTTTCAGTTTATGATGTTAAGGATGTTTTATACTGCTTTGGAATATATGAGTTTCTACTCCCTAGAAGAATCTAACAACAGTGAGATAATCTGTTGAGAAAGTTGAGGAGAGCATTTTCACATCAGATGTTTGATTGGAGTGGATGGTTTGTAAGGTCTTTTCTAACACTAGAATTCTTCAGTTAAATAAATGAAGAACATGTGATTCCCCCAATTTACTTGAGTATAAGCACTGGGTGCTTTTAAACTATGTCTTCCCATAGCCTTTCTGGAAAGAATTTCTATTTTCCTAAAGACTTGGGTAAGTGCAAAACAGAGAAATATTACTTAGAAAAGGCACTAATTTTCCCTGATTTCTTATAATAAAACATTTTAAATCTGTCATGCTCTTAGACAGCTCCATACAAAGTTTTAGTTGGTACTACTCCAAAAAGATATATATCTGAATGTGGTGGAGAGTAGAGATGGTTTTAGGGGTTGGGAAGTTCTTTAAGGGAGAAACATGGTAAAAGTCAATTTATACTGTTTTTTTCTATAAATGAGTAGTCATATGAATCTAAGAGCTGTTGCTTTATTTCCTTGATGAAAGTGTTTTCCAGATATGCCTCTTTAAGCTCATACATATTAAATGGACAATAAAGAAAAATAATTAGCTTCTATGTGAATAGAGAGCTCACAGCCTTTTCAGCGTTTCAATCTAATGTTCTGGAGAATTTCGCATGAGTTTGGGGTTGACTATTAACCACCAGTCAACTCTCAGTGTTTAAGCTATAATTAGTTTGCAAATGATTATAAGCAAAAATTGTTAACTTTTTCTTTTGAAAGGCAGTACTACAGAGGAAATAACATTATTATTTATAACATTCTATTCAAGTTCAATTTCTATGTTAAATTGCCACCGAAGAATTTAAATCGACTGCATTTATGTTTATTGCATAGCATAAACCATGTAAACAGAATAATACCATATGCTTCAAAATAAGTACCTACAAATGTAATAAGTACCTGAAGAAATATCTAATTATGTTTTATGAACTCATAATGGCACCTGTGGTATTTCATTATTTTATTGCTTAAATAATCAATTACCCTTTTTCTCTGAAAATGAAAAAAAAAAGGAAAACTGATGTAGTTTCAGTGAAAGCATTCAAAATTCTAGCTAAATTATTGATATAATGAGATCAATGAGTAAAGTATCACAAAATTAGAGAGAGTTAAGGGAGCCAACGAAAAGTAAATATAAAAGGCAATTTTGAAATTCTTCCAAAAGGAAGAAAAATTAAGAAAATTTACAGCAAAGACCAATGGAGTAGGAAGGAAAAAGAACCACATGAGCCCCTATGGTTCTAACTATTTCATTGCAGTTAGTTTCAATAAATATACTGAAAACGCTTGATAAAAATCAATTACAGTAATCAAAAATATATATGAACTATACTGGAAATTTATTGATAGAAATATTTTTTATGTCTTGTTTTTATTAGATTATACATCATTTACTAATTGTTTTCATCAAAAAACATAGATTTTTGTCTTTGTGACAAATGAAAAATATGATGAAAACATTCCACAAGAGATTTCTGTTTATGGTTATGATGGAGTAAGTAGCTTGTTGCAGATCATTGCTTTCACTAAGGACAATGAATAAAGACGGATTTTTAAAAATCTGTAAAAACACATAAGAAAGCTGTTAAAGCTCTACAGGGCCAAAGATTGTGTAGAAAGGGAAACTGGAGAAAGGTGAGCTGAACTTGTGTTGCAACACCTGTCCTGGGGGCATCTGCTGATTGTGGGTAAGGAGCAAAAGGCTGAGTATCCATGGTTTTCTTAGGCAGAGCAGCTGTGTTGAGGGACAAAGTAACCAAGAGAGGCTTAGGTGGTCTTATGGGGCTGGTGAGACATAACTTTGGAGGCCAAGATCCCGGTGAGAAGGCTGTGTGGAGAACAGACCCTGGTAACTTCTCTTCAGGTAATTTCCTCTTCAGGATATTGTTGATTTGGAAAGACAAAGGGACAGGAGACAGGCCTTTCTCAGAGGGCCTCTGAGAAAACAAAGCAAGGTATTTCAGAAGGCTGAAGGCACTACTATGAATAGACTCAGGATTCAGCAGGACCCACCAGGTGGAATTCCCTCATGGCGTAGACCCTAATAGCAGAGGTGAACTAGAGGTAAATGGAACTTACCAGAATTGCTTCCCAGTTCTGATTCAGTTTTGTCTCAGAGGAAAGGGTGAATCTTTTGTGAAGGAATATAAAATATGGAGACTATGTGTATTTTCTTACAGATCATACCTGGCATTCAATAAAATATTACTAGACATGCCAAGATACAGGACCATAACCTGAGATAGAAGATTATTAAAAAGAGTTTCACAGGTGATTCAGATATTGGAGTTAGAAGCACAAGGTGCTAAAGTAACTGTGACTAGTATGTCCCCAAATAGAAGGAAATCATGGGCAAAACAGTTGAGGAGATGGAGGATCTCACCAAAGTCTTAGAATATATAAAAAAAAATTAAATAGGAAATTCAGAATTGAAAAATATAATAACTAAAATTCTAAAAATCAGTAATAGAAGGTTTAAAGAAAAGCCTGCACATGAGAAGACAGGATTAGGGAAGTCAATAGAAACCACATTGAAGCTCCGGAAGAAGAAGAGTGGAAAAGAGAGGAAAAAAGCATCAAAGAATGTTGACTCGGTGAAAAACATTTCTGTACATGAAACAGAAATCTCAGAGGGAGGAGATAGAGATAATGAGGCAGGAGAATGTTTGAAGAGTTAAAGAATGTAGCAAGGAAGGAAAATTACAGTCTAATTTGTCTCTCAGAATTTATTAAGCTGAAGAGATTTGGTTTGTACACTTTTCTGTATATATGTTACCTTTAAATAAACAATTTAAAAAGGCCAAATGCATGTCTTATTGCAGCAAAATTTGACATTCGACTGATGTATTCATCGATGTTACTGAAATTGTTGCCATACTAGCATTTAACAGAAGAACTGAAACAGAATCTCAAAGGTTTTTTAGTTTTTTATTTTCTGACTGAAAAATTATTTGTTTAAAATTTTACAGTATAAAAAGTAGAAAGTAGAAAATGAACAACTCCTTGTAAAATCCTATTATGTGTGTCTGTGTGCATTTATATTTTTTGAAACAAAAATAGGATCAAATTACATATGATGTCTAAATTTCAAAATTATCTATTTTGCATTAAAAACATATCCTGGATATCTAGTCACATACTTACTTCAATTTTTTCAATAGATACATAATATTCCATAACAATTTGGGTTGAAAATATTTTTCCAAAAAATATTTCTTCTTATGAAAAAAATGCTGTTTTCTCAAGGAAGGTAAACAATATCCTCCAGCTTACTGGATGTTTTTACTTCCTCGTAAATGTAATTTGGGGGTAGTTTTTCCTTGGTGGCAATAGCACACTTAGTTTTTCATCCATCCAAGTATATTTATTTACTCTTGGTTCCCTTGTATATCTCAGGCACTGTGCTAGGTAGTGAAAATAACAGTAAATGAAACAGATGTATTTGCTGCCCTCATGAAATTTAGTATCAAATGGGAACACACCCCTTGGACAGTGCTCCGGTGATGTGTATAAGGAGGGGTGATATCAGGAAGGTGTTCCCTAAAGCAGACTCAGAGTTTAAGTTTTTCTGGGCATAGGGACAGGGGATAGGTATGTGTAGGCTGGGAGAGATGATTAGATTCAGCAAAAGCTATTTCCTATAGTCTCAAAGCCTCCTACAGTAAAATCTCAAAAGGAAACAATTTTTCTAGAAATTTAAGGTGCCAGTGTACATATGTTATTCTCCTGTAGAAAGTTTACTGACTGTATAAACTGTGAATGATTTATACATAATGAGGATATAAATTTCATTCGGATAAACATGTTCTTTTTCTCTCCAAAGAATTTTGGAGCATCTATTGATCAAAAGTCATAAGAACATGATGTCCTAAATCAAAAATTTATTTAAAAGTCTGATTTAAGACATCCTGTTTTGAGAATAAAATTTCCAAATATCCCTGTATTTTAAAATGTACAATGTTGTGGTCCATGAGGAAAATGCAAGTGAGAAAAGTAGAACACTTATGAATAAGGGGCGGTGCTCCCCATCCTGCATTCCTGGGCACGGTCTGGATGGTTGTTGCACCTGTCCAAGCCACCGGGGCGGCAGGGTGTGGGTGCCGGCGCTGAGGCCGGCCTGGCCAGCTCCCTCAGGCAGTGAGCCACAGCAGAGCTCCATGTAGTTGGCATTCACAGGACCAGGACCCGTATACTGGCATGACAGCTCAACCCACAAAGTGAGACAATCTCAAGCATTTTCTTATCTTTTCTGAAGAGGGGAAGCTTGAATAGTGAAATGCCTTCACTTAGAGTTGGAGAGATACTAGTATTTGGCTAGTATTTAGCTGAAGGTCAAGCAAGCATGCAAAATGGGCTCCAGAAAGTGTTGCCCATTCAGGAAGCGATCATAATAATGCAGATGCTCCATCACTTCTGTTTCGGGGCCGGGAATGAGAAATGCCAATACGGGGAAGAAGAGAGACCAGAAATAAGATAAAACTGCTAAGTAGGAGGAGAATTTGTCTATGACACCTCTAAGATGCATTCTTTGATCATTTATTTATCCCCAAAGCCAATGAGATTTTAAATAAACAAATCACTGTGTGTTTGACAATGTGTTTGACACTTCTATAAACTAGATGGTGGAGATCTCTATAGTAAGTTAGTATTAGAGTTGTTATCATTACTTTTTAAAAAGCCAACCAGCTTGGTTATGATTTGTTTTGTCCTTTAGTCTACTGAAATGGTGAATTATATTAATTTTCGAGTGTTAAAACCAACCTAGCATTTCTGGGGTAAATTCCATGTGGTCATGATGTACTGTTTTTCTATATATTGCTGGATTTGATTTGCTAATATTTTACTGAATATTTTTCAGCCATTTTATGAGGGATATTGGTCTATAGTTTTCTTGTAACTGTGCTATCAGTGCGATGCTGGTCCCATAAACTAATTGGCAAGTGTTCTCTTATTTTCTGGAAGCGTTTATATGTAATCAGTATTATTTCTTCTTTAAATACTTGACATACTTTATTAAGTATTTATACTAAAGTGAAGCCATTTGACTTGGAGCTTTTTGTGTTGCCAAGTTTTTAAGTATGAATTCAATTTCTTTAATACAGGGCTATCTTTTTCAGATTATCTTTTTTATTATTTGAGTGACCATTAGTAGTTTGTGTCTTTCAAGGCATTTGCCCGTTTCATATAAATTGGTTAATTCATGCACATATAAAAGCTATTTGTAATATTTTCTTATCTTTTTAATATCTGTGGGAGCCTTTGTGAGGTCTTCTCTTTTATTCTTTATATTAGTCAGTTGTGTGTCTGTTTCTGGCTAGAGGTTTATCAATATTATTGATTTTTTTTTCAAAAGCCAGCTTTTGCTTGTATTTATTACTAAACTTTTCTCTTTCCAATTTCATTGATTTCTACTCTATTATTTCCTTCTGTCTTCTTGCTCTAGGTTTAAATTATTGCCATTTTCTAGTTCTTATGGAGAAATCGTAGATAATTGGTTTGAGGTCTTTCTTTTTTTTTAAAAGAAGTATTTCATATTATAAATCTTCCTTGAAGCACAGCTTTAACTGCATCCCACATATTTTGACATTGAATTTTACTTTTTATTTGATTCAAAATGTTTCCTAATTTCCCTTGTAACTTTGTTTTTGACCTGTGGATTACTTAGAAGTGGGTTTAATTTTTCTGTATTTGGGGATCTCTGTCTATCTTTCTGCTATTGATTTCTAGTTTAATTCCATTGTAGTTAGAAAACACCTATTTGTGAGGTTTCACTCCTTTTAAATATGCTGGGGTTTGTTTGTTGGATCAGGATATATACTCTGTTTTGGTGAATGTTGCTTGTGGACTTGACGATAATGTATATTCTGCTGTTGTTGGGAGTATTCTATAAATGTCAATTACATCAAATTAGTTGATAATCTTGTTCGGGTCTTGTATATGCTCATTGATTTTTCTGTCAACTTGTGCTATTGACTGCTGAGAAAAGAATGCTGAAGGCTCCAAATGAAACTGGGTTTTTTCTATTTCTCTTCTGTCAGGTTTTGCTTCATGTTTTTTGAATAAAAAACATGCATAGATATCTAGGGTCGTTACATTTTCTTTTATTATTTGCAATGTACCTCTTGATCCCTAGTAATGTTCCTTGTTCTAGAGAATGTTGATTGTTTTTGCGGTTGTTGTTGTTTTAGCAAGTTATCAATCTGTTTATCTTAGTTTTCTTTCACCTTCTGTGCAAGGTGCTTCCCATCCAGTTCTTTGCTCTCATGCTTTGGGCCTGTTCTGCACATGTGCCTCTCAGATGTCCTGTGATTTGAGATGTGGTTGGGATCCTAGCTCTGTTCTTAGAGCCTATGCCTTGCTATTTTAGGTCTCTCTCACACATGTAGGCTCAGAGGGGAGCCTGAGAGTGATTCTTCAGAATAAGGGTATCCCCTGCTTTAGGTGTCACCTTTCTCAAATTCCACCCCCCCCCCCCTTCTCCAATCTGCCAGGCTCTGTATCCCATTCCTCTGGCCAGAAATACTGTTTCTACTGAAGTTTAGCCACCTGAATTACTGCTCAGTCGCAGTTGAGCAACCACAGAAAAGCTGGTTTTCTTTTCCAACTTCTGACATTCTCCTCAATCCAGCACCTTTTGCGTGCTTTTCAGAGTCCTCAGGTAGCTGCTTTCTGTGTTTTGGTAAGCGCTTTTACTTGTAATCAGAGGATAATTTAGGCTGTAGTGGAGTTTCCCTACCAGGCCGGAGGAGAACCTCTACTTCCTCTGAGGCAGGCTGAAAATGCTTTGTTACTATAGATCATCAAGAAAACGGCGGAGCCTTCCAGATTTGAAGAGGATTGAGAAAAATCAGGAGCCGTGGAAAGCCATATGGGCCAGAAAAGAAGAAGAAACAAGCAGAGCTTTGCTTTTAACTGCTTTTTCCTATTTTCTGCCCCCCTGCTCTAAAGAAGTTTACTGATTTTTGCCTGTAAAACTATTTGAAGAAACTCTGAACCCAGTATTTTCGCAGAGGATATAAATCTATTCTACAAAGTCTGATGCCCAAATTTGAAGTTTTTCGCTCAATTGGTATATTGCCCCTGCAGGAGCACTCTTTCATTCTTAGGGTGGGAATTGATTTTTCTTCTCTTATTTTGTCATGTGAGACTACTAAGTCTATTACAACCTCAGAATTTTCACACATTATTTAAAAACCTGTTCACAATGTGAGAAGGTCTTGCATAGGCTTGCCTATACCAATGTGTAAAAACTTCCAGCTGCCTTTGAAATTGCGAAGACAAGCTTGTTAAGGGTACAGATTCATGTCTGAAGAAAGCAGGAAATTTCTACCAACATTTTCCAAAATTTTGAATTTTTCTGTATTTAAAGTGACTTTACCCTAACCGCTAAGTTTATGCATGCAGGTCAATGGGATTTTTCTATCCATAATTCTAATATTTGCTTACAAAAAATACATCTAGGTCTTTCAAATTAGTGAGTTTACCTAGTTGAAGTTTTTGATTTATATAAATTAGTGCTTTTTGAATAAGCAAATTTAAATATTTATACTCAAAATACTTGTTTGCACAAATCCTGCGTACATTGAAGTTAGAAGACCATTTAAAGACTGGTTTTGAATTCCTGTATCAGTTCTAACAATTTTTGGTGGAGTCTTTCAGGTTTTCTACATAGAATATCATGTTGTCTGCGAAGAGGGAAAATTTGACTTCTTCCTTGCCAATTTGGATGCCTTTTATTTCTTTTTGTTGTCTGAGTGCTAAGGCTGGTATTTACAGTACTATGTTAAATAACGGTTGTGAGAGTGGACATGCTTGTCTTGTTCCTGACCATAGAGGAAGAACTCTCAGTTTTTCCCCATTGAGGATGAGCTGAGCTGTGGGTTTTTACTTAAAACACTAACTGGTTGATCTATACTTTCAGATTTAGCTTTGCCACATTCGAGTCTATGTTCTATTCAGTTCCTTGCTCCGTCCCTTCAGCACCCCCTTCCTTTGACTGTCCACTTTCAGTATGGGTGGGCTATTTAAACCTTTCTTTTTCTGTTAGTGAAGTAAATTGAAATGTTCAAAAAGGAAAATCAAAAATAAAGTATGCTGGCATTTTCTTTTTTTTTAAAAGATCCACTTATTTATTTTAGAGAGAGGGAGAGACAGAGAGAGAACGTGCGAGGAGGGGGAGGGGCAGAGGGAGAGAATCTTCCAGCAGACTCCCCACTGAGCTCAGAGCCAGATGTGGAACTCAGTCTCACAACCCATGAGATCATGACCTCAGTGGAAACCAAGAGTCGGATGCTTAACTAACTGAGCCACCCAGGAACCCCAGTGATGGCATTTTCATAGAGTAATTCATGAACTGGGCTTGTATGAACACTGTTTAGCCTAGAATCCATGGAAAGAAGGGTGAAAAGATGCATTGATCTCCTGTCTTCTCAAAAGGGTATGTCTGGGCACAGATAGCCATATCCTGGGGATAGAATTTAAGAAGGGCCCCACCCTCCCTTGCTATACATTTTTATGAAGCAAGTGTGAGAGTTGCCTTGTCACTGGAGACCTAGATTGAGATAAACTGCCAAATAGTCTGGGCTTTAGTGCCAGTTGCTGATAGCATTTATTGCAGACCTTGGGGGTAGTTGAGGTCATGTCCAGCCTCTCCTTCTAGCAGAAAGGCAGCCTCGAGTCCCAGCTAGCTGATTGTCATATAACTCAGAGAGAGAATTCTAAGGGGCTTTAGACATTTCTTCTTATTCTTCCTTATCTATTTTGAATACACATATAATTTTTGGATAATTCTGGATTTACAGGAAAATTGCAAAGTTAGTTGCTAGAGAGTGAGTAAACGTGACATCCCAGATTCATTGGTTGAAACCTAATCCCCAATGTGATAGTATTTAGAGATGGGGCCTTTGGCAAGTGACTAGATGTACACCCTTATAAAAGAGTCCCTAAGAGTTTCCTCACCTTTTCCACCATGTGAGGAGATAGTGAAAAAATGGCTATGAATGTGGAAGTGGGTCCTCACCAGATACCAGACCTGCTGGCACCTTGATTTTGGCCTTGCCAGGCTCCAGAATTGTGAGAATCATACTCCATTGTTTAAGACACACAGTCTACGGTATTTTTATTATAGCATCCTGAGCAGACTGAGACAATAGTACAGAGAATTCCTAGCATTCTTCATTCTTCATTCATTCTTCATTCAGTTTCCCCTAACACTAACATTACTGTGATATATTTGTCAAAGTGAAGAAACTAATTCCTATTAACTGAACTTCAGGCTTTAATTAGATTTTGCCAGTTTTTCCACTAACATTTTGTTTCCAGGATACTCTATTGCATTTAGTTGCATCTATTTTTAGGGTGGAAGGATGAACACGGTGGCTATGTCACTGAAAATTTTCTGATTGTAACCTCTTTGGATATAGTCATAAGCAAAACTGTATGTAAAAGTGAAATGATTGGAAAATTCAGTCAGGAATATGCTGTGTTGACACTTCTCTTTACAGATTCATCCACTCCCGGTGCCAGGTCTTGATCAGAGTTATTGGAGGTCAGGGAGTTATCTTTATACCATCCGTTGTACTTAGCACAGTGCCTTGTGCACTGGAGACATGCAGAACATGTTATGAAGTTAATGAACTAATGAATGTCACTCCTTGAAGCTTACTCATCATAACCTAGCCTAATGTGTCAGCATATCAGTACTGGTTTATTTTTAAAATTCACATGGTGTCCTGATGAATCTGTAGTTTTACAACAATATGAATTCTTACAGAAAAATAGAAAATATTCCATCCTGTTTGCTAATAAACTATAACTTGACCCATTATTCATACACAGTCTAGATTCTGCTGGACATTACCATTCACCACTACTACCTCTTCCTCTTTTTTGTTTTTGAAGAAAAATTAATTTATTGAGTGAGACTTCAAGAAAATGGATGTTCAAGAGGTTTTACTTGCCCTCTCCACTTAGAGAATGAGGTTTGCTTACAGAGTTCTAACGAGTTAAGTTACAAATCTGAAGAGATGACAGGTGAAGTAAGTTAGGATGATCGAAAGTCGTACTGGAATCTCTTTCTGATAATTAGGTATGTATATTTGTAAATGGTGCTGCTGACACTTCCCAAAGACTAAGATGTACACACACACACACGCACACACACACACACACACAAACAGCGTCTCCAAATCAAATGATCTATCAACACATTTTGAAAGAAGCTCCCATAAGAAGAATAAAAACAAGGGAACAAGACTATTTAAATATGTGTTTCCAATAAAGAAAGTCACTAGCCACGTATAACTATTTAAATAAACTTAAATGAAATATAAATAAAATAAATAAAAATGTATTTCCTTAGTTGCACTAGCCATGTTTCAAGTGCTCAGTAATATTTGGTGAGTAGCGACTATATTGTACCCCAAGAACATTTCTGCTCTCATAGAAAGTTCTGTTGCCCAGCACTGCATTTAAAGCTGCTCATGAAGTGTTTAGCACCATTTGGGAACTTAACTTAAATGATTGTGAAACCAGCAGATCTGGTTCATTTGGTTAAGTTTAAATGTTTTACTTTAATTCTGCTTAGGTTCAATCTGAGCCTAATTAGGTTCAATATTTCTAATGGATATGAACCAGTCTAACCAGTATATTTCTTTTTTTTTTTAAGATTTTATTTCTTTCTTTATTTGAGAGAGAAAGAGTGAGAGAGAGCATGAGCATGAGCAGGGGGACTGGCAGAGGGAAAGGAAGAGAGAGAATCTCAAGCAGACTCCACTCTGAGCACAGAGTCCACCATGGGGCTTGATGCCAGGACCCTGAGATCATGACTTAAGCCCGAAATTAAGAGTCAGATGCATGACAGAATGAGCCACCCAGGGAGGGACAGAACATTAGGAAATATGTGTATGGATTTTTCCAGACTCTGCTGGCACATTTTCCCCTTATGATCTAGCCATTTATCTTTACATTTTGCCGTAATAAATCTTACCCATTAGTACAACTATATCTGAATCCCATGAATCCTTGTAGGTGAATCTCCAAACGGGGTAGTCTTGGGGACTCCTGACACACTATCTTTAACAGAATTTCTGTTTCTTTCTTTTTTTTTTTTTTTAAAGAATGATAAAGGGGTTCCTAGATGGCTCAATCATTAAGCGTCTGCCTTCGGCTCAGTTCATGATCCCAGGGTCCTGGGATTGAGCCCTGCATCGGGCTCCCTGCTCAGCGGGGAGCCTGCTTCTCCCCTTCCTTCTCCCCCTCCCCCTGCTTGTGCTCTCTCTCTCTCTGTCAAATAATTAAATAAATAAAAATCTTTTAAAAAAATAAAAGAATGATAAAAAGGCTTTTGTTGTGGGCAACTAAAAAGTCCTACAGCTCAAATTGAGACAGACTTACATTCCACCCAGACTGTCAATGTTTTCCTGAGCAGGCTAGAGACAATGAAATAATATTTAACATATATATCAAGGTACCCAGCACACAGTAGGAATTCAAATGATATTAGCTGTATTTTTATTTCTCTTATTCCCCTACCTCAACCCCATTAGAATTTAACGTTTTTAAGTGGGTAGACATTATGAGACATTAATGTCGCCTGTTTTCTTTCTCCTGTTTTCTTTGCTAGAAAGCACACAATATATTTAAAAGTTAGATCACTATCCAGGTTTGTTCTTTTGGCATCTGGTGTTTAAGGCAATTTCAGTTTCCACTCCAATTTTCTTCATCATGTGTTCCTACCAATTGAATTTCACTTGTTCTTTTTAAAAGGAGAAATATGAAACACAGAGAGGGATCATTTTATGGTTTCAGAGCCAGCAGGGTCAACCAGGAAAGCTCATAATTGAAATCTAAAATGTACGTTTTTTCTTCTTTGCAAGCCAAAAAGAAGAGAAGAGGCTGTGACCCAAACCACTAGCACATCTGTTGATGGAGAATGGTAGACACTGAAGCAATTACTAGAGCAAAAGTTCCAGGTCTGGAATGTGGGGGAGGGCCTATAGGCACTTAACCAGGGAAATAAGTCATTCAACAGGTTTCCTTTTCCTCACAGTGGGCCCAGTGACTTAAGTTTTTATTATGAAATATACAGAATAAATGTAATCCATAAGTTGGGTCACTGGCCAACCAGTGATCAAAACATTATGAACGATAAGGTTAAAGACATGCAGTGTGATGCTCAGTCTTCAGAATAGGGTATTCTGGCCCCTAAATGCACAGTCGACTAATGGCCCATCTCCATTTCCAGTCCTTCCCACGTGCAGAAGCCTGCCTCTCTCATTTGGACTTGAACCAATATCTTCAGTAGTGTCCCACTGAATACTAGTATTTCCATGGGACAGTCCCTTAGGCATTTCAAATTTACTTTATGCAAAAATGAATTCAATTCTCAGAAAGTGTCAGCCTTCAGAGAATACCTTTTATGCATCACTTGTTATGCTGAGGATGCCTACATTCACGATCTAGTTCCAGATCAGAGATACCATATCATGCTCCTGTGGAGGCACTGGTCTTGGCAGTAAATATGGAGGTGGCAAGAAAACCCTCAGTTAAGAATCTTGGGATGTTCCATCAGTGGTCCACTGCCTGTGCAGAGGATTCATGGATCACAATGGTGACTATTGGCCATCTTCCACCTTTTTGAAGCAGTCCCATGTAGGAAATGGGAGGTCTTCATCTTTGTTCCTCTGCCATCTCCGGACAAATTGTAAGTACCTTGCAGTCAGCAGGAAAATAACTCAATCTAGCTCTCCATTTTCTGTGTGGCTTCTTTGATGTATGATACAATTATAAAAAGGGCCGGAAATACTCAAACTCAGTGCTGCAAATTTTGAGCCCAGCAAACACCCAGAGGCCATCTCTCAAGTCTGAGGCTGTTTGTTTGATGCTTTTTGCTCCCTATCTGTTCCTCCTGCTGCTGTTTCTTCTGGCTTCCTCACCTGTTGATCACACATTGACTTTCTGATGCTGGACACTTCTAAGCCTGGTGGCCAACTTCCGACGTTATTTCCCCTTCTCTGACTACAAAGTTACCAAATGTTCTGTTTCAAAAAACAGTGACCAGGAATACATCTGGTTATCTATCATTTGCTCACACATGCAGCTTGTAGCACCTCCATTCTCTCTGTGTAGACCTTTATTTTCACACATTACGATCCATTGGCTCAAAGAATACAAGGGGGTAGATGCAGGTGCAGGAGAATTAAAAACAAAACAAACAAACAGGAAAAGGTGGATACACGATTTAATGTAGTTTTGAGCAGTTTACCATGAAATTAAAATTGTACATCTACAGGAGCTGTAGAATTTTTCCAAACCCAGATTCTGGTCTGCTACCCTATAGTCATCTGTGATGTGGCTGTGGTTAGATAGAGCCAGGAGGAGTGGGACAGATTTTCATTTGTTGAACATGTACTATGGCTCCGTTATTTCTTAGATTGTCCCTACGGATGTATGATTGGTGAGAGTGGTTATTCAGTCTGAGACTGTGACCTGAAATGTCTATGAGAACAAGTGTCTATGCGTCGGAAAACCCTGAGTTAGGATGCCATTTGTTTTTTTAACAAGTGCTATACAAACATTTCTAAATCAGTGGAGTCTCTTTTCCTCAAATTAAATAGCAATAATTACAAAAAAAAAATACTACTGGGCATGTGTGTTCTGGACATCTTCAGAGTAAAGACAGGGCTGGAGCCTGATTCCCATCCTCTCTTCTTGGAGGGCCCTGAGATAATACCCCAGGGGCCTGGAGCTTTGTGGACCACAACATGACTGGTCTGGTGGAGAGAGAACCACCCTCAAGTTAGATGGACTGGGAGTTTGAATCCCAGCTCTGCTGATACTACCTCTTGATCTTGGCAATTTATTTAATTTCCCTGAGCATCAGCTTTCTCAACTTCAACAAAATGGGGGAAATACTATATATATTTCGACAGATAGTTATAATAAGTGAATGTGATATGTATTAATGTGGCACAGAGTAGTTTTTTAACAAATGTTAGTTGTCTTTCTCCCTTCCTTGAATTAAAGTCCTTCTTTAGGTTAGAATTAAAGGAGGAGCCTTTGTTAAAATGTAGGGATGGCATTCGGGAATGAGATTTTGAGCACTGCCTTGGACCTCCTTCTCCTTATGAAGACTGGTTTAGATAGGGTTAGAGAGCTGGCCTGGAGAAGATAAGAGTGAGAACTTGTCACTAGGCAAGGAATGGGAAGAGGACAGCTGGGTGACAGGGAGCGATAGCAATGGGAACCAACTGAGCTTAAGTCCTGAGAGGGTCTCCTTATATTACGAGGTATGGAGAACAGTGAAAAGTATCTGGACCAAAAAAGGAACATCACAGATTGATGTCCAAGGGAAGGGATCCTGATTAGATTGTAAATCATAGATTTCTGAGATGAATGTCCATGCTTCACACTGGGTATCAAAGGGATAGACCAGTTTTATCACAGAATCATAGAACTTCTAAGCTGGTAGGGAGTTTATCTTTCTTCTGGTCTACCTGCCTTGCTTCCGAGAGGAGGAAACAGAGGCTCTGGGGTGAAGTGGCTAGCACTGAATCCCTCTGTGAGTTAGTAACAGGCTTACAGCCTGATGTGTTTCCTCTGTAATATCGTAAATCCTCCAGATTTTCCTCTTATTTCCAGGTCAGACACCATACAATTCCATAGTCTCCCTTAGCAACTTGTTGTAATGTTCATGGTCCAGAATATAATTCTCAAATAAGAAATTCTGTTTTACATATATTTAAATCTCAGCCACTAAACATATTTTCTGGACTTTCCTAAAAGCCACTCTACCTATAATAACTTGACTACCTTAGATAAATTTAGTGGTGTGTTAAATGCAATAACCCTTACACATGAGGAGCAAATTCATATAGAAAAAGGAGTTTTGATAAAGAATGACATCACGTTTCAAACCCCTTGCCAAGGAGGGGCCACAGCAGTCTGATCAGGAGCAGGAACATTAAAATACCTCCCCAAATTTAGTTATAATTCAGTTACAGTCAAGGAACGTATTTTGGCTAAGGCAGAAAAAGCACAGAGGCTACATGAAGAGTTTTAGAAGAGACTTGAAATTTTTAAAAAAGTCATATGAAATAAAAATACTTGGGAATAAAAACCACAGAGATTTAAAAATCATGCCTGTTATAGTTTGAGGAAGCAAACAATAAGACCGTCCCTGGAGGGACAGGGGGTTGGTAGCACACTGATGTGATTACTACCTTCTAGGGGAGGCTCTGGGGAATGTATTCTATAACAAAATTCAGAAGCAAACTACAGCCAGATTATGACAAGGGCCTGCCAGCTGCTTTGTTTTTTAGCTTTTCGTTTTGCAGTAACTATGGATTCATAGGAAGTTGCAAAGATAGTACAGCGAAGCCCTGTGTATCCTTCACCTGATATCCTTCGCTGGTTACAGCTTACATATAACTATAGTACAGTGTCAAAACTGAGAATTGACATTATTAGTACAGTGTGTGTAGATTCCTATAATCGTGACCATAGTTGAGATATAGAACTATGCCATTATCTAAAGAAATCCCTTGTGCTATTCTTTTATAGTCATACCCACCCCTTCTCCCTTACCATTTTCAAACCTTGCTCTCCATCTCTGCAATTTTGTCATTTTGGGGAATGTTACATAACTGAATGTTCATAACTTTTGAAATGGACTTTTTTTTTTTTAACTCAGCATCAGGTCCTTGGATGCATCTAAATTTTACATGTATCAGTAGTTCAGTTCTTTTTTAGTGCTGAATAATGTTCTATGATATGGATATATCACATTTTGTTAAACCATTCACCCATTGAAAGACTTCATGGTTATATCCTCTTTTTGACTGTTACAAATAAAACTGCTGTGACCATTTGTGTGTACATTTTTGTGTGGACATAAGTTTTTATTTCTCTGAGATAAATGCTTAGAAATGTGATTGATAGGTCAGATGGTAAGTGTATGTTTATGTGTTTAACTAACTGCTAAGTGCCTATACCATTTTATAATCCCCTGAACAATGTATAAGAGACCCAGTTGCTCTGGGGTGCCTGGGTGGCTTAGTCGTTAAGCGTCTGCCTTCCGTTCAGGGCTTGGTCCCAGTGTTCTGGGGTTGAGCCCCACGTCAGGCTCCTCCGCTGGGAGTCTGCTTCTTCCTCTTCTGCTCCCCCTGCTTGTGTTCCCTCACTGTCTGGCTGTCTTTCTCTCTGTCAAATAAATAAATAAAATCTTAAAAAAAAAAGAAAAGAGACATCCAGTTGCTCTGCATTCTTGCCAACATTTGGTATTGCTATTATTATTTTTTTATTTTAGCTGTTCTGTTAGATCTGTAGTATCTAATCATGTGAGATTTTTGCCAGATATATAGTTTGCACTACCACATGGTTTTGATTTCTTTTTTCTTTTTCTTTTTTTTTTTTTAAAGATTTTATTTATTTATTAGACAGAGATAGAGACAGCCAGTGAGAGAGGGAACACAGCAGGGGGAGTGGGAGAGGAAAAAGCTGGCTCATAGAGGAGGAGCCTGATGTGGGGCTCGATCCCATAACGCCGGGATCACGCCCTGAGCCGAAGGCAGATGCTTAACCGCTGTGCCACCCAGGCGCCCCTGGTTTTGATTTCTACAGCTATAAAACATGTCTTAAAATTGGACAGAATGATTCTTCCCACTATAGTCTTCTCTGAAAATTGTTTTAGCTCTTCTGGTTCTTTGCCTCTTCATATAATTTTGAATAATTTTGTCTATAGCTACAAAAAATTATGCTGGGACTATGATGGGAGTTATGTTAAACCTGTATATTGACTTAGGGAGCATTGAGATCTTTACTATGTTGACTCTTTCAATCCATGAACACAATTGTCTACTACCCGTTTTTGTAAATAAAGTTTTGTTGGAATGCTGTCATGCCTATTCATTTACATACCATCATTTACATATTGTACATATTTACATATTGCTTTCTTGCTGTAACAGCAGAGTCAAATAGTTGTGACAAACACTGGCCCAAAAGCCTAAAATATTTACTTTCTGACCTTTACAGAAAAATTTGCCTACCTCTGGATCAGATAAATATTTATGCTACGCTGTCAAGCGTATGTCAAAACAGCATATTACAAGACAGTATAAATGGTATGGTATCATTTTAATTTTAAAATCTCAATTTTAATCACACTTACATGTATATCTATGCAAGGTAAGATGAAAGAAGAATATAAAACAAAATTTTAACCTTAGTTATTTCAGGAAAGTATTATTAATGGTGATTTCTAAAAATTTTCTTTGTGGCTATGTCTTCCACTTTCTATCCTAGCTAGCGAAAAGAAATTTTTCAAGTAAAGGAAGGATTCTCCCTTCAGATCTTTCTCACCAATCTTATAAGACTTTTTCTTTTCAGATTTAAAGAGATTTTGAAATTATAGAAGATATGACAATCAATTGTTTATGTTAGAAATAGTGAATGATGCTTTTCCAATATGCCTTTTCAAAGCGTGGATTTAAGCATACCCAACTAAGGTTGATAAGTGCAGATAAGAAAATGCCATAGATATTAAAAGTCTTAATTCTTGGTTTATTTTTGGTAATAGCAATGGAGTGAGTTTAAACTCAGTAAATAAACACTTAAGGTTAAATAAACCAGTTAGTGCATGCAAATGCAACATGTTTAAGCTTGAACGCCAAGATGAGCAAATTGGTTACTGCTGAGTGACCATTTCAAATTCTGGGTACTGGCAAAGTGAACACTTGCATTCTTGCTGCTCTAACTCTCTGTTAACTAGTACTGATGGGAGATTAACATAGATATAGATAGATCCGATAGCATGTCACACCATGAAAGTAAGCTGCTATATGAGAAACTGAGTGTATGGCATAAAACATAGTGATTATAGCTATACTTTCATCTGGAAAGGGCTCTGATATGTCATGAAAGACCAAAGAGGTGTTTGGAAGGGACACAGGTACCTGACAGGTTAATAACCTACTTCACATAGTCACAATGCACCTCAGGTGACTTCAGTCTGTTCCTGCAGTGATTATTTCTTAAACCCTGATCTTGATTTTTAACCATATTCTGCATCGGCTCTGCAAGTATTCATTTATATGGTATGAATTAAAATAAATTAACATTACTTTAATAATTCTAAGAATTACACATTAATAGTTCTCTCTTCTTAACCACTGAAGAAAGTTTGTATGGGGAAAAGCTATGCAATTCTAAAGGGCTCTGATCCTACTCAGAAACAGGCACAAATTTTCTTAAATGAAAACATGTTTATTACATAAAGTCTGCAGATGCTCGGAACAGCTTGTCATCCCTTTGCTTTTAGGTGATGCCCACACAGCGCTAAGAACAGCAGAGATCTGGCAATTTTCTAATTAAACGTGATCAATATTGACAACCAAACGGCATCATTCTGGCCCTGGAGTAGATTTTTGGGTCACAATTATCCTATTTGTCTGTCTACATTGCTCACATTAACTGGATAAATTGGCTGATCAAATCTCCACTTCTGTAATACCAGCCTGAAGAAGAGAGGTTTAGGGATTTGCAGAACAGTAGAGAATGAATAAAAGGTGTCCATTTGTTCATCCATTCTTTTAACAAAGGTTGATGACTACTCACTTCTACTGTGTTTGGTATATGGGGATTACAGTAATGGGTGAGGCATGGATCCTTCTTCACAAGAAGCTTAGAAATTATGATAAAAAAATAGGATGCATAATCATGAAGGTATAAGGCAGATATGTCATCAGAAATATATAAATGCAGTACTGTAGGAATTTATAGGATTAAGGCATTATTTCTGTCTGGGGGGATTAGAAAGAGCTTTCTGGAGGAAGTGACCTTGAACAGCGACTTGAAGGGAGGATGTAGGTAAGGCAAAGACACGGGTAGGGATGCAGAATAATTAACTAGAGCAAACTTAAGAGAGGGGAAAATTAATGTAAGGTTTCAGGGGTGTTTTGGGGGAACTCAATGGCAGACATGGAGCCAGGCCTCGGGGAGAGATTGGTGTCAAGGCTGGGAATCAATCAGGAACTCGAAGTTCTTTAACTTCTGCTTCATTTTTTCTCTCTATAGACTTGCTTTCTTTGCTTCTCCATTCACACAGTGGACTATAGCCACTCCCAACTCTTTACTTAGAAGACAGCAAAGAGGGGCACCTGGGTGGCTCAGTCAGTTAAGCGAAGGACTCATGATTTTGGCTCAGGTCATGATTTGTGAGATCAAGCCCCGCATTGGGCTCTGCTCTGGGTGTGGAGCCTGCTTAAGATTCTTGGTCTCCCTCTGCTCCCCCTCCCTCCCACTCAAGCATGCTCTTGAATGAATGAATGAATGAATGAATGAATAAATATATAAATAAATAAAAGACAGCAAAGGTAATATTCTTACCCTACATTATGTCAGTCTCATGAACCACAGCAAGGAGAGTGAAGTCACAAACATAGCTTGCACGGGAAGGTCTGGAAGTCCCTCGCTAAGGGGAGATAACTTGCAGGCTGGCCAGGTGTTCCGTAATGGGGATGTGCTGTCGGATGTGTGGGGAATTGTAGAACAGTGCAATTGGAATACAGGTTTGGAAGGGCAGTTGAGGAAAAATAATGAAGGACTTTAGGGAATCACTGAGAAGAGTAGGAATATAAAATGAATGCTCTGGATAAATTAATTTGACAGTACTGAGTATGATAAAATGAAGTATAGATTTCCTTTTGTCTTATTTTTGTATTCATTGATCTCCCTGCACTATGTGCACCTTCGTAAGCCACTTTAACTTCTTTGGAAACAAGATGAAAGATGATACAATAATTGTCAATTTTTTAAAAAAAGAATACAGGTGATAAGTAATAAAAATTCAACTTAGAATTTGTGTTATCCACTAATTTGTTCTGTGATTATTCATTGTCACTAAACCTCTCTGGGTTCAATTTTTCTAGTTTTAAAAAAATGTGAGTTTCAATTAGAAAAATGACTCTGTATGCCCTTCATTCCACTTGCCCCATCCAGATAGTGTTAAAGTTCTTGGCTCTTTCCTCTGAGCTTGGACTGGGCATCAGAATCTTTCTCCATTTTCTAGGCAGCTCATAAATACCAATCCCTTGCAGGTATCATTGGAGGCCAAAATATTTGCCATCTCTCAACTATGATTCTAAAGTGCTAGGTTTTCATAATATCACGGGATGCAGATGGAACTTGTTGCCAACCTCTTTTGTTTTACAGATGAGAAAACCGAGACCCAGAAAGAGTGAGTTAGTGGCATAACATCACAGAAGCTAGTAAGTTATATCCTAAGATCAGGTTCTTTTAGTAATTTTAATGAAAAAATTGTCTTTGCTATTGTAATCCTTCCTCTATGTGATCATTCCAATTTCATTTGGAATTGTTCTTTTAAATAATGCAATTGAGTTACTGAGGTTTTTTTTTTAAATTTTATATTTTCTAACAAACTGATGAGACATAACTACTTGAATTCACATTTTCTGGTTAATGAAATGTGATTTTTAGTGGGCCACCACCGACATTATAGAATTTAGCAATTAAGCGACAGCCATGTTTTTAATATTATGAAATTGGAACTTTAACCAGCTTATGAATCAGAAAATCTGGGTACATACGGTACTTGGTGTTCTGTTACTTTTATTTTCATCTTCTTGCCTGTGTGCCCTGATTTCTCAGCTGCTGTGGGAGTGCAAAATTAGAATCCTAGAGATGCAAGGTTTTTTCAGGTCACCTGATCTGGTCTTTGGAGTCCAGGGAGATGAACTTCTTAGTCGACCAAGACAGGAAACTTACCAGACTCATTTTGAATGTACTCAACAGATGCAGACCAGAACAGGATCATATATCCTCCTTTGGTACAGACATTTGTTTTAGTTTATAAACTCCTTGTAGGTGATACTCATTGTGCTGTGTTGCCATTATTTGTTCACTGGTTTAATCTCCCCTTGGAGGCCCTTGAGGACAGGAATGTATATCTGTCATCACTTAGAGTATCCAACACATATTAGAAGTTGATAAATGTCCATTGTTCAATGAACGATGCAGCTGCTCATTGAATTCTATTTTGTTATAAAGCATAGTGGGGGGCGCCTGGGTGGCACAGCTGTTAAGCGTCTGCCTTCTGCTCAGGGCGTGATCCCGGCGTTATGGGATCGAGCCCCACATCAGGCTCCTCTGCTATGAGCCTGCTTCTTCCTCTCCCACTCCCCCTGCTTGTGTTCCCTCTCTCGCTGGCTGTCTCTATCTCTGTCAAATAAATAAATAAAATCTTTAAAAAAAAAATAAAGCATAGTGGAAGCTCTTTTCTTTTGCTTTGCCCCTTCAGAGGGATCTACATTCCCAGTGCCCCAGCACAGGGACTAATACAACATGACCAATCAGGAAATGTTTGTTGAATAAAGAGATGAATAAAAGATGACTTCACATCTCTTGAAAGTCTCCTCACACATTCATTCTTGTGTTATCCCTATTTTCCCAATTTGTATTGATGTATTGAAGATATTTTCCCCCATATAAACCTGTTCATGCCCTGTTAAACTTCAAAATATTAGTCAAACTAGAAGACATAATAGGCAGAGAATCCCAATTATACCATAGTTTCTCGTGCTGGGGCCTTTCCTTATATTGCCAATTAAATTTAACAAGCAATCTTGAGCATCTCTGTGTAGAAGGCACAGCGGACGGGGCAGATAGTTAAGGAACTTTAGCGGAGGAATGACTTGACCAAACACCCTGTTGGCCCTTCAGTATGACCAATCTTTGCTAACTCCTTGACAATCACCATGTTTCCTCCCAAGTCTGAGCTTCCCTCTCCTGCTGTTGCTCTCCCTAGGCATGCTGGCTATTGGGTCAAACATCCCGAGTGTGAATCCTGACTACTACCACTATTACCACTGCTGCCTCGTTGTGTGACCTTGGCCAATTTACTTAATCTCTCTGTGTCTCAGTTTCCTGTCTATAAAATGGGCGTACTTACACCGAGGAGGTTTGTTGGTAGGAATCTATGAAATGATGCACACAGTGTGCTTACCACTGTGCCTGGCACACAGTGAAAGCCAATTGTTTTCATTATTAGCATAAGAATGCCTTCAAGTCTGCATTTCCTCCTTCCCTAATCTGTGTTCAAGACCCGCCTCAAATGTTGCTAGGCCAGGAAGATTTCTCTGCTGCCAGCCAACCTGATCTTTTTCTTTTCAAATGTCTTTAGTATGTACTCACTCTGCATCACAAGCACTCCCTTGGTACAGGGCGGTAGGCAATGTTTCCTGGTTTTCCAATGGCCTGTGGCACACAATTTAGCACTTGGATATAAAGATGTTTAATAGCATACTGCCTTGTTCTTGATATAATTATTCCCTGCCTGTCTTCCTTTCAAATGAGGTTTAAGCAACGTGTGAGGCTAAGCAACAGGACTGTGTAAGATAAAACACAGAATCTTAGGAAACACTTTCTGACTGAACAACGGGCTGAAGGGGCCAGGCCACACCCTAGCATTTTCTCTCTCCAACTGTATTCTCTTGTTAACTCCTGAGTTCAGTTGGCTTTTTGATTTAAATGAGCCCATTTTTCTTTTAAAAGACTGTTGCAGTTGATTTCTGGGCATAAAACACTGTGACCACCACTGGTTTGTCAAGGTTTTTGGTGCCAGACTCCCCCATTTCCTCAATCTAAACCCTCAGCATTCTCCACAGCTGTACGGAATTGGCATTTCTATATTAACCACATCAAATCAGCTTGGGAAATGGCCAAATCCAGGGTCTTTACCCATTAATTCAAACAGTTGTAGGAAAATAGTCTCAAGGACTTGTCAGCCAATTGTGGGCTATGCAGGACAGAGTTGTCTTTCCCTGAGTTAGTGGGGTCTTCATCCCCTGCTTCACGTGTTTTCCTGGCCCTCAGATAAAGATAACCCACCAAATTGTGGAGGGATGACACATGAATTCCAGATAGTAGTTACTTTTGGGGGTGGAGGATGAGAGGGAGAATGGAGATGGGAAGTGAAAGTAACAGAGGGACTTGCAAGTATAATGCTAACATTCCCTAAACTGTTAGTGGTTGCTTGCAGGTGGGTTGTATTAGTTATTTTTTTATACTCTGCAATAAAATAATTTTGTATGTATTTAGTATATGTTTTTTAAAGTAGGAAAATTGGGGATTATAAGCCTATGAATAGTTTTTCCCTTGCCATCTTTGTCCTACATTCAAAATGCAATCATCCAAGAATTCTCAAACTTAGTATTAGAAAGGTCATCTTCTGCTGCCAACCTCGTCATCTTAGTTTTCAAACTACCAATTGTTAGGATTCTGTTGGAGGTGCCTCAAGCACCATCCGGAGGGGCAAAGCGAAGTCAACAGGTGGAGTCTGGGCTCCTCGCCCCTTTCAAATACATTTGATTCTGTTTTACATGTTAAGATTCTGGGTTAGAAATGTTAGAAAAACTAGGAGGGAGAGCAGAATAGCTATTTTCTGGTTTTTGAAAGCTATCAAATGAAATTAGACTGCAGGTTGCTTGAGGCAGTCCAAGTTTATGCCTTTCTGCCTAACGTCCCAGGGGAGTTACTAATGGCCCTCATTTCACTCTTTCAAGGTCTTGGTTGGGACCATAAGTTGTAAGGTCATCCTAGTTACAAAGAATACTTTTCTAACAACTTTATCTAAGACTGCAAAGGACTAGTTCCCAAAGCTGAAGCAAGGAATGAAAGAAATGAAGAGGACCAATTAGGGAGCTTTCTTGATCAGTTTTTTTTTTTTTTCTTTCCAAACTCTTTTTTTTTTAAGCAGAATTTCTTCCTGGGTTTTTTTCTTTTTAACCATTTTTCCTTAAGGTATCATTGGCAGATTCCTCACCTTATTATAATCACTACTTTTGATGTGTTTCAATTCTTTTTCCTGGGGTCTCCAGAAATAAAAATGATCTTTCAAATGTCATCTATTCAGGGTGGATTAAAGAGGCTCTCAGGATTGTAGAATATGTGTATAAAAAGGAAATAAAAGATCAAGACCATCCCAGTCGGCTGGATATGGGAAACTCTACTCTCAGGCGCCTACATAAGAATCATTGGGGAAGTTTGCTTGTTCTTGGAGATTCGTATTAGATTGCTCTGGGCTGGCACCTGAAATGGGAAGCTGAATTTTAGCAATCTCCAGTGATTCTGTTGCTGGGACATTTTTGGGGAATCCCCAGGGAGCCCACTTGTTCTCAAATCGTGAGCCATGACTTTCGAGAGAGGGTAGGATATGTAATTATCTTAGTTATGTTAAATGCTACTTTTCCTCTTATCAAATAAATATCACTTGTCTCCCTCATATTTAATATTTATCAAACCTATAGATGTGACTGTTACAAATACAGTGTGTTAAAAGTTGTCCAATTCATAATAGCTATTTGTCTTTTCTCCCCCCAACAAATAACTACCAAGAATACAAGCTATCATGTATAAATCTGATACCTTGTTTTACTTTATAATTGGGTCCTCATACTCTGAAACAGTGAAGACTTATTACAATTCATTTAACTTTACAGATAAGCCCAGATAAACCACATATCACAAACCTAGGTCGTGGCCAGTGGTGTGTGCTGGTAAATGTTTAATAAGCAGCTCTCTGTTGAGGGTGGTGGGCAGTGGGGGAAGAAGGGTAGGAAAGAAAGCTCTGATCTATAAAATAATCTATCAAATTTCTGTAACATAAGTATTTTTACCATGGCTACCAACGTGACTTTATTCAGTTTGGAACTAGGACAAGATGCACATAATTGGCGCTCGCGGAGCTAGGGCAGGCTGGCTCTAGCAGACCACTGGGCTAACCGAAAATCTAGTTTTCATGACTCCTAACTTAGTGTTCCTTTCATTACTCTGCAAATGAAGCTGGCATGTTAAGAAGCCCTGGTAGCACATTATTTTGGCAATCAGAGGCTAGCATTTTGTTTATGAACTCTGGAGCCACGTAAATGTAAAATCATCCATGTCTGAATCCCTGTGGGGTTTCCTCTTGCCTCCATATCACCCTGTTCTGTCCTTATAATTGCCGGTTTTGGCTCTCCAGAAAATTTCCGTGGACTTTGACTTCCTTCTTAGCCTGGTTCTTGTGGTACAGTCTAATTTATCTTCAGGGTAGCAGCTTACCAGATCTCCACTTTGGTGAGGGTCAGTCCACTTAACTATGATTTAAGGTTTGATTAGATCTCGTTTCGCAGTGGTCCTGTGGTGTCTTTGACGAGCACAGACTTGGTTCATTTTTATTAACTCCAAAATATAGTGTCTTCCAAAGTGGATTCTAAAAAACAATAGTCCTTAAAGATGTTCAGTGAAGCGAAGGGTTTCATGGTTGAAGAGGAATGGGAAATGGGGGGTACTACTGTACTGTAGCTGTCCCTCGCACCTTTGGAAAATCATAGTCCATGTTCACAGATCAATGTCTGTGAACAATCTTGCAAGACAGATGTACACTTACTTTGGTCTGAACTAGCTTCTCCGAATTTATTCAAGCATGGACTCTTTTACCACCGATCCCTATTTCAGTCCACGGACTATGCTTTGGGAAATGCTGAACCAACAGTGTACAGCAGCATTTGTCTTAAGGGCATTTCAAAATTTACATTTTATGTTGGATTACTCTCTACTTTCCCGCATCCGAATGATGGCACCCTTTGCACCATTTCAATGGCCAATGGAGAAAGACTGTGAGATCAGTGACTGACCCAGCCCTTCAGGCTTCAGGGGCCAGCTCTGTTTGTCTTCTAGGATTTCTTTTACTCCTCCATTGGATGTCTTCCCCTGCATAAAAGAAGGGTCTTTTTAATAAAGAATCCTTTTTTACATGGAAGAACTACCAGACCATACTTGTGTTTTCTTTACTCCTATCTACCTGACTAGAATGGTGACACAGAATGGGCAGGTGAGTGAGGTTAAGGAAGGAGGGGCAGAAGGAAGTAGGCGAACAGAGGACCTGGCCAGTCAGGTAGAGGAACTTAAATGTGAAGATGGGAAGAAACAGGAAATGGAACAGCTGCCCTCTTTCTTCTGCCCTTGAGCGGCTTCTGCAGGAGAAAGAAGTAGTGACTATTGAAATAGCTCATTTATAATGCATTTGTTTCTTTTCCTTAGATGATGACGTGGCTTTAAGTTTAAGCAACACCTAATGTGAATGTGAGCCAGGTGGCTTCGGTCAGCCTGCCTCTGCTGTTCACTCTTGCACTGGTGATCCCTGACATCCTTGCCTCTGTCTCCCGTGGAGCGCCCGTGGTGGATTCGTTGCAGCTGAGCTGCTTGGTACTCAGCCTCAGCTCCCGTGGCAATAGCCACGAGTTTCTTCATTGAATGGGGTGATATCCTTGGAGAATTAAACCTGCCCAAAAGGAACAATAAGGTTACTAGTAATTTTTTTTTTCCATGAGTGCCCAATGGAATTATATCATTGCTTTGAATTTCTCTCCAAGAGACTTCTTGTCTGGGGAATATCTACTCCACAATTGATTAAACCTGTATCTGCAGGGAATAGAAATACTTTACCAACCATCATTGCTCTGAATAAGTGTACCTGTCCCAAGAGCCAGTGAGAGAAATGTAGGAATGTTTTAATGCTGCGTCTTCCATTGCCTCAGGTCACCCGTATCTGCTTTGAAGGGCTGCTTGCTGTCACGAACGCCCTGCAGCCCGCCTCCTTAGCCAGCCTGGCTGTTAATGACTGCCAAACATTTCATCTGCAACCTGCTCACTGCCAGCCTTCCTATTCGAATTCCCAAAGCTTCTCCAGTTAGGTCTCGTTTTTTGTTTGTGTGTGTGTGTGTGTGTGTGTGTGTGTGTGTGTGTGTGTGTGTGTGTTTAATCTTTGTTTACCTGATCTTGCAATATAGTAGGGTCAGGGTGTACTCACCTTTTTTTTTTATGGGACTTCCTTGGAATTCGCTTTCCCACTCAGACTTGAGAGCAGGTTTGTTAAGAAAACTGAATCTTTATAAGAGGCCACCTAATTTGGAGAGTAAATGTTGAAACCTTGTTAATCTTTTCCTTCCCTTGTGCCTTAGCTGTTTCTCGGAACTCCCTGTGGAACTTAGATGGAGACCGTGGTTGGAATTTCTAAATGACTATATTACAAACTGTTGAGTCTGGTACTCCCCAGTGACTAGCGGAGCTGAGTGCACAGGTGTACTCAGTACACAGGGCACACAGGTGTTCTGAGGAGGTTTTAATCATTTCCAGGTTTTCTCTGTCTGCCTCCTTATCCTTGTCCTATATTAACAGCTGGTCTTCGCACCCACAATGCATCTGGAGGCACGAAGGGAGCTCAGTCGGACACGTTTTTTTCCTGGTAAGAGTTCAAGGCCTCTTTCAAATTATACCGATTCTTGTTTTTCTTCTTGATACTTTAATCTCTGACTCTGTTGTTTGGTGCTTACTATTTGTTTTGGGTTCCATGGCTTTTGACCATTTGAAATTCTCTCGCTTATAAACTGTTTTTTATCCTAAGCTCTTGTCTGGGTATTCTGACTTCCACACTCCTTAAAATTTTGGATGAATGATGTGTTCATATTAGTCCTGACCCATGTGAAACCCTACTAGCTAGGCTGGGCCCCTTAACTTAGGGAGAAGGGAGTTTGGGAATTTTAGAACCAAAAGTCCTTAGTTCTTTGCTTAGTGCTAGCCTAGGGACAGTGGGTGAGGCTATCCAGATAACATGGTAATACAGCTCATGCCACACTAGTAGCACTCACGGTTCAGCTAGTAGAAATAAAGTTGGAGGCGCTGAGGCTTCATTTGCAAACACTCTGGGATTAAACGTGTACCTTGCCTGCCCCGATACTGCTATTGACCTTGCTAAAGAAATACAAGTAGGATTCTAACAGACTATCAGGCATCCACCTACAAAATCAGCTCCATGTGTGGGCTGAGGGTTTTGGGTCCTGTGAACACTACAGGTAGTCATTGTCCTCTGTTTGTTGGGGGTGGAGGGTTGAGCAATACATAATTGCCCTCCAGCAGCCCGGGAGTATCCCTTTATGGTGTTGTACCAGGTTCTAGCCAGTCTTATAATTGACATGGTTGCTAGGCTCAAATGGAATTTAAGGGAGCAATGCGCTTGCCTAGCTAAATGTAATAGAAGGTTGGCTTTCTTCTTACCAGCTTTTATGTTCTCTTGTTTATTCTGCTTACATCTTTAATTCTTCATCTTAGGATGGGGCCATCTGCTGTCATTCTGTGTTCCTTTTGGCCTGAAGGATTCTTATAGGCCCCTTTGTGACTAGATTATAAGTAATCACGTGTTTGCCATGTGGGGTGGTATGCAAATCTGGAGCTCATCTTTCAATGGATGGATGGTGGGCAACGGGGAGGACACATTTAGGCGATGGCCTTGGTGCTAAGATAGCTAAAGCCCTTGGGTCCATCTGGAAGCACTTAAATTGGTAATGAAAGATACCATACATCACATAAAGAACCTAGGAGAGATTTGAATATAGCAGAGGAGCCTCATTTGGAAACATCAAATACTCCTCTGACTTCCTGACAGGTTCTTTAAATCGAAAGGTAATGAGAGAAGCGAGAGAAGTTTAATTGGGAGTGGATTACAAAAGACTTTTTTTTTTTTTTTCCAAATCCAACTTTTTGAGATCATCTTAGGTTTACCTGCAACGGTAAGGCAATAGTACAGACCTCCCTTATCAGCTTTTCCTAGTATCCCCTGATGGTAACGTTTTGGAAGATTCTAGTATAGCATCACAACCAAGAGACTGATCTTGATAGAAGCCACTGATCTTTAGATTTCCCAGTTTCATTTGCAGCCACTTGTGTGTCTTTGTCTTTGTGTGTGTTACATTCCATACAGTTTAATCACCGGTGCAGGTTTGTGTATCCACCACAGTCAAGATATCAAACAATTCCAGCACTGTATCTCTTGTGTTATCTTCGCTAGCCATCCTGACTCCCTCCTGTCCCTATTCTTTACCTTCCCCAGTCCTAGACCTTTTGCAACTACTCCTCTGTCTTCCATTTCTAAAAAATTGGTCACTTCAAAAATGTACAAATGGATTCATACAGTATGTAACCTTTTGGATAAGCTTTTTTGTTTCGAATTCCCTGGAGATCCAGCCAAGTTTTTGTGTGTATCAATAGTGAATTCTTCCTGCTGAGTAGTACTCCATAGTATGTATGAACCACAGTTTATTTAACCATTCATCCCTTAAAGGACATCTGGGCTGGTTTCTGTTTTGGGGTATTACAAATAAAATGGCTAGGGACGTTTATGTGCAGACATTTTACATGAAAATAAGTTCTTATTTCTCTGTGATAGATGCTCACAAGAGTCTTTGTTGGGTTAGACAGTGGTTGTATGTTTAGTTTTTAGCAAACTGCCAGACATTTTTTTCAGAATGACTGTATCATTGTACATTCCCACTGCATCCTTGCTGGCATTTGGTATTGTCAGTATTTTTTTCTTGTAGCCATTCTGATAGGTGTGTAGCGATACCTCATTGGGGTTTCAGTTTGCATTTTAAACAATGATTAATGTTGACCATCTTCTCACATGCTTACTTGCCATCTGCATATCTCCTTCAGTGCATTGTCTCTTCGTGTCTTTTGCACGTTTCTAATTAGATTTTTTTTTATGATAGTTCTTTATATACTCAGATGGAAGCCCTTTGTCACATATGTGGTTTGCAGATAGCTTCTCCCAGTCTGTAACTTGTCATTTCATGCTCTTCATATGGGCTTTGACAGCACAAAAAAAAAGTTTTCAATTTTGATGAGGTTCAATTAGCTTTCCTTTTATAGATCATAATTTTAGTGTCAAATCTAGGAATTCTTTGTGTAGCCTTAGATCCCAAAGACATCCCTCCCTTTTTTTGGTTTCATAGTTTATTTGTTTGTAACAAGTCTTTGTGAGTTATTTCTTTATATAAGGTGTAAGGTTTAGGTTTTTGTTTTTTTTTTTTTCCATCTGAGGGATAGCCAATTGCTCCAGCACTATTTGCTAAAAAAGATGATTCAATATAAAAATGGCCTAAATTAGCATCAGCAAAATGTTCTTTGATTTGGGCTTGAGATGCTGCTGTGCTGCTCATAGGTGCTCATGTTCGAGGTTTTTAAGGGTCTGTAAGATCTGTAAAGGAAGATTCTGATTGACTCTAACATTTCACGGAGGACATGACTGGTAAGGGTTTCCAAGTGACTGGAAGCTCAGGTGTGGGGTGGTCTAATAACCATTCGCTGTAGAACATGACCCTTTCATAACAAGATGGAGTAGAATAAGCTGAATCCCTGGTTCTAATTCTGAAAGGCCAAAAGACCTCAGAGGCTACTGCATGACCAGCAATAGCTCTGGTGAACAGATGTCTGGCCTCAGGGCCTGTGGGAGTCCCGTCCCCCTCCAGGTATACTCTGGTGCAGCCTCCTTGTCTCCCAAGGGGACTGGGCAGTTGAACAGCATGATCTAGGTGACCAGCCAAGAGCAGAAAAAATTCTCTCCAGGAATCTCCTTGGGCTCTAGGTTTTCTAGGATTTCAACCAATGAGCGTAGCCTAGAATAAATTATCCTGGCTTCTCTGTTACTTCCATTTCAAAGTTGTCAAAATAAAGGGTGACAGGAAGGAATTTTTGCAACTCAAGTGCTTAAAAAAAAAAAAAATTTCAGGAGCAGTCAAACCAAACACACACCATTACTGACTGAGAGTCAAGAAACACCTTTTTTTGGAAAGATCTCCATTTAATTTCCCTTTGGACCATTGCCCCCCAGCTCAGGTACCAGGGGAGCAGTGAGCTGCATGGGAAGCATTACCAAATTAGAGCTCACAGGTCCAGATTCTAGTCTAGGTCTCATTGGCTGGAGGACTTGAGGTAAAGCCCAAAGTCTTTGTACGTGAGTTTCCCTTTCCTCAAAATGGCAGTAAGATTTGTGTCTTACTTCACGGTGCCATTGTGAGGCTCAAATTAGATAATAAATGTGAAAGTTCTCAGAAAACCTGATAGTTTTCCAGATTAGGAAGATCCCTGATGTACACACAGAGCAGGCTTCCTTGACTACTCAAGAACCCTGGCTACTTCCTACACACCACAGCATTGTCTACTTAAAAAAAAAAACCCAAAACCAAAAAATTTGGGGGGACTATAAGTAAAGATCTGAACAGTGTCTGGCAGCTAAGTGGTCAGTAAACTATAGCTGTCAGAATTACTGTGACACTTCATTACACCTTACCACCCTCCAGATGACCGCTTGGTTAGGGGCTGTGGTAGGGGCAGCTGACTGTTGGCTAGAAAGCCGAATTGCCCTGCTGTAGAGCACAGTTCTCGCTGAGAGGTGCTGCCCACGTCCACCCTAGACTACATGTCCAAAACCCTCTTGAAGTTAGATGTGGCCATGTGGCTGGGTTGAGCCGCAGGAATGTGGAAAAATAGCGATGTGTGTCCTTTAAGAACTGGTCCTGAGTGCCTCCATGATGCGCCCCGTGCTTTTTTCCCAGCTGGTGTGCTGGAATGGTGGTGTTTGCCAAGGAGACTGGAAGCAATGTAAAGAAAATACCAGAGTGTCTGTCAGTCTCCCTGACATCCCAGAATGTCTACACAGAGTGAGACTGCCCTGTCAACGGGTCTCATGCCCGGGAAAGCTTACTTGAGCAAGAGATAAACTTCTATTTTATGTTTTTAATTTTTTTAAAAGATTTTATTTATTTATTTGACAGAGAAAGAGAACGAGAGCGTGTATGCATGCAAGCAGGGGGAGGGGCAGGCAGAGGGAGAAGCAGGCTCCCCACTGAGCAGAGAGCCTAATGTGGGGCTCGATCCCAGGACCCTGGGATCATGACCTGAGCTGAAGGTAGACTCTTAACTGACTGAGCCACCAGGTGTCCCTATTTTATGTTTTTCTAAACAGCAGTTGGACTATCCTAAGTTTTGGCTCACTTGGTCATTTTTTTTTTCTTTTATGTGAACATGGGAATGTGTTGGGGGGAATTCAAATATGTGACATGTTGTATTTTTCCTTTATTTTCCCCTTGTGACATGTGAAAATTTAATTACCCAGTGCAGTAGGGTCTGAAAATCTCTGCTTCAAATACATCTATCAGAAATAACTTTTGAAAGTATAGTTCTTTTAAAACTGCATTTTTCAAGAGTTGACTTTATTAAGTGAAACGAGCATGACCTACAAATATTAGCCATACCAATTTTTGAGATAAGTTTGACAGAAGACATTTTCTCTCCGTAAGGAGTTTTATCTAATCAAATTTTCTTAATGTGGCCTACATCTGGTGCAGCCACAGAAACTCTGAACTCTTCCATCATGACTTTTCATTCCCCCTGGGTGCGTCTAACACAGTGCAGCCACTGGCCCTTAAGCTATCTTAAGTCTTGATTGGAACAAACAAAACCCAGGACTGGGAAATGTTAACACATCACATGGGCATTTGAATGGCTGTCCCCTCAGCCTTCTTTGAAGCCAAAGGGGTCTAGGTTTGGGCTCCAGCTTCACCCAAGGACCCAGTAAAAACTGACCGAAGACAGTTCCCTCAACTGAAAGCAGCACTAAGAATAGCACTTACTCCTTGTGTGGAATCCATGGCATCATACATAGAGATTGCACAGACACTTGAAATGCACCCAGTAAAGTCAGCTATTCTGTTCACAAGCACTTTTTGTAAATAAGTGCACTGAAAGCAATTTGAAACAGTTTTGCCTCTTTGTTAAACTGAAACTATTTTGCTGCAAGTACAGTTAGACTACCAGCCATAAAACAAATAAAATTTCTACCAGGGAGACTTGTGCTTGGATGGTGATTAGTGGGATATAAAACTGTGTGTTGTGTGTGTGAGAGACAGGGAGGGACAGGGACAGGGAGGGACTGGGAGAGAAAGGGACAGACGGAGGAATGGGGAGACAGAGACGGGGAGAGGGAGAGACAGACAGAGGGAGACTGGAAGAAGGGGAGACAGAGGGAGACAGGGAAAGGGGGAGACAGGGGGAGACAGACAGGGAGGGGGAGACGGGGAGACAGACAGGGACAGAGACAGATGGAGTTGGAGACAGGGAGACGGAGAGAGAGAGACGGGGACTGGAACAGAGGGAGCAGGACAGAATGGGAGTGAGAATGCAAATACAAATCGAAGTGAATAGAACAACGTCTCTAAAGTACTGAAAGGAAAAATTAAAACAGCTTTCAACCCAAATTCTATACCCAAATGAATTTTTATCATTAAAACAATTCCATTTCTGACTCCTGATTTTTGTGCAGGTTTTGACTGATATGGTATTCCTGCTGCCTGGAAAACTTAACATTTCCTACAGTGCAGATCCAATGATGCCGAATTTTCTGTGTTCTGTCAGTCTGAGTCTGTATGTCGGCTTCGTTACTGCTCAGGGAGGCCACACGGAGCACAGGAGCACATGACCTTTGCAGTCGGAAGAGGGCCCATCACTGCTGCAGGGGTGAAAATTGCCTCAGGGCAGGCTGCTCCTATTTGCCTTACAGGTTGTATTTCTTGTCGCTAGAATGCCGGCCCCAGGAGAGCAGGAGTGTTCCCAGCACTTACAGCAGGACCTACTTTTCGCCACCCTTTCCTCGGCAGTCACCACCCTACCTCGTGAGGGCCGGATCCTGGCCCTCTGCTGGCCCCTGCGCTGCCCCCATTACCTCTCGGGTTTTTGCCATCTGTCACTGCCACCCACCCCTGCTGCAGCCTTGTTGGTGGAGGGTTGGGGTGACCAGGCAACAAGGCTGTACTGTCCTATCTGCCCAGGGGCACAGCGAAGCAGCAGCCGGCTGTGAGGGGCCAACTGGTGGCGGGGTTAGAGAGGGAGGAGGGGGTGGAGCCAAAACAGGGTGCAGGTGGCCCCAGGCAGGATCTTGTCAAGTAGGGGCAGGAGGAGTGGCTGAAGGAGCTGAGGACATCTAGGACTTTGTGGAGGCAGAGAATGCCATTCAGAAGGATGAAGGGGTGCTGAGGAAGGTGGTGGGGGTGGGGTTAGAGCCTGGGGGGGAGGGGCAGGTGCGGACAAGGGGGTGTGTGCGCGTTTAAATTTCGTAGAATTCCTGGTGAGCTGATTGGCTGGGAAAATACTTTAAAGTAGCAAGGAGCTATTTAACAAGCAAAGTAAAGAAATGAAATTATTATATTCTAATTATTTTCATTAAATAATGTCTACATGGCCTGGTACTGTACCTAGAACATTGGAACCACACAGTCAATACTGTTATTATTAACCACATAAAGCTGGAAATGAAAGACTTTTGTCAAAATAGGATTTACCTGCCTTTTTAATATGAATAAAGAAGTCTACATATTCATGACCTCCTAGGCTCTTCTGGGGTTTATCAAATCTATGTGAATTCCATGACATTATTCCCTGGAGTTTCAGTTCTAATTTGCATGCTAGCCAGACATAGATAAATGCATGTATAGAAAAGGCTTGAATAGTTTCCCAGATAGTCTAATTATTCATCTTGGTGATTTTGTTTCAGGAAAAATTCCTCGAAGAATTGAGTATCATCACCACTTGTCAAAATTAAGTAAGCTCTGAATGTTTGGTAGGCTACTGGCTAGTATAAATAAACCGACTGTTACGGAAATAACCGAAAGAATAATTTAGCCCATATTAAGTTGCCTCGCTGCTTCAGATTTTTCCTCTCTCATAGTCAGCTTTTCTGCCTTACGAAATTCATATTTCCAGAGCACAGATGTGAGCATGTCTCCTCTTCAACCCACATCCTCCAGGGGCTCCCCAGTGTCAAATAGCTTAGTCTGACACGCCTGGCACACCTTTCTAGCCTCAACACGTACAATGCCCCTCAGAGACCTTCTGTCCTAAAGAAACTGAGACACATTCTATGCCATGTCCCATGCTTTCCTAGTGGGAATCTTTAAATTCTACCCATGTTTGAAGTCATGGTTAAAATGGCGATTCTTCTGAAGCTTTATGTAATTGCCATGCCTAAATCTGTCTCTAAACTATCAAAACACTTTATTTTACCTGTCTTGTACTGGACCGTGCCCACCTGTTCCTCCCTCCCTCCCTCCCTCCCTTCCTCCCTTCCTTCCTCATTCTGTGCACCTACTATGTCACATGCTGAGCATGCAGCAAGGAATAAATCAGGAAAGATCCATGTTCTTCTGGATATGACAGGTTGAGGGAAACAGAGCCACTGATCAATCAAAACGTACCTTTGTAATTTCGAAATGAATTGAGTACCGCCAAGGAAACTACAGAGCACCATAAGCTAGTGCAACAGAGGACTGCACTTAGATTTTGAAAGACGAAAGGAATTTTGGTCAGTTAAGTGGTGCAGACCTGGTGCTAGCCAAAGACACCAATAGTCCTACTTTCAGCCGTTCTAGCCCCCAGCGTGCTGCTAACCAGTCCTGCTCTCCTGGAGAGTTCATAAAAAACTGACTCAGTTTTCTCTGGTGCGCCTCCATCTGCCTAGGCACAGAACACCTTGATTAGCCTTTCTCAGCTAATTTTTGATTTATCCGAATTTCACTCACTGTGTTTGTGGTTTTCCGTTCTCTCCCTCTTCTTCCTCTCTTACAAATCCTGATTTTGCTTTTGGTAAATAAAGTCAATTAATTACTCATTTGTTATTGGTTTCCTCTGCATATAAATAAATCACATGCAAATAAATAAATATCTGCCTGTTAATTTTTGGCAGAAGTTACCATTGACTGAGCTTTGATTAGTGCCAGGCATGGTGTGAGAGTTTTAAATACATGATCTCATTTGATTTTCACAATGAAACTCTAAACTCAGTGATTATTCTTTTATCATCAGAATGGAAACTAAAGCCCAGAAAGGTCAATCGAGAGAATCAGTATTTGGATCTCGTTCTAGTTGATTCCAAATCCTGCGCTTCTAACCACCATGCCATACATCCCCAATCATACAGGCTCCTTGAAGGGAGGGAAGATAGTTCATCCATTTTGATTCCTGACATATGAGATGGAAAATCAGGTAGAAAAACATACTCAATAGCATTATATTATAGGAATGTGGGGGCTTATGCTAACACTTTAAAAATTTGGCTCTCACTTTGAAGGACCCAAATCAGTTCAAATTCAAATACCAGTTTTCCATAATAACTCAAATGAGCCAAGTTCATAAGCAATAGTTCTATGTGATTTTTCAAAGAACTGTTCGATTATATGTAAATATGCTTTTCCTTTGTTTTCTCTCAGCACATTATTAGCAAATAGATTTTAACCTTTTTTTCTGTCTATCCAAATGTCTGCCTGCCTGCCTTCCCTTTTTCTCTTTCCCTCTTTATTTTGGCCTGCTCTACTTTCTTTGTTCTTTTTCCCCCCTTCCTCCCCCGCCTTCCTTTGTCCCTTCCTTTCTATCCACCTGTCATCTGTCCATCCATCCTCTGTGCTCATTCAATACGTGATTCCAGGAGCAGTGAATTAGTTGAAATTCCCAGAAATTCTAAGCATCTTTGCCTCCCTCCAACAAAAATGGTTCTCCATGTGTTACCATTCCCATAGCTGAGTTCAGTAGTCGGCATATGAATTAACTTATTTGAATACTGTAAGCATCTCCTGTTGAGGATGATTCCTAACTTTATTAGGAAAGGAGTTTGGTTTTCTAAAAACAATTCAGAAGTACTGGTTGTTCTCCACCCGAGAGAATTTCTAAAGCCTTCAGAAGGCACTCCACCGTGAATGAAAAATGAGGCTATCTGATAAACAGGTAGACCTTGAAACCTTGAACATTGAGATGCTTATCTGATCCTAAACTATGCTTTAGTAGAATAACCTGATTAACTTCCAAGGTTTGACACTTCCTGTTCCAGTCAAAGCCAGAATATCTCTAAGAAATTGTCACTTAGCTGTCATGTTGGTGCTGTCCTTCAAAAATTCAAAATGGTAGAGACAGAAAATACTTTGAAAAATTTTGTAACATATACTTGTGGGTGTATATTCAGATGTACACATGCAGGATTAAATTTAGACATGAGGGCATTATGAGCAGCCTAATGATGTGACCGCTCCTTAAAACAATATTCCTTAAATAAACGTTGCACATGTGTATAGTAGTATCTAAATAGGGGAGCATCTAATTTTCTGTTAAGTACTGTATTCCTCTCTTTACATTCAGAATAAGAAACTTGTTGTATGTATTAGATAAAATGTTTTTAAGCTTATTGTAACTGTGTTTCATTCCATGGTTTTTAGTTATTCATAATTTAATGTTTCTTGGGATGCCTGGCTGGCTTAGTTGGTAGAACATTTGACTCTTGACCTCAGGGTCATGGGTTCAAGCCCTATGTTAGGCATAGAGCCTACTTTAAAAAAAATCATCTGAATGACCGTAATTTAATGTTTCTTTTTTCTCTTTTACAACAGATCATATTTTATTTATCTTTACAACTTACTTATTTTTGACCTTTGATCTACACTTTTTTTTAATTTAAATTCCAGTTAACATACAGTATAATATTAGTTTCAGGTGTACAACACAGTGATTCAGCACTTCCATACAACACCTGGTGCTCATCACAAGTGCACTCCTTAATTCCCATCACCTACTTCACCCATCCCCCCACAAGTCTCCCCTCTTTACTCAGTTTGTTCTCTGTAGTTAAGAGTGTGTTTCTTGGTTTGCCTCTCTCTCTTTTTGTTCCCTTTGCTCATTTGTTTTGTTTCTTAAATTCCACACATAAGTGAAATCATATGATTTGTCTTTCTCTGACAAACTTATTTCACTTAGCATAATACTAATACCATCTATGTCGTTGCAAATGGCAAGATTTCATTCTTTTTTATGGCTGATTATTATTCCGTTGTGTATAATATATATATATTATACACAGGCTATTATAGATAATGCTGCTATAAACATCAGGGTGGACGTATCCCTTTGAGTTAGTATTTTTATATTCTTTGGGTAAATACCTAGGATGCAATTGCTGGATCATAGGGTAGTCCTATTTTTAGCTTTTTGAGGAAGCTCCATACTGTTTTTCACAGTGGCTGCCTCAGTTTTCATTCCCAGCAACAGTGCAGAAGGGTTCCTTTGTCTTCACATCCTCACCAATACTTTTTGTTTCTTGTGTGGTTGATTTTAGCCATTCTGACAGGTGCAAGATGATATCTCACTATAGTTTTGATTTGCATTTCCCTGATGATCAGTGATATTGAGCATCTTTTCATGTGTCTGTTGGCCATCTGGATGTCTTCTTTGGAGAAATGTCTGTTCATGTCTTCTGCCCATTTTTTAAATTATTTGTTTTTTGGGTGTTGAGTTGTTTAAGTTCTTGATATATTTTGGATAATAACCATTTTATTGGATATGTCATTTGCAAATATCTTTTTCCATTCAGTAGGTTGCCTGTTGCTTTTGTTGATTGTTTCCTTTGCTGTGCAGAAGCTATTTATTTTGATGAAGTCCCAATAGTTTATTTTTGTTTTTATTTCCCTTGGCTCAGGAGACATTATCTAGAAAGGGGTTGTTATGGCCAATGTCAACGAGATTACTACCTGCATTCTGCTCTAGGATTTTGATGGTTTCCTGTCTCACATTTAGGTTTTTAATCTGTTTTGAATTTATTTTTGTGTTTGGTGTAAGAAAGTGGCCTAGTTTCATTATTTTGAATGTTGCTGTCCAGTTTTCCCAACACCATTTGTTGAAGAGACTTTTCCCCTTTGGATATGTTTTCCTGAAGGTTAATTGACCATAGAGTTGTGGGTTCATTTCTGCATTTTCTATTCTGTTGATCTATGAGTCTGTTTTTGTGCCAGTTGATCATTACAGCTTTGTAATATAACTTGAAGTCCAGAACTGTGATGACTCCAGCTAAAACACAATGATTGCAAGCCTTTGGGATGCACCAAAAATAGTCCTAAGAGGGAAGTATATAACAATACAGGCCTACCTCAAGAAGCAAGAAAAACCTCAAACAACCTAACCATACACCTAAAGGAGCTAGAAAAAGAACAACAAACAGAGCCTAAAGCCAGCAGAAGGAAGCAAATAATAAAGATTAGAGCAGAAATAAATGATACAGAAACTAAAAAAAAAAAAAAAAAAAAAAATAGATCAGTGAAACCAGGTGCTGGTTCTTTGAAAAAATTAATAAAATTGATAAATCTCTAGTCAGACCTACCAAGAAAAAAAGAGAAAGGATTCAAATAAAATTACAAATGAAAAAGAAGTAAAAACCAACACCACAGAAATACAAACAATTATAAGAGAATATTATGAAAACCTATATGTGAACAAATTGGACAATCTGGAAGAAATAAATTCCTAGAAACATGTAAACTACCAAAACTTAAATAGGAAGAAATAGAAACCTTGAACAGATGATAACCAGCAAAGAAATTGAATCAGTAATGGAAACAAACTCCCAATAAACAAAAGTCCAGGACTAGACAGCTTTACAGGCAAATTCTACCAAACATTTAAAGAAGAGTTAAGACCTATTCTCAAAGTATTCCAAAATAGAGGAAAGGAAGGAAAACTTCGAAATTCATTCTATGAGGCCAGCATTACCCTGATACCAAAACCAGATAAAGACTCTACTGTAAAAGAGAACTACAGGCCAGTAACCCTCATGAACATGGATGCAAAAATTCTCAAAAAAATTACTAGCAAACTGAATCCAAAAATACATTAAAAAAAAATCAGTCACTGTGATCAAGTGGGTTTGTTACTATGTTGCAAGGATGGTTCAATATTCACAAATCAATCAGTGTGATATGCCACATCAATAAGAGAAAGGATAAGAACCATAAGATCATTTTAATAGGTGCAGAAAAAGAATCTGACAAAGTACAGTATCCATTCATGATAAAAACCCTCCACAGAGTAGATTCAGAGGAAACCTACCTCAACATAATAAAGGCCATATATGAAAAACCCGCAGCCAACATTGTCCTCAATGGGAAAAACTGAGCGCTTTTCCTCTCTGGTCAGGAACAACAAAGGGATGCCCACTCTCACTACTGTTACATAACATAGTACTGGAAGTCCTAGCCACAGCAATCAGACAACAAAAAGAAAGAAAAGCCGTCCAAATCGGCAAGGAAGAAGTCAAACTTTCACTATCTGTAGATGATATGATACTTGATATGGAAAACCAAAGACTCCATCAAAAAACTGCTAGAACTGATAAATTCAGTCAAGTCACAGAATATAAAATCAATATACAGAAATCTGTTGTGTGTGTGTTTTTTAAGATTTATTTATTTGAGAGAGAGCAAGTGGAGGGAGGAGCAGAGGGAGAGGAAGAGAGAGAATCTCAAGCAGACAGCCCGCCAAGTACAGATCCCAATGAAGAGCTTGATCTCACAACCTCGAGATCATGACCTGAGCCAAAACCAAGAGTTGGACGCTTTACTGACTGAGCCACCCAGGCACCCCTCTATTGTGTTTCTACACACCAATAATGAAGCAGCAAAAAGAGATATTTAGGAATCAATACCATTTACAGTTGTACCAAAAATAATAAGATATCAAGGAGTAAACCTAACCAAAGAGGTAAAAGACCTGTACCCTGAAAGTTATAAAATACTGATGAAAGAAATTGAAGATGACACAAAGAAATGTAAAGACATTCCATGTTCATAGATTGGAAGAACAAAAACTGTTAAAATGTCTATACTACCCAAAGCAATCTGCGCGTTTAATGCAATCCCTATCAAAATACCACCAGTGTTTTTCACAGAGCCAGAACAAACAATCCTAAATTTTGTATGGAACCACAGAAGACCCTGAATAGCCAAAGCAACCTTGAATAATTTAATGTTTCTTAGTTGCGTTCACTAAAGATAGAAGTAATTCACGTGAATATGGCTACAGGTTTGTTTAAAATACCGAGTTTAAAAATGTTTTTTTTTTTTTCTTTCTGGTTTCTTTTTCACTAAACATTTCCAATTTTACTGTGGTTCTAGTTTTCCATTGTAGTTAGACTAGAAAATTTATTGGAAAAATATTGAAATTTTAAAAATTTAGATAAAAAACATGTCACTATGGCATCCACTGCATTATACTTTTTTATGTTTCAGGTTTTTCTTTGATTTTATTTGATATTCAACTGACTGTTCTCCATGTTGGTGGCTTGGCTTCCTGGGCATGGAATAGAAGATTATTATACTTGGAGATTTACAGCAGATGATGGATAGATTCTTCATATCTGTGAGGTATTTTTTTTTTCCACTAATTTGAACAAATTTGAGATTGTTGTGCCAGAGCTGAGAGAAATTTTCACATTTTTCTCCTTCACATGACAAAGAACTTTTTAGGCCTATGGATTTATAGAAAGAAAGTTAAATCTGACAGGATCCTCAGAGATTGTATGATCTCCTTTGTGTTTCAGAGAAAAAGAAACTCAAGCTCAGACAGGTGAAGGAGGCTTCCCAAACCTGGAATGAGTTGCCCTATTTTATATGCGGAGGACAATGGTTGTGTTGTGGTCCTTTCAGGTTTCTTTAGTTTTCATGCTTCAGTGGTAGTCAGGGGCATTTTTGGGGCGTTGTGAACCTTTTGAATGTCTGCTCTTTGTCTTTCTCTGATGGAGTACCTACCTTGCAGTCTGAGAGCAAGATGTGGGAGGAGATAGAAATTAAATAGAGTTACTCAAGAATTACTTACATTATTACTGTTACACTGTTACTGTTACACTGTGAAGGAGAAGTAGATTACTATGAATAGGCATAAAAAAAAGAGGGGTCTGACCTTGTCTGGTGGACTAGGGAATGTCTTCAAGAGGAAGGCAAATTTAAGCTAAGACCTGAAGGATAGTGGAATTGTCCAACTAAGGAAGACAATTCCATTAAAAATAGTATCATGAAAAACATTGAATAGTGCTGGGAATGTAAGATTTGAGTCCTTGGGTTGTGATAATGACTGCCTCAGGGAAATTCTCTCTTTTAACAAGTCTGTTTCTATGAACAAGACATTGAGATTCTCTGTTCCTCACTAGTGATTTCTGTAAAATGAGGATAATAATGCTATTAGCATATTATACTGTTAACATATTATTATGAAAATCCCATGTGAAATAGTGCACGTAAATTGCCTTAACACATGCCCAGCACATAGCAAACAACAATGAACAGCTGTCATTATTCTAGCGTTTTGCAGATTACAAAACCCTTACCCTATACCCTTTGATCACCAATGCCTCCCTACGGTACTCAGTTCTCAGGGCGCACCGGTACTACCCTCTCTTACTGGTACTATGATTCTCTTGGGAGAAAATAAGTGGACACTGTGAACCCCTCTTCAGTTCTGTCAGGGGCCAAGAGTATCCCAGAGAAAAAACACAGACATAGCCTGGGTCTTAGGGTCCCAAAGAATATTCAAGAATCCTCTTACCTAGGCTGGAAATTTGTTAATACTTAAAATGCTAGTAGTACCTCAAGAAGAAAGGAAACACACATTTAAAGGACAAGGTTATGTGAAAGATTTTGACAACATGACATTTATGATAGAAGTGCCCCTCAGGCATCGTGTCCTCGAACTGTTCAATAAGAATGTAAGATGGTGAGCAGACAATTGAAGTGTTACCCTGAAATAATCTCAGCAGGAGCACAGGGTTGGAAACAGTCATCCCCGCGTCCCTATTCTGTGAAGCAGCTGTTCATTGCTGTCCATTTCTGCCTTTACAGCTCTAAGTCTCTGACCAAGTCACTTAGCATCTTCTAACAATTCTTACAAGATCTTCTAAAGAAATCCAGTGTAAGATGGTGTGACTATTATACTAACTGTAAAATAAAGGATGCCATTTCTGTTGTAAAGAGCGTCCTTTGCACTGCACACATTTAACCTCCTTTTATCTGGTATTGTGACTCCTCTGAGGGTAGAAATGGTGGCATTTATTGTCACAACTCTAGAGCTTTGAATCTTGGGAGAGTTTTTGACAGTTTGCAAAATATTTTACCCATTTAATCACATGTGATTCTTTTTTTTTTTTTTTTAAGATTTTATTTATTTGAGAGGGAGAGAGCACACAAGCGGGGGCGGGGGTGGTGGAGTGAGAGGCAGAGGGAGAAGCAGATTCCCTGGTGAGAAGGGGGCCCAATGCCAGGCTCCATTCCAGGACCCTGAGATCGTGACTGGAGCCGAAGGCAGATGCTTAGCCGACTGAACCACCCAGGCGTCCTGACATGTGATTCTCATAACAGCCTTTCCATATTTTTAGTTAGTGAAATTGAGAATCCGAGATTTCAGCAAGTTCTCCAAGTTCATATAGCTGGTGAGTGGCAGAGCCATTACTTGACCCAAATGTTTGTCTCCAGATAGAGTGCTCTTGCCACTAAGATTTGATTTTTTTTGGTCCTGTTTTCAAAGCTTGTACATAACGACAAAAGCAAGCATTTTAGAGTTATAAGATCGGTGAACACAGAAGACTTTCACCAATATTTCACTGAGGGCACCACTCAATGTAGATTCTGTTCCGAGGGAATATTAGGACTTCAGAGGCCAGGCAAGAGGATATCACTGCTGAGTAGGAGAGAGGCTTGGAGCAGCCAGCGCTGTGACCAACTGACCCACTGGGAGAGGACTCTTGGTGGTATCGACTTAGACTTGGCCACCCTTTTCTGCTACACTGTCCACATCGGAGAATTCCCCAGAGGCCATGGGACAAACGTTCTCCTGAGGCCTTTGGAAGATATCCAGCCCTATTGAAAAAGACAGCCTCCAACCATTTCTCATTTAAGGCAGCCACTGACAAGTTGCTAATGATTCCCCTAGGGTCCCTCGCTTCAGGCACTTTAAGGATTGTTTCACTTGAACTTGAATCAGGGCATTTTTTAAAGAAAATCCAGCTTGCTTTTTACCACCCTCCTTTGGGATTAAGTTAAGGAAACTAAAGCCATTATCTGCTTGTGGCTTTGCTGAATCAATGAATTTTACTACTATAAACCCACATGAAGTAATTCTTTTTTTTTTTTTTTTTAAGATTTTATTTATTTATTTGACAGAGACAGAGACAGCCAGCGAGAGAGGGAACACAAGCAGGGGGAGTGGGAGAGGAAGAAGCAGGCTCACAGTGGAGGAGCCTGATGTGGGGCTCGATCCCATAACACCGGGATCACGCCCTGAGCCGAAGGCAGACGCTTAACCGCTGTGCCACCCAGGCGCCCCACATGAAGTAATTCTTTTTCATGAAAAGATGGCATCGGCAGTTCTGAGCCTTGAGTTTTGAAGAATACACAGAAGGCTCTCTCACATTGATAATTAGAGCGGACATCAAGGCAGGATACATGAGCAGGGGAGGGGCTTCTGCACATCGGACACATTGAGAGACAGAAGGACAGGTTCTGTTTAAAGTTAAATAACAAGAAGGGGGTCTAGATGAAGGAGGAATTAATAACATTTAGAAATCACAGAAAACGGTTTTCTCTGAATGTTATTCTACATTATACCTTCCTTCAGTTGCTTGAGACACCTGTTGTTCAAAGTGTGTACAGTTTCAGTGATTTTGCTTTCCTGGGGCAAACACAATGGACTTCATACATGGCTTGGGTATATCTACCATGCTTTCTTCAATCTATGACCTCGTTGATTCTAAGATGTACCATATTATGTTAATGTATCACTACGTAAGAGAAAAAATACTAGCAGCTGGTCATACCAGACTCTTCTGGCTTTGACATAGGTATTGTCTTTTCTGTTGGTATTGGTTGTATCTCCTGCTTTTATTCTATTGCTTGGCACTTGAGAGGTACGTACATATCGTTTGCACATGTTCCAATAACAAAAATAGCACAGCTTCATCGGCATCTTAGTTGTAGGTTAATCTAAAGAACTTGTTTGCCCACCAAGAAAATAGGGAGTTTCATCATTATTTTGACAGTAAGTATTTACTTCATGAATAATAAATTTACTTGTGGTGGTTCATTTTAACAGAATGACTCAGTTTCAACCATGAACAACAGTGTAGGCTTTTGGAGACTGACCAGTAATGCCATTTGATAGATCCCCACTGCCCCTGGCCAACACTAATAGTAAGACACCATTGATCATAAGACACGTTCCAAATTTGGAAAAGTTAAAATGTGGGGGGAAAAATGTGTGATTAAGAATTGATGAAGTATGATGGTTCATCAGCCTAAATTGTCAAGAGATGAGAAAACCATCCAGCCATAGGAATTTCAGGTCCAATGATAAGGAACTAACTCGGTAAGCTAGTGGACAAAATTTTAATGTTCCTCTCAGGTTGACTAAACTTTAAGCATGCTTCTTCATGACTGTAGGCCCCTGACATCCCTTTTCTTAGTGTATTTACTTTAGACAACTTGAAATTATAAATTCTTTCTCTCTCCCTTTGAAATATAAATCTTCTACAACCCCAACCTGCCTTGTCAAGGACCATCCCTTTAAAATGTAATCATCCCAGGAAATAGTCCCTCTCTCCCCCAGTCTCTGGGAAGAGAGAACCTTACTTCCGTGGGTACCAGTTAGGTAACACAGATGGCCTGATCACAATGACCAACACCTCCTGATGAAGTCCTTCAGTACTTTTCCACTAGCTTACCCCAGTTCTTAAACACTGCCCACTTTTTGTTTCAGTTGACTTGAGTTTGATCTCTCTCCCTTATTGCAGTAGTCTTGCATGAAGTCTTCCTTGTCTGTTTAACTGATCCAGTGAAATTGTTGCTTTATGCTAGTAACTCAGTTCTAAAGAAATGACTAGCATTAAAATGATCCTTCATATGTACTTAGCACATCCATACTTTGAATTGTTTTTCCTTTTTTTGCACATGTTTTGGCCTCCTGCATAGCTTATGTTTTCTGAGTGTAAAATACCAGTAATGTATTTCCTCTGTAGTATTTCCATGTTGTAAAGGTGGAGTGTAAGTGTATTGGGAATTATAATTCATGGTTGGAACTGGCCATTTTTATTGTTTCAAAACATAGGAGTTTAGAGGTGAAAAATTCTTTCTAATCCAAATATCTGATTTTTTAGCCTCATATTTTGTGGCCCAGAGATTAATACTTCCCTCAGGATCATACAGCTAGCTTACAGTTGACCAAGAACAATCTAGTGTTGTTTCCACTAGACCAATGATAACCAATATTGAGCCACGCATTAGACATCTGTGAAGCTTAAAAAATGCTGATGCACATTTAAAAATCAGGATCAGTTCAGTCAGAATCTCTAGTTGGGGGCCTAGGCATTTATAGTTGGTAAAAGCTCACGAAGGTGGTTTTTGTTTGTGTTTCTAAAGTTCATCTCAAGTATAGGTAGGTCTGAGAAACACCAGAAAACATTGTCTCCCTCTGTGTCATAGACTAAAACCTAGCAAGAAACTAATTACCAGTTTATATCCTGCACAGAGGGGCAGAAGGCTAAATTTTGAATGCTTTTTAGCACTTAAAAACTCACAGATTGTCATTTTTGAAGTGGGCAACACTTAGTTATTCCTTCCATTGCTTTCTTGCCGTAGAAGTGTACAAAGCTGCATGTGGAACCACTATTTGACTGGTTGTGGTGGCTCAGCGAACCTGGGAAGGTGGCCTTTGTACCAAAACAAATAGCACTTGATGTAACTTTGAAGCTGACATGTTTGCAGATGGGCTGTTGGGCACAAAGGGAAAGAGTTTTCAGCGAACATGTCGGTCGCATTACAAATCTGCTAGACTGCTCTACAGGCGATAGGATATTTTTTTGTGGGTAAGATCTACTCCATGAAAATGTGAGCTCCTAGGAAGAAAGGAATTGTATAAATGCAAATGATTATTTTATTATGCAAATAAATGAGCCTAATACAGTAATAATTGCAATTAAAAAGAAAGCTAGGTCCCTATGCCCTGGAGAGCAATATCTTTGTAAGGAAATTTAACAAAGCCTTTTATAACTATTATTACATGCCTTAAGTGCAAGGTTTTGAGTAAGAAGCAAACTTTTAAGTGGGTGTTGGTTTTTTTTTTTAATCCATTAGACATAAATTAAACCAAAGCAGTAGATTGAAGTGTCTCCTCCCTCTTCCTCCCACACCACTGTGGGCCTAACCTTAATTTGCTGATGTCTGCAGTATTTGTACCAGCACTGCTATCTTCTAGAGCAAAAGCAATGCTACTGTGATGATTCAGGGAAAGGATTAGAAACTATATATTTTTAAAGTTTTCCTTTTATGAGCAATTTAAATTGGCAGGAAAAACACAATTAAGCAATTTCAAAGGTGTAATTTTATGGAGATTTAAACACTACATCTCTAAACAGTGCTTTAAAAAAAGAAATTTGTAATTAAGTTTTTCTATTATTTATAGTTCTAATCTTTGTGAGACAGTGGTGAAGAAAATTGCCAAGAATGTGATTTTTACTAAGTATGCTTTGAAAGTTCCCAGCCTAAAATTGTTGAAACAAAGAACAAGTGAGAAAACTAGGGATTTCAGATGCGGAAAAGAGAAGAGATGGCCCCTTGGCACCACTCTTGAGATCATTAACTAAGGAAGTCCTACAGACTTCATCCCTCAGCAACTGATGGAAAAAAATGTCTTACCTGTAAATTTGAGAGATTTTGCCATAGATACTGCAGAAGGAACAGGAAATTACCAGATGTCTTTAGCCCATCCATTTTCACACCTATCTTTGTAAACTTCCAATGCAAGGTTTCATTTTAAAGTTATCTCTGACAGCATCAAGATCTGCTTCAATTACCTAGAGTACGGGGAACCCTTAGTTTTTGAGAGAGTTCATTCCATTGCAGAGCTCTGCTTATTGTAAAATACTTTATTATTTATTTATTTATTTATTTATTTATTTATTTATTTATAGCACACATGTGCAAGCACGGGGGGAGGTGAAGTGAAAAGGGACAAGGGGAGAGAGAGAGAGAGAATCTTAAGCAGGCTCCGTGCTCAGCAGGGCTCCATCTCACTACCCTGCGATCATGACCTAAGCTGAAATCAAGAGCTGAATCCTTAACCGACTGAGCCACCCAGGTGCCTCAAAAAATACTTTAGTATATCAATAAAAATCTGTTTCCATTTTTTTGTTTTTCCTGAAGTTGTCTCTCTTCATAAGGCTGCGTTCAGTGTCATTAGGTTGGAGGTTAAAATTGGCCATGGTGAGAATGTTTAATCAGAGAAATCTGCAAAGACATGAGGGAGTCCCAGGAAAGATGGTTTTTCAGTGTTTGCCAGCACACCACAACCTCTGGAGCTCAGCAGAGTAAGTTTGCGTCCTCATTTCTTCAACAGCCTTTCAGACACTTGTAAGGTTTCCCTCCCCGTCCCACAGAAATCCAAATTGTGCATGATAGGAAGGACCATGGCAAGGTCTCTTGCTGGGTCTCTCTAATCCTAGAAGATTATATGTGTGCTTGTCTGCGTGTATATCCTTCTCTAAGATACATTGTTTGTCTTACTAAATTGTTTCAGGAATTAAACAGAATGATGTCTGCAAAATGCTTAGCACAGGCCTTGCGCATAGTAAGACCTTGGGGGTACTGTTCACTGTCACTGCCTTTAGTGTAAGGCTTTATTGTACCAGAACAGCCTTTGCTTACACTCCTCTCCTAGCCAAGGAGGTTAAGAAATAGTGCATTTTAAAAATAGCTTTTGCTTTATTCCAGATTGTATCGCCTGACTGAAATGCCTACAGTTCTGATTAGACACCAAACCTAGGAATACATTTATTTCCAACTTCAAATTAAATACAGTGTCCTATTAGGATCCTTTGTGGATTGTTTGGGATCCCCATCTTAGGGGTCTCTCCCTATTCTCTTGCAAAGAGAGCGCTAACCTATTAGAAAATGCCTGTTCTAATATAACCTCTTATAATAAGAGCATAATCTGTGATCTGAGGAGAGGCTGAGGTGTGCATAGTAATTTTCTGTACCGTTCTCTTCAGCCGAGCTTTCTGTTTCTCAGAGCCTATAACCCTCTTGGCCCTCTGTTCATGATGGCCTACCTTTCCTAAAGTCCTTAAGACTCAAGCCATTCACAACACTGGAAGAGGAACTCAGCTGTGATTGATGACATGCTAAATGGCCCTCAAGTTTTCTTTGCTTGGGGTACATGTTCTGTATAATCCTCTCCCTTTGAGTGTGGGTGCGACTATGGCTATGATGGGATAGCATCCCCATGATTAGGTTATGTTACATGGCACGGTTGACCTTAAGAAAGGAAGATTATCCTTTGTGGATGTGGCCTAGTCAGGTGAACCCTTAGAAGGGCTGCACTTTTCATGAAGTCTGAGATTTGAAGCATGAGACGGATTCCGTGTGATGGAGATTGACTGTTGCTGGCTTTGGATATAGTAGAAGCCAATTTTCAAGGGCCTGAGAACAGTCTTCATGAGCTGAGAGTGACCTCCAGCCAACAGCCAGCCAGAAAACATGACTGCAGGTATACAGCATCAAAGAAATGAATTCTGTCAACAATCCGAATGAGCTTGGAAGTTCTTCCCTGGAGGCCCCAAAAGAGGATTTAACTGGCCTGATGTCTCAAGTTTGAGACTCTGATTAAACAACCCAACTTAGCCAGAGTGGAACTTTGTGACAATAAATGCCTAATGTTTTAGCCTGCTAAGTTTGTGGGAATTTTTTATGCGGCGGTAGGGAATAGCAGCTGTCATCTGTCTTTATAGTATTATCTTCAGTCTAAACAGCTTCAATTTGGTCACCATGTTGCCAGGTTCCCTCATGAACCATGGGTGTTTTCTTCTGGATTTTCCTTATTTCCCCAGTGTTACCTCTACTATGCCATAGAATGACTGCATTTAATCTGCATTTCATCTAGCTCTGGCCAGTGATCACTCTGTGCACAAGTACGACATGGGCTAAAATGATCCAAGAGATATTCCAAAATGCGGTAAATAAACCAAGCCAAAAATTCTGAAGAGGCATGCACAAGTTAAATCAACATGAAAAAGTGTAAATCTTTTCTGAAACAAGGCAAGATAGGAATACTTGAATAAAAAAGCCTCTGGCTAAAAGTTAGACCCATCTCTCTCCTGGGGCATTCTTGGCACCACCATGGGATCATTTTCATGTTGGTCTATCCTGTGAACCCCTTGTAGGTGAGGGACTCAGTTCTGTTCATCTCTAAACTGCAAGGATATTACTCAGTATATTATAGGCCCTCACTAAATGTCTTCTACGTTCGCCTGAAACAGAAGCATTTGCAAAATGACAGGGTTTACAGCTGGCTGGGATTAATTGAAGTTTTTCTCCAAACTCGAAAAGGAACAAAGAGAACTATCTGTTCAGAAAAGATGTGAAGGGCTGAGGAATGTACCAGAGAGTAAATGCTTTTTCAGAATCAGAAAGCAATTTTTCTGAAGCAGGAGGTGTTGGCAAGCTCTTTCCGGGTGGGAGATGAAGAATTGAATAAAAATAAAAATGAGACACCTCAGAATTTGCCATAGAACAAACAAGACAGGAGGTAATAACAGTGGTAGTTTAGAGCTGCTCTCAAAGCATATTTTGTCTCGTTGGGGAAGGGCACTGTCTCTCGGTTGAGAGAGACTGGGTTATACACACAGACATAGCCAGGGGGATTTGTCCACAGTAAAATAGCCAAACTAATATTAAGAGAAGAAAATCCACTCACAGTTGAAAGATAAAGGAAACAAAGAGAAAGAAGCCGAAGTGCTTCGGGCAAGTCTAGGCTCCCCTGCAGGGAACCCAATTAGTACTTTCCTGACTTGGGCGAGCAGTTTCTCAGAGCACAATCTGGGGAGCATCTGAAGGAAGCAGGTGATTTAGGAGTAACAACCCAAACTGAAACTGATGGTGTTAGTTGCAGTGTATATCCTGCATGCCTATGGGTAATATCAGTAACAGTTTCACAGTTCCTTAGTTGGGGAAACTGAGGCTCGGAAGGTATGTGACTTGCCAAGGATTGCGGAGCTGGTAATGGATAGGGAGGGATGTAACCTAGTACAAGATTTTGATGTCAATCTCTGCGTTCTTCAGAGTATCACATTGTCTCTCCAAGGAGGAACAGAGAATAGAAACATCATTACGCATTTTGAAATTAATACCCCACCTCTTCAGGTCTGCTGTAAGAATCAGATGAATGGATTGCATTCTGGGGAAAGTCGAATTTCTCTGGGGAAAAAAAAATCCAACAATCTATTCAATTCTGACAATCTCTGACTGCTTGACTCCTATAATTTGAGTACCTAAGGTGGATAAAGTGCCAGGACTGGGATATTACAGGAAATACAGAAAATCTGAGACTCTTTGTGCCTGCATATTCACTTATTTAACAGTTATTTTAAAAAATTTTCTTTGCCAGGCAGATACTAGGAAATATTCCACAAGATTCTAGGACATTTTCCTTCATCAACCAATTAGGCAAGGGTTTTCATTGAAATTTGGCTCACGAATTCCCACTTTGTCTGATACCAGTCCTACAAAAGTCCTATTCCTAACAAATAGCTGTTCTCTATTTTCCAAATTTCCTTCTAAAAGGGTTGCTTTCTCATTCACTGTTGGAATGTCACATTTAACTTGAAAGTAAAGTTTATGATTGTGTTTGTTTTCAATAACTGTTAGATAATAAGCCACTGACTACCACTTTTTATTACAGAAAATATCAATCAGTTTGAAATATTTATTTTATATTTTTAGAGAATGAAGAACGTGTAAGTCACCTTTGAGGTCTGTCCCTTAAAAAATTTTGCCAGGTAATTAACAGTGAATATCTGTGTGGTACAAAAAGTTGTGATTACTCACTATCTCATTACAAAGTATTGCATTGTTTCTATTGCCAAGTATTGTATCATTTGAGATAATGTAACCTACAAATCCCTTCAATGAGGCAGACTCGAAGTGTAAAGCCACTCAGTATGCCAAAAGTGAACAAATGAGGACACTGTTCACTGTTACCCCACTCCCTCTGATGGAATTCTCAGGATAGTTGGATTGCTATAAGTGATACATATTTCTCTAACATAGGATAAGAAACCATACATAGAGATTATAGTATTTTCTCTCCTTACCCTGATGTATCAACTTGTTTCATCTTATGCCACCACTCATCACTGCCTCCCTGCCATCATACTCCCTCCTCCCAGGTGACAGCAGCTCATTTTGGAGCTCTCCATTTAAATAATAGGTGCTGATTGCAGAAAAACTTACACATCTATGTGTAAGGAAGAAATTAAACATAACCCATAATCCACCACCTCAAAATACACGTAATTAGCATAGTTGAAATTTTTGTGCTCGTGGTGGTTAGTTGGGGTGTGTGGGTTTGTATGTATGCAGTCTTTCAAAATTTTTAAATCTCAACACTATTGTTAACTGAATTTCTTTTTTTCATTTCTATTGGGTTATTAGTATAAAGAGAAGCTACTTTTAATCCTTTTATGCTTATATTTATTAAATTTACATTTTATTTAGCATCTTACTAAGCTCTCTAGTTACTTCTGGTTTTTTTGTTTGTTTTTTAACTGAAGCTTCTTGAGTTTTCCTGGCATACAGAAAAATAATCTGCAAAAAAATTTATTTTCAATATTTAAACCAGTTGATTCATTTTCTAATCCTGTAGCATTTTCTAGAGCCCCCAAGATAAAACTGAATGAAATTGAAATAAATATATTTAACAAGTATAGTACAATTATATTACTAAAGTGTCATTATCCATTGGATTTAACTCTGTGGACTGCTTGGTTCATGGCTTACCGCTGATCCCTTTATCCTGCCTAATCTTCAGAGAATCCCTCCATTCAGCAGATAACTTTTAATGTGCATGAACTGAATCTGGTTCCTGACTCAGTCTAGTTTTGTCCTGGTTATGATTTTTGTTATTCCTTTCTACTGGTGGCAGTAACATGGGAAAGTATCGTTGTTTGCTCTGATCATCTGGTTCTGTAGTTAAGTGGTCCAACAGCAAGGAGTCTGGTTTCAAGGGTCAAAAAAATCTGGATGTCTCTTAATGCTGGGATTCTTATATGTCTGTATGGACGATTCTAGTATCACCTGATTTCTAAGTCCTCCATCTTTTTGCTACTAAATTGACTATGTTTGTTCAGACCATTGGCTAGTGGTGTTAATCATAGGGTTGAGAAGTCACTTGTGTCACTTCCTACACCACTAACCATTTGGTTTTCCATCACCGATAGAATTCTTTGTGTTGTCTGTCATGTTTGTATGCACTCCACAAGTCTAGATATGGTATCCTAGCTGTGATAGCACTGTTTGTGTATGAAAGTCTATGAAATATTCACAAGGCAAAATCAAGTAATGGGCATAAAAGAGTCTGTATTTGCTTTTGACACACTTGTGAAACTGAAGCTATCAGTTTCTCTATCTGCATGTCTATAAATGAAGAAAGCAAAACCAGCTTTTTTTGATCCTCAAAAGAGCCTTGTTCAATAGCCTCTTCTTATTTATAGCATTTTTTGTATCTATGGCCAGATCTCTGTGTCTCTCTGTCTCTGTGTTGCTCTCCCCCAGGACCTTTTGAAAACTAGTTAGTATGTAATTTTGTGTCTACTTCAAGGATATCTTATTCAGACCTATCTACCACTTATTCATTCATTCACTCATTCATTATTTTTTTAAAAGTAAGCTCTAGGCCCAGTGTGGGGCTTGAACTTATGACCCCAAGTGTCACATGCTCTACTGACTGAGCCACCCAGGTGCCCCCAGATCTACCATTTAAAGTGAAGGGAATTTTATTCTGAGTTCTAAGTGAGTTTTTGCCTTTTTTTTTTTTTTTTTTAAAACAAGGCTCATATAAAAAAGGATGAGTATGTATTAAAAAGAAAATGCAGATTGAATGGGAATTACTACTTTTGGCTTATCTTGAGTTTTGTGTCCTCTCATTAAGACCTGAAAACCTGAAGTATTCTGAGTGCATGTTTTTTTTTTCTCAACTCTCTTGAAAGAAATAGAGCAATTTTACAGAAATTCACAAATGAACTAAATCAAGATGTGAGGAAAACCTTGGAGTGGCTAGAACAAAGTGTAAACAGAGCTTAGAGTTAAGCCCTTACCTTAACTTGCAGTCCAGCCGGACAAATGTTAGAGCAAACAGCTTCTTTTCTGAAGTAGGGAGGAACACTGAACCTCTAACAATGAACTCCTTATACTGGAGTTAGGAAATTCCGTTGCTACACTACACTTAGTGTAGCAGAAAAAATGACTCCGTGCTACAGAGAATACCTGCCTCCAAATTTCCCTTCCTTGACCAAGATACTGAGCCCGTTCCTTCAGTGTGTGAGTATACATGGTTTTCTGAGCAAATAGGTGGACATACATTTTACCTATTTTGGAGGAGGTTAATAAGTACATTATAAAGCCTCTTAAATTTAAAAAAATTTTTATTCAAATTGATTTGTAGGGTGTATTTAGTGCTTCTATCTGCCTAGGATAAGAGAATTCAAGAGTTTCTAGACCTAAGAAACTTAACTCCTGTGCTTTAAATGCCCTGGCTTTTTAAGAAAGCTCCAGACCCTTATTGAAACTGTATTTCAGGGAGAGAAAAACTTAGCTGTGAGTTAAATTAATAGATATTGTTAGATTATTGTAAGTGATATCTATCTTTAAAAAAAAAACAAAATACTTAGAGTTTTAGTATTAAGACTTAATTGAAGAATTGTCTTTTTCTTTATTTTATTTTAGAGTGAAAAATGAATATTCTTGTCCGTAAGACTTGGGACCATTTATAATACTTTTCTCCCCACTTTTTTTTTAAACAAAATTCCTTTATTTAAATTCTTCAAACTCCCTAACTGAACCATTTCCAAGCAAGTTCAATGATTGTCAGCTGTCTTTTCAAACCTTGGGTTTGACATCTGACCCCAGACTACTCTGGTGAGGGTCTTAGAGCCATATGTATAACTATGTTCCCTTTTGCAGTCAACACAGAAGTAGCATGACAACAATTAACTGGTGGTGTTAATATTTTATAGAGCCTCAAAGAAATTCAGAGGAAAGGGATAAAAATGAACATGGAATTAATGATGCAAGCTATGGTCCAATTATTCCTCACAAAGCTATGCAGAAATCATTCCAAGATCTGTCTAGAGAGTAGTGGATAGCAACTGCTTATCGTAAATAGCACTCGTGATTGTTTTCAAAATGCAAATCCCTGGGGGTATGTTTGTGTGTTCAGATGTCCTTCCCATGCTTACCACATCAAAACATAACACATACTTTTGATAGGGCCATCTTCCCTTCCCATGTATTCAAAGGCAACCAGCCCCTCTCCAATTAGTGCTAATTTATTTAGTGCCTGACAATAATTTACCAGGATGCATGTGAAACACTGGGTATCATTCGTAAATGTGAGGATTTCTACCCCGTTTCAAAGTTCCCATGCTAGAATGTCTGATCCACACCTTAAGGCTGACTAAGGCTCAGGTGGCAATGAAGTAGCTCAAGCTTTCGAGGCCCAGCCAACCAGCAGAAATAGTTCTGGATAATGGATTTTCTCATGACTATTTATTGGCTAATCACAGCAAAGTTTGCAAATGACTGGAACATCTTCTGGCGTCTGGGTAAAATTTTAGGAAAAAATAAAGCCATCATTAACTTAGAGAAAAGGTCACTTGGTTATTTAAAGTTAGCTGCCATTATCCATGGGACTTTTTCCCTTGGTTAGGTCTAGGCTAAAGAGAAAACTACATACAAATTGGGTTCCAAGTTTTCTAAAGAATTTTTGATCGCCCTTCTACTCTTGGACTTCCTCCTCTATCTGATATATAGTTGCTCATATGTTACTATGCAGCCAACATCACAAGTGGATTCTCAGTTAATTATACAAAATCAAAGAGTAAAGTTGCCATGTTCAACCTAGCTCATGTGGGATCTGAGTTAGAAATAAAGGGGAACTGAGAACTCAAGGAGAAATACTGGATACTTAACCAAAATTCCAAGGATAGGTTACCAGCAGCCATAACTCAGACAGATACATCATACCTCTAAAATAGCAGTGTTTCTTAGAAACTCCTCAAATAATGGAAATTGCCTCCCTCAGCAACTCCACCTCTGCCATTCAAGGGCTGACGGTCTTCCTTGGTAGAGTTCCTTTCTTTTTTATGGCTGAGTAACAGCCTAGTGTGTGTGTGTGTGTGTGTGTGTGTGTGTGTGTGTGTTTCAACTTCTTTATCCATATATCCATCTGTGGACACTTACGTTGTTTCCAAGTCTTGGCTATTGTAAATAATGCTACAGTGAACATAGGAGTGCAGATAAATCTGACATAATGTGTTCATTTCCTTTGGATGTATTTCTAATTCCAAGTGGAATTGCTGGGTCATATGGTAGTTGTATTTTTAATTTTTTGAGGAATTTCCATATTATTTTCCACAGTGACTGTACCAATTTATCACCAAGAGTGCACACAAGGGTTCGCTTTCCTCCACATCCTTGCCAACATTTGTTAAACCATGTCTTTTTGATGATAGCTATTCTAACAGGCATGAGGTGATATCCCATTCTCGTTCTGATTTGTATTTCCCTGATGCTGAGTGATGCTGAGTGTCTTTTCATGTACTGGTTGACCATTCATCTATCATGTTTGGAAAAATGTCCGTTCAGGTCGTTTGTGCATTTTTAACTGGATAATTTGTTTTCTTTTTTTTTTATTGAGTTGTATGAGTTTTTAAAACATATGTATTTTATTTTAAATATAAAATGTTTTATATATTTTTATATATTTATATATACATAAAGGATATTACCCCCTTATCAGATACATGGTTTGCAAGTGTTTTTGTTTTGTTTTGTTTTCTCCCATTCTGCAGGTTGCCTTTTCATTTTATCGGTGGGTTCTTTGCTGTGCAGAAGTTTTTTAGTTTGACGTAGTTCTACTTATTTGTTTTTTATTTGGATGCTTGTGCTTGAGGTGACATATGCAGAAAATGCTTGACAAAATCTGTATCTAGGAGTGTTTTCCTATGATTTCTTCTAAAAGTTTTAGGATTTCTAGGCTTATGTTTAAATCTTTAATCCATTTTGAGTTAACTTTTATAAGTGATATAAAATAGGGGTCTAGTTTCTTTCTTTTGCATGTGATTATCCAGTTTTCCCAGCACTATTGATTGAAGAGACTGTCTCTGTCTTTTCTCCATTGTGTATTCTCAGCTTCCTTGTCAAATATCCATTGACTGTGTATGCATGATTTATTTCTGGGCTCTTGATTCTGTTCCGTTAATCTATGCTTCTGTTTTTATGCCACTACCATGCTGTTTTGATTACTGTAGCTTTATAATTTAGCTTGAAATGAGGAATCGTGATGCCTCCTGCTTTGTCGTTCCTGCTCGAGATTGTTTTGTCTGAGGTCTTTTGTGGTTCCACATGAATTTTAGAATTGTTTTTTTCTGCTTATACAAAAAATGCCATTGAAATCTTGATAAGGATTGCATTGAATCTATAGATGGCTTTGGGTAGTATGGACATTTTAATAATACTGATTCATGAACACAGGATACCTTTCCATTTATTTACGTCTTTGATTTCTTTGATCAGTGTCTTATAGTTTTCAGTGGAGATCTCTTTCTTCTTGAGTTAAGACTATTCCTAAGTACTTTGATGCTAAGTTTTTAATGCTATTATAACTAGACAGTTTTATTTCTTATTCAGATGATTTGTTGTTGGTGCATAGAAAGGCTACTGAGTATTGTATATTAATTTTGTATCCTGCAACTTTCCTGAATCCATATTGATTAGATCAAACATTTTTTTTTGATGGAGTCTTTAGGATTCTCTCTATATAAAATCATGTCATCTGCAAATAGAGGAGATTTTAGTTCTTTATTTCCAATTCTGAAGAATTTCCTTTCTTTTTCTTGCTGATTGCTCTGGCTAGGACTTCCAGTACTGTGTTGAATAGGAGTGATGAGCATGAACACCCTTTTCTTGTTCCTGATCTTATAGGAAAACTTTGTTTTTCACCATTAAGTATAATATTAGCTGTGGGCTTGCCATAAATGGCCTTTATTCTTAGAAGTATGTTCCTTTTATTCCTAATTTGTTAGGTTTTTATCAAGAACAGATGTTGAATTTTGCCAAATGATTTTTCTGTGTCTATTGAGATGATCGTAGGATTTCTTTTATTGTATTAATGTCATGTATGAGTTTTATTGATTAGTGTATTTTGAACTACTCTTGCTTGTATCCCAGGGATAAAATCCCAACTTGATCATGGTGAATGATCCTTTTAATGTGCTGCTGAATTTGTTTCGCTAGTATTTTTTGACAGATTTTGCATTTATATTTATCAGAGATATTGGCTTGTTTTATTTTTTTGTGGTGCCCTTTTCTGGCTTTGGTGTCAGGGTAGTGCTGGCCTTATAAAATGAGCTTGGGAGTGTTCCCTCCTTTCCAATCTTTAAAAGAGTTTGGGAAAAATTGACATTAACTGTTGTCTCTAAATGTTTGGTAAAGTCCACCAGTGAAGCTGTCTGATACTGGGCTTTCCTTCATTGGGAGCTATTTCATTACTAATTCAATCTCCTTACTAGTAATTAGTCTGTTCATATTTTCCATTTTTTCCTGATTCAGTCTTGGTAGGTTTTATGTTTCTAAGAATTTTTCCATTTCTTTTAGGTTGTCTAATTTGTTGGCATATACTTGTGTTAGAATAGCCTCTTAAGATTCTCTGTATTTCTGTGTCATAAGTTGTAATGTCTTTTTTTTTTTTCATTTATAATTTTGACTTGTGATCTTTTCTTCCCTTGGTTAGTTTAGCTAAAGGCTTATCAATTTTGTTTACCTTTTCAAAGAACGAACTCTTAGTTTTGTTAATCTTTTTTGTTCTTCTGTTCTCTATTTCACTTATTTCTGGTCTAATCTTTATTTCCTTCCTTCTGCTAACTTTGGGCTCAGTTTGTTGTTCTTTTTTGAGTTCCTTAAGGTGCTGAGTTAGATAGAGATCCTTCTTGTTTCTTAATGTAGGCATTTATTGCTATGAGCTTTCCTCTTAAAACTGCTTATGCTGCCTCCCATAAGTTCTGGTATGTTGTGTTTCCATTTTCATTTGTTTCAGGATGCTTATTTATTTCCCCTTTAATTTATTCTTTGATCCATTGGTTGTTCAAGAGAGTGTTCAACTTCCATATAATTTGTGGATTTTCCACTTTTCCGTTTGCTACTGATTTCTAGTTGTATACTTTGTGGTCAGAAAAGACACTTGGTATGATTTTGTTCCTTTTCAATTTTCTAAGGCTTGTTTTTGGACTAACATATTGTCTACCCTAGAAAATGTTTCACATGTGCTTGAGAAGAATGTTGTATTCTGTTGTTGGATAGAACATTTTATATATATGTCAGTTAGGCCTGTTTGATTTATGGTGTGTTCAGATCCACTGTTTCTCTATTGATTCTCTGTCTGGATGATCTGGATCTTTCATTGTACAACTATTACTGTATTTCTGTTTATTTCTTCCTTTAGCTCTGATAGTTGTTGCTTTATATATTTAGGTGTTCTGATGCCAGATGCATAAATATTTACAATTGTTGTATCATCTTGATGGATCAGCCCCTTTATTAATATAATCACTTTCTCGGTCTCTTTTTATCATTTTTGTTTTTTTGTCTGATATATATGTGTGCCTGCTTTTACCTACCCCTGCTTTTGTTGCTGTTGTTACCATTTGTTTAAAATATCTTCTCCCACCCCTTCACTCTCAATCAATGTGTGTCTTTAAGGCTAAAGTGAATTTTCTCCTGCCTGGTCAGAATGAGAGGGCCATTTCAAGCAACTTCCCAGGATTCCTGCTCAGGCTTTTTTGGTTGATACTGGGGTAGGAGCTACACTCCACTGTGGATGAAGCTAGGAATTAGCTCCCCTGCCCTCTTGGACCAGCTCCAAGCATTGTTCCACATGTTTCTGGTCAGGTTTTCTGGTTGGGGGTGTGGAAGCTATACTCATGAAATGGGTTTTAGCCTGAAAAGCTTCTTTTTGTGGCCTTGACTCAAGCTGACCTGTTCCCCCAGTTCCCTGGCTGAGCAGTGCCACTGGCTTTGTTCTTCAGACATTTTTGCCTGCCATATTCTCTGCTTGAGCTGGGCTAAGCAGCTTTTAGGTGTTCTCGATAGCCTTTCTGGTAGGGTGGAGCCAGGAGCTGCACTTAGCAGTGAGCTGTGAGTCAGCTCTCCTCTTTGGGGGCGGGGCAAACCTGGCTCTAAGGCAGGCAGGGTTCTTTGAGGATCCAAATCAAGCAGACCTATACTCTAGTTCCTTGGTTAGACTGTGCCACTGTCTTGGCTCTGCAGATGAACAAAATTGCTGGTTGGGACTTCTTACTTGGGTATTGCAGGTAGGAATGTGGTTCGCTAAGATCCACATGCTGGGTGTTGCAAGCCTTTCCTCCCTTCTCCATCACAATCAGATTCGAAGTGGTCAAGTCCTACAGATTCCTCTGAGATCTCCATGAGGTAAGACCAGAGTGGGGGCTCCCAAGAAGTGACCCACATACTGGGGAAGCTGAACATCCACCCTGGTCTCTGGGTTTTTTGTTTTTGGTTTTGTTTTTTTTTAATGAAGGAACCATAGGCTCAGAGGGGACCTCGTGGTGTGGTGCTGACCCAGCCTGAGGGAACGGCAATGTGGTTAATGTGTAGCTACTCCCCTTACCCTTCTAATGTAGCCTGACTTGGTCTCTGAGGTACAGGCATTGCTTCAGCTCTGTGTTCTAGGATGTTCTCAGTGGTGTCTTGTCCACGAATGTAGTTAATTCTTTTTGTGAAGGGGACCAAAGTCAGGGAAGGGCTATGTTGCCATCTTGGTGACATCACCTTTGTTATTTACAGATACTGAAATTTGGTTTTCATATAGCATTCTGTGTTATGAAACACTATTCTTCTTTTTATTTTTAACCATTTAAATATGTAAAAAAGAATTGAGTTCATGGATCATACAAAAGCAGGCAAAGGCTGAATTGGGCCCCTGGGCTGAGGTCTGCTAAGCCATGCTTCAACCGAGTATTTCTGAGTTGTTCTTTGACAAGGTGTGAGAAGTAAAGAAATATAGGGAAACAAGAGGAACTTAAGGGGAAAAATCTCTAAAATGATCTGATTGTGTGAAAAGAGGGATTGCTAGCTGGGAAATGTTAACCCTGAGGACATTCTTGGCAAAAAAACAAAACAAAACAAAACCCAAGAAATGGGAACGAAATAACTGCAAGATGAGTTAGATATATTTCTCATTTCTCCTTTTATTTATTTATTTATTTATTTTTTATTTGATGGATTTCAAGCTTCACAATGGAAACTGCTATCACCTGCTTATCTCATAAATAGGGTGCAAAAGAAGGAGTTAGAAATACTGTTTTGGAGTCCTCCAACTCCACTGGTATACATACACTATAACATATTTATATCTTCCTGATGGGCTTTTCACCTCCCATGCTAATAGTGAATTAGATTTTTGTTTCAAAGAAGCAGAGCAGCAAGAGCTTTTCTGAAAAATTGAGACAAATAGTGCCGATGTCTTGTGAGTGATTTGGTCAGGGAGCTTGTAGGAAGAGGAAGAAATAAGTGAAACTTTTTGAGTAGCTACCATGAACCAAATATTGTGTTAATATGTGTCGAATGCTTAGTATAGTGTTTAGCACAGAGGTGGAACGAAATACACCAAATATAGCAGTTATTATTATCATATAGCCTCTTCTTGATCTTAACAAAATAATCATGTGCCCGAAGTGCTATTATGTCTATTTTACATTTAAAGAAAAACAATGCTTGTGAAATTAAGTAATTTTTCTCAAGTTACCTAATTAGTAAGTTCTGGCACTAGGTACCTAGTAAGCTCTCCATAAAAAAAATTTTTTTTAAAATTTTTATTGTGGTAAGAATACTTAGCATGAGATCTTCCCTCTTAACAAAATTTTAAGTGTACAACACAGCATTGATAACTATAAGTACAGTGTTGTACGGTAGATCTCTAGAATTTAATTGTCTTGCATGACTGAAACTTATACCCATTGAATAGCAACTCTTAAATAGGGAGATTTTTACTTTTTGGATGAGTGAATCTACTTGATTTGAAATCAGTTCTTTCTAATTTGAAGCTTTCTTGCTTCTACGTGGCAGAGAATATAGTGTATCCAGGTGACAATTTTCATGCTAAAGTAGCTCCTTGACGTGCTGCCGAGGTCATACCCAATGAATCCAAGAAGAGAAATTCATTAGCAACTAAGGGAGAGTGAACTTCTTGACCCAGAATAAATGATCCTGTTAAGGGATTAGCAGTGCCATGCATAGAGTTATGATTAGCTAAATAATTGGTGACACTTAACATAGGGCTTTTGCCAAGAGGGGAAAAGAATAACACTATTTGTTGTTCATATAATTAGATTTTTCACCTCAAGTGAAAAAGCAAATTGAGCACAAGATGCGGGCAGACCTTGAAGTGGTTGCTCAAAGGTGATGTGGGTCTTTAATTACAGGACTCATCAGATGTAGAACTTTAGACACACCAGGCAGTGCTGATTTGAATTCAAAAATGTTAAAACCTCTGAGACAACAGATTACCGGTCAGCTCTGCAACCACTCTGGCCGCCAGGAAATGTGAATCATTTATACTGGCACTTCGTGAGGATGTGCAATCAGATCCCACTTGAGGTGCCTTTAAATAATTCTGCTTTGCCCTGGAAACTTCTGTCAATCAGTAATCGGGGCTGCCCTTCCTTCCTGCGTTGCTCTCTCCAGCTTGGCAGCAGCTAAACCTTTGTGGTCAGAGATTTGCTAATGTACGGGCTCAAAGGCACACATTTCATGTTTCCTGTGCCCTCTTATTTCCTGTCTCTCAAGACACTGCCTCTCGAAGGATCCATTTCAGTGTTCCTCATAATTGCCCTACTCCTGAGACAGTGACCATGAGACTGGCCTCTCATTTTCTAAAATATGATCTTCTATTGCCTTGTGTGAGTGTCCTGGAAAATCATATCTTTCCTTTGCAGTATGAGCACCCAAACTAAGAGGAGTGGGAGATGAGGAGCGAGGGCAATTTTGTACTTGGAAGTGAGGTGAGGGGAAGTGTTTTGTGTTTCTTTAAAATGGGGTTTTAATCACTACCAGTCATGGGCATCATTTCCTATAGCTTCTAAATAAAAATGTATTTCCTGATAGACCAATGTAATTCCAACAAATCTCCTTTTTCAAGTCTCCTAACTAGAAACTAAACAGTAATTTCTTCTGACATAAATGATATTCTTCTTTATATGGTTCCTGAATTTCTACTTTTTATACTTTTTAATTATTTTATTGTTTGTTTTTTTTAAATTCAGAATCCCTTTGTTTCCTGCCTTTTCTGATTTCTCTTAACTTTAAATTTATCTTGTGAATATAGGCTCATATTTTAGCATGAACTGCCTCGCTTTTTGAAAGGACTGAATAAAGCATATCCTTAAAAGGGTAAATCCCTCAGACTAAAAGAATAAGATCTAGAGATTCAAAATAGATATAAAAAGCCCTTCTCTGGTTCTGCTTTAATGTTATTTTTTATGGTCGGCTCGGACTGGTTTTTGAATAGTGGGCTTATATTTAACAGCAAACAGATACATCATAATTTGTTTTACATAGTCCTGAGTTTTACTTTAAGTGCTGCTATTTGCAGATGTGCACATAGAGGAGGTTTGGCCTGGTGGGGTCTTTTCATCAGAGAAAAGCCTTAGGAGACATTCCTAAGCCATTGGCTGAAAAGGCATGAGGACAGGGCTAGAGATGCCTGGCGAGAAGAAGTTACTGTGAGTAATACTGCTATAGCTGTGTTATACAAGTGACCCACATATGGTCCCCAGTGGGGAAGTGGTTTCTTAGGAGAGACTGGTGACATTATGAAGTAGTAGATCTTAGGAGGATAAGAAAAGATTTTCTCTCTTTAAATTTGATATCCTGTTTTCCCCTCGCTGCACTTCGGTTCATTCTGTCAGCCTTTACTTTTATTGTATGTTGGTATTCCAGATTGAGCAAATCGAGGTTTGCCTTGAGAGGTGTAGTTGATTACTGTTGTCCTGGTATAATTATGAATAGCATCTGCTTTCCCTTTCAGGGAGGGGCTGGCATACCTCCACCAATCAGCGAGGTGGTGGTTGTGCTGATAAATGGGGCTGGGTTTGGGGAGAGGAGGGACACCCGTGGTATTACTGCTGTCAGTCGGAGTGTGTGTCCAGGAGACTGCTGTCGTTTTTAGCAGTGCCCTGTCAGTGGAGCAAAATTCTGCAATGCCTCTGCATCAATATTATAATTTATTATTTAAATCAAAATTTTAAGAAAGGAGGTGGAAGAGTTGCCTTACATGCCACAAATCCATCATATTCAGCAGCTGCTGGTGTACCGCACCTCTTACCAACTCTTGGCACTGGTCACCTCAACTTGCTGGGAGTTAGGAGCACTGACAGGTTGTCACTGTTTCAGCTCAAGCAATCACCACTTAAAGCTTCGCTCCCTTTGTCCCCTTCACCCCTTATCCCGTATTCTCCAGGGCTCTAGCAGTGAGAGAGGTTGGTCCCTCCTGGGTCCCACATATAGTGACTTAAATATAATTAAGTCACTCAAATGTAATTTCATTTTTAAGGGAGGCATAAAATGTACATAAAAACATACCCAAGAAAACAGTTTTTACCATTATACTCGCTAAAACCTTATCCATTTCATTGTCATGTAGCTCATGTTTTATAATTAAGCCAACAGACTCATGTCAAAATCAAGGTTATAGAATGTTGTTAGGACCTTCCAGTTAAGACTCTCAAACCCCGAAAAGGAGATTCTATAATGCTGCTCCGGTCTGGTATGCTGTTAAAGCATGTTTACCATAAACATTGCCCTGTTCTTACAACAAGTTCATACAAGGAATAATAAGTCTGTCTGGCTTATAGCTAAATTCATCCAGAAGCTCTGTTAAGGCAGAAGTTTTCAAATGCTCAGGATGAGTTCAAATTTTTGATTCCATGGAGACAGCAAACATGAAGGGATTGAAATCATTGGAATAGTACAGCAATCAGAGTATCTTTAACAACCTGCTCTCCACCTCAAGCAAATCTTAGAGTATGCTTTCTCAGTGTGCTCGATCGTGATACTTTGATTAAAAGTAAATTGGGTTATTAGTTAGTTAAAATGAAGATTTAGGACCTCAGAGGAGTTGACTGCATTCCAGAAGGAAGGAGAGGAAGAACACATTCAGAGAGATTTACCTGGGGAAAGTTGTGTTTAGTCAATAACTTAGTCATTACTTGCCAGGAGTCTGAAATCTTTGAATCTAAGAGAGTTTTCCCTTAAGAAATCACCAGAGCCCCCTTGTAAAGATGGTTAAGTACTCAGCATTTTGCCTGAGAGCATTGCTTGCTATCTGTGCCTAATTGGGAAAATTTCTAAACTGAAGTGATTTACTTAATGTAATAATCTCAAACAGAAGAGTTTATTTCTGATTTCACCTTCGATTATGACATCTTTGGGGATGGAGGGCTCAAGCATTCTTAAGCAGTAATGATAAAGGAGCGACTTCATTCACTAAGCAAAGGGATCCTTCTCACACAGATTAACATTTACTGAAACAAACCAGGATCTGTGTTAAAAACACTGTAGTACAAGGTTAAATAAGTTACACTCCCTACCTAGAAGGATAGTATGGCCAAGGGGAGTGGGGACAGTCAGAACTAGAAACAAACAATACTACCATGTGTTAAATGCCCTAACAAGTGGCCAAGAATGGAATAGTGGAGCTCAGAGGGTGGAAGTACTGCTTCTGTCTGAGGTAGTAAAGCAAAGTTCCCGTGAGGAGGTGGTGTTTCACTGGCCCTCCCTAAAGGCGGAAAGGGAGATAGAAGAGAGAGAAAGGGAGGGATATTCAAGGCAGGAGGAGGATGAGGGGTCAGGCACAGAGCACCAGAAGGGCCTGATGCATTTCATTACAATGGTGGCAGTGGTACCTTGGACCAGAGACGATGGTAGAGGATAAGATGGGAGCTCTTGTTGGCCAAGCTGGGGAGTTTAGCCTTAATCTTGTATGCAACAAGAGCAGTCCTTCCTTCTTTAAATAGAGCCAGTTGGTTGGACAGGAAATACTCATTGAGGTACAATCAGGAAATATCTTAATTCCACCATTGACCTCTAAATCCACTCTGTTTCTCTGCCTAAATTGGGAAGATTTCATACTTTTTGTCACTTTGAGCTATAAATGATCAGAATCTCATTAGCCTAATATGTCATGAGTCAAAATTCCCAGATCTCATTCAACGAAGGACATCTTCCTTCCCCACACCTGACCCAGGGGCAGAAGGAGGTGGGCTGGTCATGGTCTCAGTGCCTGGACTAGCACGAGCACCTCCTTAAATCTTGGTCCCTAGGTGCCTCACCTGCCTCACCATATCCCAGCTTCACCTGTTTTAATTTTTTTCCCCCATCTCTTGCTCTGCCCTCTTCTCCAGTTCACTGTGCTGTTTCTGGCTGCTTCAATGTTGGGAAAGGGGAGTGAGTGACACAGAGGGGCACGCGTTTTCACTTAGGTAGTACAGTTCATCTTTCTTGACTGTTAATGCCCTTTATCAGAGTTGACATCCAAGTGTTCTTTCGTGGTGTAACTTGGGGGATTCTTCAAAGACCTCTGACCCTTAGAAATGGACAATTTTCAGATGTGTGTTCACCATTCTCTAGCTGGCATCTTTGACTCCTTCTCAGTTCCTATACTGATTACATAACCCACATATGGAAGAGGATTTACCCTGAAGCTAACGATGCTTAAGCCTTAGGGCCCCTCCTGTGCACAGGCTCCTACCAAGGCCCCGGGAAAGCCCCTAGCAATGTGTTCATTTGGTCATCTGCTTTTGTAAAATTTTTAAGAGTAAGCTATTTTAACACAAGCAGTTAAGGCTGAAGCCTCTTTCCATTCTGATTTTCCCTCTGAAATACTCCCCTTATATCTAGTAAACTTGAAATGTTTGTAAGAATTTGGCAGAGCTAAGGGAAAGTTTGATTTGGGGATTTATTTAGCCAGGATTTAGTGGGATATATTTGTGTGGTTCAAAAGCTATGAGATCTTGGGGCGCCTGGGTGGCACAGCTGTTAAGCGTCTGCCTTTGGCTCAGGGCGTGATCCCGGCGTTCTGGGATCGAGCCCCACATCAGGCTCCTCCACTATGGGCCTGCTTCTTCCTCTCCCACTCCCCCTGCTTGTGTTCCCTCTCTCTCTGGCTCTATCTCTGTCAAATAAATAAATAAAATCTTTAAAAAAAAAAAAAAAAAAAAAAAAAAAAAAAAAAAAAAGCTATGAGATCTTGCTAGCCATCCAGTGTGAAATGGCTTCCAGAAATATTCTAATCACTCATGGTGACAGGAAGGTACAGGGACAGAGGATTTTTTTTTTTTTTACTTGAAGTGTCCTGTGGCACCTAGCCTCAGAAGCATGTGGATAATAGAGAAGGAACAAGATTTGAAACCTGTAAGGCTCAGAGCTAGCATGTGTGAAATTCTTCCAAACATTAAGGATAGGAAGGAGATTGGTCAGAGTTTCCCAAATTTCATGACAATCCTAAAATTTTCATGGCATCATCAAAATAAGATTTAAAGCAGAGAGAGACTTTCTTAACTATGAAAAATTAAACAAAAATAATTCAACCATACCTAAGGAAAAACTAAATGATTTTTAAATTTTCTCTTCTATTATTATCACATGGAGCAGGTATCAAAAATATGCAGCCAGAAATTTTAGGGAAAGAATTATTATAGAGAAATGTCAGATAATTAATAAAAATTTTATTTTCTAGATTTGGGGGGTTTCTGACATTTGTCAGCTTTTAAAAATTTGTGTTTTAATGTTATTTATTTTCTCATTCTAGATGAACCTTGACTATGGTGCCTAATTTTGTTCGTGTCAAAGATGACCTCCCAAATTATATATACTTTAGGCCCCACAAAACCTAGGATCGTCCTTTCCCATGGGCTCATCTTCTCTGGTGGGGATCCTCTTGGGAAGTACACTGTCAAGGTGGCTTAAGCTCTGTGACTTTCCATGTCACTTGGGCCTCAGGAAATACTTGAATCCGTGTTTTGCTGGACTTGGGAAAGTGACTTGCTTCAAAGAGCTTATTTGCACTCAGCTCTGAGAGCCAGGCCAGTGAGTGCAAGGTGTTCTGCTCATCAAGCCTGTAGCTGGTCAGCGAGAAAGCAGAGTGCCTTCTGGCAAGGACTCTCCTATCCCCCATCCCATCCTCTACACACACTATGTTGCTTTTGATGCCACTTGCACTTACCTGGAGGCAGAAGGGAACAGGGGATGGGAAATCATTACATTCACCCTCCTAGGTCTGTAACCAAATCACTTCAGATCTGCCCTGATTATTCTCTGCAAGGATCCTGTAGCCTCCTCAGATGTGCATGTTTGGACAAAGAACCGCAACGGATTTCCGTTTCTCTGATAGGCAAGTCCTCTAGGCTGTCTAGTACCTCTTGTTAGAGAACGAGGGTACTTGTTACTGTTCATCCTCAGTTGCCCTTTCAAGGGAGGCAAATTTGGGGGCAACGACTTTTGTCCAAATATGCTTTGTAAGTTTTCCAGTAATTGGGTCAGGAATCAAACCAAAGAAAGGAATTCCAGGCAGGTGATTGGAGCCATGCTAAAGCTTTAAGGCCAGAAAGAAAGTAGGTGGGCCCTGCAAGTCCCAGGCTGTCGGGGCATTTGCCCAGGGCATGAGAGCTGGGATGGGGTGGCATATGAAATGAGGAGCAGAGAGTTGATGTTTGGAAAGCACCATTTTGTGACCTTTTCTAGGATGTTTCATTGTTTCCCCAAAGCATCAATGATAAAATCTGGGGCAACATGGATGGACCTAGAGGGTATTATGCTAACTGAAATAAGTTAGAGAAAGACCAATGCTGTATGATTTCACTTATCTGCAGAATGTGAAAAACAAAACAAGTGAACAAACAAAACAAACAGAAACAGATCCAGGCAACAAACTGTTGGTTACCAGAAGAGGGTGGGGTTGGGGGCAGGCGAAATCGGTCAAGGGGATTAAGAGCTCCAAACTTCCAGTTACAAAATAAATAAGTCACGGAGGTGTAATGTACCAGCACATAAGGAATATAGCCAATAATATTGTAAGAACTTTGGTGACAGATGGTAACTAGAGTTATATTGGGTATCATCTTGTAATGTATAAAAATATCAAATCACTGTGATGTGCACTTCAAACTAATGGCATATGTGTATTAACTATATTTTTAAAAAGATTTGAGGCAGCTCTTTAGCCTTTACTAATTTTCATCTTCCTTTCTTTATACGTTAAACGTTTATACTGCCTTTCTTTTTTTTACACCCCCTAAAAGTCTAATTTTGTACCTCCACAAAAATGTTGGGAATCTGTTTTCATCTCTTTGGGTAATTGATGGCCATATTCTTTGCCCTCTGAATCACTTCCCCTCCAACTTGTCACATACTTTGACCACTTCCAATGCCACACATCTTTCCCTTTATGAACACAGACCACTTCATGGTCTGTAATCCCTCTCTCTCTTTCTCTTTCTCTCTCTCTCCCCCCGTATCTGTGTATCTATCTATTAAAAATTCAGGTTGGTTAACACATAGTGTAGCACTGGTTTTAGGACGAGAATTCAGTGATTAATCACTTACATGTAACACCCAGTGCTCATCCCAACAGCGCCCTTTTTAATATCCATCACCCAGTTAGCCCATCCCCCAGCCCACCTGTCCTCCAGTAACCCTCAGTTTGTTCTCTTAAACATAGAGTCTCTTATGGTTTGCCACCCTCTCTGTTTTTATCTTATTTTATTTTTCCTTGATATTCTTTTAAGAAAATAATAAGAATGGAATGTGGAAATTGGGACTATAGTGGTGGATTTTTCTTTCTTGTACTATTTTTTTTTCTTATACTATTGGAATGCCACTCTCTGTGCTTTGGTTTGCATTCTCTTGGTTAAAGTTCAGAATATCAATATGTTTGAAGGTTGAAAGATAGTGAGGGAAAGACATGGGCATTGTGCTTAACACACCGCTCTTTTCAAAATGCTTTAATGGGTGTGATCTCCTTGGAATTTCAAAATAGGTATGGGAAATAGGATTCCATTACAGTGGTCAGTGGTACAAGGATAGGTAGAGTGAATTGGCTAAGGTCACTCAGCCAATTAGGGATAAAGTCAGGACCATGATTCTAGCTTCCCAATTCACTTTTCTATGTGATGTTCTTTCTCCAAAAAGCCTCTGGACAAGGAAACAGAAGAGATCAGAGCAGATGGAGAGAATGGGGAAAGTAGAGTGAGGACAGAGCCAGGTTGTTGACTAGCTTGCCTCACACGACTTGGAAGACCTTGGGTACCTGAGGGCTGCGGATGTTGGCTTTGGCCCAAAGGAAGCCATTTGGAGAAACAGCAGGGGTAGGTCAACTCCCAGCAAGTCCTCCCTAAATGAGACAGTGGAGATGTCTCCCTAAACAGAACAGAGGCGGTGTTTAAGGACAATTCTACAGCAATTGATGAGAACTTTTCAGAAGGCTTGGTGTCCTGGGGAGTGTCACATTAAACAAATGTTATTTTGTATCTTTAGGTGAATTCTTCTCTTTGATAAATGCTCTTCATATTGTCATTTTGTAAGGTGAATTTTTCTTAGAGTCATTAGGTAGGATAAAATGTCCACTGTTGTGTGTTGTTAAAGGAAAGGACATCCAGCATGAGATTTTTTTTTTTTAAGATTTTATTTATTTATTTGACAGAGAGACAGCCAGCGAGAGAGAGAACACAAGCAGGGGGAGTGGGAGAGGAAGAAGCAGGCTCATAGCAGAGGAGCCTGATGTGGGGCTCGATCCCAGAACGCCGGGATCACGCCCTGAGCCGAAGGCAGACGCTTAACGACTGCGCTACCCAGGCGCCCCCCAGCATGAGATTTTTGCCTTCGTTTTTCTTTACTTACCTGTTTATTGGGTCCAGTGAGCCACAGCTAACAAGATATAATATGATATAATTAGGCCATTTTTTGAGATCAACGTTTGGGGTATAACCCAGTATAAATGGAGGTTTTGTTTTGACAAGTTAATGTTTTAGGCACTCTCCAGGGATTTATTTCTTAGCACATCTATCTAGTTAACAGTCCCAGAGACCATGAGGACTTAGCATCTCTGAGATTATGTGACTGTTAATGCCTCTGTAGTTCTTCAACTTTGTAATTATTAGCATGCATATGATATAAGCAAATTTAACAAATTACTTTTGTTGCTTTACTTTTAAATGTCTGAAATAAAAAGTTTTATGGAACTGCATGTTAGCTCTTATGCAAAAAAGGAGTAATTTATTTTAGGTACTGGCAAGAATAACAGTATTACAATCCATTTTCAGTATTTATGGGAAGTTTTTCATGGAAAATGAATATCTTACCAATTTTGCATTATTTTAGTAATATTTTGGTCAGTCAGCATATAATATAGTATCTTGACCGAAGTACAGGAACATATGTCCTCAAAGTTTTGAGTTATTTATGTAGTGAAAACCAATGTGCACATACCAATGTTTACGAGCAGGGAGAGGAAAAAGGCTCTAAGATGCTTATCCAAAGGAATGCTAAGGAATAGGAATGCAGGGTAAAAGGAAGGCGCTTCAGTCTCTTTCCTGTCAAATCGTTGGATAACACCAATGCATTCCCAATAGGGTTGATTTAATTTAATGAATACTTTTGTGCACCTACCAGAAAATGCTTCATTGGAGCACTGAACAGTCTAGGGTGGCTCCGTGTAGAATGCATACTCAATGGGGGAAGAATAATGGGTACAATTCTGTATAGAATAGGGCCGAATGATGCAGGATTTTGGACATTTGGACTTTATTCTAAAGGTAGTGCAGAGCCACTGAAAGCAATGAAAAGGACATGACAGGAAGATTAATTCAGAATCAGAGCATGAGGTAAATTAGAGCATGGTAGACACAGGAAGTAGAGACATTAATAGTGTATTAACACACTTTTAAGGTAGTAGTACAATAGTGTAGGCCTGTAGGGAAGCAAATCCATGAACCAGAACAAGGACAGAAATATTGTGAATTGAAAGGTTTAGGTGGGAAACGAAACCAATTATAAAATAAGTAAGTCCTAGGGATATAATGTACAGCATGGAAACTACAGTTAATAATACTCTATTATATATGTACAAGTTGCTAGGAGAGTAAAGCTTAAAAGCTCATCTCTAGGAAGCTTTCTAACTATATGTGGCTGTGGATGTTGACTAGATTTAGTGTGCAGATCATCAAACACTTGAAACTAATACAATGTTCTGTGTCAGTTGTATTGCAATTAAAATAAAGGTCAAAGGAGGAAGCATTTGGGGAATATGGCAAGTCATGTGGGTATTGATGTAAATTTTCATAATATGTGGGTAATGTGTTATTTGTCTGGGACATGATGAAGATAGGACATTAGGATATATATTTGGGAGTCATTTGGAAACACTTACGGGGTGAGAAGAGCCCTGGACTTAAGTGAGAGGGTTGTTTACAGACTTTCTTTCTTTCTTTCTTTCTTTCTTTCTTTCTTTCTTTCTTTCTAGATTTTATTTATTTATTTTGAGAGAGAGTAAGCAAGCACAAGTGGGGGGAGCGGAAGAAGCAGAGGGAGAGAGAGAATCCCAACCAGATTCCACACTGAGGGTGGAGCCTGATGTGGGGCTCAATCTCACAACCCTGAGATCATACCCGAGCTGAAACAAGAGTCACACACTTACCTGACTGAGCCACCCATGTGCCCCTAGACTTTGCCACTTTCTATCTTTGAGACTCTGGGCCTGTGACTATACCTGTCTGAGTCTCTCAGTTTTCTCCTCTGTAAAATAAAGATCAGTAGATTGTTGGGAGCATTAAAGGAAAGACTATGTACATTTTGTCAACTTCTAGACAAGCATAGGGTATTATTGTGGGAAGAGAGCTGAGGTGAATGAGGGTAGGAGAGCTGATGAGATTCCCAGGGGACTTAGAACAAGGAGACTGGATGGACTCTTTGGGAATGCCTATGCAGAGGGGGCCTGAGAAAGAGCCACCGGCAAAAGAACTAAGAGGATTCGTCCGAAGTGGGGGATCTCCTTAGTGCCTCCCAAGTCAAGAGTTTCAAGAGTAAGTAGGAGGTCAATGCCACATGATATCAAAGAAGGTTTGGAGGATCCTATTTAATAACTTGATGGTTACTGGTGATCCTCAGAAAAGCTTTTCAGTGAAGGTGAAACAGCAGAAAACAGGTAGATGAGTGGGAGGGTGAGGTCACTCCCTACCTTTGACACTCAGCGTTACCATAGATCCTTAGTGCTTATGTGGAGACCAAGATGCTGCTCCTTCCTCTCTAGAGCTCTCTGCCCTGATACCCTCAGTAGTCAGGTAAGAGGTTCAGGAGAGATGGTGGGAGGAGGAAGAAAACAAAATCTTTGTAACTGTTTTTCCTAAAAATGAATACGTGATGGCATTTATTTTACCTTTATGGTTGTATCCATAAGTACATCCATATGCCATTTACTTCTCCATGTAAATAATCATTCCAAGAGCCAAGGGTAGAGTGCACTGAAATAGTCATTTCTTTTCTTTTCTTGTCTTTTTAAAAGACTTATTTGTTTATTTGAGAGACAGAGGGCGTGTGAGTACTTGCAAGCAGGGTCAGGGGCGGAGGGAGAGAAACTCAAGCAGAAACCACCCCCCCCACCCCCGGCCCCTGCTGAGCACGGAGCTCAATGCAGGGCTAGATCTCATGACCCATGAGATCATGACCGGAGCCAAAACCAAGAATTGGAGGCTTAACCAACTGAGCCACCCAGGTGTCCCATGTTTTATTCTTATTCTTCACCACACTCCTACTGCTATTTTCTGTATGGCAATAGTTCTTTATATTTTGGATATTAGTTCTTATAAGCTCCAAGAATCCTAATGACCTTTATTCTTATTCATGCCTCTCAGTAAAATCTGAATACATTGCAGTCTGTATGTATTTGTAGTAGTGGTGCTATGGTTGCACATAGTTCCATGGGTTGATCCACTCTACCTTTCTTATATGCTTCTTATTCTTCTCATGGAATGATTTCCTTCTATTAAATCATAATGAGTCTTTGGTGAACTCAAAAGTGAGAAGTCACCATCTTCCTTCTGGCCAAATTGCACCCTAATAGAGGAAAATAAATACTAGTTTTTGAAAGTTCCATAAAGATTATAAAAACTTTCTCCTGCTTAGTTATAGTGTGATTTTAGTAGCACTTAAGATGAATAAAGTTTGAAAAGTCTGTGTTCTTGTGTTCTGTTTATGATGTTTTATTAAGTATTGGGGATCCATACTTCGAGAACCATGAGAAGCCAAAATTCATTTTCATGTGAAGAGAAATTTGAATTTCTGTTGAATTTGTCTTTTTGTCCTTATTATGGATAAATCTCAAAGAGGAAATTAGCATGGTAAAATACACTGTTTTAGGAATTTCCTTCTGATCATATGTCCCTATCCTAACAATGTTTAAGATTCTACATATGTTGGTAATCTTTACCATGGTTAAGTCCCTTATTGGGACAACTTTAAAAATGTCCATTTTGGGGGCGCCTGGGTGGCACAGTGGTTAAGTGTCTGCCTTCGGCTCAGGGCGTGATCCTGGTGTTATGGGATCGAGCCCCACATCAGGCTCCTCTGCTATGAGCCTGCTTCTTCCTCTCCCACTCCCCCTGCTTGTGTTCCCTCTCTCGCTGGCTGTCTCTATCTCTGTCAAATAAATAAATAAAAATAAAAAAATGTCCATTTTGAGCACAAGTTGTGCAAGTGAACTGGCTAATATAAATCACTTGCATTATCACTGATTGATTTTATTAGCTCATAGACCAGATAAATGTCATCTCTGGTAGTATATTGTCTCTGCTTATCAAGTTTTTATCTTTAGTGTTGTTAGATGAATTTGTGGCCCAGATCAAAATGATCTTGTATTCTTGGGAGAAATATGAGACTAGAAGAGGTAACCTAAGGGCTTAAATATCACATCTATGCTGACCCAACTGTGTATGTGACCTTGGGCAAATCACTCCACCTCCTCTGGCCTCACTGAGTTTCTTCAACTATAAAATGAAAGTTTGACTAGATCATCTCTAAGGCTCCCTGGTGCTTTTGTCAGCCCTGGGCTTTTCTTAGCAGAGAGTGCCTACAGGCTGGAGCACTCTCATCTCAACTGTTTGAACATCTCCTGCATTTTTAATATATTTTTTTAGCCCTGGTTCTCATTAAATGAATTAAGCCACCTCAAGTGGCTGTGTTTCCCTTTACACCCAGGGATCGCTCAGGTGGCCCTATTCAGATGCCTTTAATTCAGGCATACCTGCTAATTGATCCAGTCAGTCAGTTGTTTTGTATTCTTTCCTACATCCAGAGAATCTTGTTACAAGAGGATGGTAATTCCTATACAAAATGGTTTTATTCATTGCTATCTCATTTTAATATTGTCTTATTTACAGCTTCATAGGCCCCTCAGTCTCCCAATCTCCCCCAGCTCCCGTTTGTAGTCTTCAAGAGACTAATGAACTCACCCTTCAAGAGACTAATAAACTCATCCTTCAAGCTGCATTTCTCTCCTCTTGGAGCTGGTGTTGTCACAGAGGCCACCAGAGCCTATGTCCTTCAGCATCCTTACTTTTGCTACAGGCAGCGCACTCTGTGAAGGCATCTTGGGCCCTGTTATAATTGAGAGTAAATACAAAGCGATCAGGTAATGCAGGGGATCCCTAAATTCCCTTTTTAGACACCCTGCCTTCACTTTTTATTATCTTAGTTGTCAATACCCATTAACTTTTGTATGAATTCAAACCACAGCTATATTCTTGTCTCCACGGGAAGCTACATTTTTCCTCATGAGCTCTGCTGTCTTTCAAGCCTCTATTACTGCAAGGGAACCAAGAGGAGGTAGATACCCATTGAATGGAAAAAAAGATAGCTTTCCCCAATCTTGCCAAAGACTCCCCAGAAAGTTCCCCAAAGAGGTCATCTAAGTGTTAGAAATCTCATGGCAAGTTCTTCCTTCTGTCACCTTGAGATGGAGGCAACTCCACATTTTTGTCACACTCTTCAATGTTATTATCTGCCAGCCTACATTCACCCCTTCTCCAAGTTCACGTCCTGGTTTTTCACCTGTTGATATAGAAAGAATGAAATTTTTGCACATATTGTAATGACCACCTCAAGTTTGGTTATGAGGTTATATGAAACCATATTTCTAGATCCCAAGAAGGTAACAAGAGGCAGAAAGACTCTTCCTTTTTTGTCCCTCAAAAGAGCTTACCTTTCTGATTATCTTTTTTTCTTTGAGTCTCCCTTTGTTTAGTTTGGACTTTGCAGAGCAGAGGTGATTGATACAGCTCTTTGGAAGGCAGCCATGCTGGGTAAATCAATTTATGGGATTATAATTTTACTCTATTTTTGCTTTTGTATTAGTCTTAGATATTTTTCAGCTATGACTCACTTATTAAGAGAATCATTTATTCTCTCTTGGGCCAGAATGTTGGAGGGGAATCAATGCCACTCTCCTGTAGTTCTCATGGTAGTGATGGTTATTAACAGCTAAAGCTTTAGGGCCATTTGTTACCTAGAGCTCATGATTAGTTGACAGTGTCTGTGTGCATAGGCATAGGCGTGTGTGTGTGAGTGTGTGTGTGTGTGCACACACGCACGCATGTTGGGGCAGGGAAGGGGAAAACCAAGGATAAAAATATATCTTATGCATGTGAATATGTGTTTTTCTGGAAGGTAAATAAAGTTTTCATGAGATTCTCAAAGAGATCCATGTGCACAAAAAGTTAAGATCCACTGTTACAGCAGAATATCGATCTGGGAATAAAGTTCTGGGTTACAAGATCCCCTGGTAGTTTCCCTTATGGAACTTACCCTCTATCATAAACTATAGAACATATGTTTCTACTTTTACTAAGAATGGTAAAAATTTATGCCTACTGTCCCTTGATACCTTGACCAGCCATAATAAGAATTGAGATCTATATCCATTCTAGTCAGAAATAAAGCTGTTAGCTGGGTCACTGGGCTCATTTCTTGCTTCTTCTGCTCCCTGCTGTCCAGATACGTTTTGATGCAACCAGGAAAAACTAAAAAAAACCCTAGGAATTTGTGGACTGGTGATAGATCTCTTAGAAACCTCCAAAGGATAGCATGAAGGAGGTAAAAATTTCAGTGGAGCTTTTACCTTTAAGGGCAACTTTCAAGAAGAAAGTTGGTTAGTTCTCCCCTCTTTGTTTTATCACATTAGGAAAAAAAAAATCACTAACTTCTTTGTCAGACTAATTCTGTCTTTTCTGTCTTTGTCTCAGGTCATGCCTCTCTATTGGGAAAGAGAAATAATTGGCATGCTAGTGCTCAGGCCTAAGTAAAAAATAAAGAACAAATATTTCTAAATGTGTGTTTAGGCAATAGGGTCTCTGATGCCATTTGCAATCTTTTAAGGTTTCTTAATGTCCAAAGAGAAAAGGACCATGTGCAATTTTAAAAAGTAGCCTTTGGGGAAGCCTCATACCATTCTGTCTCCTTCAAATGGAAGAGTCTTGGCCCCCAGGAAACCCATTAGTTAATTCTCTAGGGGAAAAAAAAATCATTAACTGTGTATATGTAACCTCCACAGAGGATTTAGGAATTTAAAAACAAGCTAAATCTCTCCTAGCCTCCCGAGTGGGTTCTTCCTGAGGCCCTCAAAGAGTGAGAACTTCATAATCCTGATTAATAAGACTGCCCAAATCAGAAGTTCTAATCTGGCCAGAACCAGTGTGGAGTTATTTTAGGTCTTGTTACAAATAGCATATGATTAATACTGCTGCTATAACATATACTAAACTTAGGCAATTTAGTCAAGGTGGTGCTCTAGTCTGCTCCCTCTTTTGATCACCTCCAGGCCTGAGCCAGATTTGGACAGACTTAGGACTGTAAAGAAAGCAAGCTCATTATATTCAGTACAAAGTACAACTACCAGAGAAAGAGCCGCCACAAGGTAGATGTGTGCTGCGTGATTCCCAGAGCTTTCACAGGGTTGAGAGACATTTGAATTTGACCAGCTAGAGTGGAGAGACTTGGTAGAACTTGGGACTTTCAGTAGGGACTGAATGAAGGATCACCTCTTTGTCAAAGAGCTAACCTATTGCTAGAGTACTATTTTAGACCTGCCTTTAAGGTATTAAAGAAGGCTCAAAAAAATTGGGCTGAAATCTGTCTTACAAGAAAGTAACCCTCTTTAAAGGAAAACAACAAAATCCAGACACTCTGTAACATAAAATATACAATTCCTAGCATATAATACAAAGTTATTAGACATACAAAGAAGAGGAAAATGTGACCTATAACCAGGACTGAATACATTAATAGAAAAGGATGGAGAAATGACAAGGATGACGAAATTATCAGACGAGGACCTTAAAGCAGTATTATAAAAATGTTCAGTGAGTCAAAAACATGAATATATAGATGAGAAATAGAAGATATAAAAAAATACTCAAGTGCAACTTTTAAAGCTGAGACTCAGTGACTTGTGGGACCACATCAGGTAAGCTAACATGTGTGAAATTGGTGTTCCAGAAAGAGGGAGTGTCAGAATAAATATTAAAAGAAATACAGAGGAAAAAATTTCCTTCTTGATTAAAACTGCATACATAGAGCTCTGTGAAGCTAAAAGAATCTAAGGAAGGAACCCCCCCACCACCAAAATGATCAAATTGCTGAAATGCAGTGATAAATAGAAAATATTAAAAGCAGCCAAAGGGAGTGGGAGACACTTTTTATCAGGGGGAAACAAAGACAGGAAATGTTGTTGACTTCTCATGGGAAACCATGCAAGCCAGAAAACAATGGAATGGCTTCTCCACAGGCCTGAAAGAAAGGAAAAAGTCAAACTAGAATTCCATATTCAGTAAAAATACGTAAAGGAAGGCAAAAAAGACATTTTTAGACAAGAAGAATCTGCGAGAACTTATTGCTAGCAGACCTGTACTACAAGAAACATTAAAGGAAAATAATAAGAGATGAATAGCTGGATCCACCAGAGATGAAGAGTTAAAATGGTTAATATGTGGATAAATATAAAAGTCTTTTCCTTTCCAATTTTTTTTCTTTAAATTATAATTGTTTAAGTCAACAACAGTGTATTGTGGGGTTTATAACATGTAAAAATAAAAAGTATAACAACACAGATGGTGGCGGGGTTGGGTTATGGAATATATGCTATTAAAAGGTTCTTCCCTTTATGTGAAGTGATACGACATTAGTGAAAGAAGACTATAGTGAGTTCAAAATGCATATTATAAATCCTAGAGAAGTGACTTAAAATAAAAACATTAAGTTATATAGCTAATAGACCAATAGATTAGATAAAATGGAATACCAGAAGTACTCAGCCTTATTCTTCTCTTCCCACCCCCTATAAAGAAAAGGCTGACGAAGAAGAAAAGCAATAAGAAAGCCATGATGGGCTCTCTTTTCTCTGTGAATCTGGGATTCTGTTGACAGTTCGCCTGCTGAATTCATCTTTGGGGACTGGTTTGAAAAAGACGTTAAGAGGAATGGGAGGGGAGAAGAAGGTTGCCTCCCGTAGGGCCCACTGAGGATGAAGACCATAAGTTTGTGGTAATGTAATTCTACATGTTGTACCCTTTTCTCCAGTAGTGCTTAGCCATTTGTATGAAGGGAAGGGAAGCCAGATGATTAGGCTGATATAAGGTTGGCATGCTAGGGGCACACAGGTGACTTGGTGAGTTTAGCATCCGACTCTTGATTTCGGCTCAGGTCATGATCTCATGGGTTGTGAGATCGAGCCCCACCTCAGGCTCTGTGCTCAGTGGGGAGTCTGCTTGAAGATTCTCTCCCTCTACCCCTACTCTCACTCGTTCCCTCTCTCTCTCTCTCTCTCTCAAAGTCTAAAAAAAAAGAATGTTCGTGTGCTAGGAAGCACAACAATAATAAAATTGTAGGAGTTAATGACTTTGAATGATGGGTGAGATCTAGGCCAAATATGTGAGGAAATTGGTTCACTCTGGGGCTCAGAGTTTGAGAGAATAAAGAGCTCACGGTGCCAGAAGTTGTACTAAGGCCAAAGAACAGGTATAATAGAAGTGATAGAAGGAGAGAAGTGAGGGCACACAGATTGAGCGTAGGAAACTAAAGTTTAAGATTTCAGGGGTGGGACAGTTGTGGGTGAGATCAAGAAGTAAAGAGCACGTGTCTGTTGGTCGATGAGGTTGTCATTGATTTTGTGAGGCCAGCCTGTTTGGTGAACTGTCCACATGCATGTGGATATTACTTAAGATGGTGGTGAGACATAAGATGAGGTGAATAGAAAGACTGCAAACAGGTTCCAATAGCCTGTAATCAATAGTAGGTATTTTCAGGGCATAGGAAGTGTTCTTACTTTTATTTTAAAACTAATTTTACTCTATTTTTAAGTTTATTGGGGTAAGATTTACATATACAAAGCTTTACATATTTATTTATTTTTATTTTTATTTTTTTTAAAGATTATTTATTTATTTATTTGACAGAGATAGAGACAGCCCGCGAGAGAGGGAACACAAGCAGGGGGAGTGGGAGAGGAAGAAGCAGGCTCATAGCGGAGGAGCCTGATGTGGGGCTCGATCCCAGAACGCCGGGATCACGCCCTGAGCCGAAGGCAGACGCTTAACCGCTGTGCCACCCAGGCACCCCATAAGCTTTACATATTTAATGTGTATAAACTAAGTTTATGAATAAGTGAGACCCTTGAAACCACCACCATCAAGGCTACAAACCTATCCATCATCTCCCAAAGTTTCCTCCTGTCTTTATTATTATTGTTCTTTTGGGGGGTGAGAACATTTAATATAAGATTTACTCTTTTAGCAAACTTTGAGTATACAATAGAGTATTGTTAGCTGTAGGCATTGTGCTTATTGTAGATCTCTAGAACTTATTTATCTTGTGAAATTGAAACTTTGTACCGCCCTCCTCCCCTGGCAACCACCATTCTACTCTCTGCTTCTATGAATCTATTTAGATTCCACATGTAAGTGAGAAAATCTAGTATTTGACTTTCTGTGTCTGGATTATTTCAGTTAGCGTAATGCCCTTTAGGTCTACCCATGTTGTTGCAATGTCAAGGTTCCCTTGTTTTTTAAGGCCAAATAATATTTCATTGCGTGCACCTCCCACATTTTCTTTATTCCTTCATCTCTTAATGGGCTCTTGGGTTGTCTCTAAATCTGTATCTATACGGAATAATGCTGCAGTGAACATGGGAGTGCAGATATCTCTTTAAGATCTTGATTTCAGTTCTTTTGGATATATACTCAGAAATAAAATGGCTGGATCATGTAGTAGTTCTATTTTTAACTTTTTGAAGAATTTCCAGACTGTTTTCCATAGTGGCTGTACCAGTTTACGTTCTCACCAGTACTACGTTATGAGTTCCCTTTTCTCCACATCTTAGGATCCCTTTTTTATGCCTAATGAGGTCTATGATTTGAACTCCTTGTGCTTTAATCCAGTCAGCTGAACTAACCAGCCACAGGTACTCAGTAAGGGGTGAATATCTATGATGAAATAACAAGTGGAAAATTGCTAGAAATCTCTTCATGGATAGAATTCAATAGCTACTAATGCCTATCTATACTCTCTTTGCAATAGTGTGTTAAGAAGTGTAAAAAACAAATGAATCACTTCTGCCATCTATTATTTAGAAACTGCAGAAGAAGACAGGATTATGAACACCAACATATGTGCTTGGGTATTACATTACAAGGGTTGCTATGTGATGTAAGGAAGGTGGGGAGGAGCACCAATGTAGACTTACAACTGGCTAGAGTTACTGTGTGATGTGCTTTCTGTTTGTTCAGTGAGGTTTGAATTTTTAGACTCACTTTACAGATGGGGAAGCTGAGGCTCAGAGCACTGATGTCCTCTCCCTGCCTTGTATCCGGCTGCTGTGGAAAAAACTGAATTGCCTTTCTATCCGGAAGATTTATTTGAAAAAACAACTTTGACTTTGAAATAAAATGGATAAAATTGTTTCTGCAGTGATCTGGGGCTTTTATTCATTCTTTTGGTCATTGCCATTAGAGGTCTGCAGAGTGAAGGAAGTTATTAATAAATTTGGTAAGGGTCTCTATAGCTTTGAGGCCTTGAGTTAATAATTTCTTTTTACTTTCATTTGAAATGTTCCACTAAACTACATAGAATAACAAATTAATGATTTGTTTCTGATTTCTGATCTTTTTCTCTATGTATTTCTTTGTTTCTTATTGATCTGAACTGTGTTTTTCACATACAATATTGATGTAAACTTGTGGTTGCTTGCTTTCGTGGTTGGCTCCATGACAAATACTGATGGTTTGCCAGTTATTTTAATAATCAATATCTATCAAAAATAAGTTCTTCATCTTGATTTTGTTCTTGCATTTTTGCATATAGATAATAAACCATAGTAATTTCTAGAAACATTGTGTATAGACAGCATTCAATTTAGGCCCAGATTTTCTGTAGAATAACTTTTTTTTTTTTTAAGATTTTATTTATTTACTTGACAGAGAGACAGCCAGCTAGAGAGGGAACACAAGCAGGGGGAGTGGGAGAGGAAGAAGCAGGCTCCCAGCAGAGGAGCCCGATATGGGGCTCGATCCCAGAACTTCGGGATCACGCCCTGAGCTACGAGGTGCCCCTCTGTAGAATAACTTTTAGAGTTAAACTGTTACATCATTTTATGTTTACTACTTAACGGAGTTCTTAAGATCAAAGTCTACAGCTTACCTGTGTCTTTCTCTTTTACTGGAGCTCGGTATTTTGCAAGAGGAGGGGATATGCCACTCACTTCTTTCTTTCCCTGGCCTTTGTGTTCAGACCCATATCTTTTCTCAGGCAGAGCTAGTGTTCTTCCCTCCTCTCCCTATAATCCTGTACGAAGCAAGATGGCCTGTGTTCTCATTCTTTAGAGTAGAACAATTGGAAGTGGGTACTAGGGACGGATGTGGATTACATATCTCTGGTTACTGTAAAGAATAAAAGGAGTAAAATTAACATTTATTGAGTTGACATTTATCCTGTCACTATTCTAAATTATTAACATATATTTCATTAATCCTCGTGTCAAGTATATTCTCTATTAATATACTGAGAAAAACTGAGGCTGGGGGGGGGGTGGTATCTGATTTTCAACCACATTGTTTTTCTATTACAGTGTATTGCCTCTAAAGTAGTTTGTAGTTGAATACATAGGTTTGGAAATGAGAGAGAATAAGATTCTGAGAGCCCTAAGGGGGAAAAAAAATAATGGAAGATAAAAGGTGACAATGTGAGCAACTATGAAGAGCAATAATAATACGGCATAAAAGATAAGATTAAGTAACTAAACTGCATGGATTTCTTTAAGTGATTAGACATGGTTCTCAAACTTTAATATGAATGAGAGTCAACTGTCGTGTTTGATCAAATATAAAGTCCTGGTCCTGACTCCAGACCTGCTCCATCAGAAACTATTGGAATGGACCATTGATGATGATGGTCTACATTATATATTTAAAAGATACTGAAATATAGCAAACAATAAGGTTAAAAAGGTGAAATTGATTTTTCGGTTTACTCATCAGATGTTGAATGAATTGAACCACTGATGCTCTCCTGTTCAGGCCATGCTTGGTGCACTTCCAGTTTTTCTGGGGCTTTATGGTTAGTGAGATCAGGAGTTCTGGCTGATTTTTCCTTGGTCACAGCCTCAGTAGACCGCATGACCACCTGGCTCCAGGCCTCTGCTGCCCTCTCATGGCCAGGTGCAGTACTGTACACACCCTAACTGGGCAGGAAACTCTTGGTCAGCCTTAGCAGTAGAGACTGAAGAATTGGAATAAGGTAATAAAAATGTGAATAAATTCTGATTTTGTTTTGGAGAGAGAAGAAAGAGTAAGTAAGGCTTACTGTTTGGGGCTGGTGGTATAAGAACCTATGATGAGATGGAGGCCGTGTCACTCAAATCCTAAATCTTTTTTGTTTTTCTCCATAAAAAGTGCATTGTGGAAAACATTGCATAACTAACAGTATTTAAAAAGTGGAGTAGAATAAGACCACCCCAAAAGGGTTCAACTTTCCTGACCAATTAAATAATGTAAGAACACTGATGGAACTTTTAGGAGAGATTCCCAAACAGTGCTGTTGATCCTGAAGAAAGGTGGAAACAAGAAAGGAGTCAGGAGTACAGATGGGACCTTGTACCTCTGATTTTCCGAAAAATAAATATAGAAGACTCTGGAATATGATCTAGTAATGCTGATGGACCTCTAGGAAAAGCTTCAATAAGATCCTTAAAAGTTGTTTGAGATCCACCAAAAAGGAAGTGATGATCACAAACCACGAGTGCGTTGGGAACAATTTAGGTCACATACAAGTTCACTTCCTTCTTTTACAAGACTACTGAATTAGTGTCTGAGGGAGTGTAGTTCTGGGACATCTCTTGTGCCAATGCATTTGAATTAAAGTCTTAAAAGTCATAGTCCGTAGAAGTTTTAGACATCTTTCTGTCTTGGTTAAATTGCCCAATCTTCCATCCATCTTCAGTTAGATAAGGGGTTGCAATGTTGAGAAAAGTAGAATGTTCATAGGGCAAGTGATCATTGTGGCCTATTTAATATGTCTGTCAAAACAGAAAAGCACAAATGATTACATAATTATCAAATCAGTAGTTCTGGTATCTCTAGTTGGAAATGTGAGTGAGGCTCCCCTTAGATTAACTAATTCCATTTCATAATATTTTCTTAACTGTTACATGCTTCATTTATTAACTATTTGTTTCTATTCTTTAAAATTAATAGACATACACGCTTTAAAAAGTTAGTTCACAAAAATGTAAAAGTGCAGAAAAAATATCACTAGGTCCTCAATCTCTAATTCTTTTCAAAAAACACTGTTGTTACAGTTGTCAAAGTTGTCTGAAACAAAATATCTATGCTTCCCATAGCCTTACACACATTAAATCAGGTGATCTAGATGTACTCTTTTCTAGCTTCCTTTTTTACATTAAATAATATGTCTGATATATTTCCATATCAATACATATGAAAATTCCTATTCTATCATTTAAATTTATGAAATATTCTATACTTGCGGTATTTGGTACTTTAGCCAGTAGCTACATAAGTACTTGAAATGTGGCTAGTTCAGCTTGAGATGGACTATATGTATCAAATACATACTGGATTGGAAAGCTGTAGTATAAAAATATATAAATATTTCATTAGTAATTTTTACATATTGATTACCTATTGAAGTGATATTTTGGATATATCGAGTTACACAAAATGTTATTAAAATGTTTCATTTATTTCATTTTTTTAAATGAGGCTAACAGAAAATTCAAAATTATATAAGTGACTCACATTTGTGGCTTGCATTATATTACTATTTGGAAGTGCTGTTATACATGTACAAAAATAATATATACTCTATGTTATAAGGAATAAAAGATCACTCATATATCTAGGGCTATTTATTATTCAGGGGGAAGGCACTAGTGTGATGGCACTTACTAATTGTTGAAATGTATTCATTCTGGCTGGTAGGTAGCTTCTGATCTGAACCTCCAAGTGCCCTTCCCACCCCACTGCCCCAGCTGTTTGGACCTCAAACTCTCCAAGATTCATTTCCTAAAGATAGAATGCCTAGGAAGCCTTGGACTCTGGTAAATTACTATAGCAGTTGTCCTTTTAGATTTGCTGAGTAGTCAAACCATTCAGATAATTGCATATTTTGAAGCTCAAATCTGATTATATTTACTACCTAGTTTAAGAAAAGATTACTAATATTACTGAATGAAGCCCTTTATGTAACTTTCTCATTAGTATTTTCATTCTACTTCCTCTTCCCTTCACTTAGAGTTAGTACTTTTTCTTCATAGCTTTACAATAAAAGTTGCATCTATAAATGATAAATTATTTACCTTTGTTGGTTTCATATCTATATATGAATGCAATTGCAGGGTGCGTATTCAACTTGTCTTTTTGTTCATTTAATATGTTTATGAGATTTATTCATGTAGTTTTAATTCTTTTTGCTCTGTTGAACAGTATTCTACTTTATAAATACATTACATCCATTTTGTTATTGGTGGACATTCTTTGTTGTTACTGCAGTAGTCCTGCTTTGGACATTCTTGAACATATCTGTCCACATGTCCAAAAATTTCTCCTGTGGAGGAGCACCTGGCTGGCTCAGACCGAAGAGCATGAGACTCTACATCTCAGGGTCATGAGTTCAAGCCCCATGTTAGGTGTAGAGATTCCTAAAAAAAGAAAATGAGTAAACTTTAAATTTCCCCTGTGGTGGTCTTCCATTTATATTTTGTATCACAAGTCAGTGTGGAATACATTTTATAATGCATAGAACCCACGTGCCCATACTCATTTGTGATTTATTCTTCCCTCTGCTCTTTTCTCCTGTCTTTTTCTGTTCTCATTTATAGTGGGACAAGTTCAAACTGCACTCCTCTTTGAGTCTGTTGGTAATTCTTGGCCCTTCACTGTTCCATATAAATTTCATAGTTGGCTTGTCAGCTTCCATGGAGGTCCTCATCAGGATTTTGATTGGAATTGAGTTGACTGTACTGATTAATTAGTGGGCCATTGTTATTCATATCCTTCAGAAATTTTTGGTGTTTTTTTTCTCAAATAATCAACTGTTAGTTTTGTTGATTATTTTAATTCTTTTTTTTTAACATTTCATTAATTTCTGTTCTTTTTTTTTTTTTTAAAGATTTTATTTATTTGACAGAGATAGAGACAGCCAGCGAGAGAGGGAACACAAGCAGGGGGAGTAGGAGAGGAAGAAGCAGGCTCACAGCGGAAGAGCCTGATGTGGGGCTCGATCCCAGATCGCCGGGATCACGCCCTGAGCCGAAGGCAGACGCTTAACCGCTGTGCCACCCAGGCGCCCCTATTAATTTCTGTTCTTAACCTCAGTTTTTACTTTTCTTCTTTGCTAACAAGCATTTAAAGCTTGACGGTGTCATTGAGGTTGTGGGCGCCATTCACAGTACAGCCACGTGAATCTCCTTACCTGAGTCTTAACATTTGTCTTCCAGCTGTCTGCCAGCCTGGCTGTTCCAACAAAAAAACATGCTTGAGTGTGTCCTTTACTTAAACGTGTGTCACACAGTGTTCTCTTTTGTCCATCTTTTGTCTTCCTCTTATCTCCCACCTTTCATTTTTTGCTGAGAAATATTTGCCAATTACTTCTGAGCTAGCTATCTTAAAAACATATTTTAGCATTTTAATATAGTGCTAAAGTTCTTTAAAAAAATAATTGATGTGTCCTTCAATATCAAAGCACATTTTTCTTAAAAAGAATAACATGCCAACTAAAATTGTCAGTTTATCTCAGCATTGCAAATGGTGTATGTACATTCAAAAGAGTCTCAGATATGTGGAAAATTCATCATATCTGCAGCACTCTGCTTTGTATTGGCTAACAGTAAGATATCTTTTTTTTTTTTGAGACCAGTGTTGTCCATATCTGAATGTGTCACCATGGGGGAAAAAAGAGCCCTTCTCCATCTTCTTCATGATGAAGTATTTCAAACTGGTCATCACTGGTCCTTTGAGGGAACAACATCTCTTGATACTCAGATATATTTTTTGAGCGGCTACTCCTAATTCATTTCAAATGGTTCAAAATTCTCTATCAATTTGACTGTCAAAATGAAAAAAAAATTTAGTGCTGAGGTTGAGCATTGAGTACCTTGGGACTGAATTTTAGTATTCAGTGTTTAAATAGTAGGTGCTCTATATGTCTGAAGTAATTAAATTCTACCAGCCTGTAATTTGGCGCATTATTGAGATATCAAACTATATTCTCAGAAATTAAATTATTTGTCTCAATTTCCATTCTTGATACGGTTGCTAGAGTGGAAGACTGTGGTGCATCATTGAACTGGCATATCTGAGTAGACAGTTTTAACTCAGATTATGAAAGCTCTTAAATGGGGCCATCAAGTAATTCTTTATCACTCCATGTCTATTGAACTTTAGTGGGAAAGAAATAAGGATCATTGTTAACCTCTTTAGGCCTTCTTTAAGTAGATGGAAATAATCAGATTTGTCTTGTAGGCTGTCAGTTATTCAAGTTTGATCAAATGCTTTTCTCATTGATTAGGATGGCTGTTATCTGTGGAGTTAGCTGAAAGATGTAAAATTCTCAGTTCAAAACTTCCTTGTTGATTTCCAAGTTTGGTATTTGAGTCATCCAAAATGATCCTGTCAGCAAACAAGAGCTAGTCTAGCTCTTTGATCTCTTGATCAGCATCTCTACCAGGGTTATTATTTTTTTGGATATGCATCTTTCAGTGGGATGGATTAGAACGTCTTTTGTTTCCAATTAGTTCATGTATTCATGTTATTACTAAACAAGATAAGGATCGACATCAATTCTATGCCCATTTCATGTCTAAGAAATATTGTTTACTGAAAAGGAGATAGGAATAAAAGTTTTGTTATAGCAGTGTCACTCACTTTAAAATCCTTTTGAGATACACGACAAAAAAATCACATAAGAGTCATCAAAAATACTTTTCATGAACAGCTGTCAACTGATAAATTCTTCAATCAATCTTGAATGCAAAGAATTGGAAACTCTTTGACTCACAAAAGAATTTTAAAAAATCCAGTCACTGGAGTCATTCATTTTCTCAATACTAATACCAATATTTAAATCATCCATTTGTTTGACATCCTGGAAACTGTTAGAATTGGGGCAATGAAACGTAGTAAAATTAGAGATGGGTGAGTGACAAGACTTGACTCACTTTGTTGAGCTTCAGTTTCTTTCTCTGTAAAAATTGGATAATAGAGTGCCTATCAGGATTATTGTGAGATATACAAGAATAATGCATCTATCATAGTAATGATAGGAACCTCTCGGTAAGTGGTAACTGTTACATGATGAACTTGGACTTAATGTAGATAGCCAGGTTTACTAAGGGTGATTGCAGCACAGCACTGAGATTTTCAAGAATAACGACTCTACAGAAAACAGTACCATCAAAACTTTTAGTATATATCGCATTTGGAATAGAATTTTATCTAGTAGTAGCACACAGTCTCTTTGGGGGGGAGATTGGCAACAGCAGGTTGGAAATCAGGAGTCTAGAAATGTGGGCATAGGCTAAGAGAAAGCTCTAATTTCCAGCAGGGACAGAGTACACGGGAGAAGATGGAGCCAGAAGCTCAGATTTAGAGGTGAGAGCAACATAGCAGCAAAGTGTGGAGATTTAAGAGATGGCTGTAGATAGGTGTCCAAAGCTAGTTTTCATCCTCTCCCTACAAACATGCATGCGTGCGATACAGAGCCTAGGAAAGGGATGGCAGGTGAGTGTCATCTTTGGTTCCATTTCCTATACGTTGGTAGGGGAGTTCTGGAATGATAAGAATTTTGAAGCCAGATGAGGGTTTATTAAAGATAAACATTCTGGTGGATGGGATAAGTTAGCATTCCGACTTCTTTGTCATGACAGGCCTATAGCAATAAAAAATTTTGCTGATGGTGATCAGCTTCCCAATGAACTTTTTGTTTTGCTTAGAACTGGCCTCAATAACTGTATGTGATGAGGCTCAATGAAAATAAAAGAACTTCTTTAATTAAGTTCTGAATTCCTTAAGTGGGAAGCAATGTAGTATTGCATACATTTTTTTTATGCCTAGTAGTTCTCACGCCAAGATTGCACATAGAGCACAAACTGATCAGTGGCTATCACTAATTATATTAGCTTCCTAGCGTTGCCTTAATGAAGTACCAGAAAGTGGGTGGCCTAAAAAACAGAAAATTCTTTGCTCATATTTCTGGAGGGTAGTACTCTAGAGTCAAGGCATTAGTGGGGTTCATTCCTTCTGAAGGATGTGAGTGAAAGTCTGTTCCATGACTATTTATTTCCTAGTTCTGATAGCCTCAGGTGTCCTTCAGCTTGTAGGGAGCATTCTGTCTGTGTTGTCACATTGTCTTCCTTCTGTCCACCCCTCTCTCTGTCCAAATTTCCACTTTCTATTAGGATGCCAATTGTATTGGATTAGGGCATACCCTAATGACCTATAAAGACCCTGTTTCCCAGTAAGGTCATATTCACAGGTTCTGGGAGATGGGACTTCATCACCTTTTTGGAGAACACAATTCAACCCATAACACTGATAGGTTTTTAAGAAATAGGCAAATCATACAGCCATAAAAACACCCATAGGTTTTTCTAGACAGTGGAAAAACACTGATTAAGAATTCGCTTTTGTTTAAGCTCTACATTTGCCACTTACTGGCTGTAATACCTCAGCAAATTCTTCAACAGTTTTAATCTGTTTTCTTATCTCTATAATGGCAGTAATATTTCACAGGTTTGTTAAAGGTATTATAATAGATGAGAATATATAGGTACTGGTGATTTACAAACTGTTATACAAATACTGTGTATAATTATAGCTATTGTTAAGGCATTTGTTTTGTGTTCTATCATTCCTACATTATTCTAAGCACTAAGTAGACCAAGTTGGAAGTTGTAAGGTAGTTAAAAAACAAGTAGAAGTAGGAACCATTATCTACATAATTAGCTCTTGAATTAGCAATGAATTTCATTATAAGCATTACCATGGTTTGATAACTGGTTATCATAAACATAATTTAAAATACATTACATGTTTCACAGTTTAATATATGGAATGATTTTCTTTATTAACATAAAGAATACTGAGAGCTAAAACAACTTGAAAAATACTTGCAGTTCCTTGGAAGAACAATAATATATTAAACACTCACTGTGGAAGGTAATATACCACATTAAATTTTATGTATATATTTCCTCTGTCAAAACAATATTGGTATAAGAATGTGCTGGGTCAAACTGGGTTCCTACTGCCATGAGTTAAACTTCTATTTTGGCCAAATGAATTTCCTCAGCCTTTTATTCTGCAAGCTTGGTAAAGGTTTTGGGGGCTGACAGATTGCTATTATGACCACTGCAGACATTGAAGAATGACTTAGAAGAAACAGCTACTGCTAGGGAGAGACAAATCACTTTCCAGGAGAAAGAGATTCATGCAAGGGGTCATTAGCACATATTCAACTACTTGAACCTCAAATATGTGTAATCAGCTCAGTATCTGGCCGAATCAGTACAGAAGTTACTTTCAAATCCCTCCTATTTCTTCCCTCTCTCTCCTTCTCCCTTCCACTGATCCTCACACAGCTCCCCCTTCCATCCCCTCTCTAGGCACCAAACAGATAGAAACCAAGAGAAAATGAGCACAGTCCATTACCTAGTCTCTGGGCCATATAACTTTATCAGCATGGTCTGTATTTTTTAAGTGGATAATAGCACACATAACCATATGCAAGACTACACGGTGTGAATAGGTTCCCTACCATATTAACTAGTTGGCATTCAGTAAGTAGTTAATGGGTAAAAACTATGTTAGGCACTATCCTAAGTCCAGAGGGTAGAGCCAGAAACTGGACAAATACCCCTCAATGGATTTGTGGTCTACACTAAGCAATTATGGTAGGGTGTTAAAATTGCAACAACTGGGGATGTGCCAAGTGCTGTGGAGTAGAGGAGAAGTACTTGACCTAGACTGGGCGATGTGTGTAATGATGGGTAAGAAAGATGTCCTCCAGAAGCATTTTCACTTGCACATTTTGTGGAAGATGTTAGCCTAGCAAACTGTATTATCTTCCTCATTACAGTATAGGAGGAAAGGAACATTGAGTTTTAAGCTTTTATTGAGAAGAAATATTAGGTCTTAATTTATTTATAAGTTGGATATGTTCTTAAGGGAACCGCAACTTGGCCTTTTCAATACATTTGCCTTAGAAGCCAAGTTGAGGTATGACCTGTGTATGGGGACCCAGTCTTCTGAATTGCTAGGATCTTTTTGTAGAGTCATCACACATGTCTTGGCTCCAATTTCCACTTGAGAAGAATCTCTCAACATAGAGTATAATAAACCCACACTAACTCCATGCCTCAAAAGTACACAGGATGTAAAGTGTGAGACAGTTCATCTGTTTAAATGTAAGAAAAATCAATAGATGTAGGAAGGAATATTGACCCTCAGAAACCCAAAGTCCCAGAGTTTGTCTTAATCATAAATAGATTAAAGCCTAAAATGACTTGCATTTCTGGGTAGAAGATTGTTTTCATAGCACACTTTTCATCCACAGGGTATGCCAATAAAAACTGTATTCCCCTTTTGCTGGAAGGATCTTTCCTTTGGGATTGTCAACGCTGGGTTCACCTCTCTTCAACCATAGTCTTTGTCATGTATGCACCCAGCTTGTACCTTTCCTTGCTAAGAAACTACTGTAATATTATGCTATGCTCTTTGGGCAAGGTCAGCCCTCAAGCTTTTTACCCTGCAATGAAAAATTTTTGCTACTGACTTCTCTTTTCCAGAACTACTTAAGAATACAGCCGGGATAAATACCCAGTAGGGCAATTGCTGGATCATAGGGTAGCTCAATTTTTAACTTTTTAAGGGACCTCCACACTGTTTCCCAAAGTGGCTGTACCAACTTGCATTCCCACCAACAATGTACAAGGGATCCCCTTTCTCCACATCCTCTCCAACATTTGTTGTTTCCTGCCTTGTCAATTTTTGCCATTCTAACTGGCGTAAGGTGGTATCTCAGTGAGGTTTTGATTTGAATTTCCCTGATGGCTAATGATTTTGAACATTTTTTCATGTGTCTGTTAGCCATTTGTATGTCTTCATTGGAAAAGTGTCTGTTCATATCTTGTGCTCATTTTTTGATTTGTTTATTTGTTTCTCATGTATTGAGTTTGAGAAGTTCTTTGTAGATCTTGGATACCAGTCTTTTATCTGTAGTGTTGTTTGCAAATATCTTCTCCCATTCCGTGGGCTGCCTCTTAGTTTTTTTGACTTTTTCCTTGGCTGTGTAGAAGCTTTTTATCTTGATGAAGTCCTACAAGTTCATTTTTTCTTTTGTTTCTCTTGCCTTTGGAGATGTGTCATGAAAAAAGTTGCTGTGACCAACGTCAAAGAGGTTGCAGCCTATGTTCTCCTCTAGGATTTTGATGGATTCCTGTCTCACATCAAGGTCTTTCAACCATTTGGAGTTTATCTTTGTGTATGGTGTGAGAGAGTGGTCAAGTTTCATTCTTTTGCATATAGCTGTCCAATTTACCCAGCACCATTTATTGAAGAGACTGTCTTTTTTCCACTGGTTGTTTTTTCCTGCTTTGTCAAAGATTAGTTGCCCAAAGAGCCGAGGGTCCATTTCTGGGTTCTCTATTCTGTTCCATTGGTCGATGTGTCTGTTTTTGCCAGTACCATGCTGTCTTTGTGAACACAGCTTTGTAGTATAGCTCGAAATCTGGCATTGTGATGCCCCCAGCTTTGTTTTTGCTTTTCAACAATTCCTTGGCGATTCGGGGTCTTTTCTGGTTCCACACAAATTTAAGGGCTGTTTGTTCCAGTTCTTTGAAAAATGTCATTGGTATTTTGATTGGGATGGCATTGAAAGTGCAGATTGCTCTGGGTAGCATAGACATTTTAACTATGTTAATTCTTCCGATCCATGAGCATGGACTATTTTTCCATCTTTTTGTGCCTTCTTCAATGTCTTTCAAGAGTGATTTATAGTTTCTAGAATATAGATCCTTTCCGTCTCTGGTTAAGTTAATTCCAAGATAACATATGATTTTTGGTGCTATTGTAAATGGGATGGATTCCCTAATTTCTCTTTCTTCAGTCTCATTGTTCGTGTATAGAAATGCAACTGATTTCTGAGCATTGATTTTGTATCCCGCCACCTTACTGAATTGTTCTATAAGTTCTAGTAGTTTGGGGGTGGAGTCTTTTGGGTTTTCTATATAAAGTATCATGTCATCTGCTAAGAGAGACAGTTTGACTTCTTCTTTACCAATTTGGATACCTTTGATCCCTTTTTGTTGTCTGATTGCTGTTGCAAGGACTTCTCGTACTATGTTGAATAATAATGGCGAGAGTGGGCATCCTTGTCGTGTTCCTGATCTTAAGGGAAAGGCTTTCAGCTTTTCCCTGTTGAGAATGATATTTGCTGTAGGCTTTTCGTAGATGGTTTTTATGAAATTGAGGAATGTACCCTCTATCCCTACACTCTGAAGGGTTTTAATCAGGAAAGGATGCTGTATTTTGTCAAATGCTTTTTCTGCATCAATTGAGAGGATCATATGGTTCTTGACTCTTTTCTTGTTGATATGATCTATCACACTGGTTGATTTGCAAATGTTGAACCACCCTTGCATCCCAGGGATGAATCCCACTTGGTCTTGATGGAAAATCCTTTTAATGTACTTTGGATCCTATTAGCTAAGATCTTGTTGAGAATTTTGGCGTCCATATTCATCAGGGAAATCGGTCTGTAATTCTCCTTTTTGATGGGGTCTTTGCCTGGTTTGGGGATCAAGGTAATACTGGCCTCATAGAATGAGTTTGGTAGTTTTCCTTCTGTTTCTATTTTTTGAAACAGCTTCAGGAGAATAGGTATTATTTCTTCTTTGAATGTTTGGTAGAATTCCCCGTGGACCTTACGCCAGTTAGAATGGCAAAAATAGACAAGGCAAGAAACAACAATTGTTGGAGAGGATGTGGAGAAAGGGGATCCCTCCTACATTGTTGGTGGGAATGCAAGTTGGTACAGCCACTCTGGAAAACAGTGTGGAGGTCCCTTAAAAAGTTAAAAATTGAGCTACCCTATGATCCAGCCATTGCACTACTGGGTGTTTACCCCAAAGATACAGACGTAGTGAAGAGAAGGGCCATATGCACCCCAATGTTCATAGCAGCATTGTCCACAATAGCTAAATCATGGAAGGAGCCGAGATGCCCTTCAACAGATGACTGGATTAAGAAGTTGTGGTCCATATATACAATGGAATATTACTCAGCTATCAAAAAGAATGAGTTATCAACATTTGCTGCAACATGACAGCACTGGAGGAGATAATGCTAAGTGAAATAAGTCCAGCAGAGAAAGACAAATATCATATGATTTCTCTCATCTATGGAACATAAGAAATAGGATGATAGGTAGGGGAAGAAAGGGATAAAGAAAGGGGGGGTAATCAGAAGGGGGAATGAAGCATGAGAGACTATGGACTCTGAGAAACAAACTGAGGGCTTCGTGGGGGGGAATGGGATAGACTGGTGATGGGTAGTAAGGAGGGCACGTATTGCATGGTGCACTGGGTGTTATACGCAACTAATGAATCATAGAACTTTATATCGGAAACTGGGGATGTACTGTATGGTGACATAATATAATAAAAAATCATTTAAAAAAAAAAGAATTCCCTGGGGAATCCATAAGGCCCTGGACTCTTGTTTTTGGGGAGGTTTTTGATCACTGCTTCAATCTCTTCATAATTAATCGCTCTGTTTAAAAAATCAATTTCTTCCTGTTTCAGTCTTGGTAGTTTTTGGTTTCCAGGAAAGCATCCATTTCTTCCAGGTTGTTTATTGGCATAAAGCTGTTGATAAAAGTTTCTAATGATCCTTCCAATTTCATTGGTGTTGGTTGTGATCTCTCCCCATTCATTCATAATTTTAATAATTTGGGTCCTTTCTCTATTGTTTTGAGTAAGTCTGGCCAGTGGCTTATTGATCTTATTTATTCTTTCAAAGAACCAGCTTCTAGTTCTGTTGATCTGCTCTACTGTGCTCCTGGTTTCTAATTCATTGATCTCTGCTATAATCTTGATCACCTGCCTTCTCGTGCCTGGGTTAGGCCTATTCTTCTGTTCCAGCTCCAGCTTCTTGAGGTGAGAATATAAAAACTGCATTTTAGATTTTTCTATTCTTTTGAGTGAGGCTTGGATGGCTATGTATTTTCCCCTTAGGACTGCCTTTGCAGTGTCCCACAGGTTTTGGACCGGTGTGTTTTCATTCTCATTGGTCTCCAGAAATTGTTTAAACTGATTTTTAATTTCCTGGTTTACCCAATCATTTTTGAGCAGGATAGTTCTTAGTTTCCATGTGTTTGAGTTTCTTCCAAATTTTTCCTTGTGATTGAGTTCCAGTTTCAAAGCATAGTGGTCTGAGAATATGCAGGGAATAATCTCAGTCTTTTGGTATCGGCTAAGACCTGTTTTGTGACCCAGTATATGGTCTATTCTGGAGAAAGTTCCATGTGCATTCGAAAAGAATGAGTATTCTGTTTTTCTGGGGTGTAGTGTTCTATATATATCTATGAGGTCCATCTGTTCCAGTATGTCATTCAAAGCTCTTGTTTCTTTGTTGATTTTCTGCTTAGGTGATCTGTCTATTGCTGAGAGTGGAGTGTTGAGGTCCCCTACTATTAATGTATTTTTATCTATATGTCTCTTTATTCTGGTTAAGAGTTGGCTTATGGATTTAGCTGCTCCCCTGTTGGGGGCATAGATATTTATAATTGTCATATCCACTTGTTGGATACATCCTTTAAGAATAATATAGTGTCCTTCTGTATCTCTCACTACAGTCTTTAAAAGCTAATCTGTCTGATATGAGAATTGCTACCCCAGCTTTCTTTTGAGGTCCATTGGCGTGAGAAATGGTTTTCCAACCCTTCACTTTCAGTCTGGATGTATCTTTAGGTTCAAAATGAGTCTCTTGCAGACAGCAAATGGATGGGTCATGTCTTTTTATCCAATCTGCAACCCTGTGGCGTTCTATGGGAGCATTTAGGCCATTCACATTGAGAGTGATTATTGAGAGATATGATTTTAATGATGTCATGTTTCCTGTGAAGTCTTTGTTTCTATAGATTGTAAATTTCTGTTCTGTATCACTCTTGGGGCCTTTTTACTTTTATAGAACCCCCCTTAATATCTCCCGTAGGGCTGGTTTTGTGGTTACAAATTGGGTCAGTTTCTGCTGATCCTGGAAGGTCCTTATCTCTCCATCAATTCTGAATGACAGTCTTGCTGGATAAATGATCCTTGGCTGCATGTTTTTCTCAGATAGAGCTTTGAAAATACCCTGCCAACCCTTCCCTAGCCTGCCAGGTCTCTGTAGACAGGTCTGACGTTATTCTGATATTTTTCCCTCTGTACGTAAGGATTTTCTTCCCCCTGGCCGCTTTCAATACTGTATCCTTGGATCTAATATTTGCAAATTGCACTATGACATGACGTGGTGTAGGTCTGTTCTTATTGACCTTGGAAGGGGTCCTCTCTGCCTCCTGGACATGAATGCTTTTTCCTTTGCCAGATTAGGGAAGTTCTCAGCTACAGTTTGTTCAAATATCTCTTCTAGACCTCTCTCTTTCTCCACCCCCTCGGGGATGCTGATGATTCTGACATTGGAACGTTTCATTGAGTCAGTAATCTCCCATAATCTACATTCTTGAGATTGGATTTTTTTGAGGCAAGTTTCTGTTTTAACTTTCTCTTCTACCATCCCATCCTCCAATTCACTAATTCGTTCTTCTGCCTCATTTACCCTGGCTGTCAGAGCATCTAGTTTAGACTGCATTTGATTCATAGCATTTTTAATTTCTGCCAGACTCACTCTCATTTCTGCCCTTAGAGATTCTATATTCTCGTTAATATTTTCATTAATAGTTTTTTCAAGCCTACACATCCTCTTGACCATTGTTACTCTGAACTCCATTTCTGACAATTTGGTTATATCCATATCCATCAGTTCTGTGGCAGAGGCCACAGACTCATTATCTTTTCTTTGCTGGGGGGGATTTCTCCTCCTTGTCATTCTGATGAGGAGAGGTTGTGGGGATGTACAGAGCCCAAATTATTGACCAGGACCCAGGCAGTGTGCACTTGTTTTATAGGGACCTTAGGGATGTCGGCTTCCTGATTTTTCAGCCTGTCCTCTGGGCGAGGGGCCTGCCGTGCTGATATTCAGGAAACCCTGTTTGGGTAGAGTTGCCCCATCCCCTGTGAGGGGGGATGGGGATGGGCACAATGTGAGCTGGTATTTCCGGGCTTTTGTTCTCTGGTGGCTTTCCCTGGTGGTTTTCTGTGCCTCTTCTGAGAGTCAGAGCAGCAGTGGCTGTATCCTAGCCTCTGTCTCTGAACAGAGAGATCGTAGTTCTCTCTCCATTGAGCTCTCTTGGCCAGAGCTTTAACTCTGTTTCTATCTGTGCTGCTAAAAACCCTGCAGCAACCTGGGATGTGCACCCCACAGCCTGTGTCCCAGCCCTCACTTCCAGGGCCAGTGCGTCTCTGTCCTTTGTGCTTCTAACACCGCCAGCCGCCCCCGGGTCCCATGCGCGTGCTCCCGAGCTCCCTGTTTTGGTATGGTTCGCATGCGCTCTGGAGCACCGGTTTTCAGTCTGGTCGCGCGCACTCCTGAGCTCTGGGTTTCAGTCTAGTTCAAGTGTGCGGTCTGGAGCTCCTGTTTTCAGTTTGGACACGTGCACGCTCCTGAGCTCCTGGATTTAATCCGGTTCCAGTGAGCGCTCCGGAGCTCCGGTTTTCAGTCTGGTCGCGTGCGTTCGCGGGCTCATGGTCTCAGTCTGCTCTCTCGCGGGTGCCAGTCCGCGAGTCCGGCCCGCTCCCCAGCACAAGTGGCTACTGCTTCCCGGCACCTGAGAGCAGAGGCTCCCTCCCCCTTCCGTTTATCTTCCTATATTTGTGCGTGGATTCACAGCTCCCCGTTTCATACCTCAATATTCAGCGCTGGAGATGTTCGTTTGTAGAGATCCAGGTGTATCTTCCTGCGTCTCAGGATTCCGTGGGTGTTCAGGATGGTCTGGTAGGTATCCAGCTCGACTCGGGACCAGCTGAGAAAGGGTCTCCTACTCCTCTGCCATCTTTTCTCCTCCTTGCAGAAAGTGGTCGCTTTTCTGTTCATAGAGTTTCTGCTACTCTTTTCTTAGTTCTCCAGTTGCATTCATAGGTATTCAGAATGGTTTGGTAGCTCTCTCGCTGAATTTCTGGGACCAGACGAACTTTAGGTCTCCTGCTCCTCCGTCATCATGGAATGCCGAGCTGGAGCTCAACTCCTGTTTTAAACTGGGTTCCTTGCAGAAAGTGGTCGCTTTTCTGTTCTTAGAGTGGCTGCTATTTTTTTTTTTAAAAGATTTTATTTATTTATTTGACACAGAGAGAGATAGCCAGTGAGAGAGGGAACACAAGCAGGGAGAGTGGGAGAGGAAGAAGCAGGCTCCCAGCGGAGGAGCCTGATGTGGGGCTCGATCCCAGAATGCTGGGATCATGCCCTGAGCTGAAGGCAGATGCTTAATGACTGCGCCACCCAGGCGTCCCATGGCTGCTATTCTTTTCTTCATTCTCCAGTTGAGTTTGTAGGTGTTCAGAATGCTCTGATAGCTATCTAGCTGAATTCCTGGGACCAGACGAAATTTAAGCCTCCTGCTCCTCCGCCATCTTGGACTCCTCCTCCTCTAATGTACATTTTTCTAAAGACAGACATATATCTGGCCCTTCAATTTTCATAGATATATCTATTAAACTAATAACACATTTTAAAAAATATTGTGGTTTTCAAATATGCACATTTTCAAATTTACAGTACATCTAAATTCTTTTTCAAAGGGGACATATCAATTTATACCTCCACAATGGGATTGAAAATTGTTTCTCTATGTTTTCTTAAGCAGTTGAAATTAACAGAGTTTTTTGGTTATTGTCAACCTGATGGTGAGACCTGATAGCATTCATTATTTTAATTTGAATGTCCTTTTTTTTACTAGAGAGGCTAAAGATCTTTTTATTTTTTTTTGATTCACATTTCATCTTTGGTAATTGATTTGTTTTTCATATTCTGGCCTTTAAAAATTATCTTATTTGTTTTAAAGAATTACTTTATATTTGATTACAATCCTTTATCTTTTAAATATGTTGTAAATATCATTTTTAAGTCTTTTGTTTGCTTTTTAATTTTATTATGGTCCTTTTTGTAGGACAGAAGCTTTTAGTTTCAATATGGTCAACTTCAGGAGTCCTTTTTCCCTTTATTTTCTTTTTCTCCTTTGCTTTCTATGTCTTGTTAATTTTTTAAAAACATTTAGCTCTTTAATAAAGAGGTAGTAAACAAACTTTTATGTCTTATTTAATTAGACACTGTGAAAGATAGTCTCCAAAATTTTATTCTAATTTTAAAATTTTGTTCTTTTTGTTATGTCTTTATTTTTTTATATAGTTCAATATTGGATATATTGGAAACTTGAAAACATTCATATTTTATGACAGGGCAACTCTACTTACAGGAATAGTCTCTAATGACACCCTTGTACATGTACACAAGGAATCATGGACTCACTGTTTTTATTTTATTTTTTATTTATTAAAGAGAGAGCTCGTGCACACAAGTGGGGGAAGGGGCAGAGGGAGAGGAAGAAACAGACTTTCCGAAGGATGCTGAACATGGGGACTCGATCCCAGGATCCTGAGATCATGACCTGAGCCAAAGTCAGACGCTAACCAAGTGAGCTACCCAGGCACCCTATGGACTCATTGTTTTAAATAAAGCAATATTTTTAAAAGGAAAAGAACACAACAACCTAAATGTCAAAATGGATTGAAAAATGATGGGTGATAAATTCATGTGGTGGAATAGTATATAGAAATTATAAGGAGAGAAAATCATCAATGCATATAGATTTCAAGAAAATAATTGGGTAAAAAGTAGTCGGTTAAAGAAAAGTATTCTAACTTTTTAAATTAAGTTTTTATTTTAACTCCAGTGTAGTTAACTTAGTGTTATATTAGTTTCGGGTGTACAATATAATGATTAAATAATTCCATACATAAGCTAGTGCTCTTCATGACAAGTGGACTCCTTAATCCCTGTCTTCTGTATCACCCATCCACCACCCACCTCCTCTCTGGTAACCATTAGTTTGTTCTCTGTAGTTAGGAGTCTGTTTCTTGGTTTGTCTCTCTCTCTCTCTTTTTTTTCCCCCTTTCCTCGGTTGTTTTGTTTCCTAAATTTCACATGTGAAAGAAATCATACGGTATTTGTCTTTCTCTGATGGAGTTATTTCACTTATCATTATGCTCTGTAGCTCCATCCATGTCATTGCAAATGACAAGATTTCATTCTTTTTATGGCTGAATAATATTCCTGTGTGTGTGTGTGTGTGTATACATATATATACGACCTCTTCTTTGTCCATTCACCAATCGATGGACACTTGGGATGCTTCCGTAGTTTGGATATTGTTAATAATGCTGCTACAAACATAAGGTGCATGTATCCCCTTGAATTAGTGTTTTTTGTGTTTTGGGGTGAATACCCAGTAGGGCAATTAGTGGATTGTAGGGTAGTTCTATTTTCAATTTGTTGAGGAATGTCCATAACTGTTTTCCACAGTGGCTGCACGGTTTGTACTCCCACCAACAGTACAAAAGGCTTCCCCTTTCTCTACATCCTTATCAACACCTGTTGTTTTTTGTGTTTTTGATGTTAGCTATTCTGACAGGTGTGAGGTGATTTTCATTTCCCTGATGATGAGTGATGTTGAGCATCTTTTCATATGTCTGTTGGCTATCTGGATGTCTTCTTTGGAAGTGTAAGAAAGTGGTCCAGTTTTATTCTTGGGTATGTAGCTGTCCAGTTTTCCCAATGCCATATGTTAGAGAGATTGTCTTTTTCCCATTGCATATTCTTTTTTCCTTTGTTGAAGATGAATTTATCAGATAATTGTAGGTTTATTTCTGGGTTTTCTATTCTGTCCCATTCTATGTGTCTATTTTTGTGACAGCACCATACTCTTTTGATTACTACAGTTTTGTAGTATAACTTGAAATCTAGAATTGTGATACATCCAGCTTTGCTTTTCTTTTTCAAGATTGCTTTGGCTATTAGGAATCCTTTGTGTTTCCATACTAATTTTAGGATTGTTTGTTCCAGTTTTGTGAAAAACACTGTTGGTATTTTGATAGGGATTGTATTAATTATGTAGATTGCTTTGGGTAGTATCGACATTTTAATAATATTTGTTCTCCCAATCCGTGAGCATGAAATGTCTTTCCATTTCTTTATGTCCTCTTCAATTTCTTTCATCAGTGTTTTATAGTATAGGTTATTCACCTCTTTGGTTAAGTTCCTGGGTACTTTATTATTTTTGGTGCAATTGTAAATGGGATGATTTTCTTAATTTCTCTTTCTGATGCTTCATTATTACTGTACAGAAATGCAACAGATTTCTGTACATTGATTTTGTATCCTGCCACCTTACTGAATTCATTTACCAGTTGTCATAATTTTGGGGGGGAGTCTCTAGGGTTTTCTATATATCGTGTCATGTCATCTGCAAATAGTGAGTTTTACCTCTTCCTTACCAATTTAGATGCTTTTTATTTCTCTTTGTTGTTTGATTGCTGTGGCTAGGACTTCCAGTCCTAGGTTGAATAAAAGTCTTGAGAGTGGGCATCCTTGTTTTGTTCCTGACCTTTGTGAAAATCTCTCAGTTTTTTCCCCATTGAACATCATACTTACTCTGGGTTTTTCATATATGGCCTTATTATGTTGAAGTCTGCTCCCTCTAAACCTACTTGGTTGAGGTTTTTTTTTTTTTTTTTTTTTTTTTTTTATCATGAATGGATGTTGTACTTTGTCCATTGTTTTTTCTGCATCTATTGAAATGATCATGTAGTTTTTATCCTTTCTCTTATTGATGTGATATATCATATCGACTATTGAACCATTGTGAACTATTGTGACTATTGAACCATCCTTGCTTCCCAGGAATAAATCCCACTTAATTGTAGTAAATGATTTTTTTTAATGTGTTGTTGGATTTGGTTTGCTACTAGTTCATTGAGGGTTTTCAGATCTATGTTCATCAGAGATATTAGCCTGTAGTTCTTTTTTTAGTGATATATTTATCTGGAATTTGATTTTGTATCCTGCCTCCTTACTGAATTCATTTATCATATTAATTTGGAAATTTTCCTTCCTCTTCTCTTGTTTGGAATACTTTGAGAAGAATGGTTATTAACTCTAATTTAAATGTTTGGTAGAATTTGCCTGTTGAAGACATGTGGTCCTGGACTTTTGCTTTTTGGGAGATTTTTGATTACTGATTCTTTGCTAGTAGTTGCTTTGTTCAAGTTTGCTATTTCTTCCTGTTTGTTTTGTAGGTTATATGTTTCTAGGAATTTATCCTTTTCTTCCAGGTTGTCCAGTTTGTTGTCATATAGTTTTAATAATATTCTCTTATTATTTATATTTCTGTGGCATTAGTTGTTATTTCTCCTTTCTTATTTGTAATTTTGAGTCCTTTCTCTTTTTTTCTTGATAAATCTGTCTAGAGGTTAATTTTTAGAGTCCTTTCTCTTTTTTTCTTGATAAATCTGTCTAGAGATTAATTTTGAGTCCTTTCTCTTTTTTTCTTGATAAATCTGTCTAGAGGTTAATTTTTAGAGGTTTATTAATTTTTTCAGCTCCTCCTGGCTTCACTGATCTCCTTTATTTATTTAGTTAGTTAGTCGTTTTAGTTTCTATGTCATTTATTTCTGCTCTAAACCTTATTATTTCCTTCCATCTGCTGGGTTTGGTTCTTGTTTGTTGTTCTTTTTCTAGCTCCTTTAGATATAAAGTTATGTTATTTATTTGAGATTTTTTTCTTCTTGAGGTAGACCTGTATTGCTCCAGACTTCCAAGTTAGAACCACTTTTGCTGTATGCCAAAGATTTTGAACTGTTGTATTTTCATTTTCATTTGTTTCCATGTAATTTTTGATTTCTTCTTTGTTTCCTTGGTTGACCCATTCATTGTTTAGTTATTTAACCTCCATGTTATTTAACCTCCATGTATTTGTGGTCTTTCCAGATTTTTTCTTGTGGATGATATCTATTTTCATGATGTGGTCCTCAAAAAATATAGATGATATGACTTTGATCTTTTTAAATTTGTTGAGACTTGTTTTATAGTCTAATATATGACCTGTTCTAGAGAGTGTTACATGTGCACTTGAAAAGAATGTGCATTTTGCTGTTTTAGGATGGAATGTTCTGAATATATGTTTTAGTCCATCTGCTCCATTGTGTCATAACAGTCACCATTTCCTTTTTGATTTTCTGTTTAGATGATCTGTCCATTGATGTAAATGTGGTGTTAAAGTCCCCTACTATTATTGTATTATTATTGATTAGTTCCTTTATGTTTGTGATTAACTGTTTTATGTATTCCGGTGCTCTCATGTTGGGTGCATAAATACTTATTATTGTTATATCATCTTGTTGGAATGCCCCTTTTATTATTGTATAGTGTCCTTCTTTGTCTCTTGCTATAGAGTTTGTTTTAAAGTCTATTTTTTCCAATATAAGTATTGCCACCCTGGTTTTCTTTTGACATCCATTTGCATGACAAATGTTTCTCCATCCCCTCACTTTAAATCTGTAGGTGTCTTTAGGTCTGAAATGCATCACTTATGGACAGCATATAGTTGGATTAATCTACTCTGTCACTCTAGGTCCTTTGATTGGAGCAGTTTAATCCATTTATATTCAAAGTAATTGATAGATATGTATTTTTTGCCATTTTGTAACTTGTGGTGGTTTCTATAATTTTTCTTTGATGCTTTCTTCCCTTGATCTCTTTCATGGATTGCTGGTTTTCTTTAGCGATGAACTTAGATTCCTTTCTCTCTTTTTTTTTTTTTTTTTAAGATTTTTTATTTATTTATTTGACAGAGATAGAGACAGCCAGCAAGAGAGGGAACACAAGCAGGGGAAGTGGGAGAGGAAGAAGCAGGCTCATAGCAGAGGAGCCTGATGTGGGGCTCGATCCCATAACGCTGGGATCACGCCCTGAGCCGAAGGCAGACGCTTAACCACTGCGCCACCCAGGCGCCCCAGATTCCTTTCTCTTTATTCTTTGCATATCTATTACTTGTTTTTGATTTATGGTTATCATGAGGTTTGCATATAACTTCTCCTGTACACAGCAGTCTATATTTAGTTGGTGGTCACTTGGGTTTTAACCCATTCTTTACTCCTTTCCTCATGTTTTAGATATATGGTGTCCTATTTTACATTCTTTTATTTCGCAAATCTCTTGATTGATTTTTACAAATATACTTATTTTTCATACTCTCATTTATGATCTTTACTTTTCATCCAAATGGTCCCCTTTAATATTTTTTGTAGGGCTAGTTTAGTGGTCATGAACTCCTTTAGTTTGTCTGGGAAGTTCTTTATCTCTCATTCTATTCTGAATGATAGCCTTGCTGGATAGAGTATTCTTGGCTGCAGATTTTCACTTTCAGTGCTTTGAGTATGTAATGCCACTCCTTTCTGGCCTGCAAAATGTTTGATGAAAAATCCTCTGATAGCCTTCTGGGGATTCCCTTGTATATAATGGTCTTCTTTTCTCTTGCTGCTTTAATTTTTTTTTCTTTTTCTCTACTTTTTGCCATTTTAATCATTATATGTCTTGGTATGAACCTCCTTAGGTTGATTTTATTAGGGATCTCTGTGCCCGGATATCTGTTCTCTCCCTCAGATTAGGGAAGCTTCCACCTATTATTTCTTCAAATAAATCTTCTGCCCTCCTTTCTCTTTTTTCTTCTGGGATCCTTTTAATGCTAATGTCATTACATTTGATGAAGTCACTGAGTCCCCTATTCTTTTCTCATTTTGCATGATTCTTTTTTCTCTCATTTGCTCAGCTTGATTAACTTCCATTATTCTGTCTTCCTGGTCATTAATTCATTCCTCTGCTTCCTCTAGCTTGCTATTTATCAAGTGTATTTTTAATTTCATTTATTGTGTTCTTCATCTATGATTGGTTCTTTTTTTTTTATGTTTTCCATCTGTTTGTTAAGGGTCTCAGACAAATAGGTTGAAAGTGAGAGGATAGAAAAATGGATTTCATGCAAACAGTAACCAAAAGAGAACAAGGATGGCTATACTAATATCAGACAAAATAGACTTTAAAGCAAAAGCCTATTTAAATAAAAAGATTACAAGGGACAAAGAAGGACATTGTATATTAATGAAAGTTGCATACAGCAAGAAGATAAAACAGTTACAAACATTTATGCATGTAATATACAGACCATCAAAGAAATGAAGCAAAAATTGACAGAATTAAAAGGAGAAATAGACAGTTGTATAATAGTTGAATTTTTTAGTATGCCATTCTCAATAGGGATAGAAAAACCAGGTGAAAGATAAGTAAGGAAATAGAGAACTTGAACAACATATAAGCCAGTTAGATCTAACTTATATGGATCATACTACCCAACCTGACAGCACAAAATACACATTCATCCTAGGTACACATGGGACATTCTCCAGGATAGATGATATATTAGGCCAAAAATTAAGTCTCAATGGATTTTAAAAGCTAGATATAACACTAACTATCTTCTCTGACCACAATAGGATAAAGGTAGAAATCAATAACAAAAGGAAAACTGGAAATGCAGTTTTGTGGAAATTGAACAACGTTCTCTTAAATTGCCAATGAATAAAAAAAAAAAATCACAAGAGAAATTAGGAAATATTTTGAGAGAAATGAGAGCAAAAACATAACATACCAAAACTTATGGGACACAGTGAAAACAGTGCTATGGGGAAAATTTATAACTAAAATCTTTACTTTAAAAAAGAAGAAAGATCTTAAACCAACAATGTAACTTTACAACTTAGGGAACTAGGAAAAGAGTAAACTGAACCTAAAGCCAGCAGAAAGAAGGAAATAATAAAGATTAGGGCAGATAAGTGAAATATGGAATAGAAAAACCATCGAGAAAAATCAATAATACCAAAAATTGTTTCTTCAAGGAGATCAAGAAAATTAAAATTTAGCTAGATGGACTAGGAAAAAAGAGAAACCTCAATTACTAAAATCAGAACCCAAAGTAGGGACCAGCAGTTAGGTCTATGCCAGTTGCATGGGCCTGTGATTTTTCTCAATCTTGACCACTTGGCATGCAGTCATGGTATAGAAATTGAGCCTGCCTCTGCTTATCATGCTGCTCTTACACAGCCTGGCCCTGCTGCACAGCTCAAGCCTTCTTTTAGTCCTTAACACCTGGCCTTTTAAGAATGTAACTGAAGCAGTGTGGAGAATGTAAACATTTGAAAGTTCTCTTCTGGATACAGTTGAGAGTGGCTTTGGTGTGTATGGGACAGAGCACTGCGATGGCACTATGGGCTTTGAGAGAAGTCCTGATGAATTTGGAAAATCCATAAGATGGGATTTACTGCTTCTGTTACATCTACAAATAGTATAAAATTCAAAACACATGGTTGAATAGGAGATTCGCCAGTATCTGGGGCTGGGACCTATGCTGATGATGCTACAGGGACAGCCTCAGCTCTACTGGGGATAGTGATACATTGCTGTGGTTCCTACCAAGCTGCCAAGCTGTAGAATATATGAAAACAGGAGAAGATCTAACCATAGCTTTTCAAAAAGTGATTTCAGGAATTCAGAAATATTTTCCAAACTTCTTTGGGGGCTCTTATATGTGCTAGTATAACTATAAGTTATGGTGTTGCTTATAATAACCTATAACTAATTATGAGATTAAATCAGTATTAAAAAATTACCCAATAAAGAAAATCTGGTTAATTCTAGCAAACATTAAAACAACAATTAACAACAATCCTTCTCAAATTTTTCCAAAAGAGTAGAGAGTAGAGAACATTCCCTAACTTACTCTATGAGGCCAGCATTGCCTTGATCCAAAGCCAGATAAAAACACTATAAGAAAAGTATAGGTCAGTATCCCTTATGAACATTAATATAAAAATCTTCAAAATGCTAAGAAACCAAATTCAGAGTATTAAAATTATTATACACCATGACCAATTAGATTTATTCTTAGAATGCAAGGATGGTTCAAATATGACAGTCAATGAATATAATATACAACATTAATAGAATGAAGTTTAAAACACTATCATCTCAGTTGACAAAATTCAAGCATTTGATGAAATTCAGTAGCCTATCATGATAATAACACTTAATAAACTGGGAGTAGAAGAAAAGTACCTCAACATAATAAAACCACATATGAAAAACCAATGGCAAAAGTCATAGTCAATGGAGAAACACTAAGAGATTTTCCTTTAAAATCAGGAACAAAACAATGATGCCCACTTTTGCCACTTGTGTTCAACACAGTTCTAGAAGTTCTAGCCAGAGCAATTAGACAAGAAAAAGAAATGCATCCAAACTGGAAAGGCAGAAGTAAAACTATTTCTGCTTGCAAGTACTCCAGTATTATATGTAGAAAACTCTAATGACTGCACAAAAAAAGATCTATTAGAAATAATAAATGAATTTAACAAAGTAGTAGGATACAAAACCAACTCCTAAAAACCAATTGCACTTCTATAAGCTAACAGTGAACAATCTGAAAAGAAAATTAAAGAAATGATTCCACTTAAAATAGCATAAAATATAATAAAGGAGGCAAAAGACTTATACAGTGAAAACTATAACACATTTCTGAAAGAAATTAAAAGCATAAGTAAACGAAGACATCATATATTCATGGATTGGAAGACTTAATCTTATTAAGATGTCAGAGATCTACAAAGTCCATAAATCGCTACCAAAATCTCAACAATGTTTTTGCAGAAATAGAAAAAAAAGTCCTAAAATTTATATGGAGTCTCAGGAGACCCTAGATAGCAGAAATAATCCTGAAAAAGTAAAACAAAGTTAAAGGGCTTATATTTCCTGATTTCAAAACTTTGACTACAAAGTTATAGTACTCAGAAAAAGGGAGGCACTGGCATAAAGAGAGTTACGTAGAACAACGGGACAGAATGGAGAGCAAAAATAAATTCTTGCATAAATGGTCAAGTTATTTTTGACAAGGGTGCCAAGATGATTCAGTGGGGGAGAAGGCAGTCTTTTCAACAAATGGTTTTAAGAAAACTAGATACCCACATGCAAAAGACCGTGGACCCTTACCCAATACCATGTACAAAAATTAACTCAAAATGAATGAAAGACCTAAACATAACAGTTAAAACTATAGAGGTGCCTGGGTGGCTCAGTTGTAAGCCTCTGCCTTCGGCTCAGGTGATGATCCCAGGGTTCTGGGATCAAGTCCCACATCAGGCTTCCTGCTCAGCGGGGAGCTTGCTTCTCCCTCTCCCTCTGCCTGCTGTTCCCCCAGCTTGTGCTTTCTCTCTCTCAAATAAATAATTAAATAAACTCTTTTTAAAAAAAGAGTTAAAACTATAAAATGCTTAGAAGAAAACATAGGACAAAAGCTTTACAACATTAGATTTGGCAGTGTTTTCTTGGACATGACACCAAAGGCACAAACAATAAAAGAAAAAATAGACACATTGGATTTCATAGGAAATTAAAAACTTTTGTGCATCAAAAATAATGTTAACAGAATAAAAAGTAATCCACAAAACAGGAGAAAATATTTGCAAATCGTGTCTGATAAGGGGTTAACATCTGGAATATATAGAAAATTCCAAAGACACAACAACAAGAAAGAAACAGCCTCTGGGAAGTATTTATGTCAGCTCGTAAAGGTATATTAGTGAAGCTGGACCCTCAGGCAGCAGCTTCTAGAGTATGCAGTCAAACCCCTCCCAGGGAAAGACTGGTAGATAGACATTTTTACTTGGTCCCTCTGTCCTGAGCCTGGGGAGTAGCTGTGCAAGTGTTGATGCACCTGTTAACAACTGGTTCTTTGTTTGCTGTAGTCATTTGTGACTCTTGAATGTAAGCCCCATTGGCTTTCAGACCTAGGTCCCTTGAGTGGCAGTTTTAAAAGTTGAGTTGCTATATAAGTGGTCCAAACCCTTCACTCCTTAGGGAGAAGCTGGGAGTTGGGAGTTCCCTCATTATTGTATGGCACTGTGCTCATACTCGGCACACTCTACCAGTTTTGATATGGGTATTTTCTCAGTTGTCCAATGTGTAGGAGGTTCTGGATCTCACAACTAGTTTCTGGATTTCTGCCAGAGGGAATTGCTTCATGTGTAGCTGTATATTTGGTGCATCCTTAGGAGGTGGGAAATTCAACATCCTCCAGTATCTGCATTTTTGTCCCTGCTAGACTCTATTTGAAGCACTTTAGAGTAATTAACTGGTTTAGATTTCAAAGAAGCCATCAGATAAGAAGGGCATGGTGGACGGGGATATACAAAAATGACCTTCATAGAGGAAGGAGATTATGGAGATTAAGAAGTCCCATGATCTGCCACCTACAATCTGGAGACCCCAGAAAGCCAGTGGTTATAATTTAGTCCAAATATGAAAGCCTGAGAATCAGAGGAGCCAGTTGTTTAAATACTATTCTGAGGTCCAGAGAAGATGAGATATTCCAACTCAAGTAGGGAGCCAGGAAGCAAAGAGGACCATTACATTGTTTTATATTTATTGTTCATCCCTCTTTGTAAATTTTACTGGGATTTATAATTATTTTTTGAAAGCCATTTTTTATAATAGTTTCTATAAAGTTGGCCAGATAAGAGCAACCTTTCTCCAGGGACCAAAACATTTTCTCTGCAGTCCTAAAATTAGCACCATCAAATAATCACACCAAGGGTTAGATAATGATATGGCGAAAGTATCTGTAAGAGGAGGGAGTAACTAACAGAGAAGTTTTCCTATATTCCCAGAATGGCGTAAATGTGGCAAGGTTTTAGAGCTACATAAATTAAGATGCATATACTGATCAAAACCATTTCTATCCATGAACTGTGAGAATCCCACCTACAACATCAGTCCAGAGATTGGGGGTCTATGGGCCTGAGGAAGCAGCAAGCTGGATCCCAGCTTCACAGTGAAATCTTTAAAGTCAGGGGTACCATCTGAGATGTCAATCCAAGAAGTTCCTATAATACATTCCTACAGTGCTTAAAACATTATTGATATTAACTAAATTAACTAACTTAAATTTCATAATTTGCACACCAAGAAGGGAGGCAATAACATGCTTCACGTGTGCCTGGGTAAGGGGTGCCCATTCACATAGGAATATGTGTTATTTAATATCATCAGGTAGGAGATGTTATTAACCTTTTCTAATCTCCTTGTACAAAAAGATAATAGCTAGTTCAGGAATTCAGATGCATTTCCTTAATATTATCCCCCCCTCCCAATTTTTTCTTTGCTCAAGATTTTGTAAAGATAGCAAAAAAAGTGGAAGGAATAGAACCCACACAATGAACTAAAGAGTGCTTGTTAAGCAGTTAATAAATACTTTATAGTGTGCAATTGCATTATCCACTATTCATTTCCAACTCTTTCTTACCAGATTCAAGTGGTCTTCCATTTTTATGCAAACTGTGGTAGAGTCACTATTTCAGTCCTGGTTTTCATTGCTTTTATTCCATTGCAAACTGATTTGTGGTAGTCATCAATATTTGTCACTGAATATATCCAGGTTTCTACCTTCCAGACACATGATAGAATTGTACTGTTTGGCTTCTTTGTGGCTGATAGAGATGTTAAACTCTGATAGGGATGATACTGCCAATTCTTTTGAAGGAGTTTTAAGTAGAAGTGACCTGTGCCACTTCCAGGGGGAGTTTCTAATTACCTGTGGGCAGTTCCAAGAAGTGTCCTTTTCTCTTTGAGGTGGCTGTTGAATTGGCAACACTCAGTATGGTGATTTCTTCATCAGACTGCTTCCCTTGGTGTTGAATCTTCTTGCAGATCCATGATGAGTGTGTAGTGTGTATAGTAACTTTTTTTTTTTAAGATTTTATTTATTTATTTGACAGAGAGAGAAATAGCCAGCGAGAGAGGGAGCACAAGCAGGGGGAGCGGGAGAGGAAGAAGCAGGCTCCCAGTGGAGGAGCCTGATGCGGGGCTCGATCCCAGAACACTGGGATCATGCCCTGAGCCGAAGGCAGAGGCTTAATGACTGAGCCTAACTCTTTTCTCTTTAAGCCATTAAGAGTTGGGAGATTGTTACTGAAACACAGTCTAGTCTTTCTTGACTAATATTTATGGAGGTTTACCTTTTATTCTACTGGACACTGTTTCTTTTCAGATAGGTAAACATGTATATACTAATTATGAGGTTCTTAATCTTGGCTGAAGTTCAGCCAAACAATCTTGTTTGAATTTCAGCCTTTACAGTATAGAAACTTTCTGCTCAGACTAAATAGCAACCTATTAAATGCATTTTATTGCTCAATGATTTTAGTTACTATGTACCATTGTACAAATGTATACAGATTCACAAAATGCTAGCTGTATGAGTGAGACCATGTATTGCCCTTTAAAATAATGCCTTTTCAAAATTCCACAGCTTTAGTGGTATGTTTTACAGGCCTTGATGATCTGTAAGTGGTAAAGGAAAAATGTATGGACTGAGTGTTTTCTAGAAGACTCTCCCATTCCTTGGAAAACCTTCCATGTACTGCTATTCTCTGTCTCACATAAATAAATGAACCTCTGCTATAGCCACTGGTCGTGGCTATCTTGTAGCAACAAAAAAGTGGATTAAATACATATGTAACACATTATGAACAACATTGAAAGGAATTTCAAGGACCCTCCAATCTTCTTGGCCCCTGTAAAATCTTGCAGTTGTTTCTTACTGTCTTTGCTATTTCTTTAGACATCCCCAAAGCACTGAAAATTATCCTTTGCATCAGTGGCATATGTAATAGTGACATCATTGAGGTACTAAGGTGATTGCCTCTTTTGGGAGGAAGAAGTCTTGCACTCTACAGAGCTGATGCTTCCAACAAATATGACCTCGATTGAGAATTCCAAGGATGTAGTGACTACTTCAAAAGGTTAGCAATTATCAAAGCAAATGGAAGAAAAGGGACCAGGACTAGTAGTAAAGGGAAAAAAAGGCTAATGCTGACTATATATAATTCATGGAATGGTTTTTTATTTAAAAGTAGCAACAAAAAAGCCTGTGGATCCTTCATTTATGTAATCACCAACTGCAGGTCAAACATGAACACTGTGTTAGGGCTCTCCAGAGAATCTCCAACAAGACAGATTATAGATACACATGTAGAAGAGATTTGCTATGGGAATTGGCTCATGTGATCATGGAGGCTGGGATAAGCCATGATGCAATCTGCTGTGTGCCATCTGGAGAGACAGGAAAGCTCGTGATATAATTTAGTCCAAGTTTAAAGCCCTGAAGACCAGGGGAGCTGATGATGTAACTCCCATGGGTAAGCTGAAGGCCTGAGAAGGTGTGGGGTAGGCCCCTGATGTAAGTCCCAGAGTCTGAAGGCCTAAAAGCCAAATCAGATGTCAGAGGGCAGGAGAAGATGGGCATTCTAGCTCATGTAGAGTAAGAATTTGCCTTTCCTCTGCTTTTCTATTTGGGTCCTCAACATTGGGTGATGCCCATATGCCCATATCTTCTTTACTCAGTCTATAGATTCAGGTGCCAATCTCTTTTAGAAACACCCTCACAGACTTCCAGAAATCATGTCTTACCAGCTGTGTGGGCATCCCTTAGATAGGTCAAGACAACACATATAATTAACCACTATAAACACCATTCCTTAAAATCCTGATCATCAGATCCATTCCTATGAGGCTGCCATTTTTAATTTGTATCAACATTAGTGTCTCCTCTGTCATCTCCTACAACCTAGAGATTATATTGTCAACTACTTGCACTCTCTATTAACTACTCTCATCATTCTTTCCATACCTGAATTTTGTTCACATGCCCCAACCATAATCCAGTGGATTTTCCCACAATTATTAAGAATACGCCTATAATTGTTAGACTTTTCCTAATCCATTTGAGAATAAATGATTGTCATATACTAATATCTTTAATTTTATCTCTAATTGCTTAACATTATGAATCAAATGAGCTACTCTTTAGGTACACAACTGATCTTCCATGGTGACCACATGTTTCTCTAGGGGAAGATTTATGGAAACAAATCGACAAATTCCACCAAATCCTACCTTTTTTTAAAAAAAAGTCATATAACTTACAGCCACTCCATTTAGGGGACTATATTTTAATTATTTCGCTTAGAATAATTTATGTAATTTATATCAAGAGATTAAAATTGATTTGGGCAAGTAATGAAATTAAGGTTTTCATCTCTCTGTTATTTTTGAGTATTTCAAAAGTAGGATTCTACAATGATCTTGAAATTCCTTTTCAATTTTGTTCACAATGTTTTACATATGTAACTCCACTTTTTTGTTGTTACAAGCTAGCCACAAGTCTTAGATTATTCTAATGTGAGGGGAGCTTTGATATCTTTTAATTCACTTTCTTTATGTAATTGATAACTATTATTTTCTTCCTACCAATGTCTGTTGGATAATAGCACCATGGACTTCCTTTGGTGAGCATGTGACTCAGTCTCAAGCCAAAGTGAATATGTATTATCTTGGTCAAATTTATGGGTTCAGGAGTGGATGTGAGTTCATCAGGTCAACTAAAGCTTATGAATACTAGTTCTAGGAGTTTTGCTGAAACTGTTGGGATATATGGTCTCTTCTGCTATTGTTACCCAGCAGGTAGAATATAAGCCTGGAGTTTCCAAAGGCCTCCTTTCTCTCTCCTTGAGAAGGGCCTTTCTGAGAATGAAGCCAATAGAAAGGAACACTGAGCAAAGGAATGAAGAGAGACAGTTCACTGTTAGACCCCTTAAGTACCTAGATCCAGCCTTTCCTGAGGTCATCTACCTAGATATTTTGATTATATGAGATAATTCATTTTTCCCCTTCATTTAGATTATTTTGGGGTTTCTATCACCTGTAGGCAAAATAGGTCTGGTTTATATATTCTGTTATTTATACAAAGAAGCTAAGACCCAGAAAAATAATGTGATTTGCTTCAGGTTTACAACCCTGGGTCAGAATCTAAAACTGAATCCTTCCAATCCAGAGCTCTTTCCAGTTCACACCCTTCCTCTTTAGAAGGGAACTGTTACATTCCCCATTTGGGGAGCTGACAATTTTCCATCTTGCTGTATGTTCATTTTGCATTCACTAAAGTGTATCAACTTTCTTGTGTCACACACAGAGTAAAGTTCCCAATTGTTCATGCTCTTGACACAGAAGGTAATAGATTGACAGATTCAGAAGGAATTAAAAAATGTCTTTTATTTCTGGATGTTTGTCTTGTCAGAAATAAGGTTGAGCTTTGATAGGATGCCTTGTAAATAATTCTTAGGTGGAATATACAGAACACTCACTTTGCCAAGTCTATGGCAGCTATTATAAATTGAGAGGATGTGCTTTCTTCTACTTAAATGAATTTTTAAAAATCAAATTTTTAATCTTTCTTCTAATATGAAGACTTTGAAAATTCTCCCTTAGAAATTCCAAAGCAAAGGAATTTTGTATGACTTACTTTGATGAGAGTATGACCACTATGTTTAATGGTCTAATTCTAAATTTAGGAAAACACAAGATACTATCCTCTAGGTAAAAGGCATCTGAGGCATAATTAAGATGAGTTTTTGGTTTTTCTGCATGGTCTTATTCTTCTATGAATGTTGATTTAGTCATTTCAGGCTACCAGCAGGCCAACTCAAGAAGAAAAATATTCAGTTTGTGGTATTTCAAAAAGTTGGCCTTGACTTGGAGAGAAGTATTGCTGAGGATTCTTGCTGCTGGGTTTGTGATCTATGAATGGTTGGGAGGCATTCAGAATATTAAAGTGAATTTGTCTTTGATAATGCTTGAGTTTGTTCAAGCCAACAGCTAAGGTTGCAGTTAGAGCATTTCCTGCTGCCGTTCTGACCTTATAATATCATAATCTTCAAGGTGGTTTCAAGATGGCACTAGGGTTGAAATGAGTCAGTTGCCTCTGAATTCGCTAGGAGTGCCCATGAAAAAAGAATCACAAGAAAATGAACATACAAAACAAAAACTCTGATTTTAATTAAGAACTTCTGTTTCCCATCCCATGTGTGGTTGATGGAAGGCAAGAAATAGTATTCATTATAAGAATTTTCCCTATACATTTGTGAATAAAGCTTCTGCTATTTATTTCAAATGCCATTTGAATTCTTTTGAAGATGGGCAATTGGTTTACTAGTCACTGTTTTTAAAGCATAGCCGAGGCCATTCTACTTGGAATAGATTTGGTTTAGATAGGAGTGGTTTTATTCTTTCTGAACTAATATGGAAATTCTACCTTCTGAGGTGGATGTGACACTTGAGAGCTGGCAGTTGGCTGGTAACAGTTAACTGGGGACTCATCCAGATTAGCCAGGCTTGCAGTCATTGGCTGGGCGGACCCAGACCTAGCCGCATTGCTGATGGGTTATGTTGTCGAACTGAGAGCTACACTTAGATCAAGGTGTACTTTCACTTCCCAGATAACTCAGTCCCACAGGCAGTTTTTTGACACTTCTGTTTCTGTATTCCCACCATCTTCAGAGTTACCATTTGGAATAAAAGTACAATAGCTTTAGGATTGACCTACATCCCTTTTGAACTATTCAGAATGAGGGAGAAAAGGATGATTTCATCAATTTTAGAGTCTGAGGAGTCATGGAAACAAGTGCCCTCAGGTCTCAGTGCTTTCTTTGAGCTTACTCAGTAGGAGGGGTGGAATTAGGAGGAATATTTCATGTCATTGAACCTGGTTACTTAGGGATTAGGAATTGTTGAAGTGTGTGTGTGTGTGTGTGTGTGTGTGTGTTTTATGATATGCAGTGAAGGAATTTGGGACGTGGATACCACCAAGCCTCTTAAAATATAGCTTCATAGTTAGCATTTACTGAATGGTACTTAGCCAACCAAAACACTTATGAACAATTGCTCCTTTTCTCTGTCCTCCCCCCCCCCATTCATGTTCCCTAAAACCTTAAAACACTCTGAAAATCTATTGATTTCGTAATAACAGAGGTGGGACAGTGATGTCCATAAAGGATGGGAACCTTCTTTGCCACTGATTGCCTTGATGGATAAGCCATCTCAGAAGCTGCACTCATTTCTGAGAAGACAAGAAGCAAATGATGTCCAAAGAATTGTCTTTTATAGTTTGGCCATCTTGGGAAGGGCAGACCCTACAATGCACAGCACCAAACCTCGAACAGGACAAACAAAAGGAAATGTTTCTTAAGTCCCTGAGAGAGGACTAGTACAGATCAATTTTGCAAGACCTGACAAGGAGGCTTGCTCACTGTGACACATCATTTTCCCAGAAAAATGTTGATTCGAGAGATACTTTGGAGAGTGCAGGAGGCAGAGTCTGTGGCTTACAATGAAATCAGTTGATCATTCAGGCTCTAAAGGTTTAATGAGATCTTTAGAATGCCTTTCTTTGCTTTGGGCACAGTGTTGCTGAAAATTATCTTCAGCTGTTTGCTGATATATGCAGGTCTTTGTTAATTCTGGGTAGCTGGCATCATGGCAAATTGGGGAACAGAATTGCTCTAGTAATTTAACATTTTGGCCAACTGTTAGACACCTGCTTTCTCCCAACATTAGGATCACCTGTGTGTGTGTGTGTGTGTTTATGTTTATGCATATGTATGTCTTCTTTTCTTCTCCGTCTTCACTTTCTCTTGAAAGTTTTCTCCTTGGATGTCCAGGGAGAACTAGGACTTTGAAAGGACAAATTTGCTTGGTTTTTGACAAGGACACCTGGCAAAAATGTGAACTGTATATTTGGTAGATGTTTTAGAGTCCAACTGTAGACGAGGGAAAAGAAATATATCAGGCAGAGCTGTTCAGCAGTGGAACAGGGTATTGTAGAGGGTTGTGAGTTCTCCCGTTCCTTGGACGTTCAAACAGAAAAAGTGAAGCATAGCTGTTGACAACATAGATTTTGGAGATAGACTGCCCTGCTTGAAAACTTGGGCTTCACCCCATGACAGCTGTGTGACTTGGGCAAATTGTTCTCTTCAGGGAACTCAACCTTCTCACTGGTAAAACAGGGACAGGAATACCTACCTTACGAGGTAATCATGAATATTAAATAAAACAAAGTAAATAAGGCTCCTTCTAAAGTGACACGTATTAGGAGCCTGAATTGTAATTGTTAGGGCCACCTATTACAGATACTGTAGAAAGAGTCTGGTTTAAGCATCTTAAAGTCTTTCGTCCTGTAATGTATCTTTCTGATTTTGACTTTCATTATCCTATCTCAGGAGTTTCTTCTAAGAACCCATGGTAGTACCACGTTACTGCTTGGCTAATAAAGTTTTTTTGGGAAGAGTTAGCCACGTAAACTTTCAGAGTTAGAAAGTGTTAAGAATTAACGAGATAGTTAGAATGTGTTTTATTGTCTAGCACTTTGGAATTGATAGAAGGCTTTTACATGCAATGTTTTTTCTAACATTTCAAACATGGACAATTTGAAAGAATTGTATAGTGAGCACCCATATTCTGCCATCAATGTTTTACTATACTTACCCCATCACCTATCCATCTATTTATCCATCTATCAATTTTCGATGCATTTTAAACTAAGAGATATTAGTACATATATGCCTAAATATGTCAGTATTTATGTCATTAATTATAGTTCAATATTTGTTTACAGTACTTTTATTGAGACGAAATTTATACACAATGAAATGTATACATCTTAAGCTCACTATTCTACGACTTCTGACAAATGCATACACTTGTGTAGCCTCCACCAGTCAAGATATGGAACATTTCCTTTATGCCAGAAAGTTCCCTCCTCCCTCTTCCTAGTCATGGGATTTCCCCCTTGGGCAATCTTTGTCCTGATATTTTGTTCATCATATTTTAGTTTGGCCTGTTCTAGAACCTCATATCAATGGAAGCCTAAAGTGTGTACTCTTTGTGAAAGGATTCTGTCATTCAGCAATACTATTTCTGAGATTTATACTTTATTACTCAGTAGTATTTCATTGTATATGAATATATCCCTATTTAAAAATATTTGCTGTCGATAAACATCTGAGCTGTTTCTACTTTCTGGCTGGGATGAATAAATCCATGAAAATTCTTCTACAAGACTTTTTGTGAACATAAGCTTTCCTGTCTCTTGATTAATACCTATAATTTATAAGATTCACAGTTGCTGCACTTCCTCTTCAACAATTGGAGTTATTTGTCTTTTTATTTTTAGCTATTCTGGTAGATGTGTAGTAGTATCTCATTATGGTGTAATATGAATTTCCATTGAATGATAATATTAAATACTTTTTAATGTGCATATTGGCCATGTTATATCTTTTTTCCCCCCAAAGTGTCTGTTAAAGACTTTTGTCCAGTTTTTGAGTTGGGTTGTCTTTTATTACTGAGTTAGGGAATTTTCTCATGTATCTTCAATCCCAATTCTCTGTCAGGTGTTTTGTGAGTATTTCCCGTTCTGTAACTTGTCTATTTACTTGAGGGTGTCTTTCGATAAGCACAAACGTATAATTTTGATGAAGTCTAATATATCACTCTTTTATGGTAATTACTTTCTGTGTACTGTCGAAGAAACATTTCCTACCTCCAAGTGGTAGTTCTATTTCCTTTTAGAAGCTTTCTAATTTTAGCATTCACATTTAGGTCTATAATCCAGCTCAACTAAATTTTTGTGTATGGTGTGAGGTAGAGGTCAACATTTATTTATTCCATACGAATATCTAGTTCTTCTAATATCATATGTTGTAAAGATTTTGATTTCCTCATGGATTTCTTTAGTGCCTTTGAAAAGAATCAGATGATCCTATATGTGCAAGTTATTTTGTTCTGACCATTTTGTCACCTGTTAGGTCAATACCATACTGTCCTGTACCTCTATAGAAAGCTTGCATCAAGCAGCACTTGTATTCCAACTTTATTCTTCTTTCCAAGGTTGCTTTTGCTATCCTAGCTCATTGAAGTTTCTATGTCAATTTTAAAATTAGCTTGCCAATTTCTGTAAAAAAAAAAAAAAAAAAAAAAAACCTCGTGGAATTATGATTATGATTGCATTGGTTTTGTAGATTATTTTGTGGAGAATTGACATCTAAGCAATTTTGAATATCCTAATCCGTAAGTATGATATATCTCTCCATTTATTAAGGTTTTTTTTTTTTTTTTAATTTACTCTCAGCAAAGTTTTGTAGTCTTCCTAGCAGTTAAGTCTTAAAGGTCTGTTAAATTTATTCCTTAGTATGTATGTTGTATTTTTTGATGCCTCTATAAATGAAATTGTTCTTTTAATTTCCATTTGATGCCACTAGTATATAAAAATATAATTGACTTTAAATATTGACCTTATATTCTGCAACCTTGCTAAATTTACTTATTATTTATAGTAGTTGGAAATTCCTTAGAATTTTCATGACAGCAATCATGTGTAATCTGTGAATAAAGAGAGCTGACCTCTTCTTTTATGGTCTTTTTCTTGCCTTATTGCACCAATAGGACATCCAGTAAAATGTTGAATAAATGTGTCAAGAATAGATATCCTTACTTTGTTCTAAGATTCAAGAAGAAAACCTTCATCCTTAGCTCTAGGTTTTTCACAGTTGCTTTTTATGCGATTTAGGAAGTTCTTTTATATTTCTAATATTCCTAAGTGTTGAGATGCTGTGTTATGAATGGACCTTAAATTTTGTCAAATGTTATCCCCTTACCTTTTGAGATGATTATTTGGATTCTCACCCTTTTTTCTATTTATATGGTGAATTACATGATTGGGTTTTGAATGTTAAACCTACCAAGTGTTTCTGGGGCAAATCCTCCTGGGTAATGATCCAGTTCTGTTTGCATATATTTCCAGAGTTGATTTGAAAGTAAATTATTGAATATTTTTGTGTTCATAAATAATTTTTCTCATTCTAAAAACTCCTTTAAAATAATTGAATGGTTAAAAATAATAACAACATGTCATGAAGTTTATGATAATGCAGAATTAAAATAGATGACAATGGTTCAAAGGATAGAGTGTATTTTTTATAGTTTTATAGCAGTCATACATTTTACCTGACATAATTTGAAGTAAAATTAAGATATATTAAAGATGCATATTATGAAACATAGCATAACCATTGAAACATAAAACAGAGGTAAAGCCAGTTAGCCAATGGAGAAAGACAGAACTATATGAAATACTCAGTTAACCCAAAAGAAGGCAGTTAAGATAGGAAAAAAGGAACCAAAAACCAGAAGGGTAAAATAAAACACAAATAACAAGATAATAGATTTAAGCCCAATAATATTGATAATTATATTAAATGTACATAGTTGGAACATTCCATTTAAAAGACAGAGCTACTCAGACTTGATAGAAAAGACCCAGCCGTATGCCACAGGAAACCCACTTGACCCCCATGATACTCTCTTACAGTCTTTACTTTAAACAGTCATAAGTATTTAAAGAAAGGAGGAGAAAAGTTAATTTCTTTTGATTAAGTTTCTTTGATTAAGTTAAGGAAGTTTCCAAATTGAATGAAACATATGACTTTTTTTTCCTTTTATGCTTACTGTTCCCTGTGTCTTGTTACACATATGCCTATCACCCAGGTATTAGAACAGAAGCCACATTTTCTGACGATAAGTCCAGTGATACTGTCACTATGCCATGGGGGAAATTGTGCATATCGGAGTGCTCTGTTCACTATCAAGCACCACACAAATGAACATAAGATGTAGTTCTTTTTAGGAATCCCTGGAATGTAGCCATTTCAGGAGGTACCTTCCAGTCGGTGGCCACCAGGAGGTTAGGAGTGGTGCCCTCAGCACCTGGACATTCCTGCTTTGGGAGATTTCTAATCCAGGTGTCTGGCTTCCGTGAGTGCCTGCAGCCTTTTTTCGCCTGCCAGGGCAGGGTCTGCAACAGCAGGTGCTGAAAGATGACCATGTCACTGTCTCTCCATCCTAGTCCTGTTCCCCAGAGTCTCTGCCATTTCGTCAAACACATGGTGAAATGTTGTGTGTGCATAAATGTGTAAGGCACAAGTTTGGGTTAGTGCGCCCTCCTGTATCAGAGGAGTGAACATTAGCTAGACCTGCAAGCGGGAGATTGGGAGAAGGTAAATGGAGAACAGCCTTCAGTGTACACAGTTCTTATAAGACACTTTGGCTACAGTGTGGATTGGGGGTATCACTGTCTGGTTTTCTAAATTACAGTTTACCAGAGAAATGAGTTTCGGCCCCCCCCCCAACTTAGATGTATCCTTTTTTCAAATGAAATTTTATATAAAACATTAATAGATAAAATCTGACCTGCTCTGTAAAAGCAAGTAAGTGGCTTAGAGATCTACTCCTTATGCTGTGTGGAAGCCTTCCTCATAGTCTGAAAGGTTAGCAAAGATTATTTATTGTCAAGATTGGGAAAGAAATCTAGTTAAACCTACGACTGTGCTGTGTTCATTTAGCCGGATCAGCCACTGTAAAACAAGGATTATATTCCTAGAAACATAACAGAAAAGATTGATCAATTTACCTACATAAAAGTTGAAAATTGTGTGATGGTGAAAAAAAGAATAACAATCTAAGACACGGATTTTCAATCTATAAGACAAATGACTAACTCCCTTAGGTCACTAAGTATTCATACAAATCAGTAATTAAGTGATGGGGAATCTTAAAAAAATAAGGCAAAGCACATTCAAGAAATTTTGTAGAAAAAACAACTGCAAATAGTAAAAAAAAAAAAAACTAAATCATGAAATGAAGCTCAACTTCATTCATAGTTAAGAAAATGCACATTAAAGCAATGAGATACTATTCCCCTTCCTTCCCATCAGATGGGGAAAAAATTACTGTTTAATGGTATCCAGATGTTAAAAAACAACAATATTTAGTGGTGAGAGGGTAGATATTGGGAACCCTCATACTTGGTTGTTGGGAGAAAAGGGGTGTGACCTTTCAGGAGGGAAATTGAGCAATATCTATGAAGCTACAAATGACCTGGAAGTCCCTTTGTTAAGAATTTATTCTGTGGATATGCTTGCAAAAACAGTGCGGAGATCTATCTTTTGGAAGATAGATCCTTTCTTCTATACTACAGACGTTCTCTCCTATGTTGGAGGGAGAATTCCCTTGTTTTTGCTCTCTCATTCACGCCTGATGGGGGTGGAGTGACCTGTTTTGAGAGTTTGGAAGCAGAGACAGACATAGGTAGTTCTGCCTCATCCCTGTTCCCTTCTTTTGGAAGCTGCCTGCCTGTAGGAAGCTCACATTCCGCTCTGCCTCTCCATCTTGTAGTTCTGGGGTGTGTGTGTGTGTGTGTGTGTGTGTGTGTGTGTGTGTGTGTAGGGGAGTAACTCTAGCTAGGTGGATAAATCTTCTAATTCTGGGTTAAATTATTGGAAAGTTCTGCTGCAGACTGTTTTAAGCCATATTCTCCAATACCAGTTTTATAGTGATGAAAGCAGCATCTTGGCCTCTGTATGCCTTAGTCTTTATTGTCTCTCTCTTATTCAATTGAGAACTAGCTTGGGACAGAAGGGATAAGCCTTGAGAGATGTAAAAGGAATGGAACTCCAGGGATGAAAGGAACCCTTAAGGTTTTTACCTTGGCAGGTTGATGTGGCCTTATCCTGGGTAATGGGCTACTTTTCTAGAGTTCTGCCCTGTTTTTAAGGGCTGCAAGTGGAATCCATAGATTGTTTTTTGTTGTTGTTGTTTGTTTGTTTGTTTGTTTTGGAATCCACAGGTTTTAAGACTTTTTTCACATGGCGTTTTGACTTTAGCAAGATGAACCAGCTTGTGGCATCTTTGTCCACTAGCTAGTGGTTGTTTTTATGGGGGCTACGCCAGCCTTCCAGAAGCGCTCCTGGGTGTAGGGAAGACGGGCCTCAGCAGATGTGCCAGCTGCAACAAGCACACACGCCCCTACACCACAGTCCCCCAGCAAGCTAGTTTTGCATGAGAGGGATCATTTTTGCAATAAATCTTGACTCTCCTACAGCCAATATCAATTGAGCACCTGTGTGGATACTGGGGATCCTGAAGGAACTGTAGGGTACGAATACTTTGGTCTTGGTTGCTCTGCAGATAATAAATGAACACGCACCCACCAGAAACCCTGGTTCATTCAGTTATTTACGTGTCTGAGGTGGAAGCAGAAATAAGGTCTAATCTCTAGCAGAGGATCTTCTCTCTGATCAGGGTACTCTTTCTTCTCCCGTTATCTATGCCTGTGCCTCGTCAGAGCACATCAAGATAAGACAAGGCTACCATCATTCTTGTGTCCGTGCTGTTGCTCTGTGTGCGTAACCATCCTGCCAGAGTGGCCTTCTCCACCTCACCCTGTCCAGACTTCTCATCGTCTTCCAGGCCCAGCTCATGTCCTCTCTCTTCCTTGAAGCCATTCTTTTTTTTTTTTTTTTTTTAAGATTTTATTTATTCATTTGATGGAGAGAGAGAGTGAGCACAAGCAGTGTGAGCAGCAGGCAGAGGGAGAGGGAGAAGCAAATTCCCCGCTGAGCAGAGAGCCTGACTCAGGGCTTGATCCTAAGACCCTGGGATCATGACCTGAGCCGAAGGCAGACGCTTAACCGACTGAGCCACCCAGGCGCTCCTCCTCTAAGCCATTCTTGACTGCCAACACTCGTCATCTTGCTTCTATGAGCGTAGAACTTTATAACAATGAGTCTTGTATTGTTCACTAATGTTTCTCATGCATTTGCTTTAATTTATTACAGACCAAAAACACTGTTGGGACAGGATTTTACTTGTACTTCTTACCCTCCTCTCCTGCTAACAAATCAGTGTTCTACTGCTCAGAAGTACTCTAGGATTACTGGGTGGTGTATAATTTTATAATTACCAGGTTATGAATCAGTGATATTAATTAATATTTGAAAAGTAAAATTTTAATTTCACTAACCCTCACCAAGAACTATTTTTTATTTTCCTTAACAGTATTACCTTTCTTTGGTTGCCAGTCTCATTGCAGAGTTTCATTGTGTAGCATTCTGAATTCTACTTTTCCCACACTCCCATATCATCGTGAATAGCTCCATATATCTGTATCATCTTCAAAATTATTATTTTTGTTGGTTGCCTAATTTTCTGGTTTGTTAATAGGCCATTATTACAGTGCCATTTTCTTACTGTCAGGCATAAAGATTATTTTCGGCTTCTTGCCACAATGTACAATTAACATTTTCAAATGTGCAGCTCTTTGGTTTTGTTATATTTTGGAGATAAATTCCCAGGTTGTTGTCCGATTGATAATAGGTGCTCAATAAATGCATGCCATTGATTTTGTCCCCATTGATTTTGTTACCCCAGATTTGGGTAACTTTATGGCCTGAGTCAATATAAAAGTTCCTTGTTTTTCTTTGGTTAACAAGGTCTACTGAAAAAAAAAATGCCTTTGTATGCACAAAGGCATTTTCTGATAGTGCTTACAAAGGCATTTTTTCCCCCTAAGCTCCAATGTCTAGCTTCTTTGGGAAATGTGGAGGCACTGGGATCCGTCTGCCAGGATGTATGTTTTTCCCTTTGGAACCTCAGAACATCAGATGTAACAGCAATAAAACCACCCACATTTGGACTGCAAGGATGAAACCTTCATGCAGAAAATCTTGTAATCCAAAATGGCATTGTCCCTGCACCCATGGCGAGCATAGCAGCATGTCCAGGGAAACAGGTCTTGGTCCCTCATGTGCCTTCATCTGCTGTTCAGATTCTGCTGTCCATTCAAAAAGGCAGAAAATTATGTTGGAATTTATCATGGCTTACTAGCCTACCCTCCTTTACAAAAATAATCACAAACTATAAAACATGCAAGGACTGAAACAGAGTGTATGACACTCATATAAAGATGGTTGTGATTTAAGAGACAGGAAATGTAATTATGTGCTGCTGAAGTTCTTGTCCTTGCTTATGCAAGGGCACAGTCAACATAAAGTTGCCATACTCTAGGGAGTACAGGGTGTTGCTGTAACTTGTTGAAGAGGTCTCATGCATCAAACTTGAAAACCCCCTTTCCTGACATGCGCTTTGTGAACTGCCACAGATGCATTTCTGTTTATTTCAGGTGTATGTCACTGACTCAATGAGTAAATGAGTATGAGCCAGAGGTGTCCATCTCCAAAACTCATGCAGAGTAAGAGGGTATCTGTGTCCTTTACATCCAGGAATTCGAGGTAATGTCTCCTTCCCATTTTGTTCTGTTATGAATCCACCTCCATATTCAGCGACTTCTGGACTAAATGGGAAAGATAACCACCGCCCACGTTTGTGATGTAATTAGTGAGGGAAAGGATGAGGGCAGAGACATACCAAGCACACATAAGTAGATGCACCACCCAGTTTCCAGAGTGAGCATGACGCCACAACTGCTGTTGGCTATTTTTATTTTGCTTTATTAAGCCTTCTGCATTCTCCTCTTCTCTCTCTGGTCTTTCAGATAGTCAAGGTTCCTTGCCTGCTATGGTAATCTAAATATTATTTCTGAAGGACAAAGCTTGTGGGGGTCCTACTTAGGTGTAGTTTGAGTGAGTCTGCCCTTAACATTAGCAGAGTAAATTACGAGGTGATTTAGGGTATCCTCTGGGCTCAAAATCCTTGTGGCCCTTACTGTGTAGCAACAATATTTGCTATAATTGTTAGGGTTAGTCACCCCAGCCAACCTCATGACCTCCTTTTTTGCATAAGATATGTAGTTTCCAAACATCCATACTGAGACTCAGCTTTCATTTAGTGGCAGTATTTTCTGTGCCCCGGTAGAGATGTCCCTCCCATGGTGTTAAAGCTGTGGCCCAGTGGAGTGCTGAGTGTGGGATCAAGCTGCAGACATTTTGAATGTGGACCATTAAATGTGTCATCAAGAGGTACCATCCACACTTTCACTGCTTGGTTCTCAGAGGTGTTATTTTGCTTGTCGGTAAAAGACACAATAGCTTGGCCATGAGTTCAGATATATACATATGTTACAAGACATCACTCTAACTTTAGAAGATATTTCTCCCAGCTAGGACTCGATCCACATTCAGTGACTATTTTCATATCCTTCAGTATCAGCTACTTTTAGATAATGAGGTACGTGATAAGATCTCTGGCTTTGCACAGGGTTTAGGATGGAGAGCCTGGTTGTCATAAAAGATTCCTTTAAAGAGTTTACAGCTGAGTTGAGAGTTAAGCCATGGGAAGACATTTGCCAGATGAAGGGAGGAAGGGTCAAGAGTGTTTTAGGCAGAGGGAATAGAATAGGCAAAGAACTTGTGGTGAGAGAAAGGGTAGTGTATCTGAGAAATCTCTAAGTGGATAATAGTAGAGTGAAGCACAGAGATTGAACAAAAGAGAAGTAAGAAATGAGAGTGGAGGTAGAGGCAGAGGCCAAAGCATTCAGAGCCTTAAGAATTATGTTACGTATTTTTGCCATTTACCCTGAGAATGATAGGGAGCTATAAAAAAATGTTCTGTGTGTGTGCATGTGCACACAGAAGGGGAAATGGTTTGACATCAACAAATTTGCTCTGGAGAATGTTCATTGTTCCTATGGCAAGGAGAACACATTGTAAGGGCACCAACAAGGATATAGGGAGACTAGTTGGGGGGGCCCAACGATCGTATGAGAAAAACCAGTGTGAGATGGGTGGCAACAAAGACTGGGATGAGTGTTCTCTGGAATACTCTGAGATTCAGGAATTCTCTGGAATTCATGGGATTTTCAGAATATAATTGATAACATGGAAATAGATGCAGTTACCCAAGGACCGAGAATAGAGTGAGGACCAAAGGGCTAAGTTTGGGACCTGTGAGTCTTGAAGAGTTGATAGTGAAATGAAGGAGGATAAACCTGGAACAGACGCTGATAAAGAGATCATAGACAGGTTGGAGAGACTTCTATTGTGGAAGCCAAGGGACAGAAGTGTTTTAAGTGCTGGGTGTGGTCAACAGTGTGAAATGCCAGTGAGAGAAGGAAGATGCACGCTGAAGAATGCCCCTTGGATTTAGCGTCAGAGGGGCACTGGCGATCCTCAGCAAGAGCTGTTTTGGGGCATGGATGCAAGTGGAAGAAAGAGTGGGACGTGAGGAAGTAGAAACAAAGGAACAAATTATTTGAGGAAGTCTGTGAGGAGGAAGAGGAAGAAGGAGATTAGTTGCTGGTGGGAGGTGGTGTGGGTTAGTGGATAGAGGTGCTGTTTTAATGGGAGACTTCTGTGAGAACGCGTACGTTGAAATAATGGAAGGATAGGAGTTAAATAAGGAGGGGCTGAACAGCTCTATTGTGACAGGTGCCTTAGGTGTGGGAGTACTGGGTAGCGGAAAACTAAGGCATTTCCATTTGCTGGCTTCTAATTTCTTAAAAGTGGAGGTTATCTGCTGAGAGTGAAGACAAATGGGGAGAAGATGGGAGATTTGAGAGGAGTTTTGAAATTGCTGTTAGGGAGGGTGGAAGAGTGAGATGATCCTAAAAGGAAAAAAGGAAACAGCAGGAGCGTTGGGCATCTGAACAGGTAGGGTGAGGGGCAGATTATGGGGGATCCAGAGCTAAGTTCAAATGTATGTATGTAGGTTTGCGATTCTCACAATGTGTCTAGCAGGTCTTATGTTAAATACTGAAGATGTGAATACATATTTTGCTAAAAAAAAAAAAAATGGGGAAAAAAACCTTAAGGAATTCTGCCTGTTGTCTCTCTCATGGGGAAATTCAGTGTACTTGATTGTGCTGTGTGGTCTGTGAAAATCTTGAAGTGAGTGAGTGAACTTGCTAAACTTTGCTTAAACCAACTCCCCCCCAGGAGAGGTCTTCAGGATCTGGCTTATGCCTGGTGACCTTGCCACTTACCCATCTCCCAGCCCGCTGCCTCCCCATTCTCCTGGACTACTCACATTTCTTTAAAATCCCAACCATTCTTTTCTCAAGTTCTTTGCCCAGAATGGTCCCTTAGCCTGGAACATCCTTTTTGCCATCCACTTTCATACAGCTGTCTTGGGATAGAAATCTCTTAGGCGAGGGCGCCTGGGTGGCGAGGGCGCCTGGGTGGCTCAGACGATTAAGCATCTGCCTTTGGCTCAGGTCATGATCCTGGGGTCCTGGGGTTGTGTCCCTTGGGCTCCCTGCTCCGCAGGAGTCTGCTTCTCCCTCTGCCCCTCCCCCCCAACTCATTCGCGCAATCTCACCCTCCCCCCTCAATCTTGCTCTTGCATTTGCTCTTGTTCTTGCTCTCTCAAATAAATAAAATCTTAAAAAAAAAAAATCTTAGGCTGGAAATCGTTCCTCGAATTGCCCAAGCCTTGTGTCCCCTGTGTGTATTTAATCTGTGCTCCTGCTCGCAGGTCCTAGCATCCTAACTCCCTGTGTGCTTGTAGTCTCCCTCACTGGACTGTTAGCAACTCGAGGCAAGGAGATTTGCTTTCTTGAGCATGTCTCCCCAGCACTGAGCACAGGATTCATACATTGTACACACTCTGTGAGTGGCTGGGGGGGCCAGGGGTCCTTCCGCTCACGTCGGGCAGGGGAGGGGAAGCGCATGATTGCTAGCGGTGCTCATCAGGGCGGTCGGGCCCAGCATGAGGTCGCCGAATCAGCAGGCTGCGTGCTGGTGCTGGAGCCTTGCGTTTCTACAGTTGGTTTCTGCCGTTGTTACCCTACATACAGTTACATACATGCCTGTCCCCGCACGTGCGTCCCAGAATGTATGCAGATGTCTGCACACACAGATGTGCCCACAATTTGTATTCTCTCCTTCCTCTGCTTTGACTTCTATCTCCTCCGTCTGCCCCAGATTCCTTATGGAGTTATGGCTGTTTTCAGACTCTTCGTATTCATCTTGATCTCTTTCCCTCCCCCTCTAACATTTCCCAGATTCATTCCTCTGGGTCTTTCACCCTTTCATTTTGTCTTTTATTTCTGCTGCTTCTTGCCAGGCTGCTTAAAGCGCCTCCCACCAGACTTTGAATAGGAGTTCTGAGGATCGCTTTGGCGGTGCAGATGTTCTGCAATGGCAGTGCTCGGTGCTTTTTTTTTTTTTTTTTTTTTTTTTTTCCTACAGGGACTAGATGCATACAGTGTTTCACTGCTCATTCTTTGGAATAGTACTGCACAGGCAAAATGTTAATCAATTATAGCAGCAGAACTAATTAAAAGGCATGCATTATACATCTTGTGGACACATTCTTCATTAGCATAGATTCTCAGCATTACACATTCATGTCAGAGGGAATTAAAAGGAGAAACTTGAAAATAAAAAGATGTACATACAGAGAACAAGACACCGTGGTTTTCCCAAGACTTGTGCTCAGTATATGTCCTTGTGGATTCAGAAGTCCCTTTAATTTTGCATGTGATTTTAAAAGAAAAGTACTGAGTTCTGTTTTGACATACTTCAAAAATCCAGTGATCCTTAAGATAATCAAGTTAATCCCACTTTTACCGCCTCAAAAGCTTAAATAATATTCAGTGAACAGGATTCTAGAAATGGAAACAAGCTTTTTTTTTTTTTTAAAGATTTATTTTATTTATTTGACAGAGAGACAGCCAGCAAGAGAGGGAACACAAGCAGGGGTAGTGGGAGAGGAAGAAGCAGGCTCATAGCGGAAAAGCCTGATGTGGGGCTCGATCCCAGAACAACGGGATCACTCCCTGAGCCAAAGGCAGACGCTTAACGACCGAACCACCCAGGCGCCCCTGTGAACAAGCTTTTAATTTAGCTCTTTGTTAATATTTCCTAGTAGATGTTCGATTATAAATAGCTCGAGAACTAGACTCATATTTGCAATGCTGTTGTTTTCAGTTCAGGTCTGACTCCAGAGGCCAGCTTGGTCCGTAGCGGGACAGGCTGAGGGTCACCAGGCAGCTTAGAATTTCCCTGTAGTCCCACCTGGTTATTTGACGTCTTCTTTAGGAGGCTACATTGATGTAGGCTTTTTGTGACAGTTGGGGCTTCACACTGCTGGGGTGTGTCATCGTCTGTGCTGGCAGAGTTCTCGCACATTAGTGGTGCTCGGAAGTTGCTCCGTGCACTTCTTCACGTGGAACCCAATCTGAGAGGAGTGGAAGTGGTAATGCAAAGATGACCAGGCATCCCAAGGCTTTTCATTTGAGTTGCTGTGCCAGGTAATGTAATGATTGGATTCTGCTTTTAACTACGAATATTCATATCACTTCTTAGTTTCTTGCTTCGTTCCAAAACAGGATTCAGGAGCTTGAAATACCCGGTTGCCTACACTGTCACAAGAGCTGTTCAACTGTCTGCCTGCTCACACTGTTGGCCTGTAACTTATTCTCCACTCAGTGGTCCAAATGTGATTTGGGAAATGTGAGTTGGATCCTGTTGTACCCCTTTGTAAAACCTTCAAATGCCTCCCATGGTTTAGACCAAAAGTCGAAGTCCTCTAAATGGTCTAGCAGGCCCCACTGGATTTGGCCCCTTCTGCAATCTCAATTTCTTCCTCTGTCTTTTCGACTTTGCTCTAATCATACTGGCATTTCTTTGTTCCCGGAGCATGTCCAACTCACTTCCTGCTCAGGACCTTTGCACATGCTCTTCCTTTTCTCTGCAGTCACTTGCCTCAGATGTAAGCACGGTGTGATCAGTTCCCCCAGTGTGTCCTCAGAAGGGACTTCTCTGACTGCCCTAGTTAGGACACCAGGTAGCACTTGTGGCGACCTGTTATTATATTGTATGCTTGACCGTTTTCTCTCTAAATTCAAGCTCCTTATGCTTAGAGGTTTTATCTGTCTGGTTCAGGGTGTTTATAGCACCAGTCTGAAGAGTGCCTGGTACATTAAAAGTATTCACTGTGTGATTACTGAGGAAACGAATGAGTGAATCTTCTTGCCTGCAGTCAAATGAATACTGGCATTTGGCTTTAGCCAGTTACCACACTCAAAAGAAACTGTTGGGTCTGTGCCTCTTAATGCAAAAGCTTGAGAGGAAATTACACCAGACAATAAAAAAATATCGTAAACAAAGCATCTGGTAGTATTGTACGATGATGTGGGGTCAGGTGGAATCTAAGTGTATTTGACAGAAAAGGACAGAGTGACAGCCTTTGTTAGAGATGCTTTCATCAAAACCTAGAGTATTTCATGAGGTTTCAGGGAAAAGAGTCCTCTTCTACCCTACCGTTCAAACCCTACCCCAGCTCCTCTCTCGTATCACTGCCTAGCAAAAGCCTCAGAAAGTTGCATTAATTTCTGACTCAATGATTCTAGTCCAGATAATTTAGATTAAAGAAATAATTATGAACATGAGTAAAGATTTATCTCCAAAGACCTCTAATACACAGTCATTTATAATAGGAAAAAAATTGGAAGAGACCTACCCTACAACAGGTATTTATACCTGTTGATGAATTATAGTACAATTAGTGGAATTCTGTGCAGCTACTTATGATGGAAAGAGATTCACAATAAAATGCTCAGTCCCTTAAGCATCTGCCTTCATCTCAGGTTATGATCTCAGGGTCCTGGGATCGAGCCCCACACGGGGCTCCCTGCTTGGTGGGGAGTCTGCTTCTCCCTCTGCCTCCCCTCTGCTCATAATCTCTCTCTCTCTCTCTCATTCTCAAATAAATAAATAAAATCTTTAAAAAAAAGTAAAGGTAAAATTTAAAAATGCTGAGTGAAAAAAGTTTATGAAAACAAGAGACCTCCATTAAAAATCTATATGTACTATATAGAAAAATTGGTTTATGCTTATGTTGATTTAACCACATAAATGTTAACAGTGTATTATCTCAGTTTGAGTTATTGAAAATTTTAAGTTTTCTATTTTCTGTTTTTTAATGGTCCTATAATGGGCATTTATTATTTGTGCAATTAAAAATACACACCTATAACCCCCACAAGAATTGAATGATTTGTTAAAAAGCTTCACGCAGGTAAGCTCCTACTCCTTCTTGTCTATGAATATGCTTCTGAGTGATAGGTCCTGTCTTCTAAGGTTATGTACCCATTTACTGAGCACCTACTATATGCCAAACTCCCTATCAGGCTATCCCTCCAGCATGGGGATGTTAACTTCCAACAGTCCTTCACCACCTTTGTAAGAATTTCCCTGGGACAGAGGAGAGACCTTTCACATATCACTTTATCTCTTTTTTTCTTGAAGATATTTCTGAAGTGGGGAGGGTCTATATTAGCCTGATCCCCAGGCTTTTCATTTTGAGACAGTCCACTCTCAGGAGAGCAACTCCTTGAAAGTGAACTTGAACCTGTGGCCTGCAGCAGTTTTTGCTGAGGCCCTCCTCTCTCTCTGGGTCAGTGGACTGAATGCCTGGCCCAGCTGCCCGTGACAGAGCGGACACACGTTGTTTTCCACCTTCCAAGGTGGACAAAGGTGGCAATAAAAGCCAGTGCACTGAAAGACTTCCAGACAGACCAGAAGCTGACAGGATGTCTCCTTTTCCAGGTGTCTGTTTAATGCAGAGCCTTGGCATCTACCCGCCACAGAGGAGGTTCTCAGTAACCACGCGAGTGAATGATTTACAAAGCTCCCTTGTTCCTCATCTCACTGGACGCATTCACGAGTGCAGAGTCCTTTCTCTGAATGTGTGACAATAGAAGGAATTTGCGAACAATACTATGCACGCAGTAACTCCAACAAATGAAGGTAGGTTATAGCAAAGAGACCGAGGCGAGGTGGCACGCCATGAGCCCGCACTGCACTGCAAAGATTGCAGAAGCATGCACGGGCAGTTGGCCTTGTCCCTGGTTGACATGCGGGCATTTAATTGGAAACCTAAATAATATATTAAGGTTTCTGTGTTGGAATCACTCTGTGTCATTCTGCTGATCTGTCCCTGAATGAGATGAATTTCCAGCGGCATGCTTACAATGCTTTATTCAACACTAGCAGGCAACCACTGTTAATGATCTTGCCTGGTACTTGGAAGATGGTTCTCATCCTCCTGGGGTCGGTGGTTGTGATGTGTGGGTCAGAGTTGCCGCAAAGTGTCCATCTGCATCATTAACCTCTCTCTCTCTCCTTCCCCCAATTAGCAGAAGTTTCCAGCCTTACACAACACCCGGTGTTCCCAAATGAGGCAAGCATGCTTCAGTGTTTCATTTATGCCAAGATTTATCTTCCTTCCATTAAAAAATTGAAGTTCTGTACAACAGACAAAGATGATTTCCTATAAAAAGCAGATGGGGTTTCCTGTACCTGTGGACGGCACAACCTACTTTTTATTTTATTTCTGTTCTTCCCTCTTTTCCTTTCTTTCCCTTTCCTTCCCTCCCCCTTGCCTTTCCTTTGCCTTTCCGTTGCGTAACCAATATCCCAAACTAGGTAATAAAAAGAGACTTTATTAACATGAGGGCAGAAGCTGTTTGAAGGTGAGAAGCAACAGTATTTTTCCCTGTTGTGGCTGTGATCACTAACATGGGATGGTAACTTCAGAGGAACCAAAATGCCCCTTTGCCTGTTAAGACAGTCAGTCAAGCTTTTAGAAGCAGGCAGCAAAGAGTACGCTGTACTATCATTTCAATTAATTCCAAATTCCAGTAGCATTTTCAGAGCATCTCTGGTTAGATCCACATTAGTAGGAGGAGAGTTCACCTGGATGGATGTTGTTGCGTAGAACATCGGGGGAATGAATAAGGGATCCAACCCAGGGTGGCTACAGGGGGTGCGGGGCGCAACAGTAAAAGGAAACAAATCTCAGCGGAGAAGGGGAGCTCGGGAAGCTGAATGTCATGTGTACAGCAGCAATGATCCTCAGAGGCCTCCTTGTGAGATGACCAAAGTTTTGTTCTACTTAGGAGAGTTTCAGAGTTGGGGGCAGCGTGGCAGAGTTTCCACTGAAGATGGATTTTGGAATTGGCATCAGGTGAAAATCCTATGAAACAAGAGAGGGCCCACCTCTAGGACATCGGGGAAGATGAATGAGCTCAAGTTCCAGGTAATTGGTGGGCACCAGGTAATTGGTATCCAGTATTTCCTGTCGTTTTTGGCTCTGCAGATTTCTCAGAGGACCATATTGACTGGGCTGAGAGTAACTTTCTTTAAGAAAATGAACTTTTAAAGGTTCAGCTCCCATAATGATCAATACAGAGCATTTTCTCAGAACCCGTTCCTGAGGTCCTGACTGAGACGGTAGCTTGTTTCTGCTTTGGGAGCTGTTTTGGTGCCACGTCACAAGAGGCCCTGAAATACATAATGGGGAGAAGAAGTAGGAAGAAAAGATGGAAGGAGCTGGAGGAGCAGAAGGGAGTTACGGTGGTAGCAGTAAAACATTTTAAATTGCTATTTTAAAACCTAGCTCATCACTTGGGAAAGCCCAAAAGGAATGAAACTATGATAATAGCTGTGCTTTTGAAAGATAGGAACGTAAGATTTTTTTCTTCAACCTCTTTATTTTCCCACTTTTCTACAGTGAGCATGTATATATTACTTTTATAATTAGGGATAGCAAAAGAAATTGAAGAGGTTAAGATTTTTGAAAAATGGTAGTAGAACTCTGGGCGTGTTGTGAGAAATCAGAAGACACAGCAGCTCTATCTAAACTTGGGTGCTGTCGAATGAAATGTCATATGTAATTGCAGAAAATATCAACTAGGCCAGAGTCTTGAAGCGTCAGGGAGTAGTAAAGGAAGTGAAACAAGGAGAGGAATCTTTGCTAGTTGTTGAAATCCTTTTTCAATGCATCTTGGCTTGTTTATACCAACTTTCCTGACTTGCCTTCCCAATATCGTATACCGTCTCTCATGCTCATGATCAAGATGGGTGATGCGGCATTTTGATGAATATGCAGAAACCAGCTTCTGCGGACTGAATTGTGTCCCCCCCTTCTCCCTTCCCAAATTCATATGTTGAAGCCCTAACCCCCAATGTGTTTGTATTTGGAGGTAGGACTTCTAGGAGGAAATTAAAGTTAATTGAGGTCACAAGGGTGGGTCCTAATCCGATAGGATTGGTGGGCCTTATGAAAAGCGGGCAAAGAAGCTGTCTCCGTCTCTCCATGGGCACGCACCAAGGAAAGGCAGGTTACGTGAGGACACAGTGAGAAGGTAGCTGTCTGCAGCCCAAGGAGAGCGCTCTCACCACACGGACCCTGCTGCCACCTTGATCTTGGACTTCCCGGCTTCCAGAACTGTGAGAAAGCAATCTGTTGTTTAAACTACCCAATCTATGGTATTTTGTTGTGACAACCCAAGCTCAGATACCAATGTGGTTTTTGGATTTTTGGTGTGGGGGGGAGAGGGGGAGTTATTCTAAATTATTATAGAAGAATCTTGGCCCAGAGATTTTTTTTTTAAAATCAAGCTCAGTTATTTTCACCTCATTTTTTGAAGTTTCCTGACTGATAAAAATAATATATCTTGGTCATTTTCCATTACTTGGAGTAACATTTTGCACTGAGAGAAAAAAAAAAAAGAGGTGATACTACTATATATAGCTTGAAAGGTCTTTCTTCATACCTGTTTGTCTTGGGTAATTCCATTGTCAGGCTTGAATTGCAGATCCCTGAGAATGGGCTCTTCTTGATTTCTTTCAATTCTAAATCTTGAACATTTTTATTTGATTCCTTCCCAACCATATATAAAAAAAGAATTGAGCAATACCGATGAATATAGAAGGCATAGCTCCATTATAATATGATTAATAATGAAACACTATTAATGAGACATTAAAAGATGAAGAATAAATGCTACTTTAGAACATTCAAAAACCAAATACAATTTTTTTAGGAAATTATTTTATTTTTGTGTCTCAACAGATGAAATTCATAACCTTGTTTTCTGATAAGACAATTCAAACATACAAATCAATTACAACAATGTGCTTATCAGCTCCCCCCTCCCACCCCCGTATTTTAAAGCAACTGACAGTTATGAAGGACACCAGGACAATAGGGCTTAGCTAAACAATATGGCAATTAAAAATGCCCCTCTAAGAAAATAATTACAATAGTTGTTGAAAAGGATTTCTCCTTTGAGCAAAACAGACTTCATTAAAAGAATCATCATGAAATGAGAAGGATTATAGCTTCCCTTCCACTGAAAGAGAAAAGGGGATGTATGTTAAAACAATGGTACAGAAAGCTGGGGAGTCAGACTGAAAACAACAGAAAGCCCTAGGCAATAAATTTCTCCAATAAAATGCATCCCCTTGAAGATATCCATTCAAACTCTTGTATCATATTGAAATAAATGTTCCCCCACCCCCAGCACCTGGAAGTGAATAATTTTATTATCCTTTGTTAAAATTAGTTTAATAATTTTCCCAAGCCAACATCTCTCAAAGAGAGTGGGGTTTGTGATAAATCTTGAAGAGGTTGTATTAAAGAGAAACCAAGCCAATTGATGGTCAATGACATTTGAGATTCTAATTGTAAAGGGAGTTGACATAAGCTGGCAGGCCTGGGACTCCCAGAGGGAGAGGGGTTCATACTCAATGACTTTACCCAACCAACTGGAAATCCTATAGCACCTTTGTAATAGGCCCCCAATTCTACATACCATTCCCTCATGCTTTCATGGTAAGCCTCACAGCACCCTTGTGAGGTAGGTAGTGTTATGGTCCTTTTGAGAGATGGGGATGCAGAGATGTTAAGTAGCTTGCTCATAAAGAAACGTGAATCCAGTGACAGAGCCCTGGGGACCCTTACCCCAGATCCTTGTTTTTTTTTTAGTACTTAACTATTCTGACTCCCTGAGAGTGGATCATTAAAGCAGGTAGGTCCTTAAAGCCAGATTAGTACCTGGCTAGTTGGACACTAAGGCCCATTTCTAAACCACATGATTTGGGTGATAGAATGAGAAATAGGTTGTGATCACCTTGGACATCAAAGAAGGTAAAGTGGTGAAATGCAGGAATAAAGTTTGGACCACAATTTGATAATGACTTTATTCATCGATGTGCTATTAAGTTACCATGATAATGACTACTCAGTAGATGTTGCATTATTAAATGGATGGATGGATGAAAGGGGATTGTGCTTGGGTAAATGGAAAATTAAAATTTCTACATACTTTAAAACAGAAGCTGGAGAAATTTGATTTGCAATTTCTAATCAAGGATAAAAAGGCAAGAGTTGAGTAGATTCCTGAATTTCCTGTGGGCATGTATTTGAGCTAATACTGGCAGCATTTAAAAGGATATAAATATATAGACATTTAAAGTAATTTTTAATAAAGAATTTGTGTACTTATGGGTTTGGAACCTGAACTACGAAGACCAATATTAGAAGCAGCGATACATACATAAACATGATCCATTTTCCTTTGAAGTGAACTTAGCTTGTATATATCTATTTTCTCATTGCCATTCATTTGAAACACTTGTGCTATCCAGTTATCAAATGCTATTCTTAAAATACACTGGACTAAAACAATGAACTACTCTTCTCTTGACTAACCAGTTACTTTGTTTCTGTGAACTCATTTTTTTTCCTACTCCAGAAGACTCCATGTCAGAAAGAGCTTCCATATATTGAAACCTGCCCTGCATTAATTCCAGCAAACTTCTTATTCAGTGCCATGGAAGGATCTTGAGACCACTGACGCAGAGGCAACCGACCCTGCAGGTGTTGCTAAGATGGAAGAGCTCATATAAATCAAGATGGTGGAGCTGCCTGGGTAGTCACTTTGCATCGCACATTTGTTCTGGGCTGCGTGAATTCATTTCCAGGAGGATGTTTGATATACATTGAGGCTTAAGAAACTCTGGATGCCACGGTATGGATCGTGCGTGCGTGCGTGCATGCGTGTGTGTGTGTGTTTAAGGAAGTGTTTAACTTTCGTGAGAGCCCTGAATGTACATAATAGATGTAATCGATTAGTCTTCTGTCTAATAGCCCAGGGCTAAAGGAATAGATGATATGTAGTGAATTGCCTCTGTGCTATGGTACTAGCATGCTTGAGCTCAGGAAGAATAAGACCAGTGATGCTGCAGTTAGGAAAGGCTCATATAAATGCTACCTCTGCCTCAGGAGTGGGGGAGGGAAGTCTGGTAAATAAATTTATTTCCGAATGTGACAATGAAAAAAATTATTCACCGTATTCAATATAGATGTCACTTTTGCAATCACATTCAAGATTTGGGTCCTCGAGCAAAGAGGTAACCTATAGAGGAGTCTTTTGGGTTTTTATGGAGACTCTGTTTGGTTTTCATCTCTCAGACCCTGACTCCTTAGTGATTGAGTTCTGTTCTTAGTTTTCCTTATTAGAGGCCAAGTAAAACAGTGAGAGTCCTCAGATATGATACACGTTTCCCATCTGCCTTCTATTATTTCTCTAGATGGTTCTTAGTTATAGGTGTATGTATCTGGCAGGTAAAATACAAGTACTACTGAGATTTATTGACATGTCCCAACATTCTGACTTACCTGGTTCACGGTATTTTTGAATCAAACAATGCCTGTATAGCTATACCAATGGATTTCCTTCTCAGTCCACATTTTCTGATAGAAAGTTATAATTTTTGTATTTTGTTGTTTGTAAGGTTTATAAGCGTTGATGAAAAGCACCGTAGTGACCAGCCCTCGAAGCCAGTGTTTTTAGGTTTTCCACCAGTCAGCAGCAGAATTTCTAGGTGAATTTCCCTTTAGAAATTCCACTGAAGTTTCCTCCTTAACTTGACTCTATGCCATATAAATCTTCATGTCCTTGGTTTTAGTTCTAACAATGAAGTGACTAAGAAAAGAATATCAGGTTTTATAATAAACTTATCTGCCTTAAAGGGAGTCGGTAGGAACTCTAAATATTTATTTCAACTATATTAAATGACACAGAAAAATTAACAGCCAGCCCGCTGCCACAGTATGCTCAACACTGAGGAAAATGAGGGGCACACACACACACAAAACCCCCAGAAACAAACAAACAAAAACTATGATGGGCTTCCAAATTTACGAAGCAGCATGTGGCCAGAGTGTCTTCGTAAGTAGAGCCAGAAGACAGGCTGAGTGAAAGTACGTTTAGCTTTCATTTAAAAATCTGACTTAGTGATGTTACCTTCTTCCCATTGTTAAAGAACAAGGCCTGAAGTACTGGAACCGTCTTCGCCCTGATCAGTGTGTCCCAACCCGCGATGTATTCGTTGGCAGAGGGGTGTACTCAACACATTCACATCTCCCTTCGCGGATCATCTATTTTAGTCATGTGAGTTTAATAGTATAGAATGAAAGTCACATGGTCAGACATGGCACTCTTACCCAAGCAGCTCTGGCATTACTAGAGAACCTTCAGGGAGAAGGAAATCCCTCTCTGGTGGCAAGCTCTTTATTTGGCAATGAAAGAAGCCAGCAGTCTCAGAATTCGAGTGTTTGCTGCTGTGTAGAGGTGAATCCCGGGCTGTCTTGTCCTGTATCAAGACTTCCAGGTACCAGTCCTGCCAGCTCGGCGTCTCCTCCTCCACTTACTCCCTTTCCCCTGGAAGGCGTCTAACAAGCCACAGGACAGAAAGGCGGGATCACAGGGCAATAGCTCCCTGAGCACGGCTCCCTAAAGCCCATTGCCTTCAGTCCCGAAGGTGAAGAGAGCGCACCTGCACGTTCAGCAGAAAGTTTGCACAAGTGCACTTTGTACATTTTTAATTCTTTCACTCTTTAATGCTAGACAGCCTTCTCTTCCCCTTGTTACCAATCTGCCTGAAGATGAGTGCTCTTTCTTAAAATTTGTTGTGCCTTCCTCCTTATAGGATGTCTCGGATCACTGATATTGACTGAGTGAAGAGTAACTGAGAAGAACTAGATGTTATGTGTATGGCTGGTTGAACCCTTCATGCCTGAAGCCATGCCCATTACTTGGTCATGTAACCAAGTCACATGAATTTGGGATAATTTTTCAAGTGATAGAGGATTTGTCTTCACTAAAATAGATTATAGTGGGTTAATATTACCTAGATTTGGATATCCAGCAGATCAAACCATGGCCCCTCGGTAATTTTGCGAAAAAGAATAGCTTGGCCTCTGATTTCTGCTCTGAGTGGTCTCCACCTACCCTGGCATTAGAATCGGATTCCACTGGATCGGCTTCTTCCCTGACTGAAGATTATTAGATTATTCGATCTAGTAACGGTGCTAAAGATATGTAAGCAACCTCATGTTCCCCGTAAGGCTCATAGAACCTGCCTCTCTCAATAAGGAAATATTTTCTGATGTATGACTTTAATCGCCTTTTATTACATTTCATGTCTTAATAATACCCCAGTGGATTTAACTGAGATGTCAGATGCTTAAGCCCTTTACATCCGTAAAGAAAACATGTTTTCTTAACTTATTTTACATATTAATAAAATAAGTTAACCTGGTTTTACATGTTAAAAAATATGCCCACAACAATGAATCAATAATAGTCAATGAGACAGAAACCTAAACTGAGATACTTTTGTCAGTAGCACTAATTTTTTGAGACCAAAAACAATCAGGCATTTAAAAACAAAACAAAAATAAGTTCTGTAGGTTGTTAATAGCTTCCAATCATGGGATGTTCCCAGAATAAGATTTTGATTAAAAAAACATCAAAGAAAAGCACAGACACACATTCTGTTTTTTTTTTCCTTGTTCCTCCTGCTCAAGCATATCAGTCTTTAAAACAGTTACATTTTAAACACTTAAAAAATCAAACCACCCTCTCCCACATATTTATATATGTATATATAAACAATAGTTTTTAAATTATGATTTGGGGCATTCCAAACTGTATGGAAAAAAACGTAAGACAATTGATTTGCATATCAAGCAACCCTTGTGTGTAATACACCTGATTTTATAACTAAGGAGGAAAAGATTATGCTTTCTTCCAAATAGCTTCTAATCAAAGTTTGTGACTCAGTTCCCATCTCTTGCTATCACATATGTGTGTATATGAGTCAGTGCCTTGCTAAACACATCTCATTATAAATAACGTGAGAAGTTTTTTTTGCAAGTTTGAGTTAATCTGCTTAATCATTACTCGTTGATTATGTGATATTATAGACTGTACTGATTATATTGTAGTGGAGATTAGAGATATTAAAGCAATTTAGAATAGGAGGTGTGCACCAAAATGAAGAAAGTCAACATGGCAACCACATTTCTGGATTTTCTTTTTCTTTCTTTTTTTTTTTTTTTTTAGTCCTGTTGAGTAGACATAAAATCTTTGACCCATTTTCAGCATAGAAAGTTATCTTTTGAACTTGACTGGAATTAATCCAGTTAACCAATTTAATAGAATGTAAATTTGCATTTTTGTTGTCTTCTAATGGCGACTTTGCATATTAAAGGTAAAGCCTTCCTTAAAATATGCAGTACACTCTTGATTATGCCAGCTCTTTTCTCATTCTGCTAAGGCTATAAATAAAGCTTCTATTTAGGGCTGGCATTATATCAACCCACCTGCTTCTAGAAGGGAGAAAAAAATCAGAATCACTCGACCTGCAGAGTGCTGTCAGCTTGTGATTATGTGAATGGTAAGTCTTTTAAAGTGTTATGTGAGATAGGCTGGAGCTTTTTTTTTTTTTTTTTCCTTTTTTAAGCAATTTCCAGTTTAACAATTACCCTAAAATTTCTGAGTACCAATGAAAGCAGACTTATCCCTGGAGAGAGCATTCATTGATGAGGTGTGACAGCAGCAGGGAGAGATGACACTTCAGAGGAGGGCAGAGCTGGAGAATGAGGGATCATTTCAATTGTGGTCTCAGGAAAGGAGGCGGGAATGTGAGGGATACCAAAGCTTTCTGCTCTGTGGGCTCTCAGGGGACTGCGTAGTCCCCACTCTCTTCCTCCTTCCCATTCAGGATCTTCTCCAGGAAGATGGGGGCGGGGGAGGGAAAAGTGGTATTAAACACCTTGGCCAACTGAGACGGGTGCTCTGAGGCACATGCAAGTGTGTCTTGATCAGATTCTCGTATTTTGAAAGAGGAACAACAGCTCCAGGCCCGTTTTAGAAAAATAAACCTTTTACAAACCTCTTAATCTTCTATATATAATATATACTTAGATATATATTATATATATATATGATATATATATTATATATATATTTGCTGCGAACATTTTATCATAGGCAACACTAACCCAAGGTAAGCAGTTTTCATTCTGTATCATTTTTTTTTTTTTTGAGAAATAACAGCCGCATTTACTGCTCCCCAAACAGACGAACCAATTTCAGATTTGAAAACCTGTCATTGTTGATTTAAACCATAGATGACTTGGCTAAACCTTGCAAATCTAGACTTTTATGGCCCCTAGACCCAGTTTAAGTTACATGACTTAGGTAAATATCATAGCAAATCAGCTAGCATTTTGGTCTTCCGGACTTAAGTCGTGAAGCTGTCCTTTCCCTGTTGTCATACCTTCACTACAGTGAGAATGAGAGTGCTCTCTTGGGGTTGGCTTTTGAAGGAGTTAAGGGGACAGTAACGGAGAGATTCATCAAGCGTTTGCCAAAATACCGGGAAGCACCCTATGGTGCCTAACCAATGCGTGGAATTCTGAAATCAACAAGTCAGATAATATTTCATTCCTCAAGGCTTCCCACAAAGGCAAATAACTCTAAAACTCCTTAATCACAAAGTGTCAAGGATTTTAGCAGAAAGGATGGAGCTCCCAAAGCCAATGGTAGAAAATCCAGGCACAGGATGTACAAGTCCAATGGGGGACGTTGCTAGAATCTAATCCTAGTAATAAAGAACGATGTATCTTTACCTAAGTACCAAGTAGAATGAATGGCTTTGGCCCCAAAGGTTCTGTTACTAGTTTCCTATGCCACAAAATCCATTTGGAATAGATCGTGTGAGCTACGTAAAAGTGACTCGGACATAGGAAACAGGGATAAAGCAGAAACGAAATTTAAAGATGAAGATAATTTAGGATTCTTTCTCAGAAGATAGTAACTATAAATTTTAGCAGTAGAGGAAATAGAATTAAAATGGATCCAAGTATCTCCCTCTAACCTTTCTTTAAACCCTCGATAATGTCTTTTTGTCAAGTCTTAGCCTTCCACACTGAAAATGATGTATTTTGTCTTTCTTAGAAAGCCTCAAGACATATTACATGTTGCCAAAGAGCTTCTGAGCAGAGTCCCTGAAGTTAAAACAAATGTCTTGACCCAGAGATGAAGAGAGAACCTAGAAGGGTAAGTTAATTTACATGGGGCTATACTCAATTTTTCTTCTCTGAGATCACATCCTCTCTTTTGTACTTTCTAAAATAAAAATATATTTGTTCCTACTTTAGTCATGGAAAGTGACAAAAGTCAGGCTTTAATGCAGGTGAGATTTAAATAATCCTTTTTAAAGAAGAAAAGTCATAGAAGATTATATAACTTCTGGGTTTCTCTGAGAACTGAGGAGAGCAAAATATTTGTCAGAACAGTGAAAAAAGAACCCATCCTTGACTGTGTACAGCAAATCCTGAATGCCTTCGTACTACTGGGGACTTGTTGGTGAGAAGCACAATTTCTGGGAAGCTTGAGCAAAACCGAAAATCTGACATTCTCAAGAACTGAGATGTATAAATCTTGGCAATTCTTGGTTTACATTTTCAGATTTTGAGAAGAGTTGAAAATCTCATAGCTACAACAGCAATGAAATGAAATGAGGTTTAGAAAAGTGAGTACTAGGAGAATTTGGTCTAGTAGAAATCCCTCACCAGGAACACACTAAGCCAGATTGGTGAGTTATCTTGCTCTGGTGATATGCATTTCAGACATTTGGGGACATGGATCAATTCTCTCAGACTATTAAGACTCTAGTCAGAGAATTTGTTCTTCTAGAGATTTAATGCCTAGAGAAAATAAATATTTATCTGAAAATGATAAACACACACGCAACTGAACTGGTGCTAAGCCAAACAACTGTATTTCTTCTTGGGACACTTGAAGACAAATTCTCTGGGAAGAGGTTGACTCGGAGAGGTCTACTTAGGAGAGAATGTGGCCCATGTGCTCTCTGAGCTGTTACTCTCTACCCTGGTCTACTTTGTTCTAACAAAGAGGTAATTTAAAGCCATAAGGGAAAATTCCTCGTGTGTAACTCCATACTAAGCCCTAGAGCTAATTAATGGAACCCATGGTTGGACTTTACAGATATACAAAGTAGATAGATCTGCACTACTAGTGAGAATAGAGAAAATTAGGTAGCCATTCAATTAACTATAAATCCATTACTATGATGTTTCTGGCAGAAAGTAGCAGATTCTCCTAGAAATACCTGGCCAATACATTCTTATGATCAGATCATGTATGCAGGTGATATATTTTTTATCTGTTGGAGCCCAATTCAAATAGCAATTTTACTCTTAGTGGTAACACTGGGTTTAGGAATATTTCAGAAGAGCACTACTTTTGTTCACTGTTGACCAAACTGGGTTTGATGAAACTCGTTTTTCAAGATGTTAACAGTCAAATCAGAAAAGGAAGAGCTTTGCGCTCAAATGATAGAGAAACCATAAGGTGAGCAATATTAAACAGAATTCTTTTTTACAGGACTTGCAGAGGATTTGTTAGGCTCATGTCTATTTTGAATGTCAAGAGGTGGTTAAAGAATGCAGCATTTTCCCCATTTAGTAGTCTATCCAATCTCTTTTTTGGAAGAGTGCTTTCTAATATCTTAAATACCTGTTGTTCCACAGACGAGAGCATGGAAGCCCTGAAAGGGTAGAGTCTCTCTTCTTCCAATGGAATAATCATGAAATCTTTTCACTTAATCTTTTCATAGATGGGTTAACTTTAATTCAATTTCATTTGACTAAACTGTTTTTGGTCCACTTTTATTTTAACAGAAAATAGCAGTTATAATCACAAAGCCCTTTTATTAATTGCTGGATGTGTCTCGTTGTTGGACAATGGGTGGCAATTACAATGTTGCAAAATTAAGATGAAGTATTTTCTATTAAGTTGTGGAAGACTAGCTCTCCACTTTCGCTTTTCAGTTTGAAAGACCCCATTCCACCTGCACACAGGAAATAGAAATTGCCAAAAAGTCTTGATTTGTATTGGATATGTAATATAATTTCCAAAAGTGGAAAATGAATTTCTAAAAGATCTATGGTAGTCATTAGGAAAGTCAAATGAAAAATGACTTAAACAGGCAATTCTTCAATCTTTCTGTCTCATTTCCACCCTTTATTAAGGGAGAAAGGGGTTTAACTGTGCTACTATCCAATCTGCAAAACAATTTCTGGACCTGTCACTTTTTTACTGGGGTCAATTTCATTTTATCGAAGCTCCTCAAAATTTCAAATGCTAAAAAAAAAAAAAGCCAGCTTTTTGAAAGTCAGATCCCAGATGGATATGTTAAGAAACAAACCTCAGACTTCTATTCACTGTCTCGAAGGGGGCTTTCATGTTCCTCTCAAAATGTACAAAGCATAGACCTTTCCTATCCTTTGCTGATTAAATAGATCACATTTCATGAATCCACTCTGTATTCAGTGCTTTCTCGGCTCATATGAATGTATGCCTTGAAAGCCATTCACTGAACATTTAGCCAAATGGAATTATGTCTCGTTTGAACCAGATCACTGGTGTTAGGGGCAGGATGCCATTAGAAAACCAGCCAACAAACAAACACTATAATGTTTTAACTTTGAGTAACAATCATTAATACAAACTGAATTGGACAGAGATCCTTGGGTCAGAGAGGCAAAAGTATCTTCACAATTTAACCTATTTGTAGGTTCTGGAACTTAGTTTTTTCGAGGAAAAAAAACTAAGTGCTTTTTAGCTCTTTAATTCACCTTGTTTCACCTCACCTCTTTAAAATCGAGACAGATTCCTCTTGTGTACACGATAATTCTCAAGCTCAAAGGAAGCAGGGAAAAGCCCTGAAGTTACCCATTCAAGGTAATACTGTATGTACAGTAAATATTTGAATAGAAAACATCAGAGTGGAAGCTAGCTATTCCTTTGATCGGCAGCAATCCAGCCCTCACACCGCTATCATGTTACAGATCCTTAGTTGCTTAACATCACGTGATGCCTGGATCACCCTGGTTTGTGTTGGCATCTGAGAAGAACTCTCTTTTATCCACAGAGCTTTTGCACATCTGAATTCTTGATCTTCGCTACAAGGTAAATATTAGCCTATGAATATAGTTAACAACTACGTGCTCTTCCTATTAACCCATTAGTAGCAACTGAGGAAGTAAAATCAAGTGGTGTTTAAATGGATCATCTTCATCACGAACACCCACCTTGCACTTTACAGGTACAACTAGTGGCATACAACCTTCCGGAGAAACCAAGGGCTTTGTTACAGTAAACTGGTCCAGTGTGATATCACAGGTATAAAAAATATTCCATTCTGTATCAAAACTAGGCACATGCCTTTATTTATAGTAACAGAAGTTAACAGAGTTGAGCAGTTTTGCCTTGGGCCCTATTTCTTGGCATCCTACATCAGACAAACGCATCAGCCCGCATCTCTCCGCCCATAACTCCAGGGATCTAGTCTCAGGGTCATCGCTATGGAAAGAAAGGTGAAATCACACTTGGATCTATCGTGGTGAGTAACTAAAAGCACAACCTCTCATTCATATTGCTTTAAAACATATACAGCATATATGTTTCAAAAAAAAAGAGTAAAGAATATATTGATTTCTTTGTGGTGCTGAATCAACAGTATGGTATGATGCAAGGCTTTAACAAATGAGAATCATAGATACAAATTTTTCTGTAGAGTATGTTTTAGACAAATGCGTCTTTTTAATCTGTAAATCCTACATTGTAGGGTGTTCCTCTTTTGTTTTTGCTGTGGTAGAAAATGTTGAGTAACTGTCCATGAGCATGAGCCAAAGGTTCAGGTTCATTACTGAGATCCCCAGAATGCCAATATTTGCAATGCAAACAATTAGTATCCCACTGTGAAGGGCTCTGACAGTGTCTGCCTGCCTCGTGGTGAAGAGTCTCCATAAGAAGTCCTCCTGCTTCTATGAACCCTGCTTGGACACGGGGGCAGCTGCACGAGGCCACCTTTGAACCTAGTAATTGACTGTGCCCGCTGTCTCACTGGTGACCAACACCGACACGGAATCAACAGTGTGAGTGGTAGGCCCTCAGATCATTTTCATGTTGAACCTCCTGGGGCCAGCCACCTCCCCTTCCACAACAGCACCATTGTTTTTTCGGGGCACATACTCGAGGTCAATGCTGTTTTTGTGCTTGCCTTTCCCTCGGCTCCACACAAAAAGGAGGAGAAAACAAAATAAAACCACTCCCAGGAATGTGAAACAGCCCATGGCCGTAGACACCAGTATTGTTTTAAGGTCCAGGGAAAAAGTATTGGCATTGGTGCCATTGGACATGGTGTCGTTGGAGTCCGTCATGTACATAGGGGTCCTGTTGGCATAAAGGAAGCGGTCTGAGGTGAAGCCTTTCACCGTTAAAGAGGCCGTGAAGGTGTCGTTCCCGGCTGCGTTGCTAGCGATGCAAACATACATCCCGCTGTCTTGATCCTGGGCAAAGCGGATTTCCAGGGTGCCATCGCCCAACACGGTGGCTCTTCCATTGGACTTGGTGGTGATAAAACGCCTCCGAGGTGTCACCCAGGAAATGACAGGCTGAGGGTCTCCGTCTGCGCTGCATTCGAGCTGGACCGTCTGCCCTTCATCCACTAGCAGATGCTGCAGCTTCTTTTCACGGATTTTGGGTTTTTTGCAGGTAAAGTAAAAAGAAAGGGCAGTGCTGTGGAAATCCTTGAATGATCTCTCACGGATGGTGTCGGGGCCGGCACACATGGGCTGCTGGCCCCCGAACTGCAGCGTGGGGTGCCGCTGCAGGATCCAGAGGAGACGGCAGTCACAGGCCAGGGGATTGTTATTGATGCTCAGGACCTCCAAAGCCCTAGGGGAGGAGAAGACATTCTCTTCCAAAGTTTCCAGTAGGTTCTGAGACACATTGAGCACACGAAGGAAGCGGAGCCCTTGGAAGGAGTGAGGCTCAATGGTGCGGAGCTGGGCCCCCACTATATGAAGCTCCTGGAGGCGGATCAGGTCCGAGAACATGCCGGCTTCGATAGTGCTGATGGGATTGTAGGAGAGGTTAAGGTGGGTCAGATATACCAGGTGTTTAAAGGCAAGGAAGGGGACCACGGACAGGTTGGTGTTGGTGATCGAGAGGGACGTGAGGTTGAGACCATAGAGGCTATTGGCAGGCATCATATCCAGCAGAGGCCAATAGTCAATCTCTAGATGTTTCAGGTGGAACAGTCTTTTAAAGGCATACACGGGCATAGTGTTAATATTGAGATGCTTCAGATGCAGGCTAATGAGGCTGCGGAGGTGGGAGAGGGCTTCTGTTGGTACTGCTGTGAGGTTGCATTTCTCCAGGGTGAGCTGCTCCAAGCTCAGCAGCCCGCTGAAGGCCCTGTGTGATATATAAACCAAATCATTGTCCCCCACCTCTAGAGACTTCAGGTTGTGCAGGTCCTGGAACATGTAATCCAGTAAAATGACAATCTTATTCTCACTAATGTCGAGCTTGGTGAGGTTGGATAGCCCCGTGAAGACTCCTAAGGGCACCAGTTTCAGGCGGTTGCCTTTGAGGCGGAGGGAACGAAGGTTAAAGAGGTTGTTAAAAGCTCCTGGCTCCACATTGGCGATGATGTTGTCACTCAAATCTATCTCCTCCAGCAGAGGATAGGAGATGAACTCCTCAGGGTTGACACTCTTCAGCCTGTTCTTGCTGAGGTCCAAGATTTTGGTCTCAATGGGAATGCCCTCGGGGATGGCGATCAGCCGCCTTCTGTGGCAGCTGACGGATTTGTTCTGGGCAGAGCACTCACAGCGAGCCGGGCAGCCAATGGTGGATCCCATGAAGATTAACACCACAGCCAGACCCAGGAATGGCTGCCAACATGATATGGCCGTGTGAAGCATGACTCCACCTCTTAGTCTACACCTAGGTCACGGGCCTGCGGGAGAAGGCAGGAAGAGAAGTTGAGTTAGGACATGGATAGGTAAAGGGACGTAAATAAGGCAGCAAGTACGACGGAAAGGACCCTGGATTGGGAATCACACCGATCTGGGGTTAAACCCGAGAGCTGCCCTTATTAGCCACGTGGGGTAAGTTGTTGCACCTCCCTGTACGGTGGTTTTCTTGGCTGTAAAATGAGGATGACAATAGTAACAGCACCCTAGGATTAGGACAATGTCAGTATTTAACAGTTACAAAGAGACTAACACACTGGCACAGACTATGGGGCACACCAGCGTGTGTGTCACAAAAGGCTCTACTTTGAACCCAAACTCAAGCAACAGAGCCCAATGGCTAAGAGGAAACCTATTCAGCTTGAATCAGTGTCTGTGTCTCTAATGTTGGGAAATCATCCTCTACTCAAAAACGAAGCTAATACAAGCTTCATTCGGTATCAGGCTCTTAGGTTCAAAGTACAAAAACAAAGTTACATTCAATGCAAGAGGTTGAGGCTTTATTTCCTTCATATATGAGCTATTAAAAACTGCCAGTTAGAAGGTATACATCCTTCAGAATTCAGTAAATCTTCATTTATAAAGGGGTTTTCTTTTTTGAGGTAAGCTAAAAGATCCTCACAATCTCTTCATAGGCTTTGTGTTTATTATAGGGAACAGACAGAATCAAGGCACCATAATGGCCATGATGCTGGAAATGCTTTAGGAATGGGAAAAGTTGCAATTTTAAGAAAAAAAGTTTCTAATAAATGAACTATCCTTTCATATTCAAATTCAAACCCAGTGAACCTCTTAAACTGAACTTATTTGGTATCAAATGATTTTTAACTGTAGATAGTTAAGCAGAACCTGAACTTCCTGTTCAGCTGAATAGCAAGACGTGTGTTATTGAGCTTTCCTTCTTCACGTGAGATCCTGAGAGGTACACTCCATCCACAAACACCATATTTTACACAAGTCCCGCTAGTGTAAAACAGTATTTTTAGATAAAAAGGTATTTGATCAACTTCAGTATTCACTCCTAAATTCACCCCTAAAAGGCAATTGCAAGTATAATTCTCCATTCAGTGTTTATATAGACGTCTATATTTTCATGTAAAGCTGTGTCTACATCTAGATAAATATAGCCACAAAAAAAAAATAACTAGGATCAAAGCTAATGCTGAATCACTAGAGAAATGTCTCCGAATGTAAGAACAAAGCAGAGATTCAGACAGTGCTCCAAAATCCATTATCTAGAAACATAGGAGTTGGTATTATCGGAAAAGATGTGGTAAAACTAGCATTGCTGGTAGCTCAAACTAATGTCTAAATTATCTGTAAAATGATTAGAACAGGAGAACAAATTAGTCATGGCATCTCTGAAAAAATTAAATTCCTTAGAATAAATTTAATGAGAAATGCAAAGAATAGGACACTCAGCCCTACTAAGAAAACAGAAAAAAAGAGACATATACTATTTAATAGATTCAATATTATAAAGACATTGTTTTTCAAATCCAAATATATCTCTGTGATCTATGTATATATTGAGAAATTTGAAAGTTCATTTGAAAGAAGATAAATATGAGAGTAATCAAAAATATTAAACAGTAGTAATGGGAAAAGACTTCCCGTACACGATCTTTAAACATAAGTTGCAGAACTACAGTAGTGAAACAGCACAATACATGAAAATACAGTCAATGAAATGGAAAGTAAGGAATTTAACATAAAATATATGTGAAAAGTATAGGTGAAAGGTGGCATTTTAATTCAGTGTGAAAGCTATAAATGATGGGCTAGCTATTTATTTAGTGGGAAAAGATACACAACTTTACTTGGTCCAATAAAATAAATTCCAGATGAATTAAGAACTACAATGCATGAACAAATAATGTATTAGAAGAAAATTCAATAATTTTATAATAGAGTTGAAAAGGATTTTCTATGAATAAAACCAGAAACCATGAAAGAAAATGTTCTACTTGATTGTATGCATTTAAAAAATAATAGCATAACAAGCAAATAAACAACATACACATTGAACACCCATAGACAATGATCGACTTGGTATTAAACAGCTCTTATTAATCAACACGGAAGAGAGGTAATGTCGATAGAAAATGAGGCAATGAATGTAATAAACACTAAAAACAGCTAATCAATATGTGAAAAGATGACCAACCTCACTAGTAGGCAAAGAAATCAGGTTAAACAACAGGAGCATATCATTTTTACCTAAGTTTAATCCCTATTTTTGCCCAAGAGTAGAAGGAACTGATGGAGGGAATATAAACTGGTACAGCCTTTTGAAGGTTCAGGGACAACAGTGAGGAGGTTACTGGATACATTAAACTTAAATATATCTAAGTTCAATATTGCATCCCTATGAGCCACTTTTTTTCTTAACTTTGAATTTTTAAAAGCCACTTTATTGAGGGATGATTGACATACAAAAAATTATATATTTAATGTATACAAGCTGAGGAGTTGGGACATAAGTAGACATCTGGGAATCTATCACCACAATCTGTGCCGTCAGCATCCACTGCATCCAGACGAGGGTGGGTCTGATGAGCCGTATTTTTTTCTGAAGATATAAGGAAATAATTTAACTAATGTGCACAGATGTTTGGTACAGGTTCATCGGGGTTTGGTTTGCTGGTTTCATTTTATCTTCCTAAGGTGGAACCCTAGATCATTGATTTTGAAACTTTTTTTTTTTTTTAAGATTTTATTTTATTTGACAGAGATAGAGACAGCCAGCGAGAGAGGGAACACAAGCAGGGGGAGTGGGAGAGGAAGAAGCAGGCTCCCAGCGGAGGAGCCTGATGTGGGGCTCGATCCCAGAACACTGGGATCACGCCCTGAGCCGAAGGCAGACGCTTAACGACTGAGCCACCCAGGCGCCCCTGAAACTTCATTTCTAATATAAGCCCTTAAAACTATTTTAAATGCTTAATTGCATTTCAGAAGTTTTAATATATATATAAAACTTATTCAGTGACTTTTTTTGTTTAGTTTAGTTTATGCTTCTTGTTGACTGAGGGATGGTTTAGGATAGAGTTAGCTTATTCCAACTATGTAGTTAGATCTTTCCTAGAGTCTTACTCTATTTATTTAATTCTGGTGTGGTCAGAGAACTGCTCTGCAACCTTTCAATCCTTCAAAGCCTACTGCGATTGTTTTACGGATCTGTTTTCATTAGAAGAGTCCATCTTCGTCTCTAGTAATACTCCTTGTCTTCAACTCATTTTGAATGATTACTGTAGCTGCTCTAGCTTTCTTTAATGTTCCCATGGTGTATCTTTTTCCATCTTTAACTCTCAACACATTTGTGTCTCTGTAGTTAAAGAGTTTCTTTTATAGCCAGCACGTGGCTAGTTTTTGCTTTTCAATCAGTCTCACGATCTCTGCAATCTCTGCCCTTTGTTAGATTGCTTTGTCCACTTATACCAAATACAGTTAACTATAATGATTGCATTCTCGGGTGCCATCTTGCTATTTGTTGTCTACTTGTCACCATTTGAATTTTTCCATTCTTGTCTTTTTTTTTTTTAAAGATTTTATTTATTATTTATTCGACAGAGATAGAAACAGCCAGCGAGAGAGGGAACACAAGCAGGGGGAGTGGGAGAGGAAGAAGCAGGCTCATAGCGGAAGAGCCTGATGTGGGGCTCGATCCCATCACGCCGGGATCACGCCCTGAGCCGAAGGCAGACGCTTAACTGCTGTGCCACCCAGGCGCCCCTTTTCTTGTCTTTTTCTATCTTAATCTTTTAGTATTGCATTTCTTTAGCCTTTCTCCATATGTTTATGTACATTATTTTTATTTGTTGCTCTAAGGATTATAGTATACATCTTTAATTTCTCACAGTCTACGTAGAGGTGTCATCAAATTGCTTCAGGTAAAATACATAGTAACCTGGCAACAGTTTATTTCCATTTTCACCCCCTAGTCCCCACCATCATCCTTCATGGAGAGATATAGAGCGAGTTCTAGGCAAAGAAAATAGGGGGTACAAAGGCACGGAAGCAATGGAAACCCTCTGTGATTGGATGACAATAAAAGTCAGCCAGACCGGTTGGAGCAAATACAGGAGAGAAACAGAACAGAGGCCAAAGAGGTAATTAGAGGAATGACTTAGAAGAGGCTTGTAAACTGTGATAAGCTGTTTTCATTCTATCCTGAGGGCAACAGCAAGCCATTAAAGTGTTTTATGCAAAAGAGTGATATGATCAGATTTATATTTTGGGAAGATTAATCTGACTGCGGCATGAAAAATAGATTTGCAGGAGGGAAAAAGTTGAAACTCCTGAAGCTGTTGCATTAATTCTAGCTGGAATAGAAGTGGTCTCAATTACGGTCATAGGAATAAGCTTGGGTAAATAGATTGAAGCAGAATAGAGAAATGCTTTAGTTATGGATGGGCCATGAGGGATGTAGGAGAGGAAGATGCCAAGATGATTTCTGGCCTTTTGTCAGCTGGGTAAGACTTGGTGTCATTCACTGAGAGAGCAAGCTTCAGGGCCGGCACAGGATGGGGAATTCCTGGTTTCCTCGGATGTGTTCGGCAGTGGGCCAACACGTGTGGGTTCACTGGGCAACTTAATGATATTTTTACTCCTTGAAAATAATATTTTTCAAACGCTTTTAAAGTATTTCTTTGGTAGAGCAGGGAAAATGTATTTTCTGACAGGACTCTTCATGTTCAAGATAAATGTTTGATTACACACTGTACTCCAGTTTATTTTGAATTAATGGTAAAGAGGTGTTTTTTTTTTTTTTAATAAATTCTACTGGAGAGTTTAATCTTCTCTGGCAAAGTTTGTCCAGTCTGCATATCACCAGCTAGATAAGGAGATAACTGGCATCCTATTTCTGATTTATCTCAGGGATGCTTTAGGGAAAGTTTATTTTATTGCTTGGATCCCTTAATCTGGCTGAGTGTGTCTAACATATGGAATGACAGTATCTAATTCAGTCGTAGCTGCAATTTAACCAGAAAGGAGCTTGACTAAGATGGATAGTATCTGGAATTTTTTCCTTAAAAAAAAATTTTTTTTTTGGGGGGGAGGTTTTTTTGGTTTCAGAGTAAAGGACCACCTCAGAGAAGGATGGAAAAGTGCTTATTAGCAAGCAGGCAGCAGGCAAGTTCCCTTCAGATCTGGAATAACTTTCCTTTCTACTACCGTCTGTCAGTGAGGCAGAAGTAGATACTCCGGGGCCGCATCTCATCATCGTTCTTTGATGCACTTTGGAAACTGTGTAGGAAGGTTGTGCTTTATTGTTCTTATCACAAATATTTTTCAGTTTTAGTCTAGAAGGGCCAACTGCTGACTCCATTTAGCTTTCACTGTGAGCAGAAGCCTTCCAATCAAAGCTTTCTTGTCATGTCTGACTGTGACCAAGGTTTGATAAGATGAACTTGGTTTCATTAAGAATAAAGCAGGAAGTAAAATCTGTAGGGAGCTACTAGGGCCTTTCTATTTTGATCAAAGGGGATCTCAGGTACAATGATTATACCTTTCTAAACCTAGTATATGAAGTTGGATATTTTCATACTTATACTTTTTGTGTGCTGGGTATTTATTTTACAGCTCGTCCTATTAATGTAAGAAACACAAACAGAAACATCAGGAAGTTGACTTAAAGAAGGAAGAACAGAAATACATGGCTCCAAGGCTAAGTCTGACATTTGTTAGCTGCGGAACAGAGGTAGGGTGATGATGGCTACGATTTTTTTTTTAAGATTTTATTTATTTATTTGACAGAGACAGCCAGCGAGAGAGGGAACACAAGCAGAGGGAGTGGGAGAGGAAGAAGCAGGCTCCCAGCAGAGAAGCCTGATGCGGGGCTCGATCCCAGAACGCAGGGATCACGCCCTGAGCCGAAGGCAGACGCTTAACGACTGAGCCACCCAGAAGCCCCGTGATGGCTAGGATTCTTAACTCCTCTGTTAGTTTGCGATAATAAAGCAGAATAAATGTGAGGATTAAAGATGGTCCATGTAAGGTGACTACCACATAAATAACAGTGGTCATTATCAGTTTTTTTTAAGGGATAATGGTTTGGCTTGTCAAGAAAGCATGCCAAAGACAGACATGGATTTCCTGAGTACAGATGAAGAGAATATTGGAGAAAAAGGTCCTCAAACAGATGACACAGTGATAAGGAGAAATGGTAAGCTTTAAGCAGCCTTCACCCAAAACCAACCAACAAGCAATACAGGAAAGAAGTGGTAGCTGTCTGCTGTTTAAAAAGAAAGTTTAGGAGAGAAGCAGCTACACTGACAGATGTTAAGGTAATGAGGTTTATGCTGGGAATTCTATGATTAGTTCTCTAACTGGCAACCCAGCAAGGGAACAAAACCATAGATGGAGAGCACAGAAATCTCTTTAAACCTTCACACTGGCTAATGGTAGGATTTTTCTTTTTTTCACGACAGCTATTTCTCAATAGGGAGAGGTGGGTGATGAGGGAGGTGGGGAAGAAAGGGAAAGATGTAATGAATAAAGGAGTCCAAAATACACCTGAGGTGCTAACTTCAAGGTGTCTAGAACTGTAAATTCAGAAATCCTGGGCTGTGCTAAAATCGGACCCTGAGGAGTTGTGAAAGTTGTTTAAAACATTCGAGAACTAAGAAACCAATTTTAGTGTAAGTCTTGAAATTCACCAGGGTTACCTAAGTTCTTTGAAGGACCCCGGGTGAACTCGAGATTGAACCCCAGGGTCCCTAACCTGGCGGGAAAAATTGGATTTGAACTTTCTACAGAATAAAATGTGTCCTTCCACCTGATCTCCAATTACTCTCCAAAGCATGTAGTTTTACCTTTTTCTTCTGACTCACTTTGGTAGGACGGAAGTGGAAACTTTGCATATCAAGACTCAACCTGAAGAGCATTCACGGAGGAAATGAAGAGAGCCAACACGAAAGCCGGATTTGGAGAGGATCCATGGTGTTTTATATTATGACCATTTTTTTAAGCAAAAATCACAGCTGTAATGATTAAATCACCTAGCGTCCCATGCAGCTAGGTGAACAGTTACCCACCACTGTAGATCCCTCTCAATTAATTACACGCAGATTGCCAGTTCTGTCAATAGCTCAAGATAGCACTTTGATCTCCTGTTGCTTGGATAGAGACTGTTAGAATCTCACATTATCTATATGGGCTTCAAACCAAATGATAATTGCAAGTATCTATCTGTATAAAAATTAGCTGTTAATATGATTTAATGCAGTGAAATTAATATAAAATGGTCAGTCAACTAGTAAATTGAAGAGGCAGGATTTAGATCTAGTCGGATAGCATCATAATTTTTTCCCCTTTTGTACCTTTATAATTGATTCAAGAGAGGTAAGGAGATCAGGAAACTTCTTATTTAACTGTTGCTTTTATAGATAGCTTTGTCTCCTCTAGGACTGGCAGGTTTTAAAACTGGTTCATTTTATGGGGCAAATTCTGGGGCTCTTTGGGACTCATACAATCAAAGGACATCTCGGAGGTAGTTCCCTTGATTTGGATGAGTGAATTTCTATTCTGGACTGGTGGAGTAGTCTTGCCACCATCCCTAGGAATAGTCACCTCCAGCTAGTTTTTGCAGAGGCCCTGTTACCCTCCCAGGTGGCATTCTTGAAGGGATCTAGGACAGGCCTTGTACTGGTGTGCTCATGCATGTTGGCCTCATTTTGCTTGGGGAAAACTCTCATGCCCAGAAAAACCCTGTCAGTGCAGAATAATCCCAATACAGCAGCAACTTCCTCTACTCTGCCACAAAAGAGGCTGTCTAGCCTAACATTTATTCTCTGGATTTCCCAGGAAGTAGGTGGAAGTCATGATGTGCCCTTAACTACAGTGGAAGACTGGGAAGGGTTCCCCACATCCTGTTTGAGCACTTTTGTCTCCATTTCAGGGGAAGCACCCTTCTTGCTCCTTGAGTCATTTGCCAAAGGTCATGCAGCGCCCTCGTCAATCATGGAGCCCCTATTTCCATGCAGGGTTTTTAGCTTCACCAGCAGACCTTTTAACCCTTATCCTGTGCTTCTTCCATCCTTCCTCATATCGTATCACTAAATAGAGCTCATCCCAGAGAGCAACTATTTAAACAACTAAAAAGTAATGCTTCCTTTTAAAATTTCCTCATCTTCCCCCCTGGGCTATGCTTTGGTATCTCTTTTCATGGTTCTGAATCTGCTTTCCACTGGACTGTATCTATTTCAAAACATGAGTTCATTTTGTATTCAAGTGACTAGTAAACAATTAGCAGAGCTTGTCCTAAGTCATTAATTAATAGTTTCTGTTTAATCTTTTCTCAAATTGGAGAGCCCTCTGTTCTTGTGATTATTTTCATCTCTTTGAAATGCAAATTATTTGCTCTTCTCCCACAGTTCTGAGTCTTTTGGCCTACATCGATATACTTGGACATACAGAATATGCTCATTCTACTTAAACCTCTTAAAGATGAAAGCGCTTTTTGTCTAGCTTTGAGATCTCTCTGAAATTAATATTATTAAAGGGTAGTTGGCTTGAGATGCTGAGGGCCTCACAAATGTTTACACGATGCTTGAAATCGGTAAGGCAGTATAAGGGAATGGCTAAGAGGATAGGTGTACAAAATAAAAATGTGTTTCAGACTGAACTCTCATTCTCAGTCTTCTTCCCTTTAAAATGGGAATTATAGTAACCATCCTACAGAGTCCTTATGAGAACAGGATGTCATAGTGCCTATAAAGTCGGAGTTCCACACATGTTGGCTATTATTATTGTTATTGATTTGGAGAAAGGGAAATATTGCAGATGCTATTCTTAGACATACAAAATTTCTCAGTGGAAGGGAGCCCTAAACACCGCTCCTTATGGACAGCACCACCTCCAGGGTTAGGCTGTTTGCAGGCACTAGAGTAGCCTATTAAGGTAGATAATAAGGGCTGTTAAATATCTTGTAGCACAAATGAGAAAACTCAGGTAACCATGATCCCGGGCAAACATTCCTGCTAATATGTCACTTAAATCTGTCTGCAGGTAGAGTTAGAAAAAACTATGAAACATGTGCCTCACTTGGCAGTTAAAAAAAGAGAAGATTGCCTGTCTTTCTGCCGTGATTGCTCAGTCCTCAAGATCCACTCAGGCCAATCTCAATGAAATGTGTGACCACAGAGGACCACTACTTTTCTTCCGTAAGATTATTAAATTTTACTTGGGAAAATCAAATCATATGGAGGAGCATTCTGTTAGGAAGTTCAGATTCTTGAAACCTATCTGTTGCTCTGTGAAAACCTGGACTCTTTTGAAGTGTGGGTATTCATGAATGAAGGGGAGTCTGACTGGAGATTACCTGGTTTTAATTAGTTGGTGCTGAAGGCACCTAGACATTTTCTTTCTTATTTAAAGCTGTTCAGACAAGATAGCTGTCTTAAATCCCATCTGGAACATTCTGGAAATGAACAAATATAAATTTCTGCTGGCTTTTGTAACAGATAAATCCTGCGATCTCAGGGGCTTAAACCAGTAGTTTATTAGTTCTGCTCCACTAAAACACTGAGGGACTTGTGCCTGTATATTTTATGTTTCCCCACTCTTCTCGATCTTGGAAGTCCTTTCCATTCCATATGGAGACAGGAAGAGGACTGTGGGTAAGAGAGCCTGACCTGACAATAGCACTCATGATTACTGCTCACATTTCATTAGCCAGAACTCAGCCATGTGGGTACACCTAACCGCTCGGGAGGCTGGCAAGTCGGTTTGGGAAGCAGCCAGCCATTCTCTCCTGACAACAAATATAAACTGATATTAAGTATCAATCTGCTAGGTAAGGATATAAAGTATCATGGATGCAGTTTTGCATTCGGCTGATTTTTTTTTTTCTTTTTAACACATGAAAGAAACAAACATAATCACGGCTTGCCACACTAAGGTTCAGCTGTGGCATTTACTAACGCACACATCTTTGTCAGAAAATTGCATCTAAAATTCCCATTTACCTATTCTTAATTCATACCCAGTCAATATTAGGTGACAGGAATTTTATCATTTTTCTAGCTACTTTCTAGAGGAGAAAATGACAAAATGCAACTTAAAAAAAAAAAAAGCTATACCGTAAACAGACTAAACAAGAACATGTATTTTTTATATCCCAAGACAGACATTCATAACAGATTTTAGCTTCTAAGTAGATATTTGTAGACTTTCCCTTATTTTAGCAACTAATGACTGCCAATTGCTTAAAATCCCTCTATGAAAGAGTGGGAAACTATCAAAGAAAAAAGTGTATTTAATTCAACTCTATAAACACACACTAGTTACCTTCCATGTGCAAGGCAGAGCTGGGGACATAGGAGTAAATGCAATTCTTGTTTTCAAACAGCTGGTAGTGTAGTAGGGAAATTCTGTCTACTCAGCAAATTAATGATGTTAACATCATTCTTCCAAATTGGAATCAAATTATAACTTTAAACATCAAAGATACATTTTATCACATTATTTAAAAATAAATTGAAATATCGCATAAAACCACATCACTGAGAAATAATTTGCTCATCTGTGATTGATCTTCTTAAATTGACTGTTTATGCAGGCATTACAACTATTGTTATAGTAAGGAGATATTTAACTTGCAAGATTTTTGCATAGAAAATGTAAGCTGAAAAAAGTGGGATATGAATTTGTACCTGTACTATGAATATGATGAAGGGAAAGATACCCTTGTGTGTTGCGAGATTGTAAAGTACACCAAAATGTTAAGTGTCAGAATATCCACTATTTGTAGCACAATCTATCAATTCTATTTGTTTCTTGTTCAACAAATGTTTTCAATGTGCATTATATTACACTATTCTGAAAAAAACAAGAAGAACATAAAAGCAAGATGCAAACCCTTTGAAATTCAATCACAGTTAACCTCTGTGCTAGTGGCTGACTGATCTATAGACCCGGCCTGCCATGCCCTTCATCAGTTAGTTCAATGGCCACCCTCTAAAGTTAGGGCAGAATGTAAGTCCCCTTTTGGGTTCCTGTTTCTGTTTTCACCATGAATGTTGCAGCGCTGTGTCACTACCTTAGGCCTTCCCGCCATATATTACGTATGTGCATGTCCTGTCTGCTCTTGGAGTTGCACCTGCAGGCCTTCTTGGAATAGCCGTTCCTGACCACGGTATCCCCAAACTGCAGGTGTAGAATAAGTTAGAAAGAAAGGACTCAAAGTCACGGATGCTAGGAAGGGAACTACATACGAGCCTCAGCCGGATCTGTGCAGTAGCTCTTTTCATGTGTGAACATGCTTTTTATTGCCTCTGAGTCTCCCGAAGGAAGACAGGTAGGGAGGGTGCTCTTCTGCTCAGCACAGTAGCTTGAGCGATGGAGGCAGGCAGCCTCTGCTGATAGGTGAGAGCAGTAGCACCGTGTTTCCAATGGCACTCCTGTGACCACTGTCGTCACTTTTGTTGACTCTGTGTCACTCGTCCTACTATTTACATACAATTTTAAACGGAGAATCAGAATGGAAATTAATAAATGGAAAAGCATTAAAAATATCTGCAATGGAAGCAAACTATTGTTTTAGCTAAGATTTCATATCTTCCAAAGCTCTGCACTAGAGACCTGCTCTCCATTTGGGAATGCGGAGTTAGAGGGCTGTTCGCACTGAGTCTCCTCACTGTAATCAGAGGCTAGACAATAAACTTCGAGGGAATCACCTTATGCCTATTAATTTAGGGCTACTAACCATTTTGTGCCGCCTGCATCCCACACTTTGGGACATACATGAAAGACTTAAATGGCCTTTCGCTCCTAATATTTCATTTGTCAGGATTCTGTGAGAGCAGTAAGAGAGTCCAACATCTAACAAATGCTAGAATAGACACTTGCACTCAGCCCGCTGTCTGCACGCTCAGCCTTCTACACTCCTGTCTGCCTCCCGCTCTCTCCTTCCCGTGCAGGTCTGGGCATCTCTTTCCATCTTACTGCTCTGCAGCCATTCCTACAGATAGAGTATTAGTGAATAATCTTCTTTCATTTATTTCTAACGAGGGAACAGAGAAATCACGTCTTAATTGATTTCTTGGTTTCTTTCAGTTGAAAATATATACAAAGGGATGAGAAGTTTATATGTACATGAATACCTGTGTGCGTTTCAGTGGATACCTATGTGTCTCTGGAGATGCTACACACACACACACATGCTATATATACACACACACATGCACTCTCCATGGTATATACCGTATATAGTATAGTGCACGTGTGTATATACATACACACACTCTGTATTGCCACACATAGTAGCGAAGTTTGTAGTTGCCAGTTTATTTGTATTTTGGTGAACATTTCTAGAATCATAGGGAATCATCTTAAATATTATATTTACCCTCATGCAATATACATGCTAATTATCCTCATCTGGATAAATTGTCTTGAAAGAAAACTAATAAATGGCTTAGCAAACTGAGATTTTCATGACAAAAATTACAGTCAAAAACAAAGAGCTCAGTGTATAAAAGAGCTTACATAAGGTAATGAATTCTATCAATTCTAACTTTGCTTTATGGAAACAATGTCATTTGAGGTTTTAGCTCAGCCACTTCAAGGGTATAATTTATACATGAAACCTTCAGTATTTATTTGAAACCTTGAATATTTGGAACCTAGTGAAATCTTAGTTTGGTTTTTAGATAAGAAAACTGATTTAAACTAGGCCCCTTAATACCTAATAATGTGTGGCCAGAAAAAAAAAAGGCAGCATTAACTAAATTTCTGGTACAAATTATTTATAGGCCCTATTAAGTGTTGTCCCAGTCTATATTTTAAAATAAATAATGATGATAAAAGATTTATGATATGCTTACTTTAATATGCATTATATTTTTCAGTCCTCAAAACAACCTCCTCTGCGATAGGACCTGTTTTCGTCACCATTTTATACAGATGGGGAAACTGAGTCTCTAGATGAATTTACTTGTACAAGGTTATACAGCACAGAAGCAGAAGTAGGATTTAAACTAAGGTCTTTCTGGCTCTAAAGCCCAAGTTACTCTGTTAAAAACCACTCTGGGTGACAAGCGGTATTATTTCTATGTCCTCAATAATATGCAGTTGGGACTTGGGGAAGTCTGAGCAACTAGATCAAGGCCATTCACGTCACGAGTGGTAGGGCTAGGATTCAAGCCCAAGTCTGTCACTGACTCCATAGCCTAGCTGAACTTCCTCTCCCCATCTCTGCACATAGAATCTGCCGTAGCTGAGGAACAAAGAACCCCTCTCTCAACATATCTTACAGATTAAGTAAGTAACATTCGGTAGGCAATGCATTGCTTTTAGCTTCACCAGCGTCTCATTATGTTGGATTAATACTGCGTGTTCGCAGCATGGCAAAGCTGAAGGTGGGAAATATATTCGTGTCTGCTCTGGTGATCCAGGTTTCCTACAGGTAGAATGACCACAGAATATGCCACCCCAACCGGGATGCTTCTGTGAAGGGGTGGGGACGCTATTCAGAATGATGCTGGACAACCTGTGAAAAACACAGACTGTCCCAGGCAAAGGAGGCACGTCCTGGGAGCATATCCATTTCCCCCCTTATAGTCACATGCTGCTGTATTCCTTGGGTTCCAGGGTTCTGCTAGAACAATTTTTCTACTTGATGCTGACCTCAAAACTAATTGAGTACTTTCAGTATAAATCTGAAAAAAAAAATTTCTTTGATCTTATTTGGTAAATATAGTTTTAGGAAAAAATTGTCTAAAATCAAGCAAGAGACCTAGGGTTAGAATCCAGCAAATCCTCCTTTTGAGAGCTATGCTTTCTTTACAACCAGAAGACTGTAACAGTAAAGAGTTTGTATTTTAACCCCAACAGAACATCACCGATTTTTGTGTTTTGTTTTTGTTGTGAGAAGAGTGATGCTTATGAATTCTATTAACCCTTGAGGAAATAAGTTGCTTTGACTCTCAATTGTTGTTCTGAAATCCAATGTGAAAACTTTTGTATAGTGGCCTGTGCTATTTTCATATCAACCATGTTATAATTAGAGGTTGAGTTCATGCTCAAAGACTTGGAATTCACAACCAATTATCAAGAAATCATAGACATAATAGTATGCCATGGAAACAGAGACACATCATGGAAACAGCATGGAAAGGCTCCAATGCTTGATCTTGCAACTGCTGATTAACTATGTTAATCATGGCATTTAAACTCAGGGAGCCTGTCTCCTAAGGTCAAGGATAATACATGTTTTTCAACTATTTGTTGAGATTTTTAAAAGAGTCGAAGCACATAACTTATTTGGCATGTAGGAAGCCCTTAGCAAATCTTGGTTCTCCCTTTCACTTAGAATAGCAAAGTCACCCCCTAAGTTTTATAACTACACTGTATAATTGCATTTTTCACATCAATCACATAAAATGTCACTATCTTTTCTCTTCCCTCCCTTCATTTTCCTTTCTTTTTCCATTTTCTTCCTTCGCTCCTACCACCTCTCCCTCCCCTCTCAAAGATTTAAGGTAGCCAGCGTGTTATAAAATGTACATACTGTACATGAAAAATTTGACAGAATTAGAAATAGGACATTTTAAAAATTAATCATTAACCAATTTCATTAATTAGCCATTTAACTAAGCATGAGTCACATTTGTAATGCCTTTGTGCAAATGGCCAACATTTTTTCCTCTGAAGGATAAAATTCTCTGTAGCAAATACACACATGAATATTAACTTTAGATAAAATGCTCTTCAAAATTAGTTTGAGCCCTTAAAAGCAAATAAATATTAGGATGTGTAAATATTTATTAAGTCCCTTACTATCCTTAGATGGAAACTTCTGTGTTAGTGTTCATGTTTGTTTTTCCTCTTCTTCTTTTTTTTTTTTGACCCTTGCCCTGTGGCCTTCAGTAATGGGTCTTGGAATAGCACCAAAGTCACAAAAGGATTTATAAAAAGAGAATGAAGCTACGTAGGTAAAAGAAAGAGGGGGTAGTCAAAGAATCAAATTCCTTTATCTTAGTTTAGGAGATGATGAGGGCATTTAAGGATTTATTGTATGAATTTGATTTTTCAGTACTTTTTAGCATCAGCAGCTGGGTTCCAGTAATTGAACACTGATTACTGTGTAAAGAAGTGAAAAATAGATGTTAATTAGATAAAATTGCCTGAAGAGAACAGCTACATTTGAGAAACCTGGGACATGAGAAAGACTTTCTGCAAGTCTGTTTAACAAGGGAACATTTCCCCCTCCTCATCTCAAATCCTCCTCTCTCTATCCATTCAAAAATTCTCCTGAAAATCTTCCAGCAACCCCTGTCATGAAGAAGTCATTGCTCCAGAGTCCCTGGCCTGGGGTAACACTGACCCAGACAGTATGGAAACCTTGTGATTTGAACTTGATTCACCACTAAGACTCCTACATCTTTGCACCAGTGAGGCCAATTTAAAGAATGAAAGGCTCCACTGTCTTTTTCATGCAAATGAAAATCTTGTCATTCCCAGGGAGAGAGTTGGCTTTGTACTTCCTGGTCCTGAGAGGACGAAAGTCTCAGGCTGCCACAGTGGGGATTCAGGAGAGATGCTGCCCAGAGCTCCAGTCCTCAGTGATGCAGCCCATCTGGGTCCCTCTCCATTCTAACTGGGAGAGTTTTTATTTCCCTGCACTTTTCAGGTAGGAGTTTCACAAGTTTTTAGAGAAAGCTTTTCGGGGTCTTTTCAGTGCTGGGAGCGTGGTGGGGGGGGGGTCAGTATAGTTTTGTAGAATGATAGCAATGTGTGAAAACATAGAGTCAGCTTCCTGTTGTGTCACCAAAGGCCTGTCGGTACTATCGGGACAACGTGAAAACCCTTGAAAAACTTTCAACACCATCCATGCAGTGCTGGTCACCATAACTGTGTTCATTGCCACATGGTATTGCATCTTTTATTGAGGGATTATCCTGGCACTAAAAGTTCCCAGGGTAAAAACACTATTTTTCTAAGGACCAAATTGAATTCTTGACCATCAATAGTTGGGGTTAATATCCAAAATATCACAACTCAACACCCAAAAATACAAATAATCCAATTGAAAACTGGGCAGAACGCATGAACAGACATTTCTCCAAAGATGACATATCACTGGCCAACAGATGCATGAAAAGATGCTCGACTTCACTCATCAACAGGAAATGCAAATCAAAGTTACACTGAGATATCACCTCACGCCTGTCAGAATGGCTAAAATCAAAACCACAAGAAACAATGAGTGTTGGCAAGGATGTGGAGAAAAAGAAACCCTCTTGCACTGTAGGTGGGAATGCAAACTGGTACAGTTACTCTGGAAGACAGTATGGCGTTTCCTCAAAAAATTAAAAATAGAACTACCATATGATCCAGTAATTGCACTACTGGGTTTTTACTCAAAGAACACAGAAACACTAATTCAAAAGGATACATGCACCTCTATGTTTACTGCAGCATTATTTACAGTAGCCAAATTGTGGAAGCAGCCCAAGTGGTCCACTGACTGATGAATGGATAAAGAAGAGGTGATATACACGCATACACACCCACGCACACCCACAATGGAGTATTATTCAGCTGTAAATAGGAATGAAATCTTGCCATTTGCAATAACATGAATGGATTTAAAGGGTGTTATGCTAAGTGAAATAAGCCAATCAGAGAAAGACATATACCATATGTCTTCACTCATATGTGGAATTTAACAAAACAAATAAACAAAGGAAAAATACAAAAAAGGAGACAAACCAAAAAACAGACTCTCTTAAACAAACAGAAGGTTGGTTACCAGAGGGGAGATGGGTGAGGTATGGGTGGAACAGGTAAAGGGGATTAAGAGGACACTTATCTGGATGAACGCTAAGTAATGTACGGAATTGTCGGATCACGATAGTGTATACCTGAAATTTAATATCACACTGTATGCTAATTACACTGGAATTAAAAAAATAGGGAGGTCATTCCAATACTATTAAATGCATTAAATTTACTCAAAAATTGAAAGTGCAGCCATCACTAATGTGAGTAAAGAGGAAGTTCTTTATCGTTTTAGGGAAAGAAAGGGTCAATAGGTTGAGATTATTTATACATTTGCCCTAATTGTGTGGGGAATTCCAAGCCTATTAAGTGCTAGAAAATTCCAAAATGGGACTTGATTTTAGGAAATGCTACAAGAGTCAGAAGCACTACGTTAACTTATCAAACCTACCCCAGACACACTCTACATTCTTCATTCTGTTGCCAGAGGAGTGATTACAAATCTTGACTTCTGATTGGCATTCTAGGGCTCTACGAATGAGGACCTTAGGGCACCTTTTCCTAATCATGTGTTTAGCTTTAGGGACGTTGACTACAGAAATAATTATTTAGATACTTAATAGCAAAGGGATGAGAGATAAATTCTGTGTGTCTAATCCACATTTTTGGTTACTGGCAAGAATTCAGTGATTAAAGTTAAGAAGTCAATACTGTTATTAACATTCTATTTAATGTGCCAGTCTTAGTAATCTACTACTTAAAATATCTTTCTTCTTAAAAGTCTCCAGTAAGGAAAAACGTGTGTATTTGGTTTGAGGTATAATACCTACTGGAATAGCGGTATGTGGGTAAGTGTTTTCACAACCTGTTCTCCAAAGGAAAAAAATCTGTTTTTTTTTAGTTTTTGCTGATTTTCATGGTGTAAATATTCCCACCAGGGCCAATTTCCAGTTGACAATGTGTTATCACATTTATATAATATGTGAAAAATTAACAATTGACTCCTGCAAAGCTGGTGTTGAATCCATCACACACCATAAATGGACCCGACTGCTTTGAACTAAATAGTTCCATATGTATATTAACGAGGGCAATATTTTATATGTTGTATACAATTTTCTATATCAATTTTTTCTGAGTCACTATATTAAAAAAAAAAAAACTTATTGAGTAAAGGGGTGCCTGGCTGGCTCAGTCAGAAGAGCGTGTGACTCTTGATCTTGGGGTCATAAGATCAAGCTCCACGTTGGGTGGAGAGATTACTTAAATAAACAATAAGTTTTTAAAAATTGTTATTGGGTACAAAGTACTGGTATGCCTCATTTTATAAGACTGTTTCTATACAGCTGCAAGTGATTTGAAAGTTTCTCAAATTGATTACCAGAGGAACCAACAAAAAGGCTTTTATTTGCATTTCTTAAAATGAAAATTTCTTCTGTCAAAAAAAGAAAAGTACCTATTTGTCTTTTGTGTTACTACATTCCCCATCTGGGAGCTATGTAGTAAGTGAGAGAGGCTCTCAATTAAATTTGGTGTTGAGGATTTGAAAGCAAGTGTCTTGAGGACTGGAAGGCAGCACAGACTGGGGGTTAAGTCTATGGCTTCTGGAATTCGGCTGGTTCCACCACTAACCACCTGAATGATTGAAGTTGGGGAAGTTACTAAACCTGTCTGCCTCAATTTCCCTCTGGAAACAGAGATAATAGTATCTCCCTCATAGAACTATTTGTAGGGTGACACAAGTTAGTATACGTAAGTGCTTAAACAGACCCTGCAACCTGGTAAGGACCACATACTGCTGTTTTTACGGCCATTTTAGGTTTTATTTTGGGAAGGCACTTATGGCGGGAGTGTCAAGCTTAATCAATATTGCTTTGGATCACAGGGGCCAGCAGTCTGTGTACAAGCCCCGCAGGTAATTCCCCTACACACTCGAGTGTGAGGACCACTGTCTGAGTTACCACCAGGAATCCCTGTGTTCTAGAAGACTCAGTATTCTTTCCAGAGGAGTTGACTGATCATCTGAAGATTACCGGCACCAGAATCACCAGCGGAGCTTGCTTAAAATGATCCAAATTATGAGAAAATACTTAACTATGTCTTTTTCTGTATGTGAATAACATAGCTCTTGAAGAATATAAAGATGATATTGGTTCCACAGAGGAAGCTGGGTAGATGAGAGGCAGAGGTAGGAGAAAAAAAAGTTATACTCCACTCCTCTTTTGAATTTTAAGTGATACACAATTTAAAAATTACATACTGAAGTTAATAGACCTATTATCATATTATAAATATCTAGATGTGTGGGTTTTACCCAGAGTCTACTAAATTAGAACTCAGAATAGAACCTGCCAGATCAGAATCCTTGTGGGAGATTTCCAGAATCTCCATGTAGTTGTCTTGGTGATCATGGTAACAACACAGGCAGAAACCTACCCATTGCTAATTTCCATTAATTGTGTAAAAACTCCCACCATGGTCAAGTGCTAGCCATGCTAGAGGTTTGATGTTTCATGGATTGCTCTCTTCAGTAGACCAACAGACGAAAGGAGACGTCTCCATGTGTGGATCGATGGAAGATGTTATTATGGCTTGTATCAGCTGGAAAGCCTTGCTGTGTGATCGGACTATGAGATAAGAGCTATGGGTTCTAATGTAGCCCTGCCACTAACTGGAGAACTGGGTAAGACCCTTACCTTTTCCATCCCTGAGTTTCCTTATCTAGCAAAAGGAGGCATTAAAAACAGGGATACAGAACAGAAAGTCACAACCGATACAAACAAAGACTTTACTGGCAATATGGCATCATTAAAATCATATCTCTCAGTATTCAGTCTTAATGTGAATGGCTTAAATGCTCCCATAAATCACCACAGAGTTGCAGACTGAATAAAAAGAAATGACCCATCCATTTGCTGTCTACAAGAGACTCATTTTGAACCCAAAGATGCATTCAGACTGTCGGTAAAGGGATGGAGTACCATCTTTCACGCAAATGGACCTCAAAAGAAAGCTGGGGTAGCAATTCTCATATCAGATAGATTGGATTTTAAATGAAAGACTATAGTTAGAGACACAGAAGGGCACTATATTATTCTTAAAGGATGTATCCAACAAGTGGATATGACGATTATAAATATATATGCCCCCAACAGGGGAGCAGCAAGATACACAAGCCAACTCTTAACCAGAATAAAGAGACATATAAATAAAAAGACATTAATAGTAGGGGAGCTCAATACCCCACTATCAGAAATAGACAGAACACCCTGGCAAAAACTAAGCAAAGAATCAAAGGCTTTGAATGCCATACTCGACGAGTTGGACCTCATAGATATATATAGAACACTACACCCCAGAACCAAAGAATACTCATTCTATTCTAATGCCCATGGGACATTCTCAAGAATAGACCATGTTCTGGGACACAAAACAGGTCTCAACCGATACCAAAAGATTGAAATTATCCCCTGCATATTCTCAGACCACAACGCTCTGAAATTGGAACTCAACCACAAGGAAAAATTTGGAAGAAACTCAAACACTTGGAGACTAAGAACCATCCTGCTCAGGAATGACTCGATAAACCAGGAAATCAAAAATCAATTTAAACAATTTATGCAGACCAATGAGAATGAAAACACAATGATCCAAAACCTATGGGACACTGCAAAGGCAGTCCTAAGGGGGAAATACATAGCCATCCAAGCCTCACTCAAAAGAATAGAAAAATCTAAAATGCAGTTTTTATATTCTCACCTCAGGAAGCTGGAACAGCAACAGAGGGACAGGCCTAATCCACTCATGAGGAAGCAGTTGACCAAAATTAGAGCAGAAATCAATGAATTAGAAACCAGAAGCACAGCAGAGCAAATCAACAGGACTAGAAGCTGGTTCTTTGAGAAAATCAATAAAATTGACAGACCACTGGCAAGACTTATCCAAAAGAAAAGAGAAAGGACCCAGATTATTAAAATTATGAATGAAAAAGGAGAGGTCACGACCAACACCAATGAAATTGGAAGGATTATTAGAAACTTTTATCAACAGCTATATGCCAATAAACTAAGCAATCTGGAAGAGATGGAGGCCTTCCTGGAAGCCTATAAACTACCAAGACTGAAACAGGAAGAAATTGCTTTCTTAAACAGGCCAATTAATTATGAAGAGATTGAGTCAGTGATAAACAACCTTCCAAATAACAAAACTCCAGGCCCGGACGGTTTTCCTGGGGAATTCTACCAAACATTCAAAGAAGAAATAATACCTATTCTCCTAAAGCTATTTCAAAAAATAGAAACAGAAGGAAAGCTACCAAACTCATTCTATGAGGCCAATATTATCTTGATCCCCAAACCAGGCAAAGACCCCATCAAAAAGGAGAATTACAGACCGATTTCCCTAATGAATATGGATGCCAAAATCCTCAACAAGATCCTTGCTATTAGAATCCAACAGTACATTAAAAGGATTATCCATCCAGACCAAGTGGGATTCATACCTGGGATGCAAGTGTGCTTCAACATTCGCAAATCGATCAACGTGATACATCATATCAACAAGAAAAGACTCAGGAACCATATGATCCTCTCAACTGATGCAGAAAAAGCATTTGACAAAATACAGCATCCTTTCCTGATTAAAACCCTTCAGAGCGTAGGAATAGAGGTTACATTTCTCAATCTCATAAAAGCCATCTATGAAAAACCTACAGCAAATATTATACTCAATGGGGAAAAGCTGGAAGCCTTTCCCTTAAGATCAGGAACACGACAAGGATGCCCACTCTCGCCACTATTATTCAGCATAGTACTAGAAGTCCTTGCAACAGCAATCAGACAACAAAAAGGGATCAAAGGTATCCATATTGGCAAAGAAGAAGTCAAAATGTCTCTCTTTGCAGATGACATGATACTCTATATGGAAAACCCAAAAGAAGCCACTCCCGAACTATTAGAAGTTATAGAGCAATTCAGTAATGTGGCGGGATACAAAATCAATGCTCAGAAATCAGTTGCATTTCTATACACGAACAATGAGACTGAAGAAAGAGAAATTAGGGAATCCATCCCATTTACAATAGCACCAAAAACCATATGTTACCTTGGAATTAACTTAACCAGAGACGTAAAGGACCTATATTCTAGAAACTATAAATCACTCTTGAAAGACATTGAGGAAGACATAAAAAGATGGAAAGATATTCCATGCTCATGGATCGGAAGAATTAACATAGTTAAAATGTCCATGCTACCCAGAGCAATCTACACTTTCAATGCTATCCCGATCAAAATACCGAGGACATTTTTCAAAGAACTGGAACAAATAGTCCTTAAATTTGTATGGAAACAGAAAAGGCCCCGGATCTCCAAGGAACTGTTGAAAAGGAAAAACAAAGCTGGGGGCATCACAATGCCGGATTTCGAGCTATACTAAAAAGCTGTGATCACAAAGACAGCATGGTACTGGCACAAAAACAGACACATAGACCAATGGAACAGAATAGAGAGCCCAGAAATGGACCCTCGGCTCTTTGGGCAACTAATCTTTGATAAAGCAGGAAAAAACATCCAGTGGAAAAAAGACAGTCTCTTCAATAAATGGTGCTGGGAAAATTGGACAGCTACATGCAAAAGAATGAAACTTGACCACTCTCTCACACCATACACAAAAATAAACTCCAAATGGATGAAAGACCTTGATGTGAGACAGGAATCCATCAAAATTCTAGAGGAGGACATAGGCAGCAACCTCTATGACATCGCCCAAAGCAACCTTTTCCATGACACATCTCCAAAGGCAAGAGAAACAAAAGATAAAATGAATTTATGGGACTTCATCAAGATAAAAAGCTTCTGCACAGCCAAGGAAACAGTCAGAAAAACTAAGAGGCAGCCCACGGAATGGGAGAATATATTTGCAAATGATACTACACATAAAAGACTGGTATCCAAGATCTACAAAGAACTTCTCAAACTCAATACACAAGAAACAAATAAACAAATCAAAAAATGGGCAGAAGATATGAACAGACACTTTTCCAATGAAGACATACAAATGGCTAACAGACACATGAAAAAATGTTCAAAATCACTAGCCATCAAGGAAATTCAAATCAAAACCACACTGAGATACCACCTTACGCCAGTTAGAATGGCAAAAATAGACAAGGCAAGAAACAACAATTGTTGGAGAGGATGTGGAGAAAGGGGATCCCTCCTACATTGTTGGTGGGAATGCAAGTTGGTACAGCCACTCTGGAAAACAGTGTGGAGGTCCCTTAAAAAGTTAAAAATTGAGCTACCCTATGATCCAGCCATTGCACTACTGGGTGTTTACCCCAAAGATACAGACGTAGTGAAGAGGAGGGCCATATGCACCCCAATGTTCATAGCAGCATTGTCCACAATAGCTAAATCGTGGAAGGAGCCGAGATGCCCTTCAACAGATGACTGGATTAAGAAGTTGTGGTCCATATATACAATGGAATATTACTCAGCTATGAGAAAAAACGAATTCTCAACATTTGCTGCAACATGACAGCACTGGAGGAGATAATGCTAAGTGAAATAAGTCAAGCAGAGAAAGACAACTATCATATGATTTCTCTCATCTATGGAATATAAGAACTAGGATGATCGGTAGGGGAAGAAAGGGATAAAGAAAGGGGGGTAATCAGAAGAGGGAATGATACATGAGAGACTATGGACTATGAGAAACAAACTGAAGGCCTCAGAGGGGAGGGGGGTGGGGGAATGGGATAGACCGGTGATGGGTAGTAAGGAGGGCACGTATTGCATGGTGCACTGGGTGTTATACGCAACTAATGAATCATCGAACTTTACATCGGAAACCGGGGATGTACTGTATGGTGACTAACATAATATAATAAAAAATCATTTAAAAAAAAAACTGTTGTATGGACATCACTGGGTCAAATGAGATTAGATCTGACACACTTTCTAAAGTAAAAAGTTAATGTAAAAGGTAATTCAATCTGGCATTGATTGATTGCATATTATTGACATTTTAATAACATTTAGAATCTAAGTTGGGGCAGAAATCCCTTGTAGCGAAAAATGGGACCTGAGTTTCTAAATAATTTAAAAATTGTACAAAACTTATGTCTAAAAATCTATTTCCCCCGATAAGAAAATGCGGAGAAGATTAATCGCCTGTCTTTAATCCCATTTGGGTTGTACAAAGCATGTGGATTTTATAGTAGCTCTAGTACTATGAAAGAGTTTATCATTCCAACAGAACTGGACATATTTGACTTAAATTGATCTACTATGCCCTTGCCAAAAGAAAAGCATTCACTTTATCTGCATTATTATTAATTAGCTTCCCACAGGCTGTAAAATCACCACGTGTAAACCTCCCCAAACATGAGGTGGAAGTAAATGAAGTGATGGGCTCGAGCCGTGGAATAAAGCACAGCCTAGGTGTTCCTCCGTCCCGGCACGCAGCCTGCCTCCCTGTCCTTTGCTGCAGCAGATGACGCTAGCGTCTGTCTAGTAGCTCACGGAAGCTGTGCGGCTGCCTCAGCAGGACACACTCCCCACAACTCCGCCTCAAACACAGGTGAACTCATTCTCACCAGATGTTAAATTCTTCTCCATTTTTTTTTAAGTAGGTTCCACACCCAGCGCGGAGCCCAACATGGGTCTTGAACTCAAGACGCTGAGATCAAGACCTGAGCAGAGACCAAGAGTCGGACATTCAATCAACTGAGCTACCCAGGTGCCCCTGAAGTTTCAAAGCAGAGTCCCTTCTTCTTTGCAACAGAATGGTTGTCTCACGATTTAAATGAAGCTTTTCCTTTCTACTTGGGTAGGTCCAGCGTTTGCTTATCCGTAGAACAGTTTGTGAGATCCAATGGCCTGAATGAAGGAAACCCCTTGATAATAAAATAAGAGCTATAATCTATATGCCAGACACTGTGCTGGGCTCTCTGCACGTATCATCAGATTCACTCATTGCCTCTCTATGAGAACCGCTGTTAAGCCTTTTGACACACGAGACGGCTGATTCTCGGAGCCCTGCACAAATGTACCTGAGGACACAGACTAGCCATGGGTCTGGCTCTCTCGTCTCTATTTATCCACTGAACTATATATAGCGCCTTCTTTCCAAAAGGAGATGAGTCCAAACTTTTACCTTCATTTTTTAAAGGGATGAAGTTGTAGAAAGGAGATTCACTAGGTTGTAGGAAGGTACAAATTTAAATTTTGTACCCTTTGTAGAGTTCCCAAGTGAATACACGCTAGGCCAGCAGTCAGCCTAGCTGGGAAAGAATTATCGGTGTGACAGTAATATACTACGAGTTCCGTCACTCCCATGATATTTTACGGAAACTGCTGTAGGCTTTTTTGATCTAAGTTTGGTTCCAAGCCCATAAATCTCTGAGAAATCCCGTGAGCAGGTCCCACTAAGGCAGCAACAAGATGCCTGTTCCAAGCGACTTTTTATGTAAACAGGGAAAAACATGAATTGGAAGCCAATACCTGAGAATTCTTAAGCTGCACTCTCTCAATAATTACTCAGTATTCATGGAAATAGTCGCTAGGCATCAGGATAAAATTTGGACTTTGTCTGCATTTTCACAAGTGGAAGACCGGAAGGGAAGAAAGACGCTCACCATCACCCCATAGAGACAAGGCAGGAAGAGCACTTCACCCTCGCTCCTACTCGGAAGAAGCTGAGACTTAACACCTTCCTGGGCCCGCTTCAGCAGCTGGGGATGCTCACACCCTTCTGGATGACTAATTCATTTCTTCAGGAGGTCGAGAACTCGACGGGCACCCAGCAGTTTTTTTGCAGTGACGTCCCCTTATCTCCTCAATAGAAAATGATTTTTTGCTTTGGCATATCCCCGAGTTACCATGACTCCCCAGCTACTGGTATAAATAAAAATAAACTATTCGGGAGCATCCGTTACAAACGATAAAATTCTAGGGAGAGCTCTTGACTGCATATCCTCAGAAGACAAGTTTTCTTGGAAATAAAGGAATGGGAGTATGATAAGCAGCAGTATTATCACTATACACTTTTTAAATATTTACTACTGTGTTAGTGAAATATTTAAAGTGATTATCTGAACTGCTCCCCACCCCCCCGCCCCATCACAGGGGAGCCTGAATATGTCACCATCTGATACAACTGCCTGACAATCTCACGTTGCCACTGTGCTTTCCAGAAAACAATTCATGCTGAAGAGTGAACGTGACTGTTTTTATTTTTAATAGGAAAGAAATAGATCTAAAATTAAGTAAGTGCTGAGCCTAGGCATTAAGAGATGCAGCAAGCTGTTTGCCCCAGATTCGGGCTCTGCAAACAAGCCCCAGTAGGCTTCTCTGAAAACATTATTTTTGTTTCAGTCAAGTTGTGCTTGACTGCTTTTAGCTCCCTCTTCTCGGACAGGGTCACTGGAAAGAACATCTAATAAAAGAGCCCCTCCAACCTGGCTACACAGGGTGTGTTATTTGTCCCTTGCACCCTTTGAGCTCTTCATCTCCAGATTTAGCTTGAGCAGTGACTCTGTCCTGAATTCTAGAACTTTCTGGGCTTCTTTAGACTCTAAAATGATCCATCTTTAGCTGAACTGCAATTCAATGCAACAGAAACCTTGGAGGGACATTGAGCATGTGGCTGAAAGTGGACTAAGCAGGTCCTAACAGCTAGATTTTATTTCTTAATCAAGGGCCTCCTAGACTGATTTATAATTTTCTTTAATAGAACATCTGGCAGCAAGGGCTAAGGCACTGTCAGGTAGCTCTGTAAAACTCTCGCACACACATTTCACTAAACCTAATGAGGCAAAGTTGAAAAGTAGAAAATATAGAAAAGTAGTTGATTCTCTTGGACTTAAAATTGGTATCGCTGCGAGATTACTGTATACATACTTACTATATCCATACACCGTGCTAAGCACTTTGCGCATCTAACAACCCTAAGAGAAAAACGGCAGTATCTCGATTTTATAGAAGAACCCGAGGCTGAGAGAAGTGAAGTCACCTGCCCAAGGTCACATAGCTAGTAAGTGGTAGGACTGGAACTTGAACGTTGGTCAGTCCTGTTCTAAACTCCATGCACTTAATGGCTGAACCAGACATGGGAAATACGCTTCGCATTCTGAATAATGGGAATCCATGGGAATGGTCACCTGAAGTAGTGGGTCGAGATGGCTTCTGGGGCTGAGAACGTAGAATTGACAAGGAGGAGAATCACATTCATCAGCAGTGCAAGGTTAGCGGCAGCCCCTGTGCCAGGATTTGCCATCCTTCCTTCATTTTACTGTCTCAGTCACTAATCTCTATGTCAGTTTCTCGTGAGTTTCACATTGTGAAAAGGAAATGCAGTAGGTGGGAAGACCTGTGGTTGGTATCCTCCTGGCCTGTGTTTTACTTGGTGATCTTGGGGATAGTCACTTACTCTGTTTCTTATATAGGACTTGAAAAAAATAAAATTGGATAGTCTTTGCTATTAAAGGCTTTATGTGTAAATACATATTTTAAAATGATCGTACCAACTAACTTTTAAATTGTCTTGTGAATTTTGTTTTATATTGTTTTAGAGTCTCCTTTTGTTAGTAAACTACCTAAATGAAAAGAAAAAAATGGGATAGAGGTACAATAAAATATATCATCTTTACATAAAGCAGAATCTTGCATTTACTTCCCCTCTAGCTCACCTCTGCAATGCCAGAAAAATTTGGAAGAGTATTCTACTGTGATCCTCTGATATTCATGACAACAATGAAATGAAATATTTCCTGGTTATAATACGTGAAAAACTTCTATTATCACATATTAAAGGACAAAGGCTTACAAAGGAAGAAAAAAACAAAACTAAAGCCAACGCTTTCTCAGATTTAAGAAACCAAACCCTTACTATACATGAGAACTGATGAAAACCAGTGTTGTTTCATGTCCATAAGAATGTGGCTCCTCAAAGGAGAAATCCCACCTCGGGTCGGCAGTCGTCATCACTCAGTAATTAAGGATGCTGGGTTCCAGTTTTATCCTGTGCTGCCCTAAGAAAGCGACAGAGCTTGGCATACATCCTGCCTGTTTCCACCGTCAGCTATTCGGAGTGCTTCAGCTCCTACCGCACTGGGGGGCGAGAAGTTTGTCTCGATACTGAAAGGCAAAGGTGCAAAGGAGGATTCCTGTGTAGTCAGAAGGAGCAAAATAATAAGTAGTCATGAAGCCAGTTGAAAGAACGGGAAGAGAAAGGCCTGACTCTAGCTCTAAATGCCTCAAACCTGCAGGATGCCAAGTGCCTTATCATGCCATCTCTCACTCATTTCCCAGGAACTGGACGAGCAAGAAAGTTTTATTAATAATCCATTTTGCAGGTTACATCTGAGGCCCTCCAAGGGAACGGCCTTTCTAGAAAGACCTCGCAGGGCACAGCCATTAGAGGCACACTGTTCCGGATGCTGGCCATCCGGTATTGCACGTTATTTTGTTTGCTTCTAAGTTCAAGAGACAGAATGTATTGCCATTGCCTTTAAAGAAAATATCTTCAGTGTTTTGACCACCATTGACAAGATGATTAGCATGCCTTTAGCCATCTTCGTGAAACAACAGATGTTTGCCTTGGCATTTTTCCAGCCCTCCCTGTGTCCTCAAGCCTAATATTTGTTTTTCATTAGTTGGTGTGTTGCTCATTTCTCATCCTGTGTGAGGGGGCTGCTTCTTGGCCTTGCCGTGCAGTTGTTTGCTTTCAGATAGAAGAGGTTGGCCTACTTGGGCCGGGTGAAGATATTCCCTTAGCCCTGGCGCGTGTCCTCTGTGAAGAGGCTTTGGCAGCTGGGGGGGGGGGGGGGGGGGATTAGAAGGCAAAAGGAGAAGTGTTCCTAAGTGGTATTTTCTTGATGAGGACTCCGTGTTCATGTTTAGCTTCTAATGTGACATAATGAATTATGAACTAAAAGTAATTGGAAGATTTGTGCCCTCAGTGCAGAACAGAAGTTTAATGTATGAAAGCAAGCCACAGGTCAATTAGGCGAGTTGATCAATATTTATATCGCTCTTTAATGAAAGGAAATAACCCTGATAGATTTTCCTTGAAATTGCCGATGAGTATGTATTTGTAGTCAACACATGGAGCTTTTCATTGATCTCAGTCAAATTAAAATTTTATTAACAAGTCAGACACCCATCTGTATTTTTCCAGAAGTTCCCTCGAAAAGCCAGTTCATGCTACTGCCTTCTGTTCCTCTTCCTCCGCCCCCATCCCCGGCTCTCTGAACCAACATTTAAGTATCTGATATGCGTTAACTGCTTTCCCATTCCTATCTCACTCAATCCTCCTAAAGACATCCTGAGATAATATCATCATCATCTCCATTTACAGATAAGGAAACTGAGGCCAAGCAAGGCTAAGTAACCGGCCCTTTAGCCTACAGAAATAAAAAGCAAAACATGGACTCAGGCAGACCTGCTTTTCTCTGGCCCTGAAGTTCATGTCTCTCAGAGGCAGAAGGAGGGTCATTTTGTGGCATGGCCTTTCTGGAGTGGAGAAGACGGGGAAGCATAACCGAGGAGGCCGGCAGGAAAGGCACCCAGACCAGCGAGCCTCGGCACCGTCTTAACCCCCGCCCGGGGAGGGCTCTGGTGGGGGGTGGGGGGCGCTCCTGCCTCGTGCGGAGAGCCGAGCTCCATGTTCTTCTAGTTCAGGGAAGAGCCAACAAGTCAGACGTGGCCCCTCCAACTCAACTGATGGAATTTAGCACACGCGACCCTAAAACCTTTCGAGATTCAGTTTGGTCCCTTGGTTTTTAGAGGCTATAAAGCAAATACAACAGTATTTCGCAGAGGATTTTTACTCCCTGTTTGGATTGAGTCTGCTCACTTTGTTCAAAAGCCGGCTTTAGACGTCCAAGCAACATGCTCCACGTTCGAGAGTGTGAGGTTTAATCAATGGCATTGACCAGGAAGGAACTCAAAAGCCACACTGCCTGCTTCCATGCTTGATACGCGGGGAAGACACTTATTCTCATCTTGTGTTTGATCTAGAGACTCTGTGAAAACACCCGACTTTTCCTTCCCGTGATTTTACAGTCCGGCTCGTGTGGTGCGCCGTGGGCTGCAGGGTTACAGGCGGCTCCCGAAGCGCGGGGCTTTCACCCGAGCAGCGTCTTCACGAAGATTACATTGCAGGTCAGAGTCTCGTCTCTGCTCCTCTTCCGCACGTCGGGGCCCTGTGCCCACGTGCGTGGTCTGACGCATATTCACCATCTCCTCATAAATACTCATAAATATCCTACACGCAATTTATCAGCAGGCGACTGCCAGGAATCAGCTCTTTTGGGGAAAGGAAAGGCAAAGTACTTCGGGAGCCAGCGTGTGAGAGATTTCCAGAAACGTGAGAAACCGCTCAAACTACCGAAAACACACACTGGCGTACAAATGAACACACAGATGCGTCTACACGCACCTGCACACCCACAGGCGCACACGCACACACACTCACACTCGATTCAGGGCTGCCCATGTGCTGGTTCTGTCGTAAGAACATTACAAGCAATAACTCAGTTCCCCTAACCACCCAGTGCGGGTGGTTCTCTTTTCTTCCCACTCTGAGACGGGTAACTGAGACATGGCAAGGGTAGGTGACTGGCCTTGTTTCGCTCACCAGGCTAAGAAAGCACGAAATTGGGATGGTCATACGAAGCAATCCAGGTAAAGAGGATGTATCCGTCACTTCTCTCCTGTCCTCCTTTAAGATTTGTTCAGAGAGCAGAGAACCTGGATGTGAATCTCAGACCCAGCTGCGTGATCTTAGAGGAGTCACTTAATGTGCTCAGCCTCAATTTCCCGCCTATAAACTATGCTTAACAATATCAGCCCCACATGATCGTTGAGAGGACGTGATCGGAACGCAAGGGTGTTGTGTAAACTGGGAACGCTGTACTCATGGCATCAACTGCTTCCAGATGCAGCACCAAACACATGCTGTATCTGTCCTACTTTGTTCGCCTGTTACCTGACGCTGTCCCGCAATGGGCTGGACACATAAGAACACGTAACACTTAATTTCTAATGACATCTAAGCAGTTCTGGCAATCTCTGCATAAACCATGATGCTAACAATAAGTGTATGAATACATCATTTTATGTCTCGAAAAATGGGGAACTAATTTCAGAGCAATGGGAACAATTTTTTGCCAGCTAGTTATGGAAAATACATGTCACTTAGAAGCTCTGTCTCAATGCTAACTTGAAAAGTATTAGTTAATAGTAGCGATTCTGTCATCAAAACCATGAAACCAGTGAAGAACGGTACTCTGTACCATTAAGTGCAAGGACTAGAAGGGCTCATCAGTCATTCAAAGTTGGTATGACCTTAGCAGCAAAGAGGCTCAGTGAGGAGCTAAGATACCAAAGGGCATAGGTCACAGGGTGTTAACTCTGCATTCAGAAAACGAGGTTCACGTCTGGCATCCATCCCAGAGCCGTGGGTGCTTACCCTGTGCCAGGCCCTGTCTGCTAGGCACGAGAGCTACCAAAGCATATAAAGACCTGGTTCGTACATTCCTGGGGCTCTCCTGCTCCCCCAGTAGCTACGTGGCCTTATGTCAGTCATTCATCTTACCAAGGAAAACCTTGGTGTCCATACCAGTAAAAGGGAGCAAATGAAGAGTCAGAGAGGTAAAGTCAGCTTTCAAAGTTCATACAGCTCCCTGGTGTCCCCACAAGCACTGGAACGAATAGACTTCCAATCCAGTGCTTTCCACAACAGAGTTCATCATTCCTTCTGCAATTTGTAGTACAGCTTGCTGCATTTGCTTAAATCTGGCTACGATATGCTAAGATATAGGTAATTAGTTTTTGTTCACGTTCTGTTAGGGTTTACTTTTCATTGCCAATGCTCTTTTTTTTCCCCCAAAACTAGAAATGATGGCTCTTTAAAAAAAAAAAATAGTTAAGCCACAGACTGGATATATTTTTGCAAATATATATCTGACAAAGGGCTTTAATCCAATTTATAAAGAACTCTAAATGATTAATTGTTAAATTTTGTCAGGTTCTTTTTTTTTTTTTTTCCTCTTCTTACTCACTAGAAATTTCTGGCAAGGTCTGCATCAGAGTCTCCCCCTCTTTCTCCTCCAAGATGGGTGTAGTCTGGACCAGTTCCTGGGCTGTGTGGTGGGGAACTGATAGAAAAAGGGGCAAGGGAGAGGGCGACAGGAGAAAGCAAAACCAAGAGCTGCAGGAGTTTTCCTAGGTCTGGGAAGGGGAGCTGACTTGTGTGGGGCAGTGAATTGGGAAGAACTTAAAAAGGGATTTTAAAATTAATTGCTGGGTGATTTCCGGTCCCCTTTATAATGAATAATGCTAGCTTGAGTTGTTTTAAAATTATTCTTGGTTTGGGCACCTGGGTGGCTCAGTCGGTTAAGCATCTATCTACCTTCAGCTCAGGTTATGATCCCAGGGTCCTGGGATCGAACCCGGCATCGGGCTCCCTGATCAACAGAGAGCCTGCTTCTCCCTCTCCCTCTGCTGCTTCCCCCGCTTGTGTTCTCTCTCTCTCTCTGTCAAATAAATAAATATTGAAAAGAGATTATTCTTGGTGGCTGGGACTGTGTTCATTTAAGTACAATATTGCTCGGAAATTGATCTATGAGGGTCACAGGCTTATGAGCCTTACAGCAACCACTGGCTTCATCTTACTAGCAGTGGAAGGCTGCATGTGGACCTTCCCAATGCATCTTGAATGTGAGAACCAACCAGGCTTTAATAGGTGAGCAATGAGCTGTAGCACAACTGGCTGAAATCTACCAGGGGAAATGGTATCAGCAAATGGAATCGGGTCTTCGGAACATGTGTCTTGTAAGTACAAAATACCTACTTCAACACTTCCTTCAAAGCTGAGTTAGAAGGGAGACACACTTACAGTCTAGCTTTTCATTATCATGCCACCTGGTGGCTCAAACTAGCCGCAAATAGGCCTGAGCTTTGGGCTCTAGATTAAGGTCTGGGAAAAACACAGAAAGAGCTTTGATCTCTTCTGGGCTAAAGAGATAGAATCCTAGGGCACTGACAAAATCAGCATAATATTTAACCACTTTACGTGCTTCTAGCTCTGAAGTAGATACCATAGCTAGCTCTTACCCTTTAAAATGTTACATTCCAGAAGGAGAGTAGGATAGGAGATTGGCATTTACCGAAATCTGCGAGTTTAGATTCATCCTCTCTCTTACAAAGCAGTGCAATACCCCTTGTGGTGATGTTAGTAGTATTCCCCGTTTACAACCGGGGAAAGACTGAGAGAGCCTAAATGACTTGCTCAAGTTATAATTATCACAGTAGACGTTGAGGAGAAGAGAAATGGGGTATTTAATTATAAGATAAAAGCTGTAAACAAGGGTGTTTTGGGGGAGAGGTTTAACTGAAGTAAGCATTTCTATTTAAAAAAAGAAATCAGGCACATGTGTGTCTTGACTCTGAATTATTTTAGTTTGACAGTTTAGGTATGATATAAATCCATGGAAATGAGACAACAGAACTGTTATGACATTCTTCTTTCTGAATGAGAAGAGAGGGCGTGTCTAACCGTAGCTTCTCACTCCCCGAGATGGGTGTCATAACATATCAGCTATGTGCATCATGTGTCTACAACATGTATTTATTTTTTTGCCCCACTTTTTGGTTCTGAATCTGCTTTGATGTGAATGTGCGATAATTTTAGTCAAAATAGTATTTCAAAATTTACAGTTATACAGGGGGAGTAAGTTCCCAGAGATGTGCTGTACAAGATGGTACCTATCGTTAATGGTACGTTGTTGTGTACTTAAACATTTGTGAAGAGCATAGATCTCATAATAAGTGTTCTTATCACAAAACAAACAAAGACAGAAGAAAACTTTTGGGGGTGATGGAAATGTTTAGTACCTGGGTTGTGGTGATGGTAACATGAGTGTATACATATGTCCAAACAGCAAACTGTGTAAATTATATGCAGTTTTTTGTATGACAATTATACCTCAATAAAGTTGGAACAAGAAGGAAGTAAATGTGATCCTATTTTGCTCTTAGAAAAAAAAAAAAGCAGCTCCATGGCAAGGAATCAGGCATATGGTTCACAATATATATCCAACATAAAAAGTTAGGATACCCCTAGTTTTCCCTCTTGTTCTTAGATACAGACAAGACACTGCGATCAGATTCTGGAAGTCTTTGACCTGAACCCTGGCCTTAACAGTTAATTGTGCATCTTTGCATTTTTCGTAATGATACCAACTCAGGGTATCATTGTTTCCTCATCTGTCATTGAGGAGCATGATACCCAACTCTCGGGAGTACTACTGGTATTAAGTGAAAAAAACGTTGAAAATCCTTTAGCATAATGTAAAGCATTTAGGAGTTGGTAAAATTTATGGTTCTCAATTAGTCTTTATTATTGTTATTACTCTTACAATTTTTATTATTTTACTACTATTCTATTGGCTGTGAGAAAACAGTCTGTATATGCAAAATCATCTTGCAATTTCCTAACATGTTCTGGAATATTTCAGTTAACAGAGCAGAAGAAAGGTAGATAACATATCAAGTGGAAACAGATTGTAGTAAGGTAAAAATTGCAATGGTGAGAGGTTGATGGTAAAAATCACACCGAACATGTTCTTTTGTCATTGACTGACTGGAACTGAGGATTTTCAATTCCCTCTCTAGCTTGAGAAATTTCTTCCCACTGAGAAACTTTCACACCATATTTATAACAAGGAGAGACAATGTTATTCTCAGAAATTCCTCTTAGAATGGGAATTGCATTTTGGGGGAAAGTATTTGGCTGGGTGGTAGATGTTGAGACACTAAGGAGCCTGGTTTGGGCAGAATTATTATTACAAGCCTTAGGGTAGAACTCACTTTGGGAGAGAGAGAGGGGGAAGGGAAATTGCATGGGAAGGCAGAAGGAAAGGACAGAAGATAGCCCACTGCCTGGTGAGACAGCCCACCTCTGGCCCTCTCCCCACTATCTTCACTACATCCTCCAAAAAATAGGGGAGAAAAAAAGGGGATAAAAACACTAACCACTAAGAAATGATTGACTGGGGCAAAGGGGCAGAGTACTTTTCAAGTAGCACCCATGACCCATGGAAATATGCGGAGAGGCAAGAGGAGGCATGAGGAATTTAGCCAGTATAGCCATTGTGGGAATGAGTTTACTACTCGCAGGCAGGCTAAGTGTTGGGTGTTTGGGCACAATTTAACCAGAGTGTTTAGGAGCGGGGGCTTCTTGGCAGGGTGCATTCATTCAACGATATTTACTGAGAGCCTCCGATGAGCCAGAAGGACTGAGGATCTCTCTGGTTTAGTACAAGGATGCGAATGAAGGAAGAGGAAAAGAGGTCTGACTTTCAGGGAGGGTGGGTGAAAGGAGACCACGACTGGAACAAGGGGAGCTTTCCCCTTGAGTACTTTCTCCCAAAAGGCTCTAAAACTAAATGACGCAAGATCATATATTCGAAAATCAACGTTGTCAAGGTAAGTATGTGACAGGACGATGTTTCAGACCACAGTGAAAAGAGCTAAAGATGGTGAGATACACACAAATGCAGACAATCCAGGGCACTTTTTCGGGTTGCTCTACCGCGTCCGAGAGGATAAAGGACATGACGAGAGCTCCCTGTAGGTCATTTTCTCCACTCAGACTCAGGAAGCCCTACTCATGGGGTGACAATGGGAAGTACTAATTGCCACTTTCTCCCTCCATCTCACTTCTGAGCACCTTGTTCTGTGAGCTTGTCTACGTATTAGCCTTTCTACATCTCCATCTCCTCCGTAATAGAGTTCAAAAGCCCACCTGAAAGGGTCTTTATGAGGATAAATGAGGTGACCTTTAAGACAAATTTCTGTCACATGAGATTTTCTTAGTAAGGAGTTATCAGTTTTGAATCTAAATGGTTATATTTTTAAGATGGCTAAATATGTCTATAGTTATAGAACAGTTTCTCTTTAAAAACTAACTGGTTTAAGTCTGGGTTAGTACAGCAACTTCAGCTTCGTAAGTCCCATGCCCCCAACAGCTGAGATAATAGCCCTAGATCACTATTATTGTAAATAAGATATTTATTTTGAAATTGTTTACTTTGAATGCCAAAAAAAAAGAAAATCATTCGGTCACGGGAGAAATGAGATTACATGCGGAGGCAACCCTTGGCTTTACACATGAATAATATTATCTATTGCTCAGACTATAGTCTTAGAAAAATATCACAAAGTCATGTGGAGCTATAAAGTTCATTGTACGATGGAATGAGATGTCCAGCTTCATTTATGATTCTTACTCAAAAGAAGAAAAAAAAATCAACTGACCTCCCCCCAGACCTGATCTTCCCTGACTCTTCTCATCTCTGTCAATGGCACCACCAAGCATCCAGTGGCTCCAGGTAATAATCAAGAGCTATCTTGATTCCTTCCTTTCTCATACTGCTCCCCCCCCCACAACCCCCACCAATTCAATTCATCAGCAACTTGATTGATTGTATTATCTTAGAAAAAGATAAAAATCGAGACGCTCCTTTATCCTACTTCCACCACCACCGCCCTCGCTGAAGCCGTAATTCTTTCTTTCCCTGAAGACTACCATAACCTCTTCATATCCTACCTCTATACTTGCTCACCCACTAGCCCTTCTCATTCCCACACAGTATCCAAGGCAATCAGGTCCCTCTTCAACCTCACTGTTTCCAAGTACACATCGGAAACTCTTACATATTTTTTTAAATTCAGGTTTAACTTCTTCCTTTAATCCTTCTTCTGTAGCCACACTAGATTTATTAATCCTTTCGAATGCTACCAGATGTTTCCCACCTTGTGACATTGGCCATCTCTCTTCCTTCTCCCTGGAAAGCTTTCCCAGATCTTTGCTTGGCTTCTCCTTCGCTGAGTTCGGGACTTCCATCAAGGGTCCTCCTCCTACCCTTTGCTCTCATCCTGATTTATTATCATCCAAAGCCTCTCTTCCTCCCTGTAGCTCTATTATATGTTTGTTTACTTTTGACCAGCTAGTTTCCCAATTGAATAGAAGTTCCATTTACAGGGGGACTTTCAGGGGATTTTCAAAGTATACAGAGCATTTTTAATAAGTGCTAGTTAAATGAATGACAGACTGACGTGGGCGTGTATATGTCTACAGGAACTATAGGAGGAACTACACCATGAATGGAAGGTTCTGGCCGGCACTGGGTGATGAGATGCACTGGGCAGACATGAGATCATTCCGAAAGGCCAGCAGCATCATCGTTTATGCAGCAAGGGCATTATCATCACGTGCAGCTGGAATAAAGACCCATGACCAGAACAAAAAGATCACTATGAGTCGAACACTGTACTGCACCCTTGCATGTCTCGTTTACTTCTCACCCCAGTGAGACTGATGTTCTTCTCGTTTAGCCCAGATGAGGAAATAGAGACATGGAAAGGTAAAATCGCTCAACCAGGTTCATACAAGAAAGCGGTGACGTTGGGATTTAAACTTAGGTTTTCTGACTTTGAGTCTAATGGTTCCCCCCTCCACCTGTTGCTTCTATATTGCTACCAATGTTGGGAAAACTCAATAGAATGAAAGAGAAGAGATGACAGAAGAATGAAAAGGAGTCCCAGCTTTAGAGGCCTCGACCAGGGCCCATTTCTGCCTAAGTCCACTCCTGGTGCCCCAGCAGGTATGAAGCAGTCATTCCTTCCCGTGAACTGTCAATAACTCTCATTTCGCACACAGCACGTTTCCTTCCGTTCTTACTCATCATATACATCGTGCGGTCATTAAGCTGGATGTTATGATATCACTAATATTCTATCGCTTTTGACCTATAAAAGTAGCAATTCAGTATGATCGAACCTAATTGGATGAGCATTTCTTGAAGGCAGGAATCACATCTCATGTCTCTTTGCCTCTACTAGTTTCTGACTGGGTACTATTTATGATTGATGAACCAGATGGAGGACAGACATAATTAATGGCCTATGTTTTTCAGCACGCCGAGTACATTTTATAAGTGTTACTGGGCTTCAGTACCTTTGCAAGGCACCACATCAGTGGCATTTACCTCTCTCATTCTTTTACTTCAATAGAGAACCTTACCCGCTGAAACTTCCAGAGCCCCTTCCCCTCCATAGTAGCTGATTTAAAAAGTTAGAAGAACACCAATAAAAAGAAAAAACTAGTAAGAACTACCCACTATACTAAGCACTTCATGTATATATCATAATGAGTCTTTGTAACAGACCTGTGAGGAGATAGAATATCCCCATTTCAAAGATGAGGAGATTCAAGTATTCCATGTTTGAGAAAGTTGACCAATGTTATAAGGCTAGTACGTGGCAGAGTCAGAATTAAAACTCAGGTCTGTCTGACACAGTCTGCGTGCTTAACCACTCTGAGATACCGCGTCATCTCTGACAAGACACATCACGGCTTTGCTCCCTATAGGCATGAGCCGTTCAGGGTGTCATAGAAACAAGCCTCACACACTCACCGTGCTATCTGGCATTCATTTTCCCCCCTGTGCCTCAAAACCGAGAACTGATTTTGATGTGCTGAGGAAGCCAAGGAGTTCAGGGGCACCGGTGTAAAGAGCCACTCTCCGTGGATAAGTAGCCACTCTGAGCCTACTTCTCACTAAATGCAATCAGGCAGGTCAGGGCCGTCACAGGAAACCTCACACTACGTGGTAGAGCCAACAAAGCCTGAAACGTGACGAAAAATAACGCAACTCCTAATTATTCTAAGTTCTGCTTTTCTTTCTCAAAGTATTCACGTGCAGGTCCTCCCACCGCTGCGTAAGGACTTCGGTTAAACACCAACAAACAAGCACATAGAAGGGCTTCTCCACACGGAGGTGAGTTATTGAGCTTGTCTACAGCTTCCTCTGAAGGGCCTGGAGACAGGGTAATTTTTCTCTCCAGGATGATTCATTTATAGCTTTGGTCTTTTTACTTCAGAGCAAGCGTACAGACTAGGTGACCTCTAAGGTTGTCCCGTAAGCCCCCAAGATCTGTGCCCATGTGACAAATCAGAACAGGATAGTTCAGAGCTTCACTTGCATTCTTCTTCACTGGCAACCATAATTAGTGCAGTTCTTTCGAGGTTGGGCAGGTGCCAGGTGTGAGAGCAGCCTCATTTTTAGAACTCTGGAGTCAGTTGGCCTGGAAAAGGATGCGGACAGAAAGGGAGGAGCGGACAACCTGAAGGGCAACTCGGAACACTTAGGAGCCCAAGGAAGTTACTGATTATGCCAACATAGGGATTATGTAACTTCATGTTTGGCAATATTTCCACTAGTTGTTTCTCCCACCTCACGGAACTCCTGTGAAGAATAGAGCATTCCTGAAGACAAACATTAGGGGACATATATTTTCTTTATGTCCAAGAAAGTCCACTAGGTATTTGCATTATTTCGTGGGGAACAGGCAGTCATAGTACAATCTTACGTATTTCCATTCCTGCCATGAGTCAGCTCAGATGTCTCCCATTAAAAAAAAAAAAAAGAAAAAAAATTCCTCTGTTCCCAGGCTTCCTTCACCTGTCTCTCACACGCCGCGAGATTCCAGTTGTTATCAAAAGCATACACTCACTTTCACAGCTATCTCCAGCTAAACCCGCACCCCAATGATGGGAAATTCCCAACCTGCATGTTCAGCTGGATTTCAATTACTTTTCTGTTTCTGTCAAGTTACTGGCTGACATGACAATGACAACATAGTTGGCTGTAGTTCACTCATCATCTGGTCTGACTGCGAACACCTCTTCCGTCCTTTGCCCTGACCTGACAACACTCACTCTCTACACCTTCTCAGATCCTCACACATTCTAACGTTTGAATACCAGTCTCGGAGGGGCTACAGGTAGGTGAAAAAATAGGAAACCATTTACATCTCAGCCACAGAAACAATAGCTACATAAATTGTGTTATTTTGGCTCAAAGTAATGTGTATTACACCCTCATTAATTTATTCAACATTTATTCTCTGAACCACATCCTGTGTGAATTGCTAGAGCAGAGGCAAAGGAATGCTCTCCTGGTGGAAATAGAGATAGACAGGGAAAAGCAAAGCAAAAACGAAAACAAAACCCCCACAAACGACAGTAGTTGTACAAGGAGGTCAAGGTTTTACCAGAGGTGAGAGCGGCTTGCTAGGAGAGAACGGAGAAGAGAGTAATCAATGCAGACAGAAACGTAGTAATTACAGGAGTTTGTGTGATAACCAGGAAAGGGCCTAATGATATAATGTAAAGTGGAAATGAATCCATGAAATTAGATTAATACTATGGACACATCTATGCATATGGAGACGCAATAAAAGGCAATGGAAGTTGATAGGTTAAAGTGGCAGATTTCTAGTTGGTTTCTCTATCTTACTTTCTCTTTAATTTTTGGAATAAATAAGAAACGTAATGAGGAAGCATTGAGTAAGTCAATGGAGCCTGGTGTGAAGCCTCACTTTCTAAAACGGATCTTGCTGAAGGAAGAGGAAGCACAAAACCCTGACAGACTTCCTGCAAGCGGCACAAGGGGCTGATGTGTGATCAGTCTCGACGCCACTGAAAACGCCACGAGTGGGAACGATGGGAACCCTTTTCCTTGCATCAGGTGGAATATGTCGCCATCAGATAGGAAGCCAACCATAGGATTGTTAGTTCTCTGGATAAAAGGTGTTAATCACTTGACCATGGATAATACAAAAGCTTTACTGACCAATATGCTAAATTTAACCTTTGTCAACTTTTCTGGAGAAAAGGCTAGTGTCTGAAGTATAGGTGAATTTAGGGTTCTTGTAGTATTATACATCATGTTTGGTAACTTTTTTCTTCCTTTTTCTTTTCCATTTCACATGTATCCCAGTTTAGGAAATAGATTTTTTTTTTCTTTTTTGGTAACTAGCATTTTGAGGCTGGATTGTGCACAATTTTAGTATTATCCTTGATTCTTCATAAATGGTGTACCGGTATTATGTCTGACTTCTTACTATTCAAATCCTACTTATCATTAAAAGTCCATCTCAAGCTGCACTCCTTCCATGAAGTCTTTCTTGTCAACAACAAACCCTAAATGGTTGATTTTTTCCCTTTTCTTCACTCCTGCCTCTTTAAGCATAGGTTAATCATCGGTCATTTCTTAGTGTCTAGCCTTTACTCCTGTACTTAATTGTAAATTCCTTAAAGGGAGGCAATTTTATCTTTTACCACTTACCTGGAGTAAGTAGCATAGGGTTAAAAACCTTCAGAGCTCAAGAGATACTTATTTTTTTTTAAACGATCGATTTATACTATCACAGCACACATATACAGATCTATTGTTTTCAGCTTTAGTTGACATGGGTATCAAGAAGCCTCTTGTGTAAGAATATATCAAATTGAATTTGTAATCTCCCAAAGAGAAATGTAATATTCACATACTTCTATTCAGCAAGATTCCTTGCAGAGCCATCAGTTACTTCTGACACGTAATGCTTCTTGCTGGTTTTCTACCAAATTTAATCAAAGCACAGGACAACTTCCTGCAACATCTGTAACTGGGTGAACCACATTGTCTGCCCAAGGTCAGGGCTAATTATCCACATTTGCACCCACCTGGCAGATGGGAAACACTCAAGATATGTATGCACTCGTTAATTGAGGGTCAAGCTGTTCTCGGCAGAATTCAGCAAAACTCCAGCTGAAGTATAAGGGCATTCATTTTGAGGTAAAATTCCCAGGTCATTAAGCGCTTTGAGATGTGATCCCTTCTGCAGTAAGTGAGAGGATGTGAGTCCAGATGAACTCCAGTCTGGCTCTGTTCCTCAAACTGTGTGGCCTCGGGCAGCTCCCTTCCCCTGTTGACTTCCCCTGTTGACTCCCCCTGTTGACTCCCCCTGTTGACTCCCCGTTGTCAGACTCCTGCCTCAAAACCTAAACTTATTTTTCTAATCCATCACTAAGTACGGTTTCTGCTCAGATTAAGATGCTCAATTATTTAATTGAATACTTAAAGCTCATTTTTATTGTGCACTTACTATGTGCCAGGCAATATACTTTTATGAGTTTGCACTGTGTACCGGGCTGAATTAAGCCAGCTTGGGTTTAACCACAATGAAGATATCTTTGCTAAAATATGTCTCTTTGGCTTGTCTGCAAGCTACTGATAAAGCCAGCATTTGTTGTCTGAATTTTAACGGTTTTAAAACAAGTTGCATACAACTTTCACGCTGTCATTTTCTAGCCACCACGCAAGTCATTCATTCCCAAATTGTGTTCAGTGGAGTTGATACCCCTTTCAAAGTGTAGGCTTCCAAGGTATTTATTCTAAATGGGTTTCAGGAAGAAAGCTCACACAAGCTTTTTTTCTGGAGTGGACACTAGTCTGTGATTTAGTTGCTATTAAAAAATTAGAACGTGTTGGGGCGCCTGAGTGGCTCAGTTCCTTAAATGTCTGATTCTTGCTTTTGGCTCAGGTCATGATATCAGGGTCATGGGATTGGCACGCCTCAAGCTCTGCACTCAGTAGGGAGTCTGCTTCTCTCCTTCTTCCTCTCCCTCTGCCCCTCCCCACAATTGTGCACGCACTTGCACTCTCTAATAAATAAATAAATAAATCTAAAAAAATTAGGACGTGTTAGTTTTTTATAATACACTTTACTTGCTACCTACTGTGGTATCTTGTCTCCAAGATGATGACAGCTTCAGCACCCTTTTCCCCTATACACATGGCCATTCTGCTCTTGAGAGGGAAGGACTGTTCTTTTTCCCATTTGAATCTGAGATGGCCAATGATTACTCTGACCAATAGAATACAAAGAAGATGGTGCTGTGTGACTTCTGAGGCTAGGTCATGGGAAACTTTCCAGCTTCTATCTGAGCCTTTCAGAATGCCACACGGGCAAGGCCAGCCGCCATGTAAAAAGCCAAGTTTTCGGAGACCACCTAGCTTGGGAAAGCCCAAGCTAGCTATGTGAAGGAGCTTCATGTAGAGATGCCTGACCCGCCCTCGGTTGTTCCGGCCATTCCAGCCCAGCAAGCCTTCAGATAACTTCAGTATTGGCCTCATCTGACTGAAAGTGCACCAGCACCCGAGCAAGTACTGCCCAGTTGAGGCCTATAAATACCAGCGTGTGACAAAATAAGGACAAATTATTATTTGAAGCCATTACATTTTGGGGGTGATTTGTTATCACACTATATAAATGGAAAAGATGCTAAGCTCAAAAGACAACATTGTAGGCAGAAATTTATTTCTTATACCTTAAGTATCTCAGATTCTACTAGAGCGTGCAGATTAGAGAGTCAGCCCAGAGTTCCCACTTACTTCTTTTTGTGCTGGTTAAAAATCTTGGCAGAATAATAGAATAATTAAGGTGTACTCAGGAATGCAGAATCAAGAGGGAAAAGGTCTGTAGAGCCAAAGCTCAAATATATCTAGAGGAAGAAAGACACCTTGGGCTCTGGACCTCAGGTTATTCAGACACATTGATTTAGTAATTAGAAGAACAAGGAATAGAAGTCTGAAAAGGACAGGAGAGGCCAGTGAAGGGCTTCTTTATAAAGAAGATGACCTAAACTGGTATCTTACTTTACCTTAGACAAAGCTCATAATGGCTCCAGACCTGGGCCTAGAGAGTGAGCAGGAACAAAGGCGTTTACTCCCTCAGTGGCCATATATTGACTGAAAATCCAACAAACAAAACAACACCAAAAAACTAGGACAGAAACCAAACAGTTTAGGAAGGTCATCGTCAAAAGCATAAAGCACATCGATGATAATGGATGAATGCCTGGAGGAGAGACTCTGGTGGAAAGACTGAGGCAACTGGGCTTCGTGTCCAGGTACAACTGCACTTCACATGTCACTTCCCAAACGCCTTCAACTCCATCACAGGTCTACCAGTGAGAGTGTGAGGGCATACCTATGGCGCCCACATGCACCTGTGTGGGCTGTTGAAGACCTGATGGGAAGAATCCTCATTAAACTCCTGTTCTCCGGGCAATCTGGTTATGGTGGGTGACTTGTTCCCTCTGATGTCTTCCTGGTTTCTGGGGGGGGCATGCCACAGGTCCTCCTTTGAAATGTTAGAGAAGTCAGTGGACAGGAAAATGAGTATCTCTAAATCCAATGAAAGACGGATTGTCCAAAGAAATGTTATGGCTTGAGAGAGAGAGAGAGAGGGAGGGAGAGAGAAGGGCAGTTGCTGACTTTTAGGACTTGGGAACTCTCAAACACCTTACTTAACAGAGGTATAATGGAAACTGTACATAAATAGTTCGGGGGCAGAACAGATTTCAAATGACAAAATTCTCCTCTCGTTCAATATCAGATCCTCTATACATGATGTCAAATAATTGTGGTGGTGGTACTTGAAATGAGCTTTTGAGGGGATCGGATTGTTTTTGAAAACCTTTTTCTCAGATATGCAACAATGATGTGATATTGATTTTAGATACTTAAAAGGATAAGCTCAATGAGCAGACCAGACGTGAGTGACGGAGAACCCAAATACCAGCGTTTACTGCAGGAGTGCTAGGGAGGGGGTCCCCTTCAAACATGAGAGGTAGGAGTAGTGCTCAAATCACAGAACGGCACAATTCCAAAAACAAGTAATATTTTTCTAACCGTAATATGTTTTTAACTGAAACAACATTAAGAAGGATGGTTAGCTTTACTGGGCAGCCTTCCGAAGACAGACACAATATAGTGTGGAGCCAAACAATAGTACGAACAGGCCTAACAGAAGGAACAGAAAAAAGAGGAAGAACATGAAAAGGAAGATTGCATATTATTTTCCTCCTGGTTCATTCATTATAAATTTTAAAAATATGAGTCAATGGGATTTGACTGAATTCTTTAAAAAAGGTATTGTGGAAAATCCTCTCTGTAGACAAAACCTGTTTAGAGGGTGATAGGTTTATCGGATTTCTAACTTGATTGTTAGAATGCAACCTCTGCATTCTTGACACTCTGTTTAATCAGACAAGCATTTATTGAGCACCGCCTGAGTACCTAACAGTGTGCTAAATTGAGTAAGCACTAGTTGTGACATTTTCGGATTTTATCGACTTATAGAATTTTAAGAAGTGGAGAAACTACCATAAGGTTGACAAGTCTTTTTTATTTGCCAAGAAAGCACACATAAAAGAAAATAACTGCCATCTATTCTCATAATTATGCTTCACTGTAGCCTGGTGGAAACATTACCCAGACTCTCAGCCGGGAGCCACTGCACCGTGAGGGACCTAAAATTAATATAAAACATATTCCCACCTGCCTAGACTCCTTCTCCTGACATGTCAACTTACTTCTTAGTTGAGCAGTGCTTAAAACTGATATCCCTTTCAAGACAATTGCAAATTAGTTTTATAAAATGTTTTAGATTAACTGATCATTACATAGCATTTCAATCTTTCTTAATATGGACATTATCTGTTTAGGATCCATAATCACCATCAACATATTCTTACATAATGTTAAAGGAAGATTCTTAATCTAGTACAGAGGGTGTTCAAAACTCCTTTAAAAAAAAACCATAGGATCCTTTCTTCAAACGAAACCTTATTCAGGAAGACCAATATCTAAAATGGATCGAAGTGAGCTGTTCTGATTGAAGCAGTCTGCTCGCTTCCCCTTCCCTATCTTCCCCACACCACAGTGCCCCCAGGGCACCTCCATGCAACCCCCAGGGCTCCATGGAGCCGTCTTGAACAGCTACTGATCTAACAGAGCCATAGACTTATAGAATTTCTAAGTCAGAAGATACCTCAGATATGATTTCAAATTATAGAATAGCAGAGCATTAGAACTTCAGAGCTCAACTAGTTTGCCCTTCTGAAATCACAGATAAGAAAACTGGAGCCCAGAAGGGTTTCAAAGGATCCCCCTAGTGTCACATTCATTGCTACTTAATGACAGACACCTGACTAAAAATGAGGACTCTGTGACTCTAGTCGAATGTGGGTTTGTTTTTTTTTCCTTAATGCAACTCTCCTGCAAGTATTATGCACAGGGAAAAAGGCAGGGCCATTTGGAAAATAATTAATTCAAGCAGAGAAAGTATAAAGTCTCTGGCAGAGAAGAGGAAGGCCAGACAAGAAGAAAAAGGAGTGGACAAGGGGATCGTATCTATTGCTCATTCCTCTTAAGTTCGAGAGACATAGAAATGGAATCATTGTTACAAGAAGCTCACAATCTAGTTGGTAGGACAAGAATGAGGTGCAAAAGGAATGACTCTAGTGATGTTCAAAGAAAACCAACGCCAAGTGATGACACAAAGTTACCAAAAATCTTGGTAATAAATTGGAAGTCACACAGATAGAGGGGGGAAATTTGCAGCCTCATAATCACAGTGGGTTAAAAATTAAAGCTCAGACCATAATCTGACAATCAAATTTATCAAAGCTCGATTGTTTCCCTACAGCAAAAGTTTCATATACTTTGGGAGTGGGCAGTTACTGCTTTGCGAGGTACAGTGCTGGATTAGGGCACGGTCAGCCCCACCAATCAGCCTGAATATTACAATTTCGGACACCACCAGCCTGAATCCACGGGCACAGGTAAATGAGTCCTGGGGTGTATCGTGGAGCAGTTTCATGTATCAGTATTATGTTTGTCCACCTGAACTCACATGGTCAGCACGCAGTAGATACGAATTCTCTCTCCACTCTTCTCCTTCCATTGCTTTCTCTTTTTCTTTCATACTTCAACTTGTTTAAACATGTAGAGATCTATGTGTATGTCTGTCTTTATACTCATGAACTAGACAGAAACTAGTTTCCCCTAATCTTTAATAGCAGTTTGGATTCCAATTTCTATTCACGTGTAAGACAATGGTGTACTCATTCCTGTACATCTCATCCATTCGCAAGTGGTTCTAAGTTCGAAGGTACTACAACTGAGAAAGCAAATTTCCTAATTGTGCAAATTCATTTATTTTTCTGTTAAAAATCACTATAATAAATGGATTTATCCTCATCCTTGCATCACTTTCCATTTATCCATTCAATTGGTGTTTATGTTCTTACCTTTAAAATAGCTGAAATCATAATGTGTCGTGTAATTTTGCTTTTCCACGTTGGTCACTTTGCCTACTGTAAGCATTTGTCTACATTGCTACCTGGTCCCTTTGTCCAGGTAAACAAAGCCAATATACATGAACAGATGCAAGGACACGAAAGCTAGTCGTCTTGACTGGGATCAAGTTTCTCTGTCTCTTGAATACCACTGTATACAAACACTGAGGATGTGTCAATGTTGCTAGCTTCAAAATATTTTTTAAATGGGCCATCCTTTTTTTTTTTTTTTAAAGTGTGGATTTGAACCCACTGAATAGATCATTGAACCCAAGGTAACATATTTTCTTTTTAAGGACAATGAAATAACGGAATTAGTTTTCAGCATGAGAAGTATGAATTGTAGGATGTCTGTCCTGGAATGCCGGAATCATTAGCTCTTTATAAATCTAGCTTTCTGATATGGTACACTGTCTTTTAAAAATGAAGTGGTTACCTAATCCTCTTTAACTGGGATTATTTCCTATGATGGGCTCTTGAACTCTTTATTTGTATTTTTCTTTTCTACTTCAACTTAAAATACCAGGCAAAAAGTGTATCATTTAAATTTAACATACATGTGACTACACAACAGACTGTTAGCTCTTTAAAGATAGGAATTCTTATCTGATTCATTTTTATTTGCCTCCCCAACCTGCAACACAGCATTGTACACATAGTACGTGCTCAATAAAAGTTCTTTAAAATGAATTGATTTTAGCTTGAACATAATCATTTACCAGGTGACATGTCTTCCTGGTCAATCTAAGCCAGTGTGTAACCTAAGCTCTGACACTTATTAGAGGCGTCATTTAGGGCAGTGACCGTTCGACTGTGTTGGTGGAACATACGCACTAGAATCTGAAAACCTATTACCTTGAGTAATACTGCCATTTCAGTCATGGATTGAATCAATTAACCAATTCTTGTCACTTTGTTTAAATACCGCTGAGTTTATGCATCTGTATTTACAGTGTGACGAGCATACATTATAGGAGAGCCAGGTCAGCAGAGAATTCCAAGTAGATCAGGAGCCCCTGCTACCTTCTTTCGGGGGGACTGGCTCCTTCGTAACACCTATGCCACTCTAATTATGTATTTGCGTGGTTACCTGATTAATGTGTATCTTTGAGAGAGATGTTTCTGTATTGTTTTATCCCCAGAGTTTGGCACAGTCTCTGGCCCATGGTGGATATTCAGAAGGGCAGCTAACAAATTAATGAAACCCAGAAGAAAGCAAAATTTGAGCTGAGTTTTGAAGACACATGAAAGAACAAGTCTAGGATAAGAAAAGGATACGACCTAGGGTGATGGTTTGAAGTGGGGGTGTGGGTAGAGGTAGAAATATTGGGCAAAGTCCCTAATACAGCAGGGACTGCTGTGTGTGTGTCTTGGTAGCAGGTACGAATACAGCAGGAGTTCCAGAAAGAAGTTTGTTTTCATCTGACATAATTTATAAAATCATCAAGAAACCCAGCAATACTCAATAGTCACCGGTGTGAAAAGCATTTATTTAGACACCTGCGGTTAGGCTGCCTTTGTTATGCAAGAAGAGGAAATTTCCATGATGCACATAAATAGGCAGTGTTTTTGAAGGTGGCAGGTTACTGTGGTCTCCCTCCCTTTCTCCTAGAAAAAGGAAAACTTGAACTGCTTTTTTCCCAATAGCATGTGATTCTCAACTGGGTTTTTTACTTTAAAAATGGTATGATTAGCTGAAGATAGGATCAGCTGAGATCATACCAATTCAGTGGTCTTCCATTAGACTCATGTCAGACCTTGTCCACTATTCTGGAATGTTCTGTGCCCACCAGGGATATTTTAGAAGTTTAGAACATTTGCAGCCATTTTAATCTGAGGTGACTTGGCTGGTTACCATGCTTCTTACCCTGATCTGTTATAGGAATCATTTTATCTGTGCTTCCCAACTCCTTCGAGAGGATGGGAGAACAAATGAGATTGCATTCCAACATTTTTCTCAGGTCTCCTTTTTCCCTCCTTCCTCCTCCCTTTTTCTTGCCAGTTCAGTTTCCCTCCTCCCTTCTTCCCCATAGTTTATATCTAATCCTCTACATACCCTAGGACATTTGGTGTTTCATGTCCCAAACTGGTACACATATTTTCTCTGTAGAAAGTTCAACCTTTACTTTTTTCCCCCCAAGTTTTATTCAAAGAATGTGGCTGCTCCCAAGTGCCCTGTTGGGCTGTAGGCCTGTTTATTTTGAGCGTGCTATGTGTGGGTAATTTCTAAGATTCCCTTTTCAGCTGCTGAGGAAAGTAAAAATGGCAGTGAGTTTGGATTTATTTTTTCATACATAATCTTTTATTTTGATTGTAGCTTTGACAGGAATATATTTTGCAAATCCTCACGTCTCCAGGGCAGCCAATTCAGAGCAGAGGGGGAAAAAAACTTCACGAGAAAGCATCCAAAAGTGCATAGATGGTCTTATCATTTTGAGATAGTCAACCTGGCCCAGTATCCCTTCTTTGTCTGGTTTCTATTAAAGCTATTAAGAATGGATTCAGTGGACTGCACTTCCTGTCTATCTTCCTGGAGATGTAAACCCCCATGGCATCAGAGTCATATGAATAGGCCTGTATGTACTGATAAGCAATTATCACTGGGGTAGAAGAAGAATGATAAGGTCTAGGCCTATCACAGGGCAAAGACATTAAGATTTATTTCCAGTGTTATCAGGAGAGCTTTGCTACCCATGCAAAGCTCCTTCTGGGAGAAAAAAAGGAAGAGAAAAGCATAAGAGATTATATTTCTTGCAAACATTTATCAATCAAAACAAACTCTGAATGCAAAACTGAAACACAATCACAAAGTCAATTTTAAATGGGGGGAAAACGCCACAGAAAACACGGGCCTTCTGAGGATTAAAAGGAAGAAATCCTTACCTAAGATTAAAAAAAAAAATCCTTACAGGAGATCAAAATAGAGAAGGGCTAGGAGAGGGAGGAATCGTGAAGAGATTGCTTTTACAAATGATTTGGGATTGAAATAATTTATACAGCTCATATTCCGCCATTGAGAGCAAGATGAAAAATTTATGGAATTGTATAAAATGGCTTGCATTAGATCAGAACTATAAAAAATAGAACACAAGCTCAACTCCAGGGACTCAGCAAGATTTTTTTTTATTAGGAAATCCAAGTTGTCCATGGAATGCAATTTTAATCATGAACTTGATGATGATGCATATTAATTCCAACAAACCCTTTTCACCACAGTATCTTTTGCCCCAATAGGCCGACAACGAATTCTCAAGGAAAGCTGAAAACTCTATTAGGGAACACTTCCTACTGTGTGTTCTTTCTTAAGGGCCTCCTGTCTGAAATGAAAATTTCAAGGCATCAGCCACTTTGGGATCTAACTAGTAGATCAAGCAATACTAAAATGATTTATCACAATCAACGTGCATGGTTCCATGTCTTAGAAATGCCTTCCACTAACACTGAACAGCAATGCCTAATGAATATTTATGATTGAACAAATTGAGGGAGCAGCTAATCCACGTATAATGAGCTAGTCTCACTCATTTCATTCACTCATTCATTCATACAACAATTTTTTTATTCAACACCTAGTACGCGTTAGTCACTGGACTAAGTGCTAGAGATGATTAAGTGAACGGACAAGACATCTGTCCTTTTGTGACTCATACAAACTTGTATTTCACTAGTTTGTAGCTTGTATTTAAATTCCTTTTTAAACCCAAGAACTCCTTTTTCAAACAAAATCACTTATAAAGCACAGAATAACACACTCTTAAACAAAGAAAGGATTTTAGATAGGAACAAAACTCAGAGGCAGGTCATCTAACCCAACTCCTTAGGAATGCAAACCTCGGGTAATTTGTCCAGCGCCTCACAGTCCGCATCACAAGGAGGTCTAAAACCCAGGAACTGGTGATATGCACACAACAGCTGAAACCCAAGGGAATGCTTTATGGGAGAACTGAAAACAAGTGCAAGGGCAGAAGAGGTAGGCAGGAAATGCAAAAAGAGCCATGCGGGACAGAAGCAAAGAAATTGTCCAGTACCAAATAGAGCCTTCAGATTACCACACCAAAAATGAGCAGTACATCTGACTATGTAAATGTCCTTTTAATTCTTTTCTTTCCAAAAGGACAATCTCACTTATCTTTATTTCTGGAGTATTGAAATTACTCTGTTGAGAGTTAAAATGAAATGCCCTTTGCGGAACCTCTCTCAGTCACCAGATGCCCTTATGAACAGGACAAAATGTTGGGGAAAAAAATGGAAAGGAAATGATTTTTCTGTCATTGTGAAAGCTAACTTCCAACAAATTAGACCTATTAAGAGTCTGTATGACTGAAACAGCCATTCCTGACAGTTGCATAGCAAGGTATGGCTTCCTAAGTATTATCACATCATACGTGTGTAACAACCCTCTGATGATTGGAAGGACCATTACACCAATTTCTAGTTTATTGACTTGGTCAAAGTCAAAAGAAATCAAGATTGTAGATCAAGATTGTAGCTTTTAACATCCTTCAGAAGAATTACTCCACCCCACTCTCAGGAGAGACCTGCAAAGGTGGGCAGGCTTTCTGTGACAAGTGACAAACTGGGGAGAGATGCTTTTGTTCATGTGCAAACTGATGGAAAATACCGAAGTTTAACTTAATTCCCTTATGATGTTTCCCAGCTTTTTAGTATTTATCCACTCAGTAGCCCTAACTTATCTGCTCTTACAAAATATAATTATCTATCAATCTTACAGATATGTGATAAGTACTACATATAATGTGACTGATGCAAATCATATTAGTAACGAACAGCTACACGCCTCCCAAATAACAATGAACATATCAAAGTTAAGTATAATTCTATTCTCACTATTTCTATGCAACATTGTACTGAAGTTTTCACCCATGGTAATTAAGCAAGAAAAAGAAATAAAAGACATTCAGATTGTAAAGTAGGAAGTAAAACTACACCCCCCCTTTTTTTTTGGTTGGTGTTATGATCTTGCATATAGAGAATTCAAAGGAATTCACTCATAAGCAATTAGAATAAATGAGTCCATCAGGGGCTCATGATACACCGTCAATATAAATATATAAATATCAGTTGTATTTATATACATTAGCAATGAACAATCTGGAAGTGAAATTCTGAAAATCATTCCATTTACAATAGTTTGAAGAATAAAATAGGACTTTATTTAACAAAACAAATGCAAAACTATAAAACATTGCTAAAAGAAATATTGAAAGACCTAAATAAAAGGAAATATGCCCTCTATTCATGGTTTGGAAGATTTAATATTGTTAGGATGGCAATACTCTCCAAAGTAATTTACAGGGTCAGAGCAATCCCTATCAAAATCCCAATTACCTGCTTTGGAGAAATGGAAAAGCTGATCTTAAAATTCATACGGAATAAAAAGGGACATAAGCAATCAAAACAATCTTGAAAAAGAAAGAGTCAGAAGACTTCCACTTCCCCATTGCAAATCTTACTACTAAGAGTGTAACAACTACACTTATCACGGTGAGCATTGCATAAAGGATTGGCAATTCACTATGCTGTACACTGGAAACTAATGTAACATCCTATGTCAACCATACTTCAAAAAAATTTTTTTAAAAAAGTAACAGTGAGGCCCCTGGGTGGCTCAGTCAGGTAAGCACCTGCCTTCAGCTCAGATCATAATCCCAGGGTCCTGGGATCGAGCCCCAGAGCAGGCTCCCTGCTCAGTGGCGAGTCTGCTTCTCCTTCTCCCTCTGCCCCTCTCTCCTCTCATGTGTGCTCTCTCTCTCTGTGTCTCTCTCAGATAAATAAATTTAAAGAAATAAAAAAATAAAAATGTAACAGCAGTAAAACATTGTGGCAATAACATAAAAATAGACATATAGACCAAAGGAATAGAATTGACAATCTAAAAATAAATCCTTAAATTTATAGTTACCTATTTTTGATAAGGTGCCATCAAAATTGAAGGGAGAAACAATCAGTTTTTCAACAAATAATCCTGGGATAACTGGATATCCATATGCAAAAGAATGTGGTTGGATCCCTGCTTCCCAGCATACTCAGAATGAATCATAAGCCTAAGAGTAAGTGTGAAAACTATAAAACTCAGAAAAAAACCATGAGTAAACCTTCGTGATCGGGCATTAGGTAAAGCTTTCTTAGATACAACACCAAAAGCAGAAGTGAAAAAAAAAAAAGATAAACAGGATTTCGCCAAAATTAAAGACTTTTGTGCTACAAGTAGTACCGTGAAGAGAGTAAATAGGTAACACTCAGGAGGCGAGAAAACATTTGTAAATCATTCATATCTAATACAGGGGCTTTATTCTAAACTAGGTAAAGAATGCTGATAACTCAGTAATAAAAAGATAAATAACTCAATTAAAAATGGGCAAAGAATTTGAATTGATACTTTTCCAAAGGAGATAGAAAAATGGCCACTGAGTCTATGAAAGGCTCAACGTCATTAGCCCTCGGGAAAGGCAAATCGAAATCACAATGAAATGCCACTTCACACCCACGAGGCTAGCTATAACGAAAAAAACCAAACAATAAGCATGTTGGCAATTCTGTGTAAACACGGGAACTCTCATATATTCGTTGTTGGTGGGAATAAAAAGCAGTGCAGCCTCTATGGGAAACAGTTTGGCAGTTCCTCAAAAAGTTGCTATAGTAACACTGATTTATAGTATGACCCAGAAACTCCATTCCTAGGAATATACTCAAGAGAAATGACAATATATATCCACAAAAAAAAAAAAACCCTCGTATGTGAATATTCATAGTACCATTATTCATAATACTAAAAAAGTGGAAGCTACCCAAAATCCATCAACTGATGAATGAATAAATAAAAATGTGATATATCTACACCAAGAATTATTTTGGGGGCAATAAAAGGAGATGAAATAATGATATGTGTTACAATATGGATAGACTTTGTAAATGTTATGCCAAGTGAAAAAAATCCGTCACCAAAGACCACATATGGCATATTTCCATTTATATAAAATGTCCACAGTGGCAGAAAGTAAACATGTGCTTCCCAGGGGCTGGGGCATGGTGGTGAAGGGGTGGATAGAGAGGTTAGTGCCAAAGGGTACAGGGTTTTTTGGGGGGCCGTGGGGGATGATAGAAATATTTTAAAATTGATTGTGAAGAGGATTGCCCGTCTCTCTGAATATTCTAAAAACCACTGAATTGTACACTTAAAAATATGTATAGTCAACAAATTTTGGTCATAAAACCATTCCAATTGAGCAAAAAGTTAAGCATAACTGATTTATAGGGAGGTAGTTTGAGTTATGAGAATGTTCTGCCAACAAGATCCCGGCCTACAGTTTGCAGTCTGGACACTGAGTCTCAGTTTCCTCACCAACATTATCATTCCGGGTGATTGTTTTTCAAGCATTATGAAGTTGTTGTTGTTGTTTTTAATAAACTCTTACATGGAAGCTCAACGTAAAGCAGAGAAGAGCCTAGTTTCCCTGGTTCGAATGGGAGCGGAGATCCCACGCACGCGGATTTATTCCTCGGTCGGCTCCTGCCGCATCCTCAGACAGCCAGAAACTCTGTGGGCACCTTGATGTTCCACCGAACACCATCTCAAAACCAATCTAAATGGGCTCAAGGATGCTTTCCAACCTCAACATTACAGGGTTCACTGCTTATCACCATGGGGTTGTAAGCACTCAAGCAGGTGTGCCCCATGCTTCCGGGAAGAACAGGGAGAAGATCAAGGACACTGCATCAGTCAGCTGGTCTGGGGAGTAGGGTGTAAATAGGGAGGGTTGCTAGAGAATAAGGAATAAAGTCGAAAGTATGGAATCAGGTCGAATTGACTTTCAGATCAGCACTGAGAAACAAAGGCTGGATTTTTGTGACACGAAACAAAAATTAACTACTGGTACCGGATGTTTTCTGATGGAAAGAAATTCCTTTATAGGTCCTTTGGGGGTGGAAGGTAAGACCATGAAGGCATGACTATTCGGAGGAAAGGAAATGAATACTGTGTAAATTGTTCCATTTTGGGAGTACAGGGGTGCAGGGAAAATAAGGAGAATCCCTGACTTGGGAACATGGATGGATAGGTGAAAAGCTTTTAGGAACATGAAGTATGTATTCTTGTGAGGTTAACCCCTCTCCACTCCCCCAAACTGTGACTTTACTGCACAGATAAATGCCTGGTGATTCAACAGCAGAAGGTGAGGCGGATGGGCAAGGAATAGATGTCATTTTTCCATTCTGTGGCATTAGAAGTGATGGAATTTGCTTTCCTGTGTAGGGGGGCTAGAAGCTTGTTGAGGTCTGTGTATCATCATCTTGAAGGAGAGATTAAATAGTCTGCCTGTAGTCACCAACTATGAGGAAGCCTCAGGCTAAGCATTTCTGATGGTGTTTCCAGCAAGAGAAGTGGCCTGCTGCACATGCCTCCTATGGGGGACAGCCAAAGAGACAGAACTTGACGTGGGAGCCAAGGCACAGCTCATATGGACCAACACCCGCCCTGCATGTCCAGGGAAATGTGGGTCTCATCTGGCAACCCCATGTTTCTTTAGGGTAGGCACACAGCTGCTCTTACGATGAGAGAATTACGAAATGTAATTCTTCGAGGGACCAGTGGAAATAGATTATTCTCTTTTATACCAGCCTCAATGTCAATACAACCCCACTCGGCTTTTTTCCTGTGTGAGTTGAGTGAGAACCTCACTAAAGGAAATTGGATTCCTCTTATCACAGTGAGATACAGCACATTTCCTTCTCCGTCTTTGGGTACTGTGGGGGTAGGAGTGGAGGGGAGGGGCAGGGGTGAGACCCACGTGTGAGTTCACATATATGTGAGTTCATTCATGGGGAGGGTGTGAAGGTGGCTAAGAGTCTCATGTTGACTTTTGGCCCTTCCTACTTCTGAGAGGATAGAGAGTTTGTAAAATGCTGGCTCACCTTGCTTTCTGGGTGTGACGAAAACGGTTATAGGTTTCTCGTAATTTACCCTTCAAGGGTAAACACAAAAATGGAGGATTTGTTAGTCAAAGTCAGGGTCTTCTAGTTTCTAGCCTTCTCTATTGCCTTTACCAAGGCCCATTCAAGGGCAGTGAACGGAAAGTGATGCTTATCCTATAATCTCACATGCTTACGCAGCCCAATCTCACCCTCATAGAAGAATCCCTCCAGGGCAACAGCCCCTCCTTTCCCCCAACCCATTTCTTGCTCCCCCTCTAGACAGCCTAAGCCACTTTACTCCACAGCGCATATTCAATTGAGACAAGCAAACTGAAGGACTCACAAAAATCTGCCTTTCACTCCTGCTTCTACTCTTGCTGGGACCTGCACCCCCATTTACACGTGCCTCAGAATGCAAACAGTGTATGTCCTCCTTGTAAGGGACAGGAATTAATGATTTCTTTAGAGAACATCTAAGAAAGGACCAGGTGAGAACGACCCAGCGAACCTATCATATGTGTATTCTAGACACCAGCACTAGGCATCTCCGTGCCAAGTTTCCCTGGCTCCAAGGAAGAACACCTAGGCCCTGGCCTTTGTTCTAACCAGTCCCTGGATGCCTAAGAGGACATGTGCAGCAGGCCATAATCCTCAGTAAAGACCCCTGGACCCCAAGCAAGGATGAGACTCCTCCTTTCCTTTCTGGGACTCCCAGACACTCTGTACCTGCACCTTCGCTATACCTTCAGTAATCTCTGCTTTCACCTCCTGCAGGCTCACCTTTCTACCCTGCGTGCAACCAAGAAGTCTCTTGGCTGGTCCTATGGGACCCCCCTCTAGGTCCTTGGAGCTAGCCTGCCGGCATTCAAGGACCAGTCAGAGTTTTGTTGGCTGGCATTCACAGCTTTCCCAAGATGATCTTTTGCTCACAGCTGCCACTTACCTGGACAACACCTGTTAATACCCCCAGGGAGATTACTTTCTATTCTTCCCATTTATAATATCTCCATTCAAAAACTGTCAATCTAATTGACTATTAAAAGACTATTAAAAGAAACACCATTTCTTTAAGGTTCTGTTGCTGTTCTCTGATTCTCAGTCTTTGGAAAGCATTAGAATCACCTGTAAGGCTTGTTAGAACAGGTCGCTGGCTCCACCCTGATTTGGATCCTGTAGGTATGGAGTGGGGCCCACCCAAGAATTTGCTTTTCTGACAAGTTCTCAGGTAGCTTTGACCTTATTGGCCCAAGGTTAGCCTGTTGAGAACTATTGCTTTAGAAACTTTAAAACTATGAAATGTTGCAATTCTATTTTAACGTAGGATACCTTGGTGTTCTTTCTGGGCACTGGTTGCTAGTCACAATCGTTCTTAGGGTGGTGACAGATAAGACATTTGATATGTAGTTTTCCCTATTGCTGCTTTAAATTTCTGATCTTCCTCCTCCTCTTCTTTTCTTTTTTCTTTTCTTTTTTTGTTTGTTTTTGTTTTGGCTCAGTAGTGTTACTCTTTTCTCCTGTGAAGGGCTTCCACATTCATGAGGATTGGTGTTTGTAACAGGAGGAGTGCAAGAAAGAAGCACCAAGATAAAGCTAATCTGAATCTGCTATACTTGGGGAAAGCTCTGTTGTTAAGCTGGTGTGGTCAGTCCTTCTGCCTGATCATTCAGGAATCAATCCATCAACCAATCGATCAAATCAATCAGGGAGTCGATCATCCAAACATCCTGCAAACATTTGACTTGACCCTTTTATCAGTATTTATAACTATTAAATACACCTGTCCAGAGGAATGTGGAAAAGATGGGTTAGAAGTTCAGTAGAGGTTGACATAATTTATTAGTTTCTTACTGTCTACATTGGCTTTCTATTTTGAAGGTTTTGCCTTTCTTTATGGAAGCTTTCTAGCTTGCTAATTGGAAATAAGAGTTCCCACAGAGAATAAACTTATGATTCTTCTTTTCTGTACCCAGATTTTTACCTGGAGCTAGAAATCAATTTCAAGGTCATTTATTACCATAATTCTCTTAGCATTGCAAACTGGTTGATGACAGGGTTTTAACTAATCTTCTGATTGTTAGATGTAAGGATATTTTTAGCTAAAGAATGAGGCATTCATTGTCCTTCTTTTCTTTTCAGAAGTTTCTTCGATTCTTAGAAAGCACTGAAATTAGTCACATTGTGAAGGTGAAGAGGTACACGCTTTGATAGTTCTGCAGTGAAGGTCTTCATGCCTTGGTAGCTTATAAGCCCACATGTCAATAATCATTTCTAGCACATACAGCCTTCTTACCACCACCGTGAAGGATGTGGCTACCACCCAGAAATTATAGCAAGTTAATTTAAAGGTTTTATTAAATCATTCTTAGAAACATGTGAACACAGTTGGTGTTCTTGAGCATTTGGAAAATTAAATTATTCTTTAGAATTAGCCAACTGACCTAGAAGAAAATGAGGAACACCAACCAAAGGGGGAAAAGTGAGAAAAATTCCAATGACTAATGGTTTTTAATTATAATTGCGTAATAGTCTCTTGGTACAAGTGCTACTTAGGGTTTTGATAATTCCTGCCACTGATCCATTAGGCCGCTGCATACATGTGCAGGCGCCGAGACTAGAGCACAGAAGACTATCAGAATATTGTCTAACTGCACTCAAGTGCCCTGAATTAGATCAATTTAATGGCACTCTCAACCATCCTATTAGCAAATGCTACAAGTATGAGAAATGATAAGCAGCTTCCAACTGCTACAGTAGCTAATGGTTTTATGCTGGAGCAGAACAAATAGAATGTAACAAAGGTAATATTTAGTTTATGGTAACATTTTAAGTTCCTGACAATTATGAATGCTGTTATAAACATTCATGTACTAGTTTTTAATGCGACCATAGTTTTCATTTCTCTAGAATAAATTCCCGGAAATTGGATTGTTGTGTCATATGGTAATTGTATGTGCTGAGAGGGTCTGACTACAAAGGGTCATGGGAGATAATTCTGTCTGTATGGTGGTTACAAGTCTAGGTATTTTTTATATGTGTTCATGCACTGAGAACTATGTGCAGAAATGGAGTCCACAATTTTTAATGGAGAATTGTTTTAAAAATTAATTGTAAAAATTCATAGAACAGGCACATAGGGGGAAAATCATGGCTTAACAATTGCACACTCAGAACTTGTGATAGCCAAGTCCATAAAGAGCAAATCACTAAGGGAAGAATTTTGAGGTTTGATTTTTAAATAAGAAGAGCAGACCACTAGTCTTTCTTCTACCTCCAAATTTCTAACAATACTGCTTTCGAGGTTGGCAATTTTCAAAGTCCTCATTGTATTAGGAAAATGGGTCTTAGAAAGAATCTAAGATCACTTCCATGAAGGAGCAGAGTTACCAAAACAGAGTAATCCTGCTTTGGTGAACACAGTGAGTCAGAACATGTGTTTTGGGAAAGAGCAATAATCCCAGAGCTGGAGCTGTTTCTGTCCCTTTTCTACTCTCAAGAGCATCACTCAGATGATGATCTCAACTTCTCTTACGTGAATGCTAGGATGAGAGATGGGGTGTGAAGAAATCGTGAGCTCTCAGTTATTCATTTGTTGGTTTGTTCACATAACAAGTCTCTTTTGGATACAACCGCACACCGTGCACCGTGCTAAATGTTCAGGATTCAGTGGTGAGGAAACTGAACTCTGACTTTACAAAAGAAGAGGTCAAATAATCGCACAAACATTTAATTAGAAACTGTGCTAACCACTTGGAAGGAAAACTACAACTGACCCCTCAAAAAGATACATCAGGGATATTTCAGGGAAATGTATCATTTCTGAAGTTCACAGAAGGCCTCCTTGGGGAAGTGGCATTTGATCTTAATTTTGTGACCAACGGCCTGCCTTTCGAGATTCCATTTCCTTCTACCTCTGAGTTCTGGCTAATGTCTACAAATGATAATCTAGGTTATTTGCTTTAGGTCCAAATGGGCCCTACGATTACATTAACCCTGCCAGGAGATACAATGTCAGGGGCTTCGGTGGCACTCTGCACGGAGGCCTGGCATTATCCCCAAGGTTTCTGATGAAATTTCCACAGCCTGAAACATTTAGACCAGTTCGTGTGAAGTACGGTGTACGTTGCAAGCCTTCTCATTCTCTAGATTACTTTGATGCTCTGAAAGGGTTTAATTCTTAGATGTGGTATCAGGAAATAGGAAGGAAAACATGGTCTGCATCTGACAAACAGGAAATTTCCTATCAGAGGCAAAAGCCATTATATTGAGAAATACCAGTTTTCCACTTACAGGAATTAGGGGAATTCTTTTTTCCATTATTTATCAATGGATTAGCAAACATACACTAAAAACTCACTATGCCTGGGGAGCACTGCGTAAAGTACTTTGAGAGGAAACACAAGAAAGCAGAACCTTGATCTGGTCTTTCAGTTTACTCTGTTTGGAGAACTACAAAATATACCCATTATTTTTTTTTTTTTAAGATTTTTTTTGACAGAGAGAGAGAGAGCGAGCACACATGCACACAAGCAGGGGGAGTGGGAGAAGCAGACCCCCCCACCCCTGCTGAGCAGGGAGCCTGATGCAGGGCTTGATCCCAGGACCCTGGGATCATGACCTGAGTCCAACGCAGATGTTTAAACTACTGAGCCACCCAGGTGTCCCCAAAATGCACCAATTAAAAAAGCTAAAGGCAATGACAAGGAACACTCTAAGTGAGAAATAATCAGACCTATTTAATGTATGGATGCAAAGAAATGCCAAATGAAAACTTGGTCAGATACATAAAAATTCATAAAAATTTAACAGGGTTTATCTTCAAGTGGTAAGCTTATGGTAGATTCCTAATTTACTCTTTTTGTTTGTCAATACTTTCTAAATTTCCTTCCATAAACTATTTTTTCCTCTAAGAATACAAAAACAACAGACGTTTTATTTAAAAAATTATATTACTATGGACTTCATGTCTTCAAGTTCATTATTCTTTCTTTGACTATGCCTAGTCTATTAATGAGCCCACCAAAGTATTTTTTTAACTTTATAGCATTTCCTTTTGCTTTTTTCCCTTGGTTTCTACTTCTCTGAATATATTACCTATTTTTGTAGGTTTTCTACATTTTCTAGTTTTTTAGCCTCTAGTTTTCTAGCCTTTAACATATTTATTTTAAATTCTCTAATTCTAAAATCTGTATGTCTGAATTTGATTCTGATGCTTACTTTGTTTCTTCAGATTTTTTGTTGTTTTGTTTTTTTTTTGAGTTTTAACATGCCTTTTAATTTTTAGTGAAAGTGAACATGATTTAGGAGGTAATAAGAACTGAGGTAAATAAGGATTTACCTATGAGTTTGATTTTTCTCTGGCTAGAGGTTGGCTTGTTTTTAATGTTTACTGGATATGCAGGTACCAGAAGCTTCAGATTCCTCAAATATTCTTGCTTTCACCTCTCCTTAATTAGAGTCTAAGCCTTGCAGCTTTTTTAGGTGTAATGCATTGTAATTATACTGGAATACTTACTGTAGTGGTAAGCTGTGGGGAGGAGAAATGTTCTATAGTCTTATGAACAAATCTTAGTCTTTTAGTGGGCCTATGCTTCTTGGCTTTGACGTCCACATGTTTTCTTAGCTTCCCTAACCCTCAGGTGAACTAGAAAGCTAGAGGGTGCCAGAGTTAGAGAAATATCCTTTTCCCTGGAGGGATAAAGCTCTGGTAGTCTTTTTTTTTTTCCCCCCCCTGGAGAGTTGACATTGCTATGGAAAGTGCTCTGGGCACAGTTGACATAGTTACTCTTTCTCTTCACTGTGAGAAACTGGTGAGGTTTCTGGAGGTAAAATCCATGAAATATGGAGCCCCCAAGAATTTCTCACTCTTCTGCTAGCTCCCATTCTGCCTCCAGCAATTTGTCATAATTACCAGGTAAGTTTTCCTACCAGCGTAGGGCTCCAGAAGCTTCGGTCCAGGTAAGCAAATATCAGCTGTGACCCCTCAGAGTCAGTTATGAGCTGAATGCTTGTGTCCTTATGGAAAGGACATGACAGAAAGAGGGAGACATCAAAGAGTGCTCTCTCCACCACGTGAGGATAAACAAGAAGGTGGCCATGTGCAAGCCAGGAAGAGGGTCCTCACAGACCCCAAATCTGCATCACCTTCATCTTAGACTTGCCTGTCTCCAGAATTGTGAGCAACAAATGTTTGTTTTGTAGCCACTCAGTCTGTGGGATTTTTTTATATCAATCCAAACTAAAACATCCTTTCTCTCTAGATTTCAGGGGGCAGTTGGCCCTGCCTCCTCAGTTCTCTGATGGGTCCAAGAAAAGTCATTGATTTTCACTTTGTTTAGCTTTTGCTAATTGAAAGAACAGGAGAGACTGCTTCTTAGTTCTCTAAATGTTGGAACTGAAGCCAGAAGTGGTCGCTTCTTTTTTATAATTAGGTATATCTGGTGATACTTTTGAACAAAATGATATGATTTTAAGCATTTAAAGTGTTTTCAGGGTCCGTTGTTTAAGTTGTGAAGGTTGTGCTCTACTCAAGGGTGCCCAGCCTAGGAGGAAAGAAGAGATGGCATTTAACTTGTATAAAGGTGCCCGTGGGTGACTGCTGACTCTCCTTTGCAGGCTGAGGCAAGGGAGATCCAAGCCTGACCTCATCCACAGCAGCCATCCTAGGAGCTCTCAGTGGTCCTTCCCAGCCCAGATTGTGGAGTACATTCAGACCCAACCTTAGAATTTCTCTGCCCTGCCGAGGACTTGACAGAACAGGACCACCAGCAGAAAGTCCTTTCCGATGCTTCATTCATTCCCAGCCTCACTCTCTGGGAAGATCAGAGCTTGCCTTGGCCATTCCTTCACCTCTATTGTGTCTCCTGCTGCCTCTTGCCTGCCAAGAGCCTGGTTGACAACTAACATTTGAAAGCAACAAGGGTGTCCCCATGTTCCACAATCACTGCCCCTTCATGGTCACCCTCATTGTTCTGGGGAGCCAAGTGGTGAATGTGAACTTGAGCTCAGGAGAGAGGGCTTGGGTAAGGCAGCCAACTTCCCCAATGAGGAGACAAAGGTTGCCTCGAGGGGGGACGTGAGCAGCACCTTCCCAGCCTTGACAATGAACTCGGGCCCTTACAGAGGGGACGGCTGGTGGCTACAGAATCTGGTAGGGATGCCGGCACGGCACCAGCAGCAGGCAGCCCTCATTTGCTTTGCTGCCTAGCACTAGGGCAAGGTCATTGTTTATTATAGCTCCAAGGCAGTAATCGTTTCACATAATGTGAAGATTTTCTTCACTCAATTTACTTTCATGCGTTGGGCTGATGAGAATAATCATCACATGTTGATTACTGGTACCTTGACAGAAGATGGTCAGAAAAATGCAGGTCACCGCTCATTCTAACCCTGTTTTCCCCTCAAACATTGAAGGTTGTGATTCAGAATCTCATTCAGTCGCTACTTTCACGTCCCAAAGTTCCTGATGCCAAGAAGACCAAGACAAAATATTTCTTTCAGGGGCCCCCAATTCCTGCAGTCTGCGCTATGGGATAATTTATGCTGATTTGTTTTTAAAGAGACAAGCATACATAATTCATGTCCTGTGCATTGCGGCTTTTGGCCATTGAAAATACTCTCTCTCTTTTGGCCGTGCTTGCAGGAACTAGCTACAATAAACATTTCATACCTCAGTGGACACTCTTTTCTCAGCTAATAGGAGCCTGACTTAAATGTAGAGACTCCATCATGAGTTTATTTAATGGTGAATTCAGCTGAGTACTTTTTTTCCTTCCAAAGCATAAAATGAGCTTATTATCAGTATCAATAGTGGGTTTTTCTCAAAAGGAGTCAAGGTGTGAATGGGCATGAAAGGGAAATTAAATTGAAACTCTTGGTGGTTTCATGGTTGGAGGCCAGTTTAAAACTCAAATTTAACTGCTTTTGAACTAGCCAGCAGAATTGTAGGGTCAGAAAGCATGCAGATGTGAAGGGAGGCATCAAGGCTGGGCTTCCCACCCAGAAGGCAGAGGGCCAAACTGGCCCCTTCTGTGGTTATCAGGGGGCACGGCTAAGGATGGCTGAATTTATACCTGTGTAGCTTACAGTGGTATTAAGTATAATCTGCATGAATAGGGCCAAAGTGGTCTTTAAAAATGCAAATCTCATCAAGCTGTTCCTCTCCTGAAACCCCTTCAATGGCTTTTCCCTTTCACATGGGATGAAGGCCAAGGAGCGTGCAGGATCAGGGCCCTGCTTACGCTTCATCCTTGTCACGCCCGCAGCCGCCCTTCCTCACTGAGCTCTAGGAAGAGGGCCATCTCTCACTTGTCCACACTGCGTGCCTTCACCCGAGAAACTCTTGGCTCTTACTGCCAAGTTCATCCTAAATGCCACTTCTTCAGGGAATTTTCCTATTTATTCTGGCAAGTGTCAGTCTTCTGATAAGTGTCCTCATGCACTTTTTGGCTTCTGTAATTTTTTGGTTATTGTAATTTTTGATTTTTCTGTCCTTGCACAAAACAGTAAGCTCCTTTGGGGCGCCAGACTTTGATTCACAGATACACCCCGTTAGGGTGTGATAAGCCCTCGATAAGTAGTTGCTATCTGAGGGAATTAATGAGAGAGGTGCTTCTCAAACATTCCAGGCAGTTGGTGAAGGCACAGATTGCTGGGCTTCCAAAGTTCTGATGCATGGGGGTGGGACCCCAAAATTTGTGTTTCTAACAAGTTCTCAGACGGTGCTGGAACCACACTTTGAGAACCACCCATACTGGGAAGCCTTTCCACACCTGTACTCTTACCATGGGGACCCCAGGTCAGGAGGTGTGCATTTGGGTCCCTTCCTGCAACGAACCAACTGGAAGTCCTAAAAAGATCCTTTCTGTCTTCTTTGCAGTCACTTAATATATCCCTTTTGCTTCTTCCTTTGTGGTATCCCCTGTGCTTCTCTGTTCCTTCCCTTCTGCTCTCTTTCTGGACAGGGACATCATAACCTCAGATTTCAACTACTATAACCAGATCCTAATCATTCTCTGGGTCCCCACTGTCTGCCCCTCGAATCCCTTATGTACTTTATTGCCAGTTTTGAGTGTCTCAGAGGCCAGTGTGACCATGCCCTGTCCTTATCTAAAATCTTATTGTGATACCACCTTTCAAGGCTTTTGTCAACCTGTACCTCCCGCTATGCGTGTTGCTCCCATGGCCCTAGTTCAACATGAGACTCCTCACAGCTTATTGTGCTTAACAAATTGTCCGTCCTTCCTGACAGGCTGTCACCTGCACAGGGGCAAGCACCACGCCAGTCTTGTCTAACCAACATAACCCTGACTTATAGGTGTTGCAATGTAACACATATCAGCAAAGTCACCGGACAATGATGGGTCTTTTCTTCTGCACAAAGCACACAACTGGGGTTATTCTATGCCAGATTTCTTCTCAGCACTTTACACGTATCAATTTACTTGATCCTTACTATACATCCCCCATCTTAGAGATAAGCAAACCGAGGCAGAGAAGTAACAGGTTCAAGGTCTCACTCAAGGATTCAAACCCAGGAATTTGGCTGTTGAAGTTCATGATCTTACCTACCATGCTATACTGACTGAGGAGTGGCCCAGATATGCCTAAAATTCTGTAGAGTACCAAGAATTTGCCTGTGCCAGTTTAGTGAGTTACACATAATTACATACAGAAATAATCTGTTGAGTACCTATAATGTGTAGGGACCCAAGACACATACTGGGGAATTAAGCATGGATAGGACACAGCACCTAAGAATCAGTCCAGTACTATAGACGGAGTCACCGAGTTATATGTCCCGTTCCTCACCTTTAAAGGGAGACAGTTTCATTTTACAAAGTTTCTGCCAGTATTACAGGTGAAGGGTGTGTGTAAAGCACCTTAGCCAACACACACAGTGTGCCCTCAGTAGCTGGGAGCTGTCATCTTATCCCTGCCCGTGAGCAGTTTTCTATGTGCTTAGGAGTCAGGAGTTGGTAGTGATCTTCTTGAATTACAGATTTAGCCACATCAATAGCAGCCTCAACGTATCCAAGACAGACGCCATTTGTGTCCAGGGCAGCCCCCAGAAGCTGTACAGGAGCGTGGGTAGCAGCAAACTAAAGAGGGAATCAAACTTATGAGTCATAAAACTATTCCCAAGGAAGTTTAAAAAAAAAAATTAAAGATTTTATTTATTTGAGTGCATGCAAAGTGAGAGAGAGAGAGAGAGAGAGAGCACAAGTGGGGTGAGAGGCAGAGGGAGAAGCAGACTCCTCACTGAGCAGGGAGCCCAATGCGGGGCCCGATCCCAGGACCCCAAGATCATGACCTGAGCTGAAGGCAGATGCTTAACTGACTGAGCCACCCAGGCACCCTATGTCTGATCTTCCACATTGACCTCTTTGTCCACAGTGTTAGGAATGATTCTGAGGTTGAGTTTAGGCTTATATGGAAAACATACCAAAGAACTTACATTTGAATAACACTGGAGGGCTTGGGTGGGTAGGTTCTCAACACAGCTTTTCAATAACTAGGCAGGTACGAAGCAGCCATATAAAATCTGTACCTCATCCATTCTCGTCTTCTACTTTCTCAGCTTTTCAAGCTACTCTGCCTGCCATGGCAACAGTTGTATCGTGAGTTGAGAAGATATCGTGGACATTTAAAATATAAATGGTTGAAGTCGAATTTGGGTTTCTAGGTATACTATATATATGTGCTATTTATGTATTTATTGCATACACCATACGATAGTATAACATGTATATTCTAGTTATATAGTATACTATTCTATATATACTCTAATACCCACAGAAGACTCCATCGATACACATATGGTCATTGAAAGTAACATCTACACACGTACACTCATATGTAAAGCGTGTGTGTGTGTGCACGTGTGTATACAGACGCACATTCTCAACACATATTTGTAATACTCCAGAATTTACCTCTCTTGGGCCTACAGGACCAATTTAATTTGGGTGCAGCAGGCCCCAGGGCAGCCATCAAACACTGCGCAGACAAGTACTTATTAGATGCTTCCTTGGAAGGCTCACAGAAGCTTTCAGAAATAGGACTGGCAGGCCTAGATGGGAGTCAGTATATAAAAAGCCTTCTGTGTAGAGAATCTCCAGCATCGTGTCTTTCTCCCTGTGAAGAAATCTGTTTAATTCTCACTTTGTTGGATGATTTTAAAATGTCCAAAAAAATAAGACCCCTTTAAAAGTAATATGATAATTTTTCATCTAAAACAGTGATTTTCAAATTTTATTGCACATTATCATCACTAGAGACTATCAGAAAAACACCAGGTCAGACCCACCGAATCATCGTTTCTTGAGGATGGGATCCAGGAATCTGAATTTTACCAAACATCCCAACTGTGCTGCTGCCTTTCATCTGTGGCCAACACACTGCAAATCACTAGGGTGTAAATTAAAAGCAGGCAGGCTGCTACACCTCACCCCTACTCAGAAGACGGAAGATGTGAGGCTTGTTGGTCTCTCTGGCAGGAGAAATGGCGAAGCCGCTTCGAAAGTGAGAGGCAGGTGGGGAGACTTAGCACTCCCAGCACCAGCAGCTGGGGCAGCTATGACAGGAACCACGCTCGTAATACAAGAGCAGGCAAAAGTGAGATAAAGGAGAGGTTTTCAGGAGATATGCATCGTGTCCTGAGACAGGCGATAATAGAAGATAAATTTTAAAAGCATATATTGAGATACTAACATTTTATAATAATTAGTATGGAGGTATTAGGTTGCTTTTAGATTCTTATTTCTTTTAAAACTTCTCTGAATGGTTATTTTCCTACTTAAAAATAGAAACGCTTTTTCCCCATTGTCTAAATAAACCTTTCCTTTCAGGCAGGTACATACGTCTGCATGCCGACGTAGGTTTCCCATCTATTTCATCACTGGCTAATGGGAATTGTTAGCTATTTTAGAGATTAAGGATAAAGTTCATGAGATGCTGTGAAGATTGAATACAACGATGTGTGGGAAGCTCTTAGAATAGTTCCTGGCAACTAGACATTGTCCGACAAATTGTATTTATTATTATTAATTATTAATGTGCAATTACATGCCTTTCAAAGCATTTCCTGTTGGCTCGATCAAGGTTGTTGGTCAGAGAGCAAAGCTTTAAAGGTGTAACCGTTCCACAGCCCCTAGGTAAGTGCCAAGGCTCCTACTGCAGGAGGGTGCAAATCTCAAGTGATGAGCACAGGAAAATGTATCTGGAATCCCAGAAACCAGCGAGGAGGGTGAAAGCAAGGCAAGAAGAGAGGAGTAAACCTGATCTCCAAGGAGAAGCTATTCTGACCTCTAAAACACTCCTTATACTTTAGGCCATACATGGCTGTCACTGAAACTGCAGGCAAAGCCAAAGTTTGGGGGAGGGGCACAAGCAGTAGGCGTGCACTTGGCCACGAATAACTCATGTTCCGCACACACTGGAACTTGAGCAAACACCTTTCTTAAGTGAGGCCATTTCTGAGATTCTGAGACAGAAAAGTATAAAACCAAGTGCATTTTTACTTTTTACTTTTTATCTTAATTTCCTTTGACCAAAAGCTGAATTTTATTTAATCGATACATTTGATTTTTACATATTGACTTAGAAGTATGACACCCTAAACGAATAGACTCACTGGTATTCAAGGAATTTAGAAAACAAAAACTCTTACAAAACTGAGAAACACACAAAGTTTACTACTGCACCTAAGAGGAAACACAAGGGCTCAGGGACACCTACCTCAATTATGAGCTAAGTAGCTGGCAACCACAAATATATAAAATGGTCTGGAAATGGCAAACAAAGAGAGCACTGAGTAGCCAGCATGCATTCAGTAACTAACAGCAGATATTAAATGGCTGTGCGGGGTCCTCATATGACAGTGACCCTGCAGTAATGTGCCATCACTCCAGTCTGTGGCAGTGAGCCACTCACACATTTTTCTCTTAAACTAACGTTAGAGGCAAAATTGTATGATGTTGGGACCCTAGCGTACATTATAAACAACAGACCAGAATGTAGTTTGAGAAGGTGGTACTGGAGAGAGCAGAAAGCAATAGGGACGTGTCCATTCATGATGGAGGAAATAGAAAATCTGTAAAAGGTAGGCAGACAGGGATTCAAAGTATCACTGTGAAGTCATTCGGCGACTGTTTCCGAAACAGCAACACGACGTGAGTTTATAATGTTGTCTTTTAAAAATAAAAACAAATCAAAACATTGGGTCATAGATTTGTTTGCAAACTACACATGCTTCCTTCACACCTTCAGAGACTCTGATAGGGACATCTTGCGGTGCAGGTCAGGCCTTAGTAAGGGTTGGCAATGAGCCCCTTCATTCATAGGCTAAGTACACAGGCTTTTAGTAAGTGCCTATGTGCTGGGCACTCTTCTAGGGGCTGGGACCACAGCAGTGAACAAGAGAGACAAAAATCCCTGGCCTCATTTTGCTTACATTCCAGTGTGTGTGGAAAATCCACAGAATGAGGACACACCTACAGGCTGTCCCCGATAAGTGCCACGGAGAGAAAGCAGGGAAGGAAGAGAGAGAGTGCCAGGTAGAGAGGCAACAGTTAGCAACAGGAGGCTAAGGAGAGCCTCACTGCTAGAGGACAGTTGAGCAAAGACTTGAAGGAGTGAGGCAGCAGCTGTCCTGGTGTCTGGAGGAAGAGCATTCCTGACACACAGAAGAGCAGATGCCAAGGCCTCAAGATGGACGTGTTCGTGGCATGTCTGAGAAACAGCAGAGAGGCAGCGAGGGCAGGAGGGAGAGGAGCGGGAGACGGGTCAGCAAGACGAGCCGCATCGCGGAGGTCTCTGTGGACCGTCGGACTCGGCGTTAGATGCAAAACCACCGCAGGGTTCCACATGCCTTATAATTGACAAGAGTAACAAGGAGCCTGAGGAGGCAAGAGCAGCAACAGAGAGCTTTAACAAACTACTGGAACAACCCTGACGAGGGAGGATGTGGCTGGCACCGGCGCCAGGGGGAAGGCAAGAAGCGGTCCGATTCTGTTGAGGGAAACCAGATACACAGGGTGAGAAGGACGGACTCAAGATTGATGCCCGGGCCTTTGGGCCGACCAGCCCAAGGACAGAGAAGTCAGTATATGCTGTTCAACAGCGTGCGACCCACTGAGAAAGACGTGGGTTCAGATGGATATCACGAGTCTGTGTTCGGTGCTTGAAAGGCTATGGATGCAGATAGTTGGAAACCCCTCACACGATCCTGTCAGTCCCCAAAGATGCTGACCAGAAGACACATCGCTGCCCGTTTCCTTTAAATCAGGCTCTTTAAATCCTTTAATCAGGCTCTTCCTTTTTCTTTAAAAGGTACTGGGTCTTTCTACTTCACACTGAATTGCAATACCAATCGTGGATATTAAAATTCAATTTATACGTAATAATACGAACATTTATACGGCGGCTCACAAACCTATCTGGTCTACACAGTACAGATTAATCTGGAGTCATGTTACTCAGAGGACATTAGATCTCACTGGTGATTCTTTAATTCTTTCTACCCCAGTGCTGCCCATGTGGTCTTAAACACTTATGAATGGAAAACGTATGATATCCTGAGAATGAAGACCAGAATTAAACTTCCGTGGGCCTCTTCTACACAGCAATCCTACCCTGGATTGCAGGGCCTGGCACAGCACCTGGCGTGGAGGAGGTGCTCAATAAATGTTTAATTGCAGTGTGGGGGCAGGAAGGCGGATGCCTGTCTGAGCCAATGAAAAATCAGCCTGGAAATTGTGTTCCTAAGATAGAGATGCTGCCCTATATATTCAGGAATGGTGACTTCAAGTTGTACCTAATATAGGTCCTCAGGGAGCAGGCTTTAATGAAGAGATAAGAATGACTTATAATAATTAGTGTATCAGTCATTTGCATGTGAATGGATGCTTGAAAGCAATTTATTAAGTAGCTTAAATATTCCATTGTAAGTGTGTTTACCCTACTAATTTGCTTAGCAAACATTATCTTCTGAGTCGGAACAAAGCTAAACTATAGCCCACCCTCCTGTCCTGATCAGAAATTCTGAATCCCGTATTTACTTGTTCATCTTTGACCAGCTGCTGAACTTCCAGGGCCACACTGCACTGGGGAGGGGGGTGTAGGAGGGTGGAGGGGGGTGGGGAGGGAGCCAGAGCAGGAAGGTGGGTAGGGAGTGGGGAGGAAGTTTCCTGAGAACAAGGATTTAAACCATACAATCACTTCCATACTTCCCTAATTCTGAAGTTTGATTCTATAATAATTAAGAGTCAGGTTTATTGAGGCTTTATAAGGTTAGGTCAAGTTCTCCCATATCCAAGCTTCTTTTTGCCTAAGAATGGATCTTTAATATTCAAGAAGCACTAACTCTTCCTGGAGACAGACCATACAGAGGATGTGATCTCTCTGTTACATTCAAAATATCAGTGGTGGGTTTGGTTAGATTTTGGAGACACTCGTTAAATGAAGTGGGACCTTCCCACCATGTTTTGCTGTGCACAGGTTGGGCAGTCTATGCTTCTATCCCCTTCAGTAGAAGTGGATGGATGTTGGCAGATGGATTTCATTGGAACCCGAGGTCGGCCACCGTCTTGCTATGTGACCTTACTTAACCTCTCAAAAACTCACTTTTGTCCTCTATAGAATGGGGAGCATGAGCTGTTTGCTACACGGTGCTGCCGTGGGAGTGGGATTTGCTGAGAAGATCACGACCCGCTCTGTAAGTTGTTCACTACCATGAGTGCTTGTCCAGGGCTGACGGAGCACCTGGAGGAGAAGGCCGTCCGCTCCATTTCAGCACCGCCCTGTACTGCAGCCCACCGTCCCTGTCAAAGGGAAGCGCATCCTTGCAGGGAGATATTAGTGATTCTATTCTTAAACTGTTGGGCAAAACGACACTTCCTCAGAATCCTCAGAATCCTCCTTAAAATACCGGCAATCTGGTGTGTTGTTGTGGCGGCCGACTGCGGGGAAAGCAGGCAATCCCTATTAAAAGTTGTTTGGAGATTAGAACTCAGAGAACAGCTGGGTACCTTTGTTACCGGCAGGCCGCTGACTCAAAATGATGGGAAAGGAAAAAAAAATCCACCCTGGAATGAAGAGAGGAGAGAACACCCGCAGAGCTGGGGGGTGGGGGGGAGCGCTTTGGCCTTTGAAAGCAGATTGCTCTGCCCTCCTGTTACGGAGTAGGTGTGTGGGCATTCACAGCTCCACACAGGGCCTAATCCAATTCTTTGGGAAAACACACACACGCACAACAAAAAAACCCACCATGATAAAAACCCAGGGCCAGGTGCAGGCTGTTCTCTCTTGGTACTCCCTTTGAGGCTGTGTTTGTCGCTCTGTTTAGATGATGAAAGTGCCCACACTGCCCTCTCTCTCACTGCCCGAGCCCCGCCAGCCTCCAGGACCACAGGAATGCTGAGCACAGAAAGGATCCCGCTGAGGAAACAGAGGGAGGTGCTGCCCTTGTCAACAATTTAATATGATTCACATAACTAACTGCTCGTGCCTCATGATTCCAGGCACGCAAGTCTTCGCGGATCTAGTAACAGTAAAGGTGAGAGAAACAGCTTCCGTTTCTCAGCGTCCTTCAGGCCTTCAGGTGGCTTGCTGAGGCGGGCAGAATGGATTTTCCTAGCCCTCTTTACAGATGAAAACACTGAGACCCAGAGCAGTCAAGCAACCCGCCCGAGGTCACTAGAACGAAGTGACAGACGTGGAATCCTGCAATGAGAACTCATAACTCACTACCGAGCATGAGCATGCAGTGACACTGCTGACCCCCTGGCCTCCGGTTTAGCTGGCTCATCGCTTATGGGGGGGGGTGCTAGGGCCATCAAGTCAACAGCGTACAGCCAAAGGGATGCAATTTTAAAATGAGCTCTAGTCACCAGGCTTTGCCGTCTCTTGTCTGAGAAAGAGATTGGAACCTGAACATTTTAGGAGAGCAGCCTTCCTAGCTTCATCTTTTCTCTGATTACTTAACCAAATGCCATTCCCACAGCTCTCCACGGAGACGAGCAGGGTGCTAGGAAAGGAGAATACACAGCACGAACAGAAGCCGGTATGATGGCAACTAGTAATTCAAAGCCTGTACCATTTTCCATTTGCTTCCACAATCTCATCAGTTATTTATGTTGTGTCGGTTGTGTACGTGAGGCCAGAGGTGTCTTCCCTTTGCCCAGCACAGGGTGTTACACTCCATAGGGACTCATGAATTCTTTTACCAAATGCTCACTGAATTAGGAGACTGTTTATTAAATTAAGAAATAGTTGAAAGAAAAAAGTCTCAGTATGATGGGGAGTTGGGGATGGGGAAAGATTCAGTGCTTTCTGAAATGGGAGAGTGCTGGAGACACTGTGGCAATTCTAGTGGGGGAGGGATCGCCAAGTAGCAGCGAGCAAGGGTTCCTGCCCCAGCGCTGGGGCTCACTGCTCTCCCAGACTGAAAGCCAGGCGGGCAGCTTTAGTAGGCGGTAGGGAGAAGCCTAGCAGTAGGGGTATCAGTTGCCATTGTTACAGTTTTAAAAGCCTCCTGGGGGACACCTGGGTGGCTCAGTTGGTTAGGCGTCTGCCTTCCGCTCAGGTCATGATCCCAGGGTCCTGGGATCGAGTCCTGAATCGGGCTCCCTGCTCAGCGGGGAGCCTGCTTCTCCCTCTGCTTGTGCTCCCTCTCTGACAAATAAAGAAAATCTTTAACAAAACTAAAAGTCTCTGGGAAGTAAATATATCAAAATTTCAATTAGATAATTTCATCATGGACTTTTATTTTTCTCTCCTTTTTAAAAAAATATTTTGAGGATGGATTACTTTCATGTTGGCAAAATCCCAATAATCACCTTAATTTTTTTGAACTGTTTTCCTTCTGCCTAGAATTCATATGGTTCTTAGTGAACTGCTGTCATCTGTGAAATATTAACCAGCATTAAGAAATAGTCGGTATCATGTAGCGAACTTCTCAGGAAGAGAGCAGAAAACTTTGCTGAGTTGAGCACCAGAGCCTGGTGTGCATTTCGGCCCAGGTCATGGGTGGAGTCTTCTTGAAGGACGTTTGTTTGACAGGTAATGATTTCAGTCCCACCCCAGTCCATCACTTTCCTCTGAGCCCCTGTGAGTTCTATTCTTGTAAACGCAACCTCAACTATCACTTTCTCTAAGAAGGGGCAGTTTATTTTCATGTACTTCTGTCGGTCTGCCTTCTCAGAGATGCCTTCTCAAAGCTTCATTTGCTCTGGAGGTCTTGCGCCCTCCCCGAAGTCTAGGAGGCTCCTCCTCAGCCAACCAGCTTCGGTTCCCCTTTTGCTCTACCTTGAACCTGTGAGGTGTTCGCTTCCCAGGGCCCCGGGCTTGCTGGGCGTTCAGCTGCCTGCACACCAGCTGCTCCTCTGCTCCCCAGTGCATATCTAGTAACAACACAGCTCCTCTGCCAGTTGTTGAATAGGGAGGGGGCAGCTGTGAAGGGCAGAAGAAAGCTGATTATTCATTTTCTTTCCTTTGGAAATTCTGCTTTGGGATCCTGTTCCTACTTAGAATGTTTCCCCAGAAGCCCATTCCATTTAGCGCTTTTGCTAGGGAGCATTTTCTGTTCATTTTCCAAAATGTATCTCTTCCAAGCAGTTAGTTAGTTGGAAGTTTTGTAGGTATCCTGGTTAGGACAGCTCAGCCTGACTTTTCTTTGTATCCCAGAAGCCTAGAATTTTCGCAACTCACAAAGAACTCAAGTGTCCTTACGTGTGAGACTTGCATGATAGGGATCTGCGAGTCAGGCTATAAAACAGTGATAGTGTCTCTAGGCGGCAGAACACACTGAAAATTCATCCCGTTCTGGCTTGGAGAACAAGGATTTGTTCCCAGAACAAGTTCTCAGGGATGAGAGCCAGTGACTTGTCATTTTTCTCTTACATGTTCAAAAACGCTCTTTAAGCTAATCATTGCTGTCTTTTCTTCAGAGACCCTTTGTTTCCTCCTACTTGTTTGGCTCCAGTCTTCAGAAGCGGAATCAAACTGCTGCTTCAGGGGGCTCAGTTAGGAATTGCTAGTAAGTATTAGTTGCCGAGTTTTGAATGTACAGGAGTCTGTATTGACCTATGAGCTGTGGGAAGATTGTATCGATCACTGGAGTTCCTTTCCATTCCACAGCTATTGCAAACCACAGAACAAACAATGTCGATGCAACTCATTAACTAATGTGCCTGTTTTGATATTCAAATATTTTCTAAAGAAGCAAAAATTTATTAGCTTGCAGCACCTGCACTCTAGAAAATTCTACCCTCAGGGTCTTTCAGTACAATGGTCTGAAGTTGCTTTTATTTTCCTACTTCTTGTCAGCACAGAGCTGCTCAGTTGATACGTGTTCTTTCTCTGTTTTATGATTTATGCTTTAGAGGGATTTGTATAGGCAAAATGGATAAAGCCATAAATTTCCTTATAGGACATATTTTAAATGACATTACTTTGAATTCAGAACCTGTGTTCTCACTGTGGATATCAATGTCTTTCTCAAAACAATTCAATAAATAATTTCAAGGGCAATGTCTCATTTGTGAAGGCCCTTCACAGTTAATAGGACTAACCTCAGACAATTATAATAGTGTTTCTGGTATGCTACAATGCAAAATAGAATCCAGTGTTAGTAACAAGAAACTAGAAGACTGGAATTTCTGTTAAATTCAAAGTAATTTGATAATTAGCCACATATGCTATTATCCATTACATAGTAATTAGCCACATATACTATTATCCATTACAGAGTCTTTTTTTTTTTTTAAAGATTTTTAAAATTCATTTGAGAGAGAGAGACAGCCAGCGAGAGAGGGAACACAAGCAGGGGGAGTGGGAGAGGAAGAAGCAGGCTCCCAGCAGAGGAGCCTGACGCAGGGCTTGATCCCAGAACGCCGGGATCACGCCCTGAGCCTAAGGCAGACGCTTAACGACTGAGCCACCCAGGTGCCCCCCATTAGTCTCCTAATTAATAAATGTTACACAGGTCTGTCTTCAAGTTGAAGCATTTATTTTAAGTATCTTGTTGACTTTCTCCTTAATAGTTACAAGCATTTTGGGGGCAACATTGTTATTAAAATTCTATGACTGGGGGCGCCTGGGTGGCACAGCGGTTAAGCGTCTGCCTTCGGCTCAGGGCGTGATCCCCGCGTTCTGGGATCGAGCCCCACATCAGGCTCCTCTGCTATGAGCCTGCTTCTTCCTCTCCCACTCCCCCTGCTTGTGTTCCCTCTCTCGCTGGCTGTCTCTCTCTGTCAAATAAATAAATAAAATCTTTAAAAAAAAATAAAATTCTATGACTGTCTTAGGGCATTACAATTGAAATCAATCTTTCAAACATACAGGACTGACATCACAGTAGGGATATGTATATTGAAAATGTATTGTTACTTATTAGTGAGAAAGGTCTACATGAATGTAAAAACTTAGCTTTCATAGATCCTCTTGCTTTTAATCTTTTATTATCTAAACAAGGGAGAAATGGAAAGCAGAATAACACACGCATATGTAATACTAATCTACAATACTAATATTCATCAAGTTGTTGATCTGATGTGGTCATTCAATTCCTAGCCCTCCGTTTTGAAAATTGATTCTGGTTGGAACAGTGCCAAAGGGGAACACAGTTCATTTATTTAGTAAAGTGCTTTGAGACTTAGGAAATCTCCCTGCAGAATGTCAAGAAAGGGTTAAAGAATTTAAATGAGCCCCAAAGGGGGTTTTCTATCCGTGAGGCAGCAATTATAGTAGAAGCCAGAGCATCACATATTAAACAGGACTATTTTGTTTTGTAGGTGAAAAGGGACATTTTTGAAAGGGAAAACAAAGACCGTGTGGAAATTGTGTGCTGTTCTGAGGCAATCTTATCAACAATTACTAAATTAGTTTTTTCTTTTTACCCAAAGCAAAAGGACACATGGGTGCTCCAGATGATGGGAAAAGAGAGGGGCCATCACAGTAGCGGGGAGGCATGAGGCAGCCCAGATAGGATGAGCTTTTGCTGGGGAGCCAGCTGCATTCTGGGGCTCCCGGTTAGCCAAACCATGGTTGTCGGGAAAACCAGGAAGATTGAAGTGAGCAATCTTGCTCTACTAGACCTATGGCTGAGGGTATTACTGTCTAGAGGGCAGAATTTGTAATCGATGGAGGCAATAATCTTTTGGCAAAAAATGGCTTTCATTAGAAAAGTGTCTCAAGAAAAAGTGCTGCTTTGGGAAAGCTGCAAAGAATGACAGTCAAAGGGAGAATACGTCAGCCCAAAGATTGGTCCAGCTTAACCTAAAAATGCCTCCTGAGCGCTTATTTAGATGGAGGAAAGAGGTTTCCTCTCAGCAGTGGACTGGACTATCATGAACGGGAATGTGCAAACAGATGTGTGTAAGATGAAAGATAAGTTAGCGCAAAGGCCCCTTAGCAACTTAGTTTAAAAAAACATCAGAAGAAGGGTGAGAAGCCAGAATATTTCTAGAAACAGGAAATGAATAGCTTAGTCTGGACAAGAGGTTCTAAAAAAACACTTGGCCCTGAAAAATTGAAAACTATCAATCTCTACAGATGAGGAGTTGGCGTTTAAATGAGAAAGGCTGTAACTGATGCTCATTGCGATTCATTATATCAGGGTCTCTGCACCCATCCTGATGTATTGTATCTGTGGATACCTCAACCATACTGCTGCTTGCCTTTTTCTGGAGGAGTTGTTTCTAAAGTTCCAAACTTAAGCCCTCCATTCAAGTCGTGCTAATGTAGGAAAACATGAATATGGGGGAAACCAAGTAACTGCCTGGTCATAACCAATGTCTGCTCAGGGTATGGAGGCAACCCTGAGTTGGACCCCTAGTTACACAAACACTAGTTACGCAACCAATGGCAGCCATCCTGGCTTCAGTCTACCTTCTTAGCAGGGCCCACAGGTCTTCCTGCTTCCTGTCCACTGCCCAAGCTCCATCTACGGCCGTTCTTTGACTCAAACTTTATACTCCAGTGAGACTAAATTGCCTGCTATTTCATAAATTTGAACACTATTTACTTTGCCTGGAACTCATTTCTTCTGCTTGTTTGCCTGGTAGGTGCTTACTCACCCTTCAACGACTCAGATCATCTTTTATCTCATTCAGGAAGTCTTCCCAAGTCCTTAGACAGTTTTATTTACTCCTTTCTTTGCAATAGTTTTGTACCTTACGAGCTTTTTATTCCTTGCACTTTCCCACTGCATTTTAATTTGTTATATGCTTATTCCCTCTGTAGCCTACGAACACTTTTGGGGGCAGCAACTGTGTCTTATTTACTTTTGGGCCATGATTGTTGGCCTAAGGCCAGAACTGCCACGGTAGGGGTTCAGTGAATCACCAATGAACGAGTGAAGGGGTAAAATCAGAACAAGGAACTCCCATCTGGAGCACTCAGTATGGTCACCTTCCATTTTAACAACTTTGCACACAGTATCTGGGGGGTTGACTAAGAGGACTGACCTCCTCTTGCAGGGCAGTCATTATGTCAGGGGCCAGCTGCTTGGAAGTCCTTTACGTGAAATACATGAAATAACTCATTTATAATGTTACCACAACCCTGTGAGGTGAGCATTAGTCCTATTCTCCTTGTTGGTGGGGAAACGGAGGCACGGCAAGGTCAAGTACCTTTTCCAAGATGACAGAGACAACAGTAGCTGAATGGGCACTGCCACAAGAGAGTGAGTTTCAGAGAGGAGTTCTTAACCACCAGGCTACATGACCTTAACGATGAGAGGATTTCTGAGTGTAGGCTCCTCTTAGCTACTTCGGAAAAAGGAGACTGCCATTTCATTTCCTGGGAGAATAAGAGGCGTTTTAGCCTAAGCAACCCATTTATAATGAATTTAATTTGAGACCATGCCAGGAGAGACATTTATCATGGTTCATTTAAGGAACTCTTCAATAAATGGCTGGGGGAAAGGAAACCACGGTGAGACCAGAAGAGGCCTCCAAGGAGAAAAAGAAAAGGATGTGGGAAACCAAGAATCTGAGGTATTGGGACCATGTACTATAGACATTTACGTAGATGGGCACGTGCTCATCTTCACAAATATTTAGAAGCATTGCTTGTGAGATTATTATCCATGTAGTTGTCCATCACCATGTGGAGATCACAGAAAAACCCTCCAACAATGGACTTAAAAAAAATTTTTTTTTTTTACTTATAGTTTTCAAACATTCATGAAGGATATTCACAAACCACAGCAATATATTAGAATTTCTCTTTGTTTTCTATATTCGCTTCCCTTGGACACCATGGCTGCTTAATTCCCAGCATATTTCTCTAAATCTCTTCTGAAGGAACTGAATTTCCTCCCCCTGGGCCACTCTTCTTTTTGATTCCGTACCACAAAGTACCAAAGGAGGAGCTTGTCATGGGAAGATCATCCTCAGAGAGCAGGGCAGGAGAAGAAGAGAAGGGCAAAGCCAGGGAAGGGGAAGAGGACCCCCATCTATTCACAGTCGTTCCTCCAACTCACAGAATTGAAAAGCCAACACAAGCTGCCTGTGGGGCTCCATTAACTGGATACTCAGGCAGTGAAATTTTCTGTAAGTGTTCCTCAAAGAAATAAGGCTGTGCCCCTAATTCAAGAAATTGGCTAACTGAAGTTAAATATCAATAGATTTGACTATGTAATCTTAAAAAGTTTTTCAAGTTTTACACAAGGAATTTAACTGCAAAGAGAAAGTTTCACATAAGGAGTTTAACTGCAAAGAGAATCAGATTTTCATTTAGGCAAAAGCAAGAAAACACATGACTGTGTACACATTCTAACTTAGAAAAGGAAGAACAATTAAAGGTTGAGAGGGGGAGAAGAAATCTAAGAAAGCTCATCAGAGGAAATGCCCGTGAGGCCATCTGGAACTATAGATGTGTGTGTGTGTGTGTGTGTGTGTGTACTCCCATGTGTGCAATACAACTGGGATCTCTTATGATTCCACTAAGTACGTATAAGCCATTAGGACCCTGTGTGTCAACAGCCTCACATCTGGACAGACCTGCAATTCCCCCCAGAAGAGAATGGGATGAGAATACTTGTGACTTTATGACATGTACCCTGAGTGAGGGCTAACTCGGTCATGACAAGTCTCAAATTCCTGATGTCATTTGGCCAGACACAACTATTTCACCTCTCAATAATCTCCTAATTAAAACTTTGTTCCTTATTAGACACAAATACCAGTGCTGCACTTATCTGGTGTTGGGGTGCATGAGAAGTTCAGTTTCTGCTGTATTTCCTCTCGGAAAGTGCCCCTCTCTGAGCACTGCCTTGTGTGTTCTGCTAGGCCATTGGTTCCCCAGGGTCACAAAGGGGCTGAATTTGCTCCTCTTCATGCACTTGCCACACTCCCAGGAAATGGAAACTTTATTAAAATCTGTGCCAAGCCTGAGCCCATATGCTAATCAGCAGGAGATAAGGTAAGCTATTTTATTTTGGTCCTGGGAAAATTTTCAAAACCATTATGCTACATTTGCTCTGTCTAGAGGATAAGTCATATGTTGAATGATTATCACTGTCTTTCTTACACACTGCACTTTGCCTTCTTATTCTTCTGTTCATGTTAGCAAGACAGATTGATTCATTAAAAGTTGTGGTCTCTTCGAATCGCCCCCAAGAATTTATGCAATTGAAGCAAAAGCAAATTACTAATAATCTGTCTTGAACAACAAGGCTTGGTGTTTGGGAAGACTTTGCTACCAAAAATGAACCAGATTTCAAAACCTGCTGAATTGGGAATTTCCTAGCAATGGTCCAGGTTGACCTTCTTCTCAACTTGGAGTGGTTATTCAAAGAGGTTTCAAGTCAGGGCCCCTGGGTGGCAGTGTCTATTGAGCCTCTGACTCTTAGTTTTGGTTCAGGTCATGATCTCGGGGTCACGAGATCGAGCCCCGTGTCTGGCCCTGTGCTCAGTGTAGAGTTTGCTTAAGAATCTCTCTCCTGCCCCTCTCATCTCACTGCTCTCTTTCTCTAAAGTAAATCTTTAAGACAAAAACAAAAACAAAGACAAAAACAGGCTTGAGATCTTTTCTTTTTTAAGCCTAAAACAGATCACTCTTAATCCTTAAAATGCTTTTCTCTGCAATTTAAATGAGAAAATTCTTTGTGATAGGCTCTTGAATGTTTCTCTATTATGCATGTTGGTTTCTAATCTAGCTTTTTATAAGGATCCTATTGTTCTACCATTTTAGCGCTGCCTGCCTCAAATACTGTGGCTGTTGGCTATCACCCATTGAGTGCCTACTATTCAATAGCTACTTTGCCCACGCTGTCTCCAAACCTTAAATAACATTCCGAGGAACTTGTGTTAATCCTGTTTTTCTGATTAAGAAACTGAGGCTCAGGAAATTTTACCAACATCTCCCAAGCACATAGACTAATTAGCAGAACCAGAACTTTGAACTCAGGGATGCCTGGCTCCAAAATTAATGCATTTTTTTTTCTCCTACAAAATACACACTGTTTTCTTGATGTACTGCCCACTATATATCAGGCACTGAGCTGGCTGCTGTAGCAATAAAGCGATGTCTACACTATGTTCTGCCCTTGAGAAGTTATCAATTTGGAAGGAAAGACAGTCACTTGCTGACAGTGTTGATGGCAGGAAGACTTCATCGAGCTCACAGTCTTATTCTCTCACTAGGTGTAATCATGCCAGAGCACTGTTGCTAACATTTCCTCCAAAGAACCTAGGGTCTAAATACAGTGAGATCCCAGAAACCTACCACTGTGGAAAGCTGAAAAATGTCCTCTCAAAAGATATCCAAGACCTGCTCTGTTTAAATCAAACACCTGGGGCGCCTGGGTGGCTCAGTCGTTAAGCGTCTGCCTTCGGGTCAGGGCGTGATCCCGGAGTTCTGGGATCAAGCCCCACATCGGGCTTTTCCGCTGGGAGCCTGGTTCTTCCTCTCCCACTCCCCCTGCTTGTGTTCCCTCTCTCGCTGGCTGTCTCTCTCTGTCAAATAAATAAACAAAATCTTAAAAAAAAAATAAATTGAACACTATCTCTTTAGATAGCACTTTGTTAACTCTTTTCCCAGAATTTAGAGGTAAAAAAGGCTCACACCATAGAAGTCAGAACTCCAGACTTGGGTCCAGATCAACAACCCTCCACGAGTTCACAAGACACGGCAGAGGATAGTGAGATGAACACCTGGGCCGTGTCTTCATGTTCAAACTGTGCTAAATAACTGAACTGCCTGAAACTACTCTTATGTGTGTGCTTTGCATATGAAACCCACTCTGAATTGCTCCTCCTTGAGTAAAAACAATAATGCTAATTGTGTAGGGTAGAAGGTGTGCTGGGTGTCTGTGTGCATGAGAGGGAGTATGTAAGAGAGCATGATAAATACTGGCTAAAATAGAAGGTCAATTTAAGAAGAGGATTTCTTTAAATCCAATCCAACTGGGCATTCAGATTTTTAAAATCCCAGTTCTAATTTCCCAAGGCTTATAGTCCATCAACCAAAAAAAAAGAGAATCGCAGAAGAAAAGGATAATTTAGACTTGATCTAATCAAATTACTTCATATTTGGCAGAGATAATTTGGGCCCAGAGAATTTAGACATTTGCCCCGGGCTGCATAAATAGTGGCAGATGATAATTTATGTATTTTCTTCCCTTTTGTGGCACTTTAACTTACAACATACAAGTTCGTAGTTGTGATTAATTGAAACTTGGAAATGTTTACAACTCCTTAATGCCTGGAGTGAGGAGTGTAGACATAGGCATGGATCGCAAGTAAAAAGATTTCTTCTTTCAAAGCCCACCAACTACTCTGAAGGCGCGTGGATGGCTCAGTCGCTTAAGTGTCTGCCTCTTGATTTTGTCTCAGGTCATGATCTCAGGGTCATGACGAGGGGTTCCACAATCAACGTGGAGTCTGCTTGAGATTCTCTCTCTCCCTCTGCCTCTGCCCCTCCCCCTGCTTGTGTGTGCTCTCGCTCTCAAATAAGTAAAATCTTAAAAACAACAAAACCAAAAAACCCCAACCCACTAGCTACTCCAGCACCAACTCTTTGCAGCGACAGAGCCCATGAGGTGCAGTAGAAAGAAAACAGATGTTAGGTGCAGACAGAGCTGGTTTAAAAGTTTAGCTCTGTGCCTTCGACTTCCTAGCTACCTGATTCTGGCTAAGTTAGCAACTTCTCTGAAGTTTGTTTCCTCATCTCTGCGATGGGGAGAATAAAATTTACTGTTCTACATGCTTCTAAGGATTTAATTAAATAAAGTGTAGGAAATGCCCAGCTTAGTACTGGTACAAATGTTAGGTCCTGTCTAAGTCTGGAAAAAATGGTGGATACAAATGAGTCAGGCTCTGCACATTTCACACTTCCTTTTCTTCCACTTGCTTTTGATTTAAAACTCTAAAGGCCTGACTTTGAAGACCACTTGTAGGACCACGTCCTGAAAGGAGACAAGTGGCCTAATTTACTTTGTTATGAACTGACCTGGTTGACTGCATTATGGTATGTGGAATAAGATGCTGACAGTATACACGAGGGCTCCATAGTAATGGCTCTACGACGGATGGGTGCTCAACTCACTACTAGGAAATATCTGCAATTGGATGCAAAGCAGTTTCATTCCTTAAATCCTGATCTATGCTCCACTTCAGCAGGGAGCAGCATAGCTAGAATGGTCACTGCCCCCACTCCCCAAGAATGAGGAATGGCAAAAGCCAGGGTGGCATTGGCTCACGAGGACCCAATAGCTACCATGTTGTTGTTAAATAAAGATTTGCTGTCTTTCTTGCCTGTAAAACATTTGTCTCATCACCCTCGCCTTGCACTGTGGATGTTCCCTCCCACTGCGTCAGGAAACATCCTCCTGTCACGGGAATAGCTGTCTTGAAAGAATGAGAATAGAAAGTTCACCCCATTAATACCTATTAATCTTCACCATAATCACTGCCTACAGCTTGCCCCCTTTTGCTCTACTCTTCAGAAATCAGTGTTCCAAGTTGAATTGTCAACTTATATAAAACTGTTAAGGCTACCAAGGTTCTGGGAGAAAAAGATGTGAAGAAGTCACTGGCATACATTAGGAGTTTGATGACGAATAGGTCTTTGTCATGTGAATATTTTGAATGACATGCTCCTGGTTTCTTTGAATTTTGTAGAGACACTGTCGCAAAGAAGGTAACTTAACCAAAGGCCACCACTTTTCATCCTGAATCCTGGCATTAGCTTGTACAGGGTATGAAAGGAAGGTATAAAGTTTAAGGGAATTTTTTTTCCCTACACATTAAATTTCATTGTGTGCCTTATGGAAAAATTCACATCTTTAATCTATTTTTCAGTGTTTTGTATCCATTTCAGAATCCCACTAGAATCTCAAGATGATAATGTGCTTGCTTCATTCCTGTTCTGTAATGAACAATACCGTAGAATCTTTACTCTCCCTCTCCTTCCTCCCCATGTGTGTTATGTTTGACCTTTCCTCCTTCTTCCCTTTAACAAATGTTGATAATTATATAAATGACAATTCTTAATAATATTGAGGAAAAGTAATTAATATCGCTCCCTTTCATGGATCTAGAATTGCCAGATGCCAAGTTCAGTATCATGGGAGAGGGATAAGGAGCAGAAATAGTGTAAACATTTCTACAGAAAGTAAGTACACTTTGGTCTAATGTAATGTAACTTTAGTACATTTCATGGATCAATAAAAACTGTCCAGATTGCACGCATGCTCAAATAGGGGCACCCTGCCTGCTCAAGCCCCTGGTGTTAATGAGACACTCTGTGGGACACCCCGGCTTCACCAACCAGACAAGTAGGGGATGTCAGTGTGTGCCTCCTGGGCATTTGAATCTGGCACTTTTCAAATTTCCTTGCTGCCTGGCAGCAGAAACACTTCCTCAGACACATGATAAAACTGCAGTAAGAGTGGGATAATGAGGCTCTGGCAAGTCCTGTTTCAGAGAACCGTCCTGCTCACCAAGTGCACTGATCATGTATCCTCAACACACACACACACACACACCCCCCACTTAAGAGCATTGATTACTCTTTTTACTCCATATGGAGGAAGAATTTACATTTGAGAAGGCTCACCCAAAAGAAATCTGTCAAGTGATATACAATATGTAAAAGAAATGTGGTTGAGGGTGAGGAGTCAGAGAATTGGAGATGGGAACCAAAATTATGCAAATGCATATTTGCTTAATAATATTAGAAAAAGAACACTTCCTTGTTCAAAGCTCAGAAAGCATAGGGAATGCTATTCTAGTTGTTACTTCATTTAAAAAAATTCTTTATGAAAAGTTTCAAATACATACAAAAGAATGAGATAATGAATTCCCATGTACCCATCACCCAGCTTCAACAATGATTAAATTATGGCCACTTTTGTTTCATCTACCCTCCCCACCTCTACCCAATCCTCCACCCTTGTATTAGAATGAAACAATCCTGACCTGATATAATTGAGTATATATCTCTAAGAGCTCTTTAAAAGTCAACGAAAGCTACAAACTACAAAATAATTACTCATTATCAACAATTACCCATTTAGTCAATGTTCAAATTTCCCCAATTGTTTCTATTTTTTTAATTTCTATTTTTTTACATTGTGTTTCGATTAAGACTCAGCTAAGGTCATCACATTGCCATTGATAGGTGATGTATCTTTTACTTTTCTTTCAATCTGTAAGTTTTTCATCAATGGGTTTCAAGTAGCCTTTGAATTGTAAACTCCAGTTCCTTGTACTAGAAGTTGTAAATCTGCCTTTAAAACAACCTGAGCCAACTTAAATGTCCAAATATGGAGAAACAGTTAGAGTGGTGTGTGCATTTGGTTGAATATCGTGCACTGTGTAGTTGAAAGAATGCCCTCTCTTGGGAACCTAGGGGAAGTTGAGCTTCACTGTATCATTTGTAAAATGAGAATAAAGGGATAAATTAAACCCAAAGATTAAATAAATTGAAATACATACATTTCCTACCACAGTGATCAGTGTATAACATCACAACATACTGGGGTGTTTTTTGTTTTTGTTTTTTTGTTTTTTTTTTTAAAGATTTATTTATTTATTTGACAGAGAGAGAGAGGGTTATACTATAAAGCTATAATAACAACAACAGTATGGTACTTGAACAAAAATAGATACATAGATCAATGGAACAGAATAGAAAGCCTACAAACAAATCCACAATGATATGGTCGATTAATATTCAACAAAAGAGGAAAGAATATGCAATGGGAAAAAGTCTCTTCAACAAATGGTGCTGGAAAAACTGGACAGTTGAAAGCAAAATAATGAAACTGACCACTTTCTTAACCATACACAAAAATAAACTCAAAGTGGATTAATTAAGGACCTGAATGTAAGACCTGAAAACCATAAAAACTTCAAGAAGAGAGCACAGACAGTAATTTCTCTGACATCGGCCATAGCAACATTTTTTCTAGCTATGTCTCCTGAGACAAGGGAAACAAAAGCAAAAATGAATGATTGGGACTACATCAAAATAAAAAGCTTCTGTACAACAAAGGAAATAAACAACGAAACTAAAAGACAACCTACTGAATGGGAGAAGATATTTGCTAATGATAGATCTGATAAAGAGTTAGTATCCAAAATAAAGCACTTATATAACTGAACATCAAAAAAAAGAAATAATCCAGTTAAAAATGGGCAGACGACATGAACAAATGTTTCTCCAAAGAAGACACAGATGGCCAACAGACACGTGAAAAGATGCTCCACTTCCCTCAACATCGAAATGCAAATCAAAACCACAATGAGATATCACCTCACACCTGTCAGAATGGCTAAAATCAAACTCAAGAAGCAGCAAGCATTGACAAGGATGTGGAGAAATAGGAACCCTCTTGTACTGTTGGTGGGAATGCAAATTGGTACAGCCACTCTGTACAACAGTATGGAACTTCCTCAAAAAATTAAAACTAGAACTACCCTATAATCCAGTCATCTCACTAGTGGGTATTTACTCAAACAATATGAAAACACTAATTCAAAAGGATGTATGCACTCTTACATTTATTGCAGTATGATTTACAGTAGCCAAATTACGAAAGCAGCTCCAGTGTCCATTGATAGATTAATGGATTAAGAAGAGATGAGATGTGTGTGTGATACACACACACACACACACACACAATGGAGTATTATTCAATCATAAAAAAGAATGACAAACCCCAAACCATACTCTTACCTATAGAAAACAGTTAACAGAGGGAAGATGGGGGGGGGGGTAGGTAAAATAAGTGAAGAGGATTAAAAGTACACTTCTCTTGGTAAGCCCAGGAAAAAAAAATGACCTCATAGAAGTGTTTTCAGTTTTGCTTGGTTTCATTTTTTGTTTGTTTGGTTTCATTTTTTTAAGTACAGAGAAAATATAGAATCTAAAGTATAGTAGTTACAAACAGAGAACAAGAGTAGAGAACTATTTAACCCATTCTGACACAGGGGAGAGTCCAAAAAGGAGAGAGAAGAATTAGGGAGGGTAGGTGAGAAGCTCACATGTCTTGACTTCTCCTATGAAGCAGATGTTTTAAGGGGTAGGGATACTTTTCCAAATGTTGAAGAGAAAGCTTAAATCACAGAGCTGTTTCCTTTTCTCCATTTGGAAGAATCTCACCTTCAACTCAGGATGACCTCCAAAGTAATGCAGGAGAGATGGTATAAAACTGGTTGATAAAGATGGCTGAATGGATAAGCATAAAAACATTTCCTCCAGCTCCCTCCAAATCCTTCATGTGCATTCCCTTCTGGGACCCCAGGGTCTCAGTGAGCTCAGGAGAGTGGATGTGTTGACTCTGAGAAGGCCAGTGAGCTAGCAGAAGCCAGGCACTGGAATAGAACAAAACCTGAGGCCTCTTTCCCCATCACATGATCTCACATAAGCCATTTATCTGTCCACTGCCACCTCACCTTCTACTCCCCCCACCTAAAAAAATCCCACCCAGGTGCCATCTTGTAAAGAAGCAGAGGGAAGGAAGGAAATCTGAAATATGGAGCATTTATCTGAAATACACTCAGTCATCTAGGGGATTATTTAACCCAACCCTGAGGAAGAGGGTTGAACTTTACTGACTCTTTTACAGACACAGGATGTTTAGCTGGAAAAGACTAAGGCCTCAATTGTCAAATTTAAGTGTTCCAACTACCTACCAGGTTGGGGAGGAGGATTAAGTCAGCTTTAGCAATTTAAAAAGCTGTATTCTCTTGGCATCTGTGTCTGTATTATGTAATTTGATTCCCTGATAAACAATAAGAGAAAAACAAAGAATCTAAAATTTTATGCCAAGTTAGATTATAGCCAGTGAAACAAAGCTTTAGAAAATGGGAAAAAAGATCAAGAATCATTACTCTAAAATGTAAATAATGGTTGTGTTTAGTTTGGGGATCCAAGGGTTCTATCTCTTGTTTTATTTAATCATAATACTTTCATTTCATACGAAAAACATATTTTTAAACCTAGAGAGTTTACCACATTGAATACATTACATTTAATAAGCAATGATTGAGCACTGATGTTTCACAGGCACTGCACTAAGCACCATGGTAGGTGCAAAGATGGATAATACATGGTCCCAGTGCCAAAGGAACTCACAGCATGGTGAGAGAAACAGATGGGGATATGGCAAGGGAAATTCAACATGTACTGTGACCTAGCTATAAGAAATTAAATTTAAAGTTCTTGCCATCCTCTCCAAACCACCCCCAGGGGACTTCAATTCAGTTGATGGTGAAAAAGAGAGTAAAACTAGGATGAATGCTCAATTTTTTCATTTACACATCTGTGCTTTGGAAAAAAAAAAAAAGGCATACAAAGAGGGTGCTCTGTGCTTTCAGTAATGGACACAGCTTGGTGTATAAGTATGGGAGGTCTCCGACCATTTGTTAGGATACTTGAAGTTCAACTGAAACACTTTCTTAGGGATGACATCATGAAGCCATCTGTTGGATGAAACCACTTTATAATGAGGTCCCTTTGCTATTTCAAAAAGTAACTTTCCTAAGATGCAGCACACAATTAATATATAGACAAATATAGATGTTTACCCTTGCATAACAAATAATTAGAAGAGTTAAACTTTAGAGTTGTAAGGGACATTAGAGTTCATTAGGTTAGTAGTTCTCAAGCTTGCGCATGCATCAGAATCACCTGGGGGGGCTTGTTAAAAGACAGATTGCTGCCCCATCTCGGTTCCTGATTCAGTAGTCTGGGGTGGGGTCCACCTACTTGCCTGTTTAACGATTGTGGTTTCTGCCTGATGCTACTTGTCCTGGACCTGCACTTTAGGAATCACTAATCTAGATCAATTTCCTTTGTAACTTAGGAATCCGCTTCCTGTAACTTTTGGTCTCTGATCAATTGCCTTAAAAGATGAGACACTCATTAAATTGCAAGGAAGTCATTTTCACTGTTGGGCAGGCTAATTTGTCAAGAATTTATCGGAGCCAAAATCTGTCTCCTTGGAATTTCTGTTTACTACATGTCTATTTCCCCTGGCTCACAACAGCTCTTCACATATCTTCTTTCAACCAAACTGAAAGTTCCTAACTTTCTACCACTTATTGTGCACAATTAGAATTATCTTTATGTGTCATGTTATCATCCCCTGATGAAACTCCCAACTGTAAAGGCCACTCTTAAAACATGGGGCTGAGAACATAGCATTCTAGATGTTGATCCACTGGTATTATCCCTTCTATAAATGGATATCTCATAAGTATTAATTCAGAACTGATTTCATAACTTCAATGAAACACTTAATTGGCTCATACTGTACAGAAGATCTAAACTCTTTTTTATATTCTCAATAGATATTGGCTTTCTCTTCTTATGCATTTGAAATATTGACCTTAGCACAAAAGTTTGCTTTTATTCTGGCTAAATGTCATTGTTTTAATAAATGGGAATTATCAGTTCCTAAGTTTAGGATGGTGGTTCAGAGCATGCATGGCCTTTGAAGCAGGACAGCCTTGGATGCAAAGAGTGCTACCTTTTTTTTTTTTTTTTTTAAGATTTTATTTATTTATTTGACAGAGAGATAGCCAGCGAGAGAGGGAACATAGGCAGGGGGAGTGGGAGAGGAAGAAGCAGGCTCCCAGCAGAGCAGGGAGCCTGATGTGGGGCTCAATCCCAGGACCCTGGGATCATGCCCTGAGCCAAAGGCAGACGCTTAAAGACTGAGCCACCCAGGAGCCCCGAAGAGTGCTACTTTTTAACAGCCACACGGCCCTGGACCAAGTATGTGATCAGCCTAAACCTCAGTTTCTTCATAGGCATTATAGTGATAGCAGTAGCTCCCTTACAGAAGTCTTTCATGAGCGAATATTTAGGGAATACTTAGCACAATATCTGGTGCATATTATATGCTTAGTAAATGTCAGCTATTATTTCATTAAAAGCAATCTAAAACATTAAGGTACAAAATAAGAGCAAAACTTTTTACAGAAACCTACAAATACTTTTAAGTTTTTAAAAAAATTAAAATAGGCATAACTTTTGCCTCAGTGAGGCAAATTATAAATCTGTTCATTCCAAGGAAATGTACCGATTTAGTACAAATTCATTCAAAATGGCAATATGACTTTGGAATTCCACAAAATTTTCCTGAAAAATAAGAGAAAAGGTGAAACTGTAATAGACAATCCAAAAAGAAGAAGAGAGAAGGAAATCTAGCTGTATCAGACATAAAACTTAGAAAAAAAAGTATTAGAACTTGAAATGGTGTAGTACCAGCACGAACATAGAAAAACACACCAACAGGCAAGAGTGGAACAATTAGAAATAAACCCAAAATATATGTGAAAAGTTATGTCCATTTTCCCAAAGGGTTAGAGAAGGTTTATTTAATAGAGTATATTAAGATCAACTGTGATGATTTAGAGAACCAAAGTAGTAAAGCCATGCCTTCTCCATGAATCCATAGAAGAAGCTCAAAGGTACATGTTGCCACAACTGAATATACAGAAACTGGAAGATTCTATAAGTGAAAAATGGTGTAAATTATTTTTTTATTTAATTAAGAAAAATTTTGTACTGGAGCACCTGGGTGGCACAGTCCATTAAGCATCCGACTCTTGGTTTCAGCTCAGGTCATGAGCTCAGGGTCGTGAGATCAAGCCCCTGAATTGGGCTCTGTGCTCAGCATGGTGTCTGCTTGGGATTTTCTATCTCCCTCCTCCTCTCCCCTCCCCACTTCTCTCTCTGTGTCTCTCTTTCTCTCCCCCTGCCCCACTCTCTCGAATAAATAAGTAAATCTAAAAAAAAAAAAAAAAAGGAAGAAAAATATTTGTACCGAAAATGTCAGACAAACTATCATTTATAATGAATGAAGAGTTCATTCAAATTCAGAATATATATATATATATATATATATATATATATATATATATATATATATACTCAAGGACCTATGAACCAAATAAGCCATGATATAAACACAAAAATACAAAGCAAAATAAGAATCATAAACACAGGGGAGAAGACCAACCTTGATGAAGACTGAAGATCATCGAATTTACCCTTAATCACCTATTAAAGTAGCTAATAAATTAAAAACATTGTTCTCATTGCTGGTCAAAGTTTAAGAAATCTGTTCATTTGTTTAGAGTCATCAATTTGATACACCACTTTTGGAAAGCAATAATAATAATCAAGATGTATATACTCTGATCCAGTAATTTTAGTCTTTAGAATTTCTGACAGAATTCAACAGAAACAAAATGTATGCACAAAACAGCTATCTATGATTCCAAAAGACTGAAAAAAGTATAACTGTCCAAGATTAGAGGAATGGATTCAATAAAATCAAGTCAGTGAAATATTATACAGTGATTAAAATAATTATGAATATACAGAATGTTTAAAACACCATAATCAATGAAAATAGCAACATACATGTGCTTTTCTTTTTGCATTTTACATCCTTCTAGGATATATGGTACCCTGAATATAAAAAGGCAAATATGTGTGTATGTATAATGCAAAATGCAGAAGTACTAATAGAGGAGGATTATGTTAACTTTTTAAAATCATTCCTTGAACATTATTTAAGAGTTTTATGCTCTGTTACCATTATAAATTAAAAGGAATTTTGTATTCTAGTTCTGTCACACAACTTAGTTATCTCTTAACTGAAAATTTGATAAGTGAATACAACATCTTTATCCATGTCAGCAATGTGCAACGGGGCAGTTTGAAGAGCTCTGTGGCCTTCTTATCATCCACGTGCCCCGCCAGCAAATGCTTATTGAGTTGTTGCTCTGACTCTACTCCGGGTATAGAAGAAGAACGCGATACGACCGCAGCCCTGGTGGGCTAGTGGGAAAGAGACACAGATGTTTCAGGTGATTTTTACATTATGTATATTAAATTACATATGTATTGGGATTGAGTAAATACAGCACTAGAGTTTCTTGGGGATATTTTAAATGTATCAATCCAACATAAGAGGTAACACAAGACACTAGATCTGAGTTCTACAGGATTAATAGAGTTAGCCAGGCAACAAGGATGAGTGACTGGGGGAAAGGCATTACATGCAGAGTAGGCAGGAAGGTAACCAACAGTCCGGGGAGTAGAGACAACTTGGGGAGGGTGGAAAAGTCATGGGTTGCACGTTTATGTTTTGGTCCTGGTTCTATCACTTATTAGTTGGGTAATGCAAATTATCTATAAAATCCAAATAATTCTACCTACCCCATCAATTAATGTAAGCATGAAATGAGATCATACATGTAAAGAAAACACTGTAACGCCTCACATGTGGCCAGTCCTCAACAAATGAAGGTTACTAAAGCTGTATTAAGGGTTTTAATGTTACTGCAATGAAAAGTACAAGGCAGGATGAGACAGGACGTAGCAGACAGTCAGATGATGAAGGGCTACTTTATCAGGCTAAAGAGCCTGGATCCGATCCCATAAATCATTGAAGCCTCTGAAGGTTTTTAATCAGGAAAGCAACACAGTCAGGTTTGCTTTTTAAATGTGTCACTCTGAAAACTGGCTTAAAGTTCGATTTGGTGCGGCCAAGACTAGCAGTAAGAAGATCAGTTAGCACACTGCTCTAATAGTTCTGGAGAGGACAGCGAAGGCCTCAAAGAGGAATGGAAATGATGGAATGGTTGGAGAAATATTCAGCCGGTTTAATAGGTAGGGTTTTGTCATTATTTAGAGGTGGGAGGAGAGGAGTGGAGAGGAGATGTCAAGGATAACCAGCTTTCCAGTCTGGGTCGTTGAGATGATAATAGTATAGCAACTAAAATGATACATAAAAAGAAGGAACAGATTGGGGGGAAGATGATGAATTAGTGGGCACCCACAAGTGCCAGGCACTATGCTGAGTTCTGAGGTGACAAAGATGAGTAAGACACAGCCCCTCTCTGCAAGGAGCTCACATGCTCAGAGGGAAGACAGAAATAAACAGACAAATCAAATATAGTTGGGTCATATGAAGTCAACTATCAGGATTCATAAAAACCATTTACTATATAATCTTGAGGAAGTAATCAGACAAATCCCAATTAAGGGACATTTGCAAGACAATGTGACACTTCGGAAGTATTAATATCATGAAAGAGTTTTAAAAAATGGGAGGGAGAACCTGGGTGGCACAGTCAGTTAGGCGATTGACTCTTGGGTTTCGGCTCAGGTCATCTCAGGGTTGTGAGATCGAGCCCTCTATCAGGCTCTGCACTGAGCACAGAGTCTGCTTAGGACTCTCTCTCCCTCTCCCTCTACCCCCCCTGCCCTGCACACTCTCTTTCTCTAAAATAAATAAATGTTGAAAAAGATAAAAAAAAAAAAGGGGGGGGGAGACAATTCAATGCTAAAGGGCACCAAAGAGGCCTGACAACTAAATGTCATGTGTGGCCATTGATTGAAAATGAACACTCCCCACTCTGGGATAACAGTTAAAAGGACATCACTATGATAACTGGGAAAATTTGCATATGGACCATAAATCAAGTAATGGATCCCGTCATTGTCAAATGCCTTATGTGTACCAATGCTGTTGGGGTTACACAGAAGAGAGTCGGAGACACTCACACATAGACGCTGCAATAGTTAAGTAGTTGGAGCAACATGCCAAAATGTTTATAACTTATTTACGAATATCCATGCCATTTAAAATATTTAGGTATTTCATATATAGATATGTGAATATATATGGAGAGAGCACTTATGTGCATGTGGCAAAACGTTCAAATTCAGTCATTTTAGATGAAGCATATTGTTTGTTCACTGTTACTTTCTTCCTTCATGTAAAATTACCCAATTTGAACATTCGTAGACTATCATATCAGTAACACATACAGAAGAAATAGAAGGATGAAACAGAGTTCCATGTTTAGCTAAGCCCTTTCTCCAAGCTTTTTCTCCATGCTTTTATTCTCCTACATATAATGCTGTGTGACAGCCATCACTTCAGAAGACCTCTGGCTGTGACAGCTAGGTGAGCCACATTTCGTGGTATCAGAAAAACAGACATCATCATAACTCCAGCATCATCAGCCAGTATAGACTTTGTTTTCTCCAATGGGAAGACTGAGCCCATATGAAGGGATAACTCAGACACATTATTGGAACAAGTTCCTAACACATGACAAGTCCTCAGTCTCCTGCAGACAAGTTAATCCATTTTCAAAGTGTCTCTCCACAGCATTCTACATCCTTACATCTGGTCTACTGAGATTTTTTTTCCTGTCTCTCATTAATTCCAGAAACAATCTTAACTCCCATTTACTGAATACGTGTATGCAGCAAATACTTTGGCTAATATTTTACATATATGATATTTACCCAAAATGTATTTATTAAGTGGATATTATGTACCAGCCTCTATTCTAGGCACTGGAGCCAAAGATATGAATCTCTGCCTCTTTGATCTGACTACATCCCAATGATCTCACTCAAAGCTCATTTATTCTCTCATTTAATCTTCACGATAAACCTAAAAGGGAGTCTTGCAAAGACGTCAAACCTTGCCCAGTTCTAGCAGTTGCATTCCAAACATTCCAAATCCCAAAGCACTGCTTTTCTTCTGTATCATCCTCCTTCTTTTCAAGGAAACAGCATCACCGAATTTCAAGAATTTGCAAGGTGATGTGGTATACCTGTCGTAGAACCTCTCCACCCCCAGCTCCCCCACGCTCCCCTAAAAGATACACACGCTAATACTTGAGAATACGCAAGAGTCTGGGATACAGAGTTTGCACAGTGAGGTGTTGAGATTTTTGTACTGAACAATAAAACCAAGTATAGAATAGTCAAAGTCACAATTGCCCTGGGCACTGCAGGCATTGCCTCAAATTGCATGTGTCCTGTCTCTCATTATACAGTTTGGGTTGTCTCTTGCACTGTGCTCTGATCACTTTGATATGCTAAGGAGCTTTGAATCAGCAGTGGGTGAATTGGGCCCAGCCAGTGTTCCAAATTTAAATTTTAATTCATTACAGAAGCACGCAGTTCTCTGCGGTGAATTGAACAACAAAATTATGAATTCTGAAAAAGACAGCCCAAATATATTCCTATGGCAACTTGATCTTTGACAAAGTAGGAAAGTGCTGCAAGTTTGAGAGCTGCTTAATAACGAATAGAACAATAATCCTCGAGAATAGGAATTTAAAGTACTAATACCAGCAATTAGAAGTAATGACTAGTTTATTAGGCTATCATTTCAACAACATTATTTCCACTTCAACACAAAGCATACTGCTCACACCTCAGGCATAGGAGGCAGTATCCACTGTGGGGGAACTTGGGGGCTTCCATGAAGCCAAAGAGCATATTCTGGGACTTCTGCCTCTTACTACTAAGCACATCATTTCACACAGACAGTCCAGGACTGGCTCTAGCACCATCTGCCAGAGAGGACACAATGCAGCCAGGGAGTCCTTCACCACTAGCACTAGACACCTAATTTTAGAGAATGTAATAGCATGAATCTTTTATGTGAACTTGTGGCACAGGTCCTCAAGGATGGGACTGAAAAATCCTAACTCTCACAGCAAGAAAAAACCTCTGCTATTCACTCCCAAGCTTTCTGACAGAAAGGGTCTCACAATGACGGATGATGAATTAAAGCCCCAAGGAGGTCAAAGTTAAGTGGGAGAGAAGGGACATCCATTAGTTCTCGAATGCAGTGAATTTGGCATGAAAGGGTTTCCTCACAGGAAAATACCGATTAATTGGAAATTCTATGTGAAAGTTATCTGGGCTTGTAGGAACAAGATAACTGATATTGTAGTCCACTTATTGTATATACGCCTAAGTAGATATCTGCATTCAAATAAATGCAATTCAGCAGGCATTTATCGAGCATACGCTATATGCTTGGCACTCTGTAGAAAATGGGGGTAAGATGGTGACAAATTCAGGTGTATTTCCTGTGCTCATGAAACTTCTAGTCCAGAGAGGAATACAGGGCAAGATTATGTGATAAGCCCTAAAGAAGGGAGTTGTAAGGTGTAATGGGAGTCACAGGAAGACTCTCTTCCCTCTTTGTGGGATCAAGAAAGATTTAGCAGAGCAAATGATACCTAGATTGACTCTTGAAGAATGGAGAAGAATTAGATGCCAGGGAGGTGGAGAGAGTGGTTCAGGCAGCAGCAACAAGATGGCAAAGGGCTAGAGAGAAAATGTGGCCAAGTCTGGGGAGCTGTGTGTGGTTGGGTCCCAGTGTGGCTGGGTCTCAGGGTGAAAGGAGCGAGTCAAAAGGGACACAACAATGTTAAGGAGAAACGAGATGGTAAGTGACTGTAGGGCAAAAATTTCATGCGCATGTATTTTCTAAAGAACTTTTAATTAAATACTATTTAATGAATGATAGTTATCTGTATTTTTATACAATTTTATAAAATGATGTAATTTATCTTTTTATAAAAATTAATAGTATGGAAACAGAATCTGCTACAGCTTTTAAACAAGTATTAATCCTAACTTTAAAGACTCTAAAGACTCATCAGATGAGGCTGAGTTCTGAACTCTTTTCTGGAATGTCCTAGTTGGCTGTAGGTTCAGAGTGTTTACAGTCAAGGCATTGCGGCCAGCGTCAGGGGTTGCAAATGGTTAGTCTAGTGGTTCTCAACTCTGGCTGTGACTTAGGGTCACCTGGAGAATTTTAAAATAAAGTCATGTCCAGACTTCACCTCAAGATTCTGATTTAATAGCTCTATATTGGATACTGGTATTTTTAAAAAACAAGCATGTAAATCCTGAAGGCTGGTAAGGATCCAAGCTATTTCTATTCTCAGCTGATTATGTCTTCTCAGCTAGACCATAAGTTGCTTGTAAATGGGACTCTGGATCGTGCTCTATTATTATTATCAGTAGTACTAGTAGCAGTATTTTCAATAGCTAGCCACAGGACAGCTATTTAATAAAATATAGACAACTATTGATTAACAATAGCCATGGCGAGAAAGAAAGGCTAAGTGCTATATAGTCTGTGCCTAATATCAGTTACTAGTTGTTGAGGGTCCACTCTATGCCCTCTGACCTTCTAGTACTTAGTACTGTATATGTCACAGTGAAGGTGTTTAATAAATATATGCTGAATGCATGAGTTAATCTATTGCAGAGAAGAAAATGAAGCTCCGAGTTTCTTATCTGGGGTTACATAATTATGCGATACAAGATAGAGCTGATCACACTAAAAAAGCAAGCTCTTCCAATATACCATGTTCATGAGATTTGTCCAAAGGCACTCTACGGACAACAACCTTTATAGATGTTTTATCTTTCAGAGCCATTCTAACTCTGCTGAACATTTATCCCCTCCACTAGCCAATGCTACTGCTCAAAAATGTATACTCATTATGGACAGGGCAATCTCTTACACTGGGCAACTTTTGCTCCCCTTTTCCCACTGACCCAGGACTCTGCAGAGCAGAGACAAGTTGTAGACCAGCTGGCAGAAACAAAATCCTGGGGGTGGATTTGATCATGTAATAGAGGGGTGCAGATGTGTGATGTAGGGATGGAGCTCTGATGGGAGAGGAGAGGAACCTGTAATAGAATTCAAGGTGTCCATGTTCAGAGGGTCACTGGGGACCTCGGCCTTTCACATACTTATCAGGGTGGTAAGAGACATGTTCACCACAATAAAGGAATGACATGAATTCATGGAGGATCTGTGATCTTCTCTCACCTTTTCCTTTCTCTCAGTTGAACTAGAGGAGCTGTGGTTGCATCTTAGTCTTTCCTTGTGACTTTGCATCTTTGTTGGCTTGGCTATTTTTAGCATTTTGACTAAGAAGCAACAGAGGGTATCAAAAGGTCATTAGGAGTTGATCAATAAGACAATCGGTAAGACCTGCCTTGGTGTCCCTGTGTTACTGCCACACCCATATGCATACACACAACCTTCTTCCTGTCTATGCCTCAACGGACTAGTATATACTGTTGATTCTAGAGAATATATGTTTTACTTATTGGATAAAGTATGAAGTTCCATGATCAATAGTTACCAAAGTTTTAGAAACAGGAAACTTAAAATTTTTATCACCGCCTTTTTTCCCCTATCTCTAAAGTAAACAAGGAATAGCACTGACTTGAGTTTGTCTTTCTTTTGGTGAAGTGACGCTCCTAATTCATCGAAAATTATAGTAAATCGATTTGTAAGTAAAACCAAAGCATCATATTGATATTATCCATGGGTATCTGATCATAAGTAGACATGATCTTTGTATAAATTATAATTTCCAAGGATTTTAAGTGTTTTAAGTTTTTACACTCAATCTCAGCCTTTGTCTTTATACTGTTATACTGTTATTTTAGAAATATAGGCACCTTTCTACTATCTGAGCACTACTTTCACACGTTCCTCAGTCTTTTCCATGTGCCTAATGTTACAATATTCCTTTCCTTTTTTCTAAAATGTCAACAACTTTCACATAGGTTTTACCAAGATTTAATTTGCTTTCTGATTAAAATAACCCCTCCCTGCTGCTCCCCCTGCAACAAACCTACAATAAAATTTGTAGCCTCCCAGAGGGAAGCTAAATTTTAATCAACAATTTTCAGAAACCATAGTATGCTTTACTTACAAAACGCATTTCCAAGCAAAATGCTGAAAACTCTTCTTCTTTTCCTTGTGATCTATCCTCCTGTATGAATTGGCTTAATTTCTTACATTCTTGCAGACTTAATTCCATATGAATGAGAAGAAGTTCTCAAAATCTTTTCCTTTTCCCTTTAGTCATATGGTCTTCTCTGTTTTTAAGGGGCTTATTGGTGTCCTTATAGAGAATGCATAAGTGGTAGGGAAGAGCAGCTCAGAGGAACAAGGTGCAGACATGGACTCCGAATGGACAAGCCATTGTAGGCATTTCAGATTTCTGTCACGCTCAGTACTGCATCTCTGTTGGGTTTCAAGGCATTTACAGCAAGTCTATTTGCATAAAGCATAAGAACTTATAAAAGAAAGGGAATAAGGCCCAACTTTAGTAAAGTGTGAAGTACTTTTGTAGCTTCCACACTGAATTGGACTCTTCATTGGAACAGTAAGCACTCCAATACATTTTCTCATAACTTTTCATTACTATCATGGACGTGCATAAAAAAGTAAGCTTGCTTTTGAGTTTAAGTTAGGTTTTCATGGAAGAAAAAATGAATTCTTTGTTAACCATCTGCTACGTTACTTTAAAAATTTATCTTTTTTTAAGAGATATAGTCTCAAAATTCTGTATCTTTTAAAATTTTAAATAGCTTTCTTTAGTCCTATTTGAAGTCTTTGGTCATAACTTGATTTAAAACAGGAATAGGTCTTGGTTAGTCTATATGGTCACAACCTGTAATGGTTTCAGAGTACGACATGGCAAATGTGAAGGGCATATGTTTTCATCCTGTCTAAGCTCTCTTTCCATGGGAAAATTAGCCTTCCACACTCTTTAATAAATATACAGAGTTCATGTGGTTCATCTGATCCCCTTCTCCAGCCCCCTTCCCATCCAGTGATACCCCAGTGATTTGCATATAACCCAGACCTGACTGGACAACTCTGTTCCTGGAGAAATGATTGGCCCAAACCAGTCATCCAATGGCAGGATCTATCAAGAAAAATGCACTTTGGGATCTGCTTCTCTAAGAATGATCTTGAAGCTGCCATGGCCATTCTGTTGGTGTATGGAGAAGAACCAGGGCCCATGGCTAAAGCTTATTTGAGTTGTTTTTTTTGTCACTTGCACCACCAACGGCCTATACAGAGAAAAAGCTGATATGCTGGCATTTCTTTTACAATAAAGTGTCATAGTATCTTTGATGTGTTAAAACTCAGTCCATTACTTTTTTTTTTTATAGAATGGCAGAAACAGGTATGACCTTAGATTAAAATGCTACATAATTTTTACAAAAATACTATGTTAGATTTTAAGAGACTGTCTTAATTTAGGTTAATTTCAGAAGCACCTTCTATAGAGAACACTATATAAAATGACTGCAGTGCACCATGAAATACAATAAAATCCACATGATGATAGAACATTTGTTATTCTATTTTTGAGGGTACAGCTGTAATACTTACAGATGGGATGACTGATAATCCATTACCAAAAAAAAGTCTAACTTAAACCAACTTGTCACTTTCTGTCCTGATAAGGTACTAATTTTTTCCAAGGTATTTATTGCAAAGGAAATATACTGCAAAATATACTGCAAATATATTCCATGCCTAACTCATTTCAGAATCACCAAGCTAAGCAAAGTTAAACTTTTCTTTATTGTTTAATTGCAGGACTTCTCAGAACTCTTATTTATATGAATGTGTACTGTCCATCTTCAAGAAGGGGACAGTATTCAATCTTTCTTAATTATTTGCTGTTAATCATTATCAGGGACTAGTGTTCTCTAAGATACACTTCAGGAAATTCCAGTCCATATTGTTAAAATGAGCCTTGTACACAGTGCTTGGCCAGTTACCAATGCATATTAAAAAGAACTAAGCAAAAAAAGGGATTTCTCTTCTTTATGTATTTTCTAAGGTGGCAGGGTAGAGGATCAAGAATGCATGGATGTGAATACATCCAGATTTTCCACTTAGTACTAACTGCTTAAGACTACTATCAATAGGTTTTTTGTGAAGAGCAAATAGGATCTCTCTGCCTAGGCTATTCTATTACTTTTACCTGAAGTTAATTCCTTATTCTTCAAAAGAAAGTTCAATCATTGCCATCTTCCCTAACGTCCTCTTTGTTCCTGTGTATTGTTACATCATAGCACATTGCACGTTGCACCATGACTTTTTATTGATTGATTCCCCCATTACGCTTTGAGCTACCTTAAAGTCAAAAACATGCTTTGATCATTTTTACATCTCTGGAGACAAGCATAAAGGCTGACATTCAGTAAGTTCTCAATAAATGGCTGTGCCAATTGGAAAATCATCCCTCTTAGCTGCTTATGTTTGCCAATGAGTAACTCCAGCTGCTAGTTGATAGTAAAAGGTTTAATGGTTCAAAATATTTGATGCTATCATCACTAAAATCTACTCCAGTAGACTCCAACATTGGTTGCTCTCACTAGCGATGGGGGTGAAGGCATGTACGGCAATCACTGACATGCCAAGAGAAAACAGCATTTGTATTTATATATACATTTTCTAATGAAGAAGAACTTTATGGTTATACAAAATACTCACTGCCACCCATATACGGTCAATATTGCAAAATGTACCCAAGGTAGTTTTAGGCAAGAGAGGACACGCTACCACACGTAGGTATAAAAGTGATGACCTAATTCAATTCTTATTTTTCAACATATTGCAATTGCTTAAGTAAATTGATAGTTTCTATTACTGGACTTAAACTAAATGTCACAAAAGAGATAAATGGCTTTTAAAAATACTCTGCAAGCAAACCACAGTTTGAAGATACAGTAAAAATGCAAATTCTACAAGCACAAATGAACTGCAAGAAAACTGCAGAACAGACTTTCCTCTAAATCCTAGTATAAACTTTCAGCCAATTTACAAGGTAAACACAGTAACAGTCTAATTAGGGGAAAAATTCTAAATTTATCAAGGAGTTTTAAAATATGGATTTAAATCTGCTTTTTGAAATATAATAAATTAGCTGAGAGTAGCTGATGATGAGATAAACGCATTCCAATTCCTAAGACATTAAAAAATTAAGCTCAGTTCAACCTAATGCAATATACTACTAAACATTTATATTTTTCTTAGGTATGTAACATATATAGCCATATATAATAATTATATACATATACTATATATTAATATATATATCATTAGTTATATGTTTTGAAGCACTGGGAGTAAATGGGATGGCTGTGGGGCATTTAAAGTATTCTGTCTCACCACCAGAAAGTCATAAGGCAACTACTGTTTGAACTTCTCAGACAGGCTTGACAGAGCTCAGATATTTAAACATTACAGAAGCAGATGGAAGAAAGGACCCAAGACAGGAAAAGAGAAGTGAGATATCAGATTCAGATCTGAAGCTGATACACCTTGCCAGATTCCCACAGAATGCAGTCCTCACTAGCATTACTCTGTATTGCCTCACGACTGATAACTGTCTTCCGTTCTCTTCCTCTTTTCCTACTCAGAAATTTCATTAATGAATCAGTATTTTCCATTTCAGAGCCATATATTCATCAATATCCAGTTCTAGCACCACATGTCCTAATATATATATATCATAATATGTGTATGTACACATATACATATATACATTACATGATTTCTAAATGTACTTTTTTGAATAGCAGCTTTATTGACATATAATTTGCATATAATACAATGTACCTATTTAAAATATACAATTCAACGGTTTTTAGTGTGTTCATAGAATTGTGCAACCATCACCATACTTTCATCAATTCCCCAAAAAGTCCTGTACTCATTAGCAGTCATTCCACTCCCACCTCCTCCCACCCACAGCCCTGGCAACCACTGACATACTTTCTGTCCCTGTAGATTTGTCTATTCTGGACATTTCACATACCTAATAGATTTCTGGTACCACCTTTACTCTTAATGCTACACTGCAAATTCTACCCACTTCAGAAGGACAGAACTTTGCTCTGACATTTTTCTTGTTCTGACAGAAGGCTATCATAGAACCAAGGCAAAAAACCTCAGTATCAGGTTCATTTCTGGAACAATACAGAATTTGTAGAAGATAGCTAGGAACAATTCATACTTCTTTGTTTGTGAGTACAGAAAAGGAGGAATGTAATAAAATATCCTCCATCACTACAGATTCTTCTGTTTTTAAGCCTTACTCATTACTCATGATTGTTAATGCTTAATACCTCTGGAACATTTTTCTGGAATATATATATTTTTCAATCTAGCCAGTCTTTCATTTATCTAGTATTAATCGAGGCATGTAATATATGGTAGTTGCTCTGTTCGAGTTTTACAATCCTACGGCAGAAAGGAGGTTAGTATAAATATCCCCATTTTAAAGATAAGGAAATTGAGATGCAAAAGTAAAGTGAATGGCCCCAGTCACGCAACTAATACACAGAATAAAAACTGAATTTAGGTCTTCACACTCTAGCATGTGCACTTCCCATCATAGTACATTTTCTACCAGCAAACAACTACTGTTCTTCTGATATCAAGACCCTATGCGAGAGCTAACTCCATAAAAAACTAAGAAAAGACCATTTTCCTAAGTTACCTATGACTGTAGTTGAGACATTTCCATGTGCAACAGAAAGGCTTCATTATAATTGCTACTGTGGGTCTCAATATCAAGCCTGGTGTAGAAGAAAAAAAAATCCTTCTTTTCTGGGTTGCCACTTTCTCCAATGGTCCCAGATGGAGAAGGGTGTAGATATTTGAGCTCTAGAATCTACTGTTTCCTCATTCACGCCTCAATACACAATACTCTCTCCTGGTTATTAAATCCCAGTGGGCTTGTTGCTAAATAAAAAAAATAAATAAATAACATGAGACAAAAAGTAATGTGCGACCATTTTACACCAACAGTCTTCAGCTAGAAATTCAGTAGGGGGAAAAACATGAAGGGAAGAGAACTGGCAGATTACAAGGTCAGCCCCCATTGGCCACAGCAGTGGCGTAACAACATCAGAGCAATGCCTAATCACCTTACCAATCATTGTGGTCTCTTGCTGTGTCTGGTATAGTGTCTCAGGGTAGACTGCCGCTCTTCTAGCTTTTAAGTGCCTTCAGCCTGAAGACACTGACATTTCCATGAGGTGTACAAATTTAACCTGGGGCGGGAATCATCTTCGGCAGTCAACACGACTGCCTGTATGCAGGTTGGGTTTCCAGAATCCACTGGCACAAGTCCTCTGAGCCGACACAGGGCCACGCCAGGCAGGCCTGGAGTGATGGATCAGCTGGGCTTGTCTTGGTACAGGAACCTAATAAACTCCAGCTGTGAAAGGCACCACTGGTGCTGGGGAACCCAACTGTTCATAGTAACAGGACTTTCTCCAATGCTGTCGGTGAGAAATTCAAGTGGTCCTGTCTGCTAGTAATATCCGGGGCACTACCTCATCCATTTAATTAATCCCCAGAGAGCTAGCTAAGGAACTGCTCTGATTATAAAATAATGGGTCCATCAGGCACAATTAGTACCCAAGTGAAACATGGCAGTTTGCATGAAAACGATTGAAGTAAACAATTCCAGGCCCTGAAAGGGGCTCTCTTCCTAATTAACCCTTAGAGGGCTCATCTGTTTGCCTGAACGAAACCTAACCTCGTGCCTTTGCCAACTGGCCTGCTAGGGAAATGCTTTTTGCATCAGATCTTGGTAGGTATGGCACTGACAAGTGGAAATGACTAATCCCTGAGGACTTACGCCATCGAACACGTGGAAAACACATGGTTTCGTGAATATATCAAATAGTGATTTGCAAAGGTATTGATGATTTTATAAAGAGTGAATCCTAGAAAGAGTCTTAGAAAAATCCTAATTCTTGGAAGCACTGCATTCATACCTTTGCTACTTGAGAGCAAGACTTGTTTTCTTCTGACAGCACCACAGAACCTAGCAAAACGTCTGTGTGCTGAGCACGCACCGCCCCAGCTGTGGGTGTGGTTTGCTTCACAGTGAGATGGGAAGCTGTTGGTTTTTCTGGACTTGAAATAAGACAAACCAATCACAGTCTCAAGATCAATTCTAATCATCACATTTTCTTCTGTATTCTGAGGTGACTTTGCATTTGTTCTTTGACTGCCATTTCTTTAGCTCCTAGAGCAGGGCCTGATACCAATCAAGTACTTGCCAAAATGTTTGTCAAATAAGGGTATGAATGGCCTAAAAAGAGGTTACTGTGAATGAGAGCGTTGGGGGGGGGGGGCAGCTATCACCCAAAAGCTCCTATTGAAGAGCTGGGTGACAGAAAGGACAATGATTTACATTTGATGCAGTAGGGTCTTTATCACCTTTACATGTATTTATGACGTAAAATATCTATGTTTTGTTTTCAAATCACACAGCTTCTGAAAGTACGAGATGGTCAGATTGAAGATAGTGGTGGTGACTGACTAAAGCAAAACCCCACCATTAAATTCTCTGATTTCAAGTCTTCAGGGGCAGACATGTATTGGATACAATCAAGTGTGATGGTAAACTGTGGCACCTGTCGGTCCATAGACCCTAATTTTGAACATGGTCTTTGCCAGAATTTTCCGTGTAACCTTTAAAACTTCCTTACCCTCCCTAAACCATAGTTGCGTCCCCTATAAAATGAGGCCATTACTACCTACCTTCATCTTCATGTAAAGGGCTCAGTTCGTTAGTGATGATAATGATAATGATGATGATGATAAAGTTTTGAATCTGATAAGGAAATTATAACAGCAGCTCAAAAATTAAAGTCATCCTCAATTGTTCACAAGTACAGGAAAGAACTTTGATTCCATTGTACACATATACACACATGTCCACTTATGTGCAGTCATGTTCTGGATACAGATCTTGACAACCTATCAAAAATAAAATCTAGCCAAAGAGGTTCTTTTGTGACTCCTGCTATGCCCAGAATAGCACATCTGAGATGTGTGTCTTGTACCAGGAGGCAGCAGGATTTGTTCAAAGCTCCAGTTGGCCTTCAGTGTGGCAAAACCAGCATCCTGTTACCTTAAATTACCTTAATCTTTAAGCAAATGAAACTTACTGACTAGGTACTACAGGGAGAGCCTTAATTTTCTCCATAATTTTGATTGTCAGATCAGCTAGCCACATATCATATTCTCAATATATTTGTGATCTAGGAGAGAACAAAGTCTGAGAAATATAAACGGCTGGCTTGTATTTCATTTGGGCAAAGGAATACTGAGGATCCTGGCTTTTATGTGCTTGTTAATCACAATTATTTCAACCTGTGCTCTGGGGCGGCACCAAGGCAATCACAGTAAGAGGCCATGATCTCATGCTTAGAGGAAAAGCTTCTCAGTTGGGCTCCTTGCTCCTTGTGGTCCTGAAATTGTATCATGACCTCAGTCTGCCCCTTTGGGGCTTCCCAGGTGGAAACCGGAGCTAGAAGAATAGGAATGCTCCTGAGGATTGAGCCAGGTCTCTTTCCACAGTACGCTCGAAGTCCTGAGTTCAGTCTCCCCTTATTGAACTGCCATCAAATGACAAGACTGTAGGAGGAAAATTTATTTCAGTCCAGGAAGAAACATCTTCTGTTCTTCCTCCAAGGCTGACTTAATAAGATCTTTAAAAAATAGAAGGGGTCTTAAAGAAGCCCACTTGGCTTCTGAATACCAAATTTGCTCTCAATTCCTGGGAGTCAGGCAAGGCTGTCAATATAATCTGAGTCGTAATGTGTTATTCATGCTTCTCTGAGGTCATCGACGTCTTGCTATTGTTACTCTTCGGCAGAAGAATGGTGCCTAGTGAAGTAATTTCTTAACTTCTACCATGGGCCTTCTACAGACTATATTCAAAAGCCAATAGCTGATTTTAAACTTCACCTCATCATCATCCTTCCTCTAGAGACCAAAAGAGATTTAAATCTAGATGTCCCTACCTATATTGAGATCCACTTATTAATAACTAATATCGACAGATAAGGATTATGAACCTCAGGCCTCTTCTTTTGTGCCAGCACTCAACGTTTCAAAAGATGTAGGATCATACCCCCCACCCCCCATTTTTTGAGATGAACGAGCATCAAATATTTTTGTAGTAAGAAGCCATTTAAAAATCTTTGTGAAAAATTAACCATCAGCAGGACGGGTACCCTGCCAATCTGATCTCCAGGGACCCATTGTTAAATTACACCTGGAAAATAAGTTGCCACTAAGAATATCACACATTTACCAAAACTTAACACTGAAAAGTAGTAGAAGAGTTTATAAAATCTCAGATGTTACCATTACTGGATTGAATATAAGAAAAACTAGGTCTCATTGACAATAAAACCTATTGTATTTGAGAACAAGAGAGCTCAGATCTTTGTGCTTTCATGGAAAGAGCTCCCCATCTGCAGTTATTAAATGTGTGTTGGAAACCTAGCTGTGCCATCAGCAAGCTGTGTGACCCTGGACAATTCACTTCACCTCTGTGGAACGGTTTCTTCCCTGCCACACATGGCTCACAGGATTGTTGTGTGGACTGAAAAATCAATGCACTCATTAAATTCCAGGATGCTAGGAATTTCTAGATCCCATGTACATCTTGGGCAAGAAAGTTAATTTTGAGAAGCAAAGGATGTGACACAGTGTTTGTGCCATGCTATTACTAATAATACCTCACGTTTTATTGGCAATTAATAATTCGCCAGTCATTTACCAACACATAAACTTTCTTGATCATCACAACAAGGCCAGGAGGTAGATGTGTTGGCCATTTTAATCTTCATTTCATTATGAGACAATAGAGCATCAGAGAGTTAAAGTCACTTGTCCAGAGACACCTGCTGAGACCCTCAGTCTCTTAATACACAGTTTAATTCTTTCCATTATGCCCTGAATTTAGGAGAAAGCTGATCTCAAGAAATGTGCTCAGTACAGTTACAGCATAGCACTTTTAAGCATCAGTTAATTCTCTGAAATGACTGAAGCCTCTGTCACCTTCAGAGTGCCTTTATTTACCTCTTGATTGAATCCCTAAATTGCTCAGACTTCATGAAATCCTGTTTTTCCCTTCTTAGGCCTGCAGGCACTGTTGCTTTGGCTCAAGTTGCCATTAGAATACTATAGACCAGGTGGCTTAAACAACAGAGATTTATCACAGAGCTGGAAGCTGGGAAGTCTAAGATCAGGGTGCTGGCAAGGTAGACTTTATCCTGAACCCTTTTCTCTTGGCTCGCTGGTGGCCACTGCCTCACCATGTGCTCATTTGACTTGTTTGTGGCCCACATGAGGTGAAGTAGGTAAAAGGGAGAGGACCTCTCTCTCATGACTCGTTTTATAAGGGCCTAATCCCATGCGGAAGGAGCCACCCTCATAACCTCATCTAACTATTATCTAACTATTTCTAAGTACCTTCCAAAGGCCCCATCTCTACATCCCAACACACTGGGAATTACGGCTTTAACATATGAATTTTGGGGGTGGGGTGGGGGGACACGAACCTTCAGCCTATAATACATTCACTCACTCAACAGTAATCATTACAGGCTTCGTTGTAATCCTTTTACTCATTTAGCAGTGTACAAACAAGTTCTTTACCATATATATCACACTTATGTGATCTTCAAAAGTAATTCTGTAATATAAGTAAAACAGTAATCTTATTTCTATCTTCTATAGGAAGCGGAGTCTCAGAGAAGCAAAGTCAGCTTTGAGCTTAGTTTTAAATCCAGGACTTTTGAGTGCAAATCCAATTCTCTCTCTCTAACACAGCAAGATAATGTGAAGGATACAGAGGCATTCATTCACGCAAAATAGTTATAGAGAACCTGCTATCCGTCTACTACAGTTATTGGGAATAGGCAGCGAATAAAACATACTGAATCATGCTACCATTTTGAAGCTTATATTCTAGACCTTATACCCTCCAGCAACAGGCAGTTAGGAAGAACGCATGCAAAAAACCCCTACGGTACAGGGCCGCAAACAATAAAAAGCCGTCTGAACAGCAAAGGCAGGAAGAATTTCAGAGGACACACAGGTGCAGAATTTCAGAGGACACACAGAATGTTTTGGTAAATAAAATGCAGAAAAATGCTCGTATAAGGGGAAGCTCTTGAGGTGAAGTTTGGAGGACAGGTGGAACAAAGATATAAGGAAGAAAGAAAAGGAAGGACTAGTGGGCCCGCCAGACTGTCCGTTCCCTGAGGAAAGGGATTTTTTCTCTTCTATTAAGTGCCTAGAGTAGTTATTGGCATATAGTAAGTGATGGATGTTGGTTGAGTTAGCAAAGGATAATCCCAAACACAGATATATTACAAGTGGCATTCTGAAGGAGGGGAGATAAAGCTCAAGGTGTGTCCATGGGAACTATCGTGGGAAGAACAGATTGGCTAATGCCTTTAACTGAAAGACCAAACACAGAATATATACTAATGTGAGTCCTTTAAATATAATACTCTCCCTGATAGATAAGGAAATCCAGGTGCAAAGCTATTTTGTACCTTCCGCAGAACCAATCAACCAATCAGTCAATGATAAAAACTCAATCTGTATTATACGACCAGGTCCAACTACTTCTAAAGCTTAAGCTCTTTCTGCACTATATCTCTTCACTCAGAGCATAAATGTAAATGCAGATATGAATATAGTTATAGATGTAAAAATACACTTTGGAACTTTATTTGTTACCCCAGAGTAAAGACAAAAAGAGTCAAAGACAGATCATTGATGAAATGACTATGAGTTTGAACCATTCAGCGGCCAATGTATTTGTATCCCATTCTATGCTGCATACGTCCTCAGAAAATATACATGAAATTGTCTAGGTGAAGTACAGGTTTTGTTGGAACAAGAAAGACCAATCCTATCTCAATCTTTCTACACGTAAGAACTAACCTACAAATATCCTCTCTTCCATCACCTCGTATGAAGCAGGGCTTTCTTAAATGAGTAATAAAGAATGCTAAGTCTTTTTCTTTTATCCTTCTTTTGCGATTTCTGGGAGGGGGGGGCTATTGTAACATTTTTATTTATTGACATTTGCTGTTGCTGTCTTGCATGCATTGTGGATGGAGCCTGGCAGCTTGACTTCCCTATCCTGCATTTTGAGAGCCACGTTTCCTAAGAAAACAGAGCTGTAGGCACACCTTTCAACCTTCCTCTTCAGAGATGTTCCCAAGAGGAGGCCATGCAGGAGAATCTTAAGTCGAGTTTGTACCTGTTTGTCTCAAACCGTTCCCCATCTCTGAGCTTCAGCAGAAGCAAAAGCTTTCAAAATCCCAACCACAGAGCTCACTTTATGAAGTGACTGCTCAGTCCAGAAATGAATCCTGACAACACAAAGTAATACTTCACCTAGACTATACCTATCAGGCCAAAAGGTTTAGTGCAATTTCTTCGGAATGAAGAAACATATATGCCTTCCCAGTAGGGCTTCAGAATATTACATTTCCTGACTTGAGTTTTAGACTGTAACTACTCAGTAAATGAAGCAGAAACTCTCCCTCCGGATTATTTTTTTTTTTTTTTAATTGCTAGGAAGGGAGGTAGAAACACAGCCAATATCTTTTGTTCATTTCATTTATATCTTCACCAGTACCAAATATCCCGGAGTCTTGCTCAGATATTGCCTAGAGGCCAGGAGCTTTTCTATTTTTCAATATATTGAGGCTAAGCCGCTTAAAGACCAGAGAGGGCAGGGACTGAGATGCTCCCAGTACTTGTGGTGCTTTTAGGCCACTCCTAGCACAACACGCCATCTGGGGTTTCCTTACTGGCCTGTATCTAAATTCAGTTCAGACTCGTCTCCTGCTCACTAGTGATCATGGATTGGCTTGGTGTTTACTTAAGCTCCCTTGGTCTTTGGTTGATTGCTTAGTTCACATCTTCATCCTGTTTCATGACATCTTCGCCACACACCCTGCTCCTGGGCTTAGCTCATCTGGATCTCAACAGACCCCATCTCCAATTCTCCTCCTGACCACCCAGCAGACCTCTCAAGGGTTTTACCAGCATTTGAAGGAAAAGAACGCATTTAAGTCCAACTCTCCTTCTTAGATAAGGCAAAGACCATCCCTTACCTGGCCTTCCTCAAACTCTTCACTTACTTTCCCCAAGTCTCTGTTTCCTTGTCCATTAAATGAGGATAGAAATAACTGGCCTGCCCCAGTTTTGTTGTGGGGCTGCCATAAGTTCATACACACGAACTGCTCATATACATACGCCAAGTGCCCTTTATATGTTCAAAACAAAACTCAGCAGGTTGGTTCTCTGCTGCCCTCTCCTGGCTCCCAGTTTTTATAATTGATTTAATGGTGGGTGGGAATTAACCCTTTAAGTCTTGATAGCATCAATAACTAGAACAGACTTAAAAAAAATGTATCCTCCGGTTTCTATATAAAAAGTATAAGCCACATATGTTGGTTAAGGTTTTCCTCAAGTCTATTTACATTTAGCATCCAACTCTTCTGACTTATTTTTCAACTCAGATTTTTTTTTATGTTTTTCCAATCAATCTTCATCTCTGTGCCATCAAGAACATTTTTTTGATGGAGATTTTCTTTCTTTTCTAAAAGATTTTATTTTTAAGTAACCTCTACACCCAACATGGGGCTCAAACTTACAAACTTGAGATCAAGAGTCGTTTGCTCTACCGACTGAGCCAGCCAGGCATCCCCTTATGGAGATTTTTTTTTAAAAGACTGATCTGCAGGGGTGCCTGGCTGGCTCAGTGGGTTAAGCGTCTGCCCTTGGCTCAGATCAGGATCCCAGGGCCCTGGGATGGTGCCCTGCGTTGGGCTCCCTGCTCAGTGGGGGGTCTGCTTCTCCTCCCTCTGCCATTCCCCCACCTTGTGCTCTCTGGGTCTATCTCTCCATCAAATAAATAAATAAAATCTTAAAAAAAAAGTGATCTACAATGTATGTCTCCAAGATTTTCTTCTAAAATAGCAGGATATCTATTTTGCCATTTTTGAAACTGGATTTTCTTGATTGTATCAGAATATGTCAATGGATGCTTTTCAGAGGACAAGGAGGACTCATTCTTTCCTTAAATAATTTCTTGACTGAAGCATCAAGGGAATTCTGTTGTTTATCATGCCACTCAGAATAATTAGCTTGTTTACAATCAGGCTATGACAACTGCATCCCAACTTCTGCCTGCCTGCCAACCGTTGAAAAGGTCTTATCTATTGCACGTCCTACCTTGATTTCAGAGAAGACAAAATGTGAAAAATGTGTATCTTAAAATTGATGAATGTTTCATCTTTTTGATACTTTATTACCCATGATCCCTGCAATGGTGGTATAAAACCATCCAATTTCTTTTATAATGACTTCCTGGATATGATGAGATTTTAGCATGCCCAACGCACACAAGCATCTAATACCAGAATCCGTTATCCCACTGACCTTTATTTGACCATCTTCCATATGCCCGGTACTTTACCTAGGCACTGCAGGTATAGTGATGAAAGACAGAATTGCCTTGCAGAACACCACATTTTGTAATGTGTGCCCCGGCCTGGTGGAGAGGGCATTCAAGTTATATGCCAGACGGGTACGACGGAAACTTACTACAGAAAAAACTGTTTTGAGTCTGTTGATCCGAGCACCTCAACTGACAGATGGAGAAACTAAGTCCTGGAGAGAAGAGTGCCCTACTCGAGGCCAGATATATGCACTAATTAATGACAGCTGTATGTACTGTATATATATATATATTTTTTTTTTCTGGAAAAATGTAGGGATCTCTCTAGTGAAAAAGATGAACACTGTTGATTTTAATAAGCTTTAAAAGAAGGTTTGTAATGCATTTACTTTATTTTGATGGTTTTATTTTATATGAGGATAAATGAGAAAGGTGGGGAATGAGCAATTTAACTTTTTATTCCTTTAAATTATAGAAAATTTTATACATATGTAATCCTATTTAATGTATTATATATAAGATGCATGGAAAGTGCTAACAGAAAGACCTACATTAAGAAATAGGGTAATTCATGTATCACTGCTGCCTCTTATGAAGCCATTCCCTCCTCTCCCTCGATAGGTCATCAACATTCAGAACTTATTCCCCGGCATTCCTTCTTAGTTATAATACATATGTATGGAGCCTGAAATATTGTTTGGTTTTGCATATTTTTGAATTTTATATAAGGAGAATCCAAGCAAATGTATTATGACTTTTTTTCTGTCCAATATTATGTTTATGAAATTCATGTTGATGTAAGTAGCTGTTTCATTCATTTCACTGCTGTTTAGTTAACACTGAACCCAAATTTATCTGTTCATTCTCCTGTTGGACATTTGTGTTATTTCCAGTTTTTATTATTATAACCAATGTTGTGCATTTATTCTGTTGTAGATATAAGACTGTTTCTAGCTTATACATATAGGAAAAGAATCACTAGTTCATTAAATGTGGACATTAATAATTCTGCTAGATTATTTACACACATACCAGAAGCGTATGGAAGTTCTTTCTCCACAGCCTCGCCAAGACTACTTGCTCTACTTTAAAAAATTTTCCAACATCCTGAGTATAACGGTAGCTTGTTGTGGTATTAGCTTGCATTTCCTTGATTAAAAATGAGACTAATTATCTTTTCATGTATTTATTGCTGTGTTGGGTTTTCTCTTCTGTGACATGCCTCTTTATTCTCTTGCTTTTATGTTTTTTAAGTAGCTTGTTTTTTTTCTTACTGAAGAAGTTCTTTATACATTAAGGATACAAATTCCTTTTTGCCTTTATGTGGTTTAAATATCTTCTATTTATAGCTACTCTTTTTTTAAATTGATGAATAGTTTACAATTTTAAGTAGTCATGTTTTCCTATATGATTTCTGTTTTTTATGCCATGTGTTACTTTGAGGGAAATACCCAGTTATTTTTTTTCCCATATGGATTAACAATTGTTCCAGTAACTCCTAAATGGCTCATCTTGCCTCCAGTGATTTGCAATATTTTGTCTCTCATATTATTCCTTGGTCTATTTGTTTATTCCTTCACCAGTGTGTCATGTGTTAACTACAACAGTTTTTAAATCACTTTTTGATATATGGTACCAGAACTACCCTCACATGCTCTTCTTCAGGAATTGGCTTTCCCTGATCCTTTGCTTTTCTGTATACATCTTACGATTACATTAGAATTTTAATTAGAAATGCAGTTGATTGATCAATTTTTTTTCTCAATTTCCCCCTACTGGTTTGATATTATTTATATGCAGTAATTTCATTGTTAGTTGATACCATTAAAGTGTAAACTTGCAAGCTTAGAAAGTCAAGTTAATCAGTGTCTTTAACCACTTCTCAAACAGTAAAAGTATCTTTGAATATTTTAATCCTGACCTCCTCCTGAAAGATGAGCCATTCAGAAGGTATTACTGGAACAAATGTTAATCCATATGGGAGAAAAAATAACTGGGTATTTCCCTCAAAGTAATACATGACATAAAAAGCAGAAATCAAAGGGAAACTAACAAATTTGATTACTTAAAATTGTAAACATTCATCAAAAGATAAATTGCTTTTAAATAGCTTACTTCAAGCTTTTACTTTTTCCTCTCTATTTGTACTTCCACAAATTAGACATTAATATGTTTGTTTTCAAAGGATATTGGCTTAAATCTACTAACATATGTTATCTTCTTTGCTCACTTTCCTTTTTTCATCTCCAATTTTTCTCTGCTATCAATTATTTCTCTCTGAAATAATTCTTTAGAAGTGAAGTTCTTCTGTTCACAAACTACAGTTTTTAAAGTTTTTTATGATTGGATTTCACCCTGGGTGTTGAAAACATAGTTCCATCAGGTTTGAAATTTTGGACGGACAGCTATTTTTGGTAGCACATTTCAGATTCCTTCCACCATTGTCTTCCGGATTCCACAATTGCTGTTGGAAAGTTATGTGTAAAAACTCACTGCTAATTCTTTGTAGGTGAGCTGTCTTTTCCTTCTGGCTGCTTTTAAGAGCTAAACCAACGAGTTCATCCTCAAAATTCTAAAGCCTGTTCCTTTCATTCTTTGTTTGGTCTTCAACAAAAGACACTGAAGTGTGTAGTGATCGTAGCAAGGAAGGACACCTTTCACTAACATTTTTTATGTGTTTGAATCACGTTATACTTTATACCTCAACAGGTTTCTATCTCATGTAGAACCACAGTAAGTGACACCAGCATACATTCCAAGTGTTATACGCTTACCACTTGTTTATAGAATAAATCAGTGAGTATTCAGTCCACAACCTAATAAATCAAAATGCTTGACAGGGAATAAGAGTTGAGTAAGACAAAACAAAAGGATGGAGTGCATTGAGTATGATTAATTCATTTCCAAAAAAATCACACTTGAAATTTATTTTGGGGGCACCTGGGTGGCTCAGTTGGTTAAGCATCTGACTCTTGGTTTTGGCTCAGGTCATGATCTCAGAGTTCTGAGACTGAGCCATGTGATGGGCTTGTGCTCAGTGCAGAGTCCGCTTGAGATTCTCTCCCTTTCCCTCTCCCCCTCTCTCTCCCCCTCTCTCCTCTCTCCCTTGGTGTGTGCACATGTGTATACTCTTTTTCCCTCTCAAAATCTTTAAAAAAAGAAAAAGAAATATATTTTGATGTACTCAAGTGAGCCTTACTAAAATGTGGTCATATTTTGCATATTATCCTATAGTAAGGGATAGGAATTTGACAACTTATGAATTTATATGTAAACATGATATACATTTGTCATATTTTATTAGCTATATTTACTCACATGGATGCATTCATTCACTCAAAAATACTGTTTAAGGCCTTCTATCCTCTGGGAACCTAAGTTTTTATCTAATTAAATGAATCAAAACTGATGCCTTCGTTTTTCACAGAGAAAGAAAACAAAAACTTAGGCTATGAGGGAATGACAACACAAGGTGTTATTTCATCACCACCGAGCAAGAACATTTTCATTGCAATGCCAGCTAAATTGAATCAAACGGTTGCAAAAACTAATAACCAAAGTTCGCTTCAATGTTACCCAGAGATGTTTAAAAGGCTCTACTTCTTCTTTGATATAGTTGCCAGAAGCAAAGAAGACAACAATGAAAAAGACAGAAAAAAATTTAAAGCAGAAGAAAGCAAGCATCATCAGTCATGTTCAACTTGCATCTAACTTCCCTTTGTCAAAAGGAATCTATCTGACTGCTCCTTTGAAGGAAAAGGGCAGGCCTGATTTGATGATTAGGCTTCAACTCTAGAGAATGATGTGCTTGTAGTTTATCTGCCACGTATGTTATAGTGAAGCAATGGTTAAGAATATCTGGTTTTTTTTTTTTTAAACTTAAAGCACAACAAATAAAATACAGCTCTTGCCTAAAAATATGCTGGTGAAGTATTGACAGAGAAAAAACATAACTCCTTTACTCCTCCTACTTTGAGTCCATTATCTCTGGGCGAGAAGAATGATCGGGTCAGTCAGGGGGACACACGCTAGTGAAAGGATACTGAAGCCCATTCAGGTGACCTAACTCTCAGGAAGTGGGTGTCTCCTTCCCATATGGAACTGAAGGTTAGATTGCAACATTGCTGTCAGTGGTAACTGAGGAATATCCAGATCAGAAGAGGCACTAAAGGACTGCTTAGAGCAGTGTATTTTCAAAACACCTTAGTGAACCTAAAGACATTTCTAAATATGATTTTAAAACAGGCTATATTAAAAAGAGATTTGTAAGCAATTAAAAAAGAACTGGCAATCCTAGGAGCTCCCATATATTCTGTAGCAACAACTTATATCATACTGACCTTGCTTGATTTGGGGGTAACATCTCTAGACTCTTTTGCTAGTAACTTCTTATAGACAGGGTGGGAACATATTTCAGCTAGTTTGTATGTAAAAAATGGAGACAAAGGTGAAAATAAGGGTTTAACACTAATGCAATTTCTTGGATGCCTAATTGATGGTACCCAAAGTGAACTGTGATGTCTAATGAGATGGAGCCTCTGGTGAAATGGGGAAACCCTTCAGGTCCTTGGTTTTCATCTGACCAAAATTTTTATTAAGACTTGGCTGAAGACACACTGGTTAAATTTGGAGGTGATGAAGAGACTAGAAAGAAAACTACTACATTTTATAGTAGAGTCAGGTTTCAAAAGAGTCTCAATAGCCTAGAAAGATGAAATTTAATCCAGGGAATCACAGAGTCTAACATTTGAATATAAACATGACTGAACAAAATTTAACTTAGCAGGTAAAAACACTAGGGTTTTAGGAGAGTGCATTCAGTGTATGAAGGTGATGATAAAAACCAAGGATTCTACTGCCTGCACCAAAAAGACCCCAGGAAGGACCTGATCAACACAAGTTAACCTCTCCAAAAGCATTTTGGGCTATTTATTTTTATTTCAGTATAGTGTAGGTTATAGTATGGGTTTCTTATACTCTTCTTGTCAGTTACTTTAAAAGAATTAATAATGCAACTTTACATTCATTATACTACTTCATGATTTTTTTTACGTAGGCTCCAATGGAGCCCAGCATGGGGCTAGAACTCACAACCCTGAGACTGAGACCTGAGCTGGGATCAAGAGTTCAATCCTTAACCGACTGAGCCACCCAGGTGCCCCAACTACTTCGTGATTTTAAAACTTGTCCTCTTTCTCCCCACCCTCTTCTTTTTCTCTATGCACACGTACACAGCTCAGTTTAGAGCACACTAAATGAGCATAATAATGTTTCAGATGGCCTCTGTTCCATGTGGTACCTCTTGTCCACTTATTGATACTTAAAATTCTTTTTATCAAGAATGGATGCCAGCTCTTGGAGGTTGGATTGCCCCCAGTTTCTTCCCAAGTGCCTTTCTTTTCTCTATAAAATAGATACACTCCTCAGACCATCTCCTTCAGTTTCAAGGTTTAAAATGCAATTTGCATGAGGACAACACCCAGATTTACATCTCCATCTCTGATCTCCTTACTGATCTCAAGATTCACCTATCCTGAATCCTTGACATCATTACTTGAAAGTCACATCAAAAATAGCAGCTCCAGGGGCGCCTGGGTGGCACAGTGGTTAAGCGTCTGCCTTCGGCTCAGGGCGTGATCCCGGCGTTATGGGATCGAGCCCCACATCAGGCTCTTCTGCTGTGAGCCTGCTTCTTCCTCTCCCACTCCCCCTGCTTGTGTTCCCTCTCTCGCTGGCTGTCTCTATCTCTGTCGAATAAATAAATAAAATCTTAAAAAAAAAAAAATAGCTCCAAATAGGCCATGTGACATTTCCTCCTCCTCTGTTGTTAGCGTGCTACATCTCAGCGAAGAGCATCATTCTCCAATTGCAAAAGTAAAAAAATTAACTATCACATTTGATCTATCTTTCCCTTACACCATGCTTGTCATCAAGTCTATCAGCTCTACCTCCAAAATACCTCACGATAACAACCAGTTCTGCCCATCTCCATTGCTACACCATAGTCTAAGCCCACAACATCTGCCATCATTTCTAAAACCAACTTCATGACTCCAGATTCTACTTGTGACTCCCCATAGGACATTCTCCAAATAGTGGCCAAAGTGACCTCTCACAGCACACATCAGATTTTCTCATGTCCCTGCTTAAAACCCTCTAACGGCATTTTATTCCAATAAAAAGAGTTATCTGAATTTCTACTAGGGCATATGAGTGCTACCTGATCTGGCCTGGTGTAATTTTGCCAGCCCTTGCTCCTCTCACTCTCACCTTTTCACTAGAATCAAATAATGCTGGCTTTTTTCCTATTCATTTGAGCATCTGACTGGATTTTTCTGGTCCCCTTGTCTGAAATTCTTTGAACTTGCCATGAATTGTAATGGAAAAATATACCCTTCTTTTATAATTCTGAATATTACAATTGGGCCCAAATAAACATTCCTATTATACATCATCATAAAAGCCATAGCCAATGGCTATGAAGGAACTCAGAATTTTAAATGGGTTTCTTCTTGTCATTTGCATCTTAGTTTAAATGTTACCTCCTCAATGACAACTCCTCTTACCTCCCAGTTATTATCAGAACAACCTATTTGTCTTCAAAGCAAGCATCTCTCTGTGATAATTACCTTATTCCTCTATTGCCTATTTCCCCTTCACAAGAGTATATGCATTAATGGAATCCTACCTGTAATTGCTACCACTGCATCCCTAAAGCCTAGAACAGAGGATGGCTCATGGTAGACAATAAATATTTGTTGAATGCATGGATTCTGGAATTAGTGAAGAAAGGTTTAAAGTATGGGTACTTAAATGTCAACATGAGTGTAGCATTAATCAAGAAAAATGACTGAGCGCAGATACTTTCAGCTTCAATAGGAGGGGGCCATGAGGAGAACATCTTTGGACCTCTGAAATAGAAAAGCCATCAGTCATTGGACAACAGCAAGTGGGATACATTATTTGTGGGGAGGGAGGACCACCTGGAAACAGGATAAATTGCATTTTCATTAGGTGGAGTCCAAAACTTCTTTTCTGGAAGATTCACTAATTGAGAATAACACTATAAATCAGGGTTTTCAAACTCAACACTGCTGACAACTTGGGCCAGATAATTCTTTGTTGTAGGGGCTGTTCTAGGCATTGGGGATATTTATTTGCATCTGTGGCCTCTGCCTACCAGATACAACCACATTTTTCCAGACAAGCAAAAATGTCTCCAGATATTGCCAAATATCCCCAGAAAGGAGAAGGGGCCATGTCTGGGTAAGATTAACTACAATAAATTTTTTTTTTTTGACACTGGCTTTTTCATCTAGCTTATACACAAAATTACTTGGAAGAAATCACCTCTTAGGATGAACCATTGCAAAATCCTCAAAAAAGGAAATAAAAGAGGAAACAAATGCCTTAATTTTAGAGTTGGCTATGGATTTTATGATGATGTATAATGGGAATGTTTATTTGGGTCCAATTGTAATGTTCAGAATTTTATAAGAAGGGTATATTTTTCCATTACAATTCATGGCAAGTTCAAATACAAAACTCAGAGGTTTTGTGGCATTCTGAGTAGAGAATGGGTTGTACATACGTAGAGAACAGTCTTGAACCTCAGCTCTGCTACTGTGTGTGACCTTGGGTGACTTAATGAGGCTGAACATCAGTTTCCTCCTCTGTACAATGGGAAATGCAAGCCCTCTTTTTTTTTTTTTTTTAGATGTATTATAAAGATTAAATGAAGGAATACATGAAAATGGCCTGGCTGGGTGTGTAGTGCAGAATCAATTCTCTTTGAATGGTGGCCTTTTTTTTTTTTCCCCTCAAGGTGTGCTTTTTCTTTTCATGTCACACAAAAGTAGCTAATGCAAATGTATACAATGATACAGAATCAATATACAGAGAAAACACCGAGGGAATGTCTATTATTTCCATGCAAATAGAATTTGACAGGAGTCAAGTATCAATTAAGGTACTGCTTTCTGATTACACATTGGATTTCTTGATCACAGAAACCTTCTTAATTAGATCTGATCTTTATGCTTGACACGTGCTGTCACGCTCTCAACTTCTGATTCAATACTTTCATTTTGTTGCCGGATGCCTTCCTGCCAGAAGTAGGTAGGGGTGCTCCCACGTCACCTTGGGTTTTGAAGCATATCAAAGGTGAATGAAACAGAAAATCATCCTTTGAAACCTTATTAAAAGAGATGAAACTTTAGGGCCATGACCTTTAATTGCTGATTTCGAAAGATCTCATCTCAAACTGGTAATGGAAAGTTACATCATCTCAGCACGAGCACAAAAACCAGTCTGCACTCAAACTCAACACAAAACCTTCAATACAATTCCGAAGTGTCAGATTTAAAAAAAAAAAAAAATCTTGTTGATTGCTTGATTTAGGGCCAAACTTCTCAGTCTATCTTAGTGTAGAAATCAGTCCCATTTTAATAAAGCATTTTCATTCTTACAAAGCTGTGAGTATGGCTCTAACTACACTGGGTAGGGCTTCACAACGATACATTTTGAAAATGGCAGTAGATAAATGGGCAAATAACAGAAGCTTTGAAAGCATTAAGCAGGGCTTTTGAAGTCTCTATTTTCAGTTTCTCTGAGTTTTATTAATTTCTTTAAACTCAGTTCTGTTCTCCCCTTCACAAAGGCGAATACCCCACTTTTAGAGAGGAAGTGTTCTGTCTCTTTCTCTCTCTGGGTCCCTTACTCTCACTCTGGATTCTTCTGAGTTAAAATTTCCTCTTTTTCTGGATTGTCCTGCCATTTCATCATCCTTCAGTCAGGAAAACTGGAGCCAAATTTTAGATGTCCTTTTAGTAACTGTGCAGCCTTCTAAGGCCTGAGTTAGTGGGATCCAATTTTCACTATGGCATCATTTCAAGGACTTATATCGATCAGTGACTGCCCCTACCTCCAGGTATACTTCCATAACTCCAGCTGCTTAACCTCTGTCTCGGTACTGATCTGTGACATTATAATTCTTTCCTTCCTTGCCTGCTTCCCCACTAAATTGAAAGCACCTTCCAGTTTTCAATGCCTTCCTTCAAGAGTAGGATTACACTCTGAAACCCACATGTTTTGCTAAACATCTTGTCCGTGAACAAGATTCCCAAACAAGTCATGCTTTTGGTAAGCAGAGATGTCCCTGTAGGCAGGAAGTCTGAGCACCTGCCGCAGGATAGCCATGGGGAACTCTGAAATCCTTAGCCTTGGTCCCTTTAGACTCTGTAGAGCAAGTCTGGCTCTCCAAGAAGTGATAAATCTTCCCAGATGGCTGAGCCACTGGATATTATTTAGAACCCACTTCCATAAGACGCTTTTGTTCTAAGGGGTCAGGTTACAAGAAAAAGATGCTTTCTCCTCCCAATAGATTGACTATCACTGACTGTTTGTTATCGAATTGGCATAAATGCCACCCTATTATAAAATTTCCTCTGCAGGGCACCTGGGTGGCTCAGTTGGTTAAGTCTCTGCCTTTGGCTCATGTCATGATCTCAGGGTCCTGGGATTGAGTCCGGCATCAGGCCCCCTGCTCAGTGGGCAGTCTGCTTGTCCCTCTTCCACTGCCCCTCACCCCCACTCGTGCTCTCACTGTCTTACTCTGCTCTCTCTCTAATAAATAAAAACAAACAAACAAATAAATTTCCTTTGTATTACAAAGTGAAAGCCAGGAATTTTATTTCCTGGAGTCCCCTTCCCTTTATAGTTTCAGGATAGAGTTGGCCACCATGAAGATTAAATAAAATGCCACAGGCACAATGCCTGGCACAGAGTCAATATGTGATCAGTTTGAGATATATTCTCACTCTTTCTCAACTTTGGATACTGATGTCACATTAGGAGCATACATACCAAATCGAATGAATGTCTAACCTTGAGAAGGCCATCAGATATATTCATTAATCAATAGTGATCACTTTTTCTTGAGAAGTGTTAACTATAATAACAGCAAAACCTGGAATTGATCTAGAAGTCAAAGGGAAGGAATAAAGAATAGTTAAGATGACATGTGTGCTGGGAAATTCATATCCAAGTAATTGTACGTTGTCACTTCAAGATTAGGATCCATTTTTTTAATTAACTAATAATGATCATGCTGTCATTTCACTGTGTTGTGCATATCTTCCTAGACCTTCTTGGACCTTAGAGTACAATCTGATGGAATATTAATTAAAAGGGGATTGGCACATTCTAAAAAGCAAGGGCAGAAAAGAAAGTGGCTAGACACACAGCCGTCACAGCACACAGTCTTAAAGGATCTGCTCTAGTCTGGGTTGAGGTATTACATGTTTCTAACAGGGACACCTTCTGTTGGCATCAGAATCATCTTAATTGAACGCTTTATATTCTTTGGCTTTCAAAGAGAATTTCAAAGTATCATTTACTCGGCATCTATTACACACCTTCAGGGGCTTGGCCCCCACATAACCATCCAAGATGGAAGGACAGAAGCAAAATGTTTGTAATAAAACAGGATCTATCTTTAGCCCAAGGAAATAACTAAATAGATAGCAAGCACATGTGCTCAATGAAGGAAAGAAATGATTAGTTTACAGACACACGGTATGTGTCAGGTACTTATCAATATTATCATATCTAATTCCTCAAATTTATCAAGATATTCTGTTCACACCTACGAAGGAGGTGTTCTTATTTTCAGGTAATACATGAGGAAACTGAGACTCATTTTGCCCAATGTTACAGAGTAGAGGAAAGAACTAGAAACCAAACTGTCTATGCCAAATCCTGTTCATTTATGCAATGGTATTTTTACCTCAAAAAAACCAAAATCAAAACCAAAATGAAACACTTTTGATTAGTTGTGGAATACCAAAGACATTGACTTGCACATGATAGGTGCTTCATCGAGCACTACTGGGCATTGCGGAGGTCCATGGGCTAGAGTTTACAAAAGTAATTCCCCTGGGAATAGAAAAAGCCAGGGATTAGAATGGATTTAAAACAGCTGAGGGCCCCTGGAGGGTGAAGGTATGAGAAAATCTTCTGTAGGACGCAGCACACGGGGCTTCAGTTTAAGGTTACAGCTACCACTGACAACCTTATCAGATACTTTGTGGGAATTTTATACACAATATTTAATTGAAACTTCAAAATACACCTAGAGCTATAAAGTATTATTAATCTCACTTTACAGATGAAGATTCAGAGACTTAGGTCAAATAACTTGCTCAAGGTCAGAGTCTAGCTGACCCTGAAGTTTATGCTCATGAACATTATACCATAATTTACAATTAAATGTTATAGTACATTCTACAATATAAAATGTTTATCAGACATAAATTTGATTTCACTGAGATATAAAAGTCACACCCTGCAAAGTCTTATCTACAACTCCTAGACCATGGAAACAAAAGGAAAAACGGGTGCCTTCCAACTGACTCATGCCAAGCACCTTCAAAACCTTCAGGGTACAAAAATGGACAAGGCAAGGCTTTGACATATCAACCTTTAATGATTCTTACATCTAGGTATCTTTCTGAGGGCCTCGGAGGCATTAGAGCTGTCCCAATCTGGTTTTTAACTGAATATGCCAGCAGGGTGAGATTAATTGTTTAGCATTGATGAAACATATTTCTGATGCATCAAAAAAACAAAAACAAAAAAATCCTACTGAGTCAGAAACTGAGAAGTAAGATTGTCCAAGGTGATTATTCTGTGATTATTAGAACTAATGATGGTCAGTCTTAGACCTCACTGGTAAAGATGAGGCAGAGCCCCCTGTGGCATGGAAAACATTCCAGTTATCCCAGAAAGTGGGACATGGAAAGAAGGATGGATACCTTGTTAGCTCATGAGAGGGATCAAGATGGCAGGACCCATTTGGGACACATCAAGTCCCCAGTATGGAAAAAGAAGTCCCGAAGAATAGCATGTGGCCAACAAGCAAAGAGAAACAATGTAAGGGGCACCTGGGAGGTATTTTACCAAAATGTTGTGTTTGCAAGTAAAATAAGGCAGCTGTCTATGTACAAAGATAAGGAAATCTCTACAGGTAAATTATCAAGTAAACCAAATGTTAAAAAGAAAACCACAGGCCCAAAATGGCGTCACTTAGGTTAAGGCAGTAAACCAAGACTTAATACCTAGCCTAACTGCAGTTATAACCCCACAGGAGTTTTGTTTAACCAATCAACATGGAATTTCCTGGTCAATACTAGGAAAATTACCGATAGACGCTTTTTTGCTTACCTTTGGAGGGCAACCTTGCCTCAACAATTCATTCCTTGCTGAAACATTCCTTCCTTTTCTAATGCCCTCTCTGTCTTTAAAAATCTGTCTTTCATGTGGCAGAGCAGAGCTCCCCTCTGCTTGCTAGAAGGGATGCTGCCTGATTCATGAATCAATTAATAAAGCCAATTAGATCTTCAAATATACTCGGTTGAATTTTGTTTTTTAACACACACAAAAAAAACCAATGCATGTGTGTAGTACGTTCATATTTATATTAAGAAGTAAACAGCTGTATAAAAATATTTGCTTATGTTTATATAGGACAACTCTGGAGGAGTATATCCCACTTACAAGGAGCAGGAGGACAGCAGTGTGAAGGAAGCCAATTTTCCACCGAAAACCTTTTATGTCACAGTGCAAGTATTTTAGATAATAAAACATCCATGTGTGCACAGATGTTTCTGAGCTGGGAAAAACAAAAACAAGAACAAACCCCAAAAATAAAAAACCAAAAAGCCACAAACAATTTGTGGAGAAATGCTGCACTCTTTTCAGAATGAAAAGATGATGCTGGTCCAGATTCAAAAAAAGAGGATAAGACTGGACTAGGAAGAATAGGAAACACCTGCATTCTATTGCTCTCCTCTCAAAGCCTGGAGTCCCCAGATGCAGTTTTTATAAGATAGGCAGCCAGGGTAACTAACTTTAAAATGCAGTTTTCCTTCCCAAACACCTCCATTATTTTCCCTCATTGGAAGCAAAGAATACATTCACGGACAATTCCAGTATGTGCAGGCCGAGCTTCCTGAGGTCCCAATCTCATTTCTTCCGCCTCAGAAAAGGTAAAGAGACCTTAAAGCTAGTTCAGGCATACTTTATCTCAAAGCTATAAACTGGGAATTTATATATGTCAAAAGTGAGCTTACTGGTCATTTTTCAAAGGGAAAAACACAGCCAAATGGTATCGTGCACAATGCAGCAAACCCTGGCTGACCGGGAGAGCGCAACCCGGACTTCCAACTTGGTCGCGTACTTGTGAGACTTCAGTGCAATCACTGTCGGCGGTTTTTCACCGTCCACCTCAGATCTATAATCTTACTGAAGTTTCCTTCAGTACAGGGACAATTGCTAGCAAGGAGGAATTGCTAGCAGGAGGAACACTTTGGTTACAGCATTCCCAACCATTTATATATATGTTAATACATAGACATGTTAATATATAGATATATTAATTATGTATATATAATATTGTCAGCAAGCCAGAACTTAGCTAAATTGCTATGTTGGTTTTTCCAGAAGAGAAAGGCCTATGGTCACGTATTAGAACTTGTCTGCTTAGCACCTAACCCGGTTTCAAGACCTTCCTTTGCACAACATAAAAAAAAAAATAGCTCTGCTTTGATCCACCAGCAGGTACCTCGTATGACTTCCTTGTTCCTTCTTGCTTTGGTCTATAAAAATATCTCAGCTTGTATAGCTTGTCTAACCTCCTTTCCATCAGCTGGATTGGATGCTGCCCAATTTATAAACTGCTGAATAAAAAGCCTACCACATCAATTAATTGTCTATGAAAAATGTTCTTGAAAATAAATATATATACGAATCTATCTACTTATCTACATATCTATATATTTATCAAATGGCTTGCCACAATTAAGGGTTAAATAAATAGTTATAGTTCAGATATATTCTAGTCAACACACAAGACCTGCTTCTAGGATGCACATTAGGACCCTGGCTGGGATTGCTTTGCCCCTTCGATTATGTTCTTTATCATCAAGCTACCTTGATAAAAGCCAAATTTTAAAACCAAATTCTATCTTTACAAACTCCATAGTAGTCACGATTTGGTCCAGTTCTGGCTTCCTCCCCACCCAACACTCCCCCTTGGGGTGCACGGATAAAGTGCTGGCATATCTCAAGTCCAAGTCCTCTGAGAGTTGAAAACCATATAGCATGCCACCCAGTGAAAACCACAGAAACAGATCCCTTAGCACGGGATTCTGATCAAACCTGAAAAAACTCAAAGGCAGTTTTCACTTTCCAAGACCAAGCAGCTTCTTTCCTTATTTGTGTGCACAATAAGAATGTCACGTCTTTAATGACAGTGAACATTTTATTTAAGGTCATAAAAATAGTTAGTTTATCGAGCCCTTATCATGCACCAGGCACTGGCCTAAGTGCTTTATATGCTTTACATGCTTTTAATTCTTACCACAACCTCACAAGTTAAGTGCTACCACCATTTCCGTTTTATGGCAGGGATAAGTAACGCCAAGAGAGGCTAAGTAACTTGCCCAAGGTCACGGAGTTAGCGAGTGGTACAGGTAAGATTTAAACCGGGTAGTCAGACCTCCAAATCCATGCTCTTTTTCTTTCTCCTTGTTCCCCTCGCTGCGGTGCTCAATGGGGCGGGGGCTCTGCCTTCACATGAATTCTGAGACCAGTTCTAAGACTCTGCTGCCTAAGAGATAGGAGTGTAAGAGGCAATTTATACAGCACATTTTCTTCCAGAATGAAAGGACTCATTTCCTTGACACACTGCTGCAGACGCCTCCGTGGAAAAGATCCCTGGTCATTACTGGGAGCATTAGTGGCAATCTCTGACAAGAAGCAAAGGTTTCTTTGTTCTGATAATGACGAAGATGGGCGTTTGGGTGAATCAGGCTATGGCACAGCGGTGGAACTTGCTTTCAGCATACCAACATCTTAGGGTCACCGTGGTCTTAAAGGGAGTCATTCACAGACTGTATTTATTGTGGCAATTAGCACATAGTAAGTACTCATTAAACGTCAGTTTCCCTCAACTGTCACTTTTGCCAAAATTTTTAATATTTTCCCAATTAAATGTTTAATGTCAGTTACATCAGGACACTTTTCAACACTCGAGAAACCCTTTTGTTCCTGGAAAATGGCATTTTAAAAGCACCAGCTTCTAGTCTGAAAATGCAGCGTGCTACTAGCCTCGAAAATCCCTTGCCATTAGAGGGTCATTTTTAGACCAGCATCAGTGCTGGCGACCGAGGCATAAGAAAGCCAGCGCTGCTAACCGTGTCCTGGGAAGATCTCGAAATGTGAATAGCCTTTCCCAGGAGCTAAATGGTTTTTATTCCACCTTCTGGGATCAAGCACAGCTTTGGAGATGGGCCGGAGCAATTTTTAAGGAGTTGGTCATGAAGGCACATGCTTGAGGAAGGTAACTATCATGTCACTCGCCACGTTTCTTGCAAATTGTGAATCCTCTAAATACGTGTTGGGTCTGGCACCTGGCAGAGGATCTGGCACACGGCAGGCACGCGGTAAGTAGGACCTGAACGAGGAGCTCTTTGCAAAGGCCAAATGGCCAAATGCTATTTATAATTAGTATGAAATATCTCCTGAGTAGCAGAACTATTTTCACAAAATTTGGTATAATGGATGTGACCTAATTAGGGAAGAGAATGGCTGTGAGACACAGACGTTGACCACCATAGGAAGGAGCGTAACTTCATTAAAAAGATTACTTCAGATGAGAGGCTGGGGAGAATGGTAGCTGTTGCCCAGTGAACACCCCCCGCTGTGGCTCCTATCGTAGCAAGCTACAGGAAGGAACAGGAACTCGTTTGTCTGTAGCTCTTTAAGATCCTCCCCTCACCTCCACAACTCAGAATCTCCCAGACAATTCAGAGTATGTCATGGTTTATCCTATTAGAAAGACCATCTTGAACGTACCCTCTAAATTTGGTTAAAAAAAATCTAGCGAGCGGTGTTTTGCAAGACGAAACAACGAAGACGCAGGGGGGACAAAAGGATAAGCATTTCATTGTATCTGTATGTTTTACACTCGAAAAATCTGTTCTTCTGAGAGAATTATAATAACCCCATGCATTTGGTAACCTAGGGGAAGAGTCCTATGTATGCTGCAGGTGGATATTGAGAATTTTTTTCATTGACCCTCTAATCCATTTAATAAGCTACACATGAGACTAGCACTCGATTTTCATGTCTTTCATTACCAACATTCGAAGTGAAACTGTAGGAGCCGAGCAAGGGCAGGCTGCTGTGGCAGGAAGATTATTTGGAGTTAGAAGCAATAAAAACGCAGCAGATTCAGGAAAGGCCCTTTGCCTCTCCCTCTCCCAGCTAAACAGAATTTAGATAGAGGACCTGCTCCACGAAGAGAGCTATCACCATAGATAACTACACTATACTATGAACCAGGCATGGTCCGGGGGAACCTGGCAAGGCCTGTTAGGTCTAAGTCCTCTCTGCCCCATTGTTTGAGAGGCCCAGCAAACATTTGTTGACTGAACACTTACTCTGTTTCATCTTCCTGCAGACTGCATTCCTTCCAAGTCCCAGAATCCTACCTCCTTCTCCTTAGTTCAGGATGACATCGGTACACTATTTGGTCTTTGGAATTTCCCTATCTGTATGGATTCCCTGTACATACAAAATTAAATTTTGTTTTCTCTTGTCATCTGTCTCCTGTCAATTTGCTTCTTAGTCCAGCTAGAAGGACCTTGAGGAGGAGAGGAGATTCTTGGCCCGGGACAAAACCATGCCCAAAAGTAGGACCACTCTATGCCACCCTGTTTCTCCCATCCTATCAGGCCCTCAAAGTTAGCTGTGAAAGTTCCTCTAACGGACCAATAGCAGACATCCTCTCACCTCCAGTTGCTTGGAAGCATACTGCACCCTGGGGGGCCTCTTGGCAGGAAGAGGAGGTAGGCCTTAAGTGGACACTAATGGCACAAAATCCACCTCAGGAATAATTAGAAGATAATCATACGTATCTAAACCAGTCACATGGTATTTTCAAAATTAAACAGCTATCTAATTAGAATTTCACCATTAAAAGTTTAACATTTGTACTATGTCTGAACTCAGAAAATTTTCCGTTCAGAATTTTCAAAGAAATTACATACCTTTTCTCCTAAAAGGCAGAACACCTTCAGTCTGACCTGCAAAAGCCATTCAAGAAAAATATATGCTTCAGCATAGGAATACCTACAACTTCCAGCCACGCCCACCACCACTGACAAGTTCTGCTAGCTTTGCACCTCAATTAGCATTTGGTACAAAGACAATCCCCACCCCCTCCCTGCAACTACTGCAAGATCAACCTCAACACCAAGGTGTCCTGGCCTCCCTGCCCTTGGCAAGCAGGGAGTAAGTGACATAAAGGTACACTTAAACCTGGGGGAGCTGACAGGAAAGAGTGGAGATAGGCTGGACTCCTAGTTGAAGGAATGTCTACAAAGGGTTTGGGGCCAATACTTCTCCACTTGCTCTAGAAACAGATTTTTAAAAATTTGTAATTTTACACATATCTTTGTTGCTATTTATTTCTCAAAGCTACCCTCATGGTTTGCCTGCACTCAGCTCACTTTTGTTCCTCTGAACAGCGTCTTTAGGTCAGATTATAGATTGCGTAGCACCTAGCCTTTCCGGAGAGAACACAGTTATACCCTTAGGGCATGGATTCTTCTCCTTTCCTCTGCATGCTAGATATCCTGGGTATAACTCAGGCATTTTTACGTGGAGATGCTGGTCATTGGTAAAAGCACATATGGATTAAAAGAGGAATTCCTAACTCCATATGGAGATGTTTAGGTTGCCAGTTGGTAGGTGTCATATATTATAAGTTGCCAAGAGTTCACAAGAAGAATATCACATGGGACAGAGAAAGTGGAGCCACCAAAGCTTGCCCCCATCTTGGCAAGGGCCCATGGCTTCCATGGGATACAGAATGTTTTGATAATGAGATGATGCTGTGATGAGAGGAACTGGTGAACATGTTTGTATTTTGGACAGGAAGGGATGACTATTTTTCCTAACTTTCAGGTATGGGTACTCTTTTCGGCTGACGTTGAAATGTGATTCATGCTGCAAGGGTGCTAGTGGTCACCAAAGTTTAAAACAAACCTTAGAAGCTATAGGTCACACTGACTTTTAATTCAAAACATTATAGTCAAACTATAGAGAGACCGGATGTACCAGGCAGTGCGGTAACAATAATAGTATTACTGATTAGATTAACAAAATAACGAGGACTCCTCAAGGTGACAGGTCACCTCTACCATGCGAAAGCCTAGGCCCTATCATATGTGCTTTGACTAAGAGTATCAGTGGGGTCAAGTATGTACCACTAATGATAAAATGGCCATTTGATTTATTACAACAAAGTGTCCCTAAACAATAAGACTATTCTAAAAATATACCTGCACAATTCATCTGACTTCTGTTTTTTGTTGTTTGTTTTGTCATAGTGTATTGTTCATTCTATGAGGAAGGCTTAAATACAGTGTGGATAAGAAATAGAAGAAACCTAGGCTTCGTCCTCTCCCTCGATTCCTAAGTATAATCCGTGAATAAGCCTTGTTGATTTATTCCATTAGTATATGTGAATATTGTCCATTCTCTCCATCATAACCGCCATCACCCTGGCCCAAGCCACCACTGCACCTCACCTGAACCATCCCAATAGGATGGTTCCCGCCTCCTGCCATGGAACATTTTGTTGTTGTTGCTGTTGTTCTATTCTTCATACGGAAGCCAGGATGATTTAAAAAATGTAAATATGACCATACTAATCTCTTAATACACTGAAAGCCCTAACAATACTCATGAGATATTGACTCATATTGACAAAGTGGCTTTTGAGGCCAGGAAGAGTCTGGTCTTAGCAAACCTTCTCCAATTTCATTTTCCACCACTCCTCCCCAAAGTCAACATGGGCTGGACTCTCTTGGTAGCACAACTTAAGCCTTTCCATCATTCTGCCCTCTGTCTGGAATGTTCTTTTACTTTTTCTTCACTTGGCCAAGAGCCATACATTCTTCAAGTGTGAACCTACTACCAATTCTGCAACATGTTCTTGCCCCAGAATCTACTGTACTCTCTGCTCTCTCAGCTCTACTTTTCCTTTTAGCATTTAATACAATTTTTCTTCTTCGCATTTAATACAACTAAATCCAAAATACTATTTGTGAAATAACTTGTTTCAATTGTTTTTTCATTAGATTGTAAGCTGCAGGGAGCCAGGACTGCATTACTCACTATTTCATGTTTCACACCTAGTTCTGTACCAAAGACACAATAGGAGTTTAAAAATTATTTGATAATTGAGGGAATGAATGAAATCGGGAAAGAATACTGTATGGGATCCCCTCCCACTGTAATACTTGCGGGACCACTCAGTCTAGAGCAACAAGAGACTCTTACTATGGGCTCTCAGTGTGTGCTAGACACTAGATACACAACGATAATGCAATGCTCCTTGCTTTATAACAGCTAACTCCTAGTTTGGTGGGGTGCAGGCAGAAGGAATGAGTAAATAGATAAGTCAGAACATAATGTAGTAATGCTAATAAAAATGAACAATGTCATATGGATTGCCGAGAAATGAACACGTGCTGAATGAGGAATTAAAGCTTACTCTTTTTTAAGGATATAAATGTAGTCACATTTGAGTCTTACAAAGAAAATTAATAGAAATTCATTGTTCAGATGATTTTGTCAGCCCACACTCCTGTCGGACTTGTTTGTGGCCATTAATGCCTCCTTACCAATTGAGAACTGAAGCAAAAGGACCCCTATGGCAATCAAGGCGGAAGTTACCTTCTTCATTTCAGGGAAGATCTCCTCTCATCCTCCAGTTTCACCTGTTCTGTCCTCATTGAATTCATTCAACTTCTAGCCCATAATCTCTTTTTATTTCTAACTTCTAAGATTAAGGGCTCTACGGGGATTGAGCTTTGTTTATGATTTTGTTCACTCTAAGTTCTGCTTTTAAGTTTGCTGTCTGTTCCCACACCCTAAAATTATATTTCGACAGTCTTTTAGAGTAATTGCATCATTCAGTATGAATGAGTACAGACGTGTAGCTGGGGGTGGAGGTGAGAGCAAGCTGAGGGAGAGATTGCCCCCCTTGAATACCTTCTGAAGTCATACAATTTTTAAAAGTTAGGGTGGGGGTAGAGGTAATGTGTTCACAGGTTTTTTTAAAGAAAGGATGGAATTAAGTTATTTGGAGACATTTTAAAGCAAAGGTCATGAAGCAAGGACAGGAAGTAGGAGAATGATGCTGGTTTTTATATCCACAGTGGCTCCCTCTCCAATCCAACACTGGTTCTGTTCCTCCCTCCCCACCTCTGGACCCATTCTCTCTATAGTTAGTTAGGCCTTGACTTGACTATGCCATTGATGAGGTGTCCATCCCAGATGCAAATCTTGAGTGTAGAACCATATTTTTCAGGCTTTTGATTAATAAGTCCTGAATTTGCGAAAGGCTATGTTTTTCTACTAACGGAAAAACCAAATGTTACTCCACAAAATTAAGACAGCACTTCAGACAAAACAAAACAAAACAAAAACAAAACTATAAACGTGATTTTAACTAGGTCACTTCAAGGCTATTGCTAAGGGGGAGAAAAAAGGCTTCTAATTGCTTGCTATTGTAAATGCTGCACGGCCTAATACCTCACAGTGTGAAGAGTAAATTAGAACAACTTTTCATTGATGAAGATTAAACTTTTTCATCATTTCCAAATTCCTGGGACTTTCCCCCACTGCTTCTATGTGTTTTAAGCTTTTCAATTAAATCTCCTGGGTAGTGGTTGCAAAAATGCCCACTGACAAGGGATTATTTGTCTCTGGGAGAGTTAAACTATTTCAGTAGCAGTTTGTCTAGGTGGTTCCTGGGGATGCTGCGTCTCTCAGCGCTGGTGCCTCATCAACACACACGGCAAAAGCCAAGTAAGGTTACATTATCCTGCCATCAGAACGGAACTAATGATAAATTTAGTTTTGGAAGAGAAGGAGTTTGTGAAAAGTCAGGAAGTCAAGAACAGTCAACCTTGATAACTCACTTGTTTTCTATGGGATAATTTATTTTGACATTTAGGAGTATGCACCAGGAATAAAAACCGTGCTGAACATGCCACTGTAGACTGGGGACAAATAGAAGCCTATGCCTTCCAATTTTCCGTCAGCTTTGCCTCCCACTCACCTTGATCCTTCCCACTGAGTGTTTTGAATGCTTTAGTGGGCTGCCACAGAGACCGTGCTGGAATCACAACTGTTTTGGTCTGTCCCTGGGCTGGAGCAGTCAATTAAAATCAGCTTAGAAGAAGCCCTGGGAAACGTTGTATTTTTTCTATAAAGTATTTCTGGTGGGACTAAGGGAAAAGACAGCTTTCAATTTTAAACAGTATATATGCTTGAATGATAGATCAAAACAGCCATGTGGGAAACTGGCAGTGTGGAAGGCTACGGTGGAAATAACAATAATATTGTAAATTCAAGTATTAATTCTGATTGAAAAGCACAAACTAGAGAAGGGGATCCCTAGCTGCCAGGATTGAGGTAAAGGATGAATTCATTTAAGAGATCTTTATTTCCTAAAACACAAACTTGCCTTAAGCAAAAGAACATTTGCAAGATATTATAGATGCGAGAAGAGGGCAAGCAGATCACCAATTTTATTTTAAATATGCTGTATGTGTTTAATTAGTTTCAAAACAAGGATTAGTGAGACTGCAGCTGGGAAGGAGAAGGTGTTTTTTTGCTGTTGTTGTTTTTTTGTTTTTTTTAATTGAGGAGCTTAAAAATAAGCTCAATTCAAATTTGACAGACACTTAAAAGCCACAGCATCAGTGATAAATTGGGCATCTCAAACCATCAAGAAGCACAGGACTCTGATCCCTCCTTACCACTCATATGCATGAAAAAATATTCATCAGCTTTTATTTCAAGATTCTATTCACAATAGCTTGTAGCTACCATGACTACTTTAAAAATGGGACACAGGAAAAATGACATGACATCCTTCTATGGAAGTGTGGTAGTCCAGTATTTACTGAAGAACTAGGATTTGGATACTGGAGAAAGAAACAGCATGTTCCACAGTAATTATTCTTAGGATTTCTGCTCGAAAAGCCAAGCTGGAATGTTGACTTCAAAGGATCTCCAGTGAATCCAAGATACCCCTTGGCTTGACTTGCCACATTTTGTACTGGATTCTATCTAAAATATGCTTGTATCTAGGCCATTAGCACTTCTCCAAATATATATTCTCCTTAGGTTCAGGAAGAATTCTTAGTACGGATTTCTGTTAACTTAAGGTTTTTGAAAGTGAAGGTATGTGACTGATAAAGATATAATGTAAGATTCCTTGAACTTTATGGACAGTTGAAAAGTATAATTCAGTTAAAAAGCAAAGAAAAATCCATCTGCATTTTTAATTATATGCACTGTGGCAGATTACACAAGTGATCATGATTCTTCCCAGCTTCTCTCACCAAGAGGTGGAATTTATTATCTCCATCTCTTGAGTTGAGGGTTGAGTTGACCCGCGGCTTGCTTTGGCCCGTGGAATGTGGTAGAAGTGAGGCTGTGCAGGTTGACTTGGGTCCCAAGACACTTTGCCTGCATCTATTCAATCCCTTAAAGCCCTGAGCCACCATGTAAACAATCCAAATTAGCTTGCTGGGTGATCAGAGATAAATGGTCTCATTTACCGCATGCTCTCATAGCCAAAAGACATCAAGGAACAGAGATGACAAACTTGACCAGCAGCTGGGTCTGCATTTCTCAGAGCCACCCTCTAGCATAAAGATTCAAAGTAACTCTGCTTTAAATCATTCCAATTCTCCCTCTCATGACCTCATTTCTGATTCGAGGCACAAACCTCATCCCAATTCCTCCTCCAGACCTTCTCCCCATGTAGAGCCCAGTGAAGGGGCACTTCCTCTAATGAACATTTCATTTATATTTTTTTCAATTATAGTTCCACTATCAAGACAGAACACTCTAGCTTCTCTGTTCTTGTGGTAAAAATATTCGCAATCATTCTGTAGTTCTGTTTTCTCACTAGCTCTTTCCACAAAGACGTATGCAACTTCTTGAATTTACCATAATTCAGCTCTGATTCATCCTTGCTAAGCTTCGTGCTCCTCCTTCTTGGATAATGCCAGTTTGATCAATACTTCCCACTCAAAAGAAATGAAAGAAATATATTTTATTTTCATTTAAGAAATCTGTTCTTTATAATCAAAAGATAAAATACAGTATGGTAAAAATAAAGGCAGCGTTCTCCCCTTCCCCCCACAAAAAGGAATGTGTTAAAATCTCCTATTAACTGCTGGGCTCACTATGTAACTGAAAATACCCCCCTTTAGGCAGAGATCAGTCTGACATATGCGCAGCGTCTGAAGCACGGGGACCCAGACTCACTCATCATTTCAACCTGATTGCAATTAGAGTTCGGAAGTCAGATTGGCACACTTTATTCTCCGGGTATGCAGTAATGGATATCTAGAGAGAAGGTAAGAATATGCATGAACAGCTGAAGACAAAAATACTCCACTTCTGTTTTCCCTCTGAAGAACTATTCTGAAACATCAGGGGGTATTTTCTCTTGTACTAATGAGAAGTCACATTATTAGGAAGTGCTCAAAAAATGTGCTCTCTGGTGAAGCTCTCATAGAATAAGCTCTTTTCTTCATTCAGCCAATATTCTCTGGTGTCCTTTTTGTGTTAGGCACTATTCTAGGCTCTGAGGCAAGAGCCTTGATGAACAAGGCAAAATAGTGTTCCAATGAAGCTTTAACTTAGTCGGGGAGATAAATAATAGTAATGAAAACAAAAGAGATAAATAAATGAACAAGAAAAATACCAAGTAGTGATAACTGCTTGATGAACAAGGCAAAATAGTGTTCCAATGAAGCTTTAACTTAGTCGGGGAGATAAATAATAGTAATGAAAACAAAAGAGATAAATAAATGAACAAGAAAAATACCAAGTAGTGATAACTGCCACTCAGAATTCAATAGAGTGGTTAAATAAGAGAAAAATGGAGAGGTGCTATGAGCTGAATTGTATCTCCTACCCCCCCCCACCCCCAAGTCATATGCCTGAACCCCTGATGTGACTCTATTTGGAGAGAGACCTTTAGAAGGTCATTAAAGTTACAGGAGGTCAGAACAATGGGCCCTAATGTGATAGGATTGGTGGCCTTATATGAAAAGATCTCTGTGTCTCCATTATCTTTCCCCCATATGCACAAACTGAGGAAAAGCTCTATGAGGCCATAAGCTTGATTTTGGATTTCTAGCCTCCAGAGCAGAGAAAATAAATTTCTAATGTTTAAGCCTCCTAAACTATGATTTTTTCCCCAGCTTTATCAAAATATAATTGACATATAATACTGTATAAGTTTCAGGTGTACCATGTGATTTTTGCAAAATGATTAACACCATAGTGTTAGCAAACCTCTCCAAGTCATATAATCACTATTGCTTTTTTGTGGGGAAAATATTGAAGATCTATTAACAACTTTCAAGTATGTAAATACAGTATCATTAATCATAATCACTATGCTGTACATTAGATCCCCAGAACTTATGTATCTTTTTAAGTTTTTACCCTTTGACCAAAATCTCCCCATTTCTGCCCCCCGCCCCAGTCCCTGGCAACCACCATTCTCCTGTTTTTTTTTTTGTTTGTTTGTTTTTGTTTTTTTTTTTTAGTTCAGCTTTATAAGATGCAGCCTCTATTATGTTATTATGTCTCAGCAGAGACTGAGACAAGAGAAAAGCTCACACAATTTTTAAAAGAATCTTAAGAAAATTTGTTTTACTTTTTCCCCCAAGTTGAATACAAAGACAGGAACTATTTAGGCCTGACAATTACTCTTACGATAAATTTCCAACTTTCAAATTGTGTTTTTCTCCCGACCCAGGGCATGCCCTCCCTCACATGGACACCATGGGAGAATGAAGTTTTGAACTCCTTCTTTCTTCTCACTCCTGACCTAGAAATTTATTGTAGAGGCTACACGCCTATACAGTGATGTACACATCCCCAATTCCTTGTTCTGGTCTTACTTGCTTCTTCCTTCTGCATCTCTTCCCCACTCCCTTTCTCTCCCCCTCCCTGCCATCTCCAGGAAAACCCACAATGTATTCTGAAAGTCAATCATCCAACATTTCTGTTCATTAGCTGTGAAGCCTTCTCAAGTTATTTAAACTGTACAAACCTTGGGTCCCTTATCTGTAAATTGGGGAAAGAATGGCTGTATTATTGAGCTGTTGGGAAAATTAAATAACACAAATAAAAGTGTCTTGTCCATGAAAAAATGAGTGCTATTTACTTTTATTTTCCTTTCTCTGTCTTTGTGGAGTCTTTCATGCTTATGCAACTACTTACTACACAAGCAAAAAATTGTGAGCTTTCTCATGCTGTTCTGGTGGTGTATCTTTCCCTGGAAGCTCTATGCACCTCTCCTCCATTCCTTAATTCCTCCTCCTGGTTAACTCTTCTACTACTTTGTGGTTTTTCAAATCTCACTTGACTCCTGGTTATATGGTTTCAGAGCACCATGCACCCCTCACACTTAGCACATGTCCCAATTGTGTCTTTACCCTCATTTGTATGATTGTTTGGTATCTTCCACATAATAGACCTCTAGAAGAGCAGGAATTATATTTGTTCTGTTCCATATTTTATCCCTTGCAGCTGTCAGAGTTCTTAGTGCATAAAAGTTATGCAAATAGTTTTAATAATTTTTAAACCTTCATTTTCATCACTTTTCTTCAGTGTTGGTAATTCCATTTTTTTAAATTTTAGAATATAAGATGATTTGGGGAAAGTTATTCAACTTTGTAGCTCAGTTTTTTTTTCTCCAATGTGTAAATCATGGGTTGAGTTAATACTCTAAGATTTCTTCTACTTCTAAAAATGTATGACCTCTCTACTTTGCAATTTTCTGAGCCACCCCATCTATTTGTTTCAATAATTCCTACTGCTTTACCTCTAATAGTTGTCCACTTACCCCCAATAATTATAGAACAGTGTGTTTCTTAATATTAATTTGAAAAGCTAACCTTTTTCCTAACCACACAGAAAACAAAGCAAGGAGGACCAGTGCTAATTCTCCAGTACAATTTCAGATGTATAGACTTCTCTCAGTTGGTTTGCTTGACCTCATTCAGGCTTCATTTCTAGGGGCACTGTGTGCATTCTTTTTCTTTTTTCTTTTTCTTTCTTTTTCTCTCTCTTTTTTTTTTTTTAGATAAAACATCCCATATGCTTGACCACTTTTAAAAATAGGTCAGTCATCAAAGCCTAAAATTCACATCTACTGAAACCTCCCCTATACTTATCTAAGAAAAAGAAACTCATTTGAGAGGCCCACTTCATGTTTCAGGACAGAATGGAAGAGCCTGAAGTGTCGTCTATAAGAGGTTTCCTGAAAGGAATACAGATAGAATAAGAGCAGTGCAAATTCATTGATGCTCATAAGAAAATGCAAGCAAAAAGTCAGGAGCACTGCCAGCACCTTGTTCAAATGGGTGTCGATACAGGCTTTAGAGCTTTCCCTGAATGAGTCTTCCCTTTGCATTTGATTCTGAAAGCTCTCTCACAGCTACGATACCCAGGGACTCAATGCTGAATGCCATCTTTGAAAGGGAATAGACTCTGAGGTCCCTTCAAAGTTGTAATTAGGTTGTTTCCCTTATGAAAAGACTGGAGGAAAAAGGGTGTAAGCCAACTCTCTCTTCTTAGGTAAAATTACCTTTGGAGAGTCTTCGGGCAGCCAAGTATGCTAGAACTATGAAATAGCATGTCACACGCGGTGCAATGATGTAATGCTCTGGTACACTTCCATGTAAGTTGAGTGCAGTGGAAAAATCCTTTCCCCTTACACTGGCCATTGATATTTGATACATACTCCATTGCACCTTCATCTCACTTAGAAAGGTCTAAGAGTAACATTAAACACAGCAAGGGGAGAGGGAAGAGAAAGAAGCTTTAGACTTTCACTCAGGAGAGTAACTTTTTGAGCTAGAGGCCTCTCAGTGATGCCCAGGTTTTTGGTGTGTTTTTTTTTTTTCCCCCTGTTAGGTTTGTTAGGAGTAAGAAGGGCAAGGAATAGTACAGAATGCAACATGGGCCTATTAGCTTCTGGCAATAAGTCTCAAAAGATGAAAATAAGTATTCAAGGATGACTGGTTAAGTGTCAAGCATCATTCTCAACACTTTTTTGGATTTTCCCATTTAATATATCAACCCTATGAAGTAAATATTTTACCCATATTTTGGAGATGAGGAACTGAGTCACAGCAAAGTATAAAATGTGCAGACGTTCACACATGGAGGGGAGCCTCAAAGCCCTCTCAGGTCCATCTGAGATTTAAGCCTGTGCTTTGCCTTCTATATTTAAAAGGCAGGAGGTGGGGGGGGGGGGAGGCTAAGATTATGAATTTCTCTTTATGGGAGCTTACTGGAATTACAAAAGTGGCTATAAGGAACTTCTAACTCTGACCAGCTCTCTCATTAAATTATAATCCTGTTTGAGGAAGGGAATCATCAGAGTGAATGTGACTAAGTTCACAGTAATTGTTCTTTGAATTACTCACTTATTCGTTCAGCAAGTATCCGTTACCCCTTTCCTCAAGAAGCTTAAAGCCTACTAGAATGGGGAAGATTGGAAAAAGGTAATTGTAGTGCAATCAATATAATTTAATCAGGTAACATGTAAAAAGCTTCCATATTAATTGCTCAATGCAGTACACTTACCTTCCATTACTAGAAACAGGAAAGAAAGCTGCAATGGAGATAAACAGGAATTTTTAGGGGCATGTAAGGAAAGGGGTAAATAATTTCTTAGAGAAGTCATCCTACGTGAAGGTGATATTTAAGCCACGTCTTACAGGCTAAGTATTAGTAAGATCAGGCTGATGATCAGTAATAAGAAACGGGAATGCCAAGAATAAAGGCACGAAGCATGAAAGAGTCCAGTGAGTGCAGCAGTGTGAACTGAGTGTGGAGGACTGACAGAATAATACTGCATATCTTACTTTTCTAGATAAGTAGTAGATTTTATTTAGATTGATTTGAACTTACTTGGGTGTCATGTAGTATATATAATACAAAATATCAAGTTATCCTTGGGTTTTCAGAAACCGTAGTGACTTTTTTCATCAAAATTAAATTATGAGCATAATGTTAGTATAATGAACATAAAGCAGAGCTTCTAACAGTACAATAACGTATTCCATGAGCTATCCAATTTTGGGGGCAGCAAGTAGAAGGAAAGTCCATGTGAGGAATCAGAGAGCTTGAGAGCGGGCATGACGATGTGATTTTTGAAAGGCTTAGCAACTGATAGGTAATCTTCAATAAACAATACAGGGATACATTCTAATTGCAGTACACACACTCAAGTGTATATACAGTCAGTATTACTATAAAAATTACCTCTATGTTTAATAAGTACCAATTATTTTGTGCTCATTCTTTTGAGGTCCATGAAAATGTTTCATGCAAAGTTTTTACCTAACATACGTAGAATACATCTAGCAGAGGACAAAATACAAATATACAATAAATACACTGTAAGATAAAAACGATCCTTAACAGGAGTCTGGGATGTTACAGAGTAACAGTCTTCCCTGTGATCTAAGGCAAAAATAAATCAGAAGTCTATCACATTTTATATGGATCTTGATGTGACATATTGCTGGTGAGGGGTTTGGAATTAATTATATAACTTGCCCTTGGTCCTTGAATCTTTACCAGCCTGAGTGCAAGAAAATCTCATTTAAAACAGTCTACCTTTGGAATAAAAAGTAATGTTTTTGTTTTGTTTTGTTTTGTTTTAAGGAGGTTCTTTTCTAAGTTTATGGTAATGGAAGAACACACTTCAAATGAATTCTGGCAAAATCTGTGTCTTGAAAAGGAACCACAGGTGTGTCAAAATGTATAAGCACCTATGATAGCAACCACCAAACCTGATGACCCTTGTCAGGGTTCCCAATCTAGGAAACAGAATCTTAGAAAGCCAGAATCAGAGGTTGTTGGAAATAAAGAGGTAAGAAAACCTCATTTTGTAGATGAGAAAATGATAACAGAAGCTATAACATAAGCTCACTCAGACAGAGATTGACTTAGTATCCAAATGTCCTTATTCCTACTGTAGTTCTTTCCCCCTAATATTCTATGTAACTCAGTGCTCTAAGTCAACCCTGTGAATGTCAGAATGATATTTAGGCTATCTCGGTATGCCTATAGGTCTGAAGCTTTGCATACTTAAAGTCTTAAAAAATCATTTATTGACAGAACAAATTTGAATTCCTTGGACTGAATGAGTCAAATTCCTTTGGAATGAATGAAAAGGATGACCTGAAAATCCTACAGGATAGTCTCAGTTCCCAGTTTATTATCAGTTAGCCCACCTGGACCTATCTTGGAATTCCATTGTGCATATATTAGCAAATGTCTGTAAAAAATGTAGTCTTGTGTCAGCTCAGAGAATTAGAGACCCATGTTGAAAGGGGTTAGTGGTTCAAGCTATATTCAAGTTGGTTCATCTTAGATTCTTTCCATCTATGATCTACCATCACTAGTTGGTTTCTTTCTCAAAAAAGAAAACTAAAAGGAATTTGACAGGTTCAGTGAAAAATATCTCACTTCTTTACTAAAATAAAAAGAAAAAAAAATCACATTAAAATGTGATATTTAGTCATAATGAAGTAGTTAAAGACACAGGCTCTGGAACTAGACTGCCTGCAATTGAATCATATGTAACCTTGGGCAGGTTCATATAATCTAAGTCTCTATTTCTTAATTTTAAAAATAATCATCACTACCATCATCATAAAACATATATAATTGAGGGACGCCTGGGTGGCTCAGTTGGTTAAGTATCTGCCTTCAGCTCAGGGTTCTATCCCAGGGTCCTGGGATCGAGTCCCACATCGGGCTCCTTGCTCAGTGGGGAGCCTGTTTCTCCCTCTGCCTGTCTCTCCCTCTGCTTGTGTTTTCTCTCTCTCTTTTTCTCTCTCTGACAAATAAATAAAGTCTTAAAAAAGTACATATATAATTCATAGAAATGGGATAACTTAATAAGGTGATGACTAAGTAAAGTATCTAAATAAAGTAGCATTGTGGCTGACACAGAATAAATACTCAATGAACGGTAACTTCTATTAATTGTACCCTATCTTGTGTCTGATATCTGATTTTTCCTTTTGGGGAGATGTGTTACTTCACCTCTGGATTTACTAATTTAAAGGACTGCTGATGTGTCTCTTTTTGGCAAACATTATGGAGAACTTGATTAATAAAAAGTCTAAAATATATTTATCGATAGGTCTTTAGTAAAATTTAAAACAAATCACCTCTATTATTTTTACCTTTAGAAATATGGGTAAATACCCTGTGGAAATAAACAAAAATTCCTCAGGATTTCTAGTCAAATCTGTAACAATCGAACCTCAATTCACTTATTTTATGGGTCAGACCACAGGTTAAAATGCTGTATTTCCTTTCTTCCCACGTACATTTTGTTGGGAAGGTGGAATAAAAAAAAAAAAATGCAGCTTCATTTTGAAAGCTCTGAGCTATACTTAACTTTCAGTTGGGAGTGGCTCCTTAAAAGGTAATATGGCAACTTAGCAAGTAGATTTTCCCTAAAACAAACTGGAAAGAAATAGGACGGATGCAAATGGAAGTAAGGAGAGAACTGAATAGACTATAGAAGCCTAGGCTGCTATCCCCAGCACAAAAAGATGTGGAAAACCAATCTGAGGTAATTTAGTTCATCACAAAAACACATTGTCCAATTGGAGGTACTGTGAATAATACCTTAGTGCCTGTCACACTAGATGGGGACAGTCTTTCTTTTATTCTTTTATTCTGAGGCAATCTCTTTGTGGAACTTTATTTGTATAGCTAACAATCTGGATGAGGGAGCTCTTGTGAAGACTTGTGCACTGGGACTGTTGCCAGGGAAACGGGGTCTTAATTTCTAGTGGCTGAATGCCAAAGAAAACAGGCTATAGAGAGGGGGGGGGGAAATACTTGGTAGCATGGAATTTGTTGGAGATTTTCAGTGTCACAGGGTCTTCTTCTGGGGCCCATAATTTAAAGTTGAACTGTAAGTCTCCCTCCCGCTCTTCACTCTGCTGGATTCAAATACTCTACCAAACAGCAGTCTGATTTTCAGTGGATGCGGCAATATCGTTACAGTTCACACCAATTTTAAATTCAAAATGGAAAAAAAAATTAATAGTGAGTATAGGTCCTTGTTCACCTCTAATGGAAACAACACAGAATTATCCTTCTGACAGCTCAAACCAACTTATGGGGAAAAAATCTACTGTTTCAATTTACAAGGTTCTTCTTGCCCAGACCAGAGAGCTTTTTTTTTTTTTTTTTAAAGATTTTATTTATTTATTCGACAGAGATAGAGACAGCCAGCGAGAGAGGGAACACAAGCAGGGGGAGTGGGAGAGGAAGCAGGCTCATAGCGGAGGAGCCTGATGTGGGGCTCGATCCCATGACGCCGGGATCACGCCCTGAGCCAAAGGCAGACGCTTAACCGCTGTGCCACCCAGGCGCCCCAGACCAGAGAGCTTTATGTATTGCTTTTGTGATGTATTGTTCAATGGCTCGTAATAGTATTTCATGTGAAATATAAGATAACTTAAGAAACAAGCCTGCCTGGATTTAAAAAAAAAAGAAAAGAAAGAAAGAAAGAGAGAAAAAAGAAATAAAGAAAACCCTCACACCATCTTACTCAAAAAGATCTGTTCTACATTGATTTACTTAGAACCTGTCTCACTTGGACTTTTTATTTCTCTCAAAAATTATATTTTAGATACATTAATAGAGGATTTTTGGACTTCCTGGCCAAAATAAAATGTGGACTAAATTCACGGCAAGAAAAAAAAAATCCTGTAAAACCAGAAAGAAGAATGAAAGGAAAAATGGAGAAAAATGCTGAGAAGAGTGTGCATAGGCTCCCTTTCCGTACAGAGGTCTCTTTTTCAGCAGCATACAGATTCTTTGACAAATTTACTTCCTGTAATGAAAGTCAAAGTGGCTTTAAATCTTGGTAAATGTTTTTGGTTTTATTTCACTTATATGATGGGGCATGAACCAGACATGCTCTTTTAGGACTTTTGCTTTTTCCCTGTTCTTAAAAAGGAATTGAATCTCCTCAAATTTTCTATCCTTTGTCTTTGATCATCCTTATTTCCTTTTGCATTCTTTTTTTTTTTTTCTTTTGTCTTTTTTTTGGTTGGACTTGGTAGTACTCCCGTGGAACCTTCAGGAAAACAAAAGGACCTCTTCCTTTTTGTGCTTGCAGCCACTGCAGCTTGTAGATAGGCAATCTAAATGAAATCAGCTGGGTTTCTTGGCAGAAAGCCACAAAAGACAATAGGACAATAGGATCTAAAATGTGTCCCTTACAAGAATGTTCCTTGGAGAAATCCTCACAGATTTATAAAATCTATCTTTGAGAAGATTGTTTTATTTAAGGAGGGGAGGGAAGTTTTCTTAAAGACTAGTGAATAAAGAAAAACTGGGCACTTAAGAAATCCAATTTCTTATCATTACTCCACTAGAATATGAATCAGTGAAAATAAGTACAAAAACTTCAGAACTGAATTATATATACAGCCATTGTGCTACTAAAAATAAGTATCTTGTAAAAATGTAGTATTTAATGCTCTTTCAAATTCCTAAAAATTGAAAAATTTACAACATTGCCAAAAATAAATGCTATCATCTTCATTTTATATATGCAAAAGGATTAGCTAACAAATGAATTGGCTTATCTGGAAAAATCAGAACCAAGAGAAAACCTAATTCCTGCCCTGTGTGAAACTAGTAAATAACAATTCTCTTGACTTCATTTCCTAACCCCAGTATCTTCAAGTATCTTGAAATAGTATGTAAGGAAGCTGAAAACAAAACACACAGTAGTGTCTGTTTTTGTAGTGTCCAGCTTTTGGGATAAATAATTAGTTTGAAAAGCCATTGAAAGTCTTTTTTAGAAAAGGTAGACACAAGCTATGTGATATTAAAATGTGCTAAGAATTTATAGTGTAACAGAATTATCTATATGCCAACAGAGGAATTCAGAGAAGGAAAATAACACGTGTTCAGTGTCCACTATGTGCCAGACAAATACAAAATCTCACCAAAACTCACATATTGTAGTGTTGATTTCAGCACTAGTATTTTATATATGAGAACAGAGAATTAGCAAGTTTCTCCAACCTGTCCAGAGTCCCACAGGCCCAGGTGGATTTAGAACAGATATGTTTGGTTCCTAAACCCTATTTTCCCACGATACTACAGAAGGGTGGCTCTATGGGTTTCAACATGAACTGTGCAAATATTTCTCCTTCCGCACTTCTCCCTGGGAGTCAAAAGCGAGCCATCCCCAGATTATGCTGACTTAGAATGGAAAAGTCAAGGAAAAAGCTAACATCACCATCATGGCATTAGCAAAACCACATTATGTTTTGTAATTTATGTATCTTATTTCACGTACTTTTGAGAGTTCTGTTACACGTCTAGCTATTATAATTTTTCCGTGAAATTTGTTGGGAAGCAAGCATATAGAATGTGCGCTCACTGGTACCTGTTTTCTGATGTTAGGATTAGAAATAATCCAATTTATCAGAATGTATGTATGGCATGTAAAGAATTTATTTTATGTTCTCCTCCTCCCCCCCCCCTTTTTTTTTAAATCTTTGGGCCAAATTCTTTTTTTTTTTCTTTCATGATGATAGAAACATTTACTTCCCCCCCCTTTTTTTTAATTTAAATTCAAGTTAGTTAACATACAGTGTATTATTAGTTTCAGGGTAGAGTTTAGTGACTCATTGGGTCAAATTCTTAATATTTGGAAAATACTGTTACTTGTAAGTATCTTTTTTCTCCTTATGCTCTTTTACTTTTTGTTGGAACGCAAGTTAAACTAGTTGAAGAGGCTTGAATAATACTAAGTAGAGGTAAGGGACCACTTCACAATTCTCTGGCTTTTTAAAACTAGAACCAAGAATAGTAATGTTTCTCCTAGTTTCAAGGAGGGAATCTCCAAGAATCACACTCAGGTTTCCAAAAGGAAATCAATCTATGTAGCAAAATATGGAGAAGAAAACACTTAAAAAAAAAAAAAAGGACTATAAACTTGGATTGATTGATTGATGAGGTAGAGAGAGAGAAAGAAAGAGAGAGCACAAGCAGGGGAAAGAGCAGAGGGAGAGGGACAAGCAGACTCCACGCTGAGCATAAAGTCCAACACGGGGCTTGATGTCATGACACTGAGATAGGGATCTGAGTCGAAATTAAGAGTTGGACACTCAATGGACTGAGCCACCCAGGAGTTCTATGAATGTAGATTTATATTGCAACATTATTCATAGTAGCTGAGATATGGAAATAACTGAGTATCAGTGGATGAATGGATAAAGAAAATGTGGAACAGAATGGAATATTCTTTATAATCGAATATTATTCAGCCATTAAAACAAGGAAATCTTGCCCTTATATGTATAAATCAAAAAAAAAAAAGTCAGTATCAGAGAAACAATAGAAAAATGATTGCCAGGGATTGGGGACAAGGGAAATAGGAAATGTTGGTAAAAGGGTAGAAACTTTCAGGTGTAAGATGAATAAAAACAGAGGATTGAATGTAAAGTATGGTGATTATAGTTGATAGCTAATTTCAGTTAAACAATACAGTGCTAAATGGTCTCCTCGAAATCAGATAAAGATAAAGATATGAGGTGCTGGGTGTGTTAACTAGATGGGGATACAGTGTGTAAGTGTGCCAAATCACCATGATACATACTTTAAATATCCTATAACTTTATTTGTTAATTTTATCTCAGTGAAGCTGAAAACAAAAACAAAAACAAAAACAAACGACCTTGACTCACTTGGTTATGTGAATGCATACGCAATCTGGAATTAATACCAGCATTGGTTCTGCTAATCTACCTGGTCCTCAATGTCTTCTTCCTCCTCTCTCTTTTCTCAGCTATAGATGTCCTTCCCAAAGCTGCATTCTCAGGAATTAAGGAATCTTTTCCAAACAGAAGGAACCTAACTTCAGTCAAGAGTACACTTGCCTAATGTAGTCCTCATGACACAATATGGTGTCTAGCACATACCTGGCACTCAAAACACTTTTCTAATTGACCTTCTGGTTAAACAAAATGGGAACCCATTTATAAAAGAAGGACAATTAACCATTGTTTCTCCAAAATTGACATTAGAATAAATTTAATTCTTGGCATAGAAGAAGCACAATAATTTTATGGGCTGTCTTATGGGATGGGCCTTGTCTTGGTCTATTTTGGAATAGAAATCCAATTTGCACTATGATGAATTTGTAGTGTGGATTCTCTCAAGGCATGGCTTTAAGGACAAGTGGCTTATTCCTTAAAGCATATTTTGCTAATAGTCTTAAGGATCCCACATGGCTTGGCAGCCATTAACCTTGGTCACAATTGACAGTTCTAACCCCAACTGGATTCCAGAAATCTGATTCCGCCCTTTTACTCTAAAAGCTACGTTCAAATTAACCTGTTAAAATTATACGCTGAAGTTTAAGAGCAAGATCTAGGTAGTACTTTGGGAGAACTAGTTTACTTCTTTTTATAGGCATAGAAGATTACACTTCAATTGTGTATCATCACCTCTAATCTCAAAAATCAGACTGTTGCAAAGAGAGGAAGTTTTTCTTGAGCACAGACATACTCCACTTATAATGGTACATATTATACCGTCTGCACACTCCTATTAAGAGACAACAAGAACAGACCTCAGGGAAAAACTGTATTTATCTTTTTCTTTCCTTCCTTTTTGAATAGTTTCACACATATGGTCCAGACATGATTTTTTATTTACCTCTGAGTAAACCGGAATCAAACTTCTTTTCCTTCCTGAGTGAAAATACCAGCCTCATTGGTAATACCGCACTGGCTATCTGAGAAACGGGACAGCTAGTGAGGCAGCTGCTCATGCTCACCAGCAATGGGCTGGAGCACGGAGCAGCTATTCGAAGGAGGTCCAGCAAATGCAGGATAAGAAACAGGTATCTTTCTTCTGGGGTCCTCACCCTGGCTTTTCATTCAAGTCAAGCAAGCTATAGTGAATAAATAGAAGTAATACCAGAAATACTATGAGGGATGACTGATGAAAAGGTGAGGATACCTTTGTGTCATAAAGCAGAGGATGGCATATCACTCACACTAAACATATAGGATGAGACAGATAGATAAAATGAAGGTTGGCAGCTGGCCGTCTCCCGAGCGCCATTTCAAATCTTTAAGTGTTAGAGAGCGTTGTGCCTCTGGTAGAACATGAGAACTTTGGAGCCAGAAAATACAGTCAAGTACATATATATTTTCAGCAAAAACCACTGGAGGAAGTATAAAGGGGAAGAAAAATGTGTGTGTGCATGGGCTATTTGGCTATTTGAGCTTGTCAATACTAGAGGGAAGGAGGGGCAATGCATTTCTTAAGACCTTTCAAAAGCCTGAGAAACATGACAATCCACTGGTTTAAAGGTAAATAAGGGGCATGTGGTTTATTGCAAAATCAAAAATAACTCTTGATTTGAGACATCTCTTTGTTTCAGCATTATCTATTTACGAATGTGTTTGTTTCAGAGGGTACCATAGACAGAACAGCTTAAATGTTAACATATACAAGAACTTCTTCTGGCACATTTACTGATTGAATATTTTAGTGGTGCTCTGGAAACAACGTGGTACAGTGTCTGCCCAAATGCTGGAACTAGGTTATTATGGTTCCCCTAGTACTTTTCTAGAGCCAAATTAGACCCAACCTTATATGCTAGAGACTACACGACTTTCTCATTGTCTCATCCCTGGGACAGAAGAGGTTTCAGTTCCAGATCATTAAGATGCACTTAGATTTTCTTTTTTTTTTAATTAAAAAAATTTTTGTTTTAATAATATTTTTCTATTATGTTAGTCACCATAGAGTACATCCCTAGTTTTTGATGTAAAGTTCCATGATTCATTACTTTTGTATAATGCAAGTAATCAAGCCCAGAATTTGGGAGAAATAAGTCGAGAAATCAAGGGGAAGAAATCAAGTGACGTTCTCTTTTGTGGGAACAAAGAGTGTGGGCTGAATCCATGAAACTAAATGGTAACATTAATGAAAGACTAGAATACTGCCTAAACCTGATCAATCACGGAGAACAGAGCAGTAACTTCTAAATCTAATTCCAGAGGTTCAGTTTTTACAGTCCCCAAATGTCTCTAATTGCCAGCACATTTATCCCACCAGTTGTGATAAACACCCTCTAGTGAAAATTGGGTACCCACCAAACTGCCCCTGGACGCCGTACCAATAGGATCTCAAATTCACATCATTCAAATTCACCTTGGCATGGCTGACTTACATGAAGAGGTTTAAATATTAAGCAGCTCTGTAGTGGCAAAAAGAAAAAAAAACAAAATCGCTCTTCTCTTTGACAGTCTGTGGTGTTAATTCTTCCATGATGCTTTGTAGCCAAAGTATGTGGCATTATCATATGGCGTTTTATTTTAGCAAAGTGTATTAAAATAAAAATTCATTTCTAAAGGTTCAAAATACCAGATACCTATATTTTATGGGCTGTGGCCACCACAGAATTATGAAATCTAGAATAAGTACTGAATAATCCCATCTGTCAGGGTATTTGGAAGAGGTTCAGTCAGAAGAATATAGCCAAAAATGAGAGCTGTAAGAACAAAAAACCATCCTAACTGTTCACTGAGACTGACAATGCATTGAGATCCGTTTATGGGACTCTACCCTCTTATAGTGAATCTCTGTCCCTTTCTTACCACACCCATGTGAAATCTGCTGCATGATATTCCCAAATAGGAATTTTGTGTTGGAGAGGGTTTGAGTTAAATTTACAGGCTAGTTGGCAGATATTAAGTTCACTTTGGGGTACCCTGGGGGCACCTCAAGGAGACAGTCACACAAGAGTTAGAGGCTTGTGACTCAGTTGGCAGAGACTGGCCCTATGCATTAATAAGCCATAGAACAAGGAAGCATCAGTTTTAAATATAAGTGACAAAAAACTCATGGTAGTGACACTATTTTCAAGTGTTGAATTTGTTGGTTGCAGGGCTCCTGGGTGGCTCAGTTGGTTAAGTGTCTGCCTTCAGCTCAGGTCATGATCCGGCCCCGCATTGGGCTCCCTGCTCGGTGGGAAATCTGCCTCTCCCCCCTGCTCATGCTCCCCCCACCTCAAATAAGTAAATAAAATCTTAAAAAAAAAAAAAAAGTAAATTTGTTAATAGCTCTTCAACTGAGCAGCTCAGTGATAACCAGTATGATATTACTCTTCTTTACAGAAAAAACAGATTTGCTCTTCAGGAGGGCATTAAGGGGAAAAGAAAAGTAAGTATGTACTTAGCATTTTTTATGTATGAAGCATTGTGTTGGACACTTTACATGCATCTTTTATACTGATCCCCATAGTCTTAAAATGAGCTCTTTTAAAGATGAGAAATTGAGACTCACAGAAGTCCCTTAGGTATTTTTTTTAAAGATTTTATTTATTTATTTGACAGAGAGAGAGAGCACAAGCAGGGAAAGCAGCAGGCAGAGAGAGAGAGAAAGAGAGAGAGAGAGAAGCAGGCTCCCCACTGAGCAGAGAGCCAACACAAGGCTCTATCCCAGGACCCTGCGATCATGACCTGAGCCAAAGGCAGATGCTTAACCTACTGAGCCACCCAGGCGTCCTAAGAAGTCCCTTGGGTATTAAGTGCAAGGTGCGAAGTTGGAGCTCAGTTCTACCTCATTCCGCCACAAAGACGGCCAGCAGCAATTCCTTCATCCCTGTATGTGTGTGCTACTCTTCCCATGCGGAAGTGGAGATGAATGACCCTTCCTTTGAATATGGGATGGCTTTGTGAGTTTTTGCCAATAGCAAAAGTATAAGTGATGTTCTAGAACTGTGGAGCCTAAGCCTTAAGAAGCCCCATCAGGCTTCTTAACATACTGACTTTCGCTCTTCCAAGACAGTGACTGTGATACATAAAACTACACTGTTTCTACAGGGAGGTCCTGGAAGAGGGGAGATGGCACCAGCCCTAGTCACCACCATAGCCAACACTAAATAAAGGCAGAGATGAGCTATTCCCATTAAACCCTGCCCAAATTGCTGAATTATGGGGAAAATGCCGGACAGTGGTTTTCTAAGCCACTCAGTTTTTGAGGTTTGTTCTTGAACAACAGGTAACTGAAGAAGATTCCCAAACTCTGGTTATTCCGTTTTGTAGTGCTGACTTCCATTGTTATTGCAACTTCTTTCACTATTAATTCGGTGAGGAAACATTTGAGTTAAAGGGGTGCTCAGCATGTGTCAGGAGAAAAGAACAATTTTAAGCGTGGTTAATTTAAGCAGAAATTACATAGTGCCTGGCACTGTATTAGGGCATTCATCCTCACTACAACCCTGTGAGCTAAGTACTATTTTTAATCCCTGTGTTACAGGTGAGGACAGTGAGGCACAGAGATAAGTACCTGGCAGCTAGGGAGCTGTAGATGCAGAATCACAACCATGCTGTCAGATTTCAAAGCCTAACTCTTAATTCTGGAGTGATATTGCCTGGATTTTCTTGTCACTGATATTTGAATCCAGCCAATTGAAAAAAAGTAGCTACGACAGGAGTCCTGCCTTTATAACTGACAACTCTAACGCTTGACTTGCAAATGCTGGACTGTATACTACCCTGAAGAACTTGGAGAGTACATGCAGATAGGGCACAAAAGAGTATCTCCTGGTTTGAATGCCACAAATACAGAGTTAGAAGATGGGACACTTCATGCAGGATCAGACAACACTACCTAGACTAGAGAATGCAAAGCTTGGCTTAGGAAGAGTCCTCTCTCTATGGTGGGTTGTCTCCATGTTCTTTGCCATATGTAAGAACAATTCCCTGGCATGGAAATAAAACTAGCATCTACATACTTAATGCCACTTTTGCCATGATTTTTCTGGTTCAGGGCAGAGTTTGGTGTTGGCAAGACCAGGGCTGGAGTAGTGGCTTGCTACTAACACTGTGACCTTAAAAAGTTCCTTTACCCCTCTGGTTAACATTGACAAAATGGGGACAGTGAGGTCTAACCCACAGAATTCTTTTGAGGGTTAAATGAAATTGTAAACGAGTGTGTGTGTGTGTGTGTGTGTGTGTGTGTGTGTGTGTGTGCGCGCGCGCGCGCGCGCGCGCACGCGCCTGCTATTGTTATGTATTTCTCCTTCTGTTGCTATTAACCTCAACCGGAGGTGACAAATTCAGAGGCTAAAAGATAAAATGCTAGACTGGAGGAGAGTCAAGAAACCAGTATTAGACAATAAGGTAGAAAGAAGTAAAGAAGGTATGATTCTTCAATAGCCAAAGAGGAAATTCAGTTATCTTGCCTTTTCATTAAGGGTCTCCAATTAGAAAAACCTGAACAGATTTCTATTATCCAAAATCTCGACATGTAGAATTCAATTAGCCAGTGTGTTCGTAAATGTTCTAGAAAGCTCCAGTCAGATGTCAAGCTTGCTTAATAGAGTTGTAGGATGATAGATGCAAAAACGTCTTTGAGATTATCTAGCTCAGCCCCTTTATTTCATAGGTGAAGAAAGCTTCAGAGAGGGAAAGTGATTTGTAGGAGATCCCGCTTGTGAGTTATAGAATAGGCACTGGGACTTAGGCTTCCTGACTCCCCAATGACAGCTCTATGAAAAACAGAAGTTATTCTTGGATGAAGGAAGCATAACTTGAAAAAGCACTAATTGGTATTGGTGATAATTACTGTGCCCCAAATAAAATTTGTCATAACACCACCAAACAGCTATGAGTAAATCAAACTCCTTAGCCTTCTCTTACATGTATGGGAGGTAAATAATAACCTCATCAAATTTCCCCTGCCTCTATTCTTCTTAGTTCTCTACTTATTATAGCATATTGTTCTAAGATCAGACCTGACTAAAAAAGAAAGGTTTTATAAAGTCTCAGCCAGATTTGGGCAAGGGATTTTTAATAGAAATTTATTCTTCCTGAGATGTGGTGCTCCAGAGCAGACTACTGGTCTCTTGGACTTGGCCTCTCTACTCTTAGGACCTGGGCAGAACCAGTCCTGACAATGAAATCTGGTGAAGTATAGCTCTCAGTATCCACAAAACAAGCCAAATGAAAGTTCCCTTTGTTTCCCGTATGTGGTTCTTGTACCATTATTTAACTGAGTAACCCTATAGCTCCCAACTATCTTGGAGTTCTTCAATTCTAGCATGATGTCTGGATATTCATAACCTAATGAGATATTTGCCCAGTGTAGACTCTTGATCGGCCTACAAACCTCATCACTGGAAGAGCCTATCCAATTATATCTTTTCAATCAGTCTCCAGAAAAAGCCAGAATCCTCCCTAGGTGAATAGATCTAGGACCATTCCTCTGACTCTTCCTAAATTCACCTCATCTGTCTTCTGGTAAGGAAATAGCTATGATGACATCAACTATCTGAACCAGAACAATGGGGGGGGGGCTTAAAAATAGCTCATTAGTTTTTATTAGTGGTCCAGTTGCAAATTTGGAAATTTTCATTGACTAAATGTACAACTATATGGTGTACAGATATCCCTGGTGATTGAAAAAATAATATAAAAAATAAAGACTCATGAATGGGTTATTTAGCTTATTTTTGGTTTATAAAATTAAAAGCATTCATAATGTAATATCTGGGAAAAAAAGCAGATAGAAGAAAAATATGCTTTTCTTTTTATAGAATGAGAAATAACTCTAAACAGGTCTTTGATTTGACCCAGAACACATGAATCTTTGTAGTACAGTAAATTATGCTCCAATGGACTTCTATTTTAGTTGACTTTTTTCCCCCTAAAATATAAGAAACCACACAGTAACCTCTTCAGACTACTTCACATGTTTCAGGGCCCCAAAAATATATTTATTGATCTTCCAGTAAACTCTAGGGGACTGTGTCAATTCTGACGTTGATTCCCGTGTGCAATAGAGGACTTTTCCAGATTTAGAGTTGTGACTTAGTTTTAACCACTAGTGTGAACTCCAGACCCTCTAAAATAGATCTTAAGACTCCTCATCACATTTTTGAAACTTGCTGCTTATTTTCTGATTCAACTGTATTTGTTCTGCTATGACTGTATTACTTTTGGATTCAAGGTCAGCACCAATAAGTCTGATATTCAATTCTCCCTCCAGCTGTGAGACTGTAGAATCTATTTAAACTTGTCGGGAAGGAATGCCATACTAGCTAAACTTTAAGATCTTTTTCTTCCAGATCTAAATTTTAGTCAAGTTTCTGAGAATCTCTTACCATGTGCCCACTGACAACCATTTAACCTCTGTTAGAAGAATCTGTAAAAATACAACATGTTCCTACCCCTATTAGGTACAGTCTAGCTGGAAAATCAGGCCATGTACACATGCCAGTATAACAGGATCAGAAATCACATCATAAACGGCATTCATAAATAGAATAGTTTGTACCACAGTATGGGAGTTACAAGGTGGGGCAGTTATCTTAAGGCTAGTTTGGCCAGAACTTGGGATAATAGAGCAAAATATGACATTATTTTTGTTGGCAGACATGCTGAGCCAGGTATACAGAGTTAAAAAAAAATTAGATTTGGAGAAGCAGTCTAGTTTGGCTACAGAACAAAGTTTATGCATACCTATTTCAATGCAGCCATTCAGGGCCATCCACAATGGAGCCCCACATCCATGTTTCAGTTCTCTGTCACCATGTATAGGCCGCCAACCTGATATACTGGGATTTCCCCAAACAGGTCTTTTCTTCCCTATTCCTGCTTTTGTTCATGTTGCTTCATCTTCTATCTATCATCTGTCTCCCCCCCCCCCATATGTCCTCATAACGAAGTTTAAAAAGTCAGTTTGTTCTGTGATCAACTCTGATAAACTGACAGGGCTTTTTTTGGGCGGGGTGGTCATGTGTGGGAAAAGATATTAAAGTCACTTTTAGCTTCAGGAAGAAAAACAAAATGAAACCCTCCATGGTTGATTAGTGATGTCAAGGTATGAATTTGGGAGTGGTAGTGAAGAAGTCTTGTATTTTGCCAATGCTGTTCAGAGGCTAAACTTTTGGGGACCCTCTTCATCAGACATTTTCTTCCTCGAAAGCCCACTGCATTTTCAGTTTGTTTTTTGTCACTGAACTTATTCTACTTTATATGCTTATACTTGGCTTATCACTGGCAATAGACTTAAGCTCCTTAGAAGTAAAGACTGTATCTAAATCACCTTTTTTTATCTCCCCCAAATGCCTAGCATAGGAAGTATATACCTACTAAATATTTAATGATGTGACTATAATGTAGGGGAGGAGGATCGAAGGCTGAAAAAATAAAATGCAGATGGCGTATAGAAGCATGAATAATAGAGTTCAGCTGGTAATTGCTCTACAATGGTTTCATGTGCATTGGTTTTATCCCCATAATAATGAGATGCTGGGGGGCAAGGCCCTTACTACATTCTTCCTCACAGATTCCAACAAGAGTAAGTTGTTGACCCACCATCTAGGGCTTGAGTCCTTCAGCCAGAAACAATCAAAGGGAACACAATTTGTCAATACATCATACCTCCAAGGGGCTTTCGGGGAAATGTTCATATTGGGAGAAAAAGTGGGTTGAACAAAGAAGGAAAGCTATACCTAGGATGAAAACCTGAGTTTGAAAAAGGATGGAACCTCCTCAACACATTATGATAGACGGAGCATAGATTTGGGAGCTCAGTCTTGAAATCCAAGATCTGATCTTAGCTCTACTGCCTCACCATTTTGCCCTGGGGCACATGAAGTTACCTCCCGGAACCTCCAACCCTTCCATTGTGAAAGAAGTGTAATTCTACGGAGTGCCAAAAAGTTCAGTTAAATATGCAGCCTCATGTTAATAACTTATTTAGGAAATTCACAGACAGGTAAAGCTTGCCTGTGCGCATATGATCTTTTTCCACATTATACCTCTCAGCCACTGACCCTGATTTTCTGTTACAGTTGATTTTATTGATTGAATTACTGAAAGCCATCTCTAAATATTTATAGATCTAAATGGCCCATAAAAATATAAATTGAGTTCTTATTTGTAGAGCTATTGGAGAATAAAATGAAATAATGTCTTAAAAAATCCTTTCACATAGCTTAATCAATCTGATTTCCCCCAATCCTATTATAATTTCTAAGGCAAGAAGGCAGAAGCCAAGGATGTCAGAGTTATAACCATTTCAGGTACTTCAACTTGACAACTTTCATTTCTATGGCCAGTACTTGGATTTCCTGGGGTTACATGGTTTGACAAAAAAATTTAAGTACAACTTAAAATAAGATTTTTAGTTAACTACTTTGTACCTTTTTACTCATTTATGTCAAAGCCCATCATTTTAATAAATCAGGTTTTTCGCATGTAATAAAACTACAGATGCTTTTGATTTCCATATCTCCACTCTTTGAAAAGACTGAATTTAACTCCATTGCTCCATGAAGTGAAAAGTACTTTGTGTCATTAAGGTCTCAGAGCTTTTTATGCCCTTCCTTTGGATGATACACTTTTCAAGGGGAAAACAAAGCTGACCTTGACCTGTTTGCTTTCACTGAACACTTATGTGAATAGCAACAGCTGACATTTGTTCCAAACTGAGACATTGCGTCAGTTTGAGCAGACACTCCTATCCATCAAAAGACAATCTCCACATTTATGAAGAAAACACAGCAAGCTGTGGCCAAGGCTTTCAGTCCACACATTTATGTATACCACAAATACCCTAAGAATAAGCAACTTAAATGTCACAAAATACAGAGAAAGGCAAAATTAGGCATCTGCCTCATTATATCAAACCACACAAAAGTTGACATTTATTAAGAGGATTATTTGAACAAACTGCTCAAGATAAGACTGTCTTATTCACAAGTAACCATTGTAGAGATAATGAAGATAAACAGAAAGTATATAAAAGATCGAATTATGTTATTTCTTGAATATGTAGATTAGGGAAGTGCCAGATATGTTAATCATATACTATATATTTATTTTACAACTATGTATCCTGTATTTACATTTGGGAGGGGACCTATTACTATGGTTGTTCATAAAAAAACTAAAAAAAATAATTACCTATTTTCCATATTATAACTATGCTCTATATTTATAATTATGGCAAAATATGTTTGAAATCCTATTAGCCATTTAAGTAGGGCTGTCAGAAGGATGATATACGAGTTTCGAGAAAAGATCTGGACTAGATATACGAAATTGAAGTCAACAACACACAGACAGTTTTTAAAATTAAATCTAAGATATTAGAAATATTACCAGATAGGTAAACCTACACAGTAAGTGATTTTTTGAAATATTAATTATCTTGGATCACTGAGCTGAAGAGTAGTTTGTTCAGGGACAAGCTCAGGGAGCACTGACAGACAGCTTGGAGGCATGGGTCATAGAACTCAGATTGCTTTTAAGTGAAATGTGGTTGTCTGTCTACCTTAATGTCACTCCTCCTCAATCTCCTTTGCTGGATCCTCTGTTTTCCCTTATTTTTAAATGTTGGTTTTTTTAAGGTTTAATATTGGGTCCTTTATATTCATTATTCTCTCCCACTATGATTTCCTCAAATTCCATGTTTTAAATGCCATCTGTTATTTACTGATACTCAAATTTAAATCTCTGGTCCAGGACCATCACATTAGTTCCAGATTTGACATTTCTTTTTAGATGTCTTATGATATCATCAACATATTAAAATGGCATGTCTGAGAAGAACTCTCAATATAAAGCACCACCATTCATCCTGTTCCACAAAATCAAATTAGGTCCGACTCTTCCTGGATTACTTTTTCTCCTTTGCACACACTTCCAACAAACAAGACTAAAGAAGGCTGTCATTAGAGAACAGCTGCCAAGATGATGTGTCTAAGAGCAGTGGCAGATCAAAGAAATGCCTCCAAAACTCAGGAGACCCATATAGGAAGTAAACAGTCTAAATCTGGGGAGAAGAAGGGGGAGCTTTTGAGCTACAGTCTGAAAGGCTACCTACACCACCAGCAGAGAACCTCTTGCAAATAGCTGATTCAGTAAAATCTTATCTATTCAACCAGAAGTAACAGAGCAGTACTGGATATGGCATTGTTATCAAGACCTTTGAAAAAGGTGGTGAGAAGCAGCAAAATATACCAATGGATGAAAAATAATCTCAAAAATAAAGTCATGATGGAACATTAAAAAATGTAATCAAACATTTCACCGTAGACTTAAATAAATATATGAAGTGATTGCCATAAAAGAGGACTCTAATGAAGAAATATAAGAACTCAAGGAAGAAATATTTGGACAGTGAGAAAAGTTGAAACACCTGGTGATGGAATGCAAGAGAGCATTCAAGAAATTTTCCAAGATACAATTTTTCAAAATATAAAATCATTTAAGAAAGAAGATTCAAGGGAGCCTGTGAGAGAACAATGGACAACAGAAATGGACACAGAAGACAGTAATGAGGAAAAACAACAGTACAAAACCTTATTTATGAACCCTGTGGCTATATCATCTACTCAAAAATAAAATTCACAATAAAACAAAGGAAATCCTATCAGATCACTACCATTCTTCAAACGCTCCAATGACCACTGATGGATTGGAGTGAAATCTAAATTCTGTGCCATGATCTGTCTTACATTACTGGCTCCCACCCTCTTAATTTCAAGTCTTGCTCCTTTCTCATCGGCCACATTGATCTTTTATTTATACTGTTGTTCCCTCAACTTCATACATGGTTCTCCAGACTTCCTACAGCTGAGGCTCAACATACTACCATAAAAAAGCCTCGCCTCGAACCCTTCACTGATCTCTAAAGTATTTATTAGTGCTTCTCTCTTCCATCATCCTATTTCTTTCTTTGATAGCCCTTATCATAACCATGATTATCTCATTAATTATATTCACTCAGATACTGTTACTCTCCCTTCACAGAAATGTAAGTGTCCCAAGAACAGAGGCCTGTATAGTCCAGCACCTAGAGGCTGTCAGCACTTGATAAAGTCTGATGGCTAGAAAAAGAATAGATTGTTGCGGAAAATAAAAATCTGACTTTGAGAAACCAAGTGACACTCAGAGAAGTAGAACTCGGGTTTATTCTATGCCAGCAGACCCAGACAAGCTCTCAATCGAATTTCTGGGCCTTAGACAGCGGGGTTATAGGGCTTTTATAAGGGAGTGCAGGGGGTCAGGTTACAAGGGCTGTGCTGACTGCTTGTAGGTGGGTTTAAACTGGGGGGTGTTGCTTTAGGCAGGAACAGCAGCCAAGGATGCAGGGAGCTTGTGGCAGGAAGCCTGTTCACAGAAGCAGAAATGGCTGGTTATCTCTTGCTCTTTCTAGTAACTTTCCATCTACTGGGGCCTGCAGGCCTGGGCTTGCTCTGGGTAATTTCCCCCTTCACTATATGTAAATACTAGTGATCTAGTTTTTGAATGTTGGCAAGTCAATGGCCAAGAAAGAATTCTTGAGCTGTCTTTGGTGCAGAAAAGGTGACTTTATTAAACCACAGGACCCATGAGCGAAAAGAGCTGCTGCACTGGGGTTATGAGGGATGGCTGATAATATACTTGGGAGTTGGGGGGGGGGGTAAGGAAAAGGGGAAGTGTCCATAAAGACTTTCATATGCTAAAGAAGACCCCAAGGATACTGGAGGCCTTGCTATTGTCAGGCTAAGGTTGTTTTTCTCTCTAGAAAAGCATCAACATTGAGACAGTTGAGAGTTTCCTGAAGGCATGTCACATCTATCCCACCCAGGAGTGGGGGGTGGGGGTGGGGTTTGAGGCTGGTTGCTCCTCCTATCACTGGACAAAGTGGTGTAAAATAAAAATTGATTTCAGGGATTGGAAAATCCCAGCTCAAGCACTGCCTGAAACACAAGGCAAGGTGAACTTCCAGCCTTACAGGGTCTCTACTATTAAAATGAAGCATTGACTGGAAAAGGTAGGATTCTGTAAATTAGAGGGGGTATGTGGGAAGACCCTGATGAAGCTGGGGACATGTAGCCCCTCATGAATCTTCCTTGTCAAAGAAGACTTCCCACCCCCAGTGGAAGTAGCTTCCCCACATCCAGTAAAAGTAGCAACCTCCCCACTGGCATCTACTGGGATTAGCTCTGCATCGCCTAAAGAAACCATAATGGCCTCCTTAAGGCAGTTGTCACGTAACACAAAGCTGATTCCCCTCAGGACCCACATCAACCACCCATTATTGCTTCTAGACTTATAACTAGATTCAAGTCTCATCAGGTCCCTAAAGGTGAGGTACAAAGTGTGACCTATGAGAAGGTGCTTTATGCTCCAAAAGAACTATGAGTTTTCCAATTTATTAAGACTAAAATCTGGGGAACATTCTTGGGAATGGATATTAAGCCTGGGGGATAATGGTAGAAGAACATGAAGTTGGATCAGGCTGCATTTATTGATTTGGGTTCATTAAGCAGAGATCCTGCATTTAATGTTGAAGCTCGGGGAATTGGGAAAGGCTCTTAATTTGGTTGGTTAGCTAAAACGGGGACCAAAAGGTGGCCCATAGCAAGTAAGTTAGAAATGCCAGAACTGCTTTGGTTTAATGTAGGGAAAGGAATTCAAAGACTTAAGGAGAATGGAATGTTAGAGTGTCTTTGTCATGCAGGAGTTACTCATCCACGCTGGGAAGACCCAGAAGATATACTTTTTACCACTACTTTAAGATACAAATTTTTGAGTAGAGCCCTGGCATTTTTTTTTTTTTTTATCAGTTTCAGAGGTAGAATTTATTGATTCATCAGTTGCATATAACACCCAGTGCTCATGACATCAAGTGTCCTCCTTAATGCCCATCACCTAATTACCCCATCCCCCCACCTCCCCTCCAGCAACCCCCAGTTCTCTATAGTTAAGAGCCTCTTAGAGTTTGACTCCCTCTCAATTTTCATTTTATTTTATTTTTCCCTCCCTTCCCCTGTGTTTGTTTCTTAAATTCCACATATGAGGGAAATCATACAGTATTTGTCTTTCTCTGACTGACTTATTCCACTTAGCATAATACTCTCTAGCTCCATCCACATTGTTGCAAATGGCAATATCTCATTCTTTTTGATGGCTGAGCAATATTACATTGCATATAAATACCACATCTTTATCTATCTGTTTATGGACATCTGAGCTCTTTCTATGTTTTGGCTATTGTGGACATTGCTGCTATAAACATCGGGGTGCATGCACCCCTTCGAATCACTATGTTTGTATCCTTTGAGTTGAGCCCTGGCATTTTTGAAGAGTTCTGTGATCACTATTCTTCGTAGATCAGATGAGAATAGTGAAAACTCATTTACAGTGGAAACTGACGGATTTGGAAAATTTAAAAGCAACGGTAGTAATTGCATTCTGGGAGACAGAGGCCAAGTGGTAGCACTCGACCACCCCAAACAAGGCAGATATGGTTGCTGTAATGGACAGCAAAGTCAAGTAGCAATTTGGACCTAAGGTGTTAGGTAGTTGGTCATGGTATTCCTAGGAATAAAATAGGTAGAAAGCCTAAATTCTCTCTTGATCTATATAGGCTGAAAAGTTTTAGGTCAAGTGAATACAAGTCTAATCCAAATCATAAATACAGAGTTACAGTCCCTCAACCAATTCCCAGAATTGAGCCAGTTTGCAAACACAGAACTCTTTGAATGAAAGAGAAAATGGGTCCTCTCAGGGACGGACCCACTATACTGCCCAAAATATATACTGTCAATCTTTCTCCTAGCCAACCCCGAAGGGACCTACAGCTTCTACCAATGTAACTGTGCACTGGGAAAAAAGAAATAATCAGACCTTTTGAGCACTACTGGACAGTGTCTCTGAATAGTAATTGTCAGTGACCCAATATGCCACTGTGGTCCAACAGTCAGAGTAGGGGCTTATAGAGGTCAGGTGATCAATGGTGTTTTAGCGTAGGTCCATATCACAGTTGGCCCAGTGTGTCCTCCCACCATTCTATGGTTATTTTCCTGTTCCAGAATGTGTAATTGGACTAATGTACTTAGCAGCTGGCAGAATCCCCACATTGGTTCCCTGACCTGTGGAGTGAGGGCTATTATGGTAGGAAAGGCCAGGGAAATGCCATTAGAATTACCTCTACCCAGAAAAATAGTAAACTAAAATCAACACTGTACTTCCAGAAGAATTTCAGAGATCAGTGCAGCCATTAGGGATTTGAAGGATGCAGGGGTGGTGATTTCCACCACATCCCCATTCAACTCTATTTGGTTTGTGTAAAAGACAGATGGATCTTAGAAAATGATAGTGGATTATCATAAATTACCTGGGTGGTAATTGAAATTACAGCTCTACCAAAAAAAAAAATGTAGCTTTGCTGTAACAGAGGTGGTTTCACTGCGTGAGCAAATTAATGTATGACCTGATACCTGGTACACAGCTATTGATCTGGAAAAATGCCTTTCTCTTCATTCCTGTCAACAGGGCCCACAAGAGACAGCTTGGTTTCAGTTGGCAAGGCCAACAATACAACTTCGCTATCTTCATCACATATATATCAACTCTTCAGGCTTAAGTCATAATTTAGCTCACAGGGATGCCTTCTATGAGGTATCATACTGGTTCATTATGTTGAGGACATGCAGATTGCATCTAATGAGCAAGTAATAATAGTAAGATATAAAGAGTATAGAAAAAAATAGAGTAGAAATAAAGTTGACACTTTCTAGGGATGCAGTGGTGTAGGGCATGTCAAGATATCCCTTTTAAGCTGAAGAATAAATTGTTGCATCTGGATCTTCCAACAACAACAAGAACAACAACAACAAAATCTATGATACAATGCCTGGTGGGCCTTTTTGGATTTTGGAGCCTCATTGGAGGTCTTACCCTGGCTCATTTAGCAAGTGACCCAATAAACTGCTAGTTTTAAGAGGGCCTAGACTAAGAGGCAGCTCTACAACAGGTCCAGGCTGCTGTGCAAGCTGCTCTGCCACTTCGGCCAGATGACCCAGCAGATCCAATGGTGCTTGAAGGGTTAATGGCAGATGTGCAGACCATTTGGGATCTTTGTCAGGTCCCCATAGGTGAATCACAGTTCAGGTCCTTAGCATTTTCAAACAAAGCCCTGACATTCTCTGCAGAAAATAGCTCTTCTCTTGGCCTGCTACTGGGCCTTAATAGAAACTGATCACTTAACCATAGGCCACCAAGTTACCATGCAACCTGAGCTGCCCATCATGAACTGGGTGTTATCTGACCCACCAAGCCATAAGGTTGGGCATCCACAACAACATTTCATCAAATGGAAGGGGTATATACAAGATTAGGCCAAGAAAACCCTGAAGACCCAAGTAAACTACAGGAAGAAGTGGCCCACATGTCCATGATTCCCACTTTTGCTATATACTACCTTCTTTCTGGTAGCCTGTATCTATGGCCTCATGGTAAGTTTAAGATCAGTTCACAGAAGAACAGATTTGGGCCTTATAGATGGCTCTGCAGAATATGAAAGCATCACCCCAAAGTGGACAGCTGTAGCACTAGAGCCCCTTTCTGGAACATCCCTGAAAGACACTGGTGAAGAGAAATCCTCCTAGCAAGCAGAAATCTGAGCCTAGGCTGTTCACTTTGTTTGGAAGGAGAAATGGCAAGATGAGCAATTATATACTGATGCATGGGCTGTGGCCAATGGTTTGGCTGGATGGTCAGGGAATTTAAAGGGACTTGATGGTTGAAAAACTGGTGACAATAAAATTTGGGGGAAAGGTATATGGCAAGACCACTCAAAAAAATGGGCACAAAACATGAAGATATTTGTGTCTCACATGTTAACCAAAAGATGATCTCAGCAGAGGAACATTTTAATAATCAAGGGGATAGGATGACCTGTTCTTTAATATCAGCCAGTCTCTTTCTCCAGCCATTACTGTCATTACCCAGTGGGCTCATAGAGAAAATGGCCATAGTGACAGGGATGCAGGTTATCAGTGGGCCCAGAAACATGGGCTTCCACTCACAAAGGCTGACTTGGCTGAGGCTACTGCTGAATGTTCAATCCACTAGCAGCAGAGACCAACAGTAAATCCCCAGGACGGCACCATTTCCTGGGGGTAATCATCCAGCTACCTGGTGCCGGTTAATTACCACTTCTATCATGAAAGGGTCAGTGTTTTGTTCATACTGGAATAGATACTCTGGATCAGATTTGCCTTCCCTGCATGCTATGTTTCTGCCAAAATTACCATCTGTGGATTTAGAGAATGCCTTATCCACCATCATAATATTCCACATAGCGTTGCTTCTGGTCAGTGAACTTACTTTAAAGCAAAAGGAATGTAGCAATGGACCTGTGCTCATGGACTTCACTGGTTTTACAAAATTGACATTTTTTTCTTTACTTAAAAAAAAAAAAAAAACCCGTGGATCTTGAGTTCCATGAGGTAAGAGAGAGTTTTGAGAAAATTTATGCAAAGTAAACCACTCAGACCTGGATAAATAGACAAACTCAACAGAAGAAACTCAATGTGAGTATGTTTCTATTCATTTCATGTATTACCCACTTTTTGGAAATAGGTATCTTGGAGGAATTTTATTTCTATCTACTTTCAGCTACTGAGTGCCCAACTCTTTGTTGCTAAATGCTTTATATACGTTATCAGTTTATCCTTATAAAAACCCTAGAAGGTAGATATCATTTTCATTTGATAGCAGAGAAAATAAGCCTCAGAAAAGTTAAGGTTGCTCGAGATCACTCTGACACCTAAAATCAAAGTAACCAGTGACCAAGGTCTGATCCCATCTGACTCAAGACTCTTGGTCTTCACCATTTGACTTCTACAACTTTCTTCCAAGATAAAGGCAAACCAATTATCAGTTAACCTAGACCACTCCTCAGAATCTCTCCCTGAACTCTTTTTTTTTTTTTAAGATTTTATTTATTTACTTATTCGACAGAGATAGAGACAGCCAGCGAGAGAGGGAACACAAGCAGGGGGAGTGGGAGAGGAAGAAGCAGGCTCATAGTGGAGGAGCCTGATGTGGGGCCCGATCCCATAACGCCGGGATCACGCCCTGAGCCGAAGGCAGACCTTTAACAACCGAGCCACCCAGGTGCCCTTCCCTGAACTCTTCTGACTTTTTCTTTTGCTTTTACTTCAATAACATCTGTAATAAGTTACAAATCCCTCTCTCTATTAATAGACATGGCTGAAAATTATAAAATATACCAGGTCTATATATATTCTATAGGAAAGGCAATGAAAGATGTCTTTTCAATACAATGACAGAGCTGAGAATTTTAAAATTCTGCTCTTCTCATCAAATGCAGAATTGATGCATTTTTTTCCATGAGGCCATTTTTCATATTTGAATCCAAGTTAAGTGATGTAGTGAGATACTATAATCTTCTTTCACTGCCCCCAGTCTTTGATTAAAGAATTATAGCCTTGCTTTGAAAAGCAGGCATTTTTCAGCGACTCATTAAAATAATCATGAACTTTATTTCACTTCCTTTTGTAGTGGTACTCATGTCCTTGAGCCTCTTGTAAGATCATATAAAAGGTTAATGATGCTAATATTAACAAGCATATAAAATAAGTGTTATCATAATCAATCCTAAGGAATTTATATAAGCTAATACATTCATGGTCATTGCTAAATCAAATCTGCAAAAGATTGGAATTCTAAAAGGCAAGATCGTTTCCTATATTTCACAAATGAAAAACCCAGGGACAAGGAAGGTGAGAAAGCTATCACACCATCTCCAATATGTAAGCACTGTTATTTGTCCAAGAAAAGGATAGGTTATTTTCTCCCTAATGGCCAATTTCACTGGAAGTTTATCCCTTTTCTCTCCGTGATCCTTAAAGAGGCCTGGCTTCTAGGAGGGAGTGGTCTGTTCAATCATGCCTGAAGCTATTTTTCAGGTTAGTTAAATACCGAAAAAACCTGGAGCAGCCTTGCTGAGTGCATCATTATCTACCACTGCAGAGTGAGGGTCTCACGTGTGCAGCTCAGCAATGCCGGGGCTGGACCTTAGCCATGACTGTATTGGCCTCTCAGCTATTACTAAAAAAGTCACCAGAGTCATAACCTTAGCACTGGCAATTTGCTCCTGTCTAAAGAAATCTTAGCTTCCAACAGCTTTCTGGAGCTGGTTTAAACACAGGATACATACACCCTCATTTATGTAGTGTGTACACACGTGGCTAAATACATATGCCTATGAAGTAAGGAATTACGTGAGTGGAATACATCCTTTTAAATTTATTATCTTTTCTTATTCATCCAATTACAACACAGGCCCAGTATATCAGCTACATTACTGTAATATTCACTGGGGTACAAATGCAGAAAGCAAAACTGATAAGAGAAATGTAGATTTTAATTAAAGGACAGAAAGTGAAGCATTTTCCATGGTTAACAATAGAAATGCTTATATTCTTTGCTTGGTTCTTTCCATTGAATTCATTTCTTCCTACTGTGAGATTTAATTGAAAATGTAAAGAAATTTTACTGCCAGAAAGATTTATAGAAATTGCTTATAAAATACATTGAGATGTACATATTGGAAATTAAGAAAGGTATCACAAAAATATTTTTTTAAGGGAAAATACATGAACACTGAGTATAAACATAGAAAAATCTATGTTTTTGTTTTGGGGGGAAAAGGTAAAATTGAGCCATTCTGAGTCATCCCAAGGGACCATTGAACTATCTCATTAACACCCTTGGATAACATTTGGTCCTGCAATTATTAAAAAGATTTATGGCAGGCCATTCAATTCACTTTACCAATACTTTCTTTAAATTTCTTGAGAGGTCTTTCAAGTAAAAGTTACTTTTATACGAGATTGATATGCATGCAGATAATATACAATTCGAAGGTAGCCTTGGTCCTTGAAGCAAAACAAAATCCTGTCATTCTACCTACGAAAATCTTAATCTTAAAGACCTAAAAAGTTGGACTTTACTAGCCTACCTTACAAGACAAAAATGAATAAATAAAACTTCTGGGTTAATGTGAAAAGCTCTTTAATGCTTCTCTGTAGGCACTGAGACTAGGGAGGCCAGGACAATCTGGCCAGTGGCAATCAAAAACATTATTCCCTTTCAACTTCACAAAAACTGAAAAGTTCAATCTGTAACACAAACTCGGAGGTGTTTACGGAGTCCACCAGATATGTTAATGCATATGACAGAGTGATTTAGGATTTGCAAACTGTATCACTTATCACTGTCACCTTAAATTCCGCAGACTTCATGTTTACCCAAGGAAAGAAGCTGTACTTATATTCCCTTGAAGCCACGCTCATCACTGAAGTCTCAGGGCTTGCCACTTTTTTTCTATTCCATCCGTACTGGACTACTGCTATTTCATACCTATGTGCCTTTGCCCATATAGTTCTCTCTCACTGCAAGCTGTTTTCCATCTGGCAGAGTTCTACTCATACCTTAAAACCTAGTTCAAATTAATGTCTTCTTGGAAGTACTCTTTAAGCCAATGGACAGTTACTGCCACTCCCCCAAATTTTGCCATAGCGTTTTGTACATGTATTTTCTGTATTACTTAGCAAACTGGTAATTATTTGGTTAGCAGTCTGCCTTCCATACTAAGTTGTAGGCTCCACAAAAACGTAGCGATTCTTACGTCTGTATCTCTAACGCCTATTACAGGATTTCACACATAGGAGAAAAATCAAGATTATTTTCTTAAATAAATTCAAAGTGCTCTTTGCTCATTTCTCTCGTTCTTTATGTACTTAATAAAGTCACTAATCGCTAACAAAATAAATCAGAATTCATACCAGAAACATCAAATTATCTCAAGCCCAAGCCAGTAATGTTCAAATTAAAATTTGGTTGAGTATCCTTAAACAGAAAATTGCCTCAATTATTCAACCTGGATGGAAAAATGAAGTTTTTATTAGCTGATTCCAGAAATGTGAACTTATTTTGGTCATGGTATTTGCTGAAAATGGAAAAGAGAAGAGACCCTCATTTATTAAGTTTTGAGTTATGGGCCTGGCCCTCACTTTAGAGTTTTTAGAAACTTACCCTTGACCAGCTATACTTCCAGTGGTTGTCAACTAGGGGCAGAACTGTTAACCACAGGAGGGGTATCTGTCATTGTGGTGTAGGGACACCGTCAAAAGGTTGGAGGATGCTAGTGGCATTGAGGAGAGATCAGTCTCCTGCAGTGTTTAGGAAAATCCCACATAAACAAGAAGTGTTCACCGAAAACCATACTACTTCATTATGTAACTCTTCAAGTGATCGCAGAGTTATTTTGTATTGATTTGTATTACCAGCTTCTGCAGACTTGATCACACCATGAAATACCGTCCCATCTCCACATATTAGTCTATGCCTGCAATGGTATTTCACGGTCAAGCACGATCTTTAGCTGCGATTGTTAACCAGGTAGTAGTCTTACTGGAAAATTGTAAGGAAAAAAAATAACACACTTCAGCACGTTTCCAGGTTGCCATAACACAAAGAAGAATTTCATGGACGAGTTACTAACAGAAAGTTATTTTGTGCACAGCTTTCTTCCTTCTCTTGCATACATCACAGAGACCAGTTGTTGTTCTTTCTTTTGAAACTGACTGGGGATTACTTTCTTCCACCATGGCAATTAAAGTTAAAAGCCACGCTTTATTAACATCTATGGCTGACGATAAGGTGTTTCCAGAATTCTCTAATAAGTTTCCCCTCTGCGAGTTAAAGCAGCAAGGCCAACACACGAAATCAAGTATGTGTAGTGTTTCCTTTAAGTATTTTAAATAGAGAAAGAAAACTAGTGACATGTGTCGTTGATAATCTGAGCTACAAGCTGTGTAGCATTGGGTGACTTACTCAACCTTTCGATCCCACCTTTCTCCAAAGGCCACATAGGATTTTTTCCACACATGATTAAAGGATTAAATAACCTAATATATTTCAAACATTTAGCGAAGGATGTGGCTCAGGAAATGGTAGCCAGGATGATTCATGTCAAAGAAAACAGTTTATCAGTAGTATTTACGTATGTGAAGAAAGACCAGACTAATACAACGGCAACCAGAATCTCAACTTCATCAGTGGCTAGCACTGATGGAAGGAGAAGCTTCTCTGATCCTCCCGTTGTAAGGATTTTTACTTAATTGATGGCGATATCCCAAATGTTCATGATTCCACTTGATAGGCTAGAGAGACTGGCTCTTCAGATAAAAAATTCCATAGATTTGTTTCCCTGCACACCAAATAAACGACTCTTTTGCTTTTCCATTTTGGTTTTCCTAACTCGAGTGAGTGTGCTGATTGGAATATGTAAGCATTGTGGTTCTACTTGAAGTCTCAAGTCTCATTATGGATTACTATCTTTCTATCTGGTTCACACGGAGTTTCAGTACTACAAATCTATTCCAGGAGCTTTCGGTTTGATCATTCTAGATGTGCTGGCAAAAATTGAATTGCTGCAGCTGCGAAGCTAAGAGTAAGACTCTCAGTGAACTGTTCGTCCAGATCCCAGCTGGGGAGGCCCTAACTGAGTACCAAGTGAGTCCCACTCAGAAATCACCCGCGTGTCCTACAGCGACAACAAGCAGTGAATTTGGGGAAAATCCCCAAGTGGATGCCTCGGTTAGATCCTTCGGTGTTGGGTCTTACTGGAATATTTAAAGCAATCCAAATCCAAAGTCCTAGAGAGTCAAAGAAAGCAAAACTGGTAAGCCAAATATAGACTCTAATGACTGGGAAATGAAGAGTCAGCCAAATACTTTAGAGGGCAAAGGGTTAAGTGCTATTTTAACTCTCACATCTTGAAGTGGATAATCCCTTTTGTATGGAAGACTAATAAAACTCCATCTCTTCAGTTTCAAGTAACAGAGGATCATAGCAGTAAAATATGGAATGAACAGGAAAATGAGCAAATAGGCTTAAAATAGTTAAGGAAATAGATGAATTAGTGAATCAAACTACTCAATATTGAGTTTTACATACGACAGATAAACTTCAAAGGAAAAGAGGAGGTATTTAACATAGAACAAAAACAAATAGAAAGCCTGGTGAGAAAAATGGGAAATGAGGCTTTACAATCAATAACAAATAAATTTTTCTAATCAAAAGAGCCATCTCTTAGATTACTTAAATTACTCATGAAAAAAGGAAAGAACTCAGATCTCCAAGAGTTATTTCAATCAAAAGGAAAAACAGATGACCTAAGATTTAATCCTTAAATCTTCTGTGTCAAATTAGTTTCTACAAAAACTTAGGTTGTGACTTCTTGCCATAGCATCTACTAAATTTAGGAAGGATGAATTAGTGTGGGGATGCCTTAAATTAATAAAGTTCAGAGAAGATATACAGCATGTAGATAAATACATGAGCAGGTAGGGGAGTAGGTAGGCAGTCAGATCAATGGATGGAGAATGATGGATACAAAGATCAATTAATTTGCAACCTTCTTTAATTGATCTTTAAGTCCTTCAGTAACTGAATAAATGGTCTTGTGTTACAGAAATATCTACTATTTCAGGGGTGCCTGGACGGCTCAGTTGGTTGAGCGTCTGCCTTCGACTCAAGCCATGATCCCAGGGTTCTGGGGTTGAGCCCCGCATCAGGTTCCCTGCTCAGCAGGGAGCCTGTTTCTCCCTCTCCCTCTGCTGCTTCCCTTGCCTGTGCTCTCTCTCAAATAGATAAAATCTTAAATTAAAAAAAGAAGAATATCTGCTATTTCTTTTGAGCTTGAAGGTAAATGGAGATTATTTTAAATGAGAAAAATACTTTTTCAAGACTTCCCAGACATAAGCTTATCATGCCTAGTTCAGTGTTTTTCTAAAGTGGCTCAAGCCAGAATCCCCTGGGTTGCTGAAGCTACAGATCGCCAGACTCTATACTAACCCCTGAAACAGAAACTTCTAGGAGAGGAGCCTGAGAATCAGAAGTTTTAAAAAGCACTAATGAGATTCTTCTGGTGCCAGAATTTAGCATAACGATCTCCATAATTGCAGGAGTAAGGGTTCAATATATAAATTCTTTTAAAAAGTCCATTTCAGTTTTGGAGGAAATCTAGATAGTAAGAGGTAGACTTCATCTGCTGGGGTGTATATTCAGTTCAATTCCCCAAGAATGACCCAAAATCTATATTTAGGTCTTTGTGATGTGCTGGAGGATGAGGGTGGGTTAAGGGGAGGTAGTTATTACCAGACAACAACAACAAAAGATGAAACCCCTGCTCCCAGAGGGATCTCAGCCTGGTTCGGCAAACATGAATAGTAAGATAAATTGAAGCTTATGCAAGACAGTATATGATCAAGCATTTGATGACTGAGGAAGTACAATGAGAATGTCAAGTGGATTATCAGTGTGGCCTTGAGTTGAAGCAGTTAAAAAACCAGATGGACTCCTACAGCCAATTTTGTCCAGTGGGAAGGGTATTTTCCAATAGAAATCTTTGGAAGGTAAGATTTCAATGTCCAGGCATACAGCCATCTGAAATAAATGAACTCAGCGAGGAACAGAAGCAGGAGGGAGAACGGGGATCCATCAGGTCATGAAGGAGTCCATCTAAGAAGAACAATCCAGCACCTCCCCTCCTCCTTTCTCTAGTCTGTCATTATATTGTTACAGTATTCTCTGAACCAGGATTATCAGGCTGTAGAAAGAAATGCTCCACTCCTATGTAGTCTCAAAAAGAAAGGGAGGGGAGAAATCATCAATGTTTACTAGAAGCTGAAGATATTAGGACTGGGTGAAGAGGAAGGCAAAGATCGGTCAGGGGGAATGCAGGGATCTCAGTGATAACTACAGAGGGTTTTTAATACATTAGATAATTTGTATTTCAAACTAAGAGGTACTATGGATTTGCATACATTGGGTATTTTAAGCAATTCTCTAATGCTGCAGAGTATGAAGTAGCCTATAGAATAGTAATACGTTTATAGAGTATAAGGCTATCAAAATGCATTCTCAAGACTACCACATTATCATCTCTAAGAAATGAATTTGGATTCATAATTAGAGTCAGGAGCGTATGTCTGTACTCTATTCAGTTCTGAGATCTGCCTCTGACCTATTGTTGTGAACACTTGGAAAACACTTACTCCCTATCTCAGCATACCATGTGTTAATTTTCTTTCTTCCTCCTTCCCCACAGAATTTCCTCTTACCTCATCAAATATGCAATTTGAGCAGAGGGTCTTCAAGTACCCAGTCTTAAGCATTCTTTAAAAATTTTGTGTACCATTTAATTTTAAGAAATTCTTCCATTTCTTTCTTTTATTCATGAATAGCTTCAGCAAAAGTGGCAGAAATAACTTTATTTTCTCCCAGGCTCAGTACCCCAAGGTTCCTTGATCAAAATTCTTCCCATTAAGGCTTTGTTTCTCCCAGATTATCTGGGCCTGAGGCCCTTTGGCTGATTTGCTCTATGCTAAGGTTAGTGCTGATCTCCATGTCTTTGTTGAGCAAACAGATGGGAAGGGACAAATTTGTACGGCACTGTCAAAAATGATTTAAATAAAGTTCCACTTTTTATTTTTAAATAGCATCTTGAGGGAAAGTCTTTTCTCATTCAGCCCTCTGTATGGCTCCACTCACAACAGGACCAATGTCCCTCACGGGTTATGAGCTACCAGCTCTACCACCATCTGCCCTCTTCAGATGTAACTGCCTACAGGTCAAGAGCAACTAGTCAGTCTTAAATTGCCTGGATAGTCAGTAGAGTGGTTGCTGTCTCCTGCTTTTAAGAGGTTTCAGAATTGTAAAGGGGATGAGCCAACAACAATTTCTATATCATCATCCCACCCTACTACCATCCACAGTGATCTCAACGTACTCTGAAATGAATGTATCAATAGTGCTTGCTCTATGCTGAGGTCTACCAGGCACTCTTTTAAGCACTTCAACAATACTAACTCCCTCTAATTCACTTGATCCTCATAATTACGTTAGGAGTTAGAAACGATTAGTAAATCCAATTTACAGATGAGGAAACTGGTATGAGGAGGTTAAGTTATTTGTGCAAGGTCATGCACTTAGTAAGACTTCCAGAAAAAAGAAATTAGGTCATCCCCACCAAATGACAGAGATATTTATTTTCAGGAAAGTCATGTGAGTAAAAATCTAACATATTCCTGAAGATTCTTTCTCTTTTATGCTTATATTTTATTCACCCCTAGACATGTCAGGTTAGGGCCAAACTGAAAGAAGATTAGACATCAAGTTGGCAGAAGAACTGGTAAGAAGGTGGGGGGCGGGGTTTCTGAAATTCTGAAAAAGTTCATTGATGACAGACATCTTTTGGTGAGGCTGCAGTATCCAAGAGGATCATACTATTTTCTAGCAAATTCCTTCTAAAAACCTATAGTTTGTGCTTTAAAAGAAACTAATAAAATAAATAGCCACTAGCTAGCTGGATCTAGCAAAGATTAAGAAAGTACCAATACTGATCGTGGTTTGATAAAGGGGAAAGAATCATAGCTATAGAGGAAATTAAATGTTTCAAAGTCTAAATAAAATGATTTTCTAGGAAAACATAAACTATCAAAATTGACATAAGAAGTGATAAAAATCCTAAACAGGTCAATAATCTTGGAGAATATTAAGAAAGTTGTCAAAGAGTTACTTCCTGAAATAGTGCCAAACTTAGTTACAACATTAAATTCCTTCATCTTTAAAAGGAGCACATCATTTTTATGATATTTAAGGTATTTCAGAAAACAATAAAGGAAGATTTATATTTATTTTGCAAAGCTGGATTAACACTTAGACCAGATCCTGAGAAAGCCAATGCACTCAAATGAGAAAACTATACACTAATTACGTTTAGTGTGTTCAATGAAAAATATCCCTAAATAGAATGCAGCAGTATATTCTGAGAATAATTCATTATGACCAAGTTTGAATTATTCTTGAAAAGCAAAGATATTTCAGTATTAGGATATCAATACCTGTAACTGACTACTGGAATAGATCTGTAGAGAAAGACCATATAATCTCTTTAACAGATGCTTAAGAGGCATTTCATGAAATTCAACATTCTTTCCTCATAAAAATCTTTAATAAATGATGATATAATTAACTGAATATGAATTTTTATTTATACAGGAATACATAGAGCTATATATATGCTAAATATCTATCTATATAAAATACCAAAGCTTAATACCATGTTTATTTTTTTTTACTTTATTTTTTAAAATTTATTTATCTGAGAGAGAGAGAGACCGAGACAGAAACAGTGGGAGGAGAGAGGGGTAGAAGGAGAAGCAGACTCCCCACCGAGCAGGGAGCCTGACCTGGGACTGGATCTGAGGACCATGAGATCATGACCTGACACCTAAGACAGACGCTTAATGACTGCACCACCCAGGAGCCCCGGTCAATACAATGTTTAGGCTTAATGGTAACATTCTAGAAGCATTGCAAATAAAATCAAGAGAACCTAAGCATTTCTTTTATCACCACAATATTTAATATTCCTCTGGATATGTTAACAAATATAGTTAGACAATAGTATTATCATGACTATTTAAATAAAGAAAATACTGTAATTATTTGAAATTGTTAATACAACTAGAAAATCCAAAACAAAATAAATTTGATTTTAATAGAGCTTAGAGATTTTTTCATATTGTAAATAATGACATGTAAGAAAATTTAATGAAAACAACCCTACTCACCATAGCAATAAGACCATAAAAATTCTTGAGAATGAACTTAAGAAATGCAGAGGTTGCAGAAATTATAAACTAATGAAAAATTGGACAGATATTTTTTGTTCTTGGACTAGATGATTCAATGTTGTAAAAATATCAATGTTTCCTACATTTATCTAGAAATGAAATGCTGCCCTCCCATAAAGATACCAGCAAAATTTTAGGATTTAGAAGAATAAATACACACTAATGCACAGATAATGAAGGTTAATTAACTCTACCAAAGGTAAGATCTATCTTTATTAATAGATTATGGAACTGGTCAAAGAATAGACTGATCAATGGAACTGAAGAGAAGACTTCAATATAAATCCAAATATATATGGGAATTTAATGTGTATAAAAATGACATTTTAAATTAGTAGGAAAATAGCTACTAAGTAAATGTCAATAGGCCAAGTGGAAACTACTTGAAACCAGTAAAGCTAGAGCCTTACTTTATTCCTTATTCAAAATCCAGAGCGGATCAAATGTTGAAATGTAAATAATGTAAACACAAGAGTGCTAGGAGAAAATATAAGTGGATATAACTTGGGGGTAGGAAATGCTTGAAATCTGACAAAAATCATAAAACACTGATAAATTGAAATAATACAAATCAAAAGCATCTATTAGTTTACCTTAATCAAACTGGCAACGACTTTGGAAAAAAATAACTTCAATATAATTAGAAGCCAATAGATCAATATCCATAATAGAGAAAATGCCTAAATATCAGTGGGGAAAAGATAAATAACTGGCAATGCTCAAAATTAATAAAGTTATGAAAATTTATTCAGAGAGCTCGCTGTTAATTTATCAGGGAAGCAAAATGTTTGTGTCATATAATAAGGCATTTATTGTTTATGGGAGTTTAAATTAGCACAACATTGTAAAAGGCAATTTGGCAATTTCTAACAAAATAACAAATATTAATAATTTTGACTCACTAATTTCAACTTTGTTGAAATATATATATAGTGAGAATTCCTTGTTATTTTTCTTCCCCTTAATTGTGAGGCATTAGAAACAGCTTGAATGTCCATTTGTGAGGGTTGCATATACACATTAAGATGTATCCAAACATCTGGAGATAAATCTGTGTGTAAGTGGTAATACTTTTAACACACACACACACACACACACACACCCCTTATTTAGATTACTTATTGCTATAACCCAGAGCCTCGAAAATTACCTGTTATTTATTGATGTTCAATCAATGTTTGCATACCCAATGAACAAACATATGATTATATGCCAAAATTAAATTGTTAAATTTCATGCGACATAAAGTCATGGATCTATAAAAAGCACATCTCTTTAGAAGTGGCCCAGTAGTCCTTACTTCACAAAATACTTTCACTTTCTAATTTGTCAATTTTTATATTTTCACATTTTAATAAACATGCAATTATTTGTGATTAAAATATTGAAATACTAATAGAAGATTCCTCTATTTCTTTATACTGGAGGCATGTTATTTAGTGTCACCTAAACTTAAATTTATTGTGGTTAAATTAAGAATTAGGAAGTGGGTTACTACACTACACACGGTGATGTTATATCAGGAAAAAAAAGCATAAGTAAGGAATTCACACTGAAGAAAGCAAATATAATGGAGACAAGCAAGGCTTATCTCAGCTTCATGAGTGGGGGTCTACCGATTACTTTCACGTACACATTCATTTAATTCTCGGATTATTTGTACTTAAAGATGACACGTGATATCTAGAAAGATATAGGATCCACAATCAGTAATGGAGAATCATGACTTCAATGCGCCTTCATTACTCCCCTTTATTGCTAGTGCTATGACCAACATCGCTGTACACTAGGTCCTTCTGTATCTTTCCGGGGGGGGGGGTGAACAAGGAGGTGGACGTGGGGAGGTGGACGGGAAAATCCAAATTTCCATCTAAAACATGACCGAAGAGCTGGCTATTTATTACCATAACAATTTGTTTACTTGGGATATTTCTTTACTTATAAAGAAAAATTCATACTTTGGGTCAGACTACTACGACAGTGTTTCTCTACTCAAAGCTCACTCCCTTCCCTGTGGGGCCAAATTTCAATTTGTAAAGGTTATAAATCAAATACGAACATACGCTGATCCAAATGTAAAGAAATTCCAGGAAAAAATATGGTCTTCCCATTTCTGTATTGTTTAGTCTGTTTGGACATATGCGTGTGAGTGGGTTTTTATTTATAAAGTCAGTACAGATTGTATATCACTTTCCTGTTATGGGAGAAATGAGGCTTTATTCACAATGTATTGTATTTCTGGGCATCGAAATTACTTTCTACCTGTATCAAATCCCTGTGTTTCCATAATGAAGAGAAAGCCTTTGTGCTCTAATGAATGACACTGTCCAATTTATAATCAAAGTTTATGAATTTCCACTTTGCAACATTCCCTTTTCAAACACCTACAGACTTTCAATATGTGTTTCCAACTACATTTACAGAGATAACAATCTCATCCTAATAATGCTCTGATATTGGATTACAAGGAAGAACACAATATCAGGTTGGAATGAAAGACAGTTTTTCTCCAACCAAGCAAAGTAAAAAAAACAAAACAAAACAAAACAAAAAAACAAAAACACAAACAAACCAACAACAACTGAACTTGTTTCATTTCTTACCTTTAGAAGTTTTAGAAATAATTTGCTTTATTTTCAATCACTAAATCCCTAAGCTGTTAAAAGGCAGAAGTGAAAAATATCAGTATATGGCAACTGCTTATTGGATTTTAATTCTCCCCTGTGAATTCCAGTCAGAAATTCCCATTATTGGTACTTTATTTATTGGTCGTTTATTTATTTGTAGACATTCTGTCTGAGAGCATTAAGATTCATTAGAGATACAAAAAAATATGTAAGCCATCGACAGATAATGGTTTCCAGCTTTGGGGAAACAGGTTTATCTTGATAATACAATAAATTTACTTTAAGAATCCAACTGCTGTATGCTTAGATTTCCAGCAAACTCAACAACATGGAACATAGCCAGGAATCTACAAGTAAAGGGAAACAAGGTCTCTGAGAAGCCACGTGCTAAATGAAAGGATCAGTCATGAAAAGTTATGCCTACAGGAGGGGCCCATATGTTCTCAATTAAACTTTTAGTTTTCTCTTTGCACACAATCCTAACAAGTCCTAATTCCTCATGTCCACTTTTACTTTCTTCCTCTTATGTAATGGTCAAAGTCGTCCTTTTATAACACAAAATTGACAATGCTACACCCTGCTTGCAACTTTTACACAAAGAATATGCCCAATGTGTGTTTGTGGAAATCAACTTTTTAAAAATATACTCTACTGAAATGGCAGAATATTAAATCAGGTGCAGATATATAGAACTGCCTACAATTATATGACAAAAATCTATTGTGGATTTGTGGAAATAGATGGCATAAGGTTGTATAACTAGATGACTAACCGCTATTGACTGGAATCCCTTATTTCCAATTATTCATTATAAGAGAAAAAAAAAATCTTTACTGTAACAAGTATCTAAGAAGTGTTGGGGCTTATATGCTTGCTTTTTGGGTATAAAGTGTTTTTCCCTTTTCTTCTTACATACCTCTTAATTATACACTGAGGAGAACAGTATCAGACACATTAGCTTCAAAAAATATAATATTCTTCACCAGCTGAGGACAGGCCAGGACGCTACTCCCTTTAGCAGAAACTAACAGGAGTCAATAGAATTCAGTGAGAGCAACTACTCGCAGGAATGGTTTCGAAATAAGCAGTAGCTTCAGTTAGCATTGTTAAGGATCTGACCACTCATCAGGCCATGTGCTAGGCCTTTGAAAAATATATTCTCTCATTCAGCCACAAAATACTCGCATGTGTCTTACACACAGGCATTTTAATCCCCATTGTGCAAATGAAGGTCAGAGAGACTCAAATTTTCTTAGTGAAAATAAGATGTCTGTCAAATCTTTGGTCGATCAAAATATAATTAGTATAATTTTTCTGTGACATCATAAAGGAAATGAATTGCTAATTTGCATTGAGTCTAGGAATATGAAAATCAGTTCAATTTATGAATATTTAGCCAGTAATATCCAGACAAGAGTCACTGCACCAAGTGGAGCAGAGCATACCACCTACTAAAAACAAACAAATGAACTCTTTGATGGAGCAAGACTTATCTTTAGACTGCCTGGATAAATTTTAATACTAACAATAATGACAATGCTAGATAATATTGCAACCTGTGGGCACTTTCCATGAATCTAATGGGCTGTTTGTGCTATCTTATTTAAGATGTTCAACTTTTACTTAAAAGGTATTCTTACATTTTTAGATGAAAAGATTGACACTCAATAGCTTCAGAATTTGTTACAGGGACAAAGACTTTGGATGAAGGCTACTGTGACTACAAACTCTGTGTTCTTTTCTCCTAGCACATAAACTGGCTCACCACTGTTTAAAATGATACTACATCTCTGTCCTTGCCATAATCATGCACTCACCCAGCCAGCTCCTGGCTATACATTAGGTTTCCCACACATTTGGCCAAGATATTGGCCTAGACAATGAACACTCAAGTTCTTTGGAGTTGGTTATCCTCATTGTAGATAAATGCATTGGCCTTTTTAGTACACTTCCTTGGAGGAAGCTTAGGGACTGACATTCAGTCCCTCAGTCTCCGAACTCTGGGAGCAAGTGAAAAAATTAAGCTTCTCAGACTGCAAAGCTCAGGAACGGAAAGACCACACCCATGCGAACTCCCAGAACTCAGTTGTCTCCTTTTGAAAAATGTAGTTTATAATCAGTGGTTTTCTCACATTCTGCAGACAATGGAAGGCCTTCTAAAGAAGTGTCCCAAACCCTAGCCAAGTTTATCAACAGAAATTTCTTCAGAGGAGATCTTTCTATCAGAAGCACAAGTCTCTGATGTGCCAGGGGAGAGTTCTCAGGTAGGAGGAAAGAGACTCCAAGAAGGTTAGATCAAGGAGGGTTCGCAAAGTTGGTTGGGGAGTCTGGAAGACAGGGCAGGAGGCTTCACTTCTCCCCATCCATTTCCTTCCTCAGCATCATAGGTCTTTCCTTCAGTTTGCCTGTTTCTCTTTCAAAATTGGATTAAAAGTACCTCAAAGCTCAACAGAGTACGTCTAACAGACAAGGCCATGGCAGCAGGCAATGAAGAGCCATCTGGGTCTTGGGAGGAGGGATTCCCCTTGCACCCGCTATTTCCACTTACAGCTCCTCCCCAGGGGTAGACAGTAACTGCCGAGGAGCAGTTTCAGTGGGGAGGAATGTGTGCAGTCACCATTCAGCTAAGGAACTCTCCTTCACAAAGTACACGCCGAGGAGGAAGTGGCTAGTTCAAATTTTCACTTGCATGGGCAATATTCATAAGGGACTAGTTTGACAAACATGCCTTTAGATTATTCTTCATTCCCTTATTTTGCTTCCAAAATGTGTGTGTGTGTGTAAATAATAGAACAGTATACAAATAAAAAGGTCAGAGCCAAGAGAAAACAGTAGAACAAAGCAAAATGAAATTAGAAGTTGCATGGACAGGCACACGAGGACAGATCTGAATAATCGCTAAATTCTTAGTTCATCATTTCCCTGCTTGATTTAAGGAGATAATGGCTTCATATACGTATCAAAATGATGGTTGTAAATATTTTCTTATTTTGTTACCTGGATTGTCAACTGACATGTAATAGAAAGCATCTCAATTTTGTTCTATGATTTTTTTTTTTTTTAAAAGTCAGCTACACAGTATTTCCAAGCATTATAAGTGAGGTAAATGCACAGACAATTAAAATGCTTGGAACTATGTTACAGCATATTTTAAAGCCCCCTTAGCTAAAAAAGTAAAAAATTCTTTGTTTCAGTTTTAATGGGCATATGTGCAGATTTCTTTTTTCTCAGATAATTGACATATGAGCCATTTTTCTGATATTAAGTGTTATTGACTTTCTTATCTGAACATTAGAAAGAAAATATTACTAAGAAAAAAATACAAATGAAATTTAAATTTCATGATAACCTTCTGGGATTTCCAAGGAGAATTTGGAAGTCTGATCAACAAGGACCAAATGGCATATTTCCTGCTTTACCTGATTGCTTAGCTAAATAAAGACAGTAACATTTATTCCAAATAAGCTTCAGGTAACTAAGAACATCTGCTCTAATTGAACACAATTCCTTTGCCCTCTCTTCCAAGGTCACCTATTACCTACAGGTGTGGGGTAACTGAGATTTTTTTTTTTTTTAAAACTATGAAAAAGTGACTGCTGTCTGTTCAGCAGAGAGAGCTGACTGGAAGCTCCCAGTCCAGACCCACTGAACGGGAGATGCTGGTTCATTTGATTGCTGACATGGTATTATGAGTGCCTAACAACTTCCTGGGGATGTCCTGCCTTATAAAAGAGAATCTGCAGCAATTGTGAAAAGGAATTAGTTACTCGAGAACATTAAGGTTAATAGGATCATTGTCTAATGTTCTAAGAGGCAGGGTTAGCAATATCCTGAACTGAGCATGTCAGGATACTGCTTGCACTGACTGGAGTCTACTGGAGTCCAAGAGAAATAATGTCCATCTCATGTGTTATCTTGAGAGAGGGCTCCAGCTTGCAGTGACTTTTTGTGAAGTGGCCCATTCATTAAAGGGAGTGATGACCCGTTAGACCTCTCACATTGAAAATCAATTAAAAGGAAGGAGAAAAAAATAATTTCTGGCAGCTAAATTATTTATTGCCTTTGTTCAGTAATATGGAGAAAATTTCATCCTAATTATCTGCTACCTTTCTGTTCTTTTATATCAGGCTCTACTCATCCATTCACATATCCAGCTTGCCCCATAACAGAGAAAAGTCAGAATTTGTCTTTTCTGTTCTACCTTTATCCCACTTCTGCTCTTGCTCTTCAGAGGGTCTGATTTGATACTCTACGAATGTGTATTAATTCATTCTTCTATAGCCATTCATTTATTTACTGAATATTTAACGATAGCTTCTAAAGAGCGGTACATTTTTCATATTGTCTTCATTATTTTATTTGCAGTGTCTGGCACTACCTAACAATAGTTACTGGATGAATTAATGACCTGAATATCAAGCACCATACTGATTGCTAGCGTTTGGCTCCCTATCCCAGTTTATTAGCCTCTCTGATCCACCAGAATTTAACTATCTTTTGTTTTCCTTCCTAGCATTTTAGTCACCCATGTACCTGAACAGTGTTTGACGTTACTCTATTTTTCAATCTTGATCACTGCAGTGCTCTCAGAAGGGGAATTAAATCTGGCCCCCCAGATTCTCATCCATTTCATCAATAGCTAGATCAATATTCTAGCCAAAGGTTGAAGTACATGGAGGGCAAGATTCCGATAACAATAAAAATGCATAATACTTTATGGAGTGAAATAATTTCTAATAGGCTTTAAGTTGTATAAATACTGCTTTGGTCAATCAGGTTTCTCAAGGAAAGTCAGTTGTGCCCTAGACCCCCTGGACCACTTGGGGGGCAAAAAGGGGTTAAAGTATAGGAAAAAGGCGTTTGGATATATGATAAGAAGAAGACAACAAGAGCAAAAAACTGTTGGCAATGACCTTGAATATTGTTTTCCAGAGTTATTTTTGCCAATTAAAGTACAAAACATTTAAGTGTAACTGTAATGATTTTTCATTTAAAACAAGTGAAAGTACATATTTTAGATGCAAACTCATTAAAAATCATTCAGTAGCAGTACCAACTAAAAGATAGTATTAGCCTTATTTGTTGATGAAAAAAAAAAAAAGAAAAGAAAAAAATCAAGTAATCCTCCTACAACTAGAAAGGAAGTCAACTATTACAATTTCCTAGCTTCAGTTATAGTGCAAATCAAGTGAGAATGTTTCATGTAGAATAGCCACCAGCTAGCAGAGAGTGTAACTTTCTAGGATGCAGAATTCAGACATCTGTTATCTCCTATCTTATGCAGATTCTGTGAGACTATTATCAAGTGATACTTCAGAATTTCTCACCATTTCATTCCATCTCTGTAAAAACTCACATTTTCTAATTTATTCAGTACTAACAATCCATTCCTTCCAGTTAATCAGTAGCCAACAAAAAGTATTAATAATTTCCCCAAAGTGTCTAAAAAATTTAAAAAAAGTAATCCTCAAAATGTTTCACTAAAATGTATTAAAATGGCTTATCAAAATGACAAAAGAGAACAAGTGTTAGCAATGTACCTCAAAAGTTAGAAATAGAACTGCCATAGGATTCATCAATATCGCTTCTGGACAAATACCTAAAGGAGAAGCAGTATCTTGCAGAAGTGTTTGCACCCCTATATTCATTGTAGCATTATTCACAACAGCCAAGATATGGAAATAACCTATGTGTCTATCAATGGATGAATGAATAAAAAATTAGTATATATAATACACACACACAGTGGAATACTATTCAGCCTTAAAAGAGAAATCTTTTGTTGCCATTTTCAACAACATGGATGAAACTGGTGGACATTATGCCAAGTGAAATAAGCCAGACATAGAAAGACAAATACCACATGACCTCACTTACATGTGGAATCTATAAAAATGTCAAACTCATAAAACCAAAGAGTAAAATGGCAGTCATCAGGAGCTGGGAGGGTAGGGGAAATGAGTAGATGTTCGTCAAAGCATACAGATTTCCAGCTACAAGATGAATAAACCCTTGGGATGTAATGTACAGCATGATGATGACAGTTAATAATACTGTATTATATATTTGAAACTTGCTCAGAGAGTTGGTCTGAAGTGTTCTCACCACATACACACACAAAAGAAACCATAACTATGTGAGGTGATAGGGATGGTAATAAGTTAGACAGCAGTAATAATTTCACTATATATGTATATCAAAACATCACCTTGTATACCTTAAATATATGCAATTTTTATTTTCCAAGGATACCACAACAAAACTAGCCCCCACACCTCATTTCTGCTCAGTCAGATAAGGCTTCAATCTTTTAACCTTGCTTACTTATGTAACTGCTAACTTCCTTATCTCACATCATCTATCTTTGGCATAAAGAGGTCATCTTTCATGCCAGAGTCTGGTTGAAAAATCACAGGAGAAGACGGACTCATGTGGTTTGGGTCACATACACAGTAGATGTACCAACTAGAGTTACGCAGGCAGAAACTCGGTGTAATATGGAGGCTCTCTCAGAGCCACATGGATTCAGTCAAAGAGTAAGCGTTCCCCCACTGAAGGAAGAAATACCAGGGAGATCCAACAGCAGTAACAATTCTACGACATGGCTTATTTTAATATGAAATGTAATCATTCCTTTACTATAGACTGCAATCAGCATTTGGGGGAGATATTTTATATTTTTTTCCTGCATTATTGTCTACTTGCGTATTACGCTCTACTCTGGAGATGACTGGATGGGGCAGTCTGGGTGGGGTTCTAGGATCCCAGTGTGTGGATAGAAGCTATTCCTTAAATGCGGCTTAGCTTAGACACGACTGGTTGCGCATGTTAGCAAAACAAAAATAGGATATGGCACGGTGAAGAAGGACAGGGAGGCTACCTTTTGGGTGCACTATTCAACACTGAGGAGGATGAGGTGGGAGGAGTTACTTGGTGAAGGGCAATTGTTGAATCATGTTAAGAAACAGGTTGAGAGAGCTCTATTTTTTTCTTCTGGCAACAGAGATCACCAGAAATTTTAAAGAAGTTCTATTTATATTTGTGTCTTAGAAAACAACTCTAGCAAAAATGTGTATGGCTGAACAGAGGGAGCAAGAAACCAGAGGCAGAAAATCATTTTAATGAGTTTACTATAAGCATTCCACACAAAGGAATTAGTTACTTCAGGATTTGAGAGACATTGAAAAGGAGGCATCAGAGAATCTGGAGTTAAGTGGTAGCTGGGAAAAAGCACAACAGTGAAAAGTAAGGCGCATTTGAGCTACTGGGGAGAACATCAGGCTAAGAGGCTGATAATTAGTAGATACTGAATGGTAACCTGAAGTTAATATGTTGTAAATGGAAAGTCTTTCTGTCCTTTTTAAATAGACTATAAAGATATTTAAATAATCTTGTGGTTAAAAAATTTCCAAAGACAGAAAATTCTAAAATGCAGTCAAAATAACCTTCTGAATTCAGATGGTAAGATATGGGAGAAGTGAATCACAAGGCCTAAAAGTAGCGTGTGATGGTACCATATGCTGCTGCTTTCAATAACTTTACGTGTTCTTAAAGACAAAAATAAAAATAAAAATACATGTTCAAAGATCCAGCAACAATATCGAAAGTACAGGTCATGGTGCATAGTTACTTTCCCTTTGTGGACTGCAGAGTCTGCCTAATTCAATAATCGCTACCACACACCCCACATACCTACAGCCCAATTTTCTGCCTAAACGAGCTCCAACTTGCCTATTTACAATTCACTGGACTTCATTAAAACTCTATTAACAATTGTTCAGCTGATTGGACTTCTTGGTGTAAGCAACGATTCCACAACAGCCTAGAATTAAGATGTGCTTTGGCCCTCACTTGGAACATTGATCGAAATGCAAGCAAGCAGGTCAGCTTACATTTGTTTAGGAAATTATTCTGCCTGTATTCTTATCTAAGTCAAAAATGTCAAATTAATCAGGAAAGAAACTCCAAACGTTGGGAGTTATTTTTTGCTTCAATGCAATAAAAATGAAGCCATATTCCACTAGGGCTATCATAGGTACAAATTATCAAAAGGGATCATTCTAAAGAAGTGGCTGATGCCTATCTAGATTTTTCATTTTCGTCTGAACTACAAGTAAGTATTTTGACCACTGCCAGTGCTTTACAAACTTAGGATTCATGATCTGTTGTTCACATGAATGAAATTCTTGTAAATTTGTATTCACTGGATATTTACAGATCACTGACAATGTGTCAGGCACTATGGTAAAATATAAGATGATAATAATGAGTACATTAGTAAAACAATTTTTCCTGTTACTATTTGCCAGAAATTTCTAATGTATCATGTTTTTATTAACTTTCTTTGAAAATGTTATGAATAGAAGCTTAAAAAGTGGTGAAACTGAGATTTGGAGCCAGATCATGTTTCGAAAGTTATTCCATGGTAATAGATGAAAAATGCTGAATTCCACTGCAGCATTACAAATAAATAGCTGGAGAGTACAAAAGCAAGCTTCTTGACATCCAACAGTCTGGAGGTAACATATGCAAATTATCTGGATTGCTTTATGCCTTTGAGGTGGCTGGGCCACTCCCACATATGTGGCTGACACTGTACCATCAGGGTAAGCTCTTGGCAACCTGTCTGTAGGTTCTAGCCCTGAATTTTGAGCAACTCTCTCAACTCTTCTGACCCAGTTCCACATCTCCTTTGCTCCCTGCCTCTTGCTTTGTATATTGATAGAGGACTTTGACTCATCATATTGAATTATTGCTGACTGTTTCTCCTCCACTAACAACTGTGGCTTTTCAACTTGAGTATGACACCCATGGGGCCCTTGGCAAAGCTTTGTCTAGAGTCATTTGGGCTTTACTACAGTGAAGCAGTGACCTCATCTCTGGACAACTCTTAAGTTGGGACATTCTTCCTCCCAGTTAATCTCTAGGATAGAAAACAGGACATGGAGGCCCCTTACTTTTTCCTTGTTAGTTTTTCTAATTTTGACAAAGATACTTTTAGTGCAAACCCAGATTTCTAAAATAAGAACAAGTGAAGAATCATAAAATTTACCATTTCTCTAAAGAACAATTTTTTTTTTATAGTTCATTGTACAACATTTGCTCAAAACAGAAGTGGATCAGTAGTGTTCTCTTGGTCTCTTTCATGCTAAATCTCTGTTAATGGTACACTAAATCTTGTTACTTTGCTGCACTTCACTGCAGAGACCCTAGGACACGTGGTGGGAGATCCAGGGCCCAAAGTCTGGGGTTAAGGAGTTGGACTGTGGAGGAAGGGGCAGTACAGAAAGGATGTGAGGTCATTTGTGGCTCTCCTTCCACTACTCCAGGTTCTACACAAAAATGCTTAGTTTCGTTCATTTAAGTCATATAGCAGCTTCACCGAAAAAAATTTGCAATCCCAAATTCATTATTACCATGCCACTCCCCATTTTCAGCTCTATGGGAAAGAAAAGCAAATGCAATAAAATGAATTCTGAAATAAAAAAAATCATTGAGCCTGTAAAGCCTGTGGTTTTGCCTGTAATTGTTTTCCATTTTTTCCTGATTCCCTTTGAACTGGCATTTTTTCCTCTAGAGAAGCTGAGGGAGGCTTCCTTTCAATGACTTTAGTTATTTTTCTCTCTCCATTTACCAAATCTCACTCTACTAAAGGAATTTCATACTTAATGATTAGAATATTGATCACTAAATTTCCCGGCTCTGAAAACATCATCTATTTTATGTGTCAAAAGTATATTTTGCTTCAAAAATCCTAGCAGAATGGGAACACAAAGCAAAGAGAATAGTCTAAAAGAAAAAAAAAACAAAAAAACAAAAGCAATTCAACAGAACTATTATTTACCAAACACAAAACCACCAAACACATCAATAATATGCCCCTTACCCAGTAGGCATCATTTATACCTGGGTGTGAGTCATAACATCACCTACGAAAACGTAATTTTCACGTGTGCATGCATTTATTTACCTAACAAATGTCCACCGATAACCAACTACAAACAAAACACTACGTTAAGCACAGAGCATACAAAGATGGAAAAGACACAGTCTTTGTCTACAAGTAGCTTCTAATCAAGAAAAAGAGACCAAGTACTCACAATATAGTGGAGCCAGCGAACGTGTTTTCTGGAGCCAGGCTGCTTGTGTTCAACTCTTGGTTTTGCTACTTACTAGCTCTCCAAACCTCGGCTTCCGCAGGGGAGAAGGAAGGATTTATAAGGGTTCTCATCACATGTGTTTGTCGTTAAGGTTAAATGAGATAAGCTGCACATGTGCTTGGTGCAGTAACTATCTCAGAGTGATCAAGAAATTAGTATTGTGAACAGTTGCTACTTCACGATACTAAAACACTCTCACATGCACTCACGAAGGTTCAGAAGTCACAGGACATTCAAACACAATGGTTCAAAGGAGAGATGCTCTATTTTTATTTGGTGTTAGAAGGATGCTCAGGAAAACTTTAGGGCATTTGTGACAGTAAGGAAAGAATCCGATCATGATTTACTGAGTTGGTACAGGGCACAAGAAATAGAGTATACAAATTGAATGTAGAAGAATTTTTTAAATTCTGAGAATGGAAGGAGGGTCACTTTCCAGGACTGAAGAATCTGACACTGCACAAGAACATAATGGGGTTTTCTCTGATCAATGGTATTATTGACATTTTCTTTTTCTTCCCAAATTCTAAAGTTGGATCCTTGTATCTTGGGGGTAAACAAATGGAATTTTGGCTTCTATCAAGTCCTATCTAAATTAAGAACAGCTGCTATTACTCCGCCCACTACTGGCCTGTGTTAGTTTATTTACCAACTTGGATGTGATGTTTTTGGGGTATCTACTGAATGCCACAGATAGTCAATGATTTCTAGTTGACTATGGTGACAGAAAAGTCTGGTTCTAGCTCACGCCATTATGGCTAATTTTGCAAACTGGCATCCTATGGATTTAAAAGCATCCCAGGTGATTCTAATAGAAAGCCACGTTTGCGAACAATTAGGTTAGGCATAGCAGCCATCTCCTTCCCTCTGCACTGGGAAGCTTCCTCAGAGGAGTGAGGAGGCGGTTTTGCCAGCCAGCCTAAATGATGATATGAATGGTTGGGGCCAAGGCCTAAAGATCTGTGGAACTCAACCTGCACTAAAGTAGCAATAAGAGCATATATGCACTATACTTGGGAGGATGTAAATAATCAGTAAACAAAACTGTCCCTTCCATCTGCATAAGTAGGACGTGTTTTCACAAAGGACATTAGAATAGCCATGTGTGGTTCTGCCACACAGAATTCCTTCATGTTATCCTTGAGATGTACCTTAACCCATTTGAAAATGAACCACCTATCCGTATCTATGAATTTAATTATTTCAGGCTTTTAATAGGCAAACAAAACAAAATACCCCCTTCCAAACGAAACAAAACAAAACAAAACCCCCACAAACTTCTCTGACTAATGTATGCACTAAACATTTTGTAGCCATTTTTTAAAGGACATCCAAAGAGCTTTATCATTTTCCTTATTTTTAATTTGTATGTTTTGAAAAGTCCACTCACCCTTCCACAGAGTTGAGGCAGCAGCACACAGAACAAAAAATACCTGATCAGACTGAAGCCACTATCCATACACTGATTTCTTTTTTCTTTTCCTTTTTTTTTTTTTTTTTTGCTAACATCGGGATATTTAAAATAAGTAGATTTGGTGAGAGATGGTAAAGGGCAATGTTTTTGGAAGAAAAGATTGATTTTCACTGTATTTGAAATGTAGTAGTCCAGAAGCCAAAATGAGGGTTTCCGAAGTTAAGACTTCATGGAAACAAAACTAGAAGAAAATATATTTAATAATAACATATCGATATGTATAGGGATTCTAACTCATTGATTCGTTCAACACATATTGTTCATTATTTTATCATTCAAAAAATATTAATCAAATGCCTATTATGTATCCAGACACTATTCTAGATTCTGATGATGTAGTAATGAATAAAATGGACAAAATCCCTGTCTTTATGGAGCTTGTAATTTACTAGAGGGACAGACAAGAGGCAAATAAATACATATATGTAATATATAATCAAGGATATAGACTATATATAAAATGGAGCCAGAACTGAAAAATGAAATGGTAGCTGGAAGGGAGATGAGGTAAAAAAAAATGAGTTCTTTTGTTTACTTATTCACTAAGTGAGAGAAATAATAGCATGAACTTTGCTCTGGTATCTTTCTGTCTGGATTGCTTTTTTTCCCCAAATACAAGTCCAATTCTCTTCTATGCTCTGTTCGAATGTCATCTTTTCAATGAGGCCTTCACTGGTCACCTTATTTAAGATTGCATCCGTTTCCACACACCAGCACTCCCTCTCTGATCTCTATCTTCTATATTTTCATTATTGCTTTTGGTTATTTTCTGCCTCAGCCTCATAACAATGGAAGCTACATGAGGGCAAGAGTTACTTTCTGTTATGTTCACTGCTAAGTCCCCAGGACCTGGAACAGTACCAGAGACATACCTGGTATTCAATACATATTTCTGAATGAATGTTTGGATGAATTTTGAGTAAGTGAGCCAATAGAAGGTTTGACATATAGTTGAGGCACAGAAAGGACATTGTAGTGAACATAACAAACACTATGATGAACAATGAACAATAATTAGTCCCCACCATCAGCACCTACTTTCTAGTGACTTGCAGCAAACAGACGATCCCATTCCAATGTGATAAGAATTCTGGGTACTCTGGAAACACACAGGAGTTTCCTCCTCTGATGTAAAACGAAGGCAGGCTAATCTAGATGGGTGGAAACCCGAACATAGAGCTATCCAGTTCAGGAAAAGCAGAGACAACAGCATGTGCAAAGGAACTGATGATGAGGGAGAGCTTGTCACCTTCCGGGAACTGTTAATATTTGTATAGCTGAAGCTTACAGGGTCTTTTAGGGCACCCTGAACCCAAAGGACTTGATGCAGAGTACAAGGGAGAGTCACTCAAAGTTTTTACATAGGGAATCACAAGATCATACTGTAATGTTGGAGAGAACGGTTGGAAGTGGATACTAGCAACAGTTAACTTGGCATTAGGTGATAGTGGACTCAACCTACGTAGTGCCATTCAGGTGGGAAGAAGCATAGAAAGTCTGATGATAGTGCATGCCCTTCCCCAGGATGGAAGCAAGAATCTATAGTTCAAGAAAGAAGGAATAATGAATCGTTTAATGTTTTCCAGTAGCCAAATATGTTATTTGCAAAGTTAAGATTAGCTCCTAGAGAAGTTCCATAGCTGAATCTTTCTATCTGTTCTTCAAGTACCCACGAGTCAACACTGCTTTTCCAATTATCACTATCCATGCATGGGGTTCCAAGGCTAAACAGCAGAACTGGGGTGGGACCCTAGTTCTGTTGTGTGAACTATCCAAAGCACCAGGATGTGGAAGCATCTTTTCTAGGACCCAGAAAAGATATCAGGTGTTAGTCTAGGAAGGAAATTGTCTAGAAGGGTAAAAGACAACTTTTTGGACCTTTCTCCTTACTATCTTCCCTAAAACCCTTGTTCCTTTCTTTCCCCTTGCTTTACCCAAAAACACCATGTTGTTCCCTCAGAATGAAGTAAAGAGATGTATTGTTTAATCTCTGATGCTAACTCTGCCTCTTTCATCACCCTTTTTTCTTTTTTCTTTGTCTTGCTCACATATCTCACACACATACATGAACAGACACCAACACACACCAACACACACACACACACACACACACACACACACACACACCCTACATTTTTATGCTGGAAGCTCCACCGTAATTCTTGGAGTCTGTCCTTCCTGATTTTGCATCTCTGTCAGGTAACACAAGTTCTCCTCTTAAAAAATTTTGGAATGAATGCAGGTATGTTAGATATGAAATGAGGAACAGTATTTCATATTTATAGGCACACACACTGAAATACCTGGAGTTGAAAAAAAAAAAAAAAGAAAACCAGAATAACTGTACGAAGAGGAAGAGAGGAGATGCCGCTAATGGAAATGTGTCTTAGTCCAGTCACGCTGCCACAACAAAATACCTTAGACTGAGGGACTTAACCACCAGAAGTTTATTTTCTCATAGTTCCGAAGCCTGCGAAGTCCAAGATGAAGGTGCAGGTTTATCTGGTTCCTGGTAAGGATTCCCCTCCTGGTGTGTAGTCAGCTGCCTTCTCACTGTGCCCTCACATGGTGAAGAGAGAGAGAACTCTGGTGTCTCTTCCTCTTCTTCTAAGGGCACAGGCCCTATCAAGTTAGGGTTTAACTCTTATGATCTCATTTAACCTTTATCACCTCCTCATAGGTTCTATATCTAAATACAGTCACCCTGGGAGCAGGGCTTCAGCACATGAATTTTAGGGAAACACAATTCAGTCCATAGCAATATGCATACTTAGTGAACCTCTGACAGATGTTTGCAGACTCAGTGCTCTTATGTTGAGGTGTTTCCCAGCTTTTTCATATCCATTGCCACCTTCTAAAATATCATGCACTAGAAGTGTGGGCAGTGCTCTGGGGACTAGTAGTTTGTTGGCACTGGGAGAGCCTGCGCAATGACCTCGGAAGAGGCTTGCTGTTAAAGCCAGATGACCTACATTTGAATTCTAGCTTTGACATTCCCGCTTCTGGGCGAGTTATTTACATTCTCTAGGAGCCAGTTCTCATCTATAAGATAGAGATAATGCATCCTACCATGTGGTTGTGAAGCCTGAATGAGTGACACATGTGGAAATATTTGAACCACAAAAGATGTGCAACAAGTGCATGGCCTTCAGACTTCATCCAAGACCACCATCAATATTTCACTTCTCATTGGTAGTGTTCAGATAACTGGCATTCACTCTGTGCCAGACATTGTTATAAGTAACTTTCCATAGGTGTATTATCTAAATTAATACTCACAAACATGAAGTAGCTATTACTATTGCTCTCAGGAAACAAGGACAGCTTCTATCGACATAGAATTACCTAGTGGCTATTCCTCAGCCTACTCAGGGACAGAAAAAAAGTTAGGAAATGGAAGGTAAGAAGTCCCTAAACTTTGAGAAAAGACTTTTGATTTCTCTGAGGTCCTGAGATGATAGAGGGTGGCTGGCATTAACAATCTCTAGGAACTGTCCCTACTTCTGAAAGGGGTGGCGTATTGGTTTCCTATTGCTACCGTAACAAATTACCACCGATTTAGGGCTTTAACACAACACAAATTTATTCTCTTATAGCCCTGGAGATCAAGTCTAAAATGGGTCTCAGGGCTGTGTTAAAGTGTTAGCAGAGATTGTGTGTCCCTGACTTCCAACTTCAAGCAGTTTCCTGCATTCCTTGACTCATGGCCTTGCATCACTCCAAACTGCTTTCCTCATCACATCTCCTCCTCTGATGCTGACTCTCTTGCCTTCCTCTTCCCCTGATTAGCACCCTTGTGATTATACAGCTCCAACCTAGACAATCCAGGGTATTGTTTACATCTGAAGATCTTTATTTTAATGAAATCTGCGAAGTCCCTTTTGCTATATAAGGTAACATATTCAGAGACTCTAGACATTAGGACAAGGAATTCTTTGGGGAGCCATTTTCCTGCCAATCACAAGTGACTCTGGACACCATCACCCCCATCCCACAACAACTTCTGGACCAGCAGGTAGACACTCAGTGTAAGGTGGGCCAATCAGCTTTATCCTCCCCAAATTTTATATTTGGTGATTCAGGCACCGGTCTTAGCTGTGGGATATTATGTTACAATTCTTATTAGCAAGGCCAGAATCACCACAGTAAACCAAAACCAAGTACTACGTGAAACTGGAGAGAGGGGCGGGGGCAGAAACTATGAGGAAAGAGAAACACTAAGTCTACAAGGAAGTGAATGGAACAAATATGCAGAAGGAAGCAGAGCTTCAGGACACCCTTCATTAACAATCTCTTTATTCCTTATTAGATCTAACTTTAAAATTCCTGCTCCTTGCCACCAGAACAGTTTTAATTAGAGCCATGCTTGAGCAGGGTGGAGGCCATACCTGAAAAGTCCTCCACCTACTCTAAAACCCCATGAAAGTCCAGAACTGGGTTGTTGTAGGCATCACAGAGGACGGGAGGTTTGGGGGGCTCCCAGCCATACTGAAAAGATAAGGAATTCATAGGCATGGACAGAAGTCCTAAAATCCAGGACCGCAGGATTTGCATACTATCCAAATATGTATGGAGCTTTCCCTACTCAATAATTTGTTGTCATTTTTCTCCCTTCCCAATTCTAACGTTGTACTGTGACCACAGAAATAGAGCTCTGATTGCTGTGAAGCCCTCACGGCTGAAATATAGTCCAAAAAGCCTCTACTCCCTTGGCATCCGCTGCACTGCTGTACCTGACAGAACTGAGGATTCGCCGGGTACTGCACTAAATAAGTACTTTCCCTGCAGTATCTCACCAAGTCCATCCTGCAAAGTAGGAAGCAGCATTATTTTCATTTTAAACATTTCATTTTAAACATTTAACATTTAAAGGGTAATCTTTTTTTTTAAAGATTTTTTTTTTTTTTTAAGATTTATTTGTGAGAGAGAGGGGCACAAGAAGGGGGGAGTGGCAGGCAGAGGGAGAAGCAGGCTTCCCGCCGAGCAGGGAGCCCGATGCAGGGCTCGATCCCAGGACCCTGGGATCATGATCTGAGCCGAAGGCAGATGCTTAACGAACTGAGCCACCCGGGGGTCCCAACACTGAGGTAATCTTAACCTACATGTTGAATATTTTTGTGATTAAAAACACATTAATCCTGGAAATGTAAATCCATAATGAAACCCATAAATTTACATGTGGAAAAGGAGCTTTGGAGAGAAACTTTCAGGGAAGGATGGAGAAAGAAATTCCAAGGGTTCGTTCACAGTGATTAGAATGTATAGTCTGGCTTCAATTCATTGTCTTTAGGCATGAATTTCTTAAAAACATTTTTTTTTCCTGAAGCTCTTTTTCTAGCTCCAAGTCCTTTTTTATTTTTTAGTCTTTGACAGAAATCTCTTGCTTTTTCATCTTCTACAATTGAATGTTATGTTAAGGAAAAGAAAACTGGCTGAAACACCGCCTTTGCCTTTGGCCTGTTGCTGACCTGCATTCACAGACTGCAGAAACAGGGCTTGGGGTGATGCCAACTCCTGGAGGCCAACATGTGCCATCACAAACTCGAAACTCTTCTCTTTGACCGTGGTGATTGGCTTCAGCTTCTGCGTGCTCCCCTGTTTTAAAGTTGTGTAGTCTGAAGGCTCTAATTCAGCAAAGGAAGTTTCCTCTTCAAAGTACTCTCTCCTTATTTTTAAAAAATATTTATTTATTTGAGAGAGAGAGAGAGGAAGAAGTGAGGGGAGAGGCAGAGGGAGAGAATCTTCAAGCAGAGTCCCCCTGCGGCTGGAGCCTGACTCAGGTCTCGACCCCATGACCCATGAGATCATGACCTGAGTTGAATTCAAGAATGGGATGTTCAACTGAGCGACCCAGTGCCTCTCAAAGTACTCTCTGACTGTAGTTTTAAAGACAGTTTAAAGATTTCAACTGTCTTTTTTATATATGTAAAAATGAGACACTTTAGGATCACTGGAGCTTATCAGTGAATTAGAAGTGCAAAACAATCAAGCATCTGATAACACTCTACCGAAACCCACATTCTTCACCTTCCATCCAAAAAGCCTTGGCAGATTGCTCTCCTTAAAATGCATTTATATCTGCTATTTTCTCTTATATTGCAGGACTTGATACTGTGGGGCAGATAGCTGAATTCTAGGGGGGTGGAAAATTGGGAAGTGAGATTTAACAGGATTAAATTAAAGAACCCTCTTCTTTTTATTGAGGCTTAAAGGATAACACCAGCTTTCTGGGTTATACATGGAAACTAGAAGACCATAAGATGAGCAACTCATCTACTGCCAGGTGAAGAGAAGGGGCATTTCCAAGGGAGAGGCTGTCATAATGGGGAGAAGACCACCACTCCTTTGAACTTTTGGAGTATTCTCTGGAAAGAAACTGTGAACCACCAGTCCAAACTAGAAATGCCATGCCATGCAAGTATTCTACCACATGGGCATTTTAACCACAGAATGATTATTAGAATCTTTCAGTTTTACCGTGTGTATAATTAGCAAGGAAATAGTTTTCATTGATTTATTTAGTCTAGTATGTATATATTAAGAGTCTGTACCGTGCCTGGTATGTTTTATCTTGTTTAGCCACTGGTAATTTAAATTATTCATTTGAAGCCAGAAAATCTTAACTTCTCTATCCACCTACTTTTTCAATGGCTAAAATATAGTATGAGAAGTGGCTGGTTTCTGCAAACTGTGCTTAAAGATTTTATTAAGTCTTTGTAGTCTACCAAGATAAGGGAAATTATATCCAAATTGAAGAAATCTATACTATAAAAAGTTGAGCTCTTTTTGTTTAAAATAAAGACAATAAAATAAGTACTTGCTAAGATATCAATGTGGATGCACTAATCAAGGGCTTACCACAGCTAGCTTTTTGTAGGCGAACCGAACAATTAAAAAATGCACATACCATGTTTCTGTTAAGCTATTCCAAAGGCTGTTTGCCTGGTAGAGGATTTGGCTTAGTGAGGGTGACAGCTGCTTGGTGTGAGCTGCGACATTTCTAAAATGAGAACCCACTCAGAATGATAAGCCTTCATTCCTGCATTAATTGTAAACATGCAACAAAAGAAATGTTCCCTTCTTAAAGACGGAGAAGTAAACTATGAAATCAACATATAAGGGGTCAGAACAACACTATGTGAAATTACTTGCTTTCAGTTTACAAAATGCCACTTGCTCATGAGACTTTATACATGCTGTTCCTTCTTCCTCCCAAATCTCTCTCACTCTCTCTCTGTCACACACACACACTTCACATAAGCATATGCTCTTCGAACTGGTTATTGCACAACTTTCACATTTCAGTTTAGATGTAACCTCATACGGAGAGATGAGTCCAATTCAAGCCTATCATTATGGGCTTCTCTTCGCTTCTTTCATTGCATCCTCCACTTCCATCACAACACATGTCATATCGTAGGTGACTGCCTGAACACGTTTGTCTCTCCCAGTAGACCATAAACTCTGAGAGAGTAGGAACCACATCTACTACACACCTAGTCCAGTCTCTGCTTTATAGAAGGAGCTCAATAAATGCTTATGAAATTGGTGCTTCAATGAAGGAACTTTAAAGAATGACTTGTAGGCTACAATGAAGTTTCTTGAATGGATGAATGTATTTAATGGGTCAGTCCATTGTCAGTCCATTGAGGTGAGGGATGGGGAGGTTCATTGATGATAAAAACAGAAAAATTACTGTCGCAGAGACAAAGGCCCTTCCAAGCTATCCCTAGGAGAAGGGGAGCCCTCAGCAAAGCTTCATCCTTCTGGTTCTGCCAGTAGATGTGTGCTCATCATTGAAATGAGTGAGTTGGACTTCCTAAGCCTGATATCACTGGACATTTGAATCCTAAAAAAAACTGTTTTGGATCTGGTTCCAGGTGCTCCAAAGCAAACTTAAGATTATAAATCAACTACAGGGTGTTATGATGAGAGACTCTTCTACATATGAGAGAGAGAGGGAGAGAGAGAGAGAGAGAGAGAGAGAACCTTACCTCCATGATCTAGGCACGTACAAATCAGATTCCTGGGCTTGCAGAATAGAGAGCAAGACCCTAGACTAGGGTGAATTCATGAAATGAATGCCTAGAATGGTCTGTCTGTCCATCTGTGTGGCCAACTGGGAATTCTAACAAAGCAATCCTGTCTTGTCATGTCACTCAAACTTCTCCATTAACAGCTAAGCAAAGCAGAAACCCTCTAAATAGTAGCCTTTGAAATAGAAAACCAAATAGGAATCCATGAATTTGCTAATTGCCCTATATTTCCTGTTATTGTCAGCAATTTAAAAGGTTTTACTGAGCATACAGTATGCTCAATTCTTAATTATGCCACAAGGAATATAGATGATGTATTAAATAATGTTTTTCAAATTCAGGATTTATTTTAAGGAAAAAATTGTCATGCAATCTGAGTTAACTTAAATTATATTGATTTATACTATTACTTGGCCAGATGGAATTATGAATGCTTAAAGTCCTTATACAACTATAAAAGAAAAATACATTTAAAAATTAAATGCAAATAAGGCTGAAAATCCAATAAAATTCAAATTAACAAAACAAAATATAATCAATGATACTGATTTCTTGAAAGCAAAACCAGCATTAGTAATTAAAATATGGAAGTCATTCCTAAGAAAAGTTTTGGGTTTTTGTTTTTGTTTTGTTTTGTTTTGTTTTTTGCTTTTTTGACATGCATATACTGTTAGGTTTACGTAATGTAAGCTCAGGGAGAAAGAGAGACAATGAGAATAAGAGAGAAGGGGGGCAGAGGGAGAGAGAGATGCCTTATCTATTTTGTTAATTGCTCTATCCTTGATGTAAGATGCCTGCACATAGTAAGTGCTTGACAAAAATTGTACAATTAATAAAGAAATACATTTCCTGACTGCTTTTCACTATTTAAAATTTTGTGCAACCATTGCTGAGGTAGTGACATCATTTGGCATTTACTTAGTGCTAATGCTTTATTTTCCTGTTCAGTAACTTTCTGTCTTTTATTCATTAGTCTGGGGCAATAAAATATTATTTGGCATTACTGTAAATTCAAACATGCTCATCAAAACCAAGCAACAATACTTTGTTATAATGTAGTCATCAAGATGATCCAAGGCATAGGTATAGTCTTATTTTCAAACCATAAAGGGCAAAAACATAATTCTGGATTTGGCGTTGGAACAGAAAAGAACAGTAATGAAAAAACTGGTGGAAGACAGGCCAGGGTTTAGTTAATAGTAATGAACCAATGTTTGTTCTTAGTTTTGGCCGATGTGCCATGGTAAGATAAGATTGTAACATTAGGGGACACAAATTGCTTGAGGAGCATATGGGACGTTTCTGTAGTATCTTTGCAACTTTTTGGGAAATATACATGTACCCCAACATTTTAAAAATTATTTTTAAGAGTAAAGACAGAATTTTAAAAAATATCTTTGGCATTCCCCAGTGTCCTCAGAGTCTTGTGTCAATTCTAGAAACACTATGTAAATCATGGTTCTTCCACAGAGGAGTCTATAATCCAGTTGAGACAAAGCATACACAAACCAATCTGAGAACAACTAAGTGATGTTGGATATAAGTACAGTAAAATACCAGAGAAAAAGGGATGTGAGTATAAACTATGGTCATCAGTTAAGACTTCATGGACCTCTTGAGGCAGAAACGGATTTTGTTGATATATACATGCTTCAGATGGGTGTGGGGCAGAGATGATATTAGGGGACCATGATGAGGGAGACTATAGAAGCAGACATAGGGAGAGTGAATGAAAGTGCTAGAATTGGACAGGGAGTGAGGAGGACTGGAAAAGAGTGAGATGTAAGATTGGATGAGGTAGCTGGAGGTTTGACAGTGGTGGGCTCCGAAGCTAAGATGGTTGATTAGCCCTGAAGAGGAGTAAATTACATTTGACTGGTCTTTGAGATCCATGAGGGCAGCAAATGCATCTATTCATCTCTTTGTCTCCAAAAACTAACACAGCACTAGACCCAAAGAGCCTTTCTTTCTTTCTTTCTTTCTTTCTTTCTTTCTTTCTTTCTTTCTTTCTTTCTTCCTTCCTTCCTTCCTTCCTTCCTTCCTTCCTTCCTTCCTTTCTTTCTTTCTTTCTTTCTTTCTTTCTTTCTTTCTTTCTTTCTTTCTTTCTCTTTCTTTCTTTCTTTCTTTCTTTCTTTCTTTTTAAGATTTTATTTATCCATTTATATATTTGAGGGTGGGGGGAGCAGGGGGAGGAGCAGAGGGAGAAGGACAAGCAGACTCTACTCAGAGCTCAGAGCCCAACTTGGGACTCGATCCCAGGACCCTGAGATCATGACCTAAGCTGAAATCAAGAGTTGGACGCATAACTGACTGAGCCATCCAAGTGCCCCACAATGAGTATTTCTTAATGTGGGGCAAATAACTTTGCACATACATCTTTGCACACATTTTCCATTATAAATTGAGATCAATTCCTAGAAGTAGAATTTCTTGGATATATATCATCATTGATACATATTGGCAGATGGTTTTCTACTAGCCAAGTATTGTGTAAGGTGATTGTCTGGCCACACCCTGCATCAGTGAGTTTATTGAGAAGAATTCAATTCATTATATGCATTCCACTTATAGCAGGTTTTAACATAGGGAACTGGAGGCTTACATAATCATTGGAAGGGCTCATAGAGCAAACTTGACTGTTCCCCAAAATCTCAGCCTGCAGCAACAAAGCCTGTGGTTCTCAGTAGGTCACCTAGAAGCTGCTATGCTTCTCAAAAACCTCTGAAGACACCCACCAACTATTTCAGTCTGCAGCCTAATGCAGATTATCAAGATGTTCACCTAGAAGCCACTTCAAACTCTGCACCTGCACTGTATCTACCTGCAGCTGCCTCTGGAGAGAATTGGCCCCTCTTTCTCTTCTTCCTTCCAAAACTCTCACAACTTCGTCTCATTGGCAGATATTGACATGCAACCACAGGAGACAGAGGTTCTTAGAAATGTAGTTTGAACCTCTCTATGATTCAAACAACCCAACACAACATCTTCAATGAAACACTGGTAACCTAATGAGTGGCATCTCATTATTGTAGGAATTTTATTATCATTCATGTAATATAAATGATATACCAAATATTTGGAACTTTGTTCTATAATATAATCAGCATGAGACATGATCCTTGTTCAGGGACAGTCTCAGTGGGACTCCAGTCCAGGAGTACCTCTTTACCATAATGTGCTAAGTCCTAAAGGAAAACACTGAGTTAGTTATACTTAGTCTAAAAGATAAAGAGGATTCCAGGTTTAGTTTACTCACTAAGATGTTTATTCTAGATCCTTTTCACCTTAGATATCTGATCTGTAGGAGATTTGTATTGGTTCCAGCAACTCTAAGCTTTCCTGGGTGAAGCTCCTGCTTTAGTCTCAGCCTGGGTTCTGGTTCTGATGGTGAAAGTTAAGGAGCCAACATGCCTCCTCATATTGATGTGGTATATATTGATATGACCTCCTCAGTCCTAAGACAAACATCTTAAGAGCAGGAATGACATCACCTTCACTCTTCCCTGTCTTAAAAAAAAAAAAAAAAAGGAAAGGAAAGGAAAGGAAAGGAAAAAACAAAAAAAGAAGCTATGTGTCATTTTCCAGCTGAAAATTTTTTTCCACAGCATCTCACAGTATTAGAGATAAAACTCTAACTCTTCAGTATTGCATTCAAAAGTCTTCATACACAACCTTCAAACCTGTCTTTTAAACTCATCTCCTACTAATTCCTCATGTGATTCCACAGTCCAGTCACGGAGACGACTTTGTTGTGCTTTTGTACTGATGCCCACATAGTCCCTTCCACTTACAGTGTTCTTACCTGGATGATTTTCTCCATGAAAAACTTCCATCACAGCTTTCAGAGAAAGCTCAATATACCACTCTCACCTGAACGTCTCCAGAAAATAACCTTTTCCCTGAATTAATTGTAACCCTTATTTCTACAGCACCATAAAGCTTTGTCTATAGATCCATAGTAGCGGTTTTCACACCAAATTTTAATTGTTGAGATAAGATGCATATCTTCTCTATTAGATAGCTATGTCCTTAAGGGTAAAATAACCTACATTTTACTCTTAGGATTGCTATCACCAAATGGATTATGCTCAATAAAGGTTTAATTGCCTGGATTTAATAAAATAGCTGACATTTGTATAATACTTTAGGGTTTACAAAATGCTTTCACATGCATTCTTCCACTTAATCCTTACAACAATCCAATGAGGCAGATATTTTTATTATTTCTATATTGCAGATGAGGAAATTAAAGCTCAAGAATATTTAGGATCTGCTCTGCACACCAAAGACTCACCATGAGTGTGTCCTGATTGATGGCTTGATGTAGACAATTGCTCACTGCTCTCTGTGCTTTTACAGAAAACAAAAACAGACACACAATCTTCATTTCTGAAGTTGGTGTCAGCAGTCTGTGCTTTACATACTCTATTCAATCATTAAAAACTCAAGAATCACATTTTCAATCTTTCCCTGCAACTCCCTACACAGATATGAGTTAAGATATTGGTTCTGGCCTCATCTTGGTTATCTTTCCTGTAAAATTAGCACCATAATACCCACTTGCCAAACCTCCTGAATTCTGATTTGATCGAGGCAGCATTTACAAAGTCCTAAGTATCCTTTAAAATTTCGGGGTTGTATAAATGCAAATGTTATTATGGAAAGATGGAGATGCAGCTATAGAATGTACATTTCCCATTTCAACATGAAGGATTCCCTCTGTTATCTTCTGATAATATTTTCCTGCCGTGTGTTTAGATGTAATAAGAGACAACCTTTGTAAAGGATGGGGACTTTGAGTAAAATATGAATAGAAACAGAAAACTCGGAATATAACTAGCTCATTGAAATGGGGCTTACAATAAAAGTTCTGAATTGGAACTGGCCAAATTTCTAAAAGATTTTTCACTGTGCAGCCCAGCCACTCCCAGGACTCCTAGGGAATTAGTTTATGCCTTCTAGTTTCCTAAAGTCAGATCTTCAGGGCCCTTTGGGTTAATAGATTTATGTTCAAATTTCCAATCCATTGCTAACTTCTTTATTTTTAAAGGTTTTATTTATTTATGAGAGAGAGAGAGAGAGAGAGAGAGAGCTGGGTGAGGAGCAGAGGGAGAGGGACAAGCAGACTCTGCTGAGCGTGGAGCTGAGGCAGGGCTCGATCTCAGGACCCTGAGATCATGACCTGAGCCAAAACCAAGAGTCAGACGCTTAACCGACTGAGCCACCCAGGCACCCCCATTGCTAACTTCTATGCACATCTCTGAGCCCCAGAATCTTTCTCTGTTAAGTGGAAATAAAAAAAGTAGGTACCTACCGCATAGGATTTTTTTTTTTTTATTGTATGTGATGATGAATGTAAAGCTTGGCATAATGCCTGAAACATATTAAATGTCCCATAAATACTATGATTTACAGTGGGGGGAATAAAATAATAGGAGCAATAAAAAGAATGGCTTCAGAACTGTCTAAGGAATCAGGGGCTCTGCCAGGCATTTTAACACATTCTTAAAAGAGCTCTATGAAGTAAGTTTCAGTAGCACCTCCATTTTAGAGACAAGGAAACTCCAGCCCAAATAGTTGGTGATATGAAGGTCTCACTCATGCACTATCTGTCATAGGTGACATTGCTAATATAAATGGTCCCTGATTTATGATGGTTTAATTTCATTTTTTGACTCTATGATGATGCAAAAGCAATAGCATTGAGTAGAAACCATACCTTTAATTTTGAATTTTGATTTTGACATGTTCCCAGGCTAGCGATATGCCGTAGGACCCTCTCTCATGATGCTGGGCAGTGACAGTGAGCCACAGCTCCCAGGCAGCCACGCAATCACGAGGATCAACAACCGATACACTTACAACCATTCTGTACCCAGACAACTGTTCTGTTTTACTTTCACTACAGTATTCAATAAATTCCATGAAATATCCAACACTTTACTATAAAGTAGGCTTTGTGTTAGATGATTCTGCCCAACCATGGGCTATTGTAAGTGTTCTCAGCACTTAAAAGATAGGTGAGGCTAAACTATGATGTTCAATAGGGTAGCTGTATTAAATGCATTTTTGACTTATGATATTTTCAACTTATGATGGGTTTGTTGGGACATACCCCAACATAAGTCAAGGAAGATCTGCAATTCATTAAACTACAGCCAACCACTTACTCTTCGCCTTTTCATTTTTTTCTTTAAAAGTGGTATCTGTTTTAGACCTCCCTATCTCCACCAAGTGTTCTGAAGTCATACAAAAATTATACAAATGGAGATTTTTCTTCTTTTTACTGGCCTATGGACAGATCCTGAAGTCCTGGGGGCTGTGAAGCCCACTTGTAAATTATCATCAACTATCGCCTTCCATCACGTTATCTCTGCCTTGCTCCCTGAGCTCTAACAGGCTGAAACTGATTGGCACAGCGTTGTCTATCTGTCTGACACTTCAGGGCATAAACCATGGGGTGAAATCAAGCTGCAGACACTAGCAGATCCTGCAGCATTGTGATAAAACTTAAATTACAACTCAGAGAAGACAGTGTATACATTATATTAAAATGTCTGAGCTCTTACAAATAGTGAAAGGAAGCTTGAAACCACAGCTTACACTCTCCTGAACTTGGAGGATGAAATGTTTCATATGAATGGAATATGCACTCAAAATACGTAGTAAAACTGTAATAGATGCTTTTGCAAAAAAAATCGCTAAATATTAAATATGGATATCTCAGTTAATTTAGACACCAGAGGTGTTTTGGTTTTTAAGTGCTACAAGCAAAATTAATATTCATTACAGACATAAGATTTGATAAGCACAGAAGGAACATGCACAGAGCTTCGGTGATAACAGGAAATTATCTTCTCAGTGTTTAGAGAATACTTTGCTCTCCATCTTCACAAGTTTAAGTTGACACTGAAAGTTATGTTCCCTTTAGACTGTGGGTTTTCTTCTATAAATGTGCTTTTTTCATAGCTGGATTCTGGTGTTTTTATTCTAGTGATGACAATATAATTGATTCTAGTCAAATGCGTATCATGGATACTATTATTGATAGCTGGAGGGTTTCCAATCCAAGAAACTTTCCAATGGGAAAGAGGAGTCAAGTGGATAATCTAGTGCAGCAAAATAACTTCTATTAGCTACTTTCTAAGTTGGAAATGATATACACTGCACTTGCAATTTTTCTGAATCCATGCTCCATTGAGCTATATCAGTTTTCACCTTTAACATCAGCCAAATAGATTTGAAAGGAGATGAATTGAGATTCAAAGGATAATATAGTTTTTGAAGGTATAATAGAGTCAACGAAAATGAATTGAGTAGCTTGGAGCAAGTGTTAATTTTTTTCTAAATAAATGGAATTGGTGTCTGCTAGAACCACTTATTTAAAGGTCTTTCCATATTTTTTTGGGAACTGATACTTGAAAAGATTCATAGCATGGCCAATCGATTCTCCTAGGGCTGGACCACTGTGTAAGTGGAATCATTCAATTTTAACACTTTTTCTTTTATAACATAAAATGGATATATAGTATTTTCTCTTAAATAATTATTTATGGAAATATACAGAATCCCAGGTTTATAATGACTTACTCGTTTTGCTTTCTTTCTTACCTTTTCCCTGACTAGGAAAAAATGTGACTTTTAAGAGTGCCTATTAGGTTTTTGTGGCTAGAGCTCTTTGGTATATTAAATGAGAATAAAAAGAATCAAATAACTCATAAAATTAAATACTTGAAGTGAATCATCTATTCTCTTCTTTAAATGTATTATTATAAGGACAACTTAGGTAATCACGGGCTCAAAAGTCTGTAACAACATTAGCCCCCGTATCTGTCCTGATCATTGATCTGCCGCTCACGATGTGCCCCTTGGGCGAGCAGCAGTCTTCTGGTCCTTCAGTGTGGATTAGAGAAGTAAAAACATATAACTTTTCTACAAACCAAAGATAACTCTCCAAGGTTGGGAAAGCAGGGGAGAGTCTTTTATCAGCTGCCATCCGGCTGCCTCCCTTCCAGGAACTGACTCAGGTGAACTAACTTTCAGAGGCTACATGGCCCGGCTTATCTTCAGAGATAAGGAAGGTCCCCAGTGAATTCAGCAGCCTCTTGCTGGACTGTCTGTCCTATTAATTAGTGTGAAGTTTTCTATATTTTATATTTTAAAAGAAACTTCCAGGTAACTATTATGTATGTGTGAATAAAGCTACATGTGTGTGAAAAGCATTTGCAAATTCTCCCCTCTCCTTAGTATTAGCATACTTGCCCCCAGGGTTATTCTCAGGCAAGAGGCAGAAAGACCAGCTCCTTGACAGACATCACCTCCCTGTTCTGTTTCCTTCATCACCCTTTACTGTGTTCTCCCTCCCATTTCATCTTCTCTTTAGCTTCACTCAGGTATAAATGATTGCTAACAGCATAAAGGTCAGCTTTTCTTAGAACAACATGGTTCAAAAGATAGTATTCAAGGAATAGCTAGTGAGCAGAAGAGTTTCAGAGGAAATAGAATGGTTGCAAATTCCATTTATTCACTAAATACCATTTTTTCTTTCCTCTCCCAAGAAAGAGACTTCCAAGAGTGTCACCTATCACACACACACACACACACACACATAGCAGGATGCACACTCTTTGCATAAGAGATGAATAAACAATAGATTGTTCACTAGTCTAGTTAATGTGGTTAATGTTGCCTATTTTATTCCCTTTATGGTATATCACAATTAGTACAAATCATAAGAGAAGCCCTACAGTCATGGTATTTAACCAATTTTTGCCCCAATGTATTCGTCCAAAAGAGTCTTCACCTCCCACTCTTCCCTGCTAACATCCATTAGAAGACTGGGATGCAGTTTTGGAAACTGAACAGCCATAATATAATTTCCAGCAATTTTTCCATTCACAGGTTGTTTTTTTTCCTTAGTCACATCTGAAGCTTTGATGCCCACAGACACTCCTATGACTTTACAGTCCTTAAGAATTATCTGGAGGACTTCTAAAAACAGTTTTTTGACATTGTTCTAAATCCGTTATTCTAAGTAGCGGTCAGAAAAATCTGTACTTGTATATCTTATAGTCTGACAACTTACATAAGAGTCATTTATAAAAGTATATTTTGAGATACAAAGGGGATAAAAGACTATCTTAGGAAGCCTAAGTCTTAATCACTTAACGATCTTATCTAGGTGGGTTTGATAAAATTAGAGAACAGATTCTTATCATCACAGATGTCAGATTCTTCAGGACTTGTCCTTACCCACCTATCTTCTTCCATTTCCGTTTATCTGGCTAAAACCTCTTTTCACCCTCTGATTCTGTTTACCCCCTCATACTATTCTGGATCCAGCTTCATTCCCTTGCCTTCTTGACTTTATTGTATGATTAGACCTTTGACAGAGGCACATCTGATACCCAGCCATCCCCTTGGGGTTCACAAATGCACCTCCTTCAATCCAAGAAGTCTCTGGGTACCAGATTCTTTCTCAGGTAGGGTCCATGGGGCCCACACAAACATGAACAAGTTCAGGCTTCTGTGCTACTTGTAGGGGGACAGGAGAGATAAAAATGGCATTACTGCACCTGAGGTGCCAGGTCAGAGAAGAACTGCGAGGAGGGTGTCTGAGAATACTTCAATTTATCTGTCTTTCACCCAGTCATTCACATCCCTCCTGGTCTTGGTGCTTGCCTTGACCTCATCGAATAGAGGGACTAGAACAGTCTGGAGACAGGGAGATTCCTATGCAAGCTGATATTTCTTTTTTTTTTTTTTTAAAGATTTTATTTATTTATTTGACAGAGATAGAGACAGCCAGCGAGAGAGGGAACACAAGCAGGGGGAGTGGGAGAGGAAGAAGCAGGCTCCCAGTGGACGAGCCTGATGTGGAGCTTGATCCCAGAACGCCAGGATCACGCCCTGAGCCGAAGGCAGACGCTTAAGCGCTGTGCCACCCAGGCGCCCCCCGCAAGCTGATATTTCTTAAATAAAAAGAGGCTCCTATGATACGCAGGGCAAGTCCCATAAAGGATCTTGTCTTACTCTCTGGCACTATGAGGTACGAGTGAAGCTATTGCTCCCGTGTCTGTGCAGGGTAATGTAATCATATATGGGAGATATACTTCATTCAACAAATACTTTTGAAGACCTGCTGTAGGCAGTTGTTGCCCTAGGTCTTGGAGATTCAACAATGGAAGAAAGAGGGGGAAAAAAATCTCTGTTCCCATAAAGCTTGTGTTCTAGAGAGAGGAGACAGACAATGAACAAAATACACAAGAAAAATATATAGTAGGTTATACAGAGATAGGTTCTACAGAGGAAAATAAAAATTAAAAATGAGTAGGGAGAGTCAGTAGTGGTGGGGAGGTGTAGAACTATAATTTTATTAAGGGTGGTCCAGAAAGATTTAATTGAGTAAAGTATTGAAAAAGGTAGGAAAAGGAGCCATGACTCAGCCTTCTATCTGGGGAAAAAAGGAGTCCCAGGTAGAGGAAACACAGGTGCAAAGGCCCTGAGATGGGAGCGTCCCTGGCATGTGTAACAAATAGCAAAGGGGCCAGAATGTTGGAGAGGACAAGCAGAGGCTGGTGTAATAGCACATGAGATCAGAGAAATGACTGAGATAAAATCCCAAGGACTTTACAGGCTATTGTGATTTTTTTTTCATCTTTTATTTGGGGTGAAATATGAAGTTATTGGAAGTTCAGAGCAGAGGAATGACATGATCTCACAAATGTTTAAGGGGATCCCTCTTGCTGCTGTGTTGAGAACAGGTGGAAGGAGTCAGTGGTAGACACAAGCAGACCAGTTAGGAGACTGTAGCAATCTTCCGGGAAATAAATAACGGCGGCTGAGATCAGGCTAGACCCAGGGAAAGCAGATGTGGGTATATTTTAAAGAAAGAATCATCAGGATTTTCTGACGGATAGAAAATAAAGAGAGGGTTCAGAGATGACTCCAAAGTTCTGGGCTTGTACTACTGGATGAAGAGCATTGCCATTCACCAAAAAGGGAAACACTATAGGAGGAGTAAATTTGGGGGTGAAGATCAGATTGATTGCTGACATTTTAAGTTTGCAATGCTTATTTCAAATCCAGAGTTCACAGTAAAGATCTGGGGCGGGCATGAACACTTGGAAATTAAAGAGAGAAGGAAGGAATTACAAATCTTTTGTGTTGGGCAAACGCATGCATATCACTGAATTTAAACAAGGGTGCACAACTGATTACTTCTTAACTTCTTACTTATACGATAGCATGATCTCGAAGGTTTTTCCGTAGTCTAGACTTCTGATTTAATTTTATGCTACAACTAGAAAAAGAATTTAAAGCGCCGAAACTCCTAAGTACTGGGTAATTGCCTTATAATTCCAAACGATGATTTGCTTCTTTATCTTTTCTCCCTTATACTAGTCACCTCAGACACTTTCATAGCTTCTGGTCTCAGCTATCCAAGCTTGTAATTAGTTGCACTTTAGAATAGGTTCATTAATCCCTTTTCATTTTTCTCTGCTATTTGCTTTAGACTCTAAATGCTTCTACTTGGCCCCTCTTTAGGCCAAATCATTTCTTCTGCTGTCCAAGGCTCAAAACCTTGGTGCGGAACTACATGGCTGACGGCCTTTTCAAATGAGCTGCCCCCAGGCTAACTCACAGTTAATTTTTTCGTATTCATTCAGGGCTTCTCTTTCTGTGTGGGTGAACATTACGCTGCACTACCTGTTTCTTTAATAGTGCAGGCAACCCCTTTAATACATAAAATACAGCATGTTTTTCTTTTTTATAAAAGCTAAATTAGTTTCCTTCTCTCGGGTACAGCATATCTTGATGTGTCGACATCAAATCTATAAATAGCCATACTTACTAATGGCCAGGCTCTCTTAACCGCCACCCCCTAAAGTAGAGGCCCTTGAAGGGCAGAGTTGATGGGATCAGAGGGGAAAGATCTGAGACTATCTTTCCTGTAACTTTCCCTGGGAAAGGCTCTGCTTTAGGAAAGGAAAATTTATGATTATCTTCTCCTCTATACCCAAAAGTTGGGATGACTGATTTTCTTCCTACCACTTTTGGATATAAGAGATGGACAGAAAGATGACAGGACTTTCCTAGACATTCTGATGGTTTCTAAGGACAATGTTTCGAAAATGGGCACCAGTCAAGGAAAATGCAGATATGGTGACCATGTCTACAGCGTATGCTTCCCTGTTTCCAGAATTAAGAAATATTGCTATTCCCACTGTGTCTGGTCAAAGAGGACTTCTAGGGTGGGATGGCACCACCATCATTTATGTATGATTACCATGACATGATGTGCTCCAATTTCAAAACAAAGGACTTGCAAATTAATCTTTGGAACACCATCCATCCTTAATTGAGTATAAGAAGAAAGCATATCTTAAGCAATTGCTTGAGACTGGGAAGGCCACACAGAGGGAGAAGGAGAAGCAAACGCCCCACTGAGCAGGGAGTCCAAATCAGGAATTGATCCCAGGACCCTAGGATCATGACCTGAGCTGAAGGCAGATGCTTAACCAACTGAGCCACCCATGCACCTTCAGATTGCACTATTATAAAATTTTCAAACCTTTAATAAATGTAGAAATTCTGATTCAGTATGGCCAAGGAAGCCTTGTTTTCAATAGTCTCCTCAGGTCCACCCTGATTCTGATGCCAGATTGTCTTCCTCACACTTTCAGAATTTTCTAGGCTGATCTGTCCATAAATGGGGTCGATAAACTCCCCCAAACTGTAAAATTTGGGTTGTACCTGCCTTTTTTCTAGGGAGGAAATCCATAGCTTACGCAGAGTCGTACAGGGTTCTCTAACCTCCCCAATATGCTAAAGATGAAAACAAAAACAAAAAAGGACTGTGTCAATGGAAGGTGAAGTTGCTGGTATTTGAAGTTTTTCTATTCATTGGATCTGCAGGTACAAAGTAAGCTATTCATCAGGAGGAGCTGGGGCAGGGCATACCACAACCAGGCCAAATTAATTGATGACATGTCCTTATGCTGAAGAAACACTAAATAAAAATAGAATTACATTAAAGAATGATGAGAATTTAGTAAGTAATGTACCAACCAGACGTCTGCAGTCTTGCGGTTTTGCATTGCAATGACCAAATGATCTGCGGTTGCGTAAGTGGAGAAAATTATCTTGTTCTTTACCAGCCAGGTGCCAATTAGAATTTTGAAGGCAGCCTGTCTTGAGCACCAAAGCAGCTGCTCAGTCTTTGTTTCTTAATTTCTTCAAAATAAATGGCCAATCTGAAATCATAGCCCCCCGAACAGAGTTTAAGAGAAAGCATGAAAAAGGTCCATGGCTAAGCTCGCTCTAGGCATGCAAGGCTGGGCTTACTGCCAAGGAGACATCTCTGTGTAAAAATAGATAAATGAATGAACTCCTGGTCATAGTGGTCAATGGAGGAGGTATTTTATAATCAAGTCTGCAGACTTCCACTTTTTCCTGGACTTTGACTTCATTTCCTAACCACCGTCTCACAAAAGCAAGTATCAGTTTTTGTCCAGGCAAGAAGAATGCAATTTATCATTATCAGTTTATTTATCTAGCCTTCCCTTCCTCCTTTTTCTCCTTCTTCTCTTTTTCTCTCCTTCCTTTCTTGCCTCCCTCCCTTCCTTTTTTTCTTCCTCCTCTCCACAAATATTTAATGAACATTTACTGTGTGCACGCTCAAAGTCAGGAACATGATAAAAGCTCAGAAAAACTATACAGTATGAATACATGTTACCAACAACCTCAGTGATAAATCCAGTGGTCACATCTCTATCCTCATCTTCCTTGACCTCTCAGCAGCATCTAAAGATCTAACCACTCCATCTTTCTTGAAACATTATCTCTGCCCGACTCTCATAAAATTACAATGACCTGATTTTCCTCTGACTCATTGGCTAATCTCCAATCAGTTTCTCTGGGTCTTCATCCCCTACCTGACCACTAAATATTGCCCAAGTGCGTGTCTTTGGTCACTTTCTCTTTCCTGTCTAGTTATCTCCTCTAGTCCTTGGGCTATACGTACAATCTATATGCTGATGGCTCCTAAATTTTCATATCCATCCTGAGCCTACCACTGACACTAGAGTTGTATATCTGACTTCTTACTTGATATCTAAATCTCTCTCTTTCTTTCTCTCTCTCTCATCTTTGATTATGGTGTGCCATACACCCTGGCCCAGTTCTGGTGGTGACATGTCTCTGCTTAGTGTAGATGACTTAATCCAAAGCCAATCTGTTTCCATGTGCTTTTAAATGCTATCATTGCAAAAACCTATGAGTCATATATTTAAAAAAAAAAAAAAGAAAGAAATAAAATCGCTAATGATTATGCTCACTACTGGTTTTATTTCTGATTAATCAGTTTATCACAGTGGCCAGACTGGGTTCTCTTTTGACTCAGCAGACACAAATACACAATATCTGATATGTGTGTTAGGCTGCACATTTTTGAAAATACATTTTTCTATGTTAAAATTTTGTCTTTGAAGCTGTTGCTTCCTTCCCAGGGGGCACAAGAAAAAACAATTTCAACAGTACCCAGTGAGTCACATACTAAAAACATTAAGGGCAAGAGATAATTGCAGAGATGTAGAAGAATCTAACTAGTATGTCATAATACATACTGCTGAATGGTGCACATTTGATGGTTACTGGCATAGTACAAATTTAATTTATTCCTAGAGGAATCAAGATGCAAAGATAGATTACCCTGATGCTCTCAAAAATTTATGCTGGGATTTCAAATGTTTTGTGAAATATTTTTCATGCTACAACCAACGTTATTATTATAAATATGGTTTCAACCCCAATGCTTTTCCTCAGTGTAGTCCCATTTATACTTCAATTTACCAAGGCTGCCTTCCATTTCCTGTGCTATTTTAATGCAAGATATGATTAATTAGGAATTTGTGTTTCAAACTCACATGTGCTGCTCTTTAATTTTCTTAACTAAGTTATTTGCAATGTATGGAAAATGAAACTAATGTCTCCTGTGATTTCTTAAACGTTAAATATATACGGAGATAAAAGATGTGATTGTTTGAATGACACTCAAAATGTATTTTAAATAGATACTGCTGTGTCATTAATGTTGACTTCTGTCAGCAGAAATGTTCTTTTGAAAACACTTTACTGAAGGGATCTCTACTTTTCAACTATTGTCAGCAGTAAGATCATGTATTAAGACATATATACACAGTAAGCAATTTGCTAAAAAACCATGGTTTAGCAAGAAAAGTTAGCTTCATACCCTTGAAAGTGGTATAACTAGGGTTAAGGGATATTTAAGGAAATAGCAAATAAAAAATTTTAAGGAGTTTGAAAGGCATAAAGGTGAGCACTTAGTAAAAATATATACTATAATTGCACAATAAAATAAGGGAGAAAGTGGAAATGTATTAAATACATCAAGACTCATAAGGCGCCAACAGGTAATTTCTCAGAAAATAGAAAATATATAGAAAAGTATTATATAAAGTTATTGATATAAATGTAACCACTAGAACCAAAATACAAACTGTTCATTCTGTTTAGCTAAAGTCGTATAACAAATCTCAACACTCATTGGCTTATGATAGCAGCAATCATTTTATTATCTCTCCTCTGTTCTGTGGGTGAGGTATTTGGAAATGATTCAGAGTCCCTTATCTTATTCCAGTCATGTGGGGGCTGGAGTCGGAACAGCCAAAAACTCAAGCAACTAGGAACCAGTCATCTAGGCACCTCACACCCCCTGCCTTTTCTCTATAAGCTAGTCTGGTCTTCACGACAGCATAGCGATGTCAGTTCAACCAGACTGCTCAGGCAGAAGCTCTTTTTCCTAGAGTGAACAGCTCAAGAGAGTAAAGTGGAAGTGCATGGAATTTTTGTGACTTCGGTTTGTAAATCATACAGTATTTCTTGCACCTTAATTTACGGCTCAAAGCACACAAAGGCCAGTCCAGGTTCCGAGGGAGGAGACAGAGCCCATCTTTGCCAAAGGGGACTGTCAAAGTCAAATTGCCAGAATGTATGGAATGGGAGACATTGTAGGGGCCATCTTTGGAACATACAATCTGCCAGACCTTCCCTATTATCAGAAGAAATATATAACAAAAAAAATTGAATATAGACTATGAATTATGCCATAAAGTAGAATAATAGTGGCCAACAGCACGCACCAAGCACTTTTCTAAATCCCTTACAAATACTGACCTAATTCATACTTACAATAATTCTGTGAAAGATACCAGTAGAACCCTCGTGTTATACACGAGGAAACTGCGGCAAGATAAGTAAAATAAATTGCCAAAGGCTCTGCAGCTGATTGTTGAGCTAGAATATGAAGATAGGAATCTGACTCCAGGATTGATTCTCTCAGTTCCTCAGTCGTATTGCTCTCATAAGGACGTAATGAAGTCCTAACCTAGGCATCCTCACATAAAGTGGCCAAATTTCCAAGAAGGAAAAGCCCATACATTCAATAAAAAACTCTGAGTAAATGCTATCGGAGAAACGTATGTAAAACAAAGTGACACAGGAATTATAGAAATTATAGAAAGAAGGTGTAAAACATACCTGGCAATGCAAACAACTACAAAAAGATAAGAAAAGTGCTCAAAATTAGCATGCTGGAATAAACTATATGTATATATATATATACACACACATATTTATGCACACTATGTAAAACAAACAATAGCCATTTACAAAGAAAATCAGAGGAAAAGACTCAATTTACAATGAAAACAAAAACGTATAATATCTGGGAATAAGCTTGACAAAAGTATGAAGAATTTAAATGAATTAAGAATTTAAATGAATTAAATTCTTAACTTTGACAAGGAAACAAAAAAATTTAAACGTGCAAAATTGTGCCATTTTCTTAGGAAGACTCAACATCATAGGGATAGTGGTTCTCCTAAGCTAATCTGAAAAACTGATGGAATTGTGGTAAAAATACCCCTAGATTTCTTGGGACACCTGCCTGGCTCAACTGGAAGAGCATGTGACTCTCGATCTCTGGGTTGTGAGATCTCTGGGAGCACCACACTGGGTGCAGTAACTATCAAGAAAATAAATAAATAAACAAACAAACAAACCAAAAATAAACTTAAAAAAAACCCCTAGATATTCTTTTTCTAAATCTATACAAGCTAAATCTAAAATTTATATGGAAAAATGTAAGCAAATCTACCTGGGAAAATTCTGAGGGGGAAGAACAGAACAATGAAGAGAAGCTAGTCGATATAATACTAAAACATGTTATAAAGCTAAAATATCTAAAACACTATAGTACAGATTAACAAAATTGGTTAAAAAGACCAGAAATGAAATGTAGTTTATGATAAATGCAATAAAGATGACATGTCAAATCAGTAGGAATATCATGGATTATTCAATAAAATGCTATTACTCTATAGTAATCTGGAAAAATAATAAAGTTGGAGTATACCCTATGGTTTTATCAGTATGAATTCTAAATGGATCCTGGATTTTACAAGCAGTAAAAACTGGAAGGAATCCTGGGTGCATATTCTTTAGGAATCTCAGGTCTGTGAAGGTTTCTTTAAATATTATATAACACATTGAAACTATTAAAAGGAAAAAAATGTATAAATTCAACATATAAATATTCAGGAGACTTTGCATGGCATAAAAATTATCAAGTCAAAGGATAAATAGAAAACTAGAAAAAATATATATTTAGAATTCATATCACAAAGGGCTAATTATCTTAACAGCTTTCCAAAATCAATAAGAAATAGGTAATTTGCATAAAAGAAAACACAAAAGGCTATTGATCATCCCCACTCACTATAAGAGAATGCAAAGTAACACTACAAGTGAGATACTTTTTTTTTTTTTCCTAACAGATTGGGAAAAACAGGATAAGTATGATAATGCACCATGCTGATAAAGGTGTTGGTGGACACATTGCGTAAATGGGAGGGAAATTTGGTTAAAACTTTTGGATGGTAATGTGCTATAGCTATCAAAATCACATGCACACACACTTTGACTCAAGCATTTTACTTCTAGGAGTTTATTCCACAGATATATATTTCAGGAATGACACAGAGAAACAGAGTAAAAATATCTAAACATTCATCAGTAGTGATCTGTCAAGGTAAATTAGAATGTCTTATTAAAAATCATGTGAGTTCTATTTGCACAAATATGAAAAGATTGCTGAATGCATGTTACAAAATGGTATTATAGAGTTTTACCATTTGTTTTATGTGTAAACGTGCATGTATTTACTTACACCACATGCTCAAATATGCATAAATTATCTTTGTATGGATACATATAAGAAACGTCACAGAGGTTGCTTCTAGGAAGAATGGTAATGAAGACAGGTGATTTTCCTTTACACCAACCATATTGTTTGCTTTTCAAGCTTTTTACTATTATATGAATACCTATGCAAAAATGGAGAAAATATTTCTATTTTCAATTCATTTTGCCATTTTTTCCTTTTCTTTTTTAATATGCTAAAAGTATTTTTAAAATGGAGCTGTCTTGAGGAACTTGCATCTGCTGAGAGATCTCAACTATTATTAAAATCATCATTATTAAAATCATCATTTTTTTCCCCTATACCTTTTTTTTTTTTAAGGAAAACTGTCAAGGAGACACTATAGCAGTAGCTAAGAAAAAGATGACCCTATTATTTAGTGCATTTCCAACATCTAGTTTGGTAAAGTTTAGGACAAGTGTGCCATTATGTCCATATACAACCTCGTGGAATCATAGGATCTCACAGTCAAAATGGACCTTAAATGTCCCATCTATGGTTTTGCTATAGTTTTTAATGATGTCCTGACAAGTGCCCTGGCTCAGTCTCTGTTGAAAGATGCCAATGTTTGACATTCTCTTCACTGTAATTAAAGTGAAAACTTAAAAAAAAAAAGATTTATTTACTTATTTGAGAAAGAGAGAGAGCAAAAGCAGGTGAGGGACTGAGGAAGCAAATATCCAAGTAGACTCCTGCTGAGTGCAGAGCCTGACCTGGGGCATGATCTCATGACCCGTGAGATCAAGACCTGAGCCAAAACCAAGAGTCGGATGCTTAACTGACTGAGCCCACCCAGGTGCCCCATTAAAGTAAAAACTTTATTGAAAGATCTGCTTAGAAAATTATGAAGATTTCCTAGATAATTTCTTTTCCATGTATTGTTTGAAAAAAGTCACCATCTACAATCGTGTTTTTCTGTGAAGCCCAGTTTTGCTAGAACGCTAGCCTTGTGCATACATATATTGTAGGTCTTATTACGCAGCATTGCAGCCTTGTACTTAGTTACCTAACTGCCCTCTAGATTGTTACTTTATTCTCACTGCTTACTTAGCACATTGTTTGGCACATTACAGGTAATCGATAAATGCTTTGTGAAGAAGGTATGGGTTTCGTTATATCCCAGGGGTATTGTTTCCAATATGCTCAGTAGTTTGGAAGATTATGGGCTACCTTCTTCATTTTGAGGTAGTTCAGCTTGATTCTTACATTTCAAATGAATTGTCTCTCTCAGTCAGTATGTGTTTCTGCTAATTTGAATTGACAAATGCCTAATAAGTGTCCTATCTTTAAATTGACATTATGCCAATAATAGAGGGATGTAGCATATGTCATCCTACTGAATCCAATTCCAGAAAATACATGAAAATATAAGTTCCCCAAAATGATTAGCATAGGATAATCATAACCATAATCATCATAATTTAAAGTATTACTGCAGGACTCCAAAACCACAAGTCATAAAGATAACCAAATAAAGACCTCCATGGTTACTTTGTATGAGCTGAAATTCAATTTCAAATGTCAGTTAAACTTAATTTAGGAAGAAAGGAAAACTTCCTGTGTAAAATGAAGTCTGATTAGAAAACAAGCAAACACAAAGACAACAAAACACTCTCTACAACAGGTAATTTTTAAAAGCAAAAAGGATTTCTACAGTCACGAGAAATCCAGAGCTGTAAGGGGCTATCTGATGCGACAAGCATTTACGCTAGTGCAGTTCTGGCTAATAGGGTGATATGCTGAAAAATTATGACTAAGATCGGCAACTTTCCCTATGGGGTTATTTTAAGCAAAAAGTGTGGTGTCTAGGTTTGAGTGGCTCAAACTTCCTTCCAGTGTTACCATTTTATTCCTTTTAGAAAGGAAAAAAAAAAAAAGGCCTCCAAATTTGGGAGAAGAAATAAGACTTCACATTTGCACGGGCTTTACCTGGGGTAGCATTCTCATTGTATAAAAGAGAACTAGGTGATGTAGGTTAGAGCAATGATTTTCCCAAAGCAGAGACAGTTTTCTTAAGGAAAACCCAAACATTTGCATATGCCTTCAAAAATACAATTACTTCTAAAAATTCAGTATTTAGTCGGAATATACTTTCTCCAAAGGCCTGACTCTTTTGGTGCAAAATGTTCTTGATAAAAATCTGCATGTAAGTTTAGTTGTTTTATGAAGTTGTAATTTAAATTGTAATGAGACTGTTTCATATAGAAAGAAGTGATACATAAGTAAATAAGTATCCTCCAAACATCTATTTTGATTACAAATTTCTCCATGCAGAATAATATCAGCATTTTAATATTTCCATGATTAAATGTTAGAAAATAAAAAAATAAATAAAAATAAAAATAAAATGTTAGAAAATAAAATGAAAGGTTTCCTTGGTTTCTATGCAGTTAAATACTAAGGTAATTCTACAGAAAAATACTTTTTTTTAAATTAAATAAATAAATCACTGTACAAGAAACTTGACCTGGTTAAGTTCAGCTACTGGGCTGGAAGATTCAGGGTTTTGTTTGTTTGCGTTTTTCCTATTGCCTCTTTGATTCGAAATCATACAGCTATCTTTAAGATTCCAATGTCTCTGGCTTTTTTTTCCCCTTTCCTGTGAAGGAGATCCTGTCACTTAAGCTAGATTGCCCTCTGATGCTGAGCTTCTCCTCTGACTACACTGCTCTCCTACCTCTCCCTTCCTCTCCTCCTGCTTCTTTTTCTCTTTCTCTTCCTCCTTTTCCAATTCCCTGGCTACCTTTAAATTCTTAAAATAAACGTGTCACCGCTCTGGCTCCTGCTGTTGTCCTCGCTATCAAATGAGCTGATTCTAGTTCATTGGTTCACAGACTAGCGTTCATCAGAATCACCTGGGATACTTGCTTTAAAATGCTGGTTCTCTGATTCATCAGATTGCTAGCGCTACAGTAACAGAGGAGCACAATGTAAGTGACTTAAACAAACAGAAATTTATTGTCTTACAATTTCAGAGGCCAGACGTCCAAAATCAAGGTGTTGGCAGGGTTAATCCCTTCTAAGGGCTGTAGGAGAGAATTTATTCCTTCCCTCTCTCTACTCTGCAGCTTTGCGGGCAATCTGGCATTGCTCGGTTTGTAGATAGCATTTTCAGTGGCATTATTCCTGTGTGTGTGTGTGTGTGTGTGTGTGTGTGTGTGTCCATGTCTCCCCCTTTTCTAAGTGCACTGCTCATATACTGGATTGAAGACCAACCTTACTCCAGTGTGACTTCATCCTAGCTTGATAATTACATCTGCAATAATCCTATTTCTTTTTCTTTTATTTAAATATTTTATTCATTTATTTGACAGAGAGAGAGGCAGCGAGAGAGGGAACACAGCAGGGGGAGTGGGAGAGGGAGAAGCAGGCTTCCCACTGACCAGGGAGCCCGATGAGGGACTCAGTCCCAGAATGCTGGGATCATGACCTGAGCCGATGGCCAATGCTTAACGACTGAGCCGCCAGGCGCCCCAGCATTGATCCTATTTCTAAGTAAGATCACATTCTGAGTTACTGGGGGCTAGGACTTACAACAGGACATTCAGAAGGGACACAACTGAATATATAAGACCCTTTTAGAAAACATCAGTAGGTCCAAGATGGAAACCCGTGAACTGTATTTTTAACAAACATAACTGGCAATTTTGATGCAGAGGTTATCAGCTAATAACTTTGAAAACCACTAAAAAAAACTTGACAGTGAAACTCATTTCTTAGTTTTTAGAGTGGTGATTCTCTCCTAGAGGTGGTTGCAAAGCTTTTTCTGGCTTTTCCACCAGAAACACTTTACACTAACATTTCCTTCAGAGTCATATATATTGCTTAGAAAGAAAACAAGAGGGGGATTTCCAATGCAGAGAACCCTGGCTCAAATCCTGCTCTGGTGACTCCATCTTTCATTAGTGTATAATCTTGGACAAGTAACCTAACTTTTGTGATCCTCTGTTTTCACAAATGTAAAATAAGAATAATATGAGCTGAAAGAAACATAGGGTGAATGCCTGGCACAACATAAATGCTCAATAAATCATAGTAATAACTCTCTATCCTAAGCTTGGGTCATGGCACAAAATAATTTTCATGGAATGTCTGCAGTAATGGGCACTGCTTAGGCATATATTCTTTACCTAAATTTATGTAAACAAATAGGGAATGGGAAAACTCATTACAATTCTTAGCTATTGTTTATTGTGCAAAACAGCGCATGTCTATTGTGTACTAGAATGTAAACTCTTACAGGCAGAGGCTTTGCTTTGTTCACTGCTGTAACCCTAGCACATACCGCAGAACTTAGGACCTAGTAGGTGCTCAATAAATAATTAAACATTAAACAAATTTTCAGATACTTAGAGAAACAAAAAGCAGGGAATTATTCCATTCTTAAAACTACAAGAAAATCTATAGCCTTCCGCATATAATGATTGAGGCTCTATTTTACACAATAATATACAGTGAAAAAATTATGTGATATTAAGTATTCCTATAATAGATAATTTTAAATGACGGCATAGTATTTCAATGTGTTCATATACCATAATTCATTCAATCATTTTGGAGAGACTTAGTTTATTTCTGAGGCAGGTGAAGAGTGAGGAGCCTATAACAATACATGGAAGGATTCTGAAAATCAAAGTCATGGTTGAATTGGGATAAGCACCGCTTAATTAGTTACTGTCTAATCAAAGATTTCTAAAAAGAAGGTGAATGGACCCACAAGAAATATATTATACTATATTATATACTATAAAATACTATACTCTAAATAGTATGTATATAAAATAAGTATACTTATAAAATACTATAAAATAAGACAATAATAAAATGATCAATAAATAGAATCAAGGAAAATGCCTTATCATACAAAGTGATAGCACCAATGGAATAAATTAGCTAGATCTGCATCACCAATTATAACTGATGTTATAATTAGAATTCAACACTTGTTATTAACTTCGTGAATGCTAGCAGCACTGAGCTCGGGATCTCAGGGTGTTCAGTGGAACACGATTTCATGGGGATATAATGGGTGTAAAAAGAAGCAAACAAATAAAAATGGATTACATGATCAATATGTTTGGGAAACAATGGGCTAAAAAACATAATTTCTTTTCTTGAGGTTCATCAGAGCATTTACTATTTTAGAGTGTACATTGAGTCTCCAATAAGGATCACACAGTGTGTCGCCTCTTCAAAAGTTATTTGACACTGAGCACTTTGATGTACTGAATGTCACCAGGGGCTAAATGGAATGCCCTTTAATATTGGTTTTCAGGATATTTAAAGCCAGGTTTACAGTGACACTGTAGCAACTATTTTCACTTAATATTTTTCCTAGACCCCGTTCATATCTACATACATGTATCTATAATTATACCTGCATCTTCATATATCTCCTCTACACACACACACACACACACACACAGACACACACACCCCATCTTTTTTAATTGTATGTGTTTCCTGTGAGTCAGTTTGAACCTTTTGTGGAACTGTTTGTATAAAGGATTAATTACTAGTTATCTAATTAAAGAATGCTTACCATTTTTACATTTGTTTTGTAACAAGAGGACCTACCCAGACAAACTGTAAAATAGTGATGCTCTTTCCCCAACCCCATTAGTATTCTTTTCCTTTGTTTTTGTATTATCTTTTCCACTATATTTCCATGGTTACTTATTCTGATTATGCTCTTAGTTAGTTGATAGCTACATTTATCCTTACATAATCATATGTCGAAGCTATCTCCTAGGCACACTTTGCCTGTGGCTGGTTTTGGGGAGTAAGAGTGAATGGTCACCCCTCAGTTCCAGAACCTGCACTGAGGTTTTCTTCATCAAAGTATTGTTGGAAGAGATAATTATTATTTTTTAAAAAGATTTATTTATGAGAGAGAGAGAGCATGTCTGCAAGTGGCAGAGGGAGAGGAAGAGAAAGAATTTCAGGCAGACTCCCTGCTGAGTGTGGAGCCCGACCTGCGGCTTAATCTCAGGACCATGAGATCATGACCTGAGCTGAGATCAAGCGTCCAGACGCTCGGCGCACTTACGTGGCTCAGCTGTTAAGCATCTGTCTTTGGCTCAGGTCATGATCCCAGGGTCCTGGGATCGAGCCCTGCATCGGGTTCCCTGCCCGGTTGGAAGCCTGCTTCTCCCTATCCCTCTCCCCTTGCTTGTGTTCCCTCTCTCACTGTCTCTGTCAAATAAATAAAATCTTTAAAAAAAAAAAAAAAAAAGAGTCCGGACGCTCAATCAACTGAGCCACCCAGGCATCCCGGAAGACATTGAGAGGACATGACCACTGGTTGACCCAAGAGCCAGACTCAGGCAATTAAAAACTCCTCACCTCCTCTCCTGTCCTTGGAATGTATACTCCGCCCACTGTTCCCATAGCTGGAGCCACTTCAAGGGCACAATCTTGAGACAGTAATGTGTTTTTGAGACCACCTGGATGGTAAACATGGCTGAACCCCTGAACCCCAGTAAGGCCTCTATATCAACATTTAAGAATCAGGTGGGTGGGGGTGGAGAGCTACTCATCGTGCAGCCACCTAAGACAAGCCTTGTAAGTAAGTTTCCTTGCTTATTAAAATCGCCACCTACCAATGCAGAGTGGCCTGCCTCTTTCTTTGGTCTCTCCTTGCTCTCCATTTTCAGGGCCAGATTCGAATTTCACCCTGGGGAGCTCCCTAGGTTTCAAACCAAAAAGTGTTATTTAGATTAATTGCTTACTTAAAATGGAACCCTCCCCAGGAGAATTTTTGTATTTAATGTTAACTTTTTAAAAAAATATAAGTGGTCTTAATTGGCACCTCTGTAAATGATACCATAGAATCACCTGTTTCACCTGCAAACAGAAAAGAGACCACTGGAATTGCGAAGAGGGGGGTCTTTAGAAATTTTTGAGACTGTTTGAAGGGAGAAATGGGCACTGGCTTCCAATAGCTATCTGATCACTTGGGTTCGTTTGAATAATGGGACCTTTTCCCCCTGAGTTTGAAGAGCATATATCAGTGTCAAAATCAAGTGTCAGTCACGCATAGAATGGGCCCACTAGATTGGCCCCTTGTGTAATTTTGTAAAAGGATTAAAAAAAATTTTAATGAATATTTCTCACCTGAATGCTTCTTTTACTGACATGCACCTGTGTTTTGTTGTTCCTTTTCTCTGGAATTCCTTTCCCCAGATATTCACATCTGGATCCTCCTGTCCTCCAGATCTTAGGCAGATCTAAGGGCACATCTGCAGAGATGCCTTCCCTGACCTATTGCAATCTATTATCCTTGGTCATATCATCATCATCATCATCATATTTATTCCTACATAACACTCAGCACCACCTGGTAGTAATCTAATACCTCTCTGGTTTTCTGTGATCTCTAACTAGTATGTCAACTGTTCAAAGACAGCAGCCTTGTCTACCTTGGACATCACATTTTAAGTTACTTAAATGGTTATCGAATTAAACTCTTCTGAATTTAACTCATTAAATTAACGCACTTAACTAGTTATGGAATGAATACTGTTCAATCAGAAGAAAAAGGAAGAGAAAATGGCAGTATTTACCAGTTTTGATCAGGTAGGCAATCATTTATTTCGGTGGCAAAAATATTCTTGTCACTAGAGAGTTATTCTCTATGATGAAATGTAGATGATTCATTAGTCCTCTTCATTGTCCAGATGAAATAAACCTTAAACCTATCTCACTTTGTTTCCAGTCCAAGCTCAGCAAACAAGTGCTGTCTAAAATGTTAACTTCTCAGATACCCTGATTTCCAGTGAAACAGACTCTACAGCTCAGATCACCAGAAAGCTTACATAAATAAATACACCAGAATTTGGTTTAATTATCTATATCTTGTGAATTTGAGCATGTCAAGTCAGACGTCTTGCACTGGAAACTTTTGAATATAACTGTAGTTGATTGCTTAACCTATAAAGCTGAAAGTAAGATATTTAAGAGTAGTGATCACAAAAAAAGATCTAGCCTTCTAGCCTCGGAGTAATCAGCAGAATTTTTAGAAAACATATCCAAGAGTGGTGTGGGTTCTATAAATTTAATAATGTTTAAATAAAACATAAAATATGAAAATGGGGTTGCCTGGGTGGCTCAGTTGGTTAAGCGTCTGCCTTCAGCTCAGGTCATGATCCTGGAGTGCCAGGATCAAGTCCTGTGTCAGGCTTCCCACTTAGTGGGGAGTCTGCCTCTCCCTCTGACCCTCCCCCTTCTCGTGCTTTCTCTCTCTCACTCTCTCTCAAATAAATAAATAAAATCTTTAAAAAAATATGGAAATGACTAGTTTGATGCTAAAGATAACGCTTTAAAAAAAAGATTTATTTATTTACTTTAGAGAGAGAGAATATGTGCACATGCAGGGGGAGGGGCCAAGGGAGGGGGAGAGAGAAAGAATCTCAAGCAAACCCAACATGGGGCTCAATCCCATGACCCTGAGGTCATGACTTGAGCCAAAATCAAGAGTGGGACACTTAACCGACTGAGCTACCCTGGAGCACCCTAAATATAATGCTTTTAAACAGTGCTAATTTTGATGAAAATGCCAGTCATTTTTAGAAACATTTGTCTCTACCATCCAAGTTTTCAAAAGAAATCATTGCTAAAGGCAATATAGCTGGGGATAAAGATCACCTGATATTAATTAGTAATTTTTCTTACCTATTTGGTTTTCTGTGATATCTAATTAGAAAGTCTCTGGAATTGCAAATTGACTTGCGCACTTAACCAATAAGTATATCTCCATGGATAAATAAAATATTATCTCTTCAAAATAGGTAAGTCACAAAAACTTTATATTTTGAGAAACTTGAGAAGTCAAGAACAAACCAGTATTTACAAAATGAAGCATTAATACATGAAGACCAGAGGGATGAAATGTGCTGTCTTCTATAGTTTCTTACAAGGAATCTTCTATTTACTAGTTTAAATGAATTATTGAAATACCTTCTAGATTGCTCCTGACTAATTCAATGGCTAATTTACTCATTGCTGCCAACATGGTGGTCATGCAAACCCAACTACTTTTGCACATTTTGATGGTTTTTATTCACATAAGATCCAACTATGTGACTTGACTTTAGACAAGGAATATGAATCAACTTCAGACATAGTAGGTATACCTTTTGTGGTATAGATAAATAATATTTCTCTATCTTGTTTTCACTGATAAAGATATGAAATGTTCTTAAAAGCTACACCATAGAAAATTAAAAGTTAAATCACAGGGTCTGATTTAAGTCCCATGCATTATGTATTTGTCATTATTGATAACACTTCTATGGTAATTTTTCACTCTATCTAAATACAGTTCTTTTTAAGATGATCACCTGTAAATAATTGCTATTCAAAGAAAGGCACTTTTAGGTTACCACTGAAATTCATGTCAAATGTAATATAGTTCCCATTTCCCACTGTAAACTAGTCAATTGGAATACTCATAGTCAATTGGAACACTCATAGGTAAGAAGATTAAGACTATTTAATATCACTTAGGATCCTTAAAATACCAATTCCATAATTTTTAGTCACTTTATATAAATTATAAAGAATTTATAAAGATTTCAGACAGGCTAATTATTGCCTCTAAAAATCTTTTCTCATGTTTTATTTCTTTGTTAAAGTCCTGCATGATTTCTTATGATTAGGAGGCATTTGTCACAAAAGTAAAATATAAAACTGACCAATGAATTTCTCAGTAGGAGAAAAAAACTCTCTGTTCTCACATCCAATCTAACAACAACAAAAAAGGGTCTCTATTCTAAATTATTGTTCTTTTTCAGTCCCGATCCCGATTCATTAAAAAGCCAAAAGAGATTTCCATATTTTAAGTTTATGTATGTATCTCAGCTCTGGAACATGAGCTATAGGGGCCCAAGAGAAAAGTCCATAAACCAATTTTGGAAAGTGCTGAATCTGAAGACATGAGCTTTTGGTTCCATGCCTAAAAATAATTATCTATGTTTAATTCCAAAAATAGACTTTCAGTGTCTGCCAAGATTTTAAGAACTGAAGGGGAAACTTGAGGTTTTGGTTTTTTTGTTTTTTGGGTTTTTTTTTTTTTTTAATGAAACTTGGCTGTTGCTCATGTCCTCACGGGGCCCAGGTAATATTTCTATGCATGTGTGAATAAGTAGATTGTAAATTCAAGATTCACTTTTTGGCTTAAATGAATGTTACCGGTTAGACCTACTTTCTAATTCCATCTCCAAATGTGGCTCCTTCTATACCAATATTGGACCAGTGTCCATTATTTTGTGGCTGACTTACTTTTGTTAAAACTAATGTCAGAATGTTTACAGTTGTGCCTAAGAATGTTTCAAGGTTACAAAATACAATTTAGAGACTTTTATGTTTAGAATTTTCAGTTTTGACTTTAAAAATCACTACAAGCCTTAGGACCAAAATAATTGTCCTTTATTCCATGAGCTCCCCAGGAGGGATCATATATAACCCTGAATATATATATTTTTTAAAGATTTTATTTATTTATTTGACAGAGATAGAGACAGCCAGCGAGAGAGGGAACACAAGCAGGGGGAGTAGGAGAGGAAGAAGCAGGCTCATAGCGGAGGAGCCTGATGTGGGTCTCGATCCCGGAACACCGGGATCACGCCCTGAGCCGAAGGCAGACGCTTAACCGCTGTGCCACCCAGGCACCCCGTACCCTTAATATTTTGATACAAATCATAGTATTTTTAAACCCATTTAAAGTATTTTATAGTGATATATCTTGTAGTGGCTTCATTGTGCCCATTTCTCTAGAGAATAATTCTCCAATCTCTGATTTGAGAAGATAGGAGGAGATTGAAATTATAAGCCTTACTGCAAAGTTCTGGTGGGAGGCTGCCTAAGGGCAAAGTGTGGTGGGGGGCAGAGTGAGCTGCCGGGGGAGATTCACAGTCAGTTCTCATTCCCTGCATTCAAGATGGTCCCTTCCCTTCATTGCATCTGGTTTCTTGGACTACAGAACCTTCCTAATTTCATTTCTATAGAACATAAAGCTCCTTCATTATTTTAGATGGGTGAACAGATATGGCCTTTACTTATTTTTTGTTTGTTTGTTTCAAGTTTTTATTTAAATTCTAGTTAATTAACATAATGTAATACTGGTTTCAGGAGTAGAATTTAGTGATTCATCACTTAAATATGATCTGACTACTTTTTGTATAGATTTTGAAACAATAATCCATCTTCAATCTCAGCATTCACCAGCATTCACAGGCACATGAGGTCTGTAACCTCTGAGCATGTGGGGGATCTAGGACTTTCATCAGCTCACTTCACACCTGCTTCACCCTCTGCTGGCATGCAGAATTCCAATTCCTCTGCTCTGCTAAGTCCTTAGCACTCGGCTACTTAATTTCCATTTCCCGTCATTTTATTGATGCCACTCCTCCACTGGGCTCTCTTCTCCTTCTTATTGTTGTTGCTGGGTGTATTCTTGTAGAGCCAAATTAATAAAGTTTCAGGAGGGAGTAGAGATAATGCATGTGTTCCATATGCCGTATTTCTTCTTCATTCATTTATCACAGAGAACAAAAATCTCTATAATAAGCACATGTAATCTTAAAAGCAGTTATGAAATTGTGGTGCCTATCTCCCATGCTCTATCCTGATTTTTTTTTTAAGCATTCCCTCATGGATTTTTTTGACCCACCCTCTAAACATTTTATGATGGTACTGGCTTTAGTTTTAACACATTACAGATTTTCATACATCTAACATATATTGAACATCTGATGTATGTGATACCTGGGTTTGGTGGTGGAAACATTCTGTTAGATTCATTGTACATATCACTCTTCCTGTCTTACTCTGTTGGTTGAATTTATCTGTCCTGATTACATAAATTTTAAGAACACTTTAGTTTCTTAGCTTTTAGCTAAGTTTTCTCTGAGAATTTCTTTTTTTTTTTTTTAAAGGTTTTATTTATTTACTTGACAGAGAGAGACAGCCAGCGAGAGAGGGAACACAAGCAGGGGGAGTGGGAGAGGAAGAAGCAGACTCCCAGTGGAGGAGCCTGATGTGGGGCTCGATCCCATAATGCTGGGATCATGCCCTGAGCCGAAGGCAGACGCTTAACGACTGAGCCACCCAGGCGCCCCTCTCTGAGAATTTCTGTTCATACTGCAATTGGTCTCATAACCCTGTTGTTATTCTCTGGTTATAGTGGCCATACTTCCTGAAACACAAATCAGGATCTTTTGTCCGTTGGTCTTAAAAATAATTCTTTTTCCTGACTTATGGATTTATCTTAATGAAAGTATAAAAATCAAATCACCTTTAATTATAGTTCAATTTAATAAGAACATTTTGAACTATGAGTTAACATTAAACTAGGCTGAAAAGATAAAGATATCTCTTGAAAGAACTTGAAGAATAAGTATAGAGTTAATAAATTTCCCATTTTGAAAGAATCCCATTTGTTCTAGGAGATCTCAGAAGTGTGGTAGAATGAAGTTATTGTACGGTGTGGTTAACCAGTAGCTGGTAATATCTCAGGAAAAGAACACCTTTCTCAGTGTATTTTATATTTTCTTAAACAGATAAGAAATTGGATTCACCCTTCTAGGCTTATAAACATGGGAAGACAAGCTGTGAAACTACTCATACGAAAATAAAAAATTCTAACAACTTATCTTCTTAGCTTTAGGGCTAAAAGCATAAATAATTTAAAAGAACTTCCAGTTTGCTCACTCTAAAGCCATTTTAATGCAAACAACAACAAAAACATCCTGAATGAATTTCCTTCACCCTTTCAAGACAAAAACAATCCATGTTTTTTATGGCATGAGTAAATCACATTGACTTGGTTGTATTAAACTCAGAGCCTGGTTGTTTCAATGTTTCCCCAATTTCTAATGGCTATGAGTTCTTGGTAGTGGCTATAGCTGTTTCTCAGTGACTTAAGGCACTGATTCAGTAGATTTTATTTTATTTTATTTTTTTATTTGAGTAGAGTTGACACACAATGGTATATTAGTTTCAAGTGTACAATACAGTGAAATAATTTCTCTCTGTATTATGCTGTGCTCACCACAAGCATAGCTATCATCTGTCACCATACAATGCTATTACAATGCCATTGACTATACTCCCTATGCTTTGCCTTTTATTCCCATGATGTATTCATTCCATAACTGGAAGCCTGTATCTCCCACTCCCTGTCACCCATTTTGTCCATCCTCCCTCCTCCATTTCTCTGGCATGCAGTTTGTTCTTTTTATTTATAGGTTGGATTCTGCCTTTTTTTCATTTGATTTTTTTTTTTTAGATTCCACATTTAAGTGAAATCATATGGTGTCTGTCTTCCTCAGTCTGACCTACTTCACTTGGCATAATACCTTCTAGGTGCATACTGGTTGTCTCAACCTTTTTTATGGCTGCATAATATTCCTGTGTGTGTGTGTGTGTGTGTGTGTGTGTGTGTGTGTGTGTGTATCACATCTTCTTTTCCCATTCATCTACTGATGGACTCTTAAGCTGCTTTCATATCTTGGCTATTGTAAATAATGCTACAATAAACATAGGATGCATACATTTCTTTGAATTAGCATTATTGTTTTCTTTGGGTAAATACCCATTAGTGGAATTATTGGATTATATGGTATTTCTATTTTTAATTTTTTGAGGAACTTCCATACTGTTTTTCACAGTGGCTGCACAATTTACATTCCCACCAATAGTGCACAAGGGTTCCCTTTTCTCCATATCATCACCAACACTTGTTTTCACTTGTCTTTTTGGTCATAGCCGTTCTAACAGGTGTGAGGTGATATCTCATTATGGTTTTGATTTGCATTCTCATGATGAGTGATGTTGGACATCTTTTCATGTGCTTGTTGGCCATCTGTATGTCTTCTTTAGAAAAATGTCTATTCAGGTCCTCTACCAATTTTTTAATCAGACTGTTTTTTTTGGTGTTGAGTTGTAGAAATGCTTTATATATTTTGGATATTAATTCCCTATCAACTATATCATTTGCAATATATCATTTGCAAATATCTTTTCCCATTCAGTAGGTTGCTTTTTTGATTCATTAATGGTTTTCCTCACTGCGCAAAAGCTTTTTATTCTGATATAATCCCAAGAGTTTATTTTTCCTTTTGTTTCCCTTGCCTGAGGAAGCATATCTAGAAAAACGTTGTGGTTAATGTTAGAGGAATTACTGCTTGCTCTCTTGCTTTTAGGATTTTTATGGTTTCAGGTCTCACATTTAGGTCTTCAATTCATTTTTTTTTTAATGTATGGTGTTAGAAAGTGGTTCAGTTTCATTCTTCTGCATGTAGCTGTCCAGTTTTTCCAGCATCATTTATTGACAAGATGGTCTTGTCCCCATTGTATATTCTTGCCTTCTTTCTCATAGATTAATTGATCATGTAAATGTGGGTTCATCTCTGGGTTCTCTATTCCATATCACTAATCTATGTATCTATATCTTTGCTAGTACCTTACTGTTCTAATTACTACAGCTTTGTAGTAGAACTTGAAATCTGGAATTTTAATACCTCAGCTTTCTTGTTCTTTCTCAAGATTGCTTTGGCTATTCGAGGTCTTTTGTGGTCCCATAAATTTTAGTATTATTTGTTCTAGTTCTGTAAAAAATGCTGTTGATATTTTGACAGAGATTGCATTAAATCTGAAGACTACTTTGGGTAGTATGTACATTTCAACAACTTTTCCAATCTATGAGCTTGAGACATCTTTCCATTTGTTTGTGTCATTTTCAATTTCTTTCCTCAATGTTTTATAGTTCAGAGTACTGGTCTTTTATCTCCTTGGTTAAGTTTATTCCTGGGTATTATACTCTTTTTGGTGCAATTGTAAATGGAATTGTTTTCTTATTTTCTCTTTCTCCTACTTCATTATTAACATGTAGAAATGCTATCAATTTCTGGGTATTAATTTTGTATCCTGCAACTTTACTGAATTCATTTATTTCTTCTAGTAGTTTTTTGGTGGAGTCTTTAGGGTTTTCCAGAATAGTATCCTGTTATCTGCAAATAGTAACAATTTAATTTTTTCCTTACCAGTATGGATGTCTCTTATTTCTTCTTATTTCTTATTATTATTTCTTCTTATTTCTTCTTCTTGTCTGATTGCTACGGCTAGGACTTCCAGTACTATGTTGAATAAAAGTGATGAGATTGGACATCTTTGTCTTGTTCCTAATCTTAGTGGAAAAGCTCTCAGTTTTTCACTACTGAGTATGATGTTAGCTGTCAGTTTTTCATATATAGACTTTATTATGTTGAGGTACATTTCCTTTAAGCCCACTTTGTTGAGAGTTTTTATGAACAGATATTGAAATTTGTCAAATGCTTTTTCTGCATGTATTGAGAAGATCATATGATGTTTATCTTTTGTTTTTTTTTTCATGTGGTGTATCACGTTGATTGATTTGTGAATATTGAACCATCCTTGCATCCCCAGAGTAAATCCTACTTGATTGTGGTAAATGATCCTTTTAATATACTGTTGAATGTGATTTAACAATGTTTTGTAGAGAATTTGTCATCTATGTACATCAGAAATATTGGCCTGTAGTTTTCTCTTTCTGTGGTGTCTTTGTCTGGTTTTGGTATCAGGATAATGTTGGCCTTGTAGAATGTATTTGGAAGCTTTCTTTCCTCTCCTGTTTTTTAGAATAGTTTGAGGAATATAAGTATTAATTCCTTTTTAAATGTTTGATAGAGTTCACATATGAATCCACCTGGGTCCTGGACTTCTATTTTCTGGTAGCTTTTTAATTATCATGAATCAGTGAATTTTAAATAAATAAAACTCAAGACAAACATATTGAACAATTTCTTCATGTTTTAGTAGTCGCTGGATGACAGATTTGTAAAATAGAATCCAATAGAGTAGTCAGGAATTTTATTATTTTCTATCCTTGAACTCAGATTAATGTTAACATATGGAAACTTTAGCCCTAAGAATAAAAAAGTAGGGGCAACTGGGTGGCTGAGTTGGTTAAGCCTCTGACTCTTGGTTGTGGCTCAGGTCATGATCTCAGAATAATGAGACTGAACCCTGTATTGGGCTCTGCACTGAGCATGGAGCCTGCTTAAGATTCTCTCTCTCCTTCTGCCCCTCCCCCCTGCTCACGTACTCTCTCTCTCTCTGTAAAAAAGAAAAGGAATAAAAAAGTAAACAATTTGTTTTCTTTTTACTCAGTGCTAGTCATATGAGCTAATGAGTTGGGCAAGAGATGGCACAAATAATGTTTTGTAATACTACAATTAATAGCAAATTTTTTAACTCTTCTAAAAACACAGCCATATTACTTTAAATGGAAAAGCTGCCTGTGTATGCTTAATATGACTGAATCAAAAGCTTTCACACTTATGTAAAATTTGTATAGAGAACACAATCACCAGCTGTAAAATTCCTAGAGTTCTATGAATGTTGTACTCACATCTACTTTCTGATTATTTCTATGGATACTGTGTGGTATTTGGAGAAATGTTTTAAAAATTAATTTCTTCATGTAACTTGTATCCACTTAGGCAGGAAGTCCAAATATAACATTGAAGATCATATGACCAAGAAAGGAGCACCACCCCCAGAAAGCTATCAGGGAGGTCATAACAGAGTCAAGACTGAGCTCCAACCTAGAAGTCTACTAGTCACACCAAATTCTGAATGATGAGGATTCCCTCATGATACTGTTGTTAATACTTCTCATATAAGTTAATTGAGAAAATGCATAATTTTATAAGCATTCTGAATTCTTGTTTTAAATACATATCTATTTTCCTAATCAAGCCACATCTCTAAACTTATAAAAAATTCTAACAAATATGTGCAGGATACATAATGTTTATTTATTCAGTCTGCCAATCATGGACTAAACAAATATAGATTTTTCAAGCTCTTGTAATTAATTACTATAGCCTATCAGGGGTCAGTTATTTATCAGTTAGGAATCATGACCTAGATATCCTGGATTTACCAAGAAAAATGTCAGTTCCATCTCTATTTTTTGGAGTTTGAAGGCAACTTTATTTCCTGCAATTGCATTATAACATAAATCACTTTCATCTCTAGAGAGCACCTGTCAAAGGGTTAACCACTCAGGTAGCAGAATACACACAATAATTTTTATGGTGTATTTTCAAGGTCTTTCGGGCATTGTCAAATGTAGAAGTGACTTGGCCCCTCTTGTGGCCAGACTTTTGTCTCCCTATTCCCACTCCAAGGAAGAAGGAGTTGCTAATTTGATTAGTCTATGCCTAATAAATGGTGGCAAGCAAAAGACATGGACAGAGTTGTTTTTTAAAATACAGAAATCTAAATTCTGCAACCCTTATCTTGCATTTCCTGCTTGAAAGAGGTAAGCAGAGCCAGGCAGGGCTTGAACACTTAAGATAATTCATGTATTCATATATCCCCCCTTCTCTCTCTCACCCACCTCCCCTTTCCTTCTTTCAGCAATAAGCAAGTGTATATCCCTAAAATATAGATTCTGGAAGAGTTACTTCCCTTTTCTTCTTCCTTCCTTCCTTCCTTCCTTCCTTCCTTCCTTCCTTCCTTCCTTCCAAAGGTCCAACTTAAATGTTCATGCGTAAATATAACTTAAATGTCACCTTGAGAATGATACACTTGTAGTTGAAAATGACTAGTTTAGACTTTTCACGGCAAGTCTAATTGGTTCTACCAAAGAAGCAATGTGGCAAGATGAAAAGAACAGGGCTTTAACTAAACTTGTAATTCAAATTTTGGATTGGTTAAGTGATCTTGAAAATAATAACTTTGAGCTTCAGTTTTCCCATCTGGGAAATGGAGATAGTATTTTTAACAGATGCAGTTTGAGGGTTTTAATGAGCTTGAATTTATGAAGGTAATACCATCATAACCAGGATCATCATTACCATTATTACTTCTATGTGTTGAGTGATAAGCCTGTTACAGACACAATTTCATTATTAATAGCCCCAAGTACAACTTAGAAAATAAGGACTCAATGAAATTTAAATATTTTCTCTAAGGTAACATTGCAAATGAGGATCAGAGACAGGATTTGAGTTCATCTGCCATATTCTAAAACCTAACCTCTGAACTGGCTTGGCTTCCTACATGTACCTTCTATTAATATTACTGGTTTCACTCAAGGAAAGAATTATGTACCCTCTTTTAGCTTTGGGTCTCTGAAGATACTCAGCTATGCTATACACTGAACAAAATAATGATTTTTATCGTGTCACGCTGCATTTATATATCAATTAGATCTATGTTAATACAGTAGCCACTAGTTACAAGTGGGTATTTTAATTTAACTTAACTAGAACTAAATAAAGTTTGAAAATTCAGATCCTTAGTCACACTAACCACATGTCAAGTACCCAGAAGCCACGGGTAACTGTTACTGTTTTGACCAGCACAGATATAGAATATTTCTATTAATGCATAAAGTTGTATTAGATAGCCCTGAACTGAATACTTTCAATGAGGATGTGAAGGAATTGTTTATCAAGGACCTTGTTTATAACAAATCTTTTGTCACAGAAGAGAAAGCACCTAATTAGGAAATTCTTGTATTAGATCTTAACACACACATACACACTTAAAACATGCAAATAAAATACAGAGACCTAACATTCGTTCTATAATACTTTTCCTTTATGGTCACCCTGAATCTGATGTTGTATACAAAGCTTTATTCTGTGCAATGACATTCCTAAGCAAAGCATAGCAGATATATTGCTATGTTAATACTTATCCGCATCAACACATTCTAATCTTAGATACTCCTAAATACATGCACACCTGTAAAACTGCATAGACATTAGTCATCCTCATTATCTGAATGTTCCTAGAGAGTTCAATTCGTTGAGAAGCTTCAATAAAAGAGGAAGGGCGTATAGTTATTTACGAACCCCTGTGTTTTTCTAGAGGAAATTTAACAAGGCAGGAGAGATGGCATTCTGATATATTGAGCCAATCTTCAGAAATAGTCCATACAGCCATAAAGATATGGAAAATGAAAAGTCAGAGTGATCAACCAATTTCAGGAAAATAAACAGATAAGCACAAAAATGAAATGAATCAGCATGGCTTTGTTCTGCCTGGTTTCCTTAGGATCTATGTAGCAACTACTGGTAGAATAGAGGTTTATTAAGAAACACATACATTCTTTTTGTTCCTGGGTCCTGGTTTTTCTGTTTTGTTTTTGTTTTCCCTCTCTGTCTCTCTTTTTTTTAAGAACTCATGACCCTGAGATCAAGACCTGGGCTGAGATCAAGAGTCAGACATTTAACCAATTGAGCCACCCAGGCGCCTTTGGTTTTTGGTTTGTTTTTGTTTTTTTTTTTTACTTTTTAAAGGAAACAGAAGCCACTTGAGTAACATTCATTTATCTTCCTGTTCTTTTTCTGTTGGTCAATAAAGGTAAAATTATTACCTAACTCAGTTTGTAAATAGCCACTTATCAAATACTTAATAAAAATAAGTATCTCTAGGAATCACTGGACTTTATAAATATTGTCAAAAGTTATACATATATTTTAAATGCTGTATGTTTTTATTTATTAAATGTGTAGTACTGGATTCATTTACCTCTGGAAAATGACTTTTAAAACTTACTATCAGCACAGAAGGGTGAATTTGTTTAATGGGAAAAAAAAGCTACCCTCTAGCTTACATTTTGCAATTATCAATTACATTCTAAGTATGTAATATTCCCTGGTTCAACCTTCAATGTCCATATTTTAAAAGAATGGACGTAAATTTACCATTAGGTAGACACTTAAAAGGTACCTATGAGAGGTAGAATATGTTTGACATTTACACTCAGAAGATATAAGGAAGTTGAACAAGAGGAAAAAAATATTTTTCCTAATTTCAGTGGAACTGAGATATCAGACAGGAGGATGCAATTTTAGCATTAGGAGGGAGACAACAAGAGCTGAAGACAGAACTTTTTTAAGTATGTTGGCATCTTTAGTAGTAAATAAAATAAACCCTTCTTGATTAAGGATTCCTTTATATTTGCATGTATAAAGTCAGTGTAATAAAAACTGCTGATGGACTGTGATATTCCCTTTGTCTGAATATCTACTCCCCTGAGAGCTGACAGTTGTTGAAGTCTTGCAGATAGAGTATTCAATCATTTGTGAACACTTTTATCCAAGAATGCTACCTCGATCTGTAGAGAATTTTGTCTACGCTTAAAAATACTCTAAAGGATTCTGCCACCTCCCTGAAGAAAAGGCCTTTCAGCCCAATTATTGAGTTTCATTTTCTCCAGAGAAAATGTTAGGGTATGTTTCAGAAGTCTCCCCGTGGGGACTTTTCCAACCCTGCCTGAATGACAATGTGAAGGTGGTACCATAGGTGTGCTTGGCTGATTTCTTCATATTATTTTCCATCAGCCCATATTGGGAGCCCACAGAGGGGTAGCCCTAAAATAGAACCTTTGGGAACACTAAGAACATGATGGCAAGTGCTGAAATAACTACCGAATGTGTAAAATAATCACAAGGTGTAGGTCATAATTATCTACACTGAGTGAAAATTCATTCTCTGAGAGTAGGACCAATGGTTGTGCTACAGTCCACGCTCTTCCGGTAATCTGGTGCTACCGAGAAACAGTACTAATCTCAAAATGGAGAGAAATAAGCTTCTATTTCCAACTTGTCTGCAAAATGTAATTTAATTATAATCACACAGTAAGGGTACATTTCAAGGCTCTAAAAACCAGAGTTTAAATGTGAGCACCAGAGGGATTGTACGCCATGTTCTACACATCCCTTCTGTGCTTTTAATGATACAGAGAATTTTTAAAGCAGAGATTCTCTTGCATCTCCAGGAAGTGCCATAATTCTCTTTGTAGTTGCTTGGCTATAAGCAAGGCAGGGATATCCTAAACATAGCTGCTAGTGCTGCTCTTCCCCTACCAGGATGCTAGCCAATGAAGATACTACCAAAAGCTGAACAACATTTCAGAGGTGGGTTGCGTGGTGCTGGTATCCAGTATTAAGGTCCTCCTTTAGAATTCATGTACACATTTCTTACAGGAAAACAAGATACAGAGAGGTCATCATTACTCCACATCTGTAAGATTTCAAAAAGTTTGTGCTTGAAGGATCAGGACATGGTAGAAGGAAAAGTGCTGGCAAAGCTCACCTAATGAATTAGTGTAGGAAAAGATGGGCAGTCGATGATGATCATGAAGGTTTCAAGAGTCAAAAATGATTAGAAGTCAATGGGGAATAATATTATGCAAGTAGCAGTCATAAGTTGAAATGTAGGCTCATTTGCACACATAAATTAGAACGTTTATAATTAAAGCAAAAAACTTTTTCACTGTAATGCTTAAACCAGATTTTTGACCTGGAAGAACAAATGAATCTCTTTTTTTATGTATTTAATGATTCAGTATATATAAACAACTGAAAGGCCAAAGAGCTAAACAATAAATTTAGTATAAAAGAAATGTGAGTCAAGCATTTTATGTGCCCGTGTGAGTGTATGTGAACTGAATTGATGAAAGTGTCTAATGCATTACATCAACATGACTACGGCAGCATATAAAATACACAGGACCAGAACTCATCATGGAAACAGTCTTCAAAGTCACGGTATTGATTTCAATTATGATGTCTTTCTTGCTAATGCATTCTGTGCACCTGTTAGTATGCAGACAAAGCAGGATTAAATCAAACCGCAAGCCATACCTGTAACAAAAAAAGGCTTCATGTAGCCCAAGAAAAAGGAAAGAAGCAAACGCTGTGAGCTATGAGAGCCATTCAGAGAAATGTGCTCAATGGCACGGAGTTTAAAATCGCCCATAAAAATGAATACATTATCTATCTTTTTCTCTCTTGGCACTCCTGCAGTTGACATTACCACTGTCTGCTGTGTTAAGATTGGGAGAAGTAAGCTGGAAAATGTGATAGCAAAGCCTTAACTCAAGCAGCAGTATATGGAACAGGCTGTTAAACTTCCGTGTTAGCGGAATGCATAAATGTCAACATTATTTGAGAATGATTTATTATATCCATAACAGTCAAAATAAATAAATGTGGCCCCACAGTCCACAACCCACTGATGGCTTTTCTAATTCAGGATTTTTCACACGACATCTTCTATCAGGATGACATTTCAGACCTTTAAAAACAAAATTTGGAATGTTGCTGGGGATTTCTAAAGTTCTCAGCATTTAATTTCAATTATTCCAGAAGGAGGTGTGGTTAGCAGAAAAGTGCTATCAAGTATCTAAATGAAAGAGGGTAAGAAAAAAAAATACATGATATAATATGTTTCGATATGCATCACTACAGAAATAGTGATTGTCAAGGAGATTGCTTCGTGAAAGTGTCTTCAATCTGACTGCTGTGTTGACAACATAAACATCCCTATAGATGAATTTCTGCTGACCAGAAATTGCAGAGAAGAATAGCAACGTGGGCTTAGAATGCTAAACAAAAAATTTTACCTGCATACATGTTTAAATATTCATTTTTTTAGCACTTATGGAATGTAGCATATTATCGGAATTTTTATTTTATTTTTAATTTTTATTTTTTAAAAGATTTTATTTATGTGAGAGAGGGAGAGTGAGAGAACACAAGCAGGGGGAGCGGCAAAGGGGGAAAGGGAAGCAGGCTCCCCACTGAGCAGGGAACCCAATGAGGGGCTCAGTCCCAGACCCTGAGATCATGACCTGAGCAGAAGGCAGACACTTAACCAACTGAGCTACCCAGGCACCCCTCTATTAGAAATTTTAAAATAAAATACAATAAGGGCTTCTATTGGCAGCAATATTTTTTAGAACTCAGTTGGCTCATTGATGATCCTTATTGAAGTCACTGAATTTCATAGTTGCCACCTTTAAAATAAGATGCCATCCATTCCAATAAGTGGATTAATACATGAGAAATTTACATAATATGAAAGAACAAAAGATATTTGGAGGTATTCAGATGATATTTTAAACTTTATTCTCTTACGCAAACAAGAACTCCAATTGTTATGCTCACATTCTATGCATTGTATAGATGGAAGATGGTATAAAAAAATGGCAATACACTTGTTTTAGATCAATGAGAAGAGCCAGAGACATTTGTTAAAATAATTACACAAACCAACAGTGCTGATATATATGGATGTGTGTGTATGTATATCTATGGATTAGTGGTCTTTTTTATATAATTTTTGTAAAACCATAATACCCTATTTAGGGTGAACTTCTAAAATAAATCCCAGTAAAGTTGACTAGGTAATTTAACCTTTAGGTTAACAAACACCAAACATGAATGAAATAGTTCCTGTATCTCTCTGAGGTAATATACTATTAAGGAATTTTTTTCAAGTTTTTAAGTTGAAAAAGAAAGACAAGTGGAATTAAGGGAGGAAAAAAAAAAGGAAAAAAAAAGATTTGATAAGTCTGTGCACATTCTGCAAACATAGCAGTTCAATTCACACCCTTTCGCACAGAATACTTCTCACATTTTTACTCTGTATAAGCAAACACCAGCATAGAAAAGTCACTATTTTAGGGGCGCCTGGGTGGCTCAGTTGGTTGAGTGCCTGACTCTTGATTTCAGCTCAGGTCATGATCTCAGGTTCCTGGGATGGAGCCCCACATCTGGCTCCCTGCTCTGCGCCTCCCCTTGCTCCCGTGTGCTCCTCTCTCTCTCTCTCTCTCTCTCTCAAATAAATAAAATCTCAAAAAGACTTATTTTTAAAATTTAAAATCAATTAATTAACATATAGTGTATTATTAGTTTCAGAGGTAGAGTTTAGTGATTCATCAGTTGCATATAACACCCAGTGCTCATTACATCAAGTACCCTCCTTAATGCCCATCACCCGGTTACCCCATCCCCCCATCCAGCAACCCTCAATTTGTTTCCTAGTTAAGAGTCTCTTACGGTTTGTGTCCCTCTCTGATTTTTTCTTTTACTGTTCCCTCTCTTCCCCTGTGTTCATCTGTTTTGTTTCCTAAGTTCCACATATGAGTGAAATCATATGATATTTGTCTTTCTCTGACTTATTTCGCTTAGCATAATATCCTCTAGTTTCATTCCCGTTGTTGCAAATGTTAAGACTTCACTCTTTTTGATGGCTGAGTAATATTCCAGTGTGTGTGTGTGTGTGTGTGTGTGTGTTGTGTCTACACACCACCTCTTCTTTATTCATTAATCTGTCGATGGATATCTGGGCTCTTTCCATACTTCGGCTATTGTGGACATTGCTGCTATAAACATTGGGGTGCATGTACCCCTTCTAATCACTATGTTTGTATCCTTTGGATAAATACCTAGTAGTGCAATTGCTGGGTCACAGGGTAGCTCTGTTTTTAACTTTTTGAGGAACCTCCATACTATCTATCAGAGTGACTGCACCAGTCTGCCTTCCTACCAACAGTGTAAGAGGGTTCCCCTTTCTCTGCATCCTCACCAACATCTGATGCTTCCTGACTTGTTAATGTTAGCCATTCTAACTGGTGTGAGGTGGTACCTCATTATGGTTTTGATTTGTATTTCCCTGATGCCAAGTGATGCTGAGCATTTTTTCATGTGTCTGTTGGCCATTTGTATGTCTTGTTTGGAGAAATGTCTGCTCATGTCTTCTGCCCATTTCTTGACTGGATTATTTGTTTTTTTGGGCATTGAGTTTGATAAGTTCTTTATAGATTTTGGATACTAGCCTTTTATCTGATAAGACATTTGCAAATATATTCTCCTATTCTGTAGGTTGTCTTTTAGTTTTAGAAAGAGGCCTATTTTTAAATGGCCTAAATTATATACTAAACACAAAACCTAATTTGGAAAGGGATAGAAGTAAAGGAAGATTTACAGATATGCAGGTCTAGATCTAAAGAATCAAGTCTAGATTTTGGCTCTGCTATGTAATATCAACCCTGTGTAAAGTTAAGAATTTAATCTTGACTTTCCAATTCAATTTCTTTAGTTACATAAATGTGGGTAGAGTCTATTCAAAGAAAAATGAAGTCTGTAAGCTGGGTCAGTATACACTTAAAAGCAGACCACGTCTTCAGTAACTCAGTCTAACCCTCAATCTAAGGATCAGGGTCTGCTTCCCAACTGGAAAATCAGATCTGCCCATGCCACCAAAACCAAACCTGTCCTGAGGCAGAAGAGTCACATGCTCTTCAATATGAAGAACAGGGGTGAATAAGCATGGTCTTCAAGACTTCTGTGCCATTTCTCGGCCCAATATCCCTTGCTACAACCCTCCCTCCAAAACTGGATTTCTGCCCCCAGCACTGGATGAGGAACACAAGATCCTGAAATGCCAAGGTTTCACAATTCTCCTGCTAGAGGCTGAAATCCTTTCTCAAGCATCCATTCCATCACAGGCAGGTCACTTGTCGTACAGACACAAGTGTAAGACTTCTAGTTCTGACTGGTACTTATGTCAAATTTCTCTTGTCCACACCTTGCCCATGAGCTTGGACAACCGAAGGCTCTTCTGCAGTGATGATCATTTGCCAGAAGTTCTAATCACTTACTTTTTTGGCTATCATCTCAGCCAGGCAAACACTCAAGTTTCTTGGGTATCATCTGTAGTTATATTGTTTTTATCAGAGTCTAGGTGACCTGACCCAGTGACTACTGGTGTCTTAGTGACCCCATCCTATTAACCATCCCTTGATAATCCTCCAAGTTCCATTGAAGTATATAAGAAATATTTATGAATGCCTTTATGTACCAAGCATCCTAGTAGGCCCTGGGCATATAGAAGGAAACTGAAAAGAAATAATCTCTGCTTTCAAGAAGCTTAATACCCAGAAGCACCAGCTGTTTTATCCCTACTTGCTCTTTCTTTAGCCTGTATGAAGAATGGATATTTAACTTGGGGCTTCTTGTTTAGTTACACTCCTTTATATTTCAAAATGATAGATATGCTTGCCTTATTCCTTATTTTAGAGATTCTTTTTTAAGGTCTCATAAATAGGAAAAATAATGCCAGTAAAATTTCATATTATCGCTGTCAAATTGTCAATATATTTATTTCTCTTGTTGGAGGCAATATGAATACATATTCCTTAAATTATAATTTTCCTACAGAATGCCTGTCACATAGATCTTTTATCAAGATTATATTAAGGTTCTGTTTTGGCAAATCATTTTAACTTCCTTCAAAAAGCTATCATGAAACATGGTCTAGATATGCAGCTTTCCTTGTGAATTTTTTATTTATACCTTCATAGTTACTTATGCATGTTGTAGACAAGCATTCTACAAAGTGTGTTCTACAGAACACTGGAGCTGCTACCCAATGTGTGAAAAGAAGTTTTCATTGACTAATAAAATTGTGAAATGCTATCTCTTATATTTTTTTTCTTAGAGATTCATAATTAAGATTAAAATATTAAGAATTTTAGTCCTCCAATAGGAAAAAAAAGTAGTTGAACTTTAATGCAACATTTTCCAAACAAATAACTATGGAATACTTTTTTTAAAAAAATGTAATACTACTTTTAAGAACACATTAACCATTTGAAATCACCTTGCTTTTCATGCTTGTCTCCTATCGTGCAAAAATAAATTCCATGGGACATGACACTCTTGGGCACTGGTAACACATAGTAAATACTCATTTCAATAGGTCTAAATGAATGAATAAAATACTGCTATGGGTATTTATTAAAGTAGTACTATTTGAAATTGTATTCAGAAATGTTTTTGACCAAAGTCTCTGAATATGGCCAAAAGAGTCAAATTTTTCAGACTTTTCGAGTCAACTAGGAAAAGGGTCCCTTTACTTTGAACTCACCCATTTGACTTGTTATAAGTTCTCTTTCCATGTGCTTTGGTTTAGACTGTTCCGTTCTACAAGGTACTTAAATCACAGAGTTCTGACTTACAAAATTGGCATAAGACACGTCATAAATGCCTACAATTAGTCCCCAGGGAAATGGAGGTGAAGATGCCACTGATTCCATGCCAAACCTACATCTCTAGTGCAAAACCAACAAGCCAAATAAACAAACATACTGCAAACCCAAAGGGGGAAAAAAAGGAAAAAGGAAAGAAAACAAAAAAACAAACACAAATTTTGTATCAAAAGACCTTCGCTTCTCTTAACTGGGGAAGGGTGGAGGTATGGGGAATCAAAATTACTCTCCATACAGAAAACATATTATATTACTCACCATACAGAAAACATATTATATTCTGTGGTTCATCCTCATGTAAGAAATAGCCAGGCAATTAAAAAATTTACTGGTAATAAAGGGAGACATTAAACTTTTCAATTAGTGGTCCAAATTAAAAATACAGGCTATGTGAATTGCAGCTATTTCTGGACAGAAGATGAAACTAAGATATTCAATGCTTCCTCTTACATAAAAGATGAAGAAATGGTGATCATTCTTATAGATCCCTGATTTTTCTTAAAAAGTCAGGAGGTTCTTTGAGTATCTTAACTGTGTTTCATTTTCACTAACGTACTTCGTTGTCCCTATTTTAAGAAGTGTGGTTGTTTTTTTTTTTCCTACAGAATATACTAAGACCTTGTTGGGATATCCATCAGAGTAAATAAATAACTTAGCTTAGGCACGTCCACCTCTGAATATTCCAGTCTAAATCTATTTTGGAAAAATAGCCCTCACAACATTTATCAGAAAATTGTATCTACATTACCTTTTGTAAAATGTGCTATGGGTTTAGGTTTGAGATATGTTATAAATCCCACTTCAAAAGGAAAAATCCAGCACGTATTGCATGGTGCACTGGGTGTTATACACAACTAATGAATCATCGAGCCTTACATCGGAAACCGGGGATGTACTGTATGGTGACTAACATAATATAATAAAAAATCATTTAAAAAAAAAAAAAAGGAAAAATCCAGGGGCATGAATAGACTTATTTTAAAAATAAAAATGAAATTCACAGAACAAAGACAAAAATATATACCTGAACATGCTTCTCATTTGATTGATTATTCAACAGTACTATTTTTGTGGCACAAGCATTTCCTACTCAATAATTTTGAATTCAGTTTTATTCTGATAAAAAGTGTGGCAAACGTAAGGAGCTCTGACTATTACTTTTTAAACTGTGACTTGGTATAAGTGTAATTTAAATGGTGCATGAAAATAAATGGTGTTTTCCGGTATTATATGACATTGTTCCTACAAAATTCCAGTCTAAGTCATGAATCATGGCTTTTGAATCAAATACCTAGGTGCAATGATGCATTTCTCACAAATAACTCATTTTAAATATAAAAAACACATTGACATGCAGGATTTTGTAATCAGAGGTTTTCAGCTGCTCACCTTAAATTAAAACCTGAGTTAGGAAGGGGCAAAATGAAGAAATCAGCGTTATTGCGGGTTTTATTTTAACCAAATCACCTTGTGAATCCAATCAAAATTAGGCATTTGTTTCTTAGTCTGAACCACAGGCAATTCCTGTGATAATTAGGCCTATTTAATTTGGTTTAATAAATATTTAGAAGATTCTAAATGTGCACAAAGCACTGAATAGAACAGGAGATGAGTAAGATCAATTTTTGCAGCGAAGGAGCTGAAAAGTATAGAAATGGAGAACAGTCAAATATATAAACACTATATTCAAGTCATACCATGATAAGTTTCTGAAAGGAAGATATGAGGAGAGGGAGATAACATACAGTTTTAAAGAAGTTAGGATTTGCTTGGCAGAGGTGAGCAAGAAGGTACTCTAGGGAGCGGCTGGAGAATGACCAAATTGGGCACAGGAATGAATTTATCAGCTATTTCTAGAGAAAAGGAATAATCCATTTGCAGGCTAGCATCATGGCTTGAAGAGGAAAATGACCTGGAAAGGAGAATGATAAGGAAATTGGAGTAAGAGGGCTTGCCTTCTAAATTGAGGAATTTATACTAAGTTAGGCAAGTAGCTACTGTGAGTCATTGAATGGCCCTGAGTAGAAGAGAGACTGAATGAATGTTGTATCATAGAAAGAACAGTAAGATGGTTATCAGGCTAATTGGGATGGAAGCAAAGAAGATGGAAGCGAGACTGATTTGAAGACCAATACAATTTTCCAGACAAGAGTTGAAGAGAGCACAAACTATGGTAGTGGTATGGACATGGAGACAAGGGGATGGATGCTGGAAATGTCACAGAACTTAAAGTTTACAGAACTGGCTACAGATTGCATAAAAAAAAAGGGAGAGAGAGAAAAGAAAAAGATGGCTCTACTATTTGAATTTAGACACGTATCACAAATCCATTAACCAAAATATGGAAGTAAAATGTATGAATTTATCCTCAGATATAAAATAATGAGTTTGGCTCTAAATATTCTGAGTTTGGGATGTTAATGATACCTGGTAGAGTAGGCTACAGGTAATTATAGCCTGGGTTAATGGGCAATTTGGAAGTCACCTACCTATAGGTGATGCTTGTAATCACTGGGCTAGATGAGATAGCATAACACACAGTTTAAGAAACTAAAAGACAAAAGTGTTTGAATGTCCATATTTGATGGGGCAGGGAGAGGAGCAGGAAAGGGGGCCCAGTAAGTGAGGAAGAGATGAGCAAGAAAAAAGTGAAATACCTATAAATTAATAAGAAATGTGTTAGATCTAAAATATTATCACTGAAGTTTATAAAATATTATTGGGGAATATTCAAAACACCATAATTACCATAATTAGGAATATGTTATATTCCTGGGTGGTAAGACTGAATATTGGAAGAATATTTACAGATGTCAAATTTCCTCAAATTACTGTATATGTCAGGCACAATGTTGATCAAAATATCAACAGCAGTTTTCTAGCAATTTGATTAAATGTTATGAAGTTTATGAGAATAGCTAAAATATACCTTTCTACACATAACACCATGACAATCCAAAGGAAAACACTGACAGTTTTAAATGCAGTGAAAATGGGAATTTCTTTAAACAAAACAAAACAAGCAGCCATAGAAACAGGAGTGTTGGATGAGAGTTGACCAAAGGCCTTTAGCGGTGAAAGAATGCTGAATTACTCAGGAACAGAACAGTTGTTAGCTTATTTGTGTGTTTTCTTCAGAAGCAGGCAATTTAAAGCATAATCAACATTAGTAACTACCAAATTAATTTCCCCTAAAATTTTAGAATAAATTGGGTTTTTAAGATTTATATTGTTTTCAGGTATATAGGTTTGCTCCTAGGCAGGTGAAAGTTCTAATCATAGCATCAGTTGGGGAAAGTCTCTAACCCATTGGGTTGTTGTGAAGACTGAGTGAAATAATACATGTAAAGTGCTGAGCACAGTGCTTGGCACATAGTAAGCACTCGGAATGTCAATAGATATTATTATAGCTATTGATATACCTTTCCAATTTTCAGACGAGAGATGTGAAGCTCTGATAATGTACAAAAATCCAACAGGAGTCGGTAGAACAGGATCTCAAGTCCAGAGCCCCCCTGAGGTCACCAAGCTATTTTTAAACACTAATAAGCTTTTGGTCCTCCTTTACTATGGCCCCCAGCCTGTGTAGGGCAGATAGAGCAGAAGCTCAAAAAGGAAAAAAATAGAAGTTCAACATCTCTTTGTTATTTTCCTCTAGGTTTTTTCATGCCATCTGGTCCAGCTATAATTTATGTCATATTTAAAAGTGAGAATGGTGCATTGCACATTTAGCTACAGTTCTCTAAAATGGAAATTCAGAATTTATATTCTTATTCTATTCTTCCCTTCTATGTGGTTGGTATATGTTCTTTAACAATAAAAGCAAGCACTCTTTTTTTCCCTACATTTAAACATTAAATATTTAGACTACACACCCAAGTAACATTCGAAACCCAGCAATTAAAAAAAAAAAAAGCATAAAATGGCTCCTAAAAGAACTGTTTAGAATCCCTCTAGTTAACAGTCACATACTATGTAATGGAGTTACAAACAGATCTTCCACCAGAGGGCTTTTGCTTTGGTTACAATCCTTTTGGGGATTCCAGTGTGAGCAATATGGATGCATAACTTACCATCATTGGGCATTCAAAGGAGGGCTCAGGAAAAATGGCAGCCGAAGGAGTCATAGCATCTATAGAATACCTGAAATGCAAGCTTTTCCTGTCCACTGTGTAGCAAAAGCCCATGGCACTCTGACAAACAATAGGCTCTTTATTAATTATCCAAAGGAATGAGGGCTTTATAATTCTTCATAAATAAATAAATAAATGCTCAATTTACATAAAGACTCATCTTAATGATTCCATCCAAAAACAATTTACTGAGCAACATACTGGTCTTGGTGAAAGGGATGAATTTTATTTTCGGAGTCAGGTACCTATCTTAAGAAAAGTTCCCTACTCTTAAATTTATCTAGGACAAACTTCCTCTACCCAATATCTTGAGAGAAAGGCACCAACCAAACACCGCAGGAATACTTGTACGACATTTTATGACTTTCTAAGGCAGGCCTGCCTCTGTCTTTAGAAAGCTCTGAGTGTTAAGGAAATCAACTTTTTATTCTGCCAACTTTCTATATAGTTTATACCCTTTGCCCTCCGGAATTACACAGACTAACTCCAATCCCATCTGCACACAACAATATCATGACTTTATCCGACATCTATATTCCTTATTTTGGTTTAAGTATCTCTAATTCCTCATGGGAAAATGCTAGGATGTAAAACTTTAGACCTAGAAAGTTATTGTTTCTATTAACAGCAATACAGTGATATTCACAGATAAAGCAAAAGTTCAAGGAATATTACATCCGTGTACCACTCTTCAAAATACAACCTGAACATATTCAAGTAGATTGAGAATTTAATCTGAACTAAGAGATGGGGAGATTTTTTTATGAACTAATTTGTGGTAAGTGTAAAAATTACTGAGTTAAATCTAAAAATAGTTGAAGATGGGTATGGAACTAAATGTAAGTATCAAAATTATTCTTAAAATAGAATAAGGTTTGAAAACAGTAATGTTAAAATATTTTGGGATTCTAAATATACACACTTACAAAGAAAAGGATGTGGAGAGTAAAAGTATGCAAAATTGCTCCTCTTACTATAGCACAAGTTAGAAGACACCATTTTGTTCTTATTTCATTAAAAAGGTGATTTTTAAAAAGAAAAAGTTATGGAGAAAAGTTCAAACAGTTTGTTACTTTTCAAAATATTGAAAATAAAGCAAATGATCTTGGTTTATAACAATCAACATGTGGGAAAGCTACCCAAAATTTAAAACATGAATTTCTAAAACCAGAATGGAAAAGAGAATAGATGTCATTTTTATCATATATAAAATCATTCTGTAAGGTCTGTTTCTGAGGCCTAGTACCTTTCTTTCTTTCTTCTTCTTCTTCTTTGTTTAAATATTTCGTTTATTTATTTGAGAGAGCACAAGTTGGGGGAAGGGCAGAGGGAGAAGCAGACTCCCAGCCCAGCAGGGAAGCCCAGCCTGAGAGCAGGGAAGCTCTTCTCAGGGCTCAATCCCAGGACCCCAGGATCATGACCTGAACTGAAGGCAGATGCTTAACCAACAGAGCCATCCAGGCGCCCCAGAGGCCTACTATCTTCTTAACCTAACATCTTATGTTTCAGTTCCTATAGCTTTATCATGTGGTTTGATATCTGGTAGAGCAAATCCCCAACTCAGTAATTTAAAATATACTAAATATCACCACCCAGTTTTTATTATCAATACATTTTAATTTTACATAGTTGAAAACCACAATATTTATTGAGATTTTACTTGAATTCCAATTAAACTACAAATCTGCAAATAATTTACATTTATAAAACTTCATCTTCCCACACAGGAAACAGCTTTGTATACCCATTTATTTCCACTTTCTTGTATACCCGTGAATAATGATTTTTCTCCATGCCACTCTGCATAGCTCTTCCACAGTTTATCTTACGTATGTTAAGTATGCATTTTTGACATCAAAATAGTCCCCATATTTTCTTGCTTGTTTTTACCAGTCAAAGTAACAAATCAGGAATATGACAAAGCAACTTAACTCTTGAAATAAATCATGTATTTCTGATAAGTAATCAGAATTTCAACTATGACCGTTACTTTCTTAGCACACATTTCTTCCATACCTATCATATAAAACAGTGAGGACATGTAACTTGGAGATCTTGATATGTAGTTAGAGAAACAGATCAGTGTTGAGCAATGGAAAGTTTGAGGGTAGAGAAAAATGAGACAAAGAGGTTAGCGTTGCAGAAAGGGAAGGAAACCACCCCTACTACCAAAGAAAAATAGTACAGATAGGCAGGGAAATCATGGAATTACAGGGTGAAGGGGCTCGGCAAGTGAAAGGAGTTCAAGTTACATGCTTAAAGCAGAACATAGAGGAAAAAGGATTTTTCCCTATGTGGAAGCTTGAAATGTCATTTCCAATAAATTTGAAATTTTACAAGAGTGATGTATGAAAATTATTTTTCAACTGGTATTTAAAAATTATAAATAAAAAGGAAGTGTCAAAATCTGGGATTTAGGAATTATCCTAACTTCTTAAAGGGAAAACAAGATTATGGTCTTATACACCTTATACGTTTGGAAACCAGGAAGATACTATATTACATTCTAAGACATACAACACTCTCTTCTCTAATGGGTTTCAAAGGACATATTCTCACATATAGTAAAATTCTATATTTATATAATGATTTTTGAGAAGCTTCATGAAAAGTCCTATTATCTCTCACCATGTCCCTATATGATAAGTAAAGGAAAGGGGCCATTACTTCCATTTTACAGATGATATCATCAAGACACTCAGTTTCAATGATCAGCAGAAGATGCTAAGCATCTTCTGAAAAGATACCAAATATTCTGATAGCTAGGTATCTTACCAAGAGGATACTTCCCATGCTTTACGTATGTTTAGCCCTATTCCTTTATAGTTGTTTCCCTAACATTTTAGATGTTAATATTTAATGTTTACATTTAAACAAAGTAAACAAAATTAATGTAATACACATATCCTCCTCCTCATTAAATATATAAATATATGTAATATGTATATACATTCTGAAATTCAAAGCTCATAATAATAGATGATTCTATAAAATTGTTTCTTTCCTATATGGCATGTTCTTCAAGGAAGTTGGAATGAACAAACAGCTGAAAGGTAATGTTAGCTGGAAAGAAGTCTGTGCTAGTTCCACTGCTGTGAATATTAATAACTAGTCACCCATTTCAATGTGAAATACTCTAGGGTCATTCAAACCTGGAATGGCCTCTTTAGTTTTTTATGATTCTGTAATCAAGAGAACAAATTAAGGGCTTATGCTTCTCATAAGAGAGGCAGTATGACATGTAAAATATATGTGTGTCATATCTCCACTGATATAAACAACATATATATTTTCCTAATGTCTTTGTCCTCTGCCCTATCTCTTACAAAAAATGATAGATGACCTAATTAATTGAACAAACTTGAGATGCAGTGAGTTTGGAGATCTAAACATATCACCCACTTCCTATTTGAAATTTTTTGACATTACAAAGTCCATCACAGTCTTAAGTCACATTATCAGGTTAGGTATATTTGGCATGATGACATTGCCACTAGGGAGATATCTAGGAGCAGAGCAAAGATGATCCCAAACACCTAACAAACTCTTATGGAACTCATGTAATTTACGCACATAAAAAAGCCTGATTTGATTTCTTAATCAGGAACATAAAACGATACTTGTCATAGAATAAGAGTGGGTATGAGTTTGATAGGCACAGTCACTTCCATTTAGTGTTTATTAAAAGTTCCTGTGTTGATTCAACAAGTACAGTCTCAATGTAGGTTTTTCATTTGACTATGCTAGTGTTGAGAACGGCAATTTCTGTAAACAAACTAGAATTCGAGGTCAGCTTCGATCAACTTTTGGAATCCCAAGCTTGGAGACAGTATTATTAATCTAAGTCATCTATGAAAGGAATAGTTAAACAGTAAATAAACATAAAAACTACATTGTCATTTAGAACACCTCTTAGCGCACCTCAAACATGTACAGCACAAATGTACACAGTTATATATTTACTTACATGATTTGCAGGAAGATATTCTTTAGGGGGAAAAAAGCACAATATACTTTGAGAAATGCTTTTTTAACATATTATACATATATACAGGTACATGTATATATAGGCATACACACACACACACACACGTATAAATATATATATGTATATATATAAACTCACTTTGGTTCATGTGGCTATTTTAACCACAGGGAAATCTTAAACTTTCACTGAAAACTCTCTAGAGTAATTAAACTGAGAAAGGTACATTTCTTCTGGTGAAAATATACTTCTTATGCTGAAAAGGAAGTTTAATATATTTGATATGCTCAGCCCAGTAATTGAATTTGGATCAGCATATTAATCTTTATTATTCAAGATTCTAGAATCACCATGGCTAGGAATGTATTTAATGAGCTTATGGCAAGTGAATTGCAACAAGAATTATTTAAAACAAAGAGTAAGATTAGAAGGAAGGGAAGCAATAAGGACAGTCTTTATTATTATTTTTTTCATTTTACAATCATGTGCTTAACAAAGAAGGTTCTTTAAATTAATGGGCCATAAGAGATTTTTCTGGATTGAAGTAGGTTGATTGAATAATCAAATTCCACAGCCTAATGGAAATAATAAACCTCCTAAAGTCCAACCTTGCAAAAAAAAAAAAAAATCCCACTTGAGTTTTATTGGAGAGAATTTTACATCAATGCGAAATTAGATGGCAAGCATGCATGAATAATTATTTCTACTTACTGTTCTCATTAAAGAAAAAATGAGTATCATTCTTTTAGTCAGAAGTAAAAATTCTTCCCCTATCATTACCATTAACTTGACTTGTTTTATATTTTTTAAAAAGTAGTACTTTAAAATTCTTCCTTGAAGTAATAGAAGGAATAGGCAATTTTAATCAAACAAAAGGGGGCCACCTTTTCTTTGATCAAACAATTATCTTAAGTTTTCAATGAAAGTGCTACAAATATTCTAATGGAAGGGTAACATTTGGGTGCTGTATTATCTTCCACTTCAACATTCATTCTCAGATACAAAAAACCTGATTATAAAGATAAAACTTTTGTCTGCTCACCAACACCAAAGGACTGAAAGTTGCCCAAGAGTGAGTAAAACTCATAGCCCCTATCCTCATGGATCTTACAATTTAGTGGTTAGGAAAGTAGTAGGAAAGTAGTGGGTTTGGGATTTCTGGATGACTCCACTTGAATCCTGTAACACAAATGACTCGATATCACTATTTTCAAAATATGAGGACACACTTCTGCTTCTGAAAAGATGGAGTAGATAGATGTACTTTTCCCAATTTCTCCCACTAAGTACAACTAAAAACTCCATAGGGTATACACAAAACAAACATAAGAAGACTCTGAAAGGTGAAGAGCAGTCAGATCAACCAGGAAACTAAACACCACAGTGAGTTCCCTGGGGTTTTTTTTCACCTCATATATCCCACATTTGGAGTTGAAGAAACTGGCATCAGAGAAACACAACATGTACAGACAAAAATAAAGCTCCACCAAAGGCCTTCTCTCTAGTGAAAAGGCAAGAAAAGGGGCAGCTTCATAAGGCAGAAAACTTGTAGAAAGTAACTGTTCTGCTCCAGCCAACATCATGGAAAAGTGTATGGTCCCACCTTCACTCAACCTGTAAAGTCTTCCACCCTTGAGAGGCTATAAAAAGATACCCCAAACACCCTCGCCAGAATTATGTCAGAAAAGATCAAGTAGGGGCTGAGATATTCATCCTTGCCAGTCATGGTGCCAGTGGAGGTCATGTGGGGGCTCTGCACTTTCACCACCACTGGAAGTAATGAGACATCAGTCCTATTCCCCTTTGAGGAGGTGTTGGAAGAGGACTAGTGTGGAGTCAGGTCCTTCACTATTATCCAGTAATGACAAGGGCACCCCCACCATGGTGTCTGTGGAGACCCAGTAGGGAGCAGGAAGTCCCACCCTATTCAGCAGTAATGAGGAGCTCTCCCCATCAGGTGTCAATGGAGGCCACATTGGGATCTTGGATTTCACTTCCACTTGGCAGTACAGGCACATCTTGTTTGATTGTGCTTCACTTTACTGTGCCTTGAAGACATTGTGTTTTTCACAAATTGAAGGTTTGTGGCAACCCTGCATTGAGGAAGTCTATCAGTGCCATTTTCTACTAGCATTTGCTCACTTCATGTCTCTGTGTCACATTTTGGTAATTCTTACTTTTCAAACTTTTTCATTGTTATTATATTTGTTATGGTCATCTGTGATCCATGATCTTTGATGTTACTATTGCAATTGTTCCGAGGCACCAAAAGTCAAGCGTGAATAAGAAGGCAAATTTAATCGATGAATGTTGTGTGTGTTCTGACTACTCCACCATCTAGCTATTCCCCCATCTCTCTCCCTCTCCTTGAACATCCCTATTTTCTGAGACAAAACCGTATTGAAATTAGGCCAATTAATAACCCTTCAATGGCCTCTAAGTGTTCAAGTGAAAGAAAGAGTAGTATATCTCTCACTTAAATCAAAAGCTAGAAATGATTAAGCTTATGAGGAAGCCATAGTCAAATTTGAGACACAGGCCAAAATCTAAGCCTCTTGTGCCACACAGCTAGCCAAGCTGTGAATTTAAAGGAAAAGTTCTTAAAGAAACTCTGAAGTGCTACTCCAGTGAACACACAAATGATAAGAAAGTGAAATAGCCTTATTGCTGGTATGGAGAAAGTTTCAGTAGTTCAGATAGAGGATCAACCAGCTGCAACCAGCTTGACTGTTTCTAAGTCAAACACCAATCAGAATAAGGTCCTAACTGTCTTCAGTTCTATGAGGGCTGAGAGAGGTGAGGAAGCTACGGAAGAAATCTGGAAGGTACCAGGGGTTCTTCATGAGGTTTAAAGAACAAAGCTGTCTCCGTAAAAGTGCAAGGTGAAGCAGCAGGTGCTGATGCAGAAGCTGCAGCAGGTTCTCCAGAAGATCCAGCTAAGATGATTCATGATGGTGGCTGCATTGAACAACAGATTTTTAATGTAGATGAAACAGCTTTATATTGGAAGAAGATGCCTTCTAGGACTTTCATAGCTAGAGAGGAGAAGTCAATGCCTGGCTTCAAAGCTTCAAAGGATAGGCTGACTCTCTTGTTAGGGGCTGGTGAAACTGGTGACTTTAAGTTGAGGCCAGTGTGCATATATCACTTTGAAAATCCTATTACGTTTAAGAATGATGTTAAATCTACTCTGCCTGTGCTCTATAAATGGAACACAGCCTGGATGACAGCACATCTGTTTACAACATGGCTCACTAAATATTTTAAGCCCACTGTTGAGACTGACTGCTCAGAAAAAAAAGATTCCTTTCAAAACAGTACAGCTCATTGACAATACACCTGTCACCCTATCACCCAAGAGCTCTGATGGAGGTGTACAATGAGGTTCATGTTGTTTTCATGCCTGTTAACACAGCACCCATTCTGCAGCCCAGGGATCAAAAAGTCACTTTAATTTTCAAGCCTTATGATTGAAGAAATACATCCTGTAAAGCTATAGTTCCTGTAGATAGTGATTCCTCTGATGGACCTGGGCAAAGTAAGTTGGAAACCATCTAGAAAGGATTCACCATTTTATTTTTTTTTTTTAAAAAAGATTTTGTTTATTTATTTGACAGAGAAAGAGAAAGAGCACAAACAGGTGGGGCAGCAGGCTGAGGGAGGAGAAGCAGGCTCCCCACTGAGCAGAGAGCGAGACATGGGGTTGGATCTCAGGACCCCAGGACCCCAGGACCATGACCTGAGCCGAAGGCAGGAGCTTAACTGACTGAGCCACCCAGGCGCCCCAAGGATTCACCGTTTTAGGTGCCAATAAGAACATTTGTGATTCATGGGAAGAGGTCAAAATATCAACATGAACAGGAATTTGGAAGAAGTTGACTCCAAACCCCATGGATGACTCTGAGGGGTTTGAGACTTCAGAGGCAAAGTAAGAGCAGATGTGGTGGAAATAGCATGAGAATTAGATTTAGAAGTGGAGCCTGAAGATGAGCCTGAATTGCTATAATATCAGGATAAAACTTTAACAGACAACAAATTACTCTTTATATGGATGAGCAAAAACAGTGGTTTTTTGAGATGGAATCTACTCCTAGTGAAGATACTGTAAAGATTGTTGAAATGACAACAAAGATTGAGAATATTATAAAAACTTAATTGATTAAGCAGCACAAAGTCTGAGAGGATTCACTCCAATGTTTAAAGTTCTACTGTGGATAAAATGCTATTAATCAGCATCCCATGCTGCCAAAAATTGTTTATGAAAGGAAAAGGATCAATGTAGTGAACTTCATTGTTGTCTTATTTTAAGAACTTGCCACAGCAACCCCAGCCTTCAGCAACTACCACCCTCATCAGCAGCTGTCAACATTGAGGCAAGACCCTTCATCAATAAAAAGATTGTGACTTGCGGAAAGCTCAGATGATGATTAGCGTTTTTAGCAATAAAGTATTTTTAATTAAGGTATATACATTATTTTTTTTAGACATAAAGTCATTTGCACACTTAAGAAACTACAGTATAATATAAACATAACATTTATATGCACTGGGAAACCAAAACATTCATGTAACTCACTTTACTGCCATGGTCTGGAAACAAATCCATGGTATCCTGTAATAACGTGCCCTCTCTCTTTCTGTAAGGGTCGATACAAATTTAAAAAAAAAAAGAAAAAAAGAAAAAAAAAAAGAATTTTCCCTGGTATAAAAAGGGAAAGAGACTTTTCCCTATCCTTCTCTTTTCTTAGAGCATTTACTTAAAAAAACTTGTAACTGTGATTTCTTTTTTTGACCTTTTTACATATATTGAAATCTTTTTAAAAGTAAATAAGCTTCTGGCCAATTTTATAACCCAGGAATCTTTTTTTCACAAGGATTTGGAAGCCATCTCTTTGAGAAATAAATTTAAGTTAAGAATTAAAAAAAAAATCAGAGACAGAAAGGGCCATTATATAAGGGAATAGGGTCAATCCCTCAAGAAGATATAGCAATCATATATGTGCATATCCCAAACCACAGAGCTGCAAAATACGGTAGAGATTATAGGCAAGACTGTATACCTGGAGTTGTTCTTACTGGGAAGCAGAGGACAGAAATGCTGGAGAGAGTTAGGAGGTCTTGATTCCTATTCAAGTTCTGTCACTCAATAGCTACGTGACCTTGGACAACTCAATCTCCTTGTAATTTGGTTTCTCTATTTTCTGTAAAATGTGGTGTTAATAGATGATCCATAAGTGTCCTTCCACTCTAAAATTCTGGATCCCTCAGCAGTCAGGTAATTTCATATGTTCTGGAATTAGATAATTTTCAGAACAAACACAAATATTTATAATGATAATTTTAAAAATAAATACTTTTACATTTCTAAAGAACATTTGAAATGGTTTATACAGAGATAATTATATAGATGAAATGGAGGTTATGAAACCATAGTCAATAAATTTTAAAACAAACCATGTTGTAAACGTCTTACTTTGAAGATGGCATCCACTTTTCAAATGTCCTTAGAACATACTAACTTGCATCCCTAAGCCTAATGCCCATATACAAAATTGAAAATGTAAGTCATGTAAAAAATAGGAACCATAGTTGAGAGAATTTGGCAGACCATATTTCCACTCTAAACCAACACTATTCTGACCTTAAATCATGAGTAGTATTTTGAGGCAAAAATCCAATCAAATCAGAGCAATCAGTGGAAATAATACTATATTTACTATCTATAGTAACATATAGAATATACATAGTACATGGTAGTATTAGAAAATGTTACTCCTTAAAAACCTTGGATATGACCTCCTTCAACTTCTTTATACCAGTGAGAAAATTAGTAACAGAGAATTTGAGTTATACACTGCGTAGTAAAAGCACCGGATAAAGGACTCCAGGTCTCCTGGCATTTCATTATGTCTATATGGAGGCTGTTACAACTACAACCAAATCATAATGCAGACTGGGCATTAATTTACAGAATAACTTTAATAGTCTCAATTTCCCCATAAGTAAAATAAACAAAGAAGCTTGTATTTAAAGAATAAATCTTTTATAAGCTACCTGTTGAAGTGAAAGGTAAGCAACAAATAAGAATTTTCAGAGCAATTATCAAACCAAACTTCCTCATGCTTCAACTTGCTAAAAAAATATGGGTATTATTTCCCTCAATAAACAAGCAGGAAAAATAAAGCAGAGAAAAATTAATAGATGTTTTCAAGCCATTATAGTACATATATTGATTTTCATGGGGTATTAGAACAGATGCACATTTTTTAATAAGAATACAGTTTCATTAAATCTAAAAAAGTACACTGTAGGATATTGACAGGTGCCCAATGAGAAAGCTGTCAACAAGCATTTTTTTTTTTTTTGACCACTTAACTCTGCAGGGTACTGTACCAAACACAATGAGATGTCACAAAAGAAATGGAAGGCATGACCTCTGACCTTGTAGAAATTAAAAACAAAGACTGGTGTATACCAATGATTTTAGAATGTATGATAATCTGTCATAGTAGGTGAGCAAGGAAACAGTCTTATTTCCTTCACTCAATCGAGAGATAAATATATTCCTAAGTATTCTCAGCAGTAAGCTAAATGCTTCTTCATACTCACACTATATTTTGTAACCATGTATTAGCAGTTTCTCTTGGATTTTAAGTAAATGTTAAATGAAGAAACTCTCAAATTCAAATGACAAGGTTGACTAAGATGGTAGGAGTTAAAACCCCAGGGCTTGGAAGCAGTCTCACCTGGGGCCAAATGCCATTTCTGCCACTCTAAGCATGTGGCCTAAGGGCCCTGACACGCCGTCCTGGATCTCAGGTCTCAGTGTCTCCCATCTGTTAAGCAGCGATAATGAAAGGCTAACCTCAGAGCATAACTGTATAAATTAAATTATAATACATTCAAGTGCTTGGCATACTTCCTAGTACATCATAGTTGCTTAGTAAATTTTGGCTATTACTAACATTAATATTAATAATACTGTTATAATTTCTAAAATTTGTTAGAATATATGAAAGAACATTTATATTTGGGTGCTGTTTCCTCTGTATTATTAGAATATGGCATTAAAATGGCACTCAAAATAAAATCAGCACAAAGGTTGCCCCTTTTTATTTTCTCTCAACTATATCTTAATACATTACATCCAATTTTTCAGAATAAAGAGACAACCTTTAAGGACACTTGATTTACCTGCCTAGATAAAAGATAGACACATATGTATTTATTTCACATACAGTGCAAGACTATATCATCAGGACACTCAATGAAGAAAAATCTTATCATTTGTAGCAATTGATAGCTTTTAGAGGCACTTTAAATCCCATGAGAGGGTTCACTTCCATCACATTCATCTTTTAACTTATTTATAAAGGTGCCAGGAAATTTGTCCTTTTACTGAAAGACAATTTTACTTTTGACTTAAAGACAAAGTTCCCTGAAGGTTGTCACTTGAACAACCATTTTACAGTATGGAACACCATATCTAATATATGAATTAATGTAAAGCCAAAATATACTAAAGATCCTCATTTACTAGAGGCCCTCCATGATTTATCTTGGCAAATGATATTTATTTTTTCTCAACTTCATGTCAAAATAGTTGTGAAAATAGATTTAAGTACAGCCCAAAGGAATTAATTTTTGGCCTTGTTTTTAGCACTCAAAATTACTTAGCTGTTTCTAGAGGTACAGTAACATCTGTACAGGTGTGAAAGCATCCCCTTCCCCTTCTTGTCTACTGATTCAGAACTTACCCCTGGAGAGCAGTACTCTAGAATGGTGAAGAAAGATGAGCCTATGAAACATCTTGAAACTATGCTCTACTGCTTACTAGCTGAATATCCTGGGGCAAATTACTGAACTTCTCTAATTTTCACTTTTCCTTTAAATTAGGATTATTGTGAGGATTTTATTTTATTTTTTTTAAAGATTTTATTTATTTATTCGACAGAAATAGAGACAGCCAGCGAGAGAGGGAACACAAGCAGGGGGAGTGGGAGAGGAAGAAGCAGGCTCATAGAGGAGGAGCCTGATGTGGGGCTCGATCCCATAACGCCGGGATCATGCCCTGAGCCGAAGGCAGACGCTTAACCGCTGTGCCACCCAGGCGCCCCTATTGTGAGGATTTTAAAAATATGATGTACGTAAAGCACGCAGCATAGTGTCTAGTACTTTGAATGTACTCTATAAACACAGGCTGGTATTTTGTTATTATGACAATTCTTCAAGATACAGCTCCGACATTATCTTTCCCATGAAACTTTTTTTTTAAAAGATTTTATTTATTTATTTGACAGAGACAGCCAGTGAGAGAGGGAACACAAGCAGGGGGAGTGGGAGAGGAAGAAGCAGGCTCCTAGCAGAGGAGACTGATGTGGGGCTCGATCCCAGAATGCCAGGATCACGCCCTGAGCCGAAGGCAGACGCTTAATGACTGCATCACCCAGGCACCCCTCCCATGAAACTTTTATTGACCTATTGTAGTGGGACAAACATTCATCTCTGACTTTGCTTCACATACGATTCTATGCTGGTTCTCCAATCCACCAAGTTTCTTGGCTTTGCAACTTCATTTGCTAGCCTGCAGATAATAACAAGTAGATGTGATTATATACGTGATGTCTGTTTTCTGGGAGGCTAAAGTGGAATATTTGCCCTTTTCTTAGATGTAACTTCAACTTCTTAAAGATTTTTAACTCATTGGATCCCAAGCTTTATAACTTATCATGCTTACTAGATAGCAGAGATCAATAGCTTTTATTGTGTAATTCATGTACCATTAGGATGGTCTGTGAATCTGTAGAAACTGTGAGCAAAACGTCAAATATGCACGAGTATTTATCTGAGGCTGTGTTTCAAGTTTTTTGTTGGATCTTCAAAGGAGTCCATAATTAAACACAAAAAGATATGGACCACTGATTTAGAGACAGATTTGTGACCCAACTTTAGCATCTGATTAGGACTTCCTAAAATTCATTTTATGAGCTATCCTTACTCTTTGCTTCATTTTTTTAAAAAAAAATTTAAGTTTTTAAAAAATTTTAAGTTCTTGGGGTGCGTGGGTGGCTCAGTTGTTAAGCGTCTGCCTTTGGCTCAGGGCGTGATCCCAGCGTTCTGGGATCGAGCCCCACATCAGGCTCCTCTGCTAGGAGCCTGCTTCTTCCTCTCCCACTCCCCTTGCTTGTGTTCCCTCTCTCACTGGCTGTCTCCCTCTGTCAAATAAATAAATAAAATCTTTAAAAAAAATTCTAAGTTTTTAATGCTCATATTCTCCTTCAAAAGTAGGATGCATTTTGCCCTACTAATTGCCAAAACAGAGTAGGTTCACGTCGGTCCCTTTCTTCTCAATATACCTGACAGTTATTATACACACATTGTAAAGTTTTGATTTTTTAAGAGCACCTCATTTTACTTAACAAATATGAATCTTGTGCCTCCTTTATGCAGATAAGGTTCTAGGACCTGGGTACTTCAAATTAAACAAGACAGACAAGTTTCCTCTGCCTCATATATTTGTTTACTAACACAATAGACAGATGTTAAACACATAAATTGATTAAATAACAGCTGATATAATTTTAGACAGTGCCATGAAGGAAATGAAGCAAGATAATGGGATAAGAACGATGGTGGTGGGGTACATTCCACTGTGTAGTTTCGGAAAGTTTCACTGAGGAAGTGATGTTTGGGCTTAGTCATAAAGTGATGTAAAGCAGCCAGCCACGAGAATAGGAAAGGACATTCCAGGCAGAAGGAACAGCAAGCACCAAAGAACAAGCTTGACATGCTCGAGAAACCAAAACGATTCATTAAAACAATAACAACAAAGTAAAAATCTTAATTGATTTAGGCTGATTAAGGTTACATTTTATTTTTATTGCAGAAAATTTGGAAGATACAGAAAAGTATAAAAATACACATTTTACAAAAAGCCTTTTAAATGTTTTTGATTGTTTGGTATGTATCTTCCTAGAATCTTTAGATGCACATATAGAAAGCGGGAAGGTATAAAATATCCTGCTGTGTATAATTTTGTTTCTCTCTCTCTCTCTCTCTCTTTTTTTTTTTTTTTTTTTTTTTTACTTAATTTATTGTGAGGAACATCTTTCTGGGTCACCAAAATTATTCATGAACATAATTGCTAATGACTGTATATTAATGCGTCATACAAAAAGTATTATCTATTATGTAATGAATCCCTATGTTAGACTCTTAGGTTGTTTTAATTTTTTTTTTTTTTTGGTCTGGAATAAATTCTGCAACCAATATATTTATGGAAATATCTTTGTCATTATCTTTATATAGTTTCTGGGATTGGAAGTCTGGAAGTAGAATTCATTTTGATCTTGAATGTCAAAATAGCACAGAGCCTGTCTTAGACTTATTAGATGATGCACATTTACTATAAAACAATAATCTTTAAAGAGCCTTTTTAATCTACCATTTTATATCAGTCATATGTTTTTACATTTATATGTCCATGGGCCATTTAAAAGTATTCCTCAAGATAGAACATCATTCTAGTCTGCAGGAGAGTGGTCTTTAAAGGAGAAAGAACCTTTTGTGATTTAAAAGATATCTTTAAAACAGTGTGGAGGTTCCTCAAAAAGTTAAAAATAGAGCTACCCTATGACCCAGCAATTGCACTACTGGGTATTTACCCCAAAGATACAGACGTAGTGAAGAGAAGGGCCATATGCACGCCAATGTTCATAGCAGCAATGTCCACAATAGCCAAACTGTGGAGGGAGCCAAGATGCCCTTCAACAGATGAATGGATAAAGAAGACGAGGCCCATATATACAATGGAATATTACTCAGCCATCAGAAAGAATGATTACCCAAGATTTGCATCAACATGGATGGGACTGGAGGAGATTATGCTAAGTGAAATAAGTCAAGCAGAGAAAGACAATTATCATATGGTTTCACTCATTTGTGGAACATAAGGAATAGCAGGGAGATAGTTAGGAGAAGGAAGGGAAGAATGAAGGGGGGGGGTAACAGACGGAAATGAACCACAAGAGACTATGGACTCTGGGAAACAAACTGAGGGTTTTAAGGGGGAGGATGGGCTAGCCCGGTGATGGGTATTAAGGAGGGCACATATTGCACGGAGCACTGGGTGTTATACGCAAACAATGAATCATGGAACACTACATCAAAAACTAAGGATGTACTGTATGGTGACTAGCATACCATAATAAAAAAATAATAATAAATAAATATGGAAAATATCTGTTACCCAATAAAACTAGACCCTTTTAACTGGTAAAAAAAAAAAAAAAATTTTAAAAATGTCTTTAGCGAAATGACCTTCCAGTGACTCACAAAAATTATGACTACCAGAAGTCTGTGATTCAAAATTTGGAAAAAAAATTATTTTCTTTACAATTCAGTAACAGAAAATAATTCCAAAGGTAACATAACATTTTGGCAATGATGGATCTATTGAAATTTGTACTTATAACTTTACTTTGAGCTACCTTGATCTCCACTGTGTTTTGGCGAGTCTCTAATCCACTTGATTATTTATTGTCTTTCTATCTTATCCTAGAGCTATTTTTGCCCAGTGGAGGAGCAACATCAATAAACTACGAGATTTTATTAGGTTTATCCAACAAATGTTGATCTCTCCTGTTGGGCTTAATTTGTTGGTCTGTTATCATGATTCTTTTAATATATCATTTAGTGACCTTTCCTTCTTAATATCGTAGAGCCTATGTAACATTAATCCTTTTATGTACTTACACTGGAAAATGAATTATTGACATACAATGGCCATTCACGATAATTATGGTGTTGTTGATTAATACATAAAAAGAAGACATGTAGCTAAGCAACAGAGGCAATACACTAAAAGCTACAGAATAACAAGTTTTATTCCCTTGTCTTCCATTGACTTGAAAGATCAACTTGAACAGGCAACTTAACCTCTTTTCTAATAAATACAACCATATGATGATGCATCTATGCTATCTGTCAAGTGGGAATGATATTCTGTATTGATTCTTTTCTTGGATGATAAAGTGTGTGTCTAATCAAGCTCATTTTAAAGCACTTCACAGATACAAAGGCTATAAAAATATTGAATAAGGCTGCTATGTTCACTGGAGTAGTAATGCTTCCTGAAAAATATATTTACAATTAAGGGGTATAAGAAAAGAGAAAAATATTTGTCTTCTATTTTAACAGAGAAACCACTCTTATGACTCTTACCTTATTTTTTTCCAAAAGTGAGGACTGAGAACAAAGGTAGAGCTACTAAAATAAATATATCTAAAATTAGATACCTTATTTTTATATAAATATATTAAAAGGCCATTACAGAAAACTGTGCTGGCCTAAAATTATTGAAGACAATAATTTGTGAAGACACACACACTTCAATTTGTGAACACACACACACACACACACACACACACCCAAGACCATTAGAATTTGCAACTCTTTCTTTAATATTCTGCTCAACTTAGGCTTATGTTTGCTTCATTAAAAATATCTTCCAGGAATTTCTTTTCCCAGTCTGTTGAGATTAACAGTTATTTCACCAGAGAGCTTTTTCAGAGAGGTTTAGAAATAAATCTGAATTCTACAGCCTAATGGAAGCTGTGAACTACAACATGGAACATCTTTGCCAGTCATTGGGGTATTTTCCCTTCTCATCTGTATGTTCACTGACTTGCCAACCATACCAAAGCTTCTGTAATGTGTATAAGTCATATCCAAGAGGAATTACTTTTTTCTTCTGAAGCCTAGAAGCTTAGGCATGCATGGTTTTGACTTTTCAAACAATGCACTGAATATTTCATAAATTAAGAAATTTTCGATTTAAGACAAGAAATTCACAGGAGGATTGGTCCCATATCACCTTTATTTGTCTTTTGGGTAGATGTGTACAGGTTTTGTTTTTATTTTTTTATTTAAAATTTTTATGCTTTCCAGAATGAGTCTGTATGCATGCAATACATAGCATGCCCTAATGAGAAAAAGCTTTGTTCAGGTGCTATTCTGTAACGGGTGCTGCTTACCTGATCCTCCTAGTGTTGGTATCAGAATCCTGATGAATGTGCTAGTCAGAACATACACAATTCTTCTTTTGTAATACCCACAGAGGTTCCTAAACTTGGAACTTAGTCAGTATAAAATAAGAATTAGCTGAGATTAACTTAAACCAAAAGATATGATTGTGGTAGGATATATATATTCAGGCTTTTTTAATTGAAAGCCTAATTATTTTTGCTGCTTTTTCTATGTGATACTGAAAGAAAGGCATGGGGAGGGGCAGAAGGAGAGGGAGAAGCAGGAAGCCTGAGGTGGGACTCAATCCCAGGATCATGGGATCCTGACCTGAGCTGAAGACAGACACAACTAACTGACGGAGCCATCCGGGTGCCCCTAAATAACTTTTAATATTTTTTTCTACTTGGGAACATAGTAATTTCTTTTTTTTTTAAAAGATTTTTTTTATTTACTTAGAGAGAGAGAGAGCACGCGCAAGGAGGGGTGGGAGAGAGACAGAGAATCTCAGGCCAACTCCATGCTGAGCACAGAGCCCAAAGTGGAGCTGGATCTCACTACCCTGAGACCATAACCTGAGCAGGTGCCAAGAGTTGGATGCTTAACTGACTGAGCCACCCAGGTGCCCTGGGAACACAGTAATTTCTAAAATGGGAATTACACTTGTTCACAATGGCAAGCATAATAGGGGAGTCCTCTCTATTATGTAAAAATAAAGACTAATGGAATTAAAAACTATCTGAATTAGAAAGGATTTTAAAATCTTCTAGGCAAAGATAAATTCCATTTTATTCCTTTTTTTTTTTCTTTCCCCATCTATGCTTAAATCCTACCAGGAATACTGACATCACAAGTTACTAAGAAAGCTCATGTCATTTCCATCGTATTTATGATAATATTTCAATCATTACCTCTATCCTAGAATATGAATTCATCAGGACTTTTCTATGCTATGTAGGATATTTGTATCCACAAAATCTCACAACATTCAAATCTGGAAAAAAAAATTTGGACACACAGTCCTTTCTGTGTTCCTAATATTACTCCTTTAGGTTTCCATTTTTTAAAATCAGGCTAAAGAGTTGCCTTTTATTCTCTACCAGGTGAAAAACACACCTAGAGAAAAAATAACCTGCCTTAAAATCAGATGACAGCATGTTACTCAAGCAAAGAACCATGCAATTGCCTAGCAATGGTAATTATAGACTGCAATATAGAAATTAGTATTTGCTAAGCAATGGGAAATTTCATATGTTAAGCTGTCATAACAGTAGGTTTTATTATTAGACGATGTTGTAGTTTAATGGGCAAACTTTGGACTTAGTGTTAAAAGGTCATAAATTAATTTTATAATTGGCAACCATCTTGCTTGTGATTATGGACAAGGCACTTAATTACTTTGCTCCATCATCTGTTGAAATATGAATACTCAGATTTTTAAACGACAGAATTGCATATAAAATAAATCCATTTACGTTAAGATACCATTATCTGGGTAGGATCTTACTTTTAGGATTATTCAATCTTCCTGGGCCTGTTTTGTTTTTTTTTTTCCTTTTCCTTAAAATGGAAGCAACAATAGTACTTTACCTCTTTGAGCTGATATGAAGAATAACTCACATAAGATAATGCTTATAAATCATTTAACAAAGTACTTGATACCAACTAATGCTTAGTGAATATTAATCTATGATTATTACTTATTATTTAAAATGCCCTGCAAAGGATGAAACTTTTTCTAATGCTGAGGATAACTGTCAAGATAAACCAAGAGTTCTGATTACATTTCTACTGTGAAGTAAAAAAAAGAAAAAAAATTAAGCCATGAAATTATCCTTGAAATAAAAGTATAAGGAAACAAATGACTCATTAGAATATATGAAGTTTATATTTACATAAGAGGCTTTACAACTGATTTTGAGCAGCATGGCTTTTCTCTAAAGTCTCATATTTTTCTCTGTGGCCCTCGAAAAGATCTGCCAAATAGTAGCACTAGTTTGAAATGCTATTTTGAAAACCATAAATAATGTAGGCTTCTGGGAAAAATAAAAAGGGTGCAATTACCTGTCTATTCTGATGGGGGGTAGTAACTGAATATGAAAGTATATATACATAAAAATATTATATTTCAATAAGAAAAACAATAACCCTAAAACACATTTTTAAAAATACACTATAGATTCATAAAGGCAAATAGAATTTGAAAAGCCACACAGCACAAGCACTTATTTAAGGCTTGAATTATTTCTGGAACATTCTTGATAGCCAGTCATTCAGCCCGTGTTTATATACCATCAGTGACTGGAAACTTACCACTTTCCAAATCATCTCATGTTGAAGTGAGGCACGAGAAGCACAGGTTTTTGGAGTGGGACACACTGGATTTATATTCCAGCTCAGCCATGCGCAATGAATATCTTTAGTAAAAAAAAAAACCGTGGTGCTGTCTTAGACTCCTCATGTGTAACATGTGGGCGATGGTCTCTACCTCTGATAGCTTTCTGAGTTAACTTGGCGAGGCCAGTTGTTTAATGAATCATGAAGCCAGGTGTTGCTGTAAAGGTGTCTTGTAGATGTGGCTAACATCTACCATCAGTTGTCTTTAAGCAGACTTCCCTCAATAGTGTGGGTGGGTCTCATCAACAAAAACATATCTTGAGGAAGAAGAAGCTGTGCCTTAAGACTGCAGTGTCGACTCCTGCTGAGTTTCCAGCCTAGCCTGCCCTACTGGTTTTGAACTGATCTGACCTCATTATTTATCAGCTCTCTCTCTCTCTTTTGTGTTCGCTCAATAGATGGATAGATGATAAGTAGATAGATGATAGATAGATAGATAGATAGATAGGTGTTTTAAAATTTTCTAAGCAAAGATAAATTCCATCTTATTTTTTTTCCCAACAGGATTGACACCACAAGTTTCTAGGAAAGCTTACAGCATTTCTGTTGTGTTCACAACAGTATTTGAAGCATTACTATCATTACCATATATAGGAATATATTATATAACACATTTTATATAATATATAAATTATAGATATATAAATTTATATTATGTATATAGTATGTACTGTAAATTTATATAATGTATATAGGCTATATAATATTCTATTGGCTTTGTTTCTCTGAAGAACACTGATTGACAGACTACCTCATAGGACTATATCTTCGGAAGAGAAAAAGGTACTCAATAAATATGAGTCCTCATGGCCTCTTTTCAAGCATTATGTGAACACTGTTTTCCTATAGCTTCTCTTGTTAGTCAAAGTTCTAACAGTAAATGCAGTGTATATAATCCTATACTGGATCTTGTGCTGGTACTATAAATAATATGACTGGGACCACTGATGAATTCAATATGGGCTATAAAGTATTACCCTTAATTAATTCACTGTATTTATGTAAGAGAATATTCTTGTTTTTAGGAAATATGCACTCAAGTGATTAAAGGGTACAGGGCCATGACATATGCAACCCACTCTTAAATGGTTCTAGAAGAAGATGTAATGACTAGAGGATTATAAATCAAATTTGGTAAAATGTTAACAATTGTTAATTCTTGGTAAAGAAGACAGATGAATTCTCTGTACCATTCTTTCAACTTTTCTGTGTGTTTAAGTTATTTTTTAAATAAAAAGTTTACAAAAGAGGCAAGAGAACAAGTTAATAAAATGACAAAAATGGACCCAAACCAAAGCCTTGGCCTTTTTTTTTTTTTTAAAGATTTTATTTATTTATTTGAGAGAGAGGGCAAGAGAGTACAAGGGGTTTGCAGGAGGGTGGAGGGTAGAGGCAGAGGGAGAAGCAGACTCCCTGCTGAGCAGGGAGCCAAACGAGGGGCTCCATCCCAGGGGACCTGAGCCAAAGGCAGAAGCTTAACCAACTGAGCCACCCAGGAACTCCCAAAGCCCGGGTCTTATTAGCCCCTTTCTCAGAACACCTGAACTACTTTGTTGTTGCTGACAGTACCCTTTGGTGAAGCTTCAAGGCTTTAGCCTGTCAGACTTACTGATAATCCTGTTCCTTACAAACCGACTAAACCCAGAGCCACATTCAAAGTCGGAAAGGGGGTTCAGCATCTGACATGATCAGAACCAAGCTTGAAGACGCCCAAACATTCAGTCATTCTTCCCTCACTGGCTTATCTTTTCATGTGTGACTGATTTAGCAGTAGTTTTAAAACTGAATGTAGTTTAGTAACATTTAAACTTAATCTGTTTTTTCTTCAGCATGCTCAAAATTTATCTATCATTTCAAAATGCCTCTAAGTTTGGGCTTGTTAGAGCTTCTTGAGTGAAACGAGGCACCAAGATAAGCCAACAGGCCCCATTTGATAAGACACCTGGGAGAACCAGTGACTGTGGGGCATTGTAAGGAGGTTGTCAACACATTACTTGAACAGTAAAATGTTTCAGAGAATGAACTTTACTCAGAGGATTACTACGAAAAGTTACAACTTCCAGATCAATTGTCTTGCCATTTTCTTTGATGCAACTACTTATGACCCACCCAATAGAAAGAAGAGGTCATGCAGATCTTGCTGTTTTCAGAGCAAAACTGGCACCTCCTAGATGGCTCTCAAAACTCAGCTTCTTAGAAAATGTACATTTGGTTAGAGGCCCTGCAGTTTCAAGTCCAGCTAACACAGAGCTGACAGGGGTTTGCCTATTCTCTACCTCAGAGTTCTTGCTACTTCTCTCTCCCCTTTTCTTGATATCTGGTTGTCTGTGCTCACTCGATATACCGGCAACCCAACCAGAAAATCAAAACTCAATATGGTTCAGCTCCTTGCTCTCTGCCTCTTCAGAAACTACAAGGACTTAGGTAAGACTGTCCATTGGCACCAGCAAACCGCCTCCTGACTCAGTCATTCCTGTCCTTTGTGCCCCGAGTAAGCTCTGACTGCTATTCACGCCCACCTCAAAGCAGCTCACGTGGCATCATTCCACACCACAGGACAGCCACGAACATCCGAGAATAGAAAATAACATACTAACTGTGCCCCTCTGCACATCTATCTGGGGCAAACCTATCACCAGAGAACAGAGGAGACATTAAAGAGCTGTGTGATTCATGTCTTCAGAGTGCAGAGAGGAACTGCAGAATGGGTTCTTCCAGATTTCAAGATGGTGCAAAAAGTCCTGTTGATGTAGGGTGAGCAAGACGTGACCTTCATAACCGTACCTTTTCTGCTACAGCTAAGTTGCAGACTGTCTTAGTTTCTATTTCAGAGTGAAGATGCTTCAGAAGTCTCTGTTCTTTTTTGTTTTTGCTGTTCTTGATGAAGCATTTAAATCCATTAGTCTACCAACCTTTTGCTCCTTTCAAATCTTCCTCATGTTTCACCTAATCAATCCTACATATGGCTGCCTAATTTGTCTTCCCTCATTTTACTCCTTTGCTTAAAAAAATAAATAAAACTCCCAAACCTTCACATGCAGAATGAATTTCAGACTCTCATATCTAGGCTTTAAGGTTCTCTAGAATTTGCTATGACCACCCTTCCAATAACTTACGTCCTGCCCTCTCACACTGGTTTCCCATGCCACTCTAGACAAACCATTTCATGTGTTTTCCTCTAAATACACCTTGGCTCCTCCACCTGGGGGCCCCTGCTGGCAATCTCTAGCCTGCAGTGTCATCTTAACCCCCACCTGACAAGGCCCAGTTCCCATGTTTCCTCTTTTATGAGCTCTTCATGATTACTTCAGACATAAGCTCTTCCTATTCTGTATTTCTAGAGTAGTTCCCACATGGCTCCATAACCCATCCTCCCACCATGGACTCCAGGGCGTCCCAGTTTCCTTCCAGGGCATGGAGTCCAGCACGGTGTCCAAGAGCAGAGGCTGTAGACCCAGAGAACACAAGTTCAACTCTTAACTCCTTCACTTCCTGGCTCAGGAACTGAGCAAGTTACTTATTAATCTTTCTGTGCCTCAGTTTTCTCATTTATAAAATGGGGATTTAAAAAGGTTCCCATTTATAGACAAGGACTAAAAGTGTTAACATTATAAAAAGCACTTAGACTAACGCCTTACAACACAGTATCTACCATGTGAGTATCCACCAATATTAGTGTTACTTGTGCACATCCCCACACATACAAATGCAATAGTGCTTTGCATATAGGCACTCTAAAGTTAGAGGTCCAACAAATACCATAGAAATTCAGGCAGCTTTTGAAGACATGCTCTTGATTTTCTATAGTAATTCCTCTTATGCACTTACAAAAACCGATTTTTTTAAGAGGAGAATGTCTGGTTAAACACTTCCTTGGCTAAAGATAAATAAAATTTTAAACTAAATTATAAAAAAAAATCTGTGAGGTTATCTGAGGCAAGGATTGGAGACTCTTATAAGATAGATACTCAAAGTCATGCAGGAAAACTTGGTGACATATAACCCTAGCACAGAGTTTGCATGACATAGCTAAGAAGATAAAATATCACCTTGCAGGTCTGCAGGTTATTACATTTATTGAGCTGGGTGATTTCATAAGAAAGTCAATATGCAGGAAACCAGGGGTCCTAGATTTTATTCCTGATTTACCAATGAGTCCACTTTTGAGTATAAGAAGATTCTCCACTAGCCTAAAATAAAACTGTGGTGATATTTTTTCCAAGGCATTTTTCTGATTTGTAAGATAATGTATATCAAATTGACAAAAGGCTATAAAGTTAAATCACATTATTACATTTTAAATCAATTGCCTTTACCAAAAGAATTACAAGCACATCAGGTCAGGACTACATAACCACTGAACTCATAGTTTTCTACCTGTCAAACTGGAATTACAATACACTCTTTAGGCATTACGCCTCAATATCTGGAAAATCATTTAGCACTGATTACTACATTCTCTGGTTATACATCATCTATATGGAGGGATAATTTTGAATCCATGGTTTGGTGTACAAGTTCTGAGTGATTTTCTCCACTTATCTGTCTCATCTCAGCTATTCACTTTCTCACCCACAGCCCCATGTAGTGGGCACACAGAAGTACTAGAACTTCCCAGAATGCACCCTGTTCTTCCCAGCCCCTCTAACTCTGCTGTCATGGCTAATTCCCACACATCTTTTAAATTGCCATTCCAATGTCACCATTTTCTCCTTTCTTTCTAGATTTTTCTGAGCAGGGTTAAATATGTCCAACTGTTATGTTTCTGTAGTGCCATGATCACACCTCCATTTTCGAAATACTATTACAATTTCTAGTTCACGTCTACTATTTGATTTAACTGTGAAGCCCCAGAGGACTGGGATGTGGACGAATTCACCTCTTGGTCTACTGTGTCCAGTACAAAGTCGGTCTTCAATAAATATTATTTCAATGAGTGCATGGATGAATTTCTTTCTCAATGGAACATTAAGCTTTCTGTCCATGTTAATCTCCTACAGATTCAATATATCTTACTTTTATATAAACCAAATCTGTTTTAATTTTCATTTAAAATGAAATGACATCCATTTATACTTTTCAGAAAACTTTCTTCTTCTCAAATCCCAAAGTCTCCCCCAAATTACTTAGGGTTTTATGGACAAAGTGAATGCTTTCATGGTTAATATTATGATCTTGCATTTGCCAGCAAATTAAGTTTTCTGAATTTCAGAACCATCTTTTTTATCGATAATCCCTCCCCCGTGTCCACCCAATAATCACAAAATATTCGCATACGTACACAGTCCACTGTACTGGAGTACTTTCTTCTCCCCAATTTCATTAGTGTAGCCAACCATCGATCCACTCCCCAATCCATTCATCCATGAAGCTGGCAATGACTATTACACATTTATTGTCTATTGGGCCCGGAGCTCAGGGCTAGAGATCCAAGGATTAAAAAGACTTGCCCTCACAGAGCACACAGTCCACAGAAGACAGGCAGGCCAAATAACAACCACCACAACAAAAGAGAACACAATGAGTTAAGTCCTACTAGAAAAGAGTGCGAAGGACAAAGGATGAAATGCAGGAAAGCAGGGGCTCTCTCTGATAGTTTGTAAAGAAAGATTTGAAAGACTTCAAATGCCATACCTCTAAGGATCTGAAGATACCTGGTGTCACCCAAGATCATCCTCTCCACTGACTTTAGCAAAGGAACAGGAACAACATCCTAACCTCTCCACAGAATCTCTCAGTTGTTCTCAATTATCATCAGGAAGCACTTTATCTGAAACCCACAGAGCCCTTTCCCCCTCGGCTAGCCTGTGGGGTGATGAAAACATGGGAGCCGAGCCTATCAGTGCCTGTATCAAGCCACTGAAAAAGTTGTAGCCCATGAGTCATGGCTCTTTTCATGTGTTTCCAGATCTGTGGGAGGAGAGGCCTTTGGCTGGCAGCACTGGCAATCCAGCACCTATGATCAACACTGGGGGAAAGAAAGACGCTGGAGCCACCAGGAGAGCTTCATAATCCTCCCACCTCCCCAAAGTGTGCATATCCCCAATGCCACCACCAGACCATGCCTCAAAATAGCGTGAGAGCCCAAACCCACATTTTCAAAAAAGGGACAAATAAATTAAGCTTCTGCCACCCACCTCCCTTATGTGCAGCTAAGGAAAGTCAAATGAAATAAACAAGCAAATTAGCAGCTGGTAGGTGAGCTTCAGATCACGCATATGTTTTGAAGGCTCTGCCAAAGGGTTCTTCCTAAATTGGATTTGTTCTGTTGGGAAGATAATTATTAGTAACCATACTACTAATATGAATGCCTAACATCTACTGAAAGCTTACTGCGTACCAGACACCATGCTCACAATTTCTGTGCATATTCTATTCCGTTGTTAGGAACTTTGCAAGGTCTGACTATTGCCCAGACTTTACAGATGCGGAGTTTAAGGCTCAGAAGGGCCTAACCCATTTGCCAAGGTTCACATGCGCAGTAGGTAGCTGAGCAGATTCTATGCCCATTAATGTCTTATACTTGTTGCTCGTAAACAATATACTTTGCTAAAAATGAAAGAAAATATATTCAGGTAGGATCATTAAAGCATGGACGTTGTTCCCCATCGTGAGTTGTTAAGCAACCTATAAAGTCATGTGATGTTTTTGCGATTTAGCAACAAAGTCCTCTTGACCTAGTCATTTCCCCCTTGCTCTGTATTTGTAAGAAGGAGTCGCAAATACTTAGGACTTCTGAGTTGATTAATCACAGAGGGAAAAATAATTTTTCCCTATTGTTCCGAGTTTGTGTAGGTCATGTTTTAGTCAAATTACTACCCTTACATACACACATTTACAAATGCCCTTTATCTACTAACAAATTAGTTTTATATTAGTACTTAGCATAATTTAGAAAGAATTTTCCATATTTAGAGAGGAACAAATACTTTCAGTGTCTGTTATCAGCAGTCTATAGGGTTCCCAATAAAGAAAAACATAGTTCTTTAAATAAGTAAGAAGTGAGAAATTGGGTATCTTTCACTTAACAGTTATTACTCTTCCTCAGAGATAACAGAATTTGTAAATAGCATATCTGCAAAATATTAAAGAAGCTTGAGTGGAAGATGATTTAAATAGCTTTAACCATTCTTTAATTTCAATTGGAAATCTACCAGGAACCAGTCCTCTAAGGAGATCACAATGGTTTCAGGTGGGCTAATAAGTGGACCCGGAAAAAGCCTTCCCCATGGTGCTCTGAATGGTGAAAAAGAAACAAAGTAAAACATGCCTGTACTCATTCTGATGCCTTCTGTATCTGGGGGGCTGGAGAGAAGAGTGGGATCTCCAACAAAAACCCTGAAGCCTTTAACTCAGGGTGCCCTTCAGCTGGCATCATCATCATTATGACCCAGGAGTTCTTCAGAAAGTGGGATAACAAGCCCTATCTCAGGCTTTCTGAATTAGAATCTGCATTTTAACATAACACCCCGATGGTTTCTAAGCACCTGACGTTTGAGGAACACCACTCCAACATGCTCCATCGCAGTCTGCTCTAAACACCTGCCATGTGCAGCAAGGGCCGATCGACAGCCGAGCACAACTGCAGTCAGCTTTCCTGAACTTTCCTGCATCCTTCTCCTTCTCTCCTCATGTCGCCAAATATCAGAGCGCAGTCTACGAACCCTCTAGTTTGTCTCACACATCTCCCTCGTTCTTCCTTCTCCATGAAGTTGCCAAGCTTATTCCTGCTTCCGGCCTCTGTAGTTGCCGGAGCTCCCGTGCCACCCAATGGCTCTCTTCTTTTCAATAGTCAGGTTTCAAGTTGAATATCTCTCCTTGAAGAGCCTCCCTGATGACTCCCTTCCACATTTCCCTGAATTTGTCTCTTCATTCAATTTACAATCCCTGAAGATATTTTATTTGCACACTTTCTATAAAAGAACAAAAACAACCTTTAACAATGGCCTCTCTTCCTTTCTTATTACCTTTTCCCTTTTTTCCCCCTACTTCCTCGGCTCTTGAACCTTGACTAACAAATGGCAAGATTTATAAAAACAGCTTTCAAAAGAACTGTTCTAGTGTTGCTGTTGTTGTTGTTTTTGGATGGTCACGTAACAATGACCCTACGCAAGACGGCCAAGGACAAAAACAACCTCCAACGATTCCAACAAGAAGAACTAGAGTAGCTGCAGATGAAACTGCTCTCTGAGCCAGACCACAGGGACAGGCACCCCTCTCTTCTCCTCACCCTGTAAAATCCCCACTTGGCTTTGATCTGGAGAGTTACCTGGTTTTCAGGTGCTCCGGATGCACATTGGCTGATCGAAGGTTTCAACCTCTCTTGGAGTCACTTGAATTAGTTTCTTTTGACATCATTCATATATGTCTCCCTCCATTAAAATGTAAGCTTTGTTTGGTCCTTCTCTTCAGGGTCCATCTTTCTGGTTCCCCACCATCATGAGAACTTCAAATAATGCCTCTCGGATCGTAGGTGCTCAATAAATAATTTGTGGGCTGACTTTTATTTTAAAAGGGAAACCAGCTTGTTCCTAACAAGCTATACAATTGGTTCTTGCCTATCATGGGAGCTATCACATGTCCCCTTGCTCCTTGGAAACACTGCTTATTTCATACACCTTAGTTATCTTGCTCTTCAATGCAGCCCTATTTACACTGGTTTTGTGGCCTTAAGTATTGTCTAATCCTGTCAGTGGAAAAAGCATAGTGGTCCTTTTGTAAAGACAAATGAAACAGGGCTAAAATTTACCACGCTTGAAAAAGGGAGCCACAAAAACTATCCAGAATCTTCCATTCAGGGACAATGGTCACTTAGTGTTTTGGTAACCAAGCCCCTATTAGTGAGCATTCTTCCAAAAGCTCTCAGATACCCTGGAGCCCAAGAAAGTCAGTGAAGGTCTGCACAGAAAATTCCAAGCTACCAATCAGAGGAAGGAGGACCCCAGATTGAATTCTACCATATTGTGTCCATATTGCTTTGCTCCTTACTATTTCAGTTAATTAACTCCTTCTGCAGAAGATTTGGGTAGGGTTGTTACTATGACTTTGGGTAAGCAAGGGTCCCATCGGTCCAGGGAGGGGAAGGAAACACCTTAATCCCTTGGCAGCAGTTACACCTAAGTGAGTGGTTCCTGGCATTGCGATTCAGAAAGAAAGCCTGACAAGAGAAGCTATGTGATCTTTCAACATGACCATGTTTAGACTTACAGGCCACTTAGCAAATGTGCCAGCATGGTTATTATCCCCCTACCTGGAGAGCAATGGACAAAAAGGAGCTCCATTTTCCTCCAGATACTAAGTCCCATCTGATGGCAAACAGACTGAGCAGGGGCCAGACTTGAGCTACAGAGAATAGTTAAGAAACCATTATATCAATCCCGGAGCAGAGAGGATGGGGAGAACTGGATATATTTGAAAGCTAAAGTGGAGTTCCAATTAATATTTACTGTAGATGATGGTATATATGGATATATTTTTATAATTCATGGTACTGTATTACCTCAGTAACCAAAGCATAACAAATTAGTTCTAACCATAAGTATCAAAATAATGTTTCCGAGATGCCAATTTATTTTCAGCCATTCTCTCCTCTGTTCCACCTCTGCACCTTATGCAAACCTCTATTGTATTATTCTAAGGCCCATTTGTAAGAGTACATTTACAAGAGTAACTAATGTCCTTTTAGGAGGATTTTTTTTTTCTTCCGGAAATTTGCAAATGTATGACTAATGTTTGGGTTACACTGACATCCAGATATATTTGATAGCACATCCTCATTTTTTACTGAGTTCATAAATAACTTGGAAAACTTCCTTCATTATAAATTAGAAGAAAACCACATGCATAATGCTATCTGAACTGCATATTGAAGATTTTTCCTCACTTGCCTCTTAAAATTGGATTTATCTCCCAATTATTTCCAAATTCCAAGACAAATTCACACACAATTATATTAAAATGCAATTTCTTTGTAGGCTATTTTTGCTAGGTCAAACAAATTCATTCATTAAGGAGTGCGATTAAATCAGTTTTACATGAAACAGTAGGAAGTGGTCGCAGAGTAGCTTGCCACCCTTTTTCAACACCCAACATGGGATGGTGCTTCTTTGTTCCAACCAACTTCAAGATTTTCCAGTTACTCCTGCTCTCTTTCCCCATGGTGGGTACTTCCCACTGTAGCTCATGCCCTTAGTGATTCTCACGTATATTCATAGTATATTCATAGCAGTTTTAACAGGGTCCTGGAAACTAATTATGTTAGCTGCTCATGGATCTTTAGAGTAGATAGACAGTTTCTCCTCATTCAGCTGTAGAGAAAGCCTTTATCGATTTCCTGTCACTGTGGGTATCTTCACCTCTAGACCCCCAGGCATGTCTATTTCCAGTTCAGAATGCTGGTCCTGGGTCCTCTGAAGTCCATTTTCTAGGTAGAACAAGTCAAGCCTAATTGTTCCACCCCCATGATGGCCCTCTTTAACTTCGGTCTCCTCCGTCTTCAACACTTCTTATGCCTGCCTCATCCTCCTTTATAAAACCTATTTCCTTTCTCCAAAATGATCTCCTTTAACCTTAAACTTTGCTCTGAAGTCACGAGTGTGTCTTCTGTTAAAGTACCACACACATTATCTCCTATAGCGTTAACATACCAAGGTGAACTGCTCAAGTCAGATTCATCACAAGGCATTGAAAAAAAAAATTGAAAATTCCAAACCCGTGACTTCAAAAATATCAGGTAAAGTGAATATCATTAAAAGAATGGATTTCAAGAAGTGAGAGACCCACCATTCATGTTTTTTCAATCTGTATATAGCATGGCATCACTATTTTATTCAAGGAAATAGAACAGGATGGGAAAAATTCAAGGCTGCCCTGACGTGAGGGAGGACAGGGTGCTGAGCAGAGTGCAGTCAGGAGAGGGTGGCCACATGCGGCAGTGGAATGTGAACTGCACAGATCTCATCTCAGATCGGATCAACCGTGAATGCATCACGGTAGGTAAGTTACTTAAACTCGACAAGCTTCGGTTTTGATTTACGGAAAATAAACATAATACTTCATAGAGATTTGAAAATGAAAGATAAATATGTAAAGAGATTACTGCATGGCTATGGGTCAGAGGGATTTTACTATAAAAAATTCTGAAAACTTCACATCAGGAACCTGCTATTTTTGGATTTTTTAAAATAGATTTTATTTAGTTATTCATGAGAGACAGAGAGAGAGAAGAGAGAGAGGCAGAGGCAGAGCAAAAAGCAGGATCCCTGAGGAGCCTGGAGACCGATGTGGGATTCAATCCCAGGAACCCCGGGGTCATGACCTGAGCCAAAGGCAGATGCTTAACTGACTGAGCCACCGATGCACCCTATTTTTGGATTTTTGAATGTGATGCAGCTACAGGCTTTTTAAATTTTGGCCCTGATTCCCACTTCTTTTCTTTTGTTTTTTTTAAGACTTTATTTTTTCCAGAAAGAGAGAGAGCACAAGCAAGGGGGTGGAAGGTACAGGGAGGAGGAGCAGAGGGAGAGGGACAAGCAGGCTCCACCCTGAGCACAGAGACCCACTCGGGGTTCGATCTCAGGACCCTGAGATTTTGACCTGAGCCAAAACTCAGAGTCAATCATTTAACTTGATTGAGCCACCCAGGCACCCCCTGATATCCATTTCTAATCCAGTTGCTCACCATCCTCTCTTACTGTACACAGAGCTACAGTCATAATGCCATGTTAATGGTTTCCCATACAGACCAAAATACTTCCATGTCTTTGCCCATCTTCATTTTCAGCACTGCCTCTCCCCACTACCTTCATCTCTCCTTGTAGATCTAGATCCTGACTCATGATTTCCCAGATTGCACTGTGGTTCACTCAACTCACCTCTCTCTAAATATCTGTTATGTATGTAACATGCTGCTTGCTGATACCCTCTTTTGGGTCTTGCCCCAAGTGTTTTGAGACATCACCAAAGGGAGTCAACATGGACTCAAAACTATGAATCGTCACTACGATACTCTTCTATTCCTCTTCCCGTCTTTGTCTGTAACACTGACAGTTCAGTTAGGTACTGCTCTTTCACTGATCACTGATGCCTCTGCGTGACACCTGGGATGCTTCCAGACCCTCCTCGTTTGAATGATTAGCTGGTGATTGGCTGCACCCTCCAGTTCCCCAAACCAGACGCTATTTCTGAGGCAAAGCAGGGGGCAATGCTTCCAATCCTTTTTGTTATCTTCTATTCAAGGATACAAACTTTGTATCCACTATTTTATAGACGTAAGAGTAATATCTCATGAATATGAATATATTCCACAGGAATTTCAGTTCTATGCCACTGTTCTTCATTTCTCTCTAAAATTCTCATGTGAGTCAGTCGTGAACGGAAATGCTATGCTGGAGACAAAATTCAACCAGCTCATCACATCACTCTGCTCTTCTGATGACTAAGCCTTACTTACCAGGTCAAGTTTGTCTACTGATTCTCTTCCTTTAGATTGTTTCTTCCTGGGGCCCCTCCAGTTTTCAGGCTCTGGCAGCTGCCCAAGAAACTCATGTTTTCCCAAATATGAATTTCCTGAATGGACCTAGCTTAACACATAATCTTAGAACACACTATATTCATATCATTTATGATGTCTGTTTCACTCTAAATCATTTACTCCTTCAAGTGGTAATTTAATCTTTTATGTTTTGGTCTTGTCTCTGCATCTAGATTGTAAGTTCCTTTTAGGACAATGAAGGGCATATCACAAGCTCTGAGAAGCAAAGCACTATGTTATGACATAGTAGATATTAATAAATATTTTCTGAGCAATTTTGGGGGGAATGTTAAATGAAATGATAAACAGAATTTCAGAAGATGTGGATGAAAGGCAAAGAATGCACATCTGGAGATGATATGAAAATAGTGTGCAGAAAGCGCTCATTAATTCAGCAAACATTTATTGGGGAGCTATTAAATGTCATCACTTCATTAGTCACTGGACTACAATGTAAATAAGACACGCCAGTGCCACAAGGAGATCTCAGTCTAATCTGTTCCAGGTATAATTTTTTTGCCTTAATGACTATAACCAATATAAACTTAGGGGAGTATGGGAATATAAGCATGCAAAAAACCCAAGAATGTTAAAAGGTTGTGAATTTCAGTTCTTACAAATAAACACGGGGTACTATCAATGAAGTTATTAGATCACATAAAGATCATTTTTGTGTGATCTCCTTTCTGTATAGCTACTACTCACAAGTTTGTTTCAAGTAAGACAATATCCCTTTGCAGAAGAGGACGGCTCAGACTAAGGTAAAAACCTGGAAGTTGTTTAGATACCAGGGTGATCTGAATGGTCGGTAATGCTTTGGGGCAGGTCTTTATGTATCCAGTAGCAAATATATTGTGTGTTCTCCTCCATTCAAGGAATGAAAGAACTGGGTCATTCTCCTTGCAAGCGATGCTAAGTGGGTAAAGGTAGCATGCTGGGCCAGTGCCCAGGTTTCTGTAGTGACTTTTCTATTTGATTAACTGCAAAATGTATGTTTTTCCTGAAAGCCACTTGGCCAGTGCCTAATTCTTCCCTGGGATAGTCAGACCTTGAATTGACTCACATTAGACTATTAAAACCCAATAATTATTTGGTTATACAACAACAACCTTAGCATTTCTTTCTTTTTTTTTTTCATAACAACATTAGAGAAACAATATAACATTTATTACAATTATTTAAAATGGTCTTTTTCAAGAATTTCATTCATATACAAAAATATCTAATCTGACCTGCAAACTCTGAAAAGTAGCTGCTTTAATTTCTTTTTAAACAGGGGGAGTTACTGAAAAAGAAGGTAAGGGGACGATGGATGCATGGGCAGAAAAAGGTAAAATTTACAAATACGCAGAGCACACTATAAATGTCACTCTTTGCCAGTAGGAAGATAATTTTATTTTAAAGCATTAGAATACAGTGTATAATTTGGAAATACTGGCAAAGAATTTTACTTCTGATGTTTTAAATGTAATATTCAAATTTGAATTTTCAGTCTAATTGATTTCTAAAGTAAATAAGAGAGTTCGTATCCTTTTGTTTTGAGCATTAAAAGCCTCAGTTGACTATTAAAATACATCCACTTTAGTAAAATGTCATATGCATATTCATTCTTTCATCAGTTCATTAATTCACTTATTCATAAATACATATTAAGGGCCTGTAAGGTGTCAGGCTTTTTTTTTTTTTTTTTTTTTTAACTCATTCAATGATCATCATCTCCATTTGTCAGGGTCTCTTTTAGGGGTAAAGATTGCCACAATAGGAAAGAACCAGTACCCAGCCTTAAGATGTTTATAGTCTGGTGGGAAAGGGAAACAGAGATGTGGACAGAAGCTAAGACAGAGGGAAGTGAAATCACAAATGAGAGTGTTACTAATGGATTTATATTATCCTAAGGCAGATCTAGCAGATACTTACATTCACTTCTATACATCTGGCATTACTTGACTCTGATTTGTAACAGATTTGTTTCTAGGCTTACATTGTAAATGCCTCCCTTGTATATTCAAACCTTAGCAACTGGGTTTCTGTGTTTGGAATACTCCTGTTCGAACCTGTGATAATTTTCTAATAAGAAACAAAAGGCCTTGTGAAAAAGGCAAGCTGACTTTGCTATTGATCTTTGTAATCCAAGCATTTGAGGGAACTTCACTGTCCAGTCTCAGAATTTCACTTCAATCATGCCCGTGATTAAATCTCACAAAGCATGCCAGATACAGAGGCCAGCCACACACTCGCCTGGGTGGAGTATGATTAGACTTGGCAACTAGGAAGGTACTTAATGCAATTACCTTCTGATTCATTAGAGAACACAGTTTGAAACAGTCATTTCCAAGATATGAGTCTCTTTAGTAGTAAATGCATCATATTGACTAGAATGAGTTATGGGATATATTTTACGTGGGTCAGACAACTATAGCTCATGGATGGATGTTATGCAGAATTTAGGACAAATGAGATCAAATTATAATTTACCATTCCTTTCAGGACAGTTTTTTTTTTTTTTTTTTTGAAAGTTCTCCAAGTCATGTCTTTCAGAAGTTTCTGGCTTCATTAAGAATTCTATTTGATGAAAGATCAGATGGAGAAAACCCCTACCCATTCTGCTGATGAAGCATGTTTTCATTCTGCTGCAAGCTCATCCAGGAAACAGAACATTATTTTTTTTTCAATGAAAATTATAATAAGTTAGCTTAAACATTATACTATGATAACTGTACTCTCTTGGTTTACATCAGACCAGATTTGATAAATGAATTGGTAGCAACTATATCCAGGAGATGTTCAGAAGCAGGGTAGGAGAATTTCTACTGGAGGATATTTCCTGAGCTTTAGAGCCTAGCTGAATTCCAGTACCACAGAATCATGAAAACTTATTTAAACTCTTACAACTTTTCCGTGTATTAGTTTTCAATGTACTTTGAATTGCTCATATAAATACTATCATTTTTATGAAATCACGTTTTTGAGCCACATTTCAAAACCGTTTGCAATAGTTCCAGTGCTCCAGACAGAACTTTGTTTTGAATCCTGATAATTTACATCATATTTGGCAGCCCACATCATTTTTACTAAACATTCTAGAACTCACTGTTCTTTTCAACCATCCCATAATGGCATTTCAGCTAAGTAAAGGCAAAGATGAGTAGGGTTTGATTTCCAGTCATCCAAACTGACAAGGAATTATGTGACTTAGTCTTAATATAATTGAGAAGAAAGGGCTTATGTTCACTTACACATGCCAGTTCTGTGAGATACAACCATTCTGGGAAAATAGGAGTAAGTTAGAATTGGTCTCTGCCTGAGAGGACTCATATTTAGCAAGAGAAACAGATGTGGTAGAAGTCTGTTCAAGGAGTCAAGGACAAGAAAGAACCAGATATACATGAGAGGGGACAGCAAACACTTGCAGTAACAATCAGACCAAATACAGTGCATGCATAGGAGCGTGTCTCAAGATATAAAAGGTGATACATATGATACATTAAGAAATACGTGCTTTATCCTCAAGGTATGAGAATGACATGTTGCGATTTACTCTCAGCTGTAAGTTTGACTGGGTGGCAGACAAAACCAAACAAAGGGAAACATTAAAAGACTATTGTGGTAAAGCATTTTTAAAAGCGAAGATAATTCTTACTCTTTCTATGAGGATCAGCTCTGGATTCACCCCCTTCATCAAGCTTCCCCGAGGCCTCCAGCCCACCAGGACTTTTTCTTCCTCTTAATCTCTGTTGTTTCTGTCTTCCACCCAAGTGCCTGCCTGGCACTAACAGAACTCTGCCTTCTTTCTTTTTTGATAAGGTTACATATCTGTGTTGCTTGGCACTGGTATCATAAACTCCTTGAGGGTAAAGTTAATATTTAAGAGTAGTGGGTGTCTTTAATCCATGTGGAGGTGACAGCAGACAGAAGTGGGTGGAAACTGTTTCCTCTGATCCAGTGCCCACCTCCAAAAAAGACTCCCCGGAAGAGTCTCCTGATGATGGTGCTAATGATAAAGCCTAACACTATCTGGCTTTGGCTTCATCATTAGGGCTGCATTGTGAATGTGGAAAATGTAGTCTGTGTGGAGCATTCTCCTCCCAAGAGTGTGAAAGTGAGGTTACCCTCTGAGAAGTAACTCGGTGGTAAAAGGAAAATGACAATGCCTTTCTGCTTAAAAACAGGGAGGTGGAGAACAGTGTCAAGACTTTGCTGTAATGAAAAAGAAAGTTATAACCTCATTGATGGCAGTGACATATCTAGAGAAGGGATGTTATTGAAGGTGATGGTATGTTTGGATTGAAACACGGGGAAGCCCAAAGGTGTGTGTGTGGGGGGGGGGAGGGGGCAAAAATGCTAGCTTGCTGCTAGGTGGGGGAGGAGAGAGAAAACAGGGGAGAGTATGTGTGTATGGGGTGGGGGAGGGGCAGAGGTGGAAGAAGTAGGAGAAGGAGGAGAATGAGCAGGAGGGGAAGGGAAAGAGGAAGAAGAGGAGAGCAGGAAGGAGAGAGAAGGAAAAAAAGGAAGAAAGGGAGGAGAAGGGGGAAAGAGAGGAAAAAAGACAGGAAAAAAAGAGAAAAGGGAATGAGAATTTATCTGGCCAAAGCCTATGTTCTTGACACCAGAATTGTTATCTGTAGGAAAAGATGGTTCAAAATCATTTCCGTTCCTCTGACCAACAATTCTCTACTTATTCAGAAAGGGAGTAGCAACTGTGGTCGGCAAATCTAAACTCTTTCTTTCTGAGCCTGTCCTTATCATAAATCTCCCACCAGCAAAACATAATTGGCCACAAAACCCTTTGTACGTGGAACATAGCTCTCCAGACCAGTGTTCCATAGAACTCGGGTTGGAAAATGATCTGTTAAATCCCTCTAGCACTCTGTTAGGGGAAAGAAATGCTACATAGGTGAAAAGCAATATATGACTCAAATGATTTTTAATGTGGTTCTTTATGGAAATATTCAATAAATTATAGGTATATAAATTTGTTTTTTTTTTGTTTTTTTTTTTTAAAGAATTTTTATTTGTTTATTTTTAAAGATTTTATTTATTTGACAGAGAGAGAGAGACAGCCAGCGAGAGAGGGAACACAAGCAGGGAGAGTGGGAGAGGAAGAAGCAGGCTCCCAGCAGAGGAACCTGATGTGGGGCTCGATCCCATAACGCCAGGATCACGCCCTGAGCCGAAGGCAGACGCTTAACCGCTGTGCCACCCAGGCGCCCCAGGTATATAAATTTGTATATGACATTTATGCCAAGAATTATATGTGAAGTCTGTATGTAAGTTTTTTTCTCTTTGTTGAAAAGGGGAAACCAGTTTGTTAATTGACATTGTTGGCAGCAAACATCTGTTCGGAATCAAGGCCCATCATAACACTAGGAGTAACGGGCACTCCAGAAAAAGAAACAACTCTACCTCTTAAGCGACTTTCAAATTCATGGAAAAGCAACATGCACACATATGCAACAAGGAGAAAATGACAAAATATTATAAAAATATATAATAGAGCATAGAACAAATAGAGCATAGAACACGTATAATGGCATAAGGATTGGAACATTAGTCTTAAGAACAGAAAAACAGGATAATAATATAATGGGATTTCCCGCCACTCAGTGCAAAACCACCATGCACATTGTAGCAAGCGTTAACCCCTGGCAGGACTCTGGTTGACTGCCCGTTGAACCGCACAGCCCATCACGCCAGTGCTATTTCCCTCACCACTGTGCACCGCAGAATCCCTTTCCTTCCCACCCGTGGCTTCCCCTGCCCCTCACTGAGGGTGACAGCAAGCTGCTGAGGGAAGAGGAGCATCTTGCCCTGGCTTGTTGCAGAAACCCACAGTCCAATCCTAGAAAGCCCTTTGCCAAAGCCTGGAAACCTTTATTCACCTCGGACTGATTCATTTTCCACACCCCCTCAATCAGTTTTACAGTCTACTTCACCTTCCCTCACATCTCAGCTGATGATCTAGAGCCTGCCTTTTGCTGACAAGACTGGGGACACTCCAAACCAAGAGTCTACAAAGCACAGGCCAGACATGCCTGGAATTGTCTCTGATTTATCCCCATTCTTCTCTCATGTGGTTTTAGGTGGCATGTTGTGAGATTAATCACAACAGTAAATTTTTAAAGTATTAGTTTACCATTTAAATGTAGTTTTAATTCTAAATTTTCATTTCAAAAGTAATAACAGTCTTTCTTATAAAATACATGTAACAAAAGGAAAGGTTAAAGGCATAATTACATATAATGCTTGATTAATGTCAGGGACCTTTAAAGACAGTCTCTGTGAGTGTATATTAGAGTAGTATTTCCAAATTAGAGAATTATGTCAACAGATCAGGATGATTTGTTTGCTACTGTAAGACACATGTTAATGTTTCATTTAGTGGCTTTCAATATGTTTTATTGATTCTAAAGACTATAATTTGGTATGAAAAACCATTCTGGTCATCCTGGGCTTTAAAGAAAATGCTATTCACCTCAATACCAAGATACCCAGCAATGTGATTATAATATAACCAATAACAGAAGGTTAAACAGGGCCCTAACTTAGAGTTATAACACCAACCGTAATTCCTAGACCTGCCATTATCCTAAGAAGGAAGTTGTTGCTATAAAAAGACTAGACCCACGATCTCCTCAAAGAGTCTAAAGAAGGCAAATGCTGATATAAGGAACTAATAATTATAACTAGCACCACAACAACGAACACTTACTGAGGGCTTATGAGGCGTGTCAGGCATTCTGCTAAGCATTTTACATCTCATTTCCTTCTAGGGACCAAGGGTAAAATATTCTGAAATTTGGCTGAAACAAATGAATGTCAGGGCAGAATTGCTACCTCTATAGACCATAAATAATAATGATAATGATGATGATAATAATAATAATAGTAATTTATTTATACTGTATCAGATATTCTGCTGAGTGTCTGATTTCATTTTATTCTCACAATTGTACCTGGGGCACCTTTTATGATGTGCATGTTACCAACTGGGAATCAGCTGTCAGATGATAAATAACTTGCCCAAGATCACAGAATTTTTAAGTGTCAGAGTTGGGAGTCAAATTCAGGCCTTACTTAAAGCCAGTGCCTCTACATGTGACATTAAACTTACAACCACAATTTGCTATAACCTGCCTCCTCAAAATACAAAAGGGTAGCTTGCTAGGATGGTAGTATTCTAGTGACTTCTATCCAGAGAAGTCCACACCCAATAGCATGGAAAGAGACAAAACCTTGTTTCTTTCCCCCAAGCATTTGAGACCTATAAAAACAAAATTTTTAAATTTGTGACCATGTGTAAAAGAGAACCATACTTTACTTGTAAAGGCAACAAGACTTCAAATAAAAGTTTTTTCTTGATCCTTTATTTTATATTAAATCCTCCATAACCCTAAAAAATTTTTGTCCTTATGTGATTTTAAAAAATCTGTTACTAAATGATGGCAGTATTGGAAACCATGAGAGAATAAGACACCCTTGATTTGACGCTGGACAAGGGAACCAAATGCCACTTGGCCTCACTAACAAGAGAAAGATGTATTTCCTACTGTTAACACAGAAGTTACGATTTTGATCTGAAGCACAGGTTTTTATCCTCATTCATTTGTCCACTCATCAGATATGTTTATGGAAAATGTACGTGGCTCTGGAATTAAGGTCTTAGAGAAGAAAGACAAAGGCCTTGGTCTCAAGAATATTACATTTAGTGAATCATATCTACATTTCCTAAGCATGCATATTTAGAAAGAAATTCTTAGATTTTTCCCAGACTGTAAGAGAACTTCTCTGATAATAGCTGATTCAATCATACAAATTGTACTGAATCTGGTGTACTACTGGGGAGCCTTCCTACAATGGTAATTTTCAATAAAATGATTGGGGTGAAAGCCGGGCTGTGAGTTAAGAGTTTCCGGTAGTGGAGGTGTGAATGCACCCCAGCTCATTAGAGGACGGTGTCAAAGGAGGTTGGGCTGAAGTTCACTTTCATTCATCTTGTCTTCTTTGGACTCCCTTCCCCAGCTATTTTCCACCGCTGCAAAGTGTTCCCTATCATTTTGGACAAGTGTGCGTTGTGATGGAAAGGACATGATACTTTCAGCAGAATTATTTAATTAGGTTTAAGTAAGCACTATGTGCCAAGTAGGGTAGGTTTGCTTTCCAGCCATAAAAATGTGCCTACGATGCACGCTGCATTCCCAAGGAGAGAAACAGTGATTGATGTGATGATAAAGCGATGAAGGGAAGGATAAAGCCTGAGAGATAAAAGTCTCAAAAGGGAAATAAAGTAGGGTAGCAGCTGCCCCCATCTTAATTGAAGCATAAATTTCAGGAACAGGATCTGAGGTTTAATTTCAAGCACATACTGGTAGAGAGTTTAGTGTGTGTGTGTGTGTGTGTGTGTGTGTGTGTGTACCCGTGTATGTGATGAAAAACATGTAAGTGAAATTCTTTTCATCCTTTGTAAGAAGAGTTTTCAAACCATTTCTAAAAAAGGAAAAAGTTGCAAATGTAGAAGTTTACGGATTATCACTGAGAGATACTCATTTAGTCAGCATTTAACAGACGAACAGAATCCGTGATGATCGGAAGCCGTTCCAGGCACTGGTGACGCAGCACTAAAAACAATCCATTTCTGTACTCGCGGAACTGAATATTCTGAGTTTATCATTTCTCTCTGCACACACCTTCCTTGCTCCTACCCCCTCCCCCGACAGGGTCATTTTCTTTAAGCACAGATTCAACTACATCACATTCATACATATAGCACTGCAGCTGTGCGTGCAAAGCACCCCCATCCAGCCCCTACCTCTATTCTCTGCCTCCCGACTCTCCAGGGGCAAGCTTATCTTCTCCAAATTGAACATTTATTTTTACATCGGGGTGGCTTTGCCATACTGTGCCCCGAGCTTAGAATGCTGTCATGTCTATTTTCCATCAGTTAAAATCCTCTCCACTTTTTAGCTGTGCTGCTGAAATGCCTCCTAAGCCTCAAAGACCTTCTAATACTCCTGTCAGTTTTAATGGCCCTTCATCTTAATTTCTGGATAATTCTGTTTGAAATTTATCATTAAACTTTTTAGTTTATCTTACCTAAAGTTGAGCTATTTACATGTCAGTTTCACTGTGTGAGATGAACTCAGGGCAGGGAGGGTTGTTGATTTGTCTCTGGACACTGAGTGCTTTACATGTGGTTAAAGAATGTTTGCAGAGCAAATAAATATGTAGCCAAATAGTATTTAAGATTCATACAAGAATTTTTATGATGGAATCAGCTGCCTCACTAAGTTCTCAAGGTTCTTTTTCCAGGAGACTTCAAAATAAGAATAGTTGCACAGGTAAGGAGGTCTCTTGCTCTTGGCAGAAAGTAAGGGACACATTGCATACATGGAGGCTACTGCTTACATTTTCCATGAACCACCTTGGAGACTCCATACCCCATTTCATGTAGCATGCTATTATCAGAAGTACTTTAAAAAATCTCACCTTCTATTTTGGTCTTTCTAGCTCAATATTGCTACTACATATAAGCATACAATAATGTAATCCTGAGCTAGGCAAACCTCTACTTTTAAAATGCTTTAAGAAAGAAAAATTGCTTCTAAGCTAAGGAACAGTACAGATTTTTATGGCTTTGCTATAAACTTCTGAGAAGCAGAACTGGGAAGCCTTGACACTGTTAACTTTATGGAGAAGCTAACATGCATCGCTGTAAAAAATGCACTGCCCTTCTTACAACAGAGAACAAAAATGAATTTAAAACTAATATAAACTATAAAGCTATAATGTATAAATTTTCTGTTCATTTTTAAAGAGTTAACCTTTAACTGGGAAAATAGATGAATTCACTGTCAAATCTTTTATGTTCGTAGGACCCTTCTACATCGTATGTTTTCATACAGAACAGTGGAATGTACTATCTCTGTACCTCCTAGTCAACAGGATTCACTTCAAAAGACTGTCCAAAGAGAAAAGACATTATGTTTTTTTATAATACTCAGATCAAAAGCCCTTGTATACTTTTTCTATATTGACAACCTACACAGTTGAGAAAGATAAAGTATTCTAAAGAATAAGAATACTGATCTCACAGTAGAGGAGAGCTCTTCTTCATGACATGATAAATAACTGCTAATAATTGCATTATCACATGATTATCTTCCAAACGCATTTAAGTTTATCCTTTTTCTTTTTGTCTTTTTGTTCTAAGTCTGATGTTTTCACAGGCAACCCAATTTTGTTAAAAATATAGAAGTAAACAAAATCAGGATGAAATTTATTTTGGACTCAGAGACTAAGACTTAAACATTTAAGAATAGGTAAGTCTATCATGAAGAATTCTTGCCTTAATTATTTGCTTGATTCTAATGCTACAAGGCCTGGAAGTAGGTCGAGCTTTATTACCCAAATGCATCCTGCATTTTGATGTCCCCTTTATTTACAGACTAGCAGAATTCTTCCAAGTGTCATAACACACCTTGCCACTAAGTAGGACAACTGTCCAAAACTCATTTCATCAAGAAGGATTTCTGCCACGAGTCTGGTGATCTTCACTCCTTCTAACACATTTGAAATCTGTGGCAATTTGAGTTTTGTACTCCCTTGATATCATCTTATAGACAAATAAGTTATTATGAGATTGGGGAGGGGTATTTTCAAACTTAGTTATTCTCAGTCACTTGAGAAGTTCTCTTTTACATCCAAATAATTACTTAGGCTATAATTTATTGACTGAGTTCCATTTATTTTCAGAAATTAAGAAAGCTATATTTGTAAAGAGTTCAAGTGACTTAGAATAAATGCCCTCCTTTTTTTCTCAGTTAATGAAGTTTACTTATGTTTTCTATTTCTATAATTGAACTTAAAGAAAAATCTTGCTTTGGAGGTGCATAAAATTCCAAGAAGCTGTAAAGCTTTGATGGTCTGAAAGTCAAAGCCCAAGAATAACTTGTGGCTTTCCCAGGCAATTGTTGATAACAACTTTAAATTATGTTATAGGGGACAAAGACAGTTAAGAAGAGAGATAAGAAGATCTGACCAAACTATGGGTAATAATGGAGAAGAGTTTCCAGAATGCAATAGAGAAAAGTAGCAAAAAGAATACCTGAATAAAAGCATAACATTGTAAATTCTAGGAACCACAGTAATAATGAAGTATGTCACTGTATCACCATTTTAAATAGTACTTAGAGGAACGGAAATTAGAGTGATAAATACAAAGAAATAAAAGGCAGAATAATGGCATTACCTTCTAAATGAGAGTAACCCTGAGGCATATTTATAAGATCATATACTATTAACTGACACTCAATTTCTATATCATGTAAAATACAACTACTTAACAGCAACACTTTCCCTACAGCATCTTCAAAAGTACAACTGCTTATCCCATTATAGTTCAGAGGAGTTACTTAAAGAGGAAATGTCCTTAGCTTGCAATTTTTGGCTATTGCATTAACCTGCATCCATAGTGTCCTGTGTCTGCTTTATGTGCATCTTAAAATAACTCCTATCTCCTCTTGAGAAAAAAATGGATTCAATCATTACTATATACATTCTTCTAAATCCAAGGGAGTGCCATTCTTCAACAACCTGTTCAGTGGACTTAGAAAATAAATAGAAAATGTATACATTATTCAATACATCTTGGCAACACATGAAAGCCCTTATAGCAAGTGATAAATGATCAGATGTCTTCCTCAAATCTTACCTGGTTTACTCTTTTTAAAAATCCAACCCTTGCTGTCTACCATGCAAAGCTCCTGGCCACTGGGCGAAATCCAAACTGGGTAGTTGATCATGGTAATTCCAACATGTCATGGGCAGCAGCACCTCTCAGAGTCCCACAAGCCAACGGCTTGAAGTGAACCTGCAACAAGCAAGGTATTTCTTCATTTTAATTGAAAAATAGTGAACCATGTCCTAGGTCCAGCAGGCATCACTACTTAATCAATAACAGAATCATAAAGGAGCATGTGAGGGTCTATAAATGCCTCTCAAGATGCTGATAAACACTAAAGCCAGAAGACTGAGGTTTATGTGCTACAGAGGGTGTTTTCGCCGAGGCCATACTCCTCTTCCCAGTGTTATTGATCTATTTAAGCTGTCAGTGTAAATAAACATTACAGATATTAAAACTCACACATTTTATGGTGTGTACCCCTTCTCCTTCATGTAGGTGACCACTTGGAGTACCCAGAATATTTTTCTGTCTCTACCATACTCTCAGGGTAACTGAGCAATGTGGTTCAACAGGGCCAAACTCATCAGCAGCTAAAGAAAAATCCACGTGATGGTTTAGATCAAGGATAGTTTCCTTTGTCAGTTCTGACACTCTGGTCAGTGTCAACTTTCCCTGTAAAAAAACCTGCATTATGTCTGTAGGCTAGTGTGTGAGAAATGCCTTCAAGGGGCATATGTGAGATGTTGCAAATTCAACAGCTACCTTTATCCATTTGGAGACACAGACTATAAAACAGTAACCAACATGAACACATTGTAGCCAGACTCTGTGAACAAAGGAAATGCCCAGAGCCCAGGAAAGTAATTAGAGGAGGAAATTTGGGGACAATCTACCACATACCTAATATTTCACTATCTATGTCCACATGAAGAAATACATTGTTTAAACTTCATTAGCATGTTTGACTTCTATTCAAGGAGAAAAAAAAAAAAACTCCTATTTGCATTCATACCTGCCACACAAATAACTCTGTTCAACAGAAATTTAGAAGGATACTAAAGAACAGATTAGCTTATTGGGCTTCCCAGAAGTAAGTATTAGATCGTTCAGCTACAGTAACCATGTTTAGTTATGCACATACAAAACCAGAATTGTTACTATTTTCTAAATAGTACAACAGAAATGGCTGAGAGGTCATTCTAAGTCTGTAGGGGCACTCGTGTGGATGATTATGTGCTGTAGATTCATGGGCACAGTTGCAAAAACTGATTTTAACAAGCCCAAAATGATATATCCTCATGACCTGTGATTAGAGCTTCACCTATTCCCAGATGTCAATGTGGAGACTTCATTAAGAGGCACAGTCGTGAGATACCCTCTTGTGCCATCTCAGCAAAAATGGCAAGAAGGCAAGAGGTTGAAGTCAAGTGCATACCTCCGACTAAAATGCAATGGTTCAAAATTAGTCCTTAAAAGGAGAGGCATGTATGCCTGGACACTAAGTTATAGTTCTACAAATCAGAACAAGAATGTCGATGTTATTAGTGACATACATAGATACTCATTCACCCAGATACCGCCCCCCCCCCTGCTCTGCTCCGCCCCACCAGCAAACACAGCCAGACACATACACACCCCGCAAGGCCAGAATGTTCTAATCTGTTAATTCCAGTTCTGGTATTTGTTAAACTAAAACCTTGGTCAATTTATGGATGCAAAATGTTTTTATTCATGCCAAAAATGATTCTATTTCTTCACTCCTTTATGTACATTCTAAAAATTATCAAATCAATTCCCTTATAAAACAAATCTGTTCTCATGAGCATAATCTTTTTTGGTCTCTTGGCAGTCATGCAGGATATTGAAAGAAGTCATACACTGGTGGACCTAATGACAGGGAAGTGTTTATAAACATAATCTCCAAGCTCCCAAACTGACTTTGAAATGAAAATATTTTGAAAGCTACTTGCTTTGGAAGCATCTGTCTGTCTGTGCCCTAGTGTCACTTCACCTTTAGTTCTGTGACTTACTACAAAAGAGTAAAAATAAGAAAATCAGTGTAACTACTTGCTTCTAAAATGGGCTTTATTTCATTATACAAAACGATGCTATTGATCCCTTCTTTGAAGGGGTATGTTTTGTGTATTTTCTTCAGTAGTGATGGCTTTTCACTGACTATTGATTACTGCCTTATCCATTAACCTACTTATTCATTCCACAGATTTAAATTGAATACCTCAATTGTTCCCAGTACGGGATTAGGTGCCAGATACAAAATGAAAAGTCGCACATTCCCCCCTAAAAAGATTGCCATCTATTCTATTCTGATTTGTTGGCATATATTTGTAACAAAGAAAGGAAGCCACATTAGACCACATCAAAATATTTGGCCTTATTTTATATCCTACTCCTATGTGAATAGACCATGGAATTTTAGGAAGTTTGTCAGTGAGTACAGCATTATAGGCCAAAGGCAAAGTTACAATCTAAAATGACTGATTCATACAGCTGACTCATACAAAGCTTTTACTGGATGTGATGGTTTTGTGTCACTGTTAAGGTTTTTTTTTTTTTTTTTTTTTTTTTTTTTTCCCATAAGCCAATTAATTGTCAAAATAGTTCAGAAAAATCTAACCAATTAGTACATTGATGTTTCTGGCATCCAACATAGAACCAGTTCCCCCCAGGTGTGTGTACTGGGCATCCCATACAATCCTGCATGGTCGGTCTACATCACAGTTCACAGGTTTTTGTTTTAATGGGTGGGGTGGGGCCTGTTGTATAAGTTGCTTCACACACTTTTTTATAACCTATTCCATGCATTTTCTCAAAGAAGACACATAAAATACATAAAATTCAATGCATGCATTCTTCTCAAAGAGAAGTCCACAAGGCATTCATGAGAACTACTACTTCCACGACATTGGTTTGAAACTTTATTCTATGACCAATATTCAGAATGAAAAAAAAAAAAAACAAAAACCTTAAAACAAATTCTTCACTTCTCTTTAAATATGCTATTAAATAGGAACGTGTAAACAAAAGGTACAGAAAATGCTTTAAATAAAACTCCTGGAAATTAACTGAGTTTTACTAAAATCAATATGGTTTCCAAACAGGTTCATTTTCTTCTTTTTTCTCATCTTACAGTTTTTGAGTCTCTGCTTATTACTGGGATGACTTGTCTGAGACCAAGCCTTTTAAAGTATACGTGCTATTTTTTTTTTTTTTTTTTTTTTTTTAGAAACTTGTGTTCTTTTAAAAATGAATTTTAGGGGTGCCTGGGTGGCTTAGTCATTAAGCGTCTGCCTTCGGCTCAGGTCATGATCCCAGGGTCCTGGGATTGAGCCCCATATTGGGCCCCCTGCTCAGTGGGGAGCCTGTTTCTCCCCCCTCCCTCTGCTTGTGTTCCCTCTCTAACTGTCTCTCTTGGTGTCAAATAAATAAATAAAATCTTTTAAAAAAATAAAATAAAAATGAATTTTGAATGCGTGCATATTACTGTATGTAAGTTATACCTCAATAATGTTGATTTAAATTTTATTAATGAATTTTTGACAATGTTTAGAGAGGTTCTAGCTAAGGGCATGGTACATAGAACCTGTTGATAAAACACTGTTATGCATGAATTTAAAACAAAATAGGACTAAAATAAAATTCAAAAATAGTAGAAGACTTTCAAACATTCACAAACCCTATTTTCCTGCTTCTTGGTCTGGCCGTAAGTGCTTTGTAATTGGCTTTTGGTCTTCCTTGTCTTTCTTTATGCACACTACCCTTTTAGTTTATCTTATTGCTTTGAAGAAAGCTTTCCAAAGGATCCCCTCAGCACTTAGGCACTCATTTTATAGGCTATTGATCTGTACTTGTTGATATGTTGCTCTTTAGGCTTTATTTCAGGGATGCGCTCCGTCTTCCCCATGGAACCAGGCTGCACAGCCCCCTGGGTAACCGCCAGAACTGGAGGGTGTTCAGCACTCTGCAAGCTCAGAGCATTTGTGAAATGACTGCTCGGTGCATTTTGCAAGCTTTGTATCATTTTCCCACACAAACATCAAGAATAGAGGAATAAATGGGTTATCAATGATCAAAGTTATGAGGCTTTCTCCCTCAGAAGTTCCAAATAGGTCCCTTTTATAGGTGAGACTGGAAAAGAGAAGGTCCCACCATTTTTTTGTAACAAAATGATTGCTTTTAAATTCTTTTAGTCTTCTTCTTCATTTAGTCAGATATCAAAGTCACAGATTATATCCCAGCAGGTGGGGGTTATCCACAAAAATGTATATGCCTGTTGCTGTTTTATATACAGTTTCTCATTTCTCAAAAACCATGAGAGGTCTTTAATAATGTCCACTTTAAGGTGATTAAAACGAGTACCAGAGAGTTTAAGTTATTGTCCAAGGACATCGAGACTTTGAAAAATGGAGCTGAGATGCAGCTAATTGATAGTGCTGTACTGTCAATTCCACGTTCTTAGAAATTCAGTTTGAGAGATTTGCTCAATATACAGATGAAAATCTGAGTCTCAGGGAAACGAAGTGACATACCAGAGGTCATTAGGATCACAGTAGGGTCTGGATGAGTCCACAAACCCATGATGTACCTGTATTTCTAATACACCACTCTCTCACCCAGCTTACTCACATGGTGTCTAAACAACTTTATAGATTTCCAATTCACTCGGATTTTAAATAACCATGCTTTGAGTAGGTTTTATTTTAGAAAGAAAATACCAAAAGTCAACAAACAAAATAACAGGATTTCTGAGTACTCAATTTTAAATGAGTTTAATTCTCTGAAAGCAACAGATGACAACTTTCTTTCTCTCTTTTGAGCCATTTTTCCCCCAATAGAAAAAAAAACACAGACACAAGGAGAAAACTGTGATGATAGATTGTGGCAAAAACTATGATTAGATTAAAATATAAATAGTACATTGGCGTTTTGTGGATGCTCATTTGGTATGTTTAGCTGCATTATGAATAATTACAAACTTAAAATAATCTTCCAAGATACTCATTTAATATTTTTACTTTGGAAACCCAGCAGGCAGGAAGCCCCTTGGGTAAGAAAAAACAAAATTTAGGGGCGCCTGGGTGGCACAGCGGTTAAGCGTCTGCCTTCGGCTCAGGGCGTGATCTCGGCGTTATGGGATCGAGCCCCACATCAGGCTCCTCCGCTATGAGCCTGCTTCTTCCTCTCCCACTCCCCCTGCTTGTGTTCCCTCTCTCACTGGCTGTCTCTGTCTCTGTCGAATAAATAAATAAAATCTTAAAAAAAAAAAAAGAAAAAACAAAATTTAGGGGAATTCTATCAATATCTGAGAACACAGTGCCTGATGCTAACACACGACAATTCTCTTTGTTGTTATCTTTGCTCAAAGATACTAATTCTGAATTTGATTATGATCTATAAACTTTGACATTCAAGTAGTCCGTATTCCTATGTGTATTTTCCTAAAATAGGGATTGATTTAGTCACATTTCTAAATTTTCTACAAATGATATTTGTCTCTGTACTTTTTCCTTTCTCTCCTGTGTTTTTCCTTCTTTGTTCCTTTTTTCCCTCTTTCCTTCTTTTCTTCCTTTCCCCATTATCTTCTCTTCCTTCCTTCTTCCCATCCTTCCTTCCACTCTTCCTTCTTTTCCTTCCTTACTGCCTTTGCATTTCAACAAATATTTAAGCATCCATTGCATTCTGTATAATGTGTGGGGCTCTGAGCACTGGGCAAGTACAAAGACTCAGTTCCTGCCTGGGTACTGCTCATAGTCTGGCAGAGTGGACAAAGAAGTAAACCAGGGCATCATGGAAGAGAGGCAGGGACCCAATCCACACTGACTTCAGAAAATGTCATACATAAGGAATAGCATGGAGATCATTAGGAGAAGGAAGGGGAAAATGAAGGAGGGGGGGAACAGAGGGGAAGATGAACCATGACAGACTATGGCCTCTGGGAAACAAACTGAGGGTGGATGCGCTAGCCCAGTGAAGAGTATTAAGTAGGGTGCATATTTCATGGAGCACTGGGTATTACACACAAACAATGAATCATGAACACTACATCAAAAGCTAATGATGTACTGTATGGTGACTAACGTATCATAATAAAAAAATAATAAAAAAAAGAAAAGAAAATGTCATATCTGAGGCGAAAAAGAGTTCATAATGTGACCCTAGCTTGGCAGGCCTCATCAGATTAAAATTACAAAGAATATTTAATCATCCCTTGCAAGTTCCCAAATACCTCACTCTGAGTTTTCTATGGTTTAAAGAGCGAGTCTTTAAATTATCAGAGTTCACCAAGTGTCTCAGGGTCAATTGTATCACTTACATGAGAACAACAACCAGAAGCCAATGAGCCAGTCAACAGTGAACTGAAGGAAGCAAACTTAGCCTCAGGGCATTACAGACATTTTAAAAACTTTTTTGTCAGAAAAAAACACATTTGTGAACTGGTTTTGGTCCTTGGCCACCGGTTTGAGATCCTGCTTTACAACCACTGGTCACGACCCACTGCTATTTTGGCAAAATCCATGGTAGGTAAAAACTCCTCCGTAAAGTCTTTCTAGAGGGGTGGGAAAAAGCCCTCTAAGACCACCTCATCAGAATCACCAACGAATATGTTTAATAGTGTGCATTCTTGGGCTCTATCTCAGAATTCATAAATTCCCATTTTTGGAGTGAGAGTGGGAATTCTGCAGATAACAGATCCCTAGATTACACTTACACATACTACTGTTTAAGAACCACTCTCCTAGAATAAAACCTATTTTTGACATTTCTCATTATGTTCCCACAACTTTTAATTTATAACTTATTTCTCTTTTAATTTCAAATAAATTAGCCTATTTTAGAAAAATTATTCTTCCGTGAATTTCATAAATTGAGAAATCTCCTTTAATGATCAATATTTTTCCTTCAACTACTTAAGAACTTATTTTAATGTTCAATATACACATGATCTTCATCATTCTTTTTATTTAATATAGCTTTATTGTTTTCAACACCAAAGAGACTCCCTAAGAATAGAGAGAAACCATTATGAAAGAGAATTATAAAATAATTATAAGAAAGGAGGACTCAAGTTCTCTTTGGTGTAAGAACGCACTGTACCTAGAATGGGAAACAAGAAACAAAGGGGGTTTGCTGATCTTGTCAATGACTTCCATTTCATGAAGAAGGAACGTATGTCTCTGGACATGACGACCATCAAAAACAGGGCCACAAAGCATGTATCTATAGCGATTACACTTCCTCATGGCCACAGTCAGCATGTTTAAGATTTGCAGCCCCCTGTAGAGAGGCTGTGGTGGTAGAGTTTTTCAGGAGTTAGTTTTCTAGAGAGGATAGGAAAATAACAAGTATTTGACAAGTAACCACCGTGAATTAGTGTGCTGTGCTGGGTGTGCTATACAAGTGTTCTCATTTCATCTTCATAACAAACCTGGGAGACAGACATTATCATTCCCACTTGGCAACTGAGAACTAAAGTCAGAGAGATGAGTAGTCAGCAGGAGGCCAAAAAGCTAAAAAGGGAGACTGATTTTTTGGATGAATACGCCATGATTTTTTGATATAAATAAACAGACTGTATGTTGTTTGCTTATCAATTTGCTTTCTTCCAGGAATAGATCCAGGTCAACCATTTCTTCTTTCAATTTTTTTTTTTTTTTTTTTTTTTTTTGAGAGAGAGAGATTGGGAGCTTGGGTGCATGTGTGAGAGTGCAAGTGGGGGAGGGGCAGATGGAGAGGGAGAGAGAGGGAATCTCAAGCACACTCCCTGCTAAGTGCAGAGCCCAACACGATGTGACCCTGAGATCATGACCTGAGCCAAAATCAAGAGTCGGACCATCCAGCTTAACCGACTGAGTCACCCAGGCGCCCCTCTCTTTTCTATTTCTAATGCCTGCTCTCCTCTAACCACTACATTCTACTTTTTTCCAACATCAAATACCTTGAGATAAAATACAAGAAAGACAGTATAATGTTTTGTTTTTTGTTTTCAGCTGTTCAGAAATCAACACACTCCTCTTCCTATGAGCTTTCTGACTTTTATTAGGAAAGCAGGATGGACCTTGAATTACTGCATTATTATTGCATGTTGCATTATTAACGTAAGGGTATTCTTGGAGCAAAGAGAAATCCTTTCCCCTAATACGTGGGGGAATGAGAGAGGCTTGGAAGTGACCTAAACTCAACCAAGATGACCTAAACTTGAATGTTGGAGAGAATGACACAAAGATTTAAAAAAATCTATGTGTGTGTGTGTGTGTGTGTGTGTGTATTTTAAGATCAGACTCATGCCAGTGGTGACTAAAACACTAGGTTTTCCTGCAGTGTGACCTTATGTATTTTCCCAGCAACTAGCCTCCCAAGCTTTCTTGTTCCTTTCCATACGCTATTTGTGAGCTTTGACTCTCCTGCTAAATTCTTTTTCTGCTTAAGAGAGCCAGAGTCATTTTCCAATCCTTTCAACTAAAAATTCTGCCTGATACATAAATTTGCTTCTCAGATTGATTGAAAGTCTACTAGGACCCACCTAGGAGACTGACTCAAAGTAACATGGAGTATATCAAAGAGAACAGCCAAAAAGAGAAAAGCAGGAAAAAGAAAATTTAAATAGAAAAGCTGTGGCTGAAGTTATGATGCATGTAGTAAAACTACCAATAAAATGGAAAGTCTATCTAGTAAGGTGTAAGTCAGATATTGTAGCAAATGCCTTAATTGTGCTACTTATTGATATTTTAAAAAAGAACATAGAGAATGAATTCCAGATATAATGGGATAGCTAAACAACTGATAAAGGACTTTTTCAACTTTTAATGTTTGAGGGCCCTTCTCCTGTGCTCCCCATGAAACCATACTTCAATTTTACCAAGGTCAACGAATTAACCAAACTTCAAAGCATTGGCTCTCCTTCTGCCCTGAGCACACACTGTACATCTGCTTAGTTAACAAATAACTCAAAAGAAACATTTCAAGCTAATGATTAAAAATCTCCCAAAGTTCCATTGCACATTCTAAAAGCATAATATATTTTGTAATTTTCTGGAATGTTCTTTGTCATGATGATTCGTAACTCTTGATGTAACAGAAAACATATATAACTCTGTATTAAACATTCCTTCTCCAGAGCACTTTTTTTTTGTGAAGATTGTGTATCCCAGGCAGCTGTCCTCACTTGGGCTTCAATAAAACTCTCTTCCTTTTTTTTTTTTTTTTTTAAAGAAATCTAAAAGGTTTGTTCATTTTGGGTGGATACAACTTTACAATATAACACATCAAATTAGAAGTGATCTCCTTCACACACACATGGATTTCAGCCATGAGAAAGGATTCTTGTCATTTGCTACACCACGAATGGACCTTGCTTGAGGTCCTTAAGCTAAGTGAAATACGTAAGACAGAGAAAGATAAACACTATATGATATATTTGGACTCCAAATATGATTATATTTGGACTCTTAAAAGCCAAACGCATAGATGGTAGTTACCAGAGACTGGAGTTTAGGGAACATAATAAGATGTTGGTCAAAGGTATAACCTTCCACTTATGAACTTACTCCAGATGAATAAGTTCTGGGGATCTATTATGCAACATTGTGATTATGGTTAGTAATGGTATAATGGTTATAATATGGTATTATATACTTGAAATTCGCTAAGGGAGGAAATCTTTAATGTTGTCACCACAAAAAAGAAATGTGATGTGATGTGATGTGATGTGATGTGATGTGATGTGATGTGATGTGACGGAGCTATTAGCTAACACTATGGTAGTAATCATTTTGCAATGTGTAAGTGTATCAAATCAACACAATGTACACCTTAACCTTACATGATGTTATACGTCAATAATATATCAGTAAATCTGGGGGGAAAGATTGGTTTAACATTTGGAAAACAATCAATGAAACCATATTAACCACACTAACAAACTAAAGAAAAATCATATGATCATTTTAGTAGACATAGAATAAGGGTTTGACAAAATTCAACAACTATTCTTGACTAAAAGGAACTTTAAGCAAACTGGGAATCGATGGTAATTTCATCAACTGATACAGGATGCTACAAATGGCCACAGACAATATCATTCTTAATGGTGAAGCTTTCCCCCTAAGGTCAGGAAGACATAAGGATGTTAGTTCCCATAACTGCTATTCAGCATTGTAATGCAAATCCTACCCAGCTCAATAAGGCAAAAAATAAACAGCATCCAAAATGAAAAGGAAGAGGTACACTGTCTTTATATACAAATAATATTATTTTCTACAAATCCATTGGAATCCACACAAAAACTGATTAATGTGTGTGTTTAACAAAGTTGCACAATACATGAATTACATGCAAACATTAACTGTAATTCCATATTCTAGCAACAAAACATTAGGCATTTGAAATTTACAAAAAAACTTCAATACCATTTATAATAGCATAAAATCACATTAAATACATGGAGATAAATCTAGCACAAAATACGTGTAAGATCTCTACAATGAAAACTACAAAACACTGCTGACAGAAATTAAAGAAGACCTAGATAAATGTAGAGATATATGTGTTTGTGAGTTGGAAAACTCATTACTGTTAGGATATCAATTTCCTCCAAATTAATCCATACACCTTTAATACTATCACAACTTCAGTAGGATATTTTTAATAGAAAATATAAACTGATTCTAGGACACCTGGGTGGCTCAGTCGGTTAAGTGTCTGCCTTTGGCTAAGGTCATGATCTCGGGGTCCTGGGATCAAGCCCCATATTGGGCTCCCTGCTCAGCAGGGAGTCTGCTTCTCCCTCTGTCCCTTCCCCCTGCTCATGCTCTCTCCCTCTCTCTCTCTCTCAAATGAATAAATAAAATATTTTTAAAAAAATTACAAACCAATTCTAAAATTGGTAGGAAAATAAAAAGAGCCTAGAATAACTTCTGGCCCCCCAAAAAACTTTTAAAATTAAGAGTGAAGTTGAAGGACAAATGTTACCTTATTGCAAAACTTATTAAAAAGCTGCATTTATTATGTTATCAAGTGTGGTTCGGTGTGAAAACAGACTAGATAAATAGGACAAAATTGAGTCTAGAAATAGACCCACATATAGACGGATAATTGGTTTTCAACAAAGGTACAAAGTTCAGTGAAGAAAGGATAGTCTTCATCAGTTGGCTCTAGAACAACTAGATATCTGCGCGCGCGCGCACACACACACACACACACACACACACACACACACACAGAAGGAAAATAATTTTAATTCCTACTTCACACCACATAATACAGAAAAATTCACTCAAGGATCATAGTCCTAAAACTAGAAAAATCTAGAAAGCCTTCTGAAGAAAACAGGAGAAAATCTTTATGTCTTTGGGTTAGGTAAAGATTTCTTATATACTACACCAAAAACATAACCCATAAAAAAATCAATAAATTAGATCATTCAAAATTCAAAACTTTTTGCTTTGTTAAGAGAATGGAAAAAAAGACCCTCATAAGTTGGAGGAAATACTTACAAATTATATAAAGGACTTGTATTTAGAATATATAAAGAACTCAAAACTCAATCGTAAGAAGACAAAAAATTCAACTAAAAAAAAAAAAAAGAAAGAAATAGGAAAAAGATTTGCATTGACCCTCACCAAAGAACTTACATGAATGACAAACCAGTACATGAAATGACGCTCAACATCATCAAAATGTCCTCAGGTAAAGTCCTTAGGTAAAGGCAAATAAAAACCACCATGAGACACCACTATACACCTATTAGATTACCTAAAATTGAAAAGGCTGGCCATCCATATCGTGTTGGCAAGTGTACGGAGGAACCCAAACTCATGCAATGCTGATGGAAATATAAATGGTATAATAGTTTTGTTTTTGTTTTTTGTTTTTGTTTTTTGTTTGTCTGTTTTACAGCTTTGTTAAGGTATCCTAGACAGAACTGTAAGATATTTAAAGTGCACAATGTGGTGATTTGATATGCATATATATTTTAAAAGGATGTCCCATACCAAGGTAGTTAACACCAGCCACCACCTCACATGTTTCTTTGGGGAGGAGGGGTCAGTGAGAACATTTAAGTTCTACTTTCTTAGCAAATTCCAATTATACAATACAGTGTTATCAATGATAATCACCATGTTATACCTTACATCCTCAGATCTTACTCATCTTATAACTGAAAGTTTATACCCTTTTACCAATCTTTTCCTATTTCCCTCACCCTCCAGCATCTGGCAACCGATGGAAAGTAGTTTGAAGTTTCTTAAGAATTTTAACATACACCAACTACATGATCTAGTCATTCAACTTCTAGGTCTTTATTCACAAGAAATGAAACGTATGTCCATACAGAGATTTATATACATCTGCTAAGAACAGCTTTTTTGTATTAGACAACAGCTGGAAACTACTTAGATGTCCATCAATAAGTGAACGAATAAATAGTATTATAGCCATATAATGGTATTCTACTCTGTATTAAAAAGGAAAGAATTATTGCTACACACAACACATAAGGATTCACAAAATAATTATGCTACATGAAAGATGCCAGATTCTGCTACCTAAAAAAAAGTGTACAAACTCTACATCCATTTCTATAAAATTCTAGGAAACAAAAATTCAAGTTAATTATAGTTACAGGAAGCAGTTAAGTGTTTTCCTGGTGATGGGGAGAGAGAGCAGGAAGGAGAAAAATTAAAAAGACATACAAGAAAACTTTTGAGGGTGATTGATATGTTCATATCCTGACTGTGATGACGGTTTCATGAGTGTATACATGCATCAAAACATACAAAAAATGTACACTTTAAATATGCGCAGTGTTTATATGTAAATAATACTTCAATAAAACTGATTTTTAAAAAAACAGATGGGATATAAGTATAAAGTTTTGTCTGATGATCTCTTTGAAGACAAATCTTCTATCTGTAGTAACTGAGAAAGAAAAATTGTTCCAAATCTGGTTGGGAACACAATTTTCTTGGGCAGAGAAACGCTCATCTTTCTTCTAGGAAGAAATTTACAATCCCGATAAAATGCTGAAGAAATTCCTAATAAACTTTAACAATAGGAAGTCGTCTCCTAAAATGAAGAAGCCACTCAGTAGCTGTTAATCAGGTGTCTAATACTCTTTAGCTAAATATTCTTTTTTCTTGCATCCAGATAGTAATGATTACATAATCAATCTTTTTACGTTAAACATCTCTTTACTAAGAAAGAGTAATTTTGGCCAGCTTAGCCATCTCCTCTTGCAGACTCTGAAAGAAAACTGTGACAGAGGCTCTTAATGGATCTGCTAAATTTTTGATTCTTAAATTGTGAATCATGTAAACAAAGATGAGAAGGAGGGAAGGAAGTCAGGGGAGAGGGAAGAGAGGATGGCCCAAGGGAATGGAGAAATGATTAGGAGAAACCGAATGATTGAAATTTTGAGGAGAAAAAAAACCTTTCAAATTTAAAAAATTAAAATAGATGATTAGGAATAAGATTTTGAGATTAATGGTAAACTTGCAGAGTAGGACATTGACAGGGATAAACTTACTAACATGCACTGTACTATGTAATATTATAATGTTTATTCTCATTAAGGGACTTGATACTATTTACAAAATCATTAGGTTGGGTTCAAATAAGTCCATCTCCCTCTATCAGATAGGTATTTCTGCCTTTACACAAAGCAGAGTACCATTACCATTGGTCTAAGAAAACTTTAACGGTTTTATCAGCATGGGTTAACGTGAAATAAACTCACCAAGGGCTTACCGCCATTGCTGTTTCCATTTGAAATAACCGCTTACATTACACTCATCCCATAGGAGGTTTCGCAATGGAAGAAATCACCTTGTGCCTTTACAATTAATCAGAGCTCTGCTGTGTCAGGAAAAAAGGAAAGCCTGACCTTCTTGCTTTTAATGACCCAAAGGGAGTTATCTATTACATTAAATGCCATGACAACCCACAAAATATAAAGGATTTAAGGCAGAGACAATATGTCATCCCAACTTTTCATGCAAACTGATTAATACTCCAGGTACCAAGCAAAATACCAACAGAGAATAATCCTGACACCTGTTCCAAGGACTGATGAAGAAACTATGCTGAATGAAAGTTTAATCACTGATTTCCTTTGCACAGCCAGTTTCCTAACGAGACCACATAATTACAAGTGAGAGGATTCAAATCCTTGGCTAATACATAATTATATCTGGAAGCATAACTACTAAACTAGGAAATTGAATCATTTCAAGAGGATGCTTTTCACACACAAAATAGTCAGGAATATATTTAACAAGGGGGACTCTGGGCTTCTGTTTACAGATTTAAAATCTTTGGTACAATTTTTGGAAAGACCCAAAAAGCCCAGTAAAAGGATTCTAATACTTTGTGGCAGAATAATTCAGTCAAAAAGATAGTATATGATACTTTGTAAAGGAAGCTTTTGCTAAGCTTCAACTCTAAAGGGTTCATTATATTTTGAAACAGTTACAATATCCATTTTTAAGGGATGATTCAAACTCCATGTAAAGATGAGAAGAAATTGAAATCTGTCAATCATTGTCATCATCCTCTTTAAGTCAGCCCACTCTCAGACTGTTGGGCAGAGAGGCTGCAAGCTCTCAGAAATGCCTTCAAACATTTTTTATCTCCAATTCTCTTTTGAAGAAAGTTGCTTCTCAAGCTCAAGCTTTTAAATGAAATCAGTGTCAAGTAATAAATGCCTTCCCTAATGTAAATTGAGAACCAGGAGAATGTACGAGTACCAATGAATATTAACTAGAAGTCCTATCCACATTATCAGTCAGCCTGATTTGCAGGCGCATGTGAACTGTTTTTGTTTGAAGAAGACCTTAAATGTGGGTGGACAGACTCAGGTGCTGGATACCATGAGAACTTCAAACATTGTGAGCAGTGAGAACTGACTTTTAATCTTGTTAAGTCCCATAATACGATTGTAGCATGGAATTCTATGCTTGAATGCGACTGGATCCATGGTTATGGTGATCAAAAAGTTGATCAATAAAACCCCAAATCTTCCAATTTTAAACTCAAAGTTCAGAAATCAGAGTCATTGAATTTTAAAGCAGCAAAGAAACCAAATCATGTACTCAAATTCCTCCTCTCTAACTCTCTCCTATTCCCTTTTCAAGAAATAACTGAGTGCTTTCTATGTTCAAGGCACTGAGCTTATTTTACAGTTAAAGAAGTTGGCATCCAAAAAGATAAGATGGTTTCCGCAAGGCAATTTGTGTGAGCTGGACTTTCTTAATGACCATCACAAAATCAAATTCTCCAGTCCATTGCTCTTTGGCTATGTCAGGTTACGTCACATTAAAAATCTGAATTCATGAACCTTAGTAGAAAACAGTGGCAAAGATTAAATATGGAAAAATATTAGGGGAACAGAATATGACAATATCCTAATAATCCCAAAACAACCAGTGGCAACATAATCATAGATCAGTAGAGACATACCCTTGGATTTTTCATAGGATAAACATTTACATCTTATACTTGTTCCCTGTGTTGTGTGTCCTTTATTTCTGGAAGCTTTCTAGATGACCAGCTGTTTGTTTGTTTGTTTTTCCTGAAGGAATGTAAACCATTTCTATCACTTAAAAACACTGTATTCCTATTACTAGATTTAATAAAAAGAAGATGAGATGGTTGATTTAATGAGGAAGGCTTAGCAAGTATTGGTTGGATTATTTAGTGGTTTAGATCATCTGATCAATATTATCCAAGAGAAGTATGTCACTCCCCAGGGTGCACAAGAATGCCCACTGGAGACCAGCAAGAAAATTTCAGAACTTCATTTATATTTTTTATTTTATCCTTTTCTAATTTCTATTTTACATATCTTTATTAGAGTAAAAACTATGCATATCAGCTTCAAAGTACATAATTCCTTGTAGAGGGTATAATAAAGGTGTAGGATTCATGCAGATGCAGCAAACTTTATTGGTCAAGGGCACAGGCCCCAGGGCCAGGCTGAAATTTAAAGTTTAAAAAGGCTCTATCATTTACCACTTACTTATGTGCTTAGTACAATAGTGACTCAAACAGAAGAGATCAAGGAGATGTTAAAAAATACACACACACCAAGTACATTAGAGTACTGTAGAGGAGGGTGTGTAATTTATATTGAGAAGTCAAAGAAGACCTTCCAGATAAATATTTTAATCTGACACTTGAATGATAAGTAAGAATCAGGATGGGGACCCTTAGCTACACTTACCTGCTAGCCATTGAAGAATACACAAGGCTCCCTATTTATTTTGTCTCCACTCATTGCCAAACTCTTTCACATCAGTTGAGCATATACTGGGGCACCTGGATGGCTCAGTGGGTTAAGCCTCTGCTGTTGGCTCAGGTTGTGATTCTGGGATCCTGGGATTAAACCCTGAGTCCCGGCTCCTTGCTCAGCAGGGAACCTGCTTCTCCCAGTCCCTTTGCCTCTCTCCTCTGCTCATGCTCTCTTTCTCTCTCTCAAATAAATAAATACAATCTTTAAAAAAAAACTGCTTCTCCCTGTCCCTTTGCCTCTCTCCTCTGCTCATGCTCTTTCTCTCTCTCAAATAAATAAATACAATCTTTAAAAAAAACTGAGCATATACTCTGTACCAACATTATGCTAACTATTTCACCTATGTGACAGCATCCATGCCTCACGATAACCTTGTGTTGAAGATACTCTTGTTTTTAGAAAAATAAAGCTCAGAGAAGTATATCTTTTTTCACTGTATTTACATATTACAATTAAAACAAAGTTGTACAGGCCACAGTGAAATTTTAAACTCTGAAGATTCAGCTCAGCTACTCTTGAGGCATGCAGTTAGAATGCTACACATTTTGTCCATCTGAGTTCCAACCTGCATTTTTGTCAGAGAGGTATAATTATCTTGAAAGAATACACATTCTGTATCAACCTTACCTTATGTATCTCAAGTTTGGAAACCTAGAAGCAAAGTTTTACTTGATGATGACGATTCCTTTCTAATCTGTGTCAAACAATAGCACCCTAAGACGACTTAAATACAAATCTTATCAAAGTGGCTGAAAAATGTTTCTAGCTTAGGTTAAACATGTTTCCTAACTTTATTAGTGAAAACTTTTCCGATTGTCATTGTAAGTAGAATATGCAAACTAGCTAAAAGTGGAGCTGTTCCAGGTGAAAGAAGGTTGAGATAGGCCATGAGAGTTCTAATGAACATAATTTGAAATTTGAACATTATAAGGTTGAAATTTTAATGGACTGAACTGCCATTTCATTACTCTGAAAACCAGAATTCTGGTGAAAGAGGTATTTTCAACAGGCACTTATCTTATTTGCTTCCTCCCCCTTCTTCTGCCCTTGTTCACATGAAAGTGTGAGGGTAGAGATGAAATACTGTATTAATTCATACACAGTAAAAGAGCAGCTAGCTGTGCTAGCAGTCACTAACTTTCAAAGGCTCCCAGTCTGCTAATTTAAGTCACACTTCCGTCTGCCACAGAGATTGTGGTCTGACTTGTAGAGGCTGGATAAGGCAATCCAGTCAGATTCAGCCCAAGACTTTGTTGCAACTAAGTATATCAAAACAGGAAGAGATAAAGAGGTAGCTTGGATGGTCAGTCTCTCAGACATCCGTGCAGCGAGTCACATCAAAAGATCATCAGCAAGTAATACACATATGCTGTGGCCACACAAGAAGCAACTGAGTTGAAACAGGTAACTGTCTCTTCATCCCACCAGGATTCCCACATCCTTTCAAGGTTCACTGAGTTAATACCAGGCTAGGACTGGACTAATTTGCTTCACAATTGGAACAACAAAGATTCAAAGCACTCCTACCCTCATAAACACCTAAGAGAGGCAAAGGAAGGAATTTAATTTCTTTATTTCTCTGGCCACCATAAACTGAGTCAGAACTCTGCATTGCGAATGAGCACTTGAAAAAGTTCAGTGCGGAGCATGAACATCAAGTTATACATAAACTTCTATTTACATTATTGATTTATTCATGAACATGTATCATACTGTTGTTTAATCTCTAAACTTCTTTTGTGAAGGAGAAAATTAATGCTTGCAAAGTGTGGACTGTGTTCGTCTTGGTAGAAGTCTCACAATAACTTGGAGATTACTTTTACCAAGCTTGAAGAGGTGAAATGGCACGCCCAAAGTCATAGGACGTGCAACAATCAGCAGTAGGGTAAACACGTATTTGTTTGGCTGGAGCTAAAGTTCATGTTTTCTTAAACTATAGTCAAAATGGGGTTTGTTCAGATTACTAGCTTCAAAGGGCAAAAGATTGACTGTCCCACTGATGGGATTCTCCCTGGCATTATTGGTCATGTGGTGTTTAATTAGTAGGTGTGACCCACAAAAGATATCCTAACATTTGAAAGTGTGTGGTCATAAAAAGATACTCTTGGAAATGTTCATGTTATTAAAAATCACAATAATAATAAAATCATCACTTGAATGGTTTCTCCAGGCCAGGCACTGTTCCAAGCAGATGTTTAAGAAACGTTATTTCATTTAATCCTCATAACAACCCTTATTATTTTCCACTTTTTATGAATTAAAAACTGAAGATTAAAGTTCGGCCACTTGCCATATTCACATGGTCAGTGTGTGGCAAGAGTAGCCTTAGAATCAAGGGCTGACTTAAAAGCACGTTTCCTAAGTTAACGATTTAAAACTCTTTACAGTAACTTACCTGTTACATATATTAGGAATCATTAGAAAATAATAACTGCCCAGCAGACAGAAATGGAAGAAACTTCTAAAGCAAAAGTCAAGAGATCCAGATGAATTCTAATTTAACATAACACAATGTGTAGTGGGAAAATTATGGTTTTCACATAAATTTCAAAAGTAAGAGGGATGACCAAGCATATTCACTGACCTGTGTGGTCCTCCCCTTCATTTTCACCAAGCATATTCACTGACCTGTGTGGTCCTCCCCTTCATTTTCACCAAGCATATTCACTGACCTGTGTGGTCCTCCCCTTCATTTTCACCAAGCATATTCACTGACCTGTGTGGTCCTCTCCTTCATTTTCACCAAGCATATTCACTGACCTGTGTGGTCCTCCCCTTCATTTTCACCAAGCATATTCACTGACCTGTGTGGTCCTCCCCTTCATTTTCACCAAGCATATTCACTGACCTGTGTGGTCCTCCCCTTCATTTTCACCAAGCATATTCACTGACCTGTGTGGTCCTCTCCTTCATTTTCACCAAGCATATTCACTGACCTGTGTGGTCCTCCCCTTCATTTTCACCAAGCATATTCACTGACCTGTGTGGTCCTCCCCTTCATTTTCACCAAGCATATTCACTGACCTGTGTGGTCCTCCCCTTCATTTTCACCAAGCATATTCACTGACCTGTGTGGTCCTCCCCTTCATTTTCACCAAGCATATTCACTGACCTGTGTGGTCCTCCCCTTCATTTTCACCAAGCATATTCACTGACCTGTGTGGTCCTCCCCTTCATTTTCACCAAGCATATTCACTGACCTGTGTGGTCCTCCCCTTCATTTTCACCAAGCATATTCACTGACCTGTGTGGTCCTCCCCTTCATTTTCACCAAGCATATTCACTGACCTGTGTGGTCCTCTCCTTCATTTTCAAAGCCAGCAATGGTCAGGTGAGTCCCTCTTATGCTTCAAATCTCCCCCCACTTCTTTCATCTCATCTCTCTCTTTACTAAAGCCAAGAAAGTTTCTCCCCCTCCCCAAGGATTTATATGATTACACTGGACTTTGCCCATTTAATCCAGGAAAATCTCTCCATCTCTTTGTAATCTTAATCTTACCTGTAAAGTTGCTCTGCCAAGTAAGGTAAATTGTTCACAGGTTCCAGGTATTCGGGTTTAGACATCCATGGGGGATAAGAGTGGAGTTATTATTCTGCCCACCACAACCCCTATTCAGTAATATAAGGAAGTAAACTACTGATATGTGCAATGCAGATGAATCTCAAATTTACTATACTAAATGAGAATGCCGTGTACTACATGATTCCACCTATGATCGCAAAACTATATAGAGATGGAAACAGATCAGTGATTTCCATCAACTGAGGAGGAGAGAAAGGGACTGACTACAAAGAAGCTCGAGGCAACTTTTTGAAGTAAGAGAAACACTTGATATTTTTCTTGTGATGTGGTTAAATTATTATATGCATTTGTCAAAATTCATTTAACTGAACTCCAGAAGGAATGGATTTTACTGTGTGTAAATTATAATACGGCAATAAACCTGATTTTAAAAAGAAAAGAAAAAAAATACTAGCGGCTCACTGAGTTTCCTTGGATCTCAAGATGCTAGAACTGGAGGGCAGCCTTCTTAATATGGTGAGAATATGTTCCTAACTTTCTGAGACTTACCTGACTTCACATATTTCCCTGAATGTTTCCTGATTTCGTATCAGTTTTCTGATTTCAAACATTGCTTCTGTGGAGCTCCAAATCTGTCAATACTTTAGTGGGCCAAATATATTTCTTATACCCAGGAAAAATCCCTTCACATATCGATTGTTCCAGTTTTGGACTGGAAACATAATTACTATCATTCTCAAAGGTCACATAACCTATTTCCATCATTTTAAAGAAGAAGAAGGCAGTGAGATTGAGTAATTTGCTTGAGGTCACATATCTCATTAGTATGAGAGCCAGAAGTAGAATTCTGGTCTCCCAGCTTCAGTCCAAAGTTCCATCAGTGAACTGAAGGATTCCTACAAGTCTAAGGGAAACTATAATTGTTTCTGTCAATCCCTATATATAAGCATTAATGAGACACCTGTGCAACCACACATATTGTGAGTAGAGCTGGAGTTAGCACAAATAATTGGAAACAATTTTAGCAATTACATTTACTTTTCCAGATGTGTATACTGCCCTTGGACCCTGGAGGAACGAAGTCATACAGCATTAGATTTAGGAATTGATTCAGTAACCAGATACCTTTCGGTGTTGGCTTTCCCAACGTGTTCTAGACACAGGTTGGGGAAGGTAAGTTGGCACAGGGCACAGAGATGGAAAAGGAAAAGACAGTCCTATATTGCATAGTTTATGAGGAAAGCCAGATCACTCTCTCTGTGAATGGCAGCTTCATTCCCTTCAAAAGATCTCTTCTCAAAGATTCAATTCAACAGAGGATTCTCAATCCAGACTGAGAATGGGGTTTGTTTACCTGCCAAGTCCTTTGCACATCTGTTCCCCTTCTGTTTCTTTCTTGTTGTTAAAAAGCCCTGTTTCATCATGGCAGGACACTGAAACTCAGGGAGCACTTTTAGCTAGCTTCAAGTAAGATTTTTACGGTACCGAATTATAGTATGATCTGATTGACAGCATCAATAATGAGATGTACTTTGTCTTGCAGCTGCCAATTGATGGTATAAAATACAGCTCATTTAATCACATTTCTTAGGATGAATGAGTTTAGGTTGCTTTAATTTTTGTTACTTTAAAACACTTTTAATAATAAAACGTCATGTGTTTGCACTCATTCACACCATTCTCCCACTCAAATTAAAACACTTTGATTAAAGAAATGCTTAACGAAGAGACGAACATGAGACATTTCATGTGTTTTGTTTTTATCGGCCCTGAGAAAATACCCACACAAATTTGCCTACCGAAATTTAAGACTCAAGAAGCCCGAGATTTGCTGGAGAAGTGAAACATTTAGCAAACATGTTGCTACAGTAAGCTACAGAGATAAAATTCAGCCCAAAGGTTCTAATATGTTACATGCAAAGAAGATGAACTGCTGAGAACCAAGCAGAAGCTACCTAAAACACAGACAGAACCCAGTTTGATGAAGACTGAAAGTCAGGAAGCCTGAGTTCAAGTTCAGATCGATCATAAATCATAACAGTTACCGAGAGCCTACTATATGCCAGGGAATTTATGTACCCCATTAGTCAGGGCTTTGGTTGTATGCAACTGAAACTGTCACTGGCTAAAGAGAATGTGTTGGAAATATATTAGGAGCTTATCAAACTCCATGGGAAGGATAGAGAAGCAGATTTTGAAATAGGGAAGAACAATGCATAGTGCAAGGACATAGAAACTACAGAGAGTGTCCGTTCAGTATGAACAGACACCAAACATTTTCAATTTCATTGTCAGCCGGCTTCATATTCAAATTGCAGAAGGAAACATACACTCAGTTTTCCTCAGGACTTGCCCTGGTTTGGGGGAAGGTCAGGGCTCACCCAAAGACACACACCAAGGAAGAGATAATTTCCCAAAAGGAATTGCAGTTGATGTGAGGATGAGGAATGGAATGCTAGATGAGGAAAACAAAAACAACTATTTAAATCCAATTCATGAGCCTTCACACATCTACCAATGAGATTTACCATAAATAAAACTAAATAACGTCATTGCAGTAGCTTTCCATTCTACTTAGAATAATCCAAATTACTTACCTCAGCTTACTAAACTTCCTCTCCAATTTTGTCTAATAATATTCCCCTCTTCACACACTTAATCCTGAGACATACTGGGATCTTTTTCTCTTCTTTATACATATCGGGCTTATCCTAGTCTTGGGCCTCTCTATTAACTGTTTCATTTGCCTGAAATGTTTATCCTCCCTTACTTTTCATGGATGAATCCTTCTTGTCCTTTGGATGTTGACTCAAATGTTTCCTTCTCAGAGAGGTCTTCCCTGATCACCCAACTCAAAACTGACCAGTGACTTTTCTATCATATCACACTATTTTTATTTGCTGCTTTAAAAAATACATTTATTGTCTCTTTTCCCTAAGATTCCATGAGAGTAGAGAACCCCTTTGTATACTGCACAGTTCCTGGGCATAGCAGACACTCAGAATATATTAGATCAGTAATTCTCACAATAGCCATAGGTAGTAGGCATTACTATTTTTATTTTATAGAAGAGGACACTGAATTTAATAAAAGATAAGAAATTTTGCATGTCAGAAATTTATGTATGGCATAATTCAAAGTCAGATATGTTTATCTGGACCCAAGGCCAGCATCTTAAATGCTGACATATATTGATTGCCTACCATTAGCTGTGTGACTTGAGATGAGTCACTAAACAGAGCAAATGCTTTCCAATTTTCTAGTAGTAGAATCTTTTTCTCTCTCTGAATAAAATCATATGTACAAGCTCAATAAATTGTTCATTTTATATGTTCAAAGATAAAATATTTACTTATTATGAAGTCAACCAATTAAAGTAACAAGGTTGTCCCAACAAACACACATTTGAAGAATTTATTTTGGTTGTATAGGTTGAGAAAATCCCAATTAATGGATACAGTGAGCTTAACAACTGATCTCCTTCAAATCTCATACTCACTGATTGGAGATATGACAGGGAAAGCTTTAGTCCAATGGTGCGGGAAGGGCATTCACCTGGAGGCACGTGCTCACGTACTGTTGGTTCCTAATGTGTTAATATTTGATGTATATATAACACTATTTAGAGAATGCGCTGCTTATTATTACATTTTCTAAAATACAGTTTTTACATGCTATATATGTAAAGAAAATTTTGTGGAATTCCTGAAACATCCTCAAGGAACCTACAATTTAAAATTGGTGGGTCTAATGTTACTCATCATAATCTGTAGGCATACTCCATGTCTTTTCATATAACTATATTCACTCTGATAAAAGAACACAAGAAGCAAGCCACAAAGACCTGAAGTAGGCTTGAAATAAGCTGTAAATACTCAAAAGCAGCATCAAAGCAAATGTGCTTTCAGGGAACTATGGCAGAATAATGGACACAGGGCAGTAACCAGTTGCAATTAGCCACCATTATCTGCTTTATAAAAACAGAAGGCTAATAGCACTGTATTTCAGAATAAGAGGGTGAGAAGGAATAATCAGAGGCATAATTTGTATTAAAAAAAAGCTGATAGAAATAATTCCATGGCATTATAGAAAAAAAATACACCTATAAAGCCTACCCCTAAAATACAAATAGTTGATAAAAGCAGAAAACTGAATGATGGAAGCGCTTTTCTAATTATTTTCCTTTCTTTGCAGATTCTGTAGAAAGTCACAAGAACTCATATAATCAAAAGCATCGGTGTGACATACTGGGGAAAATATTTGTCTAAAAGCACAATGTTGGACAAGTGAGGGTAGTAAGTAGAGTCAGAAGGGATTAACAAGCTGAGGAAGCTTAGGATTCAGAACCCCTTGTTGGCACGGAGCCCCTTCAAGGCCCCATTCCTAGTTTTGTATGAGCAGTTTTTCATTCCTGTTCTTAATTTACCACCCCTACCCCCAATTTCATAAGCTTCAGGCCTCACAAAACCTGAATCTGCCTCTGGTTTCAGTGCTGGATTTTCATAGCAAGAGAACCTACTACAGGCATTGGTGTTAGTGTGACTGTGGAGCCATGAGCTGACTTTCACAAGTCTCTCCCCCTCTGTACTCCTTGCTCATTCTCTATTCTGTTCTGTCAATTTTTCTCCTCTCTTTCTGACTCTGTTTCTGTTTCTCTCTGTCTCTGCCTCTCAATCTCTCTCTCCCTTTTTCTCATGCTTACCAAGTACAATTTACCATTCCCCCCAGTTTACCTCAACTTTAGACAGTAAAGCTCTTCCTGATGGTAAACCTGTGACCTTCCTTTTTTTTTTTTTTTTTTTAAGAGCATTTACTTTAGAAAACTTTGCAATTGTAAATTCCTTCTCTTCCCCTTTGATATATAAATCTTCTTCCAGCCTCTTTTCAGTTTTACAGCTCAGGAAAATCTTTCTCAAAGGCCTGGGAGCCATTCCTTTGAAATGTAATCATCAAGAAAGATCAGACTCTTATTTCCCAGTGTCTTTGGAGGGTAGGAGCCTAACAAGCACCATCGGCCAAGAGATGGCCTAATCACATTGACCAACCTTCTGCCTCATAGCCTCTAGTACTTTCCCACCAGCTCAGCTCACGGCTTAAAATCTCCTCTATCCTTTGTTTCAGTGAGTTGAGTCCAATCTCTCTCTCCTATTGCAATAGTTCAGAATAAATTCATCCTTGCCTGTCTAACTCTATCCAGTATATTTTTTTAAATAATATATGTATGCAACCTATTTCTATATTGCTGCAGATAAAGCATTTAGTCCTAGTGCATCCCACTGTCTTTCATCCTCAGAGACTTTAACCTTGTTTTTCTATTCTCCCTGATTCTTCACTTCCCTTGTGTGTCCACTTGACTCTTACTTTCTTTGACATTTCTACCTATAAAAACTTCTATATTGGCACACCTTGTTTGTTTTTTGTATAACTTCCACCACAATCAGTAATTATTTGTTGTTTATCTGTTTATTGCCTTGGTTCTGCATTGGACTGTATGGTCTGTAGAGATCAGGGACTATATTTCAATTGTTGACTATTTGGGGGGGGGGTTGTGGTTTTGTTTTTGTTTTGGGGGGGTTTTATTTTTGTTTTGTTTTGTTTTTGTTTTTGTTTTGCTTCAGAATGTAGCACAGTGCCCTAACACATAGTACATAATAAATATTTGAAAAATAAATTGTTGAATAAAAGACTTCAATAGTCATTTTCTAATCCTAAATTACAGCCTCTGTGATCCACAAACATTAGGAAGGTTCAATATTCTCTGGGAATCATAGTCGCACAAGAATCAGCATACTATGTAATGTACGTGGTAACTGTGGCATGTTGACCGTGTAGTTCGGTCCTGGGCACATAGATGCCATCACTGATGAAGGTAGTAGGACCTCATTCAACTCTTCACATGCCTTAGCTGGCTGCCTTCGTTCCCACCCACTGCTGAGTGAGTATTAAGTAGGCAGGAAGAAAGATGTTCAGAACATGCTGGTGTGCAGTCCTTCCAGGCCAGGGGAAGGTATGAGCCTCAGTCAGAATGCTCCCTCAAGCTCATTTTGTGAATTAGGTGGAAAATCTCTCTCATTTCTGTTTCCTTCCAAGCACAGTCCAACCCCACTTCTCCTTCCAGGGAAGGCCCTGAGTAGGGAGATCTCTGTCCCAGAGTTTATTTAATAACTGCAGGCCATATAACTCCTTTTACCGTCAAACTGGCAACTTTCCTCCCAGAATTTTATGTTTGTGTTTCAAAAATAGAAATAAGCCCTCTTGCTTCTGTCATCCCTGTGGCAAGTCCATACTGATATTAGATACAGGCTTTGTAGTGCCATAAAATAATTGATTAATTTTAGTTCCATGTGATAAAAGCTGCTGGCCACTGTTTTGTGAAAGCCCTGATGACAATGCAGAAGTCACTTGTAAACAGGAAGAGTTATGTGACAGGACAATGTGGACACTCCACAGTCGGGGGCCCTGTGTTCCTTTCAAACTTCCTGACTCTGTGAACATATGCATCCAAAAGCACTCACCAGGAGAACAACATAAATGTGAAGCCAGAAGCACCACAATAAAGGAAGCTGAGGAAAGAGGAAAATCATATAGGGGATTCAGGGGAAATTGCGGAGAAAAACTCTATCATTCATAGGATGTGTGACAGGAAGAACATAATGCTTCTCAGCTAAGCATTAAGAAAGCTTGAAAAAAGCTCTTACGTGCCTTTTGATAGGAAGAGAATGGATGTTAAGAAAGTAATAAAGTATCAAGAGAAGAAAGGCTGTCAGGGATATTATTTATGCCAATCATGGAAAAGTCCAATGTGTTTCCATAACGAGATCATAGTTGCGAAGCAAGGACAAAACTAAATAAATGGCAAAGAAAATATCTGAGATACTTTCACAATCAAGCACAGGCCTTCCGAATCCTTGTGGAATATGTGATTCTTATCGCAGAGGAGCTGGCTATTATTTTGAGAATCAGGAAAGGCAGGGAGGCATTTCTAGAGAGATTAGAAAAGGACAAAAAGACGTCTTTGGAAATGCAAAGAAGAAAAAAAAAACAGGCATAGGGATGGCAATCATTTAAAGGTCTAACCTTAATTTCGGCGTTGGCAATGGCATTAAAACAAATCATTAAGAACTTTAAGGCACTAAGCAAAACATTAGGAAAACCATATTAGGCCAGATCACTTTAATTTTCTTCATTAAGGCAGTGATGCAATGTACATAAAGAACACCATATGCAACCCATCCAGATGCAAATAAGTTGTAGGATTCTATCAGTTAACTTTTTAGTAAGCTGAGAATACCATCTCAATATCGCTTATTGATCAGGTGACTAAGTGATGGGCAGGTAAGCCAAAGTAGGTAGGGAGGAAGGTAGGTAGGTAGATAGATAGATAGCCAAAGGTGAGAAAGATTTGTTGTTGGACTACAAAAAATGATGAGAAATGTCCCACTGAGACTGACACTGGTGCTATTTGACAAAACGGAATATTTAATACAAAACCCTTACTTTGTTGACCTAGGCAGCCTGATTTACACCAGTTAGGGAATACTAATAAGATAAAATTAATGCCCCTGACTCCATCTTCTCAGGCTCTTATACTTATCCATTTAATACTACGCATTATCTCTTACAAAATCATTCCCCTTATATTTATTTGGCGCTCACTCATGCTCATATTTTCCCATATTCCTTTTTCTAGCCACTTGCTGTCACATAAAGGGCTTCCAAACCTTAAACCCAGTTCCCAACTGCCAAAGTTGTCCAGACTTTCTTAAAGTTTTATTTGTACTCGGGTCATTCTAGCTCTGTCCAAAGTAGGGAAACTTCCTCCTGTGACAATTCCCTTTCCCCTGTCACAACTCTCCCCCAAGGTACACAGCAGAGCTCCTTATTTTCCTACATCTCACAAAGACGCTCTAGAAAGCAGTCTGCTTTGCTTCTCACTGAGCCTCCTTCTCTTTATCGGGCTCAAACTTGAGGGCATGGGCCTGAGGAAGTGGCAACGCCATTCTGTCTCCTTAGCCAAGTCAGTATTTCTGGCATCTATGCAAAAGTTTTGGCTCTTGTCCAATTCAAAATCCTCATGCTAATTTACTTGTGGTACAACCCATATGTACAGACATGTTTGAATCAGAGCTTGGGTTCAAGCCTGGGCATCCCTGCGTACACCCAAAGGTTCTATTCCATTGCACTATTATTCTCTCTGCCTGGAATAACTTCCTATCCCACTCTTCTGTCTTCTCCCTTCATTTCCACTGCCACCGCTATAGTCTGCACATTCCTTATCCAGCTAATTCCAGCTTGTCCTTTAAGACTTCACAGGGGCATGACTTTCTCCCGAGTTAGACACCCCTTCTCTGTGGCACTGTAGCACCTTATGTATATGTCCATTAAAGCACCCACTGTTATTACCGGCTATGTATTTAGCTCTTCCACTAGACAGTCATATTTTTAATTTTAAAAATCGTGTTTATTGGGGCACATGGGTGGCTCAGTTGGTTAAGTGATTTTGGCTCAGGTCATGATCTCAGGGTTGTGAGATCAAGCCCTGTGTTGGGGTGGAGTCTGCTTAGGATTCTCTCTCTCCCTTTCCCTTTGCCCCTCCCCACCTACCTCTCAAAAAATAAAAAATAAAAATAGCATTATTATATTATATTATTATTATATTTAATATATATTAATTTATTATATCCAATAAAACATATAAATAATATATTTTAATATGTAATATTATTATATTATAATTATATTATTTTTTTTTTTAGTGTGCTATCGTCTGAATTTTGTCCTGTCCCTCCAAATTTATATGTTGAAGCCCTAACCCCCCATGCTCTGTTATTTGGACATGAGGTCTTTGGGACGTATAGCTGATCCTTCACAACATGGACTTGAACTGTGTGGGTCCACTTATACACTGATAGTATGCTACTGTAAATGCATTTTTCTCTTCCTTATGATTTTCTTAATATTTTATTTTCTCTCTCTTACTTTACTGTAACAATACAGTATATTATATATAAAGCATGCAAAATATGTGTTAATCAACTGTTTATGTTATTGGTAACCTTCCGGTCAACAGTAAGCTATTAAATATTAAAGTTTTGGGGCAGTCAAGCGTGACAAGTGCATTTTCAACTGTGTGAGGGGTGAGGGTGGGGTTGGGCACCCTCAACCTCAGCATTGTTCAAGGATCAACTGTAATTAATTTGGTTTGACTAGGTTATGAGGGTGGAGCTTGATTTCTCTCTACACACGCACATAGAAGAGGTCATGTGAGCATGCAGTGAGATGACAGCCACCTACAAGCCAAGAGAAGAGGCCTGAGTGAAAACTTCCTTGAAAGCACCTGATCTTGGACTACCCAGCCTCCAGAATTGTGAAAGATAAATTTCTTGTTTTTAAGCTACCTAAGTTATGGTATTTTACTATTGCAACATGGGCTAAGAGCAGTTTTCGTTAGGTTTACGGAAAAATTGAGCAGAAAGTAGAATTCCCAAATAGCCCCTCATCACCCCTCCACAAGATTCCTTTATTATTAACACCACATGTTAGTATGCTACATTTGTTACCACTGATGAGCCCACATTGATAAATTATTATTAGAAAGTGATTTTTAAAAATCTCCATATCCTGAGTCCCTAGGGATGTGCCTGATACATTGCAGGAGCTCACTAATTTTTTATTAAAATAAAAAATTAAAAGAACAAATAATTGGATGAATAAATGAGGGCTCTGAAACACATGATTCAGCTAAAATAGGATCTATCATTACGGAGTGCTGATTACCTCGCCACCGTCGCTACTCGGAATGCAACGGGCAGATGTACAGCTCCTCTTAACATCCTCTTACAGGCTAGGTGCTCTTTAGTATGTTCTTTTCCCACCTTCACCTTCAAAGACATGTGGTGTTCAAAATTTACCTCATCATTACAATACTGAGAGCAAATTTGGGACTAGAGAACGATTTTGGTAATCTTGAAACATGAACTCTCATTTTTCACAATTCTGTCTGCCTCATTTAAAAAATGAGACAGATTTTTCAAGGAGCATCCAGATCTGGTAAGCTCCTGTTCTTGCCTGTAATTTCTTATTCAATTACTCGTCCTCTTACTACCTCCCACCCCCACTCAAGACTTCACTGAATATTTTTATTCTACCAGTGTTGCCCTCCCACTGCTCCCCAAATTGGTCATGGGCCCAGAGATAAGTAAAGGATTTTTTTCTTTGTCAGAGATGGCAAACCCAGGCTGCCTGCTAAGCACAAGGGTAAGAGTGATGGTAAGCATTACGGATTTCTACAGTTATTTCTGGAAAGTTCTGGAAGAACCTCTGTTAAACATTTTTAAAGGTTCAAGACTCTACAGTGACATTTTACTTTCAGCTCTAGAATATGATAAAAGCACAGAGCCCTGAACACAGTAAGGAACTCGTAGATAATTACTGTTGATTGACTGGGTCACTCCAATATATAACCTGAGTAGTACTAAAGCACTACTCTTTCTTAGAAGGGTTTCGTTTTTGTTTTTGTTTTGAAGGAAGCAAGATATAAAAGAATCCCATGGGCGCCTGGGTGGCGCAGTCGTTAAGCGTCGGCCTTGGGCTCAGGGCGTGATCATCAGGGTGTGATCACGGCGTTCTGGGATGGAGCCCCACATCAGGCTCCTCCGCCATGAGCCTGCTTCTTCCTCTCCCACTCCCCCTGCTTCTTCCTCTCCCACTCCCCCTGCTTGTGTTCCCTCTCTCGCTGGCTGTCTCTGTCAAATAAATAAAGTCTTTAAAAAAAAAAAAAAGAATCTCAACGCTTAGTGATTGTATCAAAATGTGGGTTTACCATAGATAAAATATTTCTTAAAATTTAAGAAGCTACCAAATGTGATGGCTTTTTAGAATTGTATCAACACAATTTAAAGGAATATTGTAATTTTAACAGTCATCCATAAAGTCTAATAAAATAAATCTTAAAAATGAGTCCTCCATAATATAACTGACTAAATAACATAGTTCTTGCTTGACACTGAAATAATATAGGATTCAGAGCCACACTCTCTTGGCAAGCTACCTTTTCTTTCTTTAATTCTTGTCAGGTTTTCACTGTCAGTATTTATAGTTCTAGGAAAGATTGAAAATGCTGAGCAAGAAAATGGAAGCTGTTATGTTAAGTAAGATTAAACAGATTTTATTATTGTAAGCCTTTTCAGAGCTTGTACTAGGCTAATGTAACTCAATTATCTGAGAGGGAGCTTAATATGCATTCCAGTCATATTTTGACTGCAACACTGTTTTTGAAGTATACAAGTTAACACCTAGAAGAACAGGGTTCAGTAGAACACAAACTTGGGAAAAGTAGCATTAAAATTAAGCATAGTAAAACAGTTTTTTCTTTACAATGTACTGAATCAGTGCTAGGACTTGTGCCCTAGATGACTACCTGGTCTCACCCTAGCGTGGCCCTGCCCTGATTTGTCTCTGGACCTTACAGCCACTCATTCAAGATCAAACCCTGGGGCTGGGAACCAGGTCCTAGGTCCTAGGTCCCAGGTCATGAGCTGGGTCATGCCCCCAGGATTGCACAAGCTATCACCCCCTTCCTCTCCTTCAATAAAGAATTCCTTACCTTTGAATTGGGTTTTACAATTTTCAAAGTACTTTCAAATACAAACTATCTCTTTCAAAAAGTAGTAAATCACACAAAAACCTGCACAGGAATGTTTATAGCAGATTTACTCATAATTTCCAAAACTTGGAAGCAATCAAAGTATCCTTCAGTAGGTAAATTGATATATAAACTGTGGTACATCAAGACTATGGAATCTTACTCAATGCTAAAAAGAAAAGAGCTATCAAGCCATTGAAAGACATAAAAGAAACTTACATGCATAGTTCTAAGTGAAAGACACCAATCTGAGAAGGCTACATAATCTATGATTCTTACTATACGACATTCTAGAAAAGGCAAAATTATGGTGACAGTAAAAAGATCAGTGGTCTCCAGGGGTTGGGGGAGAGGGAAGAGGGATGAATGGGAAGAGCACAGAGGATTTTGGGGGCAGTGAAACTACTTTGCATGATACCATAGTGATGGATACATGTTATTATATGTTTGTCTAAACCAATAGAATGTACAACACCAAGAATGAAGCCTGAGGTAAATCATGGACTTTGGGTTATCAGATGTGTCAGTGTAGATTCATCAGTTGTAACAAATATAGCCACTCTGATGGGTATGTTGCTAAGGGGGGAGGCTGTGCATGTGTGGGCTTGGACAGTATATGGGAAATCTCTATACCTCCTTCTCAATTTTGCTATGAACATAAAACTACTCTAAAAAATAAAGTCTTCAAAAAAATATACTAGCCAAAATGTTAATGAACTATTATATAAAGTAATGAATTAGATAGAGTATCTTTGTTTTGTTAATGAGGAAAGAGAGATTTAGACCCTAAGGACCTGACCACAGTTACCTGGCCAGTAAGTTGCTACTGGGCCTGGGGTTATAGTTTCTAGTTCAAGCCACTGCACTGAGTTTACTCTTCAAGCTGTACCTTGCCTGCGACTTACATCTGAGGTTCTCTGGAGGTGACAACAAAACGCATCTTCAGTGGTTTAGAAATCTCACAAGGGTACTTCTCAAATCATCTTCCTGTGGTACTATCTAAATGGGCCTTGTTGAAATGGGATACAAATTAGGTTACTGCAGGGAAGAGGGATAGGGAAGAAGTTTAGTAATGGCCAACCTCAAGATGGAGATATGTTCTTATAAAAATCTGACTAGTTTCTTCCATCTCAAGAGGATAAAATAAATGGAAATGAATGGATTTTGATGAAAGCAAGCCTTGTTTAGTCATAAGGAATTGGATCATGGCAAGAAGAATATTTAAATTCCCAAAGAGGTTGCCACGGGCAACCTGTGAAACTGGCCCAGGAAAAGGTCCCTAGGGAGTGAATGTGAAGGCATGATTTAGCTTGAGGGCAGGGCTGACTCAGTGACCTCTAGTCTTCTAGTTGTGTGTGCTGGTGATCACATGTAATCAGAAGGAAGAGATGGGGATCAGGTAGATGTCCTCAGTCCTGAAGTGTAAAGCTAGTTGTTCTAACGGGAAAATGAAAATGTTATGATTCAGAGATATTTATCTTTAATGGGTGCAGTTTTGCTGATCAGAATCCAGCTGGTTTCTTCAAAAATCAGCCAGTGGAAGCGGAGGCCCATCTACAGGAAACGTTACAATACCAGCTTTCTAACAAGTCATGAGTCATATAAAAACAAGAGCGATGAAGTTAGGCAAGCATCCTGTCCATGACTTTGTGTTTTAACAATTGAAGGCAAATTCTTTTATTTTGGAAGACAAGTGATTAAACAGGAAGAATCACTGATTCCATAAAAAATACCTACAGCTGCTCTAAAGCTTCTTTAAAAGAAAGAGACTTTGCAGGGGAAGGGTAATGGAGGTCAATCAGCAATTCTGCTAGGACACCAGAGACTTCAAAAGGGCAGTTTTGTTTAAGGTTAAGCGAGGTGGGAGGCCAAGGCTCATTCAAATGTAAAATACTAAGACATTTAGGACTGCTGCCCGGCAAATTCAGGCCACAGTGCTAACAAGATGGAACTGATTAGAGGAAACTTTTTTTCCTTCTAATCCAATGCTAACCCACTCCCTGTTTTCAAAGTACATCAAATGAAAGACGTACATTACTATTCAGGAAATTAAACTAAATTGAAAACCAGCCAATTCTCAAGTGTACATATTAAGGCTACGATGTACTCTAAGGATATTGTTAATGAACCTTCAAAATGTAATCATGTCAGGGCCTTACCTTATCTTTTGGTTTATACATACATAGTTCTTTAAAACCCACACAAATACTATGTAAGACATTCTAAAAAGGTATCATCCTGGGGCGCCTGGGTGGCACAGCGGTTAAGTGTCTGCCTTCGGCTCAGGGCGTGATCCCGGCGTTATGGGATTGAGCCCCGCATCAGGCTCCTCTGCTGGGAGCCTGCTTCTTCCTCTCCCACTTCCCCTTCTTGTGTTCCCTCTCTCGCTGGCTGTCTCTAGCTCTGTCAAATAAATAAATAAAATCTTTAAAAAAATAAAAATAAAAAATAAATAAAAAGGTATCATCCTCATTCCAAATTATTTAAAAAGTGTACATGAGTAGACATCTTCCCAGCGCATTAAACCTAACACTGTGTCCACTTGAAAAGAGCAAAGGAAGTGAAAATATTGCTTACGAATGACCTTATTATATAATCTTGTCAACTCACTATTTCACAAAAGAAAGGGAGCCATAAATTTGGAGCATGGTAACATTAATAAAATTATCAAGACTTTATCTAATGTTGATTTATATTTCAGATCTGAAGACGTGAAGATATGATTACAGGCTTCCCCTCCTGCTGCAGGATTTGCTTCTTTGCGAAAGCAGGAGCTGCTTCTGCCCTGAAGCTTTGCCTGAACACAAAGTAGCTGTTCTGGCAGAAGGATAGTATGGATATACATATATTAAGTACTGCAAGAAATTAGACGGAGTATAAGAAAGAGGATCACCTGATAGCTTCCAATCTTTTTAGGAAAATAAGCAAAAAAAAAAAGGATAGTATTCTATTTCTATTTCTTCTGATGCAGACTTAGCAAACTAGACCAACTATAAGATAAATACTACACAACCAATTATAATGTACATTTTTTCAATTGGGGAGTAGTTAACAAATTTAATTGGAAAAATATCCACAACATATAGTTCAATGAAACAGTATATGTTCAACTAAACTCATATGCTTGAACTCTGTGCCTGCTTTCTCATCTACAAAGTGGGATAATAATGGCATCTACTACATGGAGTTTCTGTAAAGATAAATGAGTTACAACCGATAAGACGTTTATATGCGATGCCTGGTATATAATAGATTTTAAAAAACTGTTAGGGAGTAAACTGGTGGAGTTGAGAGGGTACAGTGGTTGAAATGAGAACTACCTGTGAAATGTCTGTGCCTGGCTTTCTGGAAGCATGAAGATGCAGTGAGCCTCAAAAGGTATGGCTTAAAGTGCCCCAAGGCGCTGGACTTGCTTCTCCTATGCCCAAGGTATATGCAGCACCGTGGCCACAAACCTGAAAGGGTCCTGAGGATTGAAACAGGCAGCATCATGACAGCACGCAGAGAGCTATGAAACAGAACCCCCTGACGCCTTAGCACTGTTTAAAACACCAGAATTCCAGCACAAAGACAGAGCAGGGGTGGTGCAGGGGTGGGGGGAAGCACGGGAATGACTGAGTCAAAATTCCCTGCCAAACCAATGAGATAAAGGCCAGGAGTAGAAGTTAGTTTAGCCATAATCCAAAAACGTGATATTTCCTGCCTATCCATGTTGGTGGAATTAGCTTCATATCTGCTAAAATCATTCAGTTACCATTATTTTTATCCTCCTCCTCTTTCTCCAGTGAGCTAGTAACTGATCTACGCTCTGTAGGACTCCTGAGGCAGAGAGTAATGCTGGGTCTAGGCTGCGGAGCTGGTGTCACATTCCCAATACATGCCAAATGAAGGATGGAAATCACGCAAGCCTTAGCATTTAAGGCATCATTAAGTTCCATGAGAATACATGCTAAAACAGTGCTTTCTTTCTTACATTTTCTTATCTAAGAGAAGAATGAATACAGAGAGTAGTGCACAAGAACCCTCAGGGCTCTGGGGGCGTAGCCCTAACGCACTAACTTCAACCAACGCAGCTCTTTGTAATCATCTGTTATGTGTCAAAAATAACACATGAATTTCACATTCTACTACACAAAATATTCATGCCTGTTTAATGTGAAAATAAAGTTCCTCCCACATACCTTCTATCCCCAGTTTTCAACTAAAACTAATGTTCCAGGAAAGGGGCACCTGGGTGGCTCAGTCCTTTGAGTGTCGGACTCTTGGTTTTGGCTCAGGTCGTGATTTCATGGGTCATAGGAGGCAGCCCCAATCTGCTAGAAGATTCACTCCCTCTGCCCCTCTCCTCCTATGTTCTTTCTCCAGAATAAATAAATAAATCTTTAAAAACAATAAAAAATAATTCCCAAATAAAACTGATATTCCAGGAGAATGTGCTTATCCTGTGGATGTATGAACTGCTGGGCAGCTGGCTGTGCGGTTTCCTTTTATTTCCTTTCTATTTTTTTTTAAAGATTTTATTTATTTATTTGACAGAGAGATAGACAGACAGCGAGAAAGGGAACACAGGCAGGGGGAGTGGGAGAGGAAGAAGCAGGCTCCCAGGGGAGGAGCCTGATGTGGGACTCAATCCCAGGACTCTGGGATCATGCCCTGGGCCGAAGGCAGACGCCTAATGACTGAGCCACCCAGACGCCCCCTCCTTTCTATTTTTTTAAATTTTTCTTTTTTAATTTAAATTTTACTTAGTTAACATACACTGCAATATTGATTTCTGGAGTAGAATTCAGTGATTCATCACTTACGTACAACACCCAGTGCTCAGCACGACAATCCCCTCTTTAATACCCATCACCCATCTGGTCCATGCCCCACCCACGTCCCTCCATCAACCCTCAGTTTGTTCTCTATTGTCAGGAGTCCCTTATGGTTTGTTTCCCTCTCTCCTTCCCCCCCGCTTTTCCATATGTTCATTTGTTTTCCTTCTCAAATTCCACATAGAGTGAGATCATAATGTATTTGTCCTTTTCTGACTGACTTAATTTGCTTAAAATAAAATACACTCTAGCTCCATCCACGTCATTGCAAATGGCAAGATTTCATTCTTTTTGATGGCCGAGTAACATTCCACTGTAACTATACATGTACCACATCTTCTTTATCCACTCACCAGTTGATGGACATTTGGGCTCTTTCCATAGCTTAGCTACTGTTGATAATGCTGCTATAAACATCAGGGTGCATGTAACCCTTCAAAACTGTATTTTTGTATCCTTTGGGTAAATGCCTAGTAGTGCAATCGCTGGATCATAGGGTAGATTTATTTTGAAATTTTGAGGAACCTCCATACTGTTCTCTGGAGTGGCTGTGCCAGTTTGCATTCCCACCAACAGTGCATGAGGGTTCTCCTTTCTCTTCATCCTCACCAACACCTGTTGTTTCTTCTGTTCTTAATTTTAGCTGTTCTGACAGGTGTGAGTAGGTAGCTCATTGTGGTTTTGATTTGTGTTTCCCTGATGATGAATGATGTTGAGAATCTTTTCATGTGTCTGTTAGCCATCTGTATCTTCTTTGGAAAAGTGTCTATTCATGTCTTCTGCCCATTTCTTAACTGGATTATTTGGTTTTTGGGTGTTGAGTTTGATAACTTCTTTATAGATTTTGGATACTAACCCCTTATAAGATATGTCATTTGCAAATATCTTCTCCCATTCCGTAGGCTGCCTTTTAGTTTTGTTGATTGTTTCCTTCATTGTGCAGAAGCTTTTTAACTGGATGAAGTCCCAATAATTCAATTTGCTTTTGTTTCCCTTGCCTCTGGCAACATGTCTAGTAAGAAGTTGCTGTGGCCGAGTCAAAGAGGTTGCTGCCTGTGTTCTCTAGGATTTTGACAGTTTCTTGTCTCACATTAAGGTCTTTCTTCCATTTTGAATTTATTTTTGTGTATGGTGTAAGAAAGTGGCCCAGTTTCACTCTTCCGTGTGTTGCTGTTGAGTTTTCCCAAAACCATTTGTTGAAGAGACAGTCTTTTTTCCATCGGATAGTCTTTCTTGCTTTGTTGAAGATTAGTTGATCATATAGTTGTGGGTCCAATTCTGGGTTCTCTATTCTATTCCATTGATCTGCTGTTTTTGTGCCAGTACCATGCTGTCTTGATGACTACAGCTTTGTAATATAGCTTGAAATCTGGAATTGTGATGCCTCCAGTTTCATTTTTCTTTTTCAGGATTGCTTTGGCTATTCATGGCCTTTTGTGGTTCCATACACACTTTAGGATTGTTTGTTCTAGCTCTGTGAAAATGCTGTTGCTCTTTTATAGGTAGGAATTACCTTATATGTGTAGATTGCTTTGGGTAGTATAGACATTTTAACAATGTTTGTTCTTCCAATCTATGAGGATGGAATGCTTTTCCATTTCTTTGTGCCCTCTTCAATTTCTTTCATAAGTGTTCTATAGTTTTCAGCATGCATATCTTTTACCTTTTTAGTTAGGTTTATTCCTAGGTATCTTATTGTTTTTAGTGCAATTGCAAATGGAATTGATTCCTTCATTTCTTTTTCTGCTCCTTCATTACTGGTGTATAGAAACACAAAAGATTTCTTCACATTGATCTTGTGTCTTGCCACTTAGCTAAATTCACTTATTAGTTTTAGCAATTTTTTGGTGGAGTCTTTCGGGTTTTCTACATAGAGTATCACGTCATTCTGCAAATAGTGGAAGTTTGACTTCTTCCTTGCTGATTTGGATGTCTTTTATTTGTTTTTGTTGTCTGACTGCTGAGGCTAAGACTTTCAATACTATATTAAATAGTAGTGGTGAGAGTGGACATTCTTGTCTTGTTTCTGACTGTATAAGAAAGGCTTTCAGTTTTTCCCCATTGAGGATGATATTAGCTGTGGGTTTTTTGCATATGGTCTTTATGATGTTGAGGTATGTTCTGTCTATCCCCATTTTATCGAGGGGTTTTTATCAAGAATGGATGCTGTATTTTGTTAAATGATCTTTTCTGCATCTATTGACAAGATCATATGGTTCATATCCTTTCTTTTTTATTAATGTAGTGTATCATGTCGATTGATTTGTGAATAATGAACCATCCCTATAGGCCAGAAATAAATCCCACTTGATTGTAGTGAATAATTCTTTTAATGTACTGTCAAATTCAATTTGCTAGTATTTTATTGAGAATTTTTGCACCCATGTTCATCAGGAATACTGGCCTGTAATTCTCCTTTTTATTCGGGTCTTTGTCTGGTTTTGGAATCAAGGTAATGCTGACTTCATAGAATAAGTTTAGAAGTTTTCCTTCCATTTCTGTTTTTTTGGAACAGTTTGAGAAGAACAGGTATTAACTCTTCTTTAAATGTCTGATAGAATTCCCCTTGGAAGTCAGTTGGCCCAGGACTTTTGTAAGTTGGGAGATTTTTGATTACTGATTCAATGTCTTTGCTGGTTATGGATCTGTTCAAATTTTCTATATTTTCCTGTTCCAGTTTTGGTAGTTTGTAAGTTTCTAGGAATTTGTCCATTTCATCCAGGTTGCCCAATTTGTTGGCATATAATTTTTCATAATATTATATTATAATTGTATTTCTGTGGTATCGGTTGTGATCTCTCCTCTTTCATTTGTGATTTTATCTATTTGGGTCCTTTGTCTTTTCTTTTTGTTAAGTCTGGCTAGGGGTTTGTCAATTTTATTAATTCTTTCAATGAACCAGCTCTCAGTTTCACTGATCTGTTTATTGTTTTTGTTTGCTTGTTTCTATATTGTTTATTTCTGCTCCGATCTTTATTATTTCCCTTCTGCTGGCTTTTGGCTTTATTTGCTGTTCCTTTTCTAACTCCTTTAGGTGTAAGTTTAGGTTGTATATTTGAGACTTTTCTTGCTTCTTGAGGTAGGCCTGTATAGCAATATACTTCCCTTTTAGGGAATGCCTTTGCTGTATCCTAAAGGTTTTAGACTATCGTGTTTTTAGTTTCATTTGCTCCATGTATTTTTTAAATTCTACTTTAATTTCCTGGTTAACTCATTCATTCTTAAGTAGGATGTTCTTTAAAGTCCATGTAGTTGAGGTCTTTCCAAATTTTTTCCTGTGTTGAATTCAAGTTTCATAACACCGTGGTCTGAAAATATGCATGGTATGATCTCAATCTTTTTGTACTTGTCGAGGTCAGATTTGTGACGCAGTATGTGATCTATTCTGGAGAATGTTCTATGTGCACTTGAAAAGAATGTGTATTTTGCTGCTCTAAGATGAAATGTTCTAAATATATCTGTGAAGTCCATCCTGTCAGTGTGTCATTCAAAGCCATTGTTTCCTTGTTGATTTTCTGCTTAGATGATCTGTCCATTGCTGTAAGTAGGGTATTAAAATTCCCTACCATTACTGTATTATTATCAATTTGTTTCTTATGTTTATTATTAATTTATTTATAGATTTGGTTGCTCCCAAGTTGGGGGCATAAATATTTATAATTGCTAGATCTTCTTGATGTATAGATCCCTTAATTATGATATAATGCTCTTCTTCATCTCTTGTTACAGAGTTTGTTTTAAAATCTAATTTGTCTGATATAAGTATGGCTACTCTGGCTTTCTTTCAATGTCCATTAGCACGATAGATTGTTCTCCATCCCCTCATGTTCTTTTTTTCCTTTTTTTCTTTTTAAGATTTATTTATTTATTTGAGAGAGAGAGAAAGTGAGAGAGAGCAAGCAGGGGGAGGGTCAGAAGGAGAGAGTGACAAGCAGACTCCGTGCTGAGCACAGAGCCCGACACCGAGCTCAATCCCCGGACCCTGATATCATGACCTGAGCTGAAATCAAGAGTCAGATGTTCAACCAACTGAGCCACCCGGGTGCCCCATCCATCCATTCACTTTCAATCTGCAGGTGTCTTTGTCTAAAATGAGTGTCTTCTAAGGAGACTAATGGGTCTTGTTTTTTTTTTTTTTCCCCCACTCTGATACTCTATGTCTTTTGATTGGAGCATTTAGTTCATTCACATTCAGAGAGATTACTGAAAGATATGAATTTAGTGTCATGTTACCTGCAGAATTGGTGTTTTTTATGATGTTCTCTGGTCCCTTCTAGTCTTTGCTGCTTTTGCTCTTTTTTCCCCAAAAAGTCCCCCTTAATATTTTTTGCAGGGCTGGTTTAGTGATCATGAACTCCTTTAGCTTTTGTTTGTCTGGGAAACTCTTTATCTCTTCTATTTTTAATGACAGTCTTGCTGGATAAAGTATTCTTGGCTGCATATTTTTCCCATTCAGCACGTTGAATATATACTACCACTTTCTTCTGGCCTTCCAAGTTTCTGTGGACAGATCTGCTGCCAACCTGATCTGTCTTCTCTTGTAGGTTAAGGACTTTTTTTCCTCTGGCTGTTTTCAGGATTCTTTCTTTGTCTATGCGTTTTGTGAATTTGAGTATGATACACCTTAGTGATGGTCAGCTTTTGTTGAATTGCATGGGAGTTCTCTGTGCTTTTTGGATTTTGATGTGCGTGTCCTTCCCCTGATTAGTGAAGTTTTCAGGTATAATTTCTTCCAATAAACTTCTGCTCCTTTATCTCCCTCTTCATCTTCTGGGACTCCTATGATAAGGATATTATTCTGCTTTAACAAGTTGCTCAGTTCCCTGAGTCTACCTTTGTGATCTATTACTTTTATTTCCCTCTTCTTTTCAGCTTCATTATTTTCCATAATTTTATCTTCTATATCACTGATTCTTTCCTCTGTTTCATCCATCCTCATTTTTATGGCATCCATTCGGGTTTGCATCTCAGGTTATAGCATTTTTAATTTTGGCTTGACTAGATTTTAGTTCTTTTATCTCTGCAGTAAGGGATTCTCTAGTGCCTTCTTTGCTTTTTTCCAACCCAGCTAGTATCCTTAAAATTGTTTTAAATTCTAGTTCAGATATCTTACTTATACCTGCATTGGTTAAATCTCTGGCTGTCATTTCTTTCTGTTCTTTCTTTTGGGGTGAATTCCTCTGTCTTGTCATTTTGGAGGAGGAAAAAAGGCAAAACAAAACAAAATAAAAATCAAAAAATTGAAAAAAATTAAAAAATAAAATACATAAGGGAAGTTAGATCCTAGGTGTGTTTTGGTCTGGCTGCTATGACACCCTTGACAGAAAAAGTGTAGAAAGAAAACAAAGGAAAGGAAAGAAGAAAAAAATTTAAAAATACATATATAAACTAAAATAAATAAAAAATAAAAATTGCTCTTTCTGAATCCAAAAAACAAACAAAAACAAAGACAAAAACCAAAAAACCCAAAAAGAAACAAACAAAATCCAAAGTAGGATAGATACCATTTGCCCTAGAGCGGAAGCTTGGCAGCACTCTATGATCAGTAGACTTGGTTTGTTTGGGTTTATGCTGATTTTCTGGGGAAGGGGCCTGTTGCTCTGATTGACAGATGGAATTGCTGTAGTGGAGATGGGCCTGCATGGGGCAGGGGGCAGGGGACAGGGCCTGATATAGCAGCTCTGTTCTCCACTGGGCACTGTTTAGCTCACACAGGTGGATCAAGCTGGTGGGTGCAGGGGAGAAAATGGCTTCTCCCGTTTTCTCCTCTCTGGACCTGGAAATGCATGCCACCCCTCTTCAGTAAGCCTGCACAGACACACAAACAATGGCCTCTCCTGTATCCCTGGTTTCTGTCAGATCTCTGCCTTCACCCTGTGTCCTAGCTGTCCACCTGCCAAACCGTGCAACACTGCTGTGTTTTATCTCGGGCATGGCTGTATTTCAAAATCACACACATCAGAGACCCCTGGGTGCAGACCCACACTGATCCTCTGAAGGAGGGTCTCCTGCAGTTGTGGCTGGTGCTGGCTTGTCCCAGATGACAGCAGAGAGACTGCAGAGTGGTTTGGAGTTATGGTAAATTGCAACACACAGCCAGCACCAGGGTTTGCCACCTTTCACCTGTGTTTTTGTTCCTGAACTGGTGAGTGGGACAGTTCCATGGAGCCTGCAGGGTTCTTTGCCCGAGGACAGGCCGTATCCCCTCTACCAAATGTGCTCCAAGCAGGGGAACTGTTTCTCCCCATGTGACCCTGGGGATCCTCAGGTTGCCCGCTGCTGGGGTTCAGCTCTGCTCTTCCTCTGGTGTGGACGTGCCAATATTGCAGACCTCTAAATCTTCAGAATCTGCACTCCACCGTTTATAGAAAACTAGTGGTATTGCAACATTCTCCTTTTCCCCCATCAATGGTTTTGGGGAATACTTTTCTTGTGCAGTCGCCTGCATGTGTTCTTACTACCCCCCCCCCAACTTCTTCTCTTCTCTCCTCCTTCTCTCTCACTACTCCCTCTGCAGTCAGGGTTCTCTCCCTTAGGCAATGCTCCCAGCTCTTTTCTCCTGCAGATCAACTCTCTGCAGTTCCTACATTTTTGTAGGACATGCAGCTTTCTTCTCTAAGACTTCCAATCCATTTCTTGGGTGTTAGAATGATCTAATATTTATCTAGCTTGTTTGAGGGAGAAGGAAAGCTTAGGGTTGCCCTACTACTCTGCCATCTTAACTCTCCCCCTGTGGGGTTTCTTTAATTGTAATCTTAGTCCAGTTTGAGGAACATATTCTTTTTTTCTCTTAAAAAGTATTCATTAAATGACTTCTTTAGATTATAGAAAGAACACATGCTAACGGTTAACAAGCTGAAAAATATAAAAAGTACCAAACAAAAAAACACACAAAAAAATTCAAATGAAAAGTCACTATTGACCCAGAGAAAAGACACAGATGACATTTTTGCACGCACTCATTTTTAAAAAAATGTCTCTCTGTATAATTCTACAGGATTTTTGCCACATGTGCAGATTCCTGTTCCAGCACCAAAAGAAACTCCATGTTGTCCTTTGTATAATCCCTTCCTCCCTTTCCCCTTTACTCTGGCACCCCCCATAACTGATCTCTATCTCTGTAATTGTGCCATTTCAAGGATCATGCAGTATGCAACTTTTTGATATTGGTTCCCTCACCCCCACCTCGCGTAATGCCCTTAAGAATCATCCTTGCTCCATGTATCAAACATTCGTTCCCTTTTATTGGTGAATAGTATTGACATGGATGTACCACAGTTTAATTATTCATCCATTGAAGGATATATGAGTTGTTTCCAGTTTTCAGTTATCACAATAAAAATGCTATGGACATTCTTCTATAGGTTTTCATGTTTTCTTCCTTATAAGATGAATTCACAGGAGTATAATTGTTGGGTGTGGCAATTATACATGTTTTTTATAAAGAAACTGCCAGGCTCATTTCCAGAATGGCTTTACCATTTGCCAGCAATATATGAGAGATTTAATATTTCCACATCCTTGACAACATTTGGTATTGTCTTCTATTTTTGTTATTCCAATTGATGTGTACTGGTATCTCATAGTGGTTTTAGTTTGTATTTCTCTAATAGCTAATGGTGTTGAACATCCTTTCAGGAGCTTATTTGCCACTCATATGTATTCTTTAGTGAAATGTCTGAATCTTTTAACTATTTTTCAATTGGATTTTTTGTTTTCTTATTGTTGAATTTAGAGAGTGATATATCTATATAGATGTATCTCTATACACACACACACACTCATAATATATATTACAGTTATGAGTCCTTTGCTGGATATAGGATTTGGAAATATTTTCTCTCAAGCAGTGATTTGTCTTTTATTCCCTTAACAAGCTCATTTGCAGAGCAAAAGTTTTAGTTTGAAGTTCATTTTGGAGGCTACAGTTGTCCAATTATTCTAGCACCATTTCTTAAAGACACTTTTTTCATTGAACTGATTTTCCACCTTTGTTAAAGGGTTATATTTAGTTGAGTATATTTATATGTTAGTTGGGTATATTTATATGTTAGTTGGGTATATTTATGTGCATTTATTCCTGGGTTCAGAAGCACGGTTGTGATAAAACTATTTAATCATTACCAGTGCAAATTTTGCCTAGAAAACCTCATTCTGTATAGCAATAAATTTAAAATATTTTACCTATTACTAAAGTTTTTTTAAAAAAATTGTACACTTAAAAATGTCACAAAGACAATTTTGGGCTGACCACACACATCATAGAATGAATCCTATCAGTAATTCTCTAAATAGCCAACTGTGCTGATATAATATGATTCTATTTATTTGAAATTTTACACACAGATTTTAAATGTTTTAATAATTTAAAATATTATGTAAATTAATATAATCTCATATTGCAAACAATAAGTAGGATGTTAAAAGCATAATATTATATATAGAGTACATAGCCATGTATACAGATAATATTCCTTAAAGCACAATGTTATATTTTATAGAGTAATAGTAGAATTATGAAAAAAAAGTCTATTGCTGTCTTTGTGCTTTTCTGTATTTTTACAAATTTTCTACAGGGCTCATGTATTACTTTAGTAAAGTAGAAAGAAATTAATAATCAAAAATAAAGACTAGAATTTAGCTGGAAAAATTACCCTCTAAATTAAAGTAAAAATTTGAGTATAAAAATAAAATACAATAAAACAAATCACTTTGTAACTCTACTGAATTATTAGGCTCAGGGCTGGATTCATCCCTTTCTCTTTCTCTCTCTCTCTTTCAAAGGTTTATTGAACACCAATGATAATCAAAGCATTTTCCTATGTTTTTTGGGACAAATGATGCCAAGGCCTGATAGTTCTTTGGAGAGGTTGCAAACAAAAGGGTTCCTTCACCCTAAACTCAGATTTTTTTTTCTTTCAATTTTTTTAGGGATAGAAGACAAGTAATTAAAACTACAAGTAAGAGAAAAATTGAAAGGACAAGTGGAGACTATTGTTTTGCATGTAGCTATTAGTGGCTGAATGTGGTTATTAAAGGATCATTTTTATAATACTGAAGTTCAACAACCATATTATTTTCTATCCAGCCTCTATTCATGATAATTCTTAAACATTTCAATGTCCCTATTAGCTAGTGACTATAATATCTACCTTCCATGAAACAGTCTAAACACGTTAATTGGATTAATACTTATTCAGAATAAGTTTTAATTACTGAGTAATCTAATACAGAAATGTTTTTACACGTACGACATTTCAATTATATACCATCAATTTCCATGACTTTAATTTTGACAGTCCCCCCCATCCCACACACAAACAAACAAAACTATAAAAACATTAAAACAATGGCAGACGGGAGCAAACAGGTGTCTCCCAACTCTTGGAGCATGACCTAAAGCACATTCTGTAAGCATAAAACTTCTTTCAAGTCTTTTGTTTTTTTCTTAAAACATAATGTGATTCCATTTACTCTCCAGACATAACAAGATGTCCTTTAAGACCTTTGTTAACTTTCTTTCCCTCTTTTGGAACACAAAAGGTATAAGGTATCAATAAATTTTACAAATAAAATAATGAATTGTGTCTTCCATAGAGCTAATATTAATAACAAACCACTACCATTATTATAACTACTACTAATAATCAGTTAACTTTTATTGCCTTTGACTTAGACGGCATTGTTTTAAATTTGTTATTCATTTTAATACCTACAAAATTATTTATGATAAGTGGGATTTAGAAATTGGAACTTGAGCCTCAGTTTCCACATCTGAAAAATGGGATAATAGAATTTATCACCTAGATTGTTATAAGGTTAAATGAGAATGTGCATTTAAAGTGTTTATTTGAAAAACTGGCAAAATAGTAAGCTCTCACTAAGTTGTTCAGGACTGCACAAATCCAGTAGTGCTGTGGCTCCAAACATTTCTGAGTGTGAGAACACATTTTAATGTCAACACATTTCTGAACCTAAATTTAATTACATATATTAACTAGGGATATTAGCATCTATCAACTGAGGAAACATTTAAAGACAAAACTCAGTAAACTTTAAAATAAATTTGTATTTTAATTATTATAACAAAATCTGCAAGCACTTGAAAAATGTGGTGAGCAATATGTATTGTTTCCAGCAATGGCTGGAACAATGTGAGAATCTAGTACAAGAACTTCATCTCCCTGCGTGTCTATTCACTGCAGGGAAAGGTACTCTGTTGATTGGGGCCACTGTACCCAGGCAGTCTGTTCAGCCACAGGTGCCTATAGTCTGTGCGTGGCCTCAAATGGCCTCCTGAAGCCTTATCCCTTACCCTTGGTCAGACTCCTTCCTAGACGTAAGCAGCTTCAAAAAATACCTGGTTTTTAAATCCACAGCTCAGTAAAAGAGGGAAATAATATAGACACACTGTTGATTCACCATCAGGCAAAACAGACTGCTAGTGAGGAGCACAGATGCTGTTATTAGGTAGACGTAGGGTTGAACTCTGACACTGCTCTGTGACAAGGGGGAGCTATGTAATTTATGTCAGTCTCAGTTTCCTTATAGATATAAGGTGGATAATTCCTAACTCATAAGGTTAGTGGAGGGATTAAATGAGATAAATTATGCAAAGCTCTCAAGCACAATGTCTGGCATATGATAAGTCCTCAATAGGAGCTGATTCTATACTTACTAAAACAGGAAACAGCTCAGCAGGACATACTCTTCATGAAATGCATAATATTTGAAAATTGCATTATACACTCTCTGAATGAAGTATAAAGCATTTATAAATATACAAAAATTGATTTGAAGTCAGAATCGTATTATTCCAGTATACATCACACTGAAAGAAATAGAACAATGGTTATTTTGGAATTCTATTGGGAGGAAAGAGGATATCTTTAAGCGACAGACACCTTTTTTTTTTTTTTTGCCATATTCTTGACAAATTTTCTGAACAAAAGTGACCTAGTAAAGGGCTCCCCTTTGTTGGTTTATTTAAACTCAAATAGTGGATGTAACTGGGAAGAGTTTAGCTAATTTCAAAGCAGTGCAAAATAATTTAAAGAAAAAAATACTCTATGGAATAGCAACTCGTCTTCAAAGCGTGAAGAAGAGTCATGGGTTTCTGATGCTCATTATAGAAAATATGTAAAATAGAAGGTTTTAAGAGAAAAATTTGCTATTAGGCCACTCAGCACAGTAACAGATGAAGTAATCACAAGGATATTTTAGTAACAGAATCAGTCCTTCATGCCATTATTTCCTTAGAAAATCTAGCAGTAAGTTCAAGAGCAAAATGCAACCTTTTCCCATTCTCTTTAAAGGACAAATATAATGCATAGCAATAAAACAACCTAATGAGTCCCTAAAGGAAAATACATCATGAAACAAAAACCAAAGGAGAGCAAGGACTAATTTCTCATTACATACTGTTATCTAGATTGTGTAATGAACAAAGAAAGTTCACGTAAGTAGAAAAAGCAAGTTTTCAGCTGAGATACATCTTCAGTGATTACAATATATATGCCTGGGCCATTTTGAAATCTGTCCCTATCACAAACAAAAAACCCTAAAATTCGTAACTTTGTTTTTTAAAAATATGCTGACAAGGGAGATAACTAGAAAAGGTCTTTTCGCATTTTAGTAAAAGACAGTGGATAGAGATTTATCTCTATCTCATATATTACTCATTACTTCAGTCACATTTCGCCACTCTATGTTACTAGCCATTTCAGTCATGTGTTACTGTATTATACAGGCTGTATTACATAGACTCACTTAAATCAATTCTTTATTGTTGCAATAGTGTTCTGTGAAACACAACTCTGTAATGGTGATTTCTAAAGCACAGGGCAGACAGAGCACCAGCCAAGAAAAGACACATTTCATAGTGACGAGAACTCAATTCTTCATGGAAAACAGTTAATAAGACAGCTAGAGAAAAATACAACCAAAATACGATGTTGGCAATAAATATATTCCAAAAACACATGACTTGTACACTATTTGCTGTTTTCTGTGAAGAACAGTGAATACCTAAAAGGATCATAATTATGAAGCGTATAATGCTTTCCACTTTACAACACGTTTTTAAAAATTTAACCATAATTAATCATTGCGTGCATGATTAATTATGTGTGTTGCTTCCCCTAATTTTCACAAATACCCTAGAATGGCTTCCAACTACAGATTCTTAGCTTTTACCAGTGTACCATAAAGTTCACAGAAACAAGTTAACTTTAATATCCCATCACTGTAAATGGTAGAACTTGCCTCTATACCCACAATGGAATAACATGTTTAAGTTTCTGCCAACATCAGATTCTGTCTGTGACGAATCTCACATTACTAACCTCTCTTCTTCACCATGGGGTAGAGTTAGGATGAATACTGAGCAAGTTGGTTGGAAATGCAAGCCTTCTCTACAATGTAATTCTAACTATCCCAAAAGGAGAGAAAGTTGTTTTTTAAAGCTGATGGTCAGAAAATACTCTCCTTCTTCTGAGATACTGTATGTTAACACACTTCTCTCTGAAAAATGCTCACTATAGAAATGACTAGTCTCCTGTTTCTCGACTTCAAGGAAATCCAAGTCAACATCTGTAACAGAACAATGGGTCTCTCTGTGGCTGTCTGTCTGTGCTCTCCTTCACTGATCTTGTTTAACCTTGGGTTTGAATCCTCATCTTTGCTTTTCTTTTATTCCTTTATGTTTATATGGCCATTGTCAAATAAATATTTCTATGGTAAGGTGCCTCAAGTGCTACATGTAGAATTCAGTAACCTCAGAAACTTCATCCCTGCAAACCCATCCTGATGTATACAGAGGTGTATAATTCTGGTCTCACCAATGCAGCAGTGACTCACCACCATTTGATAGTGCTGGGATCTAAAACCTGTTGGCAGGTATCCTCTTGGCTACTTCTAAGCTTTAGACCTTTGGTGAAATCCCTTCCTCCCTCTCTGCTTGACTTCTTATATAAAATGTTAGAGTTCAATTCTGTAACATTAAAGAGGTTTTTCCATCAGAAAATACCTCAGATAAGCACATATGTGGAGAGAAATGTTACTAGTTAAAGCATACCCTAGAGGAGGTTGTGTGAATAAAAAACTCACAAATATAGTTTAAAAATAATTAAGTATTGTTTGCAAATGACTCTATGTGTAGTCATAGTACACATAAAACATACTATTTTTTTCCTCCTTTAGAACAAGGGACAACCAGAAAGATGACCCTCTGTGAGTGAGCCTTCTCTATCTGTTTAAATAAAACCTGCAACACCTAGAATTTATCTTCCCGCTCCTGGTGATCAAATCTTTCCATTTGTTTTAGGTGAGTGGTTTTATCAGGAGACATTTGATGGCAGCAAAGGCTTCTGTTGGGTGGACAGTGATTTCCAAGGGATTGCAAAATGCATTTAAAGATTTGCTCTAATCATAACACAGAATTTCCATATGGTCATTTTATAAACCATATGACAATCACTTTTGATCAGTGCTTCCCACAGAGAACTTAAGAGATAGTTAAGCATGAGGTCAAATAGGTAAGTATTGCTGTTTGGAAAACCAGAATATGATTCAGGGTAATCAGGGTAACACGTCAAGTAATGAAGTTTTATAATTCAATAATGACATGTTAAAATTTTATTTTACTTGTAGTCTATAAATAAATTGCCAATAACAACAAATGATGTTGATATAATACACACACACACACAAGTGTACATCTCTCTGGGCTGACAAGAATGTGGAGGTAAAAATTTTGGGAGTTCTGGCAAATTAACAAAGCTGAACACAAATTGTCCTGTATAGGTAAACTATTTGTAAGTATGGTGATAAAAACACTTAGGACTGAAATGAGAATTTCAACTCACCTTTCAGACTTAAGGCATCTTAAATGCTGTTCAGTTTCTCATTTTAATGACTCAATCAACATAACAGAAAAAAAATCCATATTCTTGCTGAAAATTAGTTAAGGATCTTACTCATATACCTTAATCCTAAGGCCTTTGCTAAGAAATGGTGCAGGTGAGAAACAAATGTTTCCCACTGTTTTTGTAAAACACACAAGGAGTTTCATACAACTGCCATTTTCTGTGGGAAATGGGAATTACAGAGATGTTCACAACCCACACTCTGTCTACAGGTTGTAAGAATTGCCTGTTAAGCTAACCAGGAAACATTACAAATAAAGTGTCTCTATCAGGCATCAAGGAAAGGTAAGCATTTCTGGTTCAATTGTCCTATGGCAGCCAAGGATGAAAATTTCAAAAAAACTGAGGGCTTCAGAGGGGAGGGGGGTGGGGGAATGGGATAGGCTGGTGATGGGTAGTAAGGAGGGCACGTATTGCATGGTGCACTGGGTGTTATACGCAACTAATGAATCATTGAACTTTACATCAATAACCAGGGATGTACTGTATGGTGACTAACATAATATAATAAAAAAATTATTATTAAAATAAAAAGAAAATTCCAGATTTATCAAAATTCCAAAGTAAACATTTTCCTGAATGAAAATATTCCCCTGTACCCACTCATGTCTCTCCCTGCCTATGGCCCTGTCCAGAGCTCTGTAAATTACTATCCCCTTAGGCTGTCCAGGAAAGTTTGCAATAAATTTAAACATTAAGTATCTACATTTATTTGTAACAATAACAAAAATGACAGAAACAATGACCCTAATTCTTGACAGATTCCATTTCATAGCTGAAGAACAACCAAGATCTCTTCTATAAGGATGAGTAGACAAAACAATCACCAGAGGAAATAAAAAGTCTCAATAGTTCAAAAGAAAGGGATATGAGCACTGAGAAGAAATGTTACCCAGTGAAATAGAGATACTAGAAGAAGCAGGAGAAAACTTTATAAACACTCTAAATAGTAAAACCTAAGAATAGAAAAACACAGAGTCAATAACAGAATGTGATTAACTAGAAGAAATCTATAAACAACGATAGCAGTGAAATCATCCTCCATATATTTACAAAGAGACCACAGTAGTAGTACTGACAGATTTGGAGTTTCCAAATGATAGAATTAGTGATCTAGGATATGACAGCAAGGATCAACAGAAATCAAAAATTGGGAAGCTAGATTAAAAGATAGAAATTATGAGAAAATATAATCAAATTCATGGAAACTATATCAAGAGCTCTAATATATATGCAATGTAAAATTAAAAGATGGAAACACTACTTCTGAATTGGGGAAAGAGTTAAAGAAGGACACCAGGAACTTGGAGGAACTTGGCAAAATCAATGCAAAAAAGACCTTTACCTGGATATGGTAAAGTTCCAATTTCAAAGGATATAGGGAAAAAAAATAAAAACCTACAAGCACCTAGAGAGGGGGTATATATATATATATATATATATATATATATATATATATAATATAAATATACATTTATATATACATATACATATAAAAATATATATGTATATACATATAAATATACATATACATATAATATATATATACACATATAAAATATATATGTATACACATATATACATAAATATTTATATATAAATATACATTATATATAACTAGTATGTATAAACTCTCTTTATATACATATACATATATAAATCCATATATAGAGAGAGATAGATGTAATATATATTCTCAAATGAAAATAGAATTAGATGGAAATCAATCTTCCTAACCCCTCTGCAAAAGATAATGGAGCAATGTTTGCAGATTTTTTAAAAGAAGGAATTATGACTCAAGAAAGATATACTCAGTGAAAGTCTGGTTCATTGGAGAGGGGAAAAGGAAGGCATTTTCAGATCTGTAGCATTCAGACTAAGTACTATTTTTGTGTCCTTCTGATGAAATAATGAATAAAACCCATTTGAAATGGTATTCCAACCAGTCAAGAAAGGAAATACCACGTAGAATGATGGGAAAACAATAATAACTAGAATCTCACAACATGGTACATGGAAAGTAATCAATAAATATCAGTTAAATCTATGAAGCCTATATACTCTAGTGTTAATCTAGTGTTAAGCCTAAATTACATACAAAGACATAATTCCTGAAGTAGCTGTATTTTGTAAGAAAACAAAACTTTCAGATTATTTCAACAAAACATTGAAGATGGGAAAGTACCTACTGCCACAAAGTATTCATCTGACCCAAAGAAGAATCCACTGATACATTTTCATTCTTGATATTGATAAAGGAATATGCAAATATATATTTAAACTTTTTAAAGATAATGGTATATAGAAGGCAATTAGAATGTGAAACCTTCAAGTCATAAGATGTGGGAGGATTGTTGCTGGAGGCCATGGAAGACCAAGAACATTAACCATAGTAGAAAAGGTCAGGATATTTAAAAAAAAAACAACAATCTTAGGAAGTCATAACAACAGGTCAGATAAAATAAGAGGAATGAGATCAAAGCATCAATTATTACAATATAGGTGACTGGCTTAAAATTTCCATTTAAAAGGCAGGTAAGTTTAGTTTATGATCAAAAGAAAACTTCAGCTATTTGATATTAATAAGAATCATACCTAAAATAATATTTTGAAAAGGATAACAATAAATATGTAGAAAGTATATATGAGGCAACTACAAAGTAAAAAGTGAGTAATGTTAATATCAAAAAACAGAACTCATAACTAAGATTTTTATATTCTGTTAAAACCTATAAACGATAACTCAGATCTAAGCATGGACCTCTATGCCTATGTCAGGAATATATAAAATATGAAAAGCTATTTAGAAGAACATATAAAAAAATTAAAAGCTAGTTAGAAGCTGTCTAGAAAAGCACAAAATTAAAAACTGTATGGGGAATTAACATACCATTCTACATCAAAGAGATCAATTATTCCAAACACAATAGGACTATAGAGTATCTACCAAGTTGATTCAGTACTACATATTGACAGTTGAACCCTACAAACAATGATTATATGCTTTCTTCCATATATAAATAGTATATTTGGAAAAAATTATGTTAGGCTTCAAAAATTCATTATTCTATTAAATAAAATTTATTATTAATATTACTAGTAAAAAAACAAATGATTAGTAATAATTTAAAATTATTAATTAATTCTCATGTGGATGATTATATCAAAATAAAAATTTAGGACTCTAAAAATTAACCAAAATGAAAGTAGTATTTGGCCAAAATGGTACTCAAAGAAAAAAAAAATCTAACCCTAAATGCATTTATATTTAAATGAGAAAAATTTTAGTACTTCAACTATGCATTTGTTATACTTAAGAAACTAAAAAATGACAATAAAATACTTTAAAATGTATTGAGGAAGGAATTAATAAAGATAATAATTACATAAATAGATTAAACATAGATAAAATAGACAAGAGTAGTTTTGATAAATACCAATAATTGGTTCTTTAAGAGAACTATAAAATAGACAACCTTCACAGTACTGATCATGAATAAAAACAGACTATTTAGACACACATTATTCAAAAAGGAAGAAGCAAAATATAAAAAAGAACATTTTGAAACCATAATAGAATATGCTCAATCTTTACTAATTAACACTAAAATCTGGAAAATTCTGTTGGCCACAAACAATTTAAATCAGGAAATGTCAGGAAGTTTCAGTTAAAACACCAACAAAATAAATATTACAAAGAAAGAACACTCAAAAAGTTATCTTCTCTAAGAAAATGAGGTAAAGGCCAATTTAATTTTTCAGATGAGTTCTGTACAAGATTTGAAGGATGGCAAAATCCTAGGCAGCTTTATCTTAGAGCAGAGGGAGAAAACTTTCTCCGTAAAAGGTCAGATAATAAAAATATAGTGGCTTTGAGAGTCATGAAGTCTCTGTTGCAATTACTGAACTCTGCTGCCATAGGATGAAAGCAGACACAGACAGCATATAACCCAACGGGCATGGCTGTGCTTCAATACAGCTTTATTTACAAAAACAAGTGGTGGCCTGCAGGTCATAATTTGCCAACTCTTAACCTGGCATAAAGTGATAGAGACTTTCCTAATTCATTTTATAAAGGTAATATAAAAAACTAAAATCTGAAAATGATAAAACACAAAGAGAAAAAAATACTAACTCATTTAGGATTACAGTGCAAAAATCTTAATTGAAAATTGAGTATAATCCAGCAATATATTAAAAGAATAATACATTGATTAAAAGGATTAATCCTAGCAATACAAAGACAGTTTCTCTTTAAAGATCTAGTACATTAGTAACTTTTCATATTAAAAAGGCAAAGGAGTAAATAGGATATATATTGATATCCCCAAAACATTTGAAAAGGCTCTTTTCATAAAAACAGTAAAATATAAAAACTTTAATAATAGAAGAAAATTTAATTAAATTGAAAATGTATTTATATGAAACTAAATGCAGATTTTTTTAAATGCCAAAACACCAGATGTATTCCAAAATTAGTCAAGAAATAAGTTTTATCAGTATTAGTTTTATTATTGGTATGCTTTATGAGAATAAATAAGAGGTACAAATACCGAAACATTAGTTTAGCAAGATGACTTGAAGTTTTAAAAATAATTTTAGTACATATAGTAAAGATAACCAAATAGATATTCTTAAGAAAATCTATTTGAAAAATTATATTCACAATAAAAACAAAAATATAAAAATTACATTAAGCTTAATGTGTAGTTTAAAAAAAAAATTTTAAATGCATTAGGAATATCAGGGGCGCCTGGGTGGCACAGCGGTTAAGCGTCTGCCTTCGGCTCAGGGCGTGATCCCGGCGTTATGGGATCGAGCCCCACATCAGGCTCCTCTGCTATGAGCCTGCTTCTTCCTCTCCCACTCCCCCTGCTTGTGTTCCCTCTCTCGCTGGCTGTCTCTATCTCTGTCGAATAAATAAATAAAATCTTTAATAAATAAATAAATAAATAAATAAATAAATGCATTAGGAATATCAAAGGAAATAAGTAGACAGAAATTACAATTCTCTATGAAAAAAGTTTTGTACCGATGCCTCTTCCAAAATTAACTCATAAATGATATTCAATTACAACTAAAATTGTAAAGGCATTTTAAGGAGGGATGAAGATGGAGAGGAAGGTAACTTTACATGAAATACATGGCAATAGAAGAGATTAGTCTAGAACATACTAATAAAATATGTTGGGAGAGTAGTTGGAACTATATTATTGTACACTGAAATCAGTTGTAAAGGAAACATAATTAAATAATCATAGCACTGAAGCCACTGTAGACAAAAATAATCATGGAAAAGAATACAAAATGCAAAGACTTAACTAAGTGGCTATTAACATTTTATTATATAGTGAAAGTAACATTTCAAACATTACAAGTAAGGAGAGATTGAATTATTAATAAATATTATTGGAGTCACCTGCAAGCCAAATTTATAAAATTTTCCTGAGAGAAAATTGGCAATATATAAAGAGTTTCTAATATATGTATCCCTTAAGGTAATTTGACTTAATGAATGCTTCCTAAGCAAATAATCATACAACTGTTTGATTATGACAACTCTTAGTACCTAGTGTATTACAATGAGAAAATCTTGAAATAATCCAAATATCCAATAAGTGAAATTGATTAAATAAAATGCAGTACAATGTACAATGAAAAAGTGGAATACCATGCAGCCATGAAAGTTTTTAATGTACATACACACACCTAAGTCTAAATATATCTATGTATACAAATATATAGATTGGGATGAATATATATGTGTATATTATATAAATGTATATACATTATCTATATCCCTACTTATACATATATATGTTTATGTTTGTGTGTATATCTCTGTATACACATATCTAAAATACATGGTTTATGTGACTACGTGAATAAAGTAGACTGTAAGATGATATAAAACCATTTTGTAAAAAATTTATAAAAATGTACATGTCTATTTGTCTATGATTAAGAAAAAAAAGTGTCTGGACCATATACACACAAATATTGATGCTGTTTATTCCTGAATGGTGGGATTGGAGATTATTTTTATTCTTTCCTCTTTGCTTTTCTGCATTCAATGAAATTTGTTTGCTTGAAATTTGTTTGAGCTATATTCTCAGGGAAAAAAATATTTAATTTTAAAATCCATAAATGAGTAAGTGGCACCAATATCTATTCTCAGAAAGGAAAATACTTGTTTTAATGATTTCAGCTAATAAAAACTCAAGGATTTAGCAAATTAAGTTTGTAATCCATATTGTTTTAGATCCCAGTGCCCGACATTTGACATAGTTAACTCCAGAATAAAGTATGGGTAATTTAGAAAATAGAAAAAGAAAAGAAAGAAAGAAAGAAAGAAAGAAAGAAAGAAAGAGAGAAAGAAAGAAAGAAAAAAAGAAAGAAAGAAAGAAAATAGTTTAGTACCACAGTTTCCAAACTTTACATGAAATCATCTCAGGGTATTTCAGTAAATTTTAAAAAGTGCCACAAATTATTTTAAAATTTCAAGGGAAATACAATATTAATAGATACCTATTAAATATTGCACAAACTATTAGCTGGTGGTAGTTCACAGTCTCAACATTAAACTTTGCTTCATTCCTTTTGATGATGTCCTATCTTTGTGATGCTGGGTTTTAATGATTGAAATGATAAAAAGCAAGCACCAGTTGAGAATCGATTTGGAACAGGAAATGAGGGTTATAGCCTCCACTCAGATTCTAAGATTTGGGAAACTGTGTACTGTCCAACAAATACAAACATCTGGTTAGTAAATGATTATGGTTATTTAAGAATAAAATTACATATTTTTTAATTTTAATTTATGTGTATTATTTTTTCAACTAGCTACCAAGTTGTTAGGATATAAATTCTTAAAACGTTATTTAAGTCTAACCATTTGGTAAAAGGAATTGTTAAAGATCTCTTTTGCCCTGTTACTGAGACACTATGTGTGGGTGGGCAACATGAACCTAGAAAGTTTGGAAACCTCTGGCCAATATCATTAACTAGTACACATCACCCTACTGGTAGGACCTATTCCACTACATGGTAACCCATAGCAGCGTAGTTTCTAACTTCGAGGCTTAGATCAAGTAGTAATTATAACTGAACCTGATTATGTTTAATTCCTCCAAAATTCCATCACAAAACTGGGGCATTGTGAAGGATGACTTTCAAAAGAAACAACGTTTGAATGAAACCCCAGGTTGCATTGAACTTATATTTGAGTTTTGTCCAAATCTCTTTCACCAAAGCAAAGCTCTTTTGACTTTCATTGTTATAATATAATCACTTATGTGGCCCATACCCATGACTCTCCAAACAGGGTTCATTAAGTATAAAATTTGAATGTTTCTGTGACTCTTGAGACTGCCAATTCCTCAATGGTGACAATGGGGAAGGATTAATTAAAATGAATGTTCCCTAAAACAAAAATAGCAAAAGACTTCATGTAAATGACCCCTCATAATAAATATATTGTGACAACAATCATAATTAAATATTATAATTTATTTGACAAAGAAAAAAGACTGATACAAGATAACTTCTTTAGACAAAAAAAATTTGCTAATTTGGATAACTGAAGCCATCTTCCACAGATTTCTAATTTATCAGAAACTAAAAGAGCAACTTTTACAGATGCAAAATATAAACTTCATGTTGTTTTCCAAGGACAAACAGATATTTCACAATATACCATGTTAATCCATGGTTATACTTTAAAAAAATAAAAGTTCCTACAGGGGATTTTATAAAGTACGTAACTTAATAAGTTAATTTAGCAAAAGCTATTAAACTTATTACAGGCTTTTTTGGGTATGTCGAGCATCCTAGTTGCAACCATTAAGATCCTTTTAATTTAGGAGATAATGACTAGATAGGCCCATTACTACAGTCTCTCAGATAAGTCATTTGAGTGAAAGGAAGAGATATGTAGGTCAGCCCACTTGCTATACATACTAAAACCCAAGATCCACAAAGGTAAGATAACTTGCCCCAAGTCATCCACCCATCCATCCACCTATCCATTCGATATTTAGAGAAAACTCTGTGCCAGACGATGAGTTATTCATTGAAGAGAAGGTCCCTTCTGTCACTGAACTTTCAGTCAAGTGCATGGTCTTCTTAGGTACATGTTCGAATAGCCTAACTGCATTTTGAAAATCTCGATCTCCAGACCTCACTCTAGGATTAATTAAATAAGAATTTGTAGAGTGCCATCCAGGCACCAGTATTGTTTTGTTAAAGGTATGCAATAATTCCATGAGCATTCAAGGTTGAGAACCACTCAAGGGGGAAGACAAAAACTGAACAAGTAATTACAAAAGCCCCAAGTGCTGAGTGTTAACGACTAAGAAGTGTAAAGTCTCCTGCCCAGCTCTTGAGGTAGCTAAACATTTTCATTTATGGAACTATCCGATTAAAAGGTTTTGAATGTAAAGTATGACACTCATCCTCAACAAAGTGGAATACGTTATTCTCAAAGCATCAGTACTTTGCAAGGCTCTAGGTAAATAAATCATAGGATTATAGTTCATTGAACATAAGCAGGGATTGTGACCTGTAAATGAAATCTTCTCATGAAAAGGCAAAAGTTACACGTTGTTCATATCATACAAGTTCTGATTAAAATTATTAAGACCTGTCATTGTGTTTTTTCAAATATATAGTATAAGGTTTTTCTTTCAGGGGGGATAGTCCTTACATCAATAAATTTGGGAAATACAAGGATGTTCCATGTTGATGTTCATTATTGGTTTTTTTTTAAGTAAACTCTACATCCAATGTGGGGCTTGAACTTATGACCCAGAGATCAAGAGTCACATGTTCTACTGACTGAGCAAAACAGGTGCCCCGATGCTCATTATTATTAATTTTGCTTTACTTTATGGTAAACATGAAAATAAGTTTAACCTATTACTCAAAGAAATATAAAGCAAATACGGCATAGGCCTGTAAACATTTTAATAAATGTTACTTATGGCTTTACAATTACATAACACAATGATTGTGTGTTGTCTTTAGAAGTTCTAAAACTTCAGAAATCTAAATGCAATTTTGCTTTTAAATTCTCTCAAGTCACAGATACAGAAATCTTAAAACGGTAGCTCTTAAAGTGAAATGCCAAAACTCCCGCTCAAGACACACAAGGAGCAATCAGGTTTTTTTTTTTTAATTAATTAATTAATTAATTAATTTTTTATTAATGATTTTTTATTATATTATGTTAGTCACCATACAGTACATCCCCGGTTTCCGATGTAAGGCTCGATGATTCATTAGTTGCGTATAACACCCAGTGCACCATGCAATACGTGCCCTCCTTACTACCCATCACCAGTCTATCCCCTCCCCTCTGAGGCCCTCAGTTTGTTTCTCAGAGTCCATAGTCTCATGTTTCATTCCCCCTTCTGATTACCCCCCCTTTCTTTATCCCTTTCTTCCCCTACTGATCATCCTAGTTCTTATGTTCCATAGATGAGAGAAATCATATGATAGCTGTCTTTCTCTGCTTGACTTATTTCACTTAGCATTATCAAGGAGCAATCAGTTTTAAAAACAATATTTGGCAAGCTGTATTTTTGTCCCTTCAAATATCTGCAGCCCCTAGAATATAAGATAGCTCCACACAAATTTTATCTCCTTGTTTGACCAAATAGCAAGCAACTTAGGCATTTCAAAGAGTAAGACTTTCTTACAGTGGTTTTTTAAAATAATGTGTCCTACTGTACACAAATTCCCATTGAAAGCTCTTTCAATATAATTTACACCTACCATTTCCTAATTCACAATAAATTTGATACGAGAGACATTGTCAGCAGTGAAAAGCAGCCAAATAGAATCTAATGATATCATGTACAAAATGAAAGGCCAACTGGACCCCGAGCCCCTTCCTGCTTTGCATTGCCGAAATGTGTATGGTAAACGGGAGCCACGTGGACGACGCAGTTCATACCGTGATTTAGCTCACATCCCAAAGGAAATGTGTTCGCTTATAAATGGTGCCAATAGACCTACCCAAGAAATTCTGAAGCTGCCCTTAACAGAGAGAAAAATTCACTCTAACTCTACTCCCAAGGACACTGGTCTTTTAAACGTATCGGTCTAAAGCACGGGCATCTATAACTCTACTTGCTTGTCTTGATATATCATCTATTATCTTTCTCATTGCTCCAGGATTCGTTCCCTGTGTACGTGTATGGGTGCGTGTTGTTTGGAAAAGTTACCCTTTCCAGAGTAACATTTGACCCCTGAAGTAAACTGCTGAGCATTTTTGCATTCTCTGCCAAAGGGTATTAGACAGCAGCCGAAACATACATCTATTTTCACTTCTGAGGTAACAAAAGGTTTCTTGAGGAGAGCAAGTGAGGATGCGTCTGCAGAATTATACATGGAGCCTTTCTCCCTCTACAGATGCATAGAGGTCCCGAGAGATCTCTGTGTACTTCTCTGGAATTCTGCTCTGCGTGCTGACCAGCAGGCTCTACAAGGGTTCTCAGTGAAGAATCAAAACCCTAAGCTAAGAAAGACTCATTTTGTGTAGTTTCAGCACGTGAAACTCACACGGTACTCCATGGGTAACGTGGCTCACATATCGGCATGTGTCCATGTGCACGGAGAGGAAACATCTATCACCAGAGCTTTAATTTATTGCCACAAGCGTGAGTACTGTCATGCAACACAAATGTGCAAGACAACCGTAACTGGTCAGATGAATCTGGCCTGGCAGAGAGTGATAAATATGAACTGAGAGATTATGTGATCGAAAGCAGATTTGCAGGAAATTACAATGGTGTTTATAGTGCTTAGATAGATGTTTAATCACTTCTAGCATCTGTAAGGAGCTATTGATCTAGTGACAGATTATGGAATTATCTCTGAAAGAAAGCAATCAATCAATCATAAACCCATGCAGTTGTGAAAGTGTCATAACCTCGTACATTTGTCACAAAAGTATTTGTTTCTGGCTATCATAAACTAAATATGCAGCAACGTGGTCAAATGACACTATAGATTCACAGGTTAAAACAAATCATTGGAGATCACAGCTGTTTCCCTAGTTCCAACTAGTTTTCATTTCTCATTTTTCTCCCTGTCCTTTGAAAGGCACAGTCTCCCAATTCTTTAGACTCAGATCCAATTCACATGATGAACAACCAGTACACAGGAGATGTTTTAACATGCATGCACTTGATCTGTACCACTCACTCGCCAGCTTTTATTTTTTGCAGCTAGAGAAACTGTTTGTGAGAAAGCTGAATAAGTGCATTAAGGTCACCCAGCTGGTTGGTGGCAGCAAAGACCAGATCCCAGGTCTGCTGGTTCTATCATAAAATTGGTGCTTTTAACCACTACACTGTGCAGTTGTTTCTTCATGGAAAATAATTTTAGGCCAGATAAGAACTTCCACAATCACAACAAAATCCTACAGTTATAAGGAAATGTAGATATCATTATAATCAAAAGTCCTAACACTTGAGTTATCCCTTGAACCACATTCCTAAGTGATGATCACCCAGTGTCTGCCTGAGAAAGCCCATGACAGATGGTCACTACAACACTGTTAGAGAGGCGGTTTTTTGGAGGGACACACTATGTCTATTTATTAGAAAAAATCAATATTTACAACAACAAAAAATCCTCAACATTTCCAAAGTTTACTATTTCCAAATTTGACCTACAAACTCACTGTAGTAATAATCAATGTGTCAGGTATATTTTGGAAATTATCAAACCAATTTTACAATTTATTTAGAAACACAAAGTAACAAGAACAGCTTAGGATCACGGTGGATTAAATTTAAAAAAAAAATAGCTGGAGCATTTCTTTGAACAAATTTTAAGTCACCACCTTTTGAGCTATGTGTTGAACCCCCGCCCCCCAATCCAGACTGTATCTAATGCTAGAATGAATTTAGAGACCACTTGAATTATTAGAAAGCTCATCCTTCTATTGAGCTGAAATCTTTCTCCTAGCAGCTCTTACTATTAGATCCTAAATTTGTAACCTCTGGAGGAACACTGGATAGGTTTACTTCTTCTTCCAATGAGGAATGACACTATGTGTTGGAACAAAAAATATGGAAGGGGAGGTAAAAACTGCTCCAAGAATTTTAAATGTGCTATACACTAACTTGAAAATCAAGTTGTATTTAACTATTTAAGTATAAATATCTGGGCTCCTATGCGATCAATTTCTCTAAATGAATATGGCACTAATGCATTCCAGAACAGAATATATGATTTGTTGTCATCTATTCCAGGAGCAGAGATCTTGGTGAACACTCGGGATTATGGTAGTTAAAACAGATGAAGTAACTTTAAATCTTCTTATGTATGGCTCTTTCAAGCTTGCAAAGTCAGTTGAGCTTACTTATGCTTCAGGTTTTAAATTAACCATCTGTAAAATGGGAACAACTAGAAAATAGAGACTTCTGTTGCATAAGCCTCTAGAAGTCCTTCAGCTGCAGAAATAACATAAGCAAACAAAAATAATTATTTTACTTGAGGGGCAATCACTCCTTGGTCTTTTCAAGGAAATAATTTCATTATATGGTGTATGTTGCAATTAATTTAGAAGTAGAGGAAATATTCAGCACTAGAAACACTGTATATAACACTTATCATAGACATGTTGATTTTGCCATAGACATGGCAAATATTCACACCAAAATAGAATTTTAAATTTGCTGTGTTTTAAAAGGGAAACATCTCGGGGTGCCTGGGTGGTGGCTCAGTCAGTTAAGCAACTAACTCTTGATTTCAGCTCAGGTCATGATCTCAGGGTTGTGAGATCAAACCCCAATCTGGCTCTGCACTGGGCGTGGAGTCTGCTTGAGATTCTCTCTTTCCCTCTTCCTCTGCCCTTCCCTGCAGCTCTCTCTCTCTCTCTAAAGTAAATAAATAAATAAAATCTTTAAAACAGTGAGACATCTCTCTTTGATTGCAAGCAATTATAACCATTTAATATAAGCAAGAATTGGGATTCAGATATTCATATAGCAACATTTTCACTTTAGATGATTTTTTTTTTTACTGAGCAAATGCAGAAATGTAGTAAATGATACTTCAAACAACAATGAGGTATCATTTTTCTTGCATTATACAGCATCACTTATAGACAGGTTCAGTGTTAATTATAATTTCATATTAATGTTTTCAAAAAGACATTGAGTTGGAAGAGTGGGGAACTCTCATGGGGCAAGTATTCTACAAATTTTGTGCAAGAGTTTTCATTCGCTGTTCCCAGAACCCAGTAGGGAATCAATTCATATAAGCAATATCGCTTAAATTAATTAATTAAACACATTAAGAAATTTAAAAAGTCTATTTGCATTCCTCGGACACCAAAGGGTAACTTAATTAAAGCCTTTAAAATTTGTAGGTATTTTTATTAATGTTTTAAAATCTCAACTAAATCCATAAAAAGGAGAGATTCAAAGTAACATATTTTTCTCTTCATCTAGACTATTAAAACAAACTCTCAAAACCATTTCCTTTTTTTGCTTGAAAAATCAGATAGTAGTAACTCTCACAAGAAAAGTTACTAAGCTCTTACTTTGTGCCAGGCACAATTTTAATTGATTTGCATTAATTAACTCATTTAATCCCTGTACCAACCCTGTGAGGAAGGTATCATTATTATCTGTAACTTTAGATGAGAAAACTGAGGGTCATGAAGTTAATTCTCCAGGGTTACAACTGGGAAGTGGATTCAAATCCAGGAGGCCTGCTCTGGGGTTCACCTTAGCCACTAAGCAATATTTCCTGTCATGTGTAAGAGTGCCTTGTTCATAGCGGACTCTAAATCATTATTTTTCAACTGAACAGTCATGAATGTGATGATATGTAAGCAAGCCCTTTTCCACGGGTTTCAGGATGAGAGCCTTTGGCAAGGGAGCTCAGAATTCCGAGGTAAACTTTGCAGTTCTTACTCTGACGGGGAGAGAGATACAGGGAGTAGTTGGGCCTGTAACCCCAGGAGCAGGTATGTGGGCCAAAGGAAGACAGTGTAACCTCTCTGTGCTTCAGTTTCCTCATTTATAAACTGGGGAAGCTGATGAGGAAGGTGGGGGCGGGGATGGAACCCATGCCATCGCATTGATATGAAGACTACACACCCAGCATCACAAAAACGCTCAGGAAGTCTTAGCTATTATTGTCGTTACTACAGCTCAGCTTCTTTCCCGACTCCCTTAGCACACGATGGAGTAAGGCGAGGACATCTTTTTATTCATTCAAAAAAGAGGTTATTTGGGCTGATTTGCCTGTCTTGTAAAGGTTGAATCCAATCCAATTGCTGCAAAAGGGGAATCTGTGTGAATCTGTTCATTCTCATTAGCTGTTGTCAAGGCTTGCTAATTCTAGATTGTTCAGAGACACCAGGGAGAGTGAGGAGAATCACAGAATGCAAATGTTCATGTGCTAGATGCCCTTGAAAACGAGCAACACTGTCGCCTACTTCCTCTTCCTGACCCAAAACTCCGCTTCCAAAAAGCATCGACTGGAGGGAGGACACATCCTACACCGGTCCTAGGTTGGGAAGGGAAGTGAGCAAACTGCTTTCTGCTGTGCAATGTGGAGGAGAACTGCGGAGCAAGTCCCCCAGATTCCCATGGTTCTGACAGCCTGTCATAGCTGCCTCATTCTTTCACCTCAACCCTCACAGGACGTGCACAGCAAACAGAGTCAGGGGATAAGTTGTCCAGAGGATACTATACTCCCTCCAAGGGATACCTCTTTCCATACAGCATAATTTCTGGATCAAATTAACATCAACCTTCTTAACTGCAAAATGCAAACAAGCAAAAAGAAAACATTGATCCCAGAGTAACCCTCGCCTCTCAGATATGAACACACCTGCCTTATCCCTGGCTCTGAAACTACAAAAATATATGAAATAATTTCTTTTCTAACTATATTCCCAGTATAATCAGAAAGACATTTCTTAGCATGATGCTTTTTTCATCTCAACCACTAGCATTTAGATGATAGGAGGCAAACAGATTTATGAGCATGACACAAAATTAATATTTAAAAGAACAAAAAATGAGCAGTTGCTTTTTTCCTCAAGTCCCTTTAGAATCCACAGAGGAAAAAGGCCTAATGCATACACAGTGCATATAGTTATGGAGATGCTGAAACCCTGAGCCTCTAGCGCAAATTGACAGGGTAATGCACAACAACACTTTCACTTAGCCTATTTGCTTGACTTTGCAGGCACACTTTCCTCTCAGAACCAATGTTCTGTATGGCGATGACCTTCCAAAACTAGTCCACAAGCACTGGTTCACTCTAGAAACTGAGGCATTGAGATGCACTGCAAGTGTATGATTGTAGAGACCTAGGTATGAGTCCTGCTTCCATCGTTTGCTACTCATGTGAATTGAGGTTAATTATTTAATCTCTCTGAGCTTAAGTAAGATTATCTATAAAGCATATACACTAAAACTTCTCATAGAATTCTAGATCAGAGATTCTAGTTGTAACCTACCTAGCATATCATATGCACTTATAAAATGGTGGTCATTCATGTAAACACTGAATAGTGCACACGACTTATTATTTGAACTGTACCTCGCTACTAAGTAGAGAATTGGGGTTTTGTTGCTTTGTTTTTGTTTCAACGGGAAAACGGAAATTCCAGGGCTCTTTCAAGTGTTAGAGCATTATTCCTTTAACCTGGCAGCCAGAGAAAGACTCTATCTTTTACTACAGCTCTAGGCTTTGGTTTCAGTAGAGATAGTTGGGGCAAAGAAGAGTAGGTGGTACACGAAAGAATGAGTAACTCCAGCAAAGTACGATCTTCCCACGAGCTGACTGCCGAATTCCTCCAGTTTTCTGGGATATTTTATTTACTTATTTCCAAATGAAACTGTTCCAGAACTCCCTTCTACATGACCTGGGAAGTCTAGTGCCTTCCACAAGACTCTTGAAGGCAACAGGGATTCATATATTCTCCCGCCCTTCCGCTCCATATTCTGGACTCCCTCACACAATCTCACCCATGGATGCCATTTGCATGTTGCCCTGCTGTGTCTCTGACATGGGCCACAACTTCAACTCTTTCATTCCTAAGTATGATCTCTAAACACAAGTCAGAATACATAGGGATACGCTTGGCAGGGGGAAGGGTACAGGATAGTACAAAAACAACTACCTTTAAATATTAGACACTGTACTTTAAACTTCTTCCTATGGGCAATGCGCTATGATAGTTTTTACCTTGTCTTATCCTGTCCTGTCCTATCCTATCCTATCCTATCCTATCCTATCCTATCCTATCCTATCCCATTTTAGTCTGGTCTGTTTTAAAAGTGCTGGAGACACTACCAACTGATTTTAGAGTCCCCTAATGAGTCATGACTTGTGGTTTAATACACCATTCAAGATCCCTTATATCTATTCCATCTGCAGTGGTCAGGTCACACCTATAGGGCCTTGATTTTCAAACCAAAATAGATATTTGCTTGTAAAAAGTCATAGTATGCCATTCCTAGATTTGACGCTAGATGGTCATTTAATTACTTAATAGATTTCTTCTTCCTGTTACAGATATTATTTCATTTATTTTTTTATAGCAACTTTATGAGTTAGGTAGACATCTCTAGATTTCTGTGTCTTATAAAGATGAAGAAACTGAATCATAGACAGGTTGAGTGATTTTCTAAGGTCACACAGATAGTGACAGAGCCTGTTTTAGAAGCCAGACTCATTTCCATCTCCTTCCTACTTGTGTATCAAGAGTAGTAGAGTATCGCCTAAATCTGAATGTTCTGGATGAAGAGTATTTACTAAAAAGATACAGATCCCTGGCTCCACTCTGATCTTATAGAATCAGAATCTCTAGAGTTGGACGTGAGAATATGCAATTTTAGAAAGGTCCCACGGACAGCTGGTATAAACCAAACTAAGCGGATCACTCCCCTAAATGCTTTATATGAGAGAGGGGGAGGGGGAGGAGGAAGATGAGGGGAAGGGAGGGGGTAGTGAGGGAGAGGGGAAGGCAGAGAGGGAAGGGAAGGGTAAGGAAGGAAAAGGAAGGGAAGAGGAGAGGAATGCAAGAGAGAAATGTTAATGCCAAAACTTCTGGAGGGCTGAGTAGGGTTTCATTGTTTTGTTTCAGAAGGATTTGCGGAAATACAAAAGTCAAACGCAAATGAACAATATACAATTATAGGTAAAGCAAGAACAAAGATTGAATAACAGAAGAACTAAGCCTGCAAGAAAAGTCGCTTGGCTTTGCATTGGACTCTAATTCTTCTAGCAACGAAAATCAATTAAAACAGTGTCTTGAAAAGTTTTAAAATCTGACAGTATTAGTTTCGTTCTAATTCTCCCAGCGTCTGAGCAAAAGAAGTGATGTCTGTTACATTTTTATTTTCTAAGTCAGAACTCAACGGAACTGCTTATACATACGGTCAAAGTGTAGTGAAAGTCTCCAAGTTCAGAAACCACTTTCACCTCTCTTCCCCAACCCAGCATAATCCTATAATTGTAGTAACAACAGCAACTGAGTATCTACTGCACATCAAGCATGATAAACAGGTTATGCTATTTAATATTCATGAAACTCTTAGATGCATCCCCATCTTATAGGGAAGAAAACTCAAGGCTGGTAATTTCAGGCAACTTGTCCAAAGACTGAATACACAGTAAGAGGCAAACTGGGCTTCAACCTCAGATCGTTCATCTCCAGAGCCTACGCCCAGCTGACTCTCAGGTAAATGAGAGTGAAATAGCCATGACAAATCCTCAACAATCCTACTGGGAGGGAGCACTAAAGCAAGGCTGAGAAAATGGAGAGGAGGAATAAGTATGTGAGAAAACCAGAAAACTGGCTGAATCCGTAGTTGTTTACCAGGAAGTGACAGTGGACAGACCCTCTGCTGGGATGTAATTCCATCTGAGCCAATCCAGGCCATATGTTATCTTATCTTTGGCTCCCAGTAACAAGCCTTCAGGGAATAGTCATGCTAACTGATAGAGGTTTGGGTTTCTTTAAAAATATGAAGAAACTCAGTACCACCAGCTATAAAAGGTGGAACATGGGACTTTGTCATTATTTGAACTTTGATAGGCTCATAAATGAATCATCCCCACCAATCAATGGATTCGCTAGCATCAGCTAGTTAGACAAGTCTATATGGACATCTTTACTTGAAAGGAAATCCTTTATTTCAGACAAACTGTACATTTAAAAAATCCTACTACTGTCTTTGTGATAAATTTCTGAGACTTCCATTCTATGTTCATTAAATGTCTTTGAGGTTGACAATTATTTTCATGTGGAGTTCAGCAGATTAACACATTTAAATATTTGTTACGTGATAATTAGCATGTAATTAAAATATGTGAGGCAATTTTTTTATATAGATTGAAGGCTAGGGAGTTTCACACCCTTTTGTAAGATCAGCCTCCTTTCTTACAAATAAATTGGACTCCTGGATTTGTCTCACAAGCCTAAGACCTGAAAGATCTTATGATAAGCTGTTTTCATTTTTTGGTGTAAACCAGTAAGCACTTCTGAAGACATTAATGCCTTATATATAAAAGCAATCTTATCTACAATGTTTTATACTATATACACCGGTATTTTTGTTAACTTGGAAGTATTCACATTAGACAAATATGTGTAATAATATATTCTCTGTGAAGCACTTAGCACACACTACTTAGCTAAGGCTAGATATGTTTCTCTCCTTTCTTCCTTTCCAAATCTAGACCCTTCTTTATTGCATAACCTATGCCTGTCTCTCTGCTCTGTGCTTTTCTTCTAGCCCATTTTCACACTTTCTTCCCCACGTTGCCTTTATCTCCAAAGAGAAAATGGTTTGAAGTTACTTTTTTGGCAAAGAAAGCTCGAAAGAGAAAATATTCGTTGTAATTATGTTTGATAGGTACAAAAATGTGAAGCATTTTCTGTATTTGCTCTTTAGATAAGGATGGCTATGATCCCTGGTAGTCACAGAGTCATCAGAAGAAATATCACCCAATTCATTTCTATCTTAAAATGGTAGTAATTCTAAGCTCCATGAGAGACTGGAATATAAAATGAGCTGTAAAATGTGGACTCCCTCTGAAGATGACTCCTTGAGATGCTTTACATGATTAGATGTTAGGATCTATTCTATGAAAGCAAAGGATGTTCTGTAAGTGCCGACTAGAAGTAATTCTTCCTTTTCTTTTGTGAGAGTTTGGTTTTGTTTCAGATGTTGTCTCTGTGTTCCAAGTACCATCTGAGACTGCTTTCTTTATTTTTTCTGTGTTGTTTTCGGTAAGATGAGCACCACAGTCAGAATGGCATCATGCTGCTGAAGCTGACACCAAGCACTTTTGGTGGTCCTCAGAAAACAGCATCACTTTGTTCTGTGTTTAATGCCTAAGATGTAGAATCTGCCGGAGCACCTGCCATTTTATACAACTTTCTAATCTTCCTCTTTATTAGCTGTCTGGCAACATTATCACACTGGCTGCTTGGTTTAAATCTTGTTCACTCTTGTAATATAAAAAGACAAGAGAACGTCCCTGAAGATAGAAACTTAGTCTCTTGTACTGTAGACAGTTTTTTTTTTTCAATGTAATTTTCCTTGAAACAAAAATTCTTTTATATTTCCACAGGAAAAGAGAGTATCTCTTTGCCTTCTAAGTAAATATTTTGCATTACAATTGTCCAGATGTGCAGGATGCCTACTGAAGCTTTCTCTGTTTAATGACTAATCCTTTAGATCAGTTGTTTAAAAAGGCATATGCTACAGTATATATTCTCATTCATTTACTTATTTATTTTACTCATTCAGACAACATTTATTGGTTCTTTCTATGAATCACACACTATGCTAGGTACCATGAATACCAAAAAGAACAGCATGCTTTTGATAAAACAAGTAGGGAAGATAAATTCACAAAGACAGAAGTGAGAACACAACATGGTAGGTGGTATGATAGAAGTAAGAGCCAAATGTCCTGGAAATACAGGGATTTCTGCCTAGGTATGAACAGGGGAGTATAAGGAGAGTTCACAGAGGAGGAGGAGATATTTGAACCCACCTCGACACTGTGTGCCAGAGAGGAATTAAGAGGGAAGGACATTCTTAGTAGAGAAGATCTGAAGAGTTTAGTTTGGCTGAAACAGAAGGTAGCTTGGTTGGGAAGACCAGGACAGGAAACTGGATAGGTCACTTGGATCAGAATGTGAAAAGTTAATTGGAACTAATGAACTGCACTTAATTGCCCAGGTATTGGATGTCCAGTTGAAATATGGCTAAAAGCTAAGAGCTGGACCTGGGCTGAAGAGACAGTCACTATAATACATGAACAGTCATTATCAGAAGGCAAATCTACAACATCCTATGACACAAGATCCTGGGGCCACACTTCTGTCCTAAAAAGGAGTCCGAAAGTCCTGGGTAAAAGTTGATCACAGAAGTGGCAGGTGAGGAGAAAAGGGGGAGTTGATGGGCCTAGGAGAAAGCCAAGCTGGCGAAGGAAGGGAGAAAAGGAGGCCATAGGAAATTTCTTCACCTATTTGGGAGTTTAACCTTCTCCTTCAGAGTAAAGATTAAGAACAAGAGCTAGGGGTACAAAGCTCCACCTGCCATGAGTCCTTTTTGTTTCTCCCCTCCTCTTCTTTCTATAGGGAATGTACCTAGTTTGAGGCTAGTCCAGAGCCCCAAGAGGCAGAGAGAGGAGGAAAAGGAAGGGTGTTCCTGGGCAAAGGATATATACCAGTCTGTCTGTGTGCCTGGGAAAGCATGTAGTCCTCACAGTAAAAAGCAAGTCCTGAATCAGACTTTTCCCAGGAGAGCTGTGCTGGTTTCAAATGAGGTGTTGGAACTTTGCCCTTACTGTTTATGGGGTCTCTGATCTTTTAACAATGTTGAACCTGGGGTCAAATTTAGCTCCAGTTGTTGTAACTCTTTACATTTTTCTTACTGCTTGAAGCAGTCAAAGCCTGTTGTTTTCTCTTGTAATTTCTGCAGCTACTCCACCAACTACATCCTGCTTCCCTGGTGGTCTTTGCATTTCTGGAGTAGAAACCGGGCATTGCATCATCCAGTTTATTAGAAAGAAGAACCTGAAACATAAACTGGTTGACCTCCCAATGCTAGTGTTTCCTCTGTATTTAACTCCTGTTATAGGACAGTCAGGCTATGTTTGAAAGACTACTGTAGGGCACCTGGATGGTTGAGCATCAGACTCTTGGTTTTCGCTCAAGTCATGATCTCAGGGATGTAAGATCAAGCCATGAGTCAGCCTTTGTGCTCAGTGGGGAGTCTGCTTGAGATTCTCTCTCTCCTTCACCTTCTGCCCCTCCCCCAACTTGTTCTCTCTCTCTCTCTCTCTCTCTCAAATAAATAAATAAATAAATCTTAAAAAAAGAAAAGACTACTGTGGAGGAACTCACAAATTACCTGTGCCCCAGGACAGCCACGTTTTACAATGTTCCCCCTCCTTATATTGAGCTGAATACATTTCCTTGAGCTTTCTGTTTCTTATATTATCACTTGGAACCATAGGCTTGATCACATCTCTCTTCCACAACTGATTCCTTTGATATTTGAAAACAGCTAACACGTTTTTCAGCTTCTTCAGAGGGAAATGGAAATGAACACTGGAGGACTCACTCATCAGATATTAAGCTGGGATCATCCACCTGAATTAACTCCTTTATGAGGAAAATTAAAATAAAGCCCAATATTTAAGCAAACAAACCAGAAAAAACAACAATAGAAGAGGAAATGATTTCCCTAAGTAAGTAGCAAGGCCAGGATTTAAAGCTAGAATAAATTACAAATTATTTATATTTAAAAATACATTTAGGGGCACCTGCGTGGCTCAGTTGGTTAAGTGTCTGCCTTCAGCTCAGGTCATGAGCCCAGGGTGCTGGGATCCAGCCCCCAGTCACTCTGGGCTCCCTGCTCAGTGGAGAGCCTACTTTCCCTCTTGCTCTCCCTCTGCTCCTCCCCTGCTCATGCTCTCTCTTATGCTCTTTCTCTCTCCCTTTCTCAAATAAATAAATAGATACATACATAGATAAAGAAAATCCTTAAAAATACATTTAAATTTGGTTTTTAGTTGTATCAAGGTAATATAGCTTCATAGTTTAAAAAGCCACGTAATGCTATACTGTATAATATACTAATAATAACAACCTACCTTATTACCTGATTCAATTAGAAGTGAGTCCATTGCTGGGTTCACTATGCATGCTGTCTCTGCCTAACAGCACTCTTTGCACCCATCCCCGTCTTTACTGCTGGGCATGTATACACATAGTACATGTACTGTGTATGTATTATGCACTCATATACAGAATATATATGGTTGGACAAAATTTGCTAACATCTGATTACGCTTAGCATTTCTACAGTCTGCTAATTCCCAAGATTCAAATTCTGAATGAATGTCTTTTTGACTAATTAGGCTTGTTTATTTGGTATGTTAAGTTCCTTGGAAAGCGCTGTCAAGCCAATAATGATAAGCTTTAGGCTGCCTTAGCTTCTTAATTTCTCTCATTGGAAAACTTGGAATATATGGCAAAATAAAATCAGAAAAGGTGCGAGGGACAGAGGGGAGGTTTTAGGCAGAAAGACTAGGTGAAACTACAGTACAAAATGTTGGGGGGAAGAAGGAGTGACAGAAACAAAACAAAAACTGCAAGAAGTCGTGCTTAAGGGGAATTTAATGGTCTGACATGTGGTAAGATTTGGATCATTGCATTGTGAAAGCACTGATCGAGGAAGGGAATTATGAAAATGGTTGCTGTGGTTTATAAACCTGATCACCCTAAGCCATCTTTGAAAGAGCCAAATGAATACCGGAATTTCTCTTTAATTAATAACCATCATTGAATCTGTGTTTCTTTGAATGACACTCATACAGAATTAGGGCAAAATAGTAATTTATAGCCTTCTGCATTTGTGGTGCTCAAATCTAAACACAACACTCCCAGGGTGAAAATATTAAACATCCCTTGACAGGGAAGTAAGAGCTACATCCTATTTTCAGATACACAGGAAGGACAAAAGGAAATTAGATTCAGAATCTGTAATAAAAAGGAAATTAGTTTTTTCTTTATTTGTAGCCTTTCATCTGTATTTAAAAAAAATTGAGTCCGTTCTTCATATTTAGCTTCCGGGCCCTTCTTGCTATTTGCTAAGAAGATAAACATACATTCATATTTCAGTTGGTCTTCTCTTTCCTCCCTGGTATTTCTGATGGTTTAGGTTACAAATCATTAAACCCAAGTTATCCCAGCTAAATGGAATGTTTAAATGATACTTTTTGACCACCCCCATCATATTCTATATACTTATGTGCATGTATAATATATGCAAGACATACTATGGCAGTGAGTTGACTTTGATCTATTTATTATTTCTCCATTCCCATAGCAGAGTTGGCAAAAACAGAACAAAAGAGAATTCAACCCAAAACCCAACAATATTTGTTTGCTCTCTGGTCACCTTCAAGGAATATGATTTTTTTTTTTTTTCTGGGTCTTCTACAAATGTCAGTGGAATTCAGTGAGCTGGAAGCGAGGTAGGGATTCAGTGTTCTTGAGGTTTAGAATGAAAATAAACTGCATGATATTTATGTAGAACCTTATAAATATGGTAAAAATACAAAGAAATAGTAGCCATAAACTCTACCCTTATGGAATTCATGATATAGTCAGGGGGGTAAGATGATTTGAGAAGTGCCTAACAGTAGAAGAGATAGATAACAATTTTAGTCAACAGGATGATATCAAATGCAGTGTTTAGGAAATAGTTTCTACCCCAAACAAAAGACCTTCCCATCTTCTTTACCAAGAAGTCTGGGATGGCCCCCGGTAAGGAAGGAGTTAAGTGATGTGATTGTAGTCTCTATTTCGTTACTAGTGAACTGAATGACTTAAAACAGTTGCTTAAACTTTGCGGGCCAAAATTTCATTATCTGAAATGAAAAAAAGACTAAAATGAATAACAGTTGAAGTATTTTTTAGGCCTAAAAATCTGTAACTGTGACTCCTTTTTGCAAGAAGGGCATGGGTATACTCATAGGGGATAAAGCAAGCCATCAAAAAAGCCTACACACAGTGTATATAAGTGACAGAGTGTCCATGGGATATGGTAGGGATAGACTGGGTGTCAGAGCAGGTTCGAAAGTGGGGTGCGTCAATCAAATATTTAACTATTTCCTGGAGGTGGTTCTGGAGTCATCAATAATTTTTTTTTCTATTTATTTCTCCTTAACTACTATGCTTTCACAAGATCGGAGGTAATTAAGTTTTACCATTTATCTGTAGAATCCAGTGTAGGGACCATAATTTCACTTCAGCCAGTAATGTTTCAAACCCTTACAGATGAGACCCCTTGCACAGAGCTGCACTCCCCCTTCATCCGAGTCTGTTTATGTATAAATCCAGTTTGAATCTTGCTAGCTCAGAGGCCAGATTAAGAATTTTTAGTACTACCCTGCGTTGCTTGGGGCAATTTCTATGAGGCTGAACTAGAAATGTCATTTTCTTCAGTGTATCAGAAAGGGGTCTTTCCCTATAGAAACATGTTTACATACTTGCCAGAATATGTGTCAAAATGAATTCAGGGGCTTGTCTGTGAAGCTGGCAAATTTCTCTTCCTTGTGACATCAGTCTAGTGGACTTTGGAGTATCTGTTGCCTCTCGCAGGGAGACTGAACGAGGTGGGATCTTTTCACTTACACCTCTTGCTTTTGGGCTCACCATGAGCTCCAGGACCAAGAGGCTGCTGTTGGATGAAGCTTGTGTATTGGTGACCTGGTGTGAGGTCACTGGCCAGTCTAGTTGAGGGAAGGCTGACTGTCCTCATCCACCTTGATACACATGGACGATACGTACACACAAGACTACAGATCTCACCGAGAGGAGGCGGCTCTAGCTCCATCCCTCTACATCGCTCTTCCACTGCGCCCTTCAGATTTCCTAACACTTTTATTGCTGCGGAAGAATGATTTCCAACCTTTCCTCAATATTTTCTCTCTCCCCCTAGTGTGCAGCCTCTCATCTGTCTGTCAGGCCTCACGTCATCATGAATGGAGGGACTCTTTGCACACAAAGGCACAGACAGTGCCAGTTTCTGGATGAGCAATATTTAAAAGTTGGCACCAAACCTCTCCTTAAAGCATTGACTCCTTCCTTGCTACTATAGTTTCTCTTCTCCCCACAGCAACCACTTCAAATTGCTAATTTCCCTCACCTTGGTGATAATTATCAAAATCTTATATTTAGAAAAAAAGTAGATGCCGTTTGTGACAACAAGATGTCACACTTTGATGGGCAATCCCAGGTTACCCATATTTTCACATGGAACAAAACTGACCGTACAATGAATACATCTCTGATGGTGAAACATGAAAGATGAAGTCCATGAGACAAGTTTAATTCAGGGAAGTAAAGACGCTACCTGTCTCTGATAACAATGTTTTACAATACCAGTCATGAAGCAAAGTAATAATGGCAACTATCATTTACTGCGTTCTTACAATATGCCAACGTGATTTCTAAATACATCATTTCATTTATTCCCCAACAACCTTATGAGGTAAGGGCTCTTTTTCCTCTCATTTTACAACTAGGAAAATCAAGTATTAGAGATGCTAGTAAGTTCACCCAAAACACAAATAGTAGATGAGTAAACAGGATTCAAACTCAGGCAGTCTGATTCTAGAGCCTAACTTCTCATCCACTACTCACTGCCTTCCAGTAAGTGTTATAATTAAATAGATTGATGGCTGAGATAATTTAGACTATTTTAATTTAGGTTAGTTAAATTAAATTAGATCAGCAGACAGACACTAGAGTCCCTTCCCAATTATCACAGTTAAGTTTCTGAAAGCACCTCGGGTATCAGAATTTTCTGATAAAGGACCTCAGGACCTTATTTTTAAAAAATGAGTTAGGGGAAATCAAAGACAGTAAAGGAATAATTGAGACAGCCTTTTTAAAGCAAGTATTCTGAAAACAAATACATATTTAAAAAATAAAATAAGTATACTAATGTTCATTAAAATGAAACAGTAAAACAACCCCCCAAGTTAAAACAATAATTATCCATCTTAATATAAGGAGTATTCTTTCAAAACTCCATTCACTAACCCTTGCTCAGCAGAAAATTTTCAGTCTCTGCTTCTCACGAAGTTTGCTTCAATCCACCACTGCTGTTGTTACAAAGAGCCACTCATGAGCATCTAGACTGTTTTGTTCATTTTTAAATTTATACTATAACATTCCTGCTCTTGGTCAAAAAGTCTCAAGATTGCTAACAAGGTAAAAAGAACTATACACTAGAATTTTGAGGAAGGATAGCTGATATTTACTGTATACAGATACACTTCTGAACTATATGATGATAATCTACATATAATAATATATATCACGAAATAGTGAAAGACATTACACAATGCATCATTATGTAGAGAGGAGTTTTTTCCTTATTATCACACTGATGATTTCCTTTTTGCCCAATTATTTGGGAGGAGACATACCTGAACACCTATTAGCTGAGCAATATTGTGGAAACACTGCTCCTTTATCAAATACAGCAAGCTAAACTGCAGACCTGTGATAAGAGGTCAAAGTTTATTGCCAGAAACAGCGAGAAGAGTTGGAAGGTGTGGAATTGAGAATTTGGTGAAGGTGAGCCAAACAAAGTATAGATAGTGGAAAATCAGATGGCAGGGCTTAAATACAATATATAAGTAATAAGTATTCACTGAAAAAGCATCATGGTACGTGGATGGATTAATGGATTCATGGGTGAATGGATAAATGGATGCATGAGGTAGAAAAATATTGAATAATTTCAACTTTATAATTTTGACAAGGATTTAATCAGGGATAATATTTGATTGCTATATTGCATTCTGTTACAATCTCTGTTGTACTTTTCCATCTATGAGTTTGAAAAGTAAAAACATAATGTCCTCTAATCACTATCTGTGAGAAGCTAAGGACATATTTTGCTCTGCTTCTTTTATACTATTTCATATTAAGGAGACGTTTTAAAACATTATGAAAAGTACCAACCTTGAAAGCTGCATTTTGTTTTTCTCATCTCACCTAAAAAAATAAAAAAGACAAGAAAAAAAGGAAATTTAAGTGAAAGCCAATTAAGGCAACACGACAGTAAAAAGAGCATTTAAAAAAAAAAACTTTTACCCATTTTCCCTTGACAAAGGAGACACATTTAACTGTGAAGAGAGAAATACTCTGATAAAACTTTTTCTCCCTCAAATAGTTTTTTTTAAAAAATATTTTGTGCTTTTTGTACTTTGTGATAGTTAGCTTTTTAAAATTTTGGGAGGCAAAGCAATTATCAATGACAATGAGAAAAAGTACAGAGGGGATGTTTAATAAAAATGATAAAACTAAATTGCATTTAAGAAGAAAAGATATAGGCAGCGATTAATCAACCCATGGAAATGTGCCATCATGATAAGAGTTTTTGATAAATTCAGACAAGAGTATTTTAAGAGCCTATTACAATTTACTCTCAGGTTCTTTATTTCTATTCTCGAATGCTGATTAGAACATAGGCTTTTGCTTCTTCTCCCTCTTTGCTCCCCCAATAATCTGTTCTCCCTTATGGACCAAGTGATTATTGTGTTGTTTATAATAACTGTTCTACATTCCTTATGGAAATTGTAATTATGATGCTGAATATTCAAACTGCAAGACACTTTTCTCAGGGAAATTGTAATTATGATAATGCAGTATTTACCCAACCAATGTTTTCTAGTCATTGTTCTCTTTGAGGAATGAGGTGAGAGAAAAAGCACTGAAATAAAACATCCTGTTGGGATCTCAGATATGTATTCTGGAAAAGCTTAATAATAATCATAACAATAGCTAATAATTGCTATAGGGCAGGCGTGGTACAATCACGCTGACATATATAGAACATACGTGTATATTACATGCAGGTGTATGTGAAATACGTATGTTTCTCAATTAACCTTCATACCAAGCCCATGAGGTAAGTCATATTACTATCCCAATTTTATAAGGTTCAGGAATATTGAGTAATTTACCTAACATCACACAGCTAGTAAATAGTAGAATAAGGTTTAAACCCAGCTCTGTCAGACTTGAAAGTCTATTTATGAGTTCATCGTCAAAAGCCTCCTTTTCATTCACTGGTATCAGTACACATTGGTGAAATGATTCACCGACCAGTCTCTCTTTTCCAAAACCAGTGTTTCTCAGTATTTGCGAAGTGTAGTCTGCTTCCTGGCAGACAGATACTGGCTATAACCCTTACGCCTAAAAAATAGAATTTCTACCCTTACCCCAAGAATGGAGTAAACCTCTATGCAGAATGAAATTCAATGTCATCTTTTTGAAAGGCAATTTGGCATTATTCATTAAGATTAAAATTTTAATGCCCTCTGACCCAAAAGTTACATTTCTAGAATTTATGCTAAAAGTATACGAGTAGTCATTACAGCATTGCTTTAAATAATGAAAACCTATAGAAGCAGCCTGAATGTCCACCAAATACTCTGTGGTACAATCGAATACAATAGGATATTAAAGTTTAAAAACAGAGTTCACACTATGTGTCCTGGAATAATGCCTGTAAAACACTGTTAAGTTAAAACAGCAAGTTGTGAAACACTACGTATAATATGATCTTACTTCTGTTAAATGTATACATTTATTTATGTATATGTAATATCTGATTTTGCATAGAAGAAAATTTAGGGGCATAGACACTAAAAACTTAAAGTAGTTGTCTTTGGTAATAAGTTGAAGAGGGAACTCCTCCCCCAGCCATGATTAATGAATTCTCAGAGCTTGAAATATTTACAGTGAACATGCATTTTTTTCTGATAAGCAGAAAACAAATTTTTAAAAATATAAAAAGACAGAATTAAGGACACCGAAAAATAAACACAGAAATTATATTACTTCAAAAAGAAGGCCAACAAAACAAAGTAAAATCCAATGTCAATCACTGAAAAACCTTTAGTAAGTGAGCCCTCAGGTAGGATGGGAACTGGGTCTCTCCTCACTCATTTCATCTGCCTGCCTTATTCCACTTTGCCAGACCTCTACAAAAAGGGCCACAAGCAAGGATGGAGACTCACTGGCAATCACCAGTGATTATTTAGGATTTTTTCAATATTAATAAGCAGTGACTGAGCACCTACCATATACAAGTACTTTACAGATATGGTTTTAAATCCCATAACTGCGAGACATATTTTTACTTTCAGTTTTATAAATGAAGAAAATTAAGACCACTGAAATAATTTATTTACCCAAATATTCCAAGCTGCCTGTGTTCTCTCTTTTTTAAATAATTTTTCTCTCTTTTTTTAAAACTTGGCAAATTGACCAGCCTTGATCAAAGAAGAAACTAAGATTAAAAAGAAGCTTAGAAACTAAATCAAAACAGGGAATAAAAGGCAAGAACAAAAATATATAATTAGTGATTTTTTTAGCAGACTATATTCTAGCCCCTGACTTACTACCTTATGGAGCGTGAAGACTTCCAAGATCTGTTCTTGGTTCTTCTCTAAGCTCTAATCTATCTCTGATACCCTGCCCAGGAAGTTCCATTCCCCTCTCACATTCCTTTTTTAAGCCTTGGAATAATCTCCCCCTTGTTCTTTCAGTGGAACCCACTTAATTCCATATAGGCCACACGATGTATATTTCTGTTCTCCTACACATGGAAAAGTTGATGAGCTGTCCAACCTGATAACAACAGGGATCAACGCCCAGCCTCAGTTTCAGCCCTAGCCCTCAGGGAGAGCAACCATGCGCTTGATGGAAAGCTGATTATGACCCTGAACCTCTTCTACCTAAGAAGGAACAGTGATTCACTTTTTCTAAAACTGACCAAATAAGGATTTGCTTACTTGTCTGCAGAGCCTTGTTCAGCACCATGATCTGAGGATCTATAGAGTATTTGATGCATCAGTACACAATACTGCATAATATCACCTTGGACCAGGGGAAAACTTTGGACTTCAGCAGTGGACACATAATTTTGCAATCTACTCATCTTGATAACATACTGCATGACCCAGAAGCTGCTGGCCTGACAGTCCAATGGAACAGCCTTTTGACGGTAGAGCTGAAACACTAGTGTGAAGATGATATCTTGCAGTCATGGGGTGTCATTTAAAGGATCTGATAAATATTCCAACTCAGGAACTTCCTTTGGTACTGTATCCCCAGTAGACAGAATGCAGACATGGGTCTGGGAACCAAGGGGAGGAAGTAGAAGTGGTTGAACTTAGCATCACTCTCAGTGGCCTAACTGGGGAATTTGTGCTTCCTGTTTCCACAAATTGAGATCTCTGTGAATCCAGAGATCCTGGTTTTCAGAGGGAGAATGTTTCTATGAGAGGACACAGTAGGAGTCTCGTTAAACTTTAAAATATATTTTGTATCCGATCACTTTGGGCATCCTGTGCCAGCTGACTGGCAACAGGAAGAGTCATTATACTGGCAGGGGAACGGACTGATCGTCAGGAAGAAGTAGAGCTGCCATCCTACAACGAGGGCAGGGAAGAATTTCTGATGTCTAAGTGGTTCATAAAGCATTTCCTAGTACTTTCTTGCCTATTTTTGATAGTAAATGGACAAATACAGCAGCCATGACTTAAAAAGGGAATGGTGAGTAGAGGTTCAGACCCCTCAGTATCGGTCTGTGCCAGCCCACAAGGTAAGCCACATATATCAGTAGAGTCTGGCAGAGGAAGAAAGAATTCTAGAACGGGTAGTAGAAGAGAGAAGACAATAGGAAGACAGTAAGCATCGGTACTGTTGTGGCCTTGAGACTAGATGCACCGGCAGGGGCTGTGGTCCCCACTAATCTTCCTCTTGGAGGTTTTCTGAGGAAAGGTGACCTACTAAGGAATCCTGGAGAAGCTGCTCCCAGATGGGATAAACTTAAGCAAGAAGAGCCAAATGCCACATGAAGCAGACACAGTAGATGGTGCAGGTTATCACCCACATCCCCCTTCAGGACAAGGGAGTCACTTCCCCAGCTGCCTCAAGTGTTGGCTTCTGATGGCTCACAGCCGATTCCCTCTCTGGAGATTTTTCTCCTTCTACCAAAGGACACTGACTCATCCAGATTATTCCCTTTCCCACAAAGAGCTCAAATCCAATGACTCATTAGTAAAGGACTACAAAAGGTTAAGCCCCCTTTTCTCTATCTGGGACATCTTCAACAACATTGATCCCACGTACACTCCCCAACAAACTTCCTGCATAAAAACTTCCATCTCAGAGTCTTTCTCTCTCCCGGGAAAATTGACCTAAAGAATTCAAAACTCAGAAGACATGGCACTAAACAGTGAACACAGATACAACTGCCTGTAAAGCCCATATCGGATCCATAATATCTTCCTGTTGCCCATAAAAAATAGCTTAGGGGTGCCTGGGTGACTCAGTTGGTTTAGCAACCGACTTTTGATTTCCACTCAGGTTGTGATCTCAGGGTTGTGAAATCCAGCCCTGGGTTGGGTTCCATGCTCAGCAATCCCAGACTAGCTTGGGATTCTCTCTCTCCCTCTCCCTCTGCCCCTCTTGCTGCTCATGCTCTCTCTTTCAAATAAATAAAAACATTTAAAAAAAAAAGCTTAATTTAATTTTCAACACATACTTGTTTAGGCAGTAAACATGGCCAATAATGTTATGTTTAAGCTTGTAAGTCAGAAAGCATTCTTCAGTGTTACACAGTATCTACAATTTTGCTGCCATTGGAACTTTAAAATAATGTATTTATACCTCCTGAAATCCAGATTGAGATTAATAGACATACACACACATACTAATTTTTATTATATTAAAAAATATATATGTACATACATATGCATATATGTGTGTATATCTGTTATAAAATACATCGCAAGACTAATTGCAAGGTTAATTTGGCCAAAGTCCCCAGTTTTGCTAGACTATTTTCAAAGAACAATATGATACTTTTAATCATGCCATTTTTCTAGGAAAAAATTCCAGACTTCTCTGTTTCAGAAAACTTAATAAAAGATTAGTTATGGAACAAGGGCTTACATTTTCTACCATAAATGTAAGGATTTTATCAGGCATGAAATGCAGTCAGAACGATTTACGGTCCAGTAAAATATTACTTCAGGCAGCCTTTACAATCAGAATACAGAAGTTACTTAATTCTATGCAGTTTTGAGAGAATGCCATTAGGATTTTACAACCAGTAAACAGTGCAACTCAGTGGTCACCATGTCTCTGTAGTCTCTTTTCTGGAAATCATTGTACCTCTTTGCTCTGTTCCCAAAGAAATTCCACATCACTAATTCCTTTTTCTCACTTATCAACTCTTATTACTGGATCAAATGTACTGTACTCTTCTGTCTAAATGTATGTGGCATCATTGACATGAATTTACTCACGTCATCTGCTGGATTAAGAAGTTGTGGTCCATATATACAATGGAATATTACTCAGCTATCAGAAAGAACGAGTTCTCAACATTTGCTACAACATGGACAGCACTGGAGGAGATAATGCTAAGTGAAATAAGTCAAGCAGAGAAAGACAACTATCATATGATTTCTCTCATCTATGGAACATAAGAACTAGGATGATCAGTAGGGGAGGAAAGGGATAAAGAAAGGGGGGGGTAATCAGAAGGGGGAATGAAACATGAGAGACTATGGACTATGAGAAACAAACTGAGGGCCACAGAGGGGAGGGGGGTGGGGGAATGGGATAGGCCGGTGATGGGTAGTAAGGAGGGCACGTATTGCATGGTGCACTGGGTGTTATACACAACTAATGAATCATCGAGCCTTACATCGGAAACTGGGGATGTACTGTATGGTGACTAACATAATATAATAAAAAATCATTATAATAAAAAAAAAATTTACTCACATCATCTGGCCATTATACTTCACTAAGGGTTCCACATGATAGATAAACACAAGTTGTTAGATTGTATTCCTCTGACAGAAAACTGAGACAAGAAAATTTCAAGAAACATATTTAACCTGGCCACAGGGAGGGCAAAAAATACTTGTTACACGTAGAAGAAGCCCTTCCAGCTTTAGTTTTATCTTGCTTGTCTTCAGTTGGTGGACAAAAGGTTATTATATTATTTCGTTGGGGCCTAGGTTTTGAGAAACTCAAACATCAGAGGGATGCGAACAGTTTCAACTTGTGATAACTGGGATAGGAACCTCCCCACAGAAGCTGCATTATATATCCCACATGGAGATGTGGGGCAATAAAGCAAAGAAAGGAACACAGGAAACATTTCAAATGAAGCATGAAGCTAATGAACTGGCCTTTTTACTAAGAAGTTGTAGAGTTTGTACCGTATACTTCATTCGGTGACCGTCAAGTTAAAGACATCCAGGGACACCTAGATGGTTGGTTAAGCGTCTGCCTTCAGCTCAGGTCATGATCTCAGGGTCTTGGGGTTGAGCCCCGTGTCAGGCTCCCTGCTCAGTGGAGAGTCTGCTTGTCTCTCTGCCCTTCCCCCTATTCATGCTTTCTCTCAAATAAATAAATAAAATCTTAAAAAAAAAAAAAAGATATCCAGACTTTCAGAAACATCTTTATTAGACTACTATTCACCTAACGATTGATAATTCTGTAGAACTGTACAGTCAGGAATTCTAAATTTATTCTGGGGTCATTTATTATTCTTAAGCAAAGTAATTAACATGTAAACCTGTAAACTTCAGAAAGACAGCAACATAGACTTACATCAGTTCATTAATCATTATAATTGGGGTTGTAGAAGATACAAAGACATTCACCACTTATTCCCAAGGAGGTTATCTTGACTTAGAATGCCAGTACATCTGGCACCCTCTCAAAACTGCATCAGTAAAAGGCTCCTCAGTGCCTAGTGAGGAATATGTTTGGGTTCAGGGAAGAGAGTCAATTTTTGCCCATGACACCCAGAACTAGTATAGCTGAGTGACTGTCAGAACAGAAAGCAACATGTTACACTACATTTAACATCACAGTAGTATACACAAAAATGCAGACCAATCAACAGATGAAGACTGACAGATAAAGGCACAGTGTTGACTTTGTAACTCCAGGGTCTCTCCAGGACAGAGCATATCAGTGGAGAATGATGTTGTAAGAATTTAATTTTGATCGTTTTTCAAAGAATACCTAAAATCATTAATTTTAAATTAAGTAAGAGGGAGAGGTTGGGGAAATGTCTTAATTTGTAGGGTGAATTATACAGGAACTGGTGGCAGGCTGGAGCCAAAGGAATGGTTTGGAGATGAGGAGGCAGTTTACAAGAATCGCTGAGGTGGCACTCGCAGGAGAGTAAAGGCAGATTTGTTTTATGTTTGTCTGCTTTGGTCCTATTGACAGAGATGACAAATAGAGTCCAAGTTAACTAATGTGAAATCATGCCTTCCTACCACACTAGGGAAGAGTATGGTTTAAAAAGCACTGAGCAAGGAATCAAGAGGCCAGGGTTTAGTCTATACTCTGCCTCCAAACAGTTATCTGTTTCAGGGCAACATTTTTCCTCAACCCGATGGACAAGTTAAGTCTCAAGAGGTAAGCTAAGTACAGGAAAAGTGTACAGTTGACATCATCTAAATAAGAGACACCTAGTGGGGTGTATCCAAGCCAGCATCCCTGAAGGGGAGCCAAAAGGAATATGTAGAAAGACAAACCCTAAATGGAAAGACAAAGGAGAAGGAATAGAATAAAAATATGTACCAGAACCAAATGTCAGGGAACATATGGAAAACTGCATTAATCCCACAATAGGAGTATGTGTGGATATATGAGGCAGATCCTAGAGATCATATGGCACAGCAAGAAATGTGGATTTGTGTGGACTGTTCAGGAATCACATGGTGCATTTGTGGCCCGATGTCAAGGGGGACAGTAAGCAGTGTGCAAAAGGCACGTCTTTCTCTTTCACACGATAAATGGCACATGGTAAGCACTCAATACATAAGTTGGAATGAGTGAATGAATGCGTGTGTGAATAGATAAGATAAAAGATAAGATAATAGATGATAGATAAGATAATAGATAGTAAGATAATAGATAATAATGAGATAATAGATAATAGATAAGATAAAATGGGACAAATATAGCAAATAACTGAGTGATGAGCTAAAGGTAACAAGATGCATTTGATGAATATGGCTAGTTAAAAAAGCAGTGGCCAAGGAATCAGGGAGCCAGGTGTCAATTTAGGTGTCTTATAATTTTTAAACCAGTCCTTAGTATCATTTAGTCTTTTAAAATAAAATTAAAAAGTAATGTAATGAAAAATATGAGATTTTTACTTGGCTTCCTCCTCCTCCCCAACTTAACTACTACTTAACACAGAATGATTCAGACAAGAATGTAGAACAAAAGTATGACTTTTTAAAAAGATTTTATTTTTTTACTTGAGGGGGGAAGGGAGAGAATTTCAAGCACATTCCCCACTGAGTGGGAGCCCTTTGCAGGGGCTTCATCCCGTGACCCTGTAATCATGACCCAAGCCGAAATCAAGAGTCAGACACTTAACGAACGGAGCCACCCCGGCATCCCCAGAAGTATGACTTTTGAATAGCAGGAAATGTGATGTGTCTCCCACACATTTTAATGCTATCTTAGGCTTTATTATTACACCTGCATTATATAAAGGAAGGTAGGAACTGAAGCAGCTTTACTGTTCAGTTATCATATCAATAGGGAGCATTGCTTTGTTTTGGAAACCAGATTTTATAAGATCCACAAACAAATGGAACATAATCTGGGAGAAATGATAAGTTAGTGAAGAAATTCAAAATCCTGTAAGGAATGGCTGAAGGAACTGAACATGATCAGAGGAAACACACAAATTGTTTTGGAACATCTGAGTAAGAGTCATAAAATTGTAGCTACAGAGATTTGAAGTAACATGATGAAGAATACTAAAAACTGCCTCAAGACGGCTTTTATTGCCTTAAGACAGGGGCTGGCAAAGTACAGGCTGCCCAAACCAGTCTTACTCTTTATATGTTGTTTATGTCTGTGCCCTTGCTACAGTAACAGAGATGAACAGATTAGATAGTGACCGTACAGCCCACAAATATATTTACTATGTGACCATTTACAGAAAAAGTTAGCTGGCCAGTGCCTTGAGAGATAGACAATCATTCCTTCATCTATACATTCATTTAGGAAACATGTTTTAAGCATATACAATGACTCTGAAATGTACAACACACTAGCAAGATATAGTTAAGGCCTAGACTAAGGTACATACTTGTCACCAGACAAATAAACTAGGTGACCATCAACAGAGGATATTTTAGAGGGGGGAAAATCACGAAATAAATTATTGGATTCAATGACTTCAAAGGTTTCTTTCAAATACACAATTCCTTAGAAGGGAGAATTTCATTGTGGAAAAAGCCCTGAAAAACTGATAAAAGGAAACAGATGGAGAAGTAGGAAGTGGGGTTCCTTTAACTACAGAGAAGAGTGAGAGACCAGAGAGTAAAAACCAGTCAATTTGGACAAGCATATAGAGTAGGAATGAGGAAACACAGAGGAGGTAGATCTGGAAAGACCAGAAGAACCATAGTGTGAAGGGGATTCTATGTGAGGTTTAGCATTTTTCAGGTTAGTTCAGACAATGGGAAGCTATAAAGTTAAATCCTGGGAATATTGATTTGACAGTGATATGTAGGATGTATTGGAGAAAAAAAAACAGTACAGACTTAAAATAAGAAAAGTACAAAATCTACAGATTGGATGGAAAGAGAGAAGCAGAAATGGCTGTGTATTTCATATGAATGAGGTATGTTGGGTCCATAGCAACTCAGGCTCTTCAAGAACAGGGAGCAGGGGCTAGGTGTGACTGGGGCCTGTCCCTGATTGTGTATTTCTTTCTCAGGGCCAGAGGTTTCCTTTCTGTAACACCCAAAGAAACATGGTAAAATCCATCCTCAATACACAAGAAAGTCCAACACTGGTGGGTAGAAAGTGTTGTCATTCAAAACAGGATCCCTGACGGTAATTATGGCTACATAGAACGGTGTTTGGAGTCTTAGAGAAGCCATCAGTTTTTCAGGGCCCTAGGCAAAAGGCAACAATTGAGAAATGAGTGTATTGAGTCTGGAAGGACACTGGAGAGCAAACAAACAACCAGAACAGAGTTTTGATTAACATGGTAGAAATAGAAAAAAATATGAGAGACTGTAGGTATTTCTATACCAAGGTCTGCAGCCATTGGTTGGTGAGCTTGAGGCTATTAATGTATCATGTAATGTAATTTGGAAGTGGGTCTGGCTATGAATACAGATAGCAGATCTCAAAGAATACCGGTATAGCCCATAGGATAATTATAACTACTTCCGTGGGGAGCTCAAGTTTGTCCTTAGCAATCTGGGTCGGAGTATATATATATACGTATATATATACGTATATATATATATCTCAAATATACAAAACCATGCTTAAGTCTGAATGAGCACCATCAAGAAGAAAAATTGGCAATAATCTTTTCAAAGATTATTATTATTCCTAGATTATAATTGTGGCTTTAAAAGGAAATCTTCATCTTCTGTCCATAGTCTACTCAGTGGTGTCCAATGGAAGTATTTAGCTTGCAGAAAGTTGGTCATATATTGACAAATGAGGAAATCACTCAGATGGCCATTTATATTCCTTCTAACCTAACCATCCTGTTGTAAAGAAGCCCAAAGCTGCAAATTTTAGGAAGATTTTTGGCCAGATCATTAGTGTTGGATCAAAAGGCTCGGGCCATCATTCAGATTTGTATATTTAATTTTTCCTTTTATTGTTAATATATTCACAAATGTTTGCTTATTGTTATAGACATAGTGAGCATGTTGCAGTGAGTATGTTGCAGTGGGAAGAGCAGTCTTTGGATTCAGAGGCACCTAGGTTGAATCCCTGCATTAGTACTTATTAACTAGAAAATACTGCGCAAGGTCCTTAACTTCTCTGAGCCCTTCTCTTATCTACAAAATGAGAGTTAGTGAGATTATATACAGATAGTGCCTGGCATTTATAGACACGAAAGAAATATCAGTTCCATTTCTTCTTTAATACTGTTTTTGATTACTAAACTATCTCAGCTGGTTGCATTTATCATCTGTGATGTTCAAAATAGGAAAGCATTATTAGAACATCTCACATGTTCGTATTCCATGTTCTCACATGGAATGCTTCACATGGAAAGATTCACATGAGAAAACTCGTTAGATATGTCTTCGTAAAACAATCTTGTCAATAAATCATGTATTAAGTGACTTTAGCTAGCCACCTACCCCACACTATGGCCATTAATAGGTGTTCACTTATATTAAGGACAGACATAATATCCACCGGGAAAGTCAGCTGAATACCAACTAAATACATTTTATATTTCCTAGTGTTGTGTCTCAGCAATACTTAGAACAAAGCCTTGCATCTCATGGGGCTCATTCACATGCAATCTGTAGTTCTTCAATACCTGAGACTCTCATATAGGAATACTGTAATTAAGTTCTACAGGCCACACAGTATATTTTAATGAGAAGTGAGGAAGCATAGCAGCTAATGATACTAGTTCTGTTTTCAGATACCCTTAATAGGGCTCTTCAACTTGCTGTGTGATCTTTGACAGGTTACTTGACTCTGTGCCTCATCTTCCTGATCTGTAAAATGGGGATGGTAATAAATAGTATCCACCTCACTGGGCTACTATGAGGATTAAGTGGGAAACTGCTGCAATTCAAGCACTTGATAACATTGGAATTGTAATTTTTTTCACACCTTTTCCCAAACAAGATTTGTGGAGATGTATGACATACCTGATGATTAGAACAAAAAGGACAAAAAGAATAGGAATACTACTGTAAAAGGTGGTGGTTGTGGAAGTGGGGTCTTCTACTCTGCCATAGAGCTGATCTTCCTCAAGCCCAATTCAGAACCAAGACCCTTGTTCAAATCCTTCATTTGTACCTCATCACCTGTAGGATGGAGCTCATTTGCTCTAGCATGTATGTGAGGCCCTTCATAGGGTAGTCTCTGTCTGCCTTGCCGGAAGCACTCACCCTTTCATTTTTAAAGTTGAAATATCTATCATAGATATCTAGTCTAATATCATAGATCTCTAATCTTTTGTTGTACACAAGATCTTGGATTTCTGCTCTGCCTCTTGTCTTCATATATAGTTCTTTCTCCACCCAGCATGCTTTCTTCTCCCTTCCTTCATCTTCCATGAAAGACCTTGTAGTATGGGAAGGTTTAGGAAAGGAAATCTGGACTCGTTGGAAGAGGGTCTCCAAGAAAGGCCAGCATGTTAAAGGCCGTAGAGACTCAGAGGGAGGCCTATGGATTCCAGACAGTGGGAAGTCAGGGTCTTCAGAGGATCGCATCTGGGAAGACGGCAGTCCATGCAGAGAATCTCCAAGCACATAAAACCATTAACACAGACAAGAATTTGGAGGTGAATGAAAAAAAGAGGGGTTGTCACCTCCCAGCCCCAACCACTAAATTAATGTTGAATGTTGATTTATGCTAATGACACTTAGTAATGTAATTCTCTGTAAGAGCATCTGTACAATATTTCAGATATTCCCAGAGGTGCCTAGAGAGAGGGAGTAAGTCAACCAGATAATATTGTGTGAAATTAATTAAACAGTGACTTTAATATTAGGAAGCTCTGAATTGGAAAATACATCTGTTTTGTATAAGCATTTTCTTCCAACACACCTGCAGTGTTTAGGTTTGCCTAGAATTCTTGTGGTAAAAGATTTTGGAGTAGAAAAAGCTACAATCTTATCCTAATGCATAAAAGGTTATTCAGCTTGTGGCAGAATTACATCTATGAAAATTCTTTTGTATATGTTCATATTCACCAAAATAAAACATTATACAATATAACATGCAGAAATTTACACATATTAAATTAGTGATAAAGAGTACTATAATACTTCTATTTTAAACTTCTGTTGGATAATTTCAAAGCTATATTCAGATAAATTTTTTAAATTTAGTAATTTTTAATAACATAATAAAGAAATCTACCATCAAAGCAAAAACTAGAGACCTGACAGCATGCTCCTCCTCAATCCCAAACAAGTGATTCCCCAGCACCCAGTTCCTCAAGCAAACAGCAATCTGAATTCCACACACACTGTTCTCTTCCTTTCCATTATCCATAGTGTTGTATCTATAAGCATTCATATACAAAGGATATATATATGTGTGTGTGTGTGTGTGTATATATATATATATATATATATATATATATATATATATAGCATATATATGCAAATGCATTTACAATGTTTTTAATTTTAAAAAGTAATCATCTTTATTTAATTATTTGGGCTATTTTCAGTTAGCGTTTTATTGCAGTTATTGATATATTTGGATCTCCTTCTGCTTCTACCCTTTATTTCAATCTGACATTCTCTTCTATACTTTTTTTTTTCCCCTGAGAGAGAGAAAGAGTGAGCAGGAGCATGTGTGTGTATGCACATGCAAGCAGGGTAAGAAGGGCAGGGGAGGGGCAAAGGGAGAGGGAGAGGACCCTAAGCAGGCTCCATGCTCAGCACAGAGCCAGATATGGGGTCCAGTCTCATGATCCTCAGATCACGACCTGAGCTGAAATCAAGAGTCAGATACTCAACCAACTGAGCCACCCACGTGCCCTCTGTTCTATACTTTTTAAAATAATAACCCTCTCCCTTTATTTTTTTCCATTCTTTTTAAACAAACACATCATATTCATGGAATTCCGCTCCTCAAACACATCTCTTGGTACTATCATTCCAGACTTTTAACTTTGTATTAGTTTAGATATACTTTATCTTTCTCTTTGCTCTTAGTAATTTTTAAAACAACAGTTTTTAACAAAAAATAGAATAATTTTTAAAACACGACATATTTCTTATAACAACTCCTAAAGCCTATCTACCTTCTTCTTTAAGTACTTTATCCAAACTGTTCCCACTGTGGGTCTTTGGTGAGTTTCAGAGGCCTTGCATAAAAAAGTAGACCATCTCTTCACATTTAAATAACAGCTGGATATCAAATTCTAGGTCTTAATGCTTTTAATATTTTATTTTATTTTTTAAGTGGTTTTATTTATTTATTTATTTATTTATTTATTTATTTATTTTTAAAAGTTTTTATTTATTTATTTGACACACAGAGAGAGACAGCCAGCGAGAGAGGGAACACAATCAGGGGGAGTGGGAGAGGAAGAAGCAGGCTCCCAGCGGAGGAGCCTGATGTGGGGCTCGATCCCAGGACTCTGGGATCATGCCCTAAGCCTAAGGCAGCCTCTTAATGACTGCACCACCCAGGCGCCCCTTAAGTGGTTTTAATATTTTAAAAGCACTCTACTGTTTTCTCGTATCCAACATTGTAGTTGAAAAATCTGGTATTAGTCTGTTTCCTATTCCTCTCTTTTTTTAAATTAAGTTTTAAATTTCAATTCCAGTATAGTTAACACACAGTGTTTTATTAGTTTCAGATGTACAATATTGTGATTCAACAATTTTATAAGTTATTCAGTGCTCATCAGGATAACTGTATTCTAATCCCCATCACCTATTTCTCCCCACCCCAACCTCTCCTCTGGTAACCATCAATTTGTTCTTTTTTTGTTGTTGTTGTTTTATGTTATGTTAGTCACCATACAGTACATCCTTAGTTTTTGATGTAGTGTTCCAGGATTCATTGTTTGCGTTAAACACCCAGTGCACCATGCAATATGTGCCCTCCTTAATACCCATCCCCGGCCTATCCCAATCCCCCGCCCCCTCCCCTCTGAAGCCCTCAGTTTGTTTCCCAGAGTCCATAGTCTCTCATGGTTCTCTATAGTTAAGAGTATGTTTCTTGGTTTGCCTATCTCTCCTTTTGTTTTTCCTTTGCTTTCTTGTTTTGTTTTTTAAATTCTACATGTAAATGAAATCATATGGTATTTATCTTTTCTGACTAAGCTTATTTTGCATAGCATTATACTCTCTAGCTCCATCCATGTTGCTGCAAATGGCAAGATTTAATTCTTTTTATGGCTGAATAATATTCCATTCCATTAACGGAATATTCCGTTCCCTATCTTCTTTATCCATTCATTTATTGATGGACCCTTGGGCTGCTTCCATAATTTAGCTATTGTAAAAAATGCTGCAATAAACATAAGGGTGCATGTATCCCTTTGAATTAGTGTTTCTGTATTCTTTGAGTAAAAACCCAGTAGTGCAATTTCTGGATCAGAGGGTAGTTCCATTTTTAACTTTTTGAGGAACCTCCATGTTGTTTCCCACAGTGGCTGCATCGGTTTGCACTCCCACCAACTTCACAAGGGTTCCTATTTCTCCATGTCCTTGCCAACACTTATTGTTTCTTGTGTTTTTGATTCTAGTCACTCTGACAGATGTGAGGTGGTAACTCATTGTAGTTTTGTTTTGTCTTTTCCTGATGATGAGTGCTGTTGAGTGCCTTTTCATGTGTCTGTTGGCTGTCTGTATTTCTTCTTTGGAGAAATGTCTGTTCACATCTTTTGCCTTTTTTAAATTGGATTATTTGGTTTTGGGGTGTTGAGTTGTATAAATTATAAATTTTGGATACTAACCCTTTATCAGATATGCCATTTGCAAATATCTTCTCCCATTTACTAGTTTGTCTTTTAGTTTTATTGTTTGCTTCATGGTACAGAAGCTTTTTATTTTGATGTAGTCCCAATAGTTTATTTTTCTTATTTTCCCCTTGCCTGAGAAGACACATCTAGAAAAAAAGTTGCTACGTTCATAATCCAAACAGTATGATTCTTGTTTGTTTGATGTGATTTCCTCCTATTCATTCTCTCATTCAGCTAAGATTTACTAAATGCCTACTAGGTGATGTGACCCACTAAGCTAGGCAACAGGGATCTAGGAGTGAACAAGACGCACAGCCACACATTCTGGAATGTTACCCTCTAGTGGTGTAGACTTAACACAGAGAAACATGTTTTTAAGGCCCGTGTTAATGGAAGCATTAGCTTCCTTTCATAATCTAACAGACTTGGTGCTCAGAATCTCTGTACCTGTACCGTTTGCTTTACCTGATCTACTCCTTACCTCAGCTCCAAGTTCCTGTTAGATTGTAATGAACCTCACCTGAAATGATTTAAAATTCATTTGATTTACTTAGACGAGCTTTCTCTTTCTCATAGCTATTACTAAGTTATACAGAAGTAAATTCACATAGAGGTTAATTTTGTATAAGAAGAACTCATAATTGAGGGTTAGCAGGGAGGAATTGCTATATTCCACTTCATACCTGTACTCTGAATTGAGAAATGTGGAGCAGGCACAAATGCTGTTACGCTTCATAATGCTGTTTTCCTCTTTCTAGACAAATAAAATTAGGCTTTGTGGCTGGGAAGAAGCTCTGTGCAGCTTAGGGAAAATTATGAAGCAGAAGGAAATGAAGTGAACAAAAGATAAATATTCAAAATATAATCTTGCCCTGGAAGTCTCAAATGTACTAAATCCTCTATGAATTGTGTTTCTTTCCATAAAAAACAGGATATGCTCATAGACAAATATATATGCATGTGTTTCATTAACATACTTTTCTGGATAACTACAGCAAGGCCTAGCCTTAGATTCCAAGAAGCCTAAAGAGAATGGACCCAGAGAGGAAAAAGGGATGACAGTATTTATTAGGGAAACCTGCATATCCTTGGAAGGTGTGTGGACTTTTTTTTTTTTTTAAGATATATTTATTTATTTGATAGAGAGCGTGTGCGCGTGCACTCATGCATGAGTTGGGGAAGGGGTAGAGAGAGAATCTTTTAAGCAGACTATCTGCTGAGTGTGGAGCCCATTGGGGGCCTACATCCCACCATCAACCAGATCAGGACCTGAGCCTAAACCAAGAGTCCATCACTCAACCGACTGAGCCACCCAGGTACCCCTATTTTTAATGAGAAAATAGAATTCAACATACACCTTCTTCCAGAATGTCAATAATAAAATACTATAGCTCTGGGCCTTCTGGAAACTCAAATATGACAGCAGCTAATCGCCTTTGAGAGGAATATCAACAAGCATGAAGTGTCTTTTCTTTCAATTAAGGCAGACTTAATATTGGAAACTTTGCACATAACACATAGCTGACCTGACATATATCCCTCTGCTTGCCTGAGGAGCTCCCATTAGCAAAGATTTTATCATATATGCTGTAGCTCTCTTTTATAGGGGAAGGACACACGATGTTCTCATAGCGATCAAGGGCCACCCTATTTCATCATGCAGAATCTGGCGGTGCCCTCTGAGACTGTGACACATTACAGAAGTCAGTCTTCTAGTTAGCGCCTTTATCTGCTGCTAAAAGACACTAACTACTCGAGAAAGAGGGACTTGTAAATGTATGTGTATGTTTACTTCATTTTCCTCTGCTTTTTATTTCCCTAAAATTGGGCATATCCTCTTCCCACTCACAGCAACTAAAAATATATATTTTTAAATAATTACAAAGGAAGATCAAACAAATACACATACCAGTGAATAATTCTAAAACTAAAGGAAACTTTTGTATTGGTCATTGTCATTTCAATAGAGATGATAAAGTATAAATCTAAAAAATACTACAATGTGTTCTGTCACACATTCTTCGATACAGGGCTTCGAATTTAAAAAACAAACTACTCTAGATAGTTTCTTTGTAAGGAAGGGGTTTCTTAGAATAATTTGTGAGCATGAATATGTGAGAAAAAGAATGAACAAAATAATTATTTGATTTCAACCAAGACAAAGGGAAACAGGAAGCTTTTGCACTTTATATGAGAATAAGGATATCAAACAAGTTTTAAGTCTACAAGCTTACAAATTTTTTAAAATTAAGTATTCAATGCATAGTAAGAATGCTTATTAATATTGTCTTGGGGTAAAGAGTTACAATATAATGAGCACTGTGTACCTATCACCTGGTGTAATTAATAAAAGATGCCCATTAACTTAAGGTCCTCACTGGTTCTTTGCTGATACTGGCTACTGTCCCTCTTGTCTCCAAAGGTAAATTCATTCACCAAATTTAGTGTTTTATCATTCTCTCACTGTTCTTCATAGTCTTATCACACTGATTAATTCCCTGAAATATAACATCCTACTTTGCAAATTTTTAAAGATCATGTAGCTAGACTTGCTTTTTTTTTTTTTTCCCTGTCAGTGTTATGTTATTAAGATAGATCCATGTTGTTTTGTGCAGTGATTTATTCAGTCTGGTTGGAGACTATTACATTATGCGAATACACCCCATTTCCCCCTTCCTTCCACGGTTGATAGGCATTTGGGATTTTCCTAGCATTTCGCTATTACAAACATTACTATTGTTAACATTCATGCATGTGTCTTCTGGTTCAAGATCCTGGGACACAGAAGCAATAGTTTTCCTTAGGTTCACAGCTAGGAGAGGAATTGCTGAGCAAAAGGGGTATGCATATGTTCAACTTTACCATAATATGCTAAACTGCTTTCCAAATCTGTTTATTTGAACCACAGACTTTAAATTTTTTCTGTTTGCTCTATATCTTTGCCAAGCCTTAATATAATAAGACTTTTAATTTTTGCCAATTCTGTTTCTCGCTCTTGACTTTAATGTATCTGTCTCTCTGGTTTTTAATGAAGCTGATGACACATGATTTCTCATCTGTGATATGCCTCTTGAAGGTGTTTTTTGAGTATTTTGTGATTTTTTTACTCTGAACACGTTTTTCTTGAAGCTTTATCTGTGGAAATTCTTTGACGCCTGAGCCAAATGTTGATTCACCCAAATATAATTTGCATTTTCTCCTGCTACTCATTTAGAAGTTTTATTGAGCTGCAACAACTTTAAACATTTGGCTTGAGGGTTTGTTTGGATCCCCCAAGTAGAACGAATTCAGACTGTAAACTATACATGAGGGTCTATTGTGGTTACTCAACTTCCTGGGAATTTTTTTTTTCTCCACTCAATGTCAAGGATCAGGGAAGGCAACTATTTTTGCTATTTCCTGGAGTGTAGATGGCCTATTGGTAATTTACCTTAAAACAAAGGTGCAGCCCTTTAAGTTCCCAGCTTGTCCTGGGCATGACAGCTATGGCACAGAGGCATCATTCCCACTTATTCATGACCTTTAGACATCAGCATCCCCAACTTTTGCTCCATTTCCTAGAGGGTTCCATAGTCAGCCCCATTCAGTGATGCATCACCCAGCAAGGAACCTAGTCATCTTCCTAGAGAACAAAGAAATCAAACATCTCAGCTTCACTCACACACACTACACACACACACACACACACACACACACTCTAAAAACTCCGTGTGATAAATGCATCAAGAACTCTGCATTTGGAAAACCTAGAAACAATCTTAAATTCAACAGAAATCTAAGATTTTATCGTTTATTGTGCAGTTGAATAATGTTTTTACTTTGCATGACATATGGAGGGCAGCATACATTTCTGAGTTTGGAGGAAATGAAATCTTAATCTAGCCCTGACATCACGTTCCACATTCCATAATCCCCTTTCTCTCTCCCTGTGTCAGAGTTTGAACCATGGCTAAGTTGCCCTGAGTTAAGCTGCTAAATCACATAAAAAATATTTTTGTGGTCTGGAAAAAGTATGTCTTTTGTAACTGAGCAATCTGTTTCCTATTTTTATTAAACTCAAACTCAATTTTTATAGCTTGATGAGCCATTTTACTAATAATAGTCACCAATTTTTTTAGAGTCCCTACTATTTGTCAGACAATATGTTAGTGTGCTCCACACATTTATCAAATGCTTGCAACTCTTCCTAATGGCCCAAGATTACCTTGGCTAGTAAATGCCTGAGGTATATTCTGTATCAGGTCACTGCTTCCACAGCTACTCCCTTACACTCTATAATACTGCCACACATTGTGAGCAAGTAGCCTCCCCATTGTTCAAATCCAGCGAGCAACTACAAAATTAAACTATTTCTTTCAGCACAAACAGATTTTGAATTGTTTGGCAAATAACAATGGAAGAACCTTTTACTGTGAACTCTTAATTCACATGCATGCATAATGGGTGTTTACCCTGAAGCTTTGTATTATTTAATAATTATCTAGTTAAATCACTTTATGTATCAATCTATGAAGTATGGAATAGTGATATTTCTAGCTTCCGTGTTTATGAATAGCTTCCATTGCTCTCCTGCTATTAAAATGTTGACATGTGCACATAAAACAGAAAAAGGTTTCCTTTGAATGCCACATAAATGAAAAATTAAAAAAAAAAAACAAAAAACCTTCACAAAGGAGTTTACGATCCCATCCCACTAGACCTTGATATATACATAAGTCTGCTACCCCCCAAACCTGCTTGTGTTCCAGCTTCCTGTAAAATGGGGATAAGACACACTCAACTTCTCTCAGGTAGAAACGATTTAATGAAGACATGAATGCAAAGCAATTTGGTTTCTTCAGAGCTAAGAATTTTATAAACAAAAGGCATTATCATGATGGTCTTGTTATTATTCTCTTGTGCTATAAAAACCTCCCAAATGCAGCCAAAGTATGAAAAAAAAAAAATCCAACCACATCATTGAAAAAGCTTTTATCTTCTTTGCTCTTCTATCTTAGAAGCATTAGTTTTAAAAATGTCTGATATACCTGACAAGTCAGAAAGAACTATTGTTAGACGGAGAAGTCATCTATGTGCAGGTACTGATCCAACAATAAACCCACTAAAACATAGATGTGGGTAATTGTCAGAATAATTCTGACTCATCTGTAGTTTGCTTGCTTACTGACCCATTAACTTAAATCTTTTTTTTTTCAAATCAACTTTATGCCGGTATAATTTATGCATAATATAATTCACATAGTGTAACTGTAAAAATCAATGAACTGTGACAGATTTGTAAATCCAAATAATCTCTACCACACTGATCAAGATATAGAATATATTCATCTCATCAGAAAGTTCCCTCATGCTTCTTTGCACAGACCCAGTTTTAACTCATTAGAAATGAGATCTTATATTCAAGGAGATAATATTATCTTGGATTCAAAAATCCAGTGCCTGGATTCCTGCTAAAGGAATGGAGGTTATGGCAGTTGGAAATATCCGTTTTCCTATTATTTTGAGTTATCATTTCCTCAGAAAGGTCTTCCTCATCTAAAGGCCTTATTATTCCTTCTTGTCATACCCCATCTATGCCCTTTATTCCTCTTATCACAATTTACAATTATGTATTTATTGGTGTGTGTGTGTATGCGTGCGTGTGAGTATATGTGTATTTATTTAATGTTTATATCACTTCCTAGACTTGAGGCTTTCCACAAATAGGAATCATGTATCTTTTTTTTTTTTTTCTATTGCTGGTATGTTCTTAATTAATGCCTGACACTTTTCTGGCACATGCAAGTACTCAATAATTATTTTTGAATATACCAATAAATAGCTGATTCATTTATACAACATTTATGAAGTACCTACTATAGCCAGGGGGATTGCATTATACTGAAGAGTTAAGGGTGGAGAAGAATGCCAAATAAGGAGACCCTACTTATGTTGAATCCATGATTATGTTTCTATAAAATAACACCTCAGTTATTACCATCTTTAGTCAATTAAGATATTTGCTCTTTTAATTAGGATTCAGGGGGCACCTGGGTGGCTCAGTCGGTCAAGCATCTGCCTTAGGCTCAGGTCATGATCCCAGGGTCCTGGGATCGAGTCGAGCATCAGGTTCCCTGCTCAGTGGGGAGTCTGCTTCTACCTCTCCCTCTGTTGCTCCCCCTACTTGTGTTCTCTCACTCCCTCTGTCAAATAAATAAATAAATAAATAAAATATTTTTAAAAATTAGGATTTAGCTGCAAATGTGTATGAGGGAAGAAGGGCTACTCTTTGAGAGAGAGTCATGTGGTACATTCAACACATTTTGGAGAAGACTGGCATTGGAGTCAGGTACTCCTGGGTCCTGTCTGTGTTATTCACTAGCTGTTAGTCTCCTTAGGATTCATATAATCTCTCTGACCTATGATTTCTACACTTACAGAGTAGAGATAATAGTTCTAGCCTCATATGGATGGTGTAAGGTTAAATAGTTTGTAAATGAGGGTTTATGTTATCTAAAGAGGAGAAAATAATTGATAGCCAGTGTGATGGATTAAGCATAAACGTTGGTGTCGGAAAAAACAGAGTTCAAATCTCAGTCCTACTATGGGTAAGAACTGTGATCCTGGCTGAAGTAGCATCTCATGCCTCAATTTCATCATCTCTAAAATAGGAATAGTCACAGTCACTTTATAGGATTCATGTGAAAAGACTTAATGTTTGTAAAATGCCCAGATAAAGACTGCCATCTAGGAGGAGCTCAATAAATGGAGTTAGTACAACATACTCTCATTGTTATCATTAAGCTCTCACTGTATGCATGGTACTAGGTGAGGTACTTGACATGTATTAATTTGAGAACATTTCAAAAGTGGCCACAGATATGCCTAATCTAGAAAAAAAAATTAAAGATTTTATTTATTTATTTATTTATTTGTCAGAGAGAGAGAGTGCACAAGCAAGCACAAGCAGGGGGAGTGGCAGGTAGAGGGAGAAGCAGCCTCCCCACTGAGCAAGGAGCCAGATCTGGGGCTCCATCCCAGAACCCTGGGATCATGACCTGAGCCAAAGGCAGATGTTTAACCAAATGAGCCACCCAGGTGCCCCTCTAGAAAATTTTAATTATTCAGAACTGTATTCCAAAAATGTGCATTTAAGAATCAAATACAAAATTCTATACTGAGTCATTTTCTATTAATTCAGAGCAGAATACCAACATAATGGAATGATTGCAACTGCATCCAAAGAGAAAAATGTGGATTTGACTATTAGAATTTAAATGAGTAGTTTAATAAATTATTTTTTTCAACTCTAGATGTAGATAACACTCACCCAAAGAGTAAAATTGTGAATGGTGGTGAAGGAGAATATATCATAAGACAAAGCTTAATTTTAAATACAACCTTATGAGGAGATATTTGGCTGATGAATCGCTCATAAAAAGTCTCAGATTAAAACTGCCTGAAATTAAAGGCCAGCAAGTAGATGAATTAATATTTGAACTCTAGACTATCTAATCTAATGTTTGCCTTCTTTTACTGAGTATTTCTTATATCTGTTCTGCATCTTCTATATGGCAGGTACTCTTCTAAGGACTGGGGACACAGCAACGAACAAAGTACAAATAACAAAGCTAAAAGACAACCTTCAGAATGGGAAAAGATATGTGTGAAGACATATCTGATAAAGGGTCTGTATCCAAAAATCTATAAAGAACTCATCAAACTCAACACCCAAAAAACATATAATCCAGTTAAGAAATGGGTGGAAGACATGAATAGACATTTTTTTCCAAAGAAGACATACAGATGGCTAACAGACACATAAAAAGATACTCAACATTACCCATCATCAGAGAAATACAAATCAGAACTATAATGAGATAGCCCTCCACACCAGTCAGAATGGCTAAAATTAACAACACAGGAAATAACAGATGTTGGAGAGGATGCGGAGAATGGGGAACTCTCTTGCACTGTTGGTGGGAATGCAAACTGGTGCAGCCACTCTGGAAAACATTATGGTGTTTCCTCAAAAGTTAAAAATAAATCTACCCTATGACCCAGAAATTGCACTGCTAGGTATTTGCCCAAAGTACACAAAAATACTGATCTGAAGGGACACAGGTACCCAGATGATTACAGCAACATTATAACCAAATTATTGAAAGAACCCAAATGTTCATTGACTGATGAATGGATAAAAAAGACGTGGTATAGATATACATGTACATATACATATACATATACATATACATTTACATATAAAATGGAATATTATTCAGCCATCAAAACAAATGAAATCTTGCCATTTGCAATGACGTGGATGGAGCTAGAGTGTATTATGCTAAGCAAAATAAGTCAATAAGAGAAAGACAAATACCATACGATTTCACTCAAATGTGTAACTTAAGAAATAAAATCTATGAACATGGTGGGGAAAAGACAGGTAAACTCTAGAGAAAAAACTGAGGTTTCCTGGAGAGGAGACGGGTGGGGGATAGGTTAAATGGGTGATTAGTATTAAGGACGGCACTTGTAATGAGCACTGGGTGTTTCTGTAAGTGATGAATCACAAAATTTTACTAGTGAAACTAATATTACACCATATGTTAACTAACTGGAATTTAAACAAAAACTTTAAAAAACCCAAAGCACAAACATTACCTTCATGCAGTTCACATTCTAGAATATAGGATAAGAAGACCAATATTTGGTAGAGCACACTTCTATTACTTCATTTAGTCCTTACAGTATTCTGGGAGTTCAGCAGGGCAAATAACATCCCCTTTTCATAGATAAGGAAACAGAGGTTAAAAGTGGGTTACTAAGCTAGCAAACTGAATAGTCAGGACTGGAGCCTACATTTCCTGACTTCAGATCTAGTATCTTGTTAACTGACAAATCAATGAAAACTTCAAATTTTACTTGTACGTTAGAGGAGGAGTAATCATATTAACAGCAATAGAGTGAAATACAAGGCAAGACCAAACATTTATCCTTAAGATGGAAGGGAGCAGTGGTTGGTAACAAAAGGCAGATAAAGAGCTAGAGTGGGATGCGAGGCAAAATCAACAGTCCTTCCCTCATCCCAAGCAAACAACAAATAATGACTAAGGGGAGGTGGCACATGCATGTCCTGTGCCCCTTGGGAGGGACAGCTCTTGGGAAAGGGTTCCCATGCTGCCTGCTGGAGTTCCCCATCAGGATTCAGCTGGGTATCAGGATGGCTAAGTTAGCTGATACATCCTTTACTGGCTCCTGTTTTTTCCTGTCTCACTCCCCACAACCCTACCGATGATTCTTGGGACTACTTCAGAATAAATTCTCTACAGTAAAATCTTTATACCATATTTTCTGGGGGAATCAGAAGTAAGACACAAATCGACTTGCCACAGTAAGAGTGCCCAGCCAGTAGCCTTAGAATTAATGGGTCCATGTCAAAGCCATATCTGATATCTAAAAATCTCTTGCCAATGGAATGTTTCACTCTGCATAGTCTATGAGCCAGTGTCAACCGGGCCTTTTGCCATTAAGGACTTCGCTGTAAGTATTCTCTAAATTAAGGTTTTGCCTACAAATCAAATGGGGATTTGTTTCTTCCATCAACAAAACAGAGTGAGATCACACTGAAGAAGTTTTGCCTCTCCTTTCCCCACTGCCCTCCCACCAATGTTTTCTCTCTCTCCTCCACCTCTTCCTATATTCTTGCCTTTATCTTCCTTTTTCTCCCTCATTTCTTCCTTCCTTCCTTTACTCCTACAGTAAATATAATCTTACCAAAATCATAGCCTTTGGGGAAAAAGATTCTTTTTAGTTAAGAAGGTAGGCAGATAGAGAAGCTGATTAATATCATCTTTCCTCCCTTGATGTCTTTTGTTTTCTAAACCTCTCAGAAGATTTATGGAGGTAGATAGAGGTACCAAGTAAGAAAAAAATTATTAGTATTGAGCTGTACCTAGAGCTCTTTTTTATTACCCAATACAATACACATAGATTCTTATTAAGAAAGAAAATCCTCTGTGAAGCAAATAATCCATTTCATTTTCCAAATGAGCACAGTGTAGCTAAAAGAAAGAACAGAATTAACAATAGAATTCTCAGCCCAAACCCCTTGTCGTTTCCTTCTTTAGGAAAATGAACACAGGTGGAGAATGTATTAATTTCATTACAAGGTAGAAACACTAAACTCACCCCGTCTTTTTGTATTTAACTCCCAATTGGCATAAGGCCATTGCTGTCTCATTCATTAGATTATCAGGGCTCAAACAAACACCTATCTTGGCACTTGGGAACAGAACACACTTTCTTATTTTATTAAAAACAGAATCACTGGCATAAGAAACAATACTAACATGGACTTCATAAAGTCAGTCCCGGTCCCTCATCACAAATAACTGCCCACACAAAGCACACAGATAAAAGCCCTTGCATTCTATTCCTTGAAGTAAGCTCTATAATCACAAACTAAAACAGGTCAATTATGTGCTCATTAGAAACAAAGGACATAAAAAATAGTCAAATATGCACATAATATATTAATGACAAACCTTATCAATCAAATTCAATGTGAGGTGTGCTGGAAAATATCACTTCATTAATTGCAATATTACCTCAAATCGGCATCCTCTCTCTTATTCAGTGCCAATATATTAGAAGTTTACAAGAAAAAATATGTTTCCATTGCCAAGAAAGTAGATTATGTTACAGGAAATGTATTTCAAAAGCGTTTCAACTGTTATACTGAAGTAGAGGCCAAAGAGATGGACGTAATGCTATCTCTATAATAACAGAAGTGAAATAAAACTTAGGTCCATGCTGTTCAAATTGGGAAGCTGGTCTCCTGAGCATATGTCACATGACAGACGACCTCCCCAGTCAGTGGACCAAACTGGCACATGTCCGAGGATGTCCATCTTGTTCAGTGGTAAGTAATTTAGAGTACTATTTATGTATTAAAAAACACATAAAATGACCCACATTTAAGATTTATGTTATGGCACACTCTACTTCTGACACTAACTTCTCTATTGTTATGGTAAACTAGGCTGCAGTAAAAATATCAACTCAATGGGCACCTGGGTGCCTCAGTGGGTTAAGCATCTGCCTGTGGCTCAGGTCATGATCCCAGGGTTCTGGGATTAAGCCCTGCATTGGGCTCCTTGCTCAGAGGGAGCTTCTCCCTCTCCCCCTGCTTGTGCTCTCTCTCTCACTCTCTCTCTCTCTGTCAAATAAATAAATAGAATCTTAAAAAAAATCAAAGTTATAATGACTCAATACACTAAAAGTTTATTTCTCATGCAAACAATAACCACATAGAAACAGGGTGAAGTTGAAGGCAAACTTTTTATAACCTCTTGAGATAAAATATTAGCATTCAGGGAAGTTTTGTGATTATAGTTGGTCCATTTGGGCTATAGCCCAAACCTCTGGAGGGCAAGTTCACTACTCCGGCATTGAGAACTTTTTTTAGAAAAAACTGAAAGAAGTTACTGAGCTTGCTTATTACTGACTGTAGGAATTTCAGCAAACTTTTGCTCTTTGCATATAAAAAGTTAACATTAGACCTTGAATTTGGCCCTTTGTTCTTCAATATTTAGATTTGTCTGGTAGAGCCAGAAGTGCCTTCTGCATCAGATTCCTATCCACTAGTCTCAGTTCAAACATACATTAAAAATTAAATTAAGTTAAATTAAAAATGTCCATTGGGCAGCAGGAGACTGAGGGAGAGTCAGCTAACTACCATAATTCACATTGAACCTTGAGTTACATAATAGAAAATTGAGAATCCCATCCAACCAGGTCTGCAGCACTTCACTTCAAAGACTCATTTCCTTCCTCTCTGCAAAATGTGGTAGCCTGACTATTCATTCAACAGACACTTACATAGAAATTACTGAGTGCCAAGTGCTGTTCTTAGCACTTTTCATGTATTGACTCATTTATGGCATAGGTCTGGGTTATAAGTGCCATGAATAATGTGGTAGGTAGATGGGAATTGATGGTTCTAGATAATCTAGTCAGGATATATAATTACTTTTTTTCATATTTTATGTGTTATATTTGGAGTCAACTGTTTAATAGGAGTGGCGTTTGAGTGATCTTGCCTAAATTAAGGGACAAACCATGTAAATCTCTGAATGAACACTTCCTCACGCAGACAGACCAGCAAATGTGAGGCTCTGAGGTGGAAATATGCTTGAAGTGCAGGGAACTAGCAAGTTGGTCAGCTACCAGAGGGAGCTAGCACAGAGATTAGCTAGCAGAGACTAGAGGAATAGGTGAGATCAGAGAGGGAAGGAGTTTGGCTTTTCTCTGTATTTGGTGGAAAACCAAAATGACTTGCTAGCCTTCCTAACCTAGCCTACTCTTTTACCTGATCCTGATAAGAATTTACATATGTAAATTTTTAACAATTTTTAACAATGCCCTGAGTCTTTCATCTTTGTTTATACATTCTTCTCAGGAAATGTCTGTCTCTCCAACAGCCTCATCAATACATCCTTCCTCATAAGCCTAGACTTAATTTTCTAAGAATTCTATCATTTGGCATCTAGTAAGTCTTTATAATATGTGTAATTCATACTAACTCCTATGGAAGAGGCAGCAAAAGTAGAATAGGAGCCATAGGCTTCAAGATCTTCTTGGGAGAGTAAGATATATAAAAATAAAAAACCCTTAGATCTGTGTAACATAGAATATAAGTCTACTATGGAGGACATTTCCACATTAGCTAACTTAAACCACGAGAACATAATGCATTCCATTACTTAGATTAGCTTCAGCATTTAACAGATATGCTCTGTTATGTGTTAGCCCATGTTGCCTTTATTCTTTTTTCTAAAGAAAAAGATAAAAAGTATAGATTTTGACTTGTGACAAAACTGGATTGCAGTCCCAGTTCTAGGGTCATTTCTTCCAATAGGCACTAAAGTCAAAGTGCCAAAAGCAAAAGGTGTTTTAAGACCAGACGAAAAAAGAAGAAAAAATGTTGGTTCCAATATAAAAAAACTGAAAATAATAAGTATGTAATGCAGCATCTCCAAAATATATTATTCTCATTTATATAATTGTTAAATTTGATACCCACAAAAATTATTATATTTGAAAAGAAGTTTGGCAGTAATTACTAAATATGCCCCAAATCTTTGAGAAATCACAGCCAATCATAAATTAAGTGGAATACTTTTAATTAAATAATTTCAAAAACAAACTTGAAAAACGTTTACAATTTTTATGGGTAAAATTCTATGTAATGCGGGATATCAACATATTTTAATTTGCATGCTGTAATACAGATGGGTCCTTCAAAGTGAGGAGTGCCAAAACTTATGACCTCTCACAGCAGCTCTACAGGGCTCTGACACTTGCTAGCTGGGTGAACCTGGAGGCATCACTTCTCTGACCCCCTTTTCTCTTACTACAAAATGGAAAACAGAATATTTGCCTTATTAGTTGATTCTGAAAAATAGAAAAAAAAGACATACAAATCACTTGAAATTATGTTGAACACCTAGCAGAACACTCAATAACTGGTTCCTATTATTTATTATTATTATTATTATTATCATCATCATCAATCATTATCTATGTCTGTTTTAAGTGCATTTGCCTCATGGTTCCCATAAAAGCTGTCATCTTATCAAACTGTAACCTTTGTACCCCTTCATAGCATGTAGTGCTGTTAAACATGTATGCATTCCAACAGGCTTTAATAAATGACAAATTGAGTGACAAGTCATAAGTTGGAAAGAATAGAAAACTATTGCTGGAGTTAAATTTGTGTGTTAAAGAATGCTGCCATAAATGCCCGGTTGGGGTCTGAAACAGAAAAGGTCAGTCGGTGCTGTGATTATCCATAAAGGCTGACCAGGAGCTGGAAGGGGAATATTTGCATGGCCCATGTTATGTGGTGGCCAGTCCATTTTACTCTACAGCTGATAACAGGATAGGTGATATATACAGAGACTGTGTTATCTGGCTCAGTACCTGGATTTAGAAAGTGCTTAATAAATGGGTTGATTTTATTAGCTGCAAAGCACTAATGATAATTTAATATACAAATCCATTCATTTTACTTTCTAGCACAAGTTTAGCAGAAATCCTTTTCTTAATCTTGTTATGAATAAATCTTTCGTAGTTATTTCCTTTCTTTGGCTCTCTTTTCCAGAAATCTTGATTAAATAATTTGATTTGGAGTAAGAGCTGGTGTAGGTATAGTTATGGCTAAAATGTAAAATAATATGCTAGCTGGTATTAAAATCTATTCAGAAAGAGTTAAGCTATAAAGGTAGAAGAAAATGTAGTGTTTTGAATATGCAGTTGGGGATAACAGACTATTCTTGTAAAACCTAGAAGCATGCAGAGAAGTAGAAATCTCTGCCATAAGTTTGTTAGAGCAGGTAAGACAGTGAGTGAGAATCAGATTGAGAGGGAGAAGGCTTAAGGAGAGGGTATGCACCTTTTGCTATTTTTTTTGTTTCTATAACGTGAGTTTTTATTATATTTTTATTCATTCAGGAAATTTCTTTTTTGAAGGATGGCATGCAAATAGTATCTAAGAGATAGACTAAGTCAAGTATCTCAGGGACCATCATTTCCAATGTTCCAATGATATTACTTGTAACAATCCTCTTCTCTCTTAAATTCAAATTCCCTAAGGCACAAAATTCATGGACACTCTGATTCTACCTCAGTTCTTCCGGTCATGGTCCAAAAATCAAAGTAGTAATCATAGAAGTATTCCTGCCTTTGTAGAAGAGGTGGGATAATATTATTCAAAGGAATAGTGTCTGAGTTTTGGAGAGCTTGGCATCATCGTCTTATTTCCTTCACTACAACGGGATTAGCTCATTCAGATGGCCTACCCAAGAAGAACCTTTACTAAAACAAATTTTCTGAGACTGGACCTAATACAGTTACAAATTGCATTGTTCTGCAGGTATGAGGAACTTAAAAAAATGGGCACATAAACTGGCCAACCTATCTGCTGGAAACTCAGGCAACATAAAGCAAAAGTCTTATGTGTTCACATAAATTTTAAACCAATTCTAGGAATTTATCCTAGGGAAATAATTTTAAAAAATTATGAGTACATTTTTTACCACAGCATTAAATATGAAAGTGAAAAACTGGGAAGTATATAATTATTGACAGTGCTAGACTGGTTGAATAAATTATTGCTGACTTATAGACTTACATTATGAAATATTATGCAGTCAATAAAAGAAAAAATTGCATGACTGTCAGAAACAATTACAAACAGAAACATGGGGAAAAAATCATGAGAAAAATTCATAAGAGAAGATACAAAGGACCAGAAAATATTAATAAATGTTTAACCTCAGAGTAATCAGGGAAATGCACATTCATACCTTAAGTGATAACATTGCCACCCAATGTAGACTATGAAATATTAAAGGGTTAGGGCTTCCTATGATGGTCAGGGAAGTTTTCTGATTAGAGCCAGAATAGAACATTAGGAGGAGTTTCCAGGAAGGCAGAATGAGGAATTATTTTATTTATTATGTTAAATTATGGAATTTAACTTAAAGACACCTAAGATTCATTCTATTTCCCGAATTCTAAGATTCTACTTCAGATACATTTACACAAGAACATTTTTTAAAAAGATTTATTTATTTAGTTTAGAGAGAGAGAAAAAAAAAAAAAAGAAGGAAAGAGGGGCAGAAGAAGAGGGAGCGTCTTGAGCAGACTCCGTGGCAAGCATGGAGCCCAACACAGGGCTTGATCTCATGACTTTGAGATCACGACCTGAGCCGAAACGATGAGTCTGTTGCTTAACTAACTGCACCACCTAAGCACCCCAGAAGAAACATTTTAAAGTGATCTCCATAATAAACATATTAGAAGTTATCCCCTAAAGAATCACTAATATAAGTAATGATGTAACCAATACTATACTTGGATTAGAACTTAAGTTCATAAAATTGAAACAAATAGTCTATGGCCCAACAAGAGCAGTCAGTTTAGTTTTGGAGACTTATTTTGTGAGAAGCAGGTAGTCACAGCCTATGCATCCATGTGGACACAATGCGGCTGGACTGAAGAACGTGATGGGGCAGCTGAAGCAGAGTGGCTCTATTGTGACCCTTTGGCTCCAGAAAGACCAACCTAAGATACAATCATATCTTTGAACAACAGCCTATTTTGTGAAGATAATTTATTTGGAGTCAAAAGACGTAGATCCAAGTGCCACCTCTGTCTTTTATTATCTGTGGGCACTTACACAACTCATGGATTTTTCCTGAATCCAGTTTAGTGTTGTGCAGGAACTGGTTCATATCAGCTTGTGGGAGCCAATTGTGAACATCTCTTTCCAAGTCCCAAGCTCAGTGATGTTACAGTAGTAGCTTGAAATTAGTCCTGATGGGTATGTTTATATCACAGAAACTAGCAACCATGGCTCCTCCCCTCCAAAAGAGGTTCTTGTAAACATGTACCAATAAACCACTGACTTAAACAATGGGTTGTTGAAGAATTACAAACAGTAGGACTAAGGGATTTAAAATATCTTGTAAAACACAACATGCATTTGTTGTGTTAAGGTTTTGTCAATAACATCACTCTATGCACAGCGTTTTGCTAGCTCAAACCTCGAACAAATAGCTGTCAAAGGCATTCTTTCTTAAGTTGAGAGAAGAGGATAATTAATGAAGGCTTTCTAGAACTCAAAACTTTATGCAGGTGCAGGAAAACATGAACAGAGGATAGGACATAAGAGAACAACCTGAATTAGGGAAAGGGAGCATATAAAGGGTTCTGAAAAAAATAAATCAGGTGAAAATATGAGGGTGCATGAATTCGAGGCAGAACTACAAATAATATAAAAGGTATCTTTTATTTATTTTTTTAACATTCTAGAAAAGCCTGATGAAATCTTTTGAAATCATTTTTTTCCCTTTATTTCTTTCAATGATATTGAACCAAGGTGATGGTTCCTACCAAAAATGAATACATAAAAATGTGTTTGCATTATTAACAATCATATACACAATATTCATGCATGAAAAGACAAAATATAATATTGGGATGTTTTATAAGGAATTATGTATGTAAAGGGTATGTGGTGATGAATTAAGATTTCAAAGTGTTCTTTAGACTGAGAAAGCATGATGAGGGTTGAAGAAGAAGATGGAAGATTTTTGGCACTTAAGTGACCAAAGGCCTCACTAGGGAAACATAAGTAATTCTAAAACATACCCACATGGATATAGTCAATGTCATAATGCAGCCTGGGACGCCCCCCCCCCAACCTTTTCTGTTTTCTCCTTTTATGAGCACTTATAACCATACAACTAAAGAAAAAATAAGGACTTGCTATCAGCATTATGAAACAAAAAGCAAATCTTATTTCTCTTATTTATAGTTCTTCTTTCTCTGCTTCTCCCCATTTATTAGTATGTAGAAAGAGGAATAGTCATGAAGGATAAATTTCATATCGTATATAAACATAACTCAGTATAGAAGATAAAACATTTTTTAAAAGTGAAATTAGAGTATTAAAATCATCATCAAGGTGTCAAAAAATAGTAAGTGATAAATGCAACAAAAATCACCATACCTGGGGCACCTGGTGGTTTCAGTAGGTTGAGCATCTGACTTTTGGTTTAGGCTTGGGTCATGATCTCATGGGTCATGGGATCAAGCCCCCTTCAGGCTCTGCACTCAGCCAGGAATCAGCTTGAAGATTCCCTCCCTCTGTCCCTCCCCTAACTTACACACTCTCTTTTTCTCACACAAATAAATAAATCTTTAAAAGAAAATCACTATCCCTGATTATTTTACACATTTTTGCCATGAATAATCTTATTAGTAGATCCTTCAACTTCCCACCTCTCACTCCCCCAGCCCCTATTCCTCCCCATTTCTCTCTCTGTTCCTCCTTCCCTCCTTCCTTCCTTCTTCCTTTCCCCAGTAAGTCATTGCTTTCCTTCATTCTCTTAGCCAACCTATCATCTGTTTAGTTCAGAATTACCTTTATAAAGTTCATTTTATAAGACACAGATCTGATTATAATACTCTGGGTTGAAAACATGATATTACATACACAATAAGAGCCAATCCTCCCCCAGATGTATTTTAGGTCATCTTTCCCATTGCATTTCTTCCCTCTTCTTTCTCAGTGTACCCTAAACTTCGGAAACAAATCTGTGAAATAGTTCCCACACGTCTTACACTTCCAGCCTCCACTGAGGAGGCAGAATGTGTAGCAGAAAAAGCAGAGTAATTAACATAATCAAGATAACAAACCTTTCCATCATTCTTGAAAGATTCCTCATGCCCTTCCATAATTCCCTCCCTAGCCCCAGAGAACTGTGAATCTGTTCTCTGTTACTATATAATCATCAGATGAATCAGTATACTTCATGAAGAAATTCCCTGGGAAAAAGGAGAGAAAGATAGTGGTGGAGGAGAAGGACCTTAGGCTCATCTCCCACAAACACAACTAGATTACTATCAAATTATCCTAAACACCCCAGAAATTGACCTGAAGATGACAGAACAAACTCCATAACTAAAGGAAAGAAGAGGCCATATTGAAGAAAGTAGGAAGTGTGGAGACATGATCTAGGAGAGAAACGGATCATGGGTGCTATGGAGATGAGGGAGCCATGGTCATGGAGAAAGGCAAGAAAGAGAGGATACAAGGGGAAAGCAACCCCAAAGCCATTGGCTTGGAAAATGAGAGAAGCTGAATTTCCTGAGTTCTTGCAACCAGTGGGGTTGAAAGCCTGGTGTTTTAATGGTCAGCGGGTTTGGCTGAGATAGAGCCTGGAGGGTACTGCACTGTTACTGGAAAGAAGGGAGGCAAACAACCCAGGGGCAGATAGCATGGAAATAGCAATCTGAAGAATACCTGTGGCACACAGTGGGGGATTATTTGCTCTTTTCGGAGCTCATCCCTGAGAGACAGCATTCACACAGATGCTTTTCCAGGAACAAAAGAGATGGCTTGTGCCATTTCTTTCCCTCACCCCTCAGCATAAACACAAAGCCAGCTGTGGGAAGCAGGGCAGCATGGACACTGGCTGTCTAACTTGGAAGAGGAAGCAAGAAAATCTTAAGCAGCTTCCACATTCAGCACAGAGCCCGAATGGGGCTCAATCTCACGACCCTGAAATCATGAACTGAGCCAAAATCAAGAGTCTGAAGCTTAACTGACTGAGCCACCTAGGCACCCATATGTCTGTAACTTACAAGGGAAGACACATAAGTCTAGCTGCAGATCTCTCAATAGAAACCTGGTAAGCCAGTAGGGAGTGGCATGATATATACAAAGTACTGAATGGGAGAAATCTGCAGCCAAGAATACTCTATCCAGCGAGGCTATTATTCAGAATAGAAGGAGAGATAAAGAGTTTCCCAGACAGGGGCTCCTGGGTGGCGCAGTCGTTAAAGCGTCTGCCTTTGGCTCAGGGCGTGATCCCGGCGGTACCGGATCGAGCCCCACGTCAGGCTCCTCCACTGTGAGCCTGCTTCTTCCTCTCCCACTCCCCCTGCTGTGTTCCCTCTCTCGCTGGCTGTCTCTCTGTCACATAAATAAATAAAATCTTTAAAAAAAAAAAAAAAAAAAAAAAAGAGTTTCCCAGACAAGCAAAAACTAAAGGAGTTCATGACCACTAAACCAGCCCTGCAAGAAATATTAAAGGGGACTCTTTGAATGCAGAGGAGAGACCAAAAGTGACAAACACAAGAAAGGATCAGAGAAAATCTCCAGAAACAATGACAAACTAGTACTGAAATGGCACTAAGTACATATCTATCAATAATTACTTTGAATGTAAATGGACTAAACACTCTAATCAAAAGACACAGGGTGTCAGAATGAATAAAAAACAAGACCCATCTTTATGCTGCCTATAAGAGACTCATTTTAGATCTAAAGACACCTGCAGATTGAAAGTGAGGGGATGGAGAAATATTTTTCATGAAAATGGATGTAAAAAAAAAACCAGAGTAGCAACACTTATATTGGACAAACTAGATTTTAAAACAGAGACTGTAAAGAGAGAAAAAAGGGCACTATATAATCATAAAGGGGACAAACCAACAAGAAGACAAACAATTGTAAATATTTATGCACCCAACATAGGAGTACTGGAATATATAAAACAATTATTAGCAAACATAAAGGAACTAATTGATAATAATACAATAATAGTAGGGGACTTAAACACCCCACTACATCAATGGACAGATCATTTAAACAGAAAATCAACAAAGAAACAACAGCTTTGAAAGACACACTGGACCAGATGGACTTAACAGATATATTCAGAACATCCCATCCTAAAACAGTAGAATGCACATTCTTTTCAAGTGTACTTGGAATATTCTCCACAATAGATCACATATTAAGTGACAAAACAGGCCTCAGCAAATACAAAAAGACTGAAACCACACCATGCACCTTTTCTGACCTCAATGCTATGAAACTAGTAGTCAATCACAAGAAAAAATTTTGGAAAGACCACAAATACATGGAGGTTAAAGAACATGCTACTAAAAAATGAATGGGTCAACCAGGAAATCAAAGAAGAAATAAAAAATACAAGGAAACAAGTGAAAATGAGAACACAATGATCTAAAACCTTCGGGATGCAGCAAGAGTCCTAAGAAGGAACTATACAGCAATACAGGTTTATCTCAAGAAGCAAGAAAAATCTCAAATAACCTAAACTTATACCTAAAGGAGCTAGAAAAAGAACAACAAATGGAGCCAAAAGCCAGAAGGAAGGAAATAATAAAGATTAGAGCAGAAATAAGTGCTAAAGAACTGAAAGAACAAAAACAGAAACCCAATAGAACAGATCAATAAAACCAGGAGGTGGTTCTTTGAAAAAATTAATAAAATTGGTAAACCTCTACCCAGACTTCTCAAGAAGAAAAGAGAAAGGACCCAAATAAATACAATCACAAATAAGAAAGCAGAAATAACAACCAACACCATAGAAATACAAACAAATATGAGAATATTATGAAAACCTGTAGGTCAACAAATCGGACAACCTGGAAGGAATGGATAAATTTCTAGAGATATAAACTACCAAAACGGAAACAGGAAGAAATAGAAAACTTAAACAAACTGATAACCAGCAAAGAAACTGAATCAGTAATTAAAACCCAACAAACAAAAGTCCAGGACCAGATGGCTTCAGAGGTGAATTCCACCAAACATTTAGAGAGGAGTTAATACTCCAAAAATAGAAAAGGAAGGAAAACTTCCAAATTCATTCTTTGAGACCAGCATTACCCTGAAACTAAAACCAGATAAAGTCTCTACTAAAAAAGAGAACTACAAGCCAATATCCTTGATGAACATGGATAAATGCAAAAATTCTCAATAACATATTAGCAAACCAAATCCAACAATACATTAAAAAAATCATTCACCATGATCAAAGGGGATTTACTCCTGGGTTGCAGGGGGGGGGGTTAATATTTGCAAATCAATCAATGTGATACACTACATTAATAAAAGGAAGGATGAGAACCATCTGATCATTTCAGAAAAAGCTTTTGACAAAGTATGACATTCATTCATGACAAAAACCTTTAACAAAATAGGTTTAGAGAGAACATACATCAACATAATAAAGGCCATCTCTGAAAAACCCCCAGCTAATATAATCTCAATTGGGAAAAACTGATAGTTTTTTCTCTACAGTCAGGAGCAAGACAGGGAATGTCCACTCTCACCACTGCTTTTTAATATAGGACTGGAAATCCTAGCTTCAGCAATCAGATAACAAAAAGAAATAAAAGGCATCCAAATTGAAAAGGAAGAAATCAAACTTTCACTATTTGCAGATGATGTGATACTCTATATGGAAAACCTGAAAGACTCCATCAGAAAACTGCTAGAACTGATAAATGAACTCAGTAAAGTCACAGGATACAAAATCAACATGCAGAAATCTGTTGCATTTCTATACACCGATAATGAAGCAATATTAAGGGCCAAAAAATAAGATACCTAGGAATAAACCTAACCAAAGAGGTGGAAGACCTGTACTCTGAAAACCATAAAACCCTGATGAAGGAAACTGAAGATGATATAAAGAAATGGAAAGACATTCCATGCTCATAGATTGGGAAAAAAAATATTGCCAAAATGTCTCTACTATCCAAAGCAATCTACACATTTAATGCAATCCCTACTCAAATACCACTAGCATTTCTCAAAGAGCTAGAACAAACAATCTTAAAATTTGTATGGAACACAAAAGATCCTGAATAGTCAAAGCAACCTTGAAAGAAAAAAGCAAAGCTGGAGGCATCACATTTCTGGACTTCAAGTTATATTACAAAGCTGTAGTGATCAAAACAGTATGGTACTGGCCAAAAAGAGACACACAGATCAATGGAAGAGAGTTGAAAACTCCTAAATGAACCCAGAACTATATGGTCAATTAATCTTTGACAAAGCAGGAGAGAAGAATATCCAATGGGAAAAAGACAGTCTCTTCAACAAATGGTTTTGGGGAAACTGGACAGCAATATGCAAACGAATGAAGCTGAACCATTTTCTTTTACTCTTATACCATACACAAATATAAATCAGGATGGACCAAAGATCTAAATGAGAGACTTGAAACCATAAAAATCCTAGTGGAGAACATAGCTTCTGCATAGTGAAGGAAACAACCAATAAAACTAAAAGGCAACCTATGGAATGAGGGAAGATAATTGCAAATGACATCTCTGATAAAGGGGTAGTATCCAAAATCTATAAAGAACTTACACAATTCAACACCAAAAAAATGGATAAACCAATTTAAAAAATGGGCAGAAGACATGAATAGACATTTTTCCAAAAAAGACATACAGATGGCCAATAGACATATGAAAAAGATGCTCAACATCACTCATCCTCAGGGAAATGCAAATCAAAACTACAATGAGATACCACCTCACACCAGTCAGAATGGCTAAAATCAACAACACAAGAAACAAGAGGTGTTGGCAAGGATGCAGAGAAAGGGGAAGTCTCTTACCCTACTGGTGGGAATGTGAAACCACTCTGCCTTGTCTCTCAGTACAGGCAATGTGGAAGTTGCTTTATTTGCAAAAGAAACATTAATTTTTTTTCTGATTATAAAAGTAACACAAGTTTACTGAAGAAAATACAATAAAAAAATTGAAATTGCCTATAATCTCACCATCCAGAAAACCCATTAACATTTTGATGTTCTTATTGTCTTTTTTTATGCAGTTATAGACTGAATTGTATCTGCCTCCCAAATTTATAGGTTGAAGTGGTAACCCTCAATAACTTAGAATGTGACTGAATTTGGAAATAGGGCCTTTAAAGAGATAATTCAGATTAATGAGGTCATAAGGATGGGGCCCTAATTCAATAGGACCGATGTCCTTATAAAAAGAGGAGAAGACATCAGAGATGGAAGTACATGGAGAAAAAGTCACATAAGGACAATGATAAGACAGCTATCTGGAAGCCAAGGAGAGAGGTCCCAGGAAAAACTAACCTGCAGACACTTTGATCTTAGACTTAAAACCTCTACAACTGTGAGAAAATAAATTTCTGTTGTTTAAGACGCAAAAAGAAAAAAACCAGGGCTTTGACAAAAATTCATGTCATCTCCACCACTTAGCAGTTGTGGCACAATGGGCAAGTTTTGTGTTTTTTTTTTTTTCCTTTTTCAATGCCTCAGATTCCTAATGTATAAAACAGAGATGATACACTATCTAGAATTATTGTGAGAAATAAATGAGATAACATATACAAACTGTCCATTAAGTAACTCTAACAACTTGTCAACTTTAGTGATGATAAAGATGATTGCCTCTCCAGATCTGCTCTTTCCTTTCCCTATGGCTCTATATCCCAGGAGGCCGACAGTCATGGACTTAATCAATGAACTCCTTCCTTTTCCTCTGGCTTCTGGTTGTATCAGGCCAAAGGGAGGTGCCTGTAGGAGATGCAATAGTGGGAAGAAAGGGACCTGAGGGTATTTATTCCCAATGCTCACTCTGTTATCCTGCAGGGTAAAGTGTTTGGTTGCATTACTCCCTTCAAAAGCCACAGCTCTTATGATGAAACCCTCTCTCAGGGCAATGTTTCTCTCTTTAGAGTCTGACAGGTCTCTTTGCTTGCCCCTTTGGACTAGGAGTAGTAACTCATGTCATTGGAGTACCTTCTGTCCTGCCTGGATTCTGGCTGGTAACAGTAATGATGATGGTGTTGTCTTTGCCTAAAATGTTATTATTTAAGTTCTTCTAAACCTATTGAGGCCCTACCCAGTCTTTAAAGAATAACTAAAATGCCATTGTTTTGAGGACTTATACCAAAACTCCTGCCCCTCCCTTAAAGAAGAATGACCTTAACTTCTCCTGGGCTCTCAAAATGCTTAAAACTTAAATCTATTTTGGCAAGTAGCAGAGTTTGCCTAATAGTGATCTGGTTCCTGCCTATAAAACTTGAGCCTGTTGGAAATCACACACTGGGTCTTACTCAATTTTACACCTCAGAGCAGTTGGCACAGTGATTCACACATGGACTGTGAAGGTAAGACTTTTGAAATTAAACTGAGTATTTTTCTGAGCATGAGCTCTTTTCTTCCCCTAGTTCTTCATAATAAAGTTGAATTTAGTATCTCTGTTTTCTGTAGTTATCTGATTATCTCTTTACCTAGATTATTCTGGAGACCCCAGAAGTTGACTCAACAAGCTGAAATCTTTTCTCCTAAAAGAACAAGTGAGACTGGGCAATACTTACATAGGAATAACTTATTTTTGCTGATAAACAGTTGAAATTTTTGCCTAACTTTTCTCAAAATACTCCATATTACTCAATTTACTTTTTTCCATAGTATCTTTTTATCTTTCAGTCCATAATAATAACTGAACTTCCTTTCACTCATTATTCACCCATGTTTTTTTTTCTTTTGTATTAAGAAAATGAAATGTTGCTCCTTTTTATCACAAAAAAATTAAGTATATTCTTCAAACAATTTGTGGTAGGAATTTAAGGGGAAAAATCTGCTCATTTTTTTATTGACTTATTTTCTTTTTAATTATTAAGTCCAACAAATACTTTTTCAAACATTTCAAAACTGGAAACCTCACAGATTTTATTTCCTCTAAATTGTGTTACTGGAAAGAATATCCTAATTGTCAGGAACAAATTCTCACAGTGGATTATTGTATATGTGTCACAGTAGAATAAATGTAACTATATTTAGAAGGAAGAAATATTAAGTATGAGAGCCAATACCACTACTGTGTTATTTCAAACTTGGCTGTTGAGAGACTAAGTGTTGCCACCTCAGGATGTATAATGAGAAAGGACTTCATTCTTTCAAAATAATCCAGGGGCATTTGCATCATTTGAGCGCCTACATTCAGGCTAAATTTTGACAGTCTGTTCTTTATGGTAAGCTCACTTTGTATAATGACATGTTGCCACTGTAAATATTGGTAAGGCTGAATTATTTCACCCATAAGGGACTTGCAGTGGCCTCTGGAGTAGCTGTTGAAAGGTATGGAAGAGCATAACTGTTACAACAAGACACTGAGCTGACCTTTTTTTCAGTGCAAAGTGCCAGGCAGACTATACCTTTGGACTTGGCCTGTGAAGTTTGAACTGAGGAATTTCACATGGAGCAGATCAGAGGAGATTCCATTCTTAGTTAGATTAAAAGAGATCGAACTTGATGAGGAGGCAAAGAAAGGCACCTCTTCAAGACAAATCCCTGCCTAGGAAATTTAGGCAGAAGCTCTTGATTAGATTCACTGATACTTTAATTCTCTGTAGGCTTCAAACTTTTTTTTTTAAAGATTTTATTTATTTATGTGACAGAAAGACAGCCAGCGAGAGAGGGAACACAAGCAGGGGGAGTGGGAGAGGAAGAAGCAGGCTCCCAGCGGAGGAGCCTGACGTGGGGCTCCATCCCGGAACGCCGGGATCACGCCCTCAGCCGAAGGCAGATGCTTAACGACTGCGCTACCCAGGCGCCCTGGCTTCAATCTTTCTAAGAACACTAAATGTGTATTAAGGTAACTTGCATATTTAAGCTATTTTATTTTTTATTCTCCTGTGGGCTCTAGAAACACTGCATCATTATTCAGCATTGATATATTACCATGTGTCCTCCTTCCTGAAATAGAACAGGGTCCTGCCAGAAGAGTGCTCCTTCTGAAACTTCTAGTGCGGTTAAGTCGAAAACTGTGTGTAGATTCTTGTTTTCTCAGGGGAGTCCAGGACCATCACCTCCCCCTATCGGTCTCACTGTCACTTCTAAGTCAATTCACCCATTATTCCTTGTAGCGTGCTCACTCACCAAATCCGTCATCTAACTAGCTCTTCCTTAAGAATGAAAACTCTACTAGATTTATATCTATCATTCTTAACTATTCACATAGTTAAGTAGACACATTCTCTCTGTTTCTCACACACATTCATTGAGAAATAAAAGGGTGATAACAAAGTAGAATTATGACATTATTGTGCTTGATTTAATTGTTCATTGAAGACAGTTTTCGAGACACCTATTTTTAGAACATGAGATAGTTCTCTTTCTACCAAGTTTTTAGCCATTGGCTTTGGGGTATTTTAGACTCCTCCTCCTCACTTCCCATATCCCTACCAATATTTAAGCCTCCCCCTCCTCTGTTATATGACCCCTTTTTCTTCCTTCCTTTACATGTTTTTTTTTATTTTTTTACCAACCATGTATAGACTAAAGGTTCACTCATTTCTTTATTCATTGAACCAAAATGCATTTATTAAATGACTGCTGTTGATTGTCAAGGCATCATGGTACTTCATTGCCTATGGTACATCATAGTACCTAATTCCTTTAATCATGCCAACAGCTTTCTAATCATTCTCCATGGCTCTACTTCCTCCTGCACCAGAAATCCATTAAAATCCTTTTTATCTTTTTCTGTTTCCAAAATTTCAATGACATACAATGTACATTGATTTTGATTTATATTCAAGACATCTAGTATGTGGCTACTACCTACCTATCTATCCAACTTTGCCTCCCATGACTGCCAAAGTACTAAATGTATTAAATCTATGATCATTTCTAGCCAGATCTATTAGCATGTTATTCCCTATATGCATTTTCTATTTTCTCACCTCGGAACAATAAAGTTATATTTTTAAATCAATTAAAAAAAAACAGGTGAAAACAACAACTTTCTATCTTCACCAAGATTCTTAGTATGTATGATTTGCTTTGACATTTCTCAGCAAACAGGAGGCTTTTTGCAGCATTTCCCAAGCAAATTGTTCCTCTTGTTATTTCCTGTTTATTCTTTATTCTTTAAGGACCAAATTAAACATATAATTAGGATAAACACGCTTTCAATAAAAAGGTATTGTGAAGGAGCTATTTTAATCCTTTCTTCCCACCAACACCAATCTAAGTAAAAGAAAGCAGACTAGCCAAAACTCTGTCAAATAACAATTTTTTCAACTGCATTGTTTTATTGAAACTTGGATCATAGACTCCATGATGGTTCTATAGTCCAGACAATCAGGATAACCACCAGGAACAACCTCAGTTAACCTCTTAATCTCTGAACTGGGTGCAGGTTACTCACTTAATCTCCAATTACAGGGGTTAATATTATAAGTAAGAGGATATGATATCACATTTTTGTTTCTAGGAATGTGTGTGTGTGTGTGTGTGTGTGTGTGCATATTTCTAATATACATTCAGGATGGTTTACTATGATGTATAAACTATCAAGATAAGACAAATAGAAAAAAAAAAAGAAGAGGAAAAAGTGAAGATAGAAGAAGAGAAGGAAAAGAAGAAAGAACAAAGGAAGAAGGAAGGAGGGACAGAAGGAAGAAAAATTGAGGCAAAAAAGAATAAGGTAAAAAAGTATGAAGCCAGAATTAGAGTGAGGTTATAGAACAAACCACTTATGATATAAAAAATTAACTTCTTTGTAAATCAGCAAGTTAGAGCAGAAAGGGTAATCACCCATGTGTAAGGGTTTTATTCAAGGTTATTAGTACTCTTTAAGGAATGACTATTTGGAGGCAAATGATTACACCAAATTAAAGGCAAGGATTCAGGTTTCAAAGCTCACCGAGTTCCCTGTGCCAAGATACTGCTCATCACAGAGAAGAGGTTTCTAAGGCCACAGCACAGCAAACAGCATGAGAAATGGAACTTGGATTTGGTGCCAACACTTGCAAATTTTTTTAAGGGTTCCTGCTAATTTGCGGCAGATAGCAAAACAAGTGTGATAGTGTGAAATGACACATGCTAGAGGGAAGGGTGGAAGTGGGGAGAGGGGAAGTTGAAAATGGTTCTATTTTAAGAGGATGCTTAATTTCATTATGATCAACTGTTAGCCTTTTTCTTACAATACTATTTACTGAAACACTGTACTTTTCCAAGTAAGATATGCCTACATTTCACCCATAAAGCCCTGTAGAAGCAAACAGACCGTACAATTCACTCTAATGAAGCCTTCTTACTTGGCCAAGACATCCTAATAGAACAAAAACTTATAAAACAATGTGCATTTGCAATAGTGTACAGGCAGCCCAATCCTTGATCTGGTAAAACACATCATGATGGAGTAGCAGGAGACACAGAGGATCAGAGGGAGGAGGAGAAAGACAGAAAAGAGAAGCAATCTGATTATTTTACTACCTTCCTAATTCTTTCAACAGCTCTGTGGTCTAGAAAGGGAGGCAGTGCTGAGTGACTGCTGGGTAAGACTGGCACTTGTCTTTGGCAAGTGTGGGTTCAAATCTTGTCAGTAACTACTGATATTTGGACATATAATTTATTCTCTTTATAATTTAGTTTCTTCATATGTAAAAAAATATTATATTTGCTTCTGTATGATTGCTTAACTGACATCACTTTATAGAGCACTTAGTACAGTGTATGCCAAGTAAGAAATACTTGAGAAAATCTTGAGTATTATCATTATTATTAGTTGGAACATGGGACCAGTAGATTTGGAAGAGCCTGAGGATTACTCTTTTACTTACAGATGAAGGGACCTGGGCTCAAGGATGTTTCTCAACAGCAAAGTCACCCAAACAGGAAGATGGTCTTTTGTTCCATAGTCGGTAGCCCTTATATATGACAAAGGAGAATAGCTTGCTTGAGTAGTGTTAAATGGTTCGGCATATTTTCCAGTTGAGATTCCGATATATAGAATTTAGCTTTTAAAAAAGCTTACAATTCAAGTTTCTTATTTCAGTGCAAACTCAACAAATGTTCAAGTGTGTGTGTGTGGTATTTCAAAGCCATTGTAAAGGGTAACAGAGCACTGCAGCTCACACAGAAGGATGCTCAGGGCACCATGAACAATAGAGCATGCTGGTACTATCATTGTCCTTCTCCTGAACTGACCATAGTCATTGTATGCCACAGTGGAAGGGATGTCAGACTTCACCTGGCCCATTAATTTCATTCCACTAATGATGAAACTGAGACCCAGGGAGATAAAAATAATAGATTTTGTTATTAAGAAAGAGAGAGCATGAGAGAGAGAGAGGGAGAGGAGAGAGAGAGACAGAGAAAGAGGAGAAGTGGGAGAAAGAAGAGAAAGAATGGAAGAAGGAAGGATACCAAACAGAACAAAGGTTAAAATTTTATTCAGCCTTCTTAATAATTTATTCTTCATTTTATTTTTATAATACATATATAATTAAATTATTAACCAAGCAAGCCAGGAACCACTCAGAGTTGAACAGTTGTTTGTTTTATGGGGTTTTTTTGTTGTTGTTGTTGTTAAAAACAAAACACTTCTCATATTAAAATCAAAATGCTGAGAGTCATTAACGGGACTGCACAGGCATGAAGATAAGAAGGCTCCCCAGACCAGCTGAAAGGCTGTATAGACTTTTTGCTCAACTGAAAAAACACACCTACAATAGAACAAAATAAAACTGAGTGCCAGAGCTATGAGTCTCATGAGATTTCCTATCACTTAAGCCCTGGCATTAATGAGAATGTGAGGCTGTCGCTTCATGAACTGCCAGTGGCTCGTTATTTCCAAGATGAAGACCCACAAAACAGAGGAAGGGAAAGTTTGTTCTTGGTTAGAATCTCTATTGGAAAATATTGAACAACAAACACAGGAAGTGGAAAATGCATGGTATATGTTTTACTTGCTTTTTGTTGCACCATAAACTCTGACAATTTATTCTGATATCCTGAAATTCCAATCATTTTTATTCTAATATAAACTTGAAAAGTCAATTGTTGGGCTATAATTTCAACATTTTTCATAGAATAATTTTGCAAATGAGTTAAAGGTGCATAGCTACACAGTAATTAATTGATGAGAAAAAGGTCTATTTCTTTTACCAATAACTTTCCCTTCAGGGTAGACATGTAGGACAACAAAAACTGGCTGAGATTCAAAAAGTTGCTAAAAGATTCACAGACACACACCTCTGAAGGCTGTTAGCTGCTTATATTCTCAATGCCAGCTATTTGTTGCTGGGAATTGCTATTTTAAAAAAAAAAATATGACAACATATCATTACAAATCAGTTGAAACAGGAGAGTATTCTAAAAAACCAAATGTATAAATTTTATAACTGAGGTTTACAAAAACATGATAAGATTAGTTATATAAAGATCAGACATACCCAAGAAATAATATTTAATGAACTACATGCTCCTTTTTTAGGCCTTATTTCAAAATCCACCAAGGATCTAGAGGGGCAAAAGAATTTTCCCCTTAGCTTCTCTCCCACACCCATTGTTTTTTATTGTGGTGAAATACACATAGAATAAAGCTGACCATCTTGACCACTTAACTGAAACTACTTGATTGAAATGACTGACACATAAAAAACAGTACCTATTTAATGTATACAACAACTCAGTAAGTTTGGGGATAAGTATATACCTGTGAAATCATCACCACCTTCAAGACCATAAACATATCCATCAAAGTTTACTCCCAGTCCCTTTATTATTATTTTGTGTATGTGTGTATGTGGCAAGAACATTTAACATAAGATCTACCCCTTAGCAAATTTTAAGTACACAATACCATTTTTAAGTGTCTACTTCAGTGGTATCAAGCACATTTATATTGTTATACAACCATTTCCACCATCCATCTCCAGAATTTGTTTCATTTTGCAAAAATGAAACCTTATTACTCATTAAACAATAACTCCCCATCTTCCCTGCCCCCCAGACATGGCAACCACCATTCTACTTTTTGTCTCTATAATTTTGACTACTCCAAGTACTTCATATAAATTGAATCATTCAGTATGTCTTATTGTGACTGGTTTATTCCACTTAGCATAATGTCCTCAAAGTTTGCCCACATTGTAGCATATGTCAGAATTTCCTTCCTTTTTAAAGCTGAATAATATTCCATTATATGTATGTACCACATTTTGTTTATTCATTCATCTGTCCATGCACAGGTTGCTTTCATGTTTTAGCTATGAATAATGTTATGAACATAAGCATGCAAATATCTCTTCAAGACTCTGCTTTCAATACATAGAGGTATATATCCAGAAGTAGAATTTCTGAATTATATGGTAAATCTATTTTTAATTCTTTGAGAAACTGCTATACTGTTTCCTACAGCAGCTGGTTACAAATTATCCACTTCCTTACCAATACTTGTTTTGTTTTGTTTGATAGTATGCTTTCTCCTAAGAATTTTATTGTTTTGCCACTTACATTTAGGTCTTTGATTCATTTTGAATTAATTTTTGTATGTAGTGTTAAGTGAGGGTCCAACTTCATTCTTTTGTGTGTGGATATCTAGTTCTACCAGTACCATTTGTTGTAAAGATTGTCCTTTCTCCACTGAATAATCTTAGCATTCTTGTCAAAAATCATTTGATCATATATGAGAGGGCTTGTTTCTGGGGTGTCTGATCTATTTCATTGTCACATATATCTGTCTTTATGCCAGTTACATACTGTTTTGATTACCATAGTTTATAGTAAGTTTTGAAATCAGGAAGTGTGAACCCTCCAACTTTGTTCTTTTTCAATATTGTTTTGGCTATTTGAAGTGCCTTTAAGTTCCATATAAACTTTAGGATGGATTATTTAATTTCTGCAAAAAATGCCATTGGAATTTTGATAGTTATTGCATTGAACCTATTGATTACTTTGGGTAGTACTGACATTTTAACAATTAAATTCTTTCAGTTCATGAACATGGGCTATCTTTTTTATTTATGTCTTCTTTATTTCAGGAATGCTCTGTAGTTTTCATTGTACAGTCTTTTCTTCCCTAGTTAATTTTACATGTTTTGTTATTTTGATGCTATTGTAAATGAAACTGTTTTCATATTCAGTAATCAGAAATCTCCCAGCAGAGACAATCCCTGGCCCTGATGTCTCCACTAGTAAATTTTGCCAAACATTTAGAGAATAACTAACACAAAACTTTCTTAAAATTTTCCAAAAAATTGAAAAGAAGGGAACACTACCAGTCTCTGAATCCAGGTTGTCCTGAAACCAGAGCCAAAGACATTATAAGAAAATAAAACTACAGTCTAATACTGGTACAAAATCTTCAGGAAAACCGAATTCAGTAGCATCTTAAAAGGATTATACACTATGGTCAGATAGGAATTATTCCTGGAATTCAAGAATGGTTCACCATGAAAATGGATCAACGTAATAAACCACATTGGCAGAATGAAGGAAAAACAGATGCATGATCATCTCAATTGATGCAGAAAAAGCATGTGACAAATCTACCATCTTTTCATGATAAAAACTCTCAACACAGTAGGAATAGAAGAAACCCTCAACATAATAAGGCTACATATTAAAAACCTACAGAAAACATCATGCTCAGTGTTGACGGATAGAAGCTTTTCTTCTAAGATCAGGAAGAAGGTAAAGATACCCATTTTTGCCACTTCTATCAACAAGAATACTGAAATCCTAGCCAGAACAATTAGACAAAGAAAGGAAATAAAAATATCTAAATTGGAAAGGAAGAAGTAAAATGATCATTGTTTGCAGATGATATGATCTTAAATACAAAAAACCCTAAGGATTCCATCCCCCCTCCCCAAAAAAACCCTGGTAGAACCAATAGGTGAATTCAGCAAAGTAGCAAGATACGAAGCCAACACTCCCAAATTAGCTATATTTCTATATACTAACAGTGAACTATGTGAAAAGGAAATTAGGAAAACAGCTCCTTGGCTTTTTAAGACTTTACATCAAAAATATATCTGTAGAGTCAAAAACAGAAAATAACATACAAGATATGCACTATGAAATTTGAATTTTCATTGAAAAATATAACTCTCATAATAAGCTTTTAATTCATTTCTGGGTTTTTTTCCCCCTAAAATGGTAAGTAGAATAATTTAATTTTAGATATGTTGGGGATTATCTACAACTTAAGTCTTCATTTTATGGCTGGAAAAGTGACTTGCCCAAGTTTTCACAGCTGGGTCTTTATTCATATTCTATGCACCTGCTTTTCTCCCCATAAAATGCACAAACACAACTACATGTAAGTGTAAGTAAAGAATAGAGAAAAGAGAACTCTAATACACAAACATTTTTTCTCCTTAGCTCTTTCAGTAGCTCTGTAGAAATGGAAAAATCATTGTTTTCTCTGAGCTTGATTTTCCTTATTAGGAGGGAAAAAATGGAGGGGACTCTATTAGTGTCATCTTTCCTGCACAGGTTGCCACAGTGGTTTTCCTGTTGTGCTCCAATATGATGAAGGATTCAAGAGATTACTTCAGGGACTAGAATTGAAAACTGGGGGCTTGGATGTAGGTAGATTTGGGGTGTCATTTGTTATACAGGTGGAGCTTGAATTGCCCCTTCCTATTTCATACACACTTCATGCAGAGGCTAAGCTAATGTCTGTTATAAATTGATAGTTGATTGTAAGATTCATTAGAAGTCAGAATTCTGCCACTAATGTTGATTATTATGATGATCCAAAGGACTGGTGCTTTGAAAAGAGGCTTTACAAAATATAAGAGGTATTAATATTATAATTTAATCAGTATTAATTTAATAATGATTTAATTCCAATATTAAAAGTGTTTCTTAATAAAGTGAATCACAAAGCTGCCACCTCCAAGACATATCTTAGCACTGAATCAGCATTGCACATAATCAAAAGAGCAGTTTGTCTTTTCTATAAAATATTTTTGGGAAGTGAGGAGGACAGGCTCCATAAGCTTTTTACCTCAAGATTTCCTATTCTAGGCTTCCAACTACCAAAATTAAAAATAATAAGACTTTCAAAACTATGCCTTGTTAATGTTTTTGGGGGGAGAAAGTCCCTGATTTCTTAAGACTTCATTTATTTCCAAGGTCCACAAGACTGTGTAGTTCACTCCTATTCATTCTGATCCAGCTCTTGAAGCAGGTAGAAACCCATAAAACTACTGATTAACTGAAACATTATAGATATATATATCAAATGTGTATATATATACACACACACACATATATATATATACACACACATTTTGCGTGTGTGTGTGTGTGTATATATATATATATATATATATATATAGGATACAGAATATGTCTGTGTATGTATGGTTTTATTTATACATATGCATATATAAGCAGAGATGTTTCGAAATAGTTTCCTTTGCTATGTGCTTGCTAGCCTTTAGAATCTTTCAAAAAGAAGAGGGCAATATTCTCAATCAGTTTGAGCTGCCATAACAATTAACCATAGAAAATGGGTGGCTTAGAAACAAACATTTATTTCTCACAGTTCTGGAAGCTGAAAGTCCAAGACTGGGGTGCAGCATGGCCAGGCTCCTAGTGAGTACCCTCTTTCTGGTTTATAGAGGTCTACCTTCTTTCTGTACCCTCACATGGTGGAAAGACGCCAATCTTTATTGTGAGGGCTCCACCTTCGTGACCAGATTATCTCACCAAACACCCCACCTCCAAATACTATCATATTGGGATTAGAGTCTGAACATATGAATTTTAAGGGGACCCAGACATTCAGTTCATTGCAGCAATGAAGAGTGCTGATGTTTGGTAATGGTTTTCCAAACCATGAACTGGTTTAGAATAAGGGGATTAGAGAAAGTGTGCCTAAGCAATTGTGAATTTAATATTTACAGTTCCAACAATTCACTTCAAATCCTGAAAGTCCCTTATGTGTAGTGATCTGTTAGGCTGCTGAATTTGAATCATCTTCTGCTGGGGGTAGAGGGGAAGGAGACTACGGAGGGAGTCACCTCTGAAGTGTGGCAATGAGTCAGTTATTAATGAGTGAACCACGCTGACCATGCCACAGCCTCATCTCCAGTCTGCTTCACTGTTCTGTGATTTTTGCTGCAGAAATAATTGATGTTTGTCTCTGAGAAAATAATGGTTTTACACCAATAATATGTCCTCAGGAAATCATTAAGGACATGCATTAAGATTTTTTGAGTAGAAAATTATTGAAAAATTTATTATAGCGGAACATTGGAAACAACTCAAGTTCAAAAATAAGGGGGCTATTTAAGTAAATATACAGAATGTCTAAACAGTGAAATTTTCTGCCTAAAAAATGATGCCGTTGAAAATTATTTAATGGAATGGGAGGTTACTCATTAATTATACTGTTAAGTGACAACAGACTACAATACATATAACAGGAAAGAGAGATAAACATAGAACAGACAAGAAAACTTAGATATGTGTCCAAATCCCTCATAATAGCAAATTCTTCAAAATGCACTTCGAATATAAATCAATTTGCATGCTAGTCCCTTCTGTTTTTAGCCTCCAGCTTGTCTACTTCCACAGTTAACATACTAAAAACTTTTTTAAAGACAGCAGCCACGGTGATGTATTTAAAATGAAATTTGGATGTTAACACTTTCCAAAACCCTCGATGGCATCCCAGTACATTGACGATAAATTCCAAACTCTTTAAGGTGGCATGCAAAGCCCTGCATGAATAACCTCCCCTGTCTGCCATCTCATTTCATGACACTCTTCCTACAGTTCACTCAGCACCTATCACACTAACACTCTTCTAAGCTTTTCCCTAATTCAGGGCCTCTGGATGTGCTCTCCTTTTCCCTGAAATAGTCTACAGTTGCTCATTCCTCAGGTCCCATCACTTAGACTAAATGCCATTTCCTCAAATACACTCACAATCATAGCTAAAGAAAGCCATGCTACGGCTTGTATTATTTTCTATGACAACACCTTCCTCAAGTTTTATTTGTCTATCTGGGCCTTTACATTAAAATTATTAGACAATAAGTTGCATGAGAGTCACAATCATATCTGTTTTACTCAGTACTATACAATGGCTGACACCTAGTAGGTGCTAAAAATAACTATACATGAATTCATAAACAAAAATCTTATCTTTAATTGTATATTTGCATTAACTGTAGCCAGGATCTCTCCTATAATAGGAAAGATCAACCATAGTTGAAAACATTACTCAGGTTTTAATTTTTGCAGAATACAATACACCCTATTAAATCAAAGGCTTGAAAAAAATTAGCTCCATTTATCTCTATAGTTTTTACTTTACTGAAAAAAGTTATTTTAAGTATGGAGGGTTTTCATTTTATTCAAAGGGTTTATCAAAACCTTAGGCAAAATGCTCATGATGGCACTCTTATGTGACAGAAGTAGTGACAGAAGTATATGAACAATCTGGCTTCTCTGTAAAGTAAACCAAGTAAAACAATAAAATTGTATCCTTTTAGTAAAATTACACATTTTCTGTTAAATAAAAAACTTCATCATTTTCCACTTTAATTAAAGATGCTAGATTAATAAGCTTGGATAGGGGTTATCATTATAATCACCAGCATTTCTGAAAAAGAACAGAATTGCTACAATTTTATCTCCTTTGGGTTCTTGAATTTAACACACACACACACACACACACACACACACACACCCTGTTTCTCAGAATATTTTGAACATCTACCATTTACTAAAGTGTGTCATCACCTCACTATCACTTAATATAGATTTTTAAATTAAATTTGCTTCAAGAGATATTACCTTTTGTGAAGTATTAATTATTTTTAGAGAGAGATAGGGAAACTCAAGATACCAAGTGCTCCAGATGAATTACAATGAGTGGATGTCTTCTATCCCAGCATATGTAGTTCCAAATCCCCTATGAGAGACCCTCAAAATGTCTATCAAGAAAAAATTTTGACATGTTATCTCTTCACTGTAAGTATCTTAGAAAAGGTCAGAATCTGTCTGGGAAGCAATGAAGAGTGGAGTGGTTTTGCCCAGAGAGCTGCACATTCTATGAAGTTGCTTTTACTAGACTATATTTAAGCTATGAATGCTAAAATAAAGGCGTGTAGTATAGCATAAAGTTTTTAAATTGAATGCACACATTTCCTACTATAACTTCAGAGATGAGAAATTATATGTATCTACTCAATTCTTTGTTCTAATAAAAAGAAATACATCGACATTCTCATATGTATTTATATACCCTCAAACCCCTTACAAGTATACAATTTACTGTATCAGGTACCTAAGTATGTAAGTTGCAACCATGACTGTTGGCCTAGTGGGAAGCAAAAATCATTGCCCATAGAAACTTTTTCTTGCAATATAGTAAAGAGTTCAGTTAAATAGACTCCTTTAATTACATACTGATGTTAAATTTACAAAAGATATCAGATGGGAAAATGATTAGTCTGTGATTAATCAGACTAAATGATTAGTCTGATAAAGCCAAATTGCCCCTGATTTTCTGGAGCATGGAATGGGTGGAGAGGGAAATTTTAAGTCAATGGTTAGGTTAAACCAAGCTCTATTAGGGATGGCTGTAGTTCAGTCCTATTCCATTAACAGACAATACTATTAAAACCAACACAGTCCTAGGCTTTAGTCATATAGAGATGAACATGTCTCCAACTCTGGTCTGAAAGAGTTTCCAGTCTCACAGGGACAGATGTAAATACATAAAGATAATTATAGTGCAGTGTACCACATAACAAGATAGGTTTGGAATCTGGAATTGCTCTGGAAAGATGAATTATAGATTTGTGTATAAACTTAGAACTAAGAAGTAAGTTATCAACATTGTAGGAGAAAGGAGTTAATATGTTCCTACAGGGTTGCTCTGCATAAAGTTATTTATGTAAGATTCTTAAGGGTGAAAAGAATACTTTAAGGGGAAAAGAAAAGTTGAGGAGAGAGCAAAGATGTAGCCATATAATTACACACTTGGTAAAGAAATATTCCACTTTCTCATTATTCATCCCAAGCAAGGCAGAAAGTTAGGGAAGAATGAACAAAACACAGATGCTATCCTATTTCAGTGATTCCAAGAATGATAGAGAAAGAAACAAATTTTCTGACATACGCTCCCATAACTTTCCTCTTCTTTGGATTTTAAAGACATTTTAAAATATGAAAAAAACAAATTATGTTCTCTTCCAGCTATCAGGGTCAGGGAGTTCAGAGGTGCCACACATAGTCCTCATTGACATCTCAAGACTTGGTGTTGGTTTACCAATGCCAATGAGCCAACATCTGACTCAGCTCTTTTAGAGTTTGGTGCCATACAAGGCAATACATAAAATACAGCTGGTATCCTAAGGCTTTAAGTCTGAAATACAGATTTCAGATCTTAAACTCCCAGACTGACCTATCAAGTAGATAAATCACCAACATGCAGAGATTCCTGGGATTCATATTTTTCATGCATTTTCTTTCCCTTCCTTAACTTCCTTTTTTTTTTCTTTCCCAAAAAGAAGTAAATTGATAAAAAGATATCAAAGTATATGGGAGAAAGTAAACATTCAGATTAATTTGAAGATGAGCCACAAGAAAAATTGAGAAAGAAACTAGCTCTAGTTAGAATAAAGCACAAATAAAGATGTGGTATTGGAACAGTTAAATTGTAGACTAGAAGAAAAAAAAAAAGAAAAGAAATAGAAGGCTCTGGAGAACAATCCTTTCAATGACTACCTACTATGTATAGTAAGTGGCTCAGTGCCTCCTATCAGAAATGTATACCAGGGAGGGGCGCCTGGGTGGCTCAGCCTTTAAGTGTCTGCCTTTGGCTCCGGTCGTGATCCCAGGGTCCTGGGATTGAGTCCCTCATCGGGCTCCCTGCTCAGTGGGAGCCTGCTTCTTCCTCCCCCACTCCCCTTGCTTGTGTTCCCTCTCTCGCTGTCTCTCTCTGTCAAATAAATAAATAAAATCTTAAAAAAAAAAGAAAAGAAAAGTATACTAGGGAATTTGATATAAAGAGAACAGTTAAAGTACTTAAGAAACTTGAAAAGGATGCATATACTTAAAAAAGAATGGAGATAATTTTGCCAAATCTTCCTGCACAGCTTTGAGTAACTTCCCGTTATATTTATGGCACATCACAAGTGACGGTACGTTCCCAGAAATTGAACACACTTACATAGAGTTGACACAAAGCAAACTGAAGTAAATGAAGATTTCCAGGGAAAGGTCCATGCTTAGTCACTCTGAAGAGGTTCTAATTCTCAGGCTTATTCTTAGAAGTTATTTTTAAGGGAGCCCAGGCTAGGTCAGGCATCTGCTCAGGTGGTTCTGACCACAGACCACACTTAAACACTGCTCTGTGCAGTGCTGCTTCCTCCCTCACTTAGTCTTCCTAAGTTAGCAGTTTAGTGGCAAACACTTTGCAAGGGGAAGTCATCTCTACCACATGTAGACTATGTCTCTTGCATTTGTAGTTGGCTAAATCTTCAGTAACATAAATGATAAATTGCTACAGCATTAATTATATTTTCTTTAAAAATTCTCCATTACTTTCTTGTTGGATAATATTTCTTTAATATTCATGTATATTATAATTAATTTTATTAAACGTAAGTGCTAGAGGTAGGCATTGTGGGGGAAGATACAGAAGAGAAAAAAGGGAAAGAGAAAGATTTGACTTTAAGTTCCACTGCCTATTTCTTGGTTGAATGACCTTTAGCAAGTTCTTCTCTACCCAAAATCAATGAAAATAACCACATGATCATTCTATATCCCTTCCAAAACTTAAATTCAATAATTATATTCAATGGCAATTCAAGACATATTAAAGATACGGTTATTTGTTTAGTTATCTAATTATTTATAGTTAATTATTGTAGAGCATGCTTTATTTTAAGTGTGGTGCCATAGTTAAACGTCACAATGATTAAAATAAAAGCAGGTCACTTTAACGTATTTTATTTGGGCTTTATTATCAGAGATAACTATATTTGAAATATGGTATTGGCTTTAAAATGACCATTTGATTAATTTGATAATACGGAAATGTATATATTACATAATTATCAGAGGATGATGATTCCACAAGGTAAGGAAAAAAAAAAAACCCTTACTTATGTAACAAATGGCTTATGTTTCCCTTAAAAAATGTCAAGCTGCTGTTTCATTCTGCATGGTGAAATCTTATTGATCTTGAAAAACTCTACTTAAATGTCACTTCCTTCAAGAGTTCCTTAAAAACAATCAATTCATACCCTTACTTTCAGATAGTTTATCATTTACCTCCTGTGTGATATTTGTGTATGTTGTGTGATTTCCCATTTTTGCACATATTATACTGTGTGACGTATATATTCCTGTTTCGTCCACTAAATTGTGAGCACCTTAAGAGTAAGGACTCAATTGCATTCATCTCTATATCCCTCATCCTGGATACTGTGTAATAGAAAAATGTGTAGTGCAAGGCAATTTCTGAATAGATGTTTGTCAATAAACACATGAATTAATTTGTAGTTATCTTCTCTAATAACTCTACTACTCTTTTGACAGGAGGAAGAGGATTGAATTACGACCCTTAGACATAAAGCACTGAAAACTATACTGAGCTATAATTGTAATGAAATGTAAGAGAGTTCCCATTCTTTTCCCCTATGATGACTGCTATTTTAAATTAGCAAGTAGCAAATTCTTTCAATATTACATTTGTTGCTCCTTATTTGCTGGTGCCCTGAGCTTGTATTTAGTGTTCTTGCCCGGAATGAAAGCACTGAGTATTTAAGAGAATGGGTCCTAAAATTAGAGGAATTAGACTAAGTCCTAACTCTGCCATTTATTAACTACATAATGTTAGACAATTTATTTTACCTCTCTGACACATACTTGCCTTGTTTTCTCATCTGTAAACTAAGGGAGAAAATAATACCTACTCTCCTAAAATACACAAGGGGATTAAAAGAGCCTTTGGATTCAGTGCTTAGCACATAGAAAATATTTAGCAAATGTAAAATTAGAGTCCATAACCTCTTGATTATAATGGAAATTTCTTGATTACAAAGGAAACTTTGATTGTAAAAGGAAATGTCTGCACTATTTCATCATTCAGTATAATTTTTAATATTCATTTAAGATAGCCTTTTTCTTTGTGTTAAAGAATTATCTTTGGGGATGGCTGAGCCGGTTAAGCGTCCAACTCTTGGTTTTGGTTCAGGTCATCAGCCACATTCTTTTTTTTTTTTCTTTCCAAGTTTTTGTTTAAATTAAAAAAATGTCTGTTTAAATCTGGAATAAATATTGTTGATTTCAACAAATGCATTCTTAGTACCAATCAACATATTTATATATTTTTCTGCTTTGATCTAGAAATGTGATGAATTAACACAAGTCATTTTCCAATTTTAATTAACCCTAACATTTACATGATTAAAGTATATTATTCTTTTACTAAATTGCTGAATTTTTGTTTTCAACTGTTATTTTACTGTCGTCTTTTGTGTTATTTTATAGTTTAAATTGTTTTGGTATCAGGGTTACCAAAATGAACAGAGGAGATTCCATCTTTTTCTTTGGTCAACAATATAAAAACTGTTTGATCTTTGTGTTTGCTTATTTTTAAAAACTTATTCCTGACTTTTGTTTTCTTTCAAATGTACGTCATAGGAACACAAAGAAATACATACTTATTAAATATTTACTGAGTGATAGACACTTCACATACGTTATTTTTGCAGTACGCATCTATAGTTAGTATTATTCCTACTTCTTAGAAACATATTCAGAGGGGTTATTTTCTTAAACTACGTTGTTGAAAAGATAAGATTTAAATATAGGCTAGTCTGACTCCATTAGACCACCCTATATTTAATCACAGAATCTAAAATGGAACAATGTTCTTTAAGAATAAAGATTCAAGTATGGAGATGGATGGGGGAAAAATACTGCTTCTTAATTTTGCAATTTTGAAATAAACCACGTTTAGCAAAAGAAAAACTAACGAAATTCAGCAATTTAAAAATGATATTCAGAAAGTAATTTAGCAGTTTATAAATCTCTATTTAAGGCAACTAAATTAGTAATATTGCCAGTAATAAGAGAACAAAATTATATACATATATAAATTTTATATGTAAATATAAAATTCTTTTAAAATTTTTTGAAGTATGGGAAGAAAACAAAGATCATAAAAAGTAATAGATAAGCTGTCTATCAATATAGAACATGTTAGTAAATCATAATTTTAAAAAATATAAAATAAATACATTGTGGAAAAATGAGACTATAAAGGAAAAAAATTAAATCAACACCAAATGACACATTTGCAGGTTTGGTAATGGTATAATAAGTCAAAAGTTAAGAAAGTCTCGCCTCAAATTGAGGAGTAAATCACTCAGTCTTTCTGTGCAATTTCTTATAGTTCTCATATTTCCATATTTGTAACCTCACAAAGAAAATCTTGCTGCCCAAATAAAATCACATTCCCTAAATATCCAAACATAATGATATGTAGACATAAAGCAGAGAGTGGCCAAATACTCTAGAAGTAATCTTTTATTTTTTAAAACGGTTCAGACTTCTTATGTAAACCTAACCACTAATAAAGCCTCTTTTTAATTACAAAGTCAATTTTAGGGAACATCAGGTGACATTTTCCTGATATTCGTCAACACCATTTTACAGATAAAATAGGAACCTTCCTTCATAATTACACAATTTTCAATTTAAACTTGTTGACTCACTATAAATCCTTGCTTCATCTGTTGTACTACATTTTCATAGATACTGCTTCCTGATTAATGAGCACGTGTGTCACTGTTTGAAAGAGCGACAGAATGAGGCAGAGCAAAGGGATTATTTACATTCACTGCGATGGCTGGGGTGAGGTGGGGATTACTGCCGGGCTGCCGGTCACAGGACTGGACCATAAAGTCACTGTTCTCTATCAAGGAAATGTGAACCACTTCAAAGAGAGTAAGTGTAAACTCTGTAAATTTCAGGAAACTTTACTCTTTCCACTTGCCTCTTTTTGTTTGTGTCAGATCCTTAGGTTCTCACAAAGTAAAATAGCCCTATATTGTGATATGTATGGTTAACCAATTTGGAATATCTTCTCCTGTATTCATCATTATTTTATGGCCATATTGAGAGGAAGCAGAATTTCTCATCTGATATTCAAGCCCTTTGTGACTTAAGACTTTGACGTATGAATGCTTGCAAAAGACTAAAAACGACTCACATTTCAAGGGTTCTGGAATTGTTGAAGATGTACTTGTTGATGGTATACATCATCAAATTACAATTTAAGATTTCTCATGGCAAATATCAAGTATCTTTTCTTCTGCCCCAAATTTTCTGATCGCTATGGAGTAAAGGTTATTATGGTTATAGAAAAGTGCAGAATTTAGAGACAATTTGGAGATGATGTAGAAATCTATAAAATCTTTGTAAAAACTTCCCTTTCTGAGGAGAGCTTGTAATAGAGTATACCCCCCTATATTAAGAAAATATACCTAAGATTCTGCACGTCACAACCTGACTCCATGTTTTCTAAGTTCTCCTGAGGCACTGGAAAAGATATGGACTATCCAAGTTAGTCATCAACAGCCTAAAATTATTTTTAAAAGAATGAATCCATGAAACAGAACCATCAATGAATCCCCTTTCTGGCTTTTCAGTTATGTTTAAAGAATTATATATTCATCACTGACAATTAAATCAATTAATGATGCTGTCACTACATTAGCTGACACTGTTTATTTTTTATATATTTTTAAAGATTTTATTTATTCATTTGAAAGAGAGAGAGTATGGACAAGCAGAGGGAGCAGCAGGCAGAGGGAGAGGAAGAATCAGTCTCCTCACTGAGCAGGGAGCGCAGCACACTCCTTGATGCCAGGACCCTGGGATCATGACCTGGGCGGAAGGGAGAAGCTCGCTTAACGGACAACAGAGCCACCCCGATGCCCCCTCCCTTTTTAAAACATTTTATTTATTTATTTCACAGAGAGAGACAGAGAGAGCGAGCACAAGCAGGAGCTGACACTCTGTTTAAAATAAAATGTCCAGGATGGGTAGTGGCATGGTTTAAAATTACCCAAGATAATTCTGAGGGACTAAATCTTATAATAATTATATATATTTATAAAACAGTCACATGTGAAAAAACCTGACTGGCAATACTTTATTTTTTTTCTACTCTATGTTTTTTACAAACACAGGATATCTGATTTAGAGGACTAACATCAACTGACCGAAATTCAAGTTACAGAAAGGGGCAAAGAGGTGTAGAATATTTATTATTTGTTCCTTTTCAGGATTTAATTCACAGAATTCACGCCTTTTTCTTTCCTCCTGGCTTCCAAGCATTAATTTCAAAAGCAGGTGCATCTTTTAGCACTGTATGTTAATTAACTGGAGTTTAAACAAAAACTTAAAAAAAAAAAAACACAGAAAAAACAGGTGCATTGACTGCTGGTTCAGTTTCAATGGAAACATCAAGAAATATCCTGGCCAGAGGGGGGCTCTCTTTCCCAGATCTCTGACAGTAGTGTTGAGGCTGATTACAAGCACCCAGGCCACTAATTTATATTGACTGCTTTCTCCTCTTTTCCACCTTGTCTGCCCTGCTAACTTACAAAGAAATTAAGCCAGTTGGTAGTATCACTTCCATATAAGCCATGGCAGATTGCAAAAAAGGGTAATGATACTTATCAGTTCTTCTCATGAAGAACAGATATGTCTTGCCTCACCATCGAAACTAGCCTGGCCTTCACTTTGTCTAAAAGAAGATGAAGGGAGTAAAATTGTATAAATCCCAACCCTAGGATTCAAGAGCCCTTTCTTTGTGCACTAGGTGAATAAACCTGGCTAGCCTGCTAGAGCAGAGACTAGGTGCAAGAGAACGAAGGCCCCTCAGCCAACAGCCAGACAATTACCAGACATGTGATATCATCTGGGACCAGTCAGCTCCCATTTAACACACCAACTGACTGCACATATATGATCAAGCCTACTAGGACCAGCAGAGCCCAGCCAAAAGAACTGCCCAGAAAAATCATGGACTAAATTAATGGTAGGTGCATTTAAGCCACAGTATTTTGGGGGTAGGATTTCACAAAGCAATTAGTAACTGACATGTAACCCCATGTCATTGTAGCACAACCACATAACAGCAAATTAGCTACTACAGTTTTATACCATACTTTCACCTGGCTTCCCAGTAATAACAACCAAGCTAGATGTCTCTTTTACACTCTCTGTAAAACCAGGCTCTCTATTTACTTGCCCTCATTATGTGATGAGGGTAAGTAAATGAATTCCACATGTAACCATTGGGATTGTTCAAGAATTTAGTAGTTAAGTGGTCAGGTCCTAGCATCACACAGACCTTCTTTGGAATCTTTCCCATCACATACTGGGCCTATAATCTTGGATAAATAATCCCATCACATACTGGGCCTATAATCTTGGATAAATAAGTAATTTTTTTTCTTTTTTTTCCTTTAAAAATGAGAATGATACCTACCTCATAAGGCTGCAGTACGGAGAAACTAACATATTTAATGTTTTATGGACTTTTAGTTTTAATTTTTCTAGCACATTGCAGTGGCCCTAATGTTTTTGATTAATATATAATGAAAGTATTATTCATCTCCTTTAACTCCCACAGTTTCTTTCTTTAAATGCCTTTATATACTGTGCCTTCATAATGAAAAAAAAAACCTCATATAGAGCTTACTATTTATGAAAGAAATGATCACAATAGATTCTCAATAGTGTACAATGCTAAAGGTCTTTTTCCTTTTATCATGACCTGGAACATTCCCATCATGTGATCACATTGATACGGTGATAGCCAACATGATAACATTTTTCATTTTTTTGGATGGGGGGTATTCATTTTTCTAATCAGAAGCAAATCAGAAGGAAAATTGTGTTTAATGATTCAGAATAATAAAATCAGGGATCTTAGCTACTAAGATATATTCTCCAAGGAGTAATGTGTTCATACTCAGTGCACTAGTTGCCTACAACCTGAGATAATCAAATATATTTTCTTTTTTTTTTTATAATTTATTTATTTATTTTTAATTTTTTTTTTTTATTTGACAGAGAGAGACAGCCAGCAAGAGAGGGAACACAAGCAGGGGGAGTGGGAGAGGAAGAAGCAGGCTCATAGCAGAGGAGCCTGATGCGGGGCTCGATCCCAGAACGCCGGGATCACGCCCTGAGCCGAAGGCAGACGCTTAACGACTGAGCCACCCGGGCACCCCATCAAATATATTTTCACAACATGAGGGCTGTCCAAAGAAGTCAAAAAGGGAAATCCTTCCAAGAGCAATTTCTTTAGACTCTGACTACGGTTTTTTTGGTTGTTGTTATTGTTAAATGCAGATAAATTACTTTCTTTTTGAAATGCCTATTCAGCCTGCTTCTTTTCAAGATCCACTTTAGCCGTATTTTCATTTCAAGATTAAATTCATCTATGACTATAATTTGCTTTGCTTCAGAGGAGATAGAGTCATTTATTTTGAAGTTGAGCACATTTAAGATACTTTGAACTGTATCTCTGAAATCAACTACTCAAAATGAAATTCTTCTTTTTGCCATTAAGGAAGGTCAAATGGAAGATTAATAGACACACACACCCTATAATACAATAATAATAGTTTATCATATCAACAAACATTTTTGAAAAACATCTCCCCCCAAATAAAAGTGCCTACATTTATATGGCTATAAATGAGATACATAAGGTTTCCTAAAACACCTGACATATGTGCATATTCATTTGCATAAAATAGTGGAAGTGCAGCTAGCTAGCTAGAAAATATACCTAAAAAGTTGGCATCAGTTCAGGAATTCAAAGTACCTGCTCCCAATTTTTTAAATTGAACTTTAGAAGGCGACCAAAATTGTTCATTAAATTCAGACGGCCAATTACAATGGTGTATAAAGTGTACTAAAACTCAAGTAGATGACAGTTCTGAAATCTGGAAATAAAGTCTATTTACTCTATATTTCTAGAGGATAAGTAACTGCCTAGTTTACGGAAAAACACTGTCATCTGAAATATACATGGGACTTGTAATACCAGGACTGATCTCATATATCTGAAAAATAAGTAACACTGTTGTTGATGTTTTTAAATAAAACTGTAAGCTCAGCGAATCAAAAGGTACATTTACAACCATATCAATTTAGAAGATGGAAAAGATGGGAAATATTTTGCATGGAATAGCACAATTCTACCACCATTGCTACAGAAACAACCCAAAACAATGTTTTATTTTGTTTTGTTGTTTGTTAGTTGAAAGGGAGTGAATAGAAGTTTTTTTTTTTTTAATATACAGTATGTTGTGAGAATTTTTATATACTTTGCCATATTTGTAAAAGATGAGGATAGAGAAGCTGCTCCCGAGAAGAACAGGGCTTACATGGAGGTTTAAGGCCCATCCGGAAGGATGAGGCTCAACAGATATCATCTGAGGGTGTTTGAAAGGAAATGACACCAAGGACATTGATTTTATGCCTAGGGTTTCCATTCTTATCAGCAACAAGAACACAGACCATCCTTTACCTGCCAAACTCTTCTTTAACAATCATGACCCAGCTCAGATGTTACTTCTTCCCTTCTTTCCTCTATGATCTAATAGCATAAAGTTCAGATTTCTATTGGAACTCGTATTATATTTGACTATAATTTTCTTTTTTAAAGATATCCTCTCTCTATATTTCTCTCCCTCTGCCCCTTCCTCCCCCCTTCCATATCTTGCTCTTGCTCTCACCCTAGCTTTCTCTGTAATATTAGTATCCCTTCTGAGGACAAGGAGATTACATTTTCTTCTCATTGATTCATCCGTTTATCCAACAAATCCTTGTTGAGCACTTACTATAAGCCAGGTACTTTACCAATAACTGACTGATGACACAAAAATTTTTAAAAAGCGGTTTGCACTATCAAGAGACATTGTATCTAACTGGGAAAACTGACTCGTATATATATGATCACTGTATTATCTTATATATACTATGAAGAGTAAAGTGCTATGAGATCATAGAGAGAGAACCCTTAATGTAATTAGAGGGTTCAAGAAAGTTTCTTGTAATTAAGGACATTTAATATGAGATTTGTAGAATGAACGGCAGGGGGGAAAGTATGTGAAAAGGCTTAGTAATGAGATAGAACATGATCAGGAAGTAGGAAAGAGATTCCTCATCACTGAAGTGCAGAGTGAATGCCTATTGTTCTAACACGAAGCATGCTGTGTAGTAGGGCCTCAATACATGTTGAATAAAGACTGAGTACAGCTTTGCAAACAGCATCACATGGTTGACAGGTCTACAACATGGAGCATTATTTGGGGACGAAGGATGTGAACAAGTGAGTTTAGGGTCTGCTTCTTGCCATCATTCAGCCCACACTGTTAACTAGCAAAGACTTTCCATGACATGTCAAAGTATCCTCTGTCTTGTGGGGAGGGGGGTCAAGAAGGGCCTTGTCTGTCAGGGGTCTTTGGAGCTATCACGTATTGTGGTACATAAACAAAGACCGGCACTTAGCACACAACGGGTGTTGTAGAAAACCTGCACTCTGGTTTTTAATCTCTCAGAGGTTTTGGATTTCAGAGGAATCCTCTTTTCCTTTCCTGTTTATTTCTCTTTCATTTAAAAACTCCACATGAATCCTCCCTGTATTCCAGACACTATCCTACATACTTAAAGGGATACAAAGATGTTAAAACACCAAAAGATGCAGTCCAGAGGAGAAGGTAAACTCATTAAAAGCTCCCTTCTTCTCAGGGCTCTGCTATAAGTAAACAGTGGGAAACTTGAGGGGCTTCTTGCAACTTACTTAGCCCACCTGCTATTATACATGTTTCTTCTCCTGTCGGCCTATGTGAGTGAATAGGATCTCTTCACCATAGCTACCGTGACTTACGGAGCATCCTTTATGTACCTTGCACTTGATAAATATTCTCTCCTTAATCTTCACCATAACCCTACAAGGTAAGAATCTTCATTTTATATACAAGGAAGTTGAAGTTGTTTATTTATAAAGGTTAAGTCATTTGCTTAAATTCAAACAACTAATAAGTGATAGAGACAGATTTTGCAAAGGTTTGTCCCATTCTTAAACCTTGGATTTTGAATTTCTATTCTAAAATTGCCTTCTTGCCAAGCACATCATGATCCTATTCCACGGATTTTTAAGGGAATGTAAAATCAATCCAAGATAAGTATCATGATAATACATTCCAAACCTTATTCTCCATTCCCCCAAACAATAAATGTCACGTCTGTGTTTCCTTTGCACAGACTCTGTGTGTAATAGAGTTAGGTACACCCAGGACAGGAGCAGCATGAAACATATACAATCATTTCCCCAGGATCTTTTAACATGGCAAAATATTCCTTAATCATAAAAAGGTAACGGTTTGAAACCAGTTATAGTCATGCATCACTTCCTAATTTAAAATGATGCCTCTCCTAATAATGTAATTTCACAGAACAATAAACAAAACAGCCATCTATTTGGTTTTTATATTTCATCTCAGGATCAGGAACAAGGGTTTCTGATATTTGAGAGGATTCTTTGGGCAATCTTTGAGAAAAGTGTTTAAGAAAATCACAATGTGAATAATAAGCAAGGGTGGAATGGGGATCTTGTCTGCCCTAACCCTCTGGTTGATAAAGCAGAACAGCTGCTTCTCCATAAAGGAAGGAAACTATGAGGTTTAGACTGTGTTTTCATTTTCCAAAAGTAGGCTACTTTCATGTCTAATCAATTCTCTGGTTCATCAGAATGGGTAATTGTGGAGAAAGCCATCTGATCAGAACAACTGGACCTTATCAACTACCTGGCAATGCAGTGGGGTTTTCAGTCATCAACCTCAACTGACTCAAAAATGGGTGATTTATTCAGCTTTAATCAGAGATGTGAGGCTGTGATAAAGCTTGACTCTGCTTTTCAACAGGGCCATGGTGGACTCAAATGTAGTTGCCATTGGTTATAGCAGAGGAAGCACAAGTCTTAGAATCAGACATAGAGTTGAAACCAAGCTATCATTTATGAATGGCTTTTCACCACTTGAATTTTTCAAAGATGTGTTCCTTCAACTGTATAATAATGCAATTAATATCTACTGCATATAGGGAAAATGTAAAGTAATATGAAGTAGTGAACTACTAGTATGTCCTAGTTCTGTTATCCTGTGATCAAAAAGGCAGTCCTAAGACAAGCAGGTGGCTGGAGAAAACAAGATTCTCTATCCTGCCTTAACTATCTGTCTAACTCATTAAATAACTTTGGTTGAAAGAACGCATAGTGTTTACTTACATACTTTTTTGACAATTGTATCATAGCAGTGGAAAATGGAAATGGTACTATTCTAATAAATCATCTTAACAGCTCAGTAAGTTTTTAATGTTGGCTTAGCACTTTTATCTGTTTAAAGAAAAATGAGATAGGAATAAAGAGTTCTCTGCTATTATCCTGCCTCTGCAAGCTTGCAGAACACACTGAGAAGGCACTGTGCATTAAGAATACATTGCATATCCCAACTTTTTTCTTCCCTAAACCTCACAGGAGATTTAATGTTAGGCCAAAAATGTGATAGAGTGATAATAAAGCTCTCTCTTTTTCCACTATGGACTAAGGGCAATATGTTAGTTCCAAAGATATATTCCCCTGGCTTAAATGTCAGATTTTTTAAAAGTTGCATCAAGAAACATCATCTCTCTTCAGTGGGTAAGATCCACGTCTCCTTAACCATTCTTTAATATGTAGTGGCCAACTAATAATATGGAGCTCTGCATAATTGATAACATTATATGGGGCTGTTCATAGGCCAACGTCTCCCTCTTTTTTCAATTGGGAACCCTGAAATGCTAGAAATTTGCAATAACCTAAGGGATCCTTTAGCTTTAGAGTAGAAATTGATGGTAAAAATAGTCTTTGAGTTTTTACACAAAACTAGCTCATTACTATCCCCACAACCACTAAAGTATTTCTGCTTTTTCATTTCTGTCTGTTTGTTGGTTTCTCAACCTTACCAAAAATGCTGCCCATGGTGTTCAGTTGGACCTAAATTCACATATTTAAGTTGAGAAGTGGAGCAAAGAGGGAGAGAAGCAAGAAATTGAAGGTAACCTAGATAGGGTGTAATGAGATTTGCGGTTATTCAACAAACATATATTAAATCACTGCCTTTGCAATTCCCCTGAGCACCTACAAGGATGAGTTAGATATATCTGCACATTCCTCCCACTGAGTTAGATGTACATGTCTGATTCCCCAAAAAACACCAGAAAGGACTCTGAGTAAGTAATCCTCAAGGTGACGGAGAAGGGAGACTGCTCTCCCACAATGTGTGTGTGTGTGTGTGTGTGTGTGTGTGTGTGTGTGTGTGTGTGTTAATTTTAGGTAGTTTGTTGCCACTCTTAAAGGTTCATAGGCATATGCTTCATTCCAATGCTGATTGATTGATTGATTGAGAACAGCTGCCTAGAGCACAGTGCAGAAAAAGACCCCAAGGTTGCTTGCAGGCTTGACAGAAGAGGGCCCCGGTTACAGTGTTGAGCATGTGAATGAGGTGGGTGAAAGGCACCAACTGAGTTTTCAATTTATCATCCCAGGACCCACAGGATAAAATTCAAGCTTACTAGTATGGCATACAGGATGCATATTCCATATTGCATCCTTTGTTCTGGCATAGTACAAAGGAGAAGGTACTTACAGATTACTTGATGTGCCATACTGTTTCACATCTCAGAGCCTTTACTTACACAACTCCCTTTTTCTGGGATAATTTATTTCTCATCCCAACATCATTCTCCAGAGAAAGTCTTATCTTTCAAGTTTGAACTCAAAGACTTCTGATATCACTGGATCCTAAATAGATCTGACTTATTTTGTTTCCCCCATAATATTCTATAGAGGACTTTAGCATATTATTATATAAAATGGCTTTGTTTTGCATTCACTGTCATATCAGTGATCTATTTCTGGGCAACAAATCTGCCCTAAAACTTAATAGCTTAAAAAAACAAATGTTTGTTTTGTCATGGTATCTTTATCAGAAACCAAAGACTGGCTCAGTTGATGGTTCTGGCTCAGTGTCTTTTAAGTTTGTGGTCAAGGTGTCAACCAGTGTGCAGTCATTTCAAAACTTGATGGAAGTTGAAAGATCCACTCCCAAGCTCACTTATGTGGTTGTTGTAAGGCTTGTTTCCTTTATGCCATTCAACTGAGGACCTCAGGTCTTCACTATACCAGTGGGCCTCTCCATTGGGATTCTCACAACATGGCAACTTGCTTACCCCAGTACAAGTGATCCGAGAAAAAGAAAGAAACCCCAAGGCAGAAGCCACAATCCTTTGGATAATCTATTCTCAGAAGTAATATCCCATCACATGTCACATTCTCTTCATTAGAAGCAAGTCAGTAAGTTTAACCCATGCTTAAGGGAAAGAGATTACACAAGGGCACAAACACTGAGTCAGGAATCATTGCCAGTCATCTAAGAGTCAGCCTACCACATACAGTATCTTCCCTAACTGGTCTGAAACTAAAATTAATTTCTCTGTGTTTCACTATCATTTGCCTCATGTCTGGCATTGTAAACACCAAAGAAAAGAAAAAGAGAGGGTGGGAGAAAGAGACAATGAGAGCCATCAAAGTCAAATTATGAATTAAATCCCTTAAACAATTGAAAATGACCAATCTATAAAACTATTGTTTGGAAGAAATAAACCCTTTTTAATATCTTAGCCAAGATTCAAACTCATGACATTTCTAGTAATGTGGACCTTGATTACAACATCTAACAGAAAAAGAATTTGTACCTTAACGACTGTTACAAAGATCTGGAAAAGAATCTCTGAAGTTAGAAATAAAAAGACCAGGGGCGCCTGGGTAGCATAGCGGTTAAGCGTCTGCCTTTGGCTCAGGGCGTGATCCCGGCGTTATGGGATCAAGCCCCACATCAGGCTCCTCCGCTATGAGCCTGCTTCTTCCTCTCCCACTCCCCCTGCTTGTGTTCCCTCTCTCGCTGGCTGTCTCTATCTCTGCCAAATAAATAAATAAAATCTTAAAAAAAAAAAAAAGAAATAAAAAGACCAATTATGTTCATTCTCCCAGTTCATGGAGGTTCCTTGTAGTATAGTTTGTGACTCTTCCAAGAGGCCCTGTGGCTGAAACACTGACATTTATGGATGCAGTTTTATGTGATAAACAGAAGTTCAATTAACTTAAATGTGCTATCTGAAATGTTTCATCCAAAATGAATTCTAATTTAGGTTGATTTCTCCTCAAATGCAAGATAGAAAAGTGTCCAGTCTCCTGCTTCAAAGTACTTGATGTGACTTTTGTTCCCATTTGAAGTATAGCTCCTACTCACACATTCCTTCTCTCTCTTCTTAAACATGTAGACGATGGGAAAACACAAGTGATTAAAATCTGGTCCCTGCTCTCAGAATCCAGTGTATACACACCAAGATAGCCATCTGACCAAATAACCATAATATAATGTGAATGTACTATAATGTGAAATAACCATAATATAATGTGAAATAATGTCATACAAAGTACTGTAGGGTCACAGAAAAAGGGTAATTATCCTTGCCTGGGAAAAGTCAGAAGGTCATACACAAAAGATATGATATAGACGTCTAATAATGGAAAAGAAAGTATACAGTGGTTTGCCATTTTCTTTAAAAGGAAGAAGTAATAGGAGGAAGGTAATTTAGTTTTGGGTCAAACTTCCTGAAACATCTACTGAATTTTACTAAAAGCCCACTTTGACATTAAAAGACATTATTTGAGCCAAAGTTGTATTGGATTCCAATAAATTAGTCTGTCCTAATCAACATCGATTTACTTAGTAAAATAACAAAATATTTACTATTCCATATAAAATAGGAGCATTTCAATTGCATTTTCAAGAAAAAGAAAAGAAAATGATGATGGAAGAATCACAAAGCAAAACTTTCCTTGTCACTGCTCACAGAAGCAATCATAATAGTTTCCAGTTCAGTTTAGCTGTGATTGATTTTGTAGCAATTTAAATGTACAAACAATAAATTTATTCACATGAGTTAATTTGATTGTAGCTTCAGAACTAATAAAGGACAGTTTGAATGCTTTCAGACCTGAATTCTGTCTCCATTTTCCTTGCATTTATGGTCACATTAATCATGAGAGTAGAATAGGAAAATGTTTTAAGATACACTTTAACTATATTAATTGCACTCTTAAGATAAAGGATTCTGATGTTTATATTTAATTCTGATTAATTTCCATAATAGAACATTGCAGATAAAAGAGATGTTAACTTCAGCTTAACTATATTTTCAACTTAACAGCCAAATATACAGAAGATTAATCACAATTCCATTCACAGAAAACAAATGTTGTATGAAGTCTTGTTTGAATTTCTAGAGAGAGTTGGAACAGGTGGGAAGTGACCCAGTAAGAATATACATTTTTTTTAAATTTCAATCTTGGTTCTCCTGAAAAAAATCTAGGGGCAGGAAGAACTAAAAAACAATTTAGCTTTCCTAGACATAACTTTTGAGCATCAAAATGGCTATCATTTCTCTAAATTAGCAGTGAATTATAAACAGGTGGAAATGGTAAAATAGTTTGATGAAAGTGCATCACTGAATAAAATTAAGCGTTCGGATTTAGCAAGTATATGATATGTTATCTTAAAGACTTTCTAAATTAAAAAAAAGAAAAAGACCCAAGCTAGTTATCTCTGTCCTCCTCTCCCAGTTACCATACTCCATACCTATATAAATGGGAAGATCTAGGCCAATGGATGCAAAGACTAGTCCCTACAGCTCCTTCCTTTCTTATTTATTCCACAGACATCGTTTGCAAATCTATATGTCAGGTACTGTGCTGAGTCAGACTGGCCTCTCTACTTAAGGTCCTATGGCCCAGCAAAAGGAGACAGAACTCATTAAGCATAAGATTGTGATGGTGACAGGAAGATACAGATTTGAGATCTATTTCTAAAAGTGAATGGAGTAATCTTGATTAGAGACTTGAGAAATGCTATTTTTTCCTTCCTGCCTTTGGCTTCTATCAAGTTGGAGGTCTTCTGTTTCAACATTATCCATAAATGCCTTACTTTCTTCTGCTCTCTGGTCCAAAATTTTCAATGTATTGTCTTCAAACGGGAAAGTTAAAACAAACTGATATGAATGTTTCTCTTTACTTTCTCTGATCCATCATTTGAACCCACCATTATTTTATTCTCTACTTTCATTCATAGCCTGGATATTCATTTTCTTTATTCTTTTTAAAATGCTTATTGGCCTTTTTTTCTATGTAAACGTTTGAACTTTACACAAAAGAAAAAAGGAGGAAAAAGCATTAGTATAACATACAAAGAATATATTTTATCATTCTATGGATTGTTTAGACCATTCCATACTCTCTCTTGAACAAATATAACCTCTACAGTTTTCTTTTCTCACACTTTCATTCACTTTTTAAATGTATTCCCCTTTATCAAGGCTGACAATTTTTCTTTGGCAAATTTGACTTTTGGGGAAAGAAGTATATCACATGTAGAATTTTTCTTTTACAATAAAAAACACAGGGTGAACATTTGATTCATAAATACTAAAACAAAATCACTGAGGAGAAGAGTTAGGTATTTGAGACCAAATTCTATAGCATATAAGCACTAAATGTTAAATGAATTAAAGGGAAAACTTTTAAATTTTATTGTAAAGTAACTCAATTCTTGTTTATCATAAGTAATTTTAACTACGTTTCATAATTTGATGATCTAGAAGTTATAGGACTGGGTAACATGAATTACTTCTATCACATCAATGACAGGGATATCATTATGTATAAGAAGTAGGGTTATTGTGCTTTGCTGCCAGGAAAACTCCTAAATTAGGAAAAGCTGCAATGCCTCATCTTCCAAGTCTATGGAAATTTTAAATGAGACAATGGATAAACAGATGTTGCCCACATAACTTCTCATGAGATCACCAAGAAGGTTGATGACTGTCACTCCATCTCACTTCAAGATTTCTGTAATGGAATAATGAACTTAATGAAGAATGAGAAGGTAATGGAAGATGAACAATGTAGACTGGTTGCTGGAATGTACGGTTATATATCTGTCCCTTGATCTTCATTACTGATTTATAGGGTTATAATGAGAATATGCCTTCTACTTTTGTGCATGAATCAGTTCTCTCCCTGGAGAATGGAGAATCAGACTAAGGTGGAAAGTGATATAACAAAAGACCAAGTAATATTGCAGTTATTATGTTTAACAGGGTCAATAGAGAGTAATGAAAATCAATATAAAAGATGATAGAATGAACAAAACTTGGAAAAGTTTTAGATAAATCAATAGAAACAGTGGACTGGGAGCGTGTGAGGTTTCAGAGGAGTAAATACTTACTGATTGATTGACAGGTTGGTTAACATTCTTGCCATTTACTTCATTCTTAGGACTTTTATTGTGTCCGCCAGCAATGATCCACAGTAGAGAGCAGTTACTAAGATTCTCAACTTGGAGTTTTATTAATGCTTAGTCCCTCTTTCTGTTCTCAACATAATCAATAGCCCACTCTACAGTATCTCAGAAGCTTTTGAACAAATTATCCACAGTAACAACTTGCAATTGCAAGAATTTCAAACATTTCTTTAACTTGATAAAGTCAAGACTTAAATTCATTCCTTATAGAACAGTAAATACTTTTGAGACTCTAAGAATATGAAAATCTTACTGGAGATTAGTTTCTGCCAAGATCTTTGTAACCTAATCATTTTGATTATTGGCATTGGATCTAAACGTATGTTGTAACACCTGGAAATAGTGACTGGCTCAGTCAGGTCTCTAGCAGGAAACACACGGGACAGTCTGTCTAGGGGGAGAAAAATTAAGAAGAATATTTATAAAGATGTGACAGGGTGGGAGAAACAAATAAGAGATATTGAAATAATCCAGGTCTAGCAAAAGCAGGAAGTCCTTACCACCATGAGGCCCAAAGAGGAAAGATTAAGGAATGATTATTGGGACCTTGAAAGCATGCTTCTATGGATAGGGCCACTTGATAGGAGCAGTAACTTTTAGTAAAGGCAGGAAGCCACCCTGTGAAGACCTGGCAGAGAGTGAGCTGGGGATTAAATATCCCAATCTCATTCTTCTTCCTACTTCTCATCCCTTTTGATGGTGCCTCCATTGTCTAAACTCAGAAAGCCAAAGAGCAAGGAAGCCACACATGTCAGACTTCCAGGGAGTATAGAGAGGTAGGGGAGGAGGAAAAGGGGTTCTGAAGGACAAACATAACATAATTTGGCTCAGAAGACCCTTCTGTATCTGTCAAAGCAGCATGATATAGGCTGCCAGGCAATTCATTTGTTTTCCCTCATATTGTTTTTAACAGTTTAAATTTTCATTGCTAACACTGTAGAGCTAGCTAACTACCTCTTCCTCTTCCAGATATATTCAAAACAATGAAAAAAAACTTTCTATACAAGAATTGCAAGACAAGTGATTTAGGAATATGGGCAAAATGACAAAGTTGGAATGTTGGATTCAGTTACAGTAATCTAGTTTTCTCCTTTCCTTGCTCCACCAAAAGCCCAGGGCCTTCATGATGACCCCCTTTCTTATCCTAGGGAGCTCTATCCCTGTTGAAAAGTGACATCATCTAGCTAGTCTTTTTCTCTCCCAAGGCAGCTAAATAGCAAATAGCGATAATAATTTGAGCTTATAAGTCTTCACTAATGCCACTGAAGGTTGACACCTTTGCCTTATATTTCAGAAAGGCAGGTATGAAAGATAATTTTGATGTCTGCAAGAAGAAAAGAAGAAAGGAAAATGTTATACAAATGCCCCGCATTCCAAGGTCCTTGTGGTAGTCACAGGGCTGTTTCTTAAATATTTGTGGTTCTCTTAGCATGTCGTATCATTGCACTTTCTTGCCCACTGTAGATGGGTGTGGCCATGTGACTTGTTTTGTCCAGGGATATCTATATCCCTTCTGGGAGGAAACTTTAAGATCCAATGTATGATTCATATTGCTATCTCCTTCTCCCTGCCATGGGGCCAAACAATGTTCTAGATAGTGGCTTCTCTGACAGCCGAGATTCTGAATTGAGTATTACATGATGGCTTTTTGCCATCAACAAGCAATAAGTCCCAGGGTTTTTTTGAGACTCTGAAATTTGGTCTTATTTGTTACCAGGGCATAACAGAGCCCATAATGACGATAGAATACTAGCCTGTATCACTAATATCTTATTTCTACACAGTGACACTTCATTATCCTCAAAATCTTGATTTTTATTATTTTATTTTTAAAGAGCAGTAATATACTCATCAGGAGTATGTACATTTTATGTACTGATATATATGGGATATAGAAGGCTCAAAAAATTTCTGGAATATTAAATATGCATACTTAAGTGATTAGTTTATAATCATAAGTCAAAGATTCAAAAAAGAAGTGTGAATAGTAGGATTATATAAAGTAACAGGTGTACTTTCAAGGAAACATACAAGGGCATTTCCAAAACTATGCTTCTAGAAAAATGTCTTATAGCTCCTCAGAGGAATCTGGAAATATTGCCACCCTGGAAAAGCAAATCCCTAAATTATGAGGCTAGAAGTTTACGTCTGATATTCTCATATTATCAGCATAATGAGTTCCTCCTCTTTTTTGGCTTCTTAAATTGTCTAGAGCTTTTTAAGTTGAACTTATGCCTTTTAAAAAAAGACCACAGAAGAGGAACAAAAAAGCAGAAACTCTGAAAATAAAAGTAATTTACCTTTGGATATAATTAAAATACATAAATATCTCAGAGAATGCTTTTCTGTTTCAGCCATGACTGCTCTATGGAGTGGAGAAAAAAACAGAGATCACATTAAAACAAAATTAATCAGCTGAAACATACTACATATGCCTCAGTGATTAACAAGAATATTTTATTTCTATCAGTTATGCAAATGAGAACAAGGTATTTTAAGGTTTTCCCAGTTTGCATATTAATTCAGAATATATAAAATGATTTGAATAAAAATGACCTAGAGGCATATCTCAAAAAGTCTGTATACAAGCACAGCATTATAAACTCATGGGCCCTTTTGTGGTATATTAACCCATCCTTTTCATCTGGAAGTTTACATATTAAACTAATTTTCAGTTAATAAAGAAGGCTTTTGTTTAAAGAGGAATGTGTAATCTATCACTTTGCTAATCTTTTATGGATTTTAGCCCACAGTTCACATTAGACGTTCTCAAACTTCAGTGAACATCACATTTACATTGGGCACTTACTGAAAACACAGATGCCTCTGTGACTCTGGAAAGTTTGATTTGATGGCCTGAGGTCAAATTTCCTAGGTTATTTCTGATGCAACAGGTCTAGTCACTATCTATTGAGAAACACTGCCCAAGACAGGGTCATTGACATCTTACAAAGGTATTGGACATTGATTTTCAGAGTTTTCATCGTGTATTTATAGATACCGTGCTTTTCATAAACATCCTCTTCTCTAACAACAAAGGAGAAGAGAACATTTTATCCTATTATTTTCATTGATGAAGAGTCAACTATTCATTTTTTATTAAGTGAGTAAACCATTTATTATTCAAGTCACTTATTATTTGAGATTTTTTGCAAGCAAATAACTCTCTAGAAGTGTCCAATTTGCAAAAATTAGACTGCTATAACTTACTGTGTTTAAGAATGTGTTGTCTCTGACTTCATTCAATGTTTCTTGAGAATACTCTTCAAAATTTACATTGATCAGATCATTTTATTATTGCTTTACTGTTTTATAAGAACTTTTCTGCCACTGGGAATGCCTTTGTACAAATGTATCTCTTTCTATTTGACTTGTGTGAATTCTGCAGGCTCTTATTTTCCTAGGAATCTCTGCAATATTTCCTGAACACAATAAAAACATTGTTCAGTTTTACAGATTATAAAAATAAATGGGTCCTACTAATTGTCATTTCTTCAGGTTACTTTGCATTTCTGTTTATTTCTTCTTTAAGGACTATGAAATACATAGTAGAATAATTGGAAAATATTTAGCAAAAAATGAACAAATGAATGACCATCCCCAAATCCTACCATCAAGATGTAACCACTGTTAAATGTTTAGTTTACATATTTTTAAAATTTTTTATGCTAAGAGTACATATAATTTAAAAAAAGATCAATTCTCTTCATGTTTTGTAATCTGCCTTTTTTCCTGTCTCCCTGTGTTCTTCTTCAATTCTAAGCACCTTTCCTCTGTCTCACACTCCCTATTTTGTTGCTGTTTCCATGTTTACTGAGATATAATTGGCAATAACACTGTGTAAGTTTAAAATACACAAATCTAATAATTTGATACATGTATATATTGCAAGTATTTACCACAGCAAGTTTAGTTAACAAATCACATAATTATCTTTTTTTTTTTTTTGGTGTTGTTATGGTGAGAATATTTAAGATCTATCCTCATAGCAGCTTTCAAATATACAATACAGTATTTTTACCTACAGTCACCATGCTGTACATTAGATCCCTGGAACTTATTCATCTTACAACTGAATGTTTTTACCCTTTGATCAACATTTCCCCACTTCCCTAACCCTCCAGCTCCTGAAACTACCCATCTAGTCTCTGTTTTTATGAGTTTGAAAATTTTGGATTCCACATATAAGTGAGCACATACAGTATTTGTCTTTCTCTGACTTATTTTATTGAGCATAATGCCCTCAAGACCCATCTATGTTTTGCAAATGGAAGAATTTCTTCCTTTTTATGGCTGAATAATATTCCATTATAGATATACATCACATTTTCTTTATCTATTCATCTGTTGATGGACACATATGGTTGTTTCCATGCCTTGGTAACTGTGAATAATGCTGCAATAAACACAGGATCCAGATATTACTTTGAGATAGTGATTTAATTTCCTCTGGATATATGCCCAGAAATGGGCTTGCTGGATCATATGGTAGCTCTGTTTTTAACTTTTTGAGGACCCTCCATGCAGTTTCCATAGCGGCTGCACCAGTTTGCATTCCCACCAACAGTGCACTAGGAGTTCCTTTTCTCTATTTCCTCACTAGTTCCCTGTTTTTAGAGCCAAAGCAGCAAATGTTTCAATTAGATGCATTCATATCCTTTCCTTTCTAAAACATAGACTCACCTTGCAAGGACACCAAGGGATTGTGTTCAGGAGAGCCCAGGGTCCTCTGCTGAAAGTTAGGCCCATCTATATTTCCGGAGTGCTATCAGTTACACGTGCATTCTTATGTCATTTACATATATTTTAATTATAATTCATGGCCTTTCATTAGTTGCGATCATAATCCCATGGTTACAAAGGCATATAAATCTTGTGGTAGAAAATTTGCTTTCTTTAGTAGAACTTCATTATATAATATATACTTCAATACACATGATATGCTTGATATTATTAGCCTGAACAATGTAGGGTTTGGTTTTTTTTTTAACAAATTGAGGATTTCTAAAGGTGAGACCCCCACATGGATGCACTGATGAGCTTTAAAGTAAGGATTATCAGAATGCCTGGGTGACTCAGTGTGTTAAGTGTCTGCCTTTGGCTCAGGTCATGATCTGGGATCCTTGGATCAGCCCCACGTCAGGCTCCCTGCTCAGCAGGGAGTGTGCTTGTCCCACTCCCTCTGGCCCTCCCCCTCACTCATGCTCTCTCTCTCATATAAATAAATAAAATCTTTAAAAAATAAATTAAGGACTACCCCAGTTATAATTTTATATGGACCATGACATATGTACAAGTAGAAGAGGAAAAAATAATATGTTAATAGATCAAATAGACAATGGGTGAAACATGAAAAAGAAGGTATGTTCTTGTACCAATTACCCTGTCTCTCTTCTACCAAGTGTTCATCAGTCTCCTTATTACTGAAGGGTGTGGCTGGGCAAGTTCATGAGAGTAACAATAATAATAACAGGTAACATTTCTCCAATGCGAACCATGTACCAGGCACTGCCCTGAGAACTCTATAGGTTATGTCATTTAAACCTCCCAACAGCCCTGTGATTACCTCATTTAAGTTAAATTAACTTGGCGAAGGGCATAGAGCTAGTAAGTGACGGTGCTGGAAGCTCAGAGTCCAGAGCCTGTGCTCTTAACCACCCCACCATGATGATTTTCTCAATAAAAGTATATGTTATTTATTTATTTATTTATTTATTTATTTATTTATTTATTTATCAGGCAGGGGGAGGGGCAGCGGAAGAGGGAGTGAGAAAATCTCCAGCAGACTCCAGGCTGAGCACAGAGCCCAGTGCGAGGCTCAGTTTCATGACCCTGAGACCGTGACCTGAGGTGAAATCAAGAGTCACAGGCTTAACCAACTGAGCCAGCCAGATACCCCAAAAGCATATGTTCTTAAGTGCTACTTCTTAACCTTTACTTTCAGAACCTACCATTAGTTCTTAATTTACTCAGTGCTGAGCCCCTTATCAACAGGGATGAAAAATTTTCTGTTCTGCAAAACAACGTATTACTTTTCACTTGATAATTGCCATGTTCCTCCAAGTGCCCCCCAGTGCTTGGCCACAATGAGGATTGCAATTAAAGCCATGACCTAGTTCATCCTCCACGGATCTGGCATAATCTGGCATCATTTGATTTGCCTCTGTTGGAAAAGGAATAAACTGGGTAGGCTTGTGAAGGAGAAAAACTATGTCACCATCTGTGGGGCTCTAGAAACATTTAAAATAATTACACATATTTTATTATTCCCTTTGTTTCATCTCAATAAAGTGTGCAGTGTCCACATGTAATTACATTTTAAAAATTAATACATTACATAGGGCATAGTATTCAGAGCTGTGGAAGAAACTTGAAATTACACATTTTGGAAGCAAATATTTGGAAGCAAATCCAAAAACTTAAGGATGTAAAGGGAAAAAAAAATGCACCACTTCTGCTTAGTGACAAAGTTACCTCTTGGTGGCAACATTTTTAAAGATGAAATTCTGTGGCTATAATTCTTTTCTGGATTAACTTTTAACCAGAAGGGAAAAGAACATTATGAGTTGTGATTTACTACTTCACATTACTAAGGGTATTTGCATTCAAAAAAAGAGACATTCTACCTGATCTCAGATGTAATTAATTCTCCTGATCTGAACAAATGGTTACATAGTATTTGAGAAGACACATCAAAATTTTAGTATTATTCAACAAGACAAATTATACAGAAACTATATGATTTTATGATTGAGAAAAATCTTTCTTTCATCCAAGGATCCTAAGGAATGTTTATTTTTCATTTTACCTTGAATTACCTCATTATGCTTATTATTGCTACCAGCAGTTTAGAGAATGAAACACGAATAAAAGAATCCCATATTTTGCAGCTGCTCTGAAGAATCACCAAAATAAATTTGGAATTACAGAATTTGAATCTGCTCCAGAGTCCATTTTGCATTGCATGTGTCTCTCCAGAATGTGATCATATATGTCCAAGCATTTATATTATAAGATTTATACTGTTGAAGTCTTACTGTAAAATTTCAAATACTGGAACTCTTGGCCACGTTAAGCTGGCTTGCAGAGGACCACAATGTTAAAAGCACAAATTTTGAATAAGGTCCAAATCCCTAATACTTATTAACTATTTATCCTTGGGCAACCATTTAATTAACATCCACCCAGCTGGACATGCCTAGGCTTTTTCTTTTTCACTCATCACCTCATTCAATCAATTACTAAGTCTTGCCAATTCTATTTCCTCGACTTCTCTTTACGTCATTTGTCTCTATCCTTTTTGCCATACTTGCTCCAAGGCACTGTTATCTTTCTCCTTCACCCTTGCAAAAGCTCCTAAATGGTATTCTAGTTCATTGCTCTGTGCTGGTTTCTAGTCCATTCCCCAAAGAGCAGCCAGAATAATCTTCTATAGAACAAATCTGATTATAGCTCACTCCTAATTAAAACAAACAAACAAAGTACAAATAAGCAAGTAAACCTTTTGTCTTCACATTCCCTTAGGTCTAAAATCTAAAATTAACAGGTGGCCAGCAGGAAGGCCCTGTAAGATCCAAAGTCTCCTTCCTATGCTTCCTCTCACTCTGCACGACAACCACATTAGCTGCCCTTTATTTTCTGAAAAGCATAGACTATTTCCCCATCTCTGAACCTTTAGATGCTCCTCTCTTTGCCTCAGATAATCTGCCCTTCTCTCCCAACTCCATGCCAACCTCTCCTTAGTTGCCTTACTCTTATGCTTCTGGACTGAGAAACTTTCCCTGACCGCCCCCCCCCGACTAGATCAGGTTTGTCTGCTACATAATCTCATACCCCTTCTGGATTTCTCTGTAGCGCTTTTCATAATTGAAACCAACTGATTTTTTCTCTAATTACTTGGTTAGTATTTCTCTAGTGAGTTGATGGAAATTCCACCTCCCATCAAAACATAAATCCAATTAAATTGTATAAACAAGAAACTGTGTAAATAGGGCCAACTTAGTGCAAGAAACATAACAGATAGTTCATCAATAACCACTGAATAAATGAATGGAACTGTGAACCTCAGGTTTCCTTCTGTGGAATGGGATAATAATAATAATAATAATAATAATAATAATTTTATGCTTATTTCATAAGATTGTGATGCTGACTGATGTGATATGTCTAATGCACTGAGCACAGTGCCTTTCATATAGAAGGGATTCCAAATTGATAGCATTTTTAAAATTATAATTTTAAATGTCTGCAAATTCCTCTCATGGTACAATTCGTATTAACCTAGTAAATTAATTATTTACTTATTTTTACTTTTTTAACACTTACTGAAAGCATGGACAAAAGAGACCAAAATAATCACTTAGAAGCAAGTTGCTTATTTGGTATAAACCTAGCATATTAGAGTAAAATTATGTTTTCACTATTTAAAAAAAATAAATAGGGTCTTGTGTGTAAGGGTTGATTAAAAAATAGCTAACACTGGATAACACCATGTAATTTGCCAAAATTGTTAATTGGTTAATACCACAGAGCTTTAAGTTACTTGATTACTGTAGGAATTCACCTCTTTTTATTGTGATGAACCAGGCATATCAGAAAAATAAACAGAATAGAAAAATAAAAAGAATAGATGTTGATTACAGTAAAATACTGAAATCTCTCATTACATCTTTGTGGATAAGATGAAGGATTATGGTCATACTGGAGGATTCAAAATGTGCTGATTTCAACTGATGACAATCAGAATAGAGTTCTCTATTTGTTTCCCTATCCTGTTCATTTTTATCAATGAATTGCTTAAAGACAGAAAATTTAAGCTTCTCTAATGACCATATTAGTCAGAGCTGAGAATGAGGAAGTGGGGGCAGTGAGGGAGAAAGCTAGCCTATTTACTAGCAGAGTTGATCAAGATCAAAAAGTATCTGGAAAGCATAGAATAAAGAACAACATTAAAAATATCATTAAAATGCTACATGGGTTTGAAAGTTGTACAAATACAAAATAGGAAATACTTGTCTGGGTAAACAGAAGGTAATATTTTTAAAAATCCTATAGCTTTTAATGGTCAATGATGTGACTGGTAGTACAAGTTAACAGCAGTCACAAAAATTATTTAAAAACTACTGTAATGCAATTTTAGATTTTATTAATAGACACAGAGACATGTAAAGGATTAGGAAGCATTTAGCCTATAAAATTTCAAGTCTCACATTTTCAAGTCCCCCCTTTTTCTCCCTCCTTTTTGGGGGGGGGATGGCAACCATTATAAAATGTTTTGCATACTTATCATATGTATAAATCTATATGTTAAGGGAAATTTTGAGAGGAACACACACACACACACACACACACACACACACACACAAGTTCTTGATTTCAAGGAACTTACAATTTCAAAAAGGAGAGGCTCTAAATGCAGATACCATAATAGAGACGAGAACATGGAAAGGTTCAGAAAAGAAAGTAAAGCAAAAGTGCTGTGGAAATTGAAAAGAACTCCCTCTGGTCATGAAGAACAAATGACTTCCAGGTAGAGGTGGCATTTAAGCTAGGTCTCGAAAGATTGGTAGAATTAGACATGTGGAAATAGCACGCCAGATAGAAGAAAGAATGTCAGAAAAGTATGGCTACAGTAACAACTAGGATGAGTTTTGGAAAGGTGAATTATCCAGTTTGACTGAAATGTAGGGCAAATCAAGGAAAGTAGCAAAGGAACCAAAAAAAAAAAAAAAAAAAAAAAAAAGAAATACCACTAGTAATGTAGGGCCATAGGTGGCATGTCAAGGAGATAGAACATATTTCGTGGGCTATGGCAATTACACATCTATATCTATCTATCTATCTATCTATCTATCTATCTATCTATCTATCATCTACCCATCTATCTATCTGAAGAGTCAAAGCCTTGCTACATATTTAAGAGCAATATATTTAAAAGGGAGAAATCTCAGTTCTGATACTCAGTGTACAGAAGTAATTTTAGTTACACCATCCAAAGGGACCTGAAATTAACTTTCAAAAGCAGGCTGAAATAGCCAACGTAGTTTCTGCCTCTCCTAGAAAGTTGGCTGTGGCTGAATCTCTTTTTCTTACCCTCTGGTCTTTGGGTTGAAGGAGGGAGGGTGGGACTGTTCTTGGATCCTCAGACACATAGTGACCACCACTCTACATTACTCATGAATTACACTATCATCTTTACCCCCGTCCTGTTATGTCCATCTCATGGACTGAAATTTCCTGTTTGCAGGATGGTCTGAAACACACCTGAACTGTATACTCTTTGGACACTGTTCCTTGGATTGTCAATCATTGTCTCCTGAAGGGTTACTGAAATGGGATCTGTACAGCATCTGCAAAATTTACCTAGATGTTCCTTAGAATCAGATTGCTAAGTTAAAACCAAGACCTATTGATCAGATTTTTGGCATTGTATCCTATGAATGTGCATTCTAACAAGCTTTCTAGGTAAATTTTAGGTTCTTTAAGGTTTGAGTATCACTGCTTTATAAGAAGTTGCCTCTTTAATGAATCGTAACTAATTTAAAGAAAGCTAAAGAAAGTAGGTACTAGTCAGATGGGAAAAAAAAATATTTGGAGTACGTTTGGAGGAAGGCACGATCCTCATTCCTAAACATTTAGAATGGTGTCAATAATTTGGAAGACAGATTGGATTAGAGCCTCTTTGCTCCTTTTTAATTCTGAGATTCAGAAAATGCCCAAATAAAAACAGTATTTAAGCACTGAAGTCTGACCAGTCATATGCAAGTTAAATGTTTTTCCAACCAGTGTACTTTTAAAATAAATCTAACACAAGCATCTTATTTTTCCCAGCTTTATTGAGATATAATTGACATATAACCCTGACATATTACCCTTAAGTGTAAGCTTAAGATGTACAACGTGATAATTTGATAGACGTATATATTGTGAAATGATTACCACAACAAGGTTAGTTAACACATCCATTACCTCACATAATTACTTTTTTTTAAAGTGTGGTGACAGAATTTAAGATCTACTCTTAGCAACTCTCAAGTATACAATACAGTACGGGTAATGATAGTTATCAAGCTGTATATTAGATGCCCAGGAAGTATTCAACTTACAACTGAAAGTTTACCCCCTTGACCAACAACTCCTCATTTCACCCACTACCCAGCCTCTGGCAACCACCAATCTACTCTTTGTTTCTATGAGGTTGATTTTTTTTTAAGATTTAACATATAAATGAGATCATACAGTATTTCTCTCTCTCTCTCTCTCTGACTTATTTCACTTAGCTTATGCTTTGAAGATTCATCCATGTTGTCACAAATGGCTGAAGAATATTTCATTATATATGTAAATATACCACATTTTCTTTATCCATTCATCTGCTGATGGACCCTTAGGGTTTTTACACGTCTCAGCTATTATAAATAGTGCTGCAATGAACATGGAGGTATAAATATCTCTTCAAGATAGTGATTCATTTCCTTCAGATATATACCTAGAAGTAGGATTGCTGGATTATATGGCAGTTCTATTTGCAGCTTTTAGAAGGACCTGCACACTGTTTTCCATAGTGGCTGTATCAATTTATACTCCTACCAACAGTACATAAATACTCCCTTTCCTCTATATTCTCTCCAGCACTTGTTATCTCTGGTCTTTTGATAGTAGCCATTCTAACAGGTGAGACGATATCTCATTGTGGTTTTGATTTGTAATGATTAGTGATGTACTTCATGTACTTGTTGGCCATGTCTGTCTTCTTCCAAAACTATTTTTGTTACCATACTCCATATATTATGTTAGACAGAGCATAGTGTTCTTGACTGTCAGTTGAATTTCCACTACGGAAAACATAACTTACATTTTCACGAATGTTTAAATGTGTTATATTAACTCTGTTGGAAGATAGTCTGGATGTTTTTATTTTATACTTTACTTCATTATAAAAAGAGTAGTCAAGTCATATAAAAAATGAATGATTAATACTTGCACTTAAATGGCCCATTATCCTCATTGATTTTATCACTTAATTGAGGTGAATAGTATGAATAAGCCTGAGTCCTCTCCTTTGTTTGGAAAAGAAACAGTCTTATGAAATTTTCATGTGTTGAAAAGGGCATTTGTAGAGCAGTTTAAGAGACAACAACTGCAACTTCAATGTGAAAAAAGATGAAATTTTTGAATGGAAGTGTGGATTTTGTGTCAAATCACTCAGCAAAAATATAAATCCATGTGCCTAACCAATAAGGATTGATCATTAATTCCAAGGCTTTAATGCTCCTCTATGTTTCGTAAGAACCCTATCCAAATAGGGGATGGGGTTTCAGTGATGCACTTAAAATGTTCCTTACTAAGATTTCTCTCAAAACTATTTTCTCTCCAGATTTTAAAATAATAGCCAAGAAAATAATCATATTTCAGAGGGAAAAAAATAGAAGAAAAATGATAATAGAACGCTTTTCTGACCTCTCAGGCTATGGTCTAACACTGGGAAAATGATGTTTAAAAAGTAAGATAGAAAGTGTATGCAAAAAAAAAAAAAAATCAATATTTTATTTCTTTCATCAAATTGATTAGTGAATTAAATAAAACAACCAGAGAAATTCCTTCAAATCAACTAACATTCACAACACAAAGTCATTTTTTGGGATTTTTTTTTTTTTTTTTTACTAAAATCTTTACACTGCTACAAATTGGGTTGGCAATGAGTAGCAATGGTCTTAATATGTTTTCAACCATTTGCTCATTACAATACATATGAGAACAAATCTTCATCAGCTATGTAGACTCAGAATGGAAGAAAAACAAATACAAATCTATGTACATATGTTTGTACCTTAACACCGTTTTGCTGTTCATCTGTATGCATATTTTATTGTTAAAATCATAATATAAAGATATTTCTGTAAAGAGTGCAAATTCAGAGAGATTCATGCCTTTTAAAATATAGGTTTAGGGATGCCTGAGTGGCTCAGTAGGTTAGGCGTTTGATTTCAGCTCAGGTCATGATCTCAGGGTCGTGGGATCACGCCCTGCATCAGGCTCCACACTGTGTTTGGAGCCTGTTTAAGATTCTCTCTCTCCCTCTCTCTCTCTCTAATTAAAAAAATTAAAAATAAATAAATAAATATTTAAAATATAGGTTTAAATATGATTTATATAATTTGACCCTTTTTAATAAAATTCCAATGGATAATGCTCAAAATAATGAAAAATATTAAATAATTACCAACATTAAATACTTCAGGTATTTATTACCGAAACATAATTTTAGTGTGTATTACCTTTAAAGTGTTCTATTTATTTTTAAGATTTTATTTATTTATTCGACAGAGATAGAGACAGCCAGCGAGAGAGGGAACACAAGCAGGGGGAGTGGGAGAGGAAGAAGCAGGCTCATAGCAGAGGACCCTGATGTGGGGCTCGATCCCATAACGCCGGGATCACGCCCTGAGCCGAAGGCAGACGCTTAACCGCTGTGCCACCCAGGTGCCCCCTAACTATTAAAAATATAATGCAATGGTGAAACTTAGCAGATGAAAAACTTTAACTCCTAAAAAGATAAGGTACAGGAAAAAATTAATTTTCATCTTATTTACATGTTTCACTTAATCACTAATTCATCCAATGTTCATACTTACTACTTCAAACACAATCATAACAAATAAGGCAGATGAAGAAATTATATTTATCTTATCTCCATAATGACATGTGATTTAGAGTATTTCATTTGTAAACTAAGTCTACGTTTAAAAAAATCATTCACACTCCACTAAGAGTAAGAAATGATACATAGTAAGAAAAAAAAAGGAAAAAGAAATGATACATAGTACAGAGATCCTGAGTTTAAGGAGCCTACCATCTCTTAGTAAATAATCATAAGTAAAATATTAATAGAGTTTTCATAAACTACAATTAGTAGAATACTTGAGTTTCATGGGACATTTAGTATTCTGTGAAAGATGGGTTCCATAGAGAAATATACATGAGAAACACTGTATATTATATAGTCTAGTCTACTCTTAAAAATTCACAGTTAATATAAGAACTATAAAGGCTCTGACTATTCCTGTAATAAAAACACCTGTTTAACTTTACTTAACACCCAACTCTTAAAATTTTTTGGAGCAGAGGATATCCCCTACTTCCTTTTCTCCTGCAATAACACTTGTTAGTATTCTACAGAACTAAATTCCTTGGAACATGATTTGGGGAGTACCTCAATAGAAGTATAAATTAGGCAAAGTGTATGCAAGGAGAAGTGGTTACATCTCGGGGTCAAGGAAGCTTTCATAAACATGGAAATGATTCAGCTGGGTATTGAAGAAAAAGTAGGAATTTGCTACATCTGAGAGAGAAGGAAAGTCTAGGCAAAATTTAAAAAAACGTGTATTAAGAGTTGTGAAACAAAATGGAATGCAATGGAGTGGATGGCAGTCACAGGAGTTTAAACTGGAGAACAGGACATGGGAAAATCAAAGGTCTTACATGTCTTTCGTAAGATGTGGACTTTTGAACTTTCTGGTGCAAACTTGGAAAGTCAGATAAAACCCAAATATATCAAATTGGGAAGAGTTTTGGATTTGCATTTAAGATAAGTGACTCATAAAAATACACATGGCAGATTTGAGGGGGATGATGCTGGAATAAGAACCCAAAGAGCAATATATAATGTATCATAAACTTTTATAGATAATTGTTAATAAACTTTTTTACTTATTCAATATTTTCTCAGCATCTTCTATGTTCTGAGCATTATGCTAGTCATTGGAATATGAGAGTCCTTGATCTCAACAAATTAAATTTATTAAGAGAGATACTCATGTAAAGAGATAAAATATACTGAGATACATACAATCCCATCATTTAATACTCTATATTATATAGCAGGTATTCAATTAATATTTTTTGGACAAGCAGAATGGATGAATGGATATATGTTGAAGGTAATCAGTGTGGTATTAAAATATACATGAGAAATATGATGCAATTTTTTGGTCTGTTTTGTTTCACAGTAAAATTTTAAAAGTCTCTTAAATTGTGAAGTAAATAAAATATTCCAGATACATTTTTAATTTCAAGACAAAGAAATTTTATGTTTGCTCTTCTTTGTTTTTAGAGATATTTACTTTTAGAAAGTTTAAATCACTACATAGATTACGGGGAATCTGAAAAAAAATTTAAGAGGAGTAAAATGGTCCAATTCACATTTCTAGAAAATCATACCAGATTTCTTGCTAACACTGAAATATGTTCATCCAAATTTGTGTTGAGCCCTTTATTTCACTGATGCTCTTGTTGCTCAAGATATTTTTGGAACTCTTCTTTGGCAAGCACCTTCAGAGCCTATGGCACATTATTGAAATAGCTTCCTAATTCTGTACAGAGTGCCAGTGACATTACAGTTGTTTTTCAGATTAGTGTCATTGGAAAAAAAAAAATCCTTCAGATGGCTCTTCTGAACCATGTAAATATTGAATATTGACCCATACCTTTGATTTTTGCTGCAGCTGTGCTGCAGTCTATCTGTAGTCATGGTTGGATTGGTGAAATTAGAGAACTATAAAGATTAAGATAGACCAAGGGCTTGGAAATAGGCTCTTACAAAACATGTCAAAATCAGTCTTGAGTAAGTGTCACCAGAAGTAGAGAAAACATTCTTAAAGAGGTTACTTGAAGAGCACACATGGAGAGATGCACAATTTCTGGTTAAGACGTTAGTCTTACTATCTCACGTTATTAACTTTCAGATTCTTAGATTCGCAAATAACAAATCTCAGTATATAAAAACACAAGCCAATTTTCCTTTCCTTATATTGGTTAGTTTCCTTTTGTGACACTTTGTTAAAATTGTTTAACACTTGTACGTAATTTTAAGCCGTGCGTGTTACTCACCCGCCCCCAACCTACACCACGTTCAAACAGTGAACTCAAACAGAATTTTGACAAGGGTTGATATAATCCCTGCTGTATAATGTATTTAATTGATCAATGAGCAAGCAAAAGATGGACATCAGAGGATGGAGTAGAGATGGGGAAGTCTGTCATAAAAGGAGTTGCTCGAAAGTTGCATTTTAAGCAGATTTTTGGTATTTAGGATATACGCATAATATACATATTTTGTATAGATTTTTGATCATGAAACTTCAAGATAAAGATGCTCAAATTGAAATAAAATGAAAGTGTGGGAAGCAATACTACAAAAGGAATCGATTCAAAGCAGTGAATTATCACAGTTAATTCCTTTAAATAGGTTTTTGCACTTGACAGAAATCATAGAAAATGGATTTTCCCCCCAAAATAAAGGATCACAAACAGTTCTGAAACTTATTTTTTCCTTTGGGACAATTTTAATACAGATGAAAGAGCTTTAGATGAATGAGTTAGAGAAAAAAACACTACTTAACCATCTGCTGGAACACAATGTGAAACATTCTCAACACCTCTCAGCCTCCTTAGCTGAATTTCAGAATGCAACCATTAGTATTAAGAACAAGCACTAAGGATTACCAAAATCGTTCTGTTTTTATCTTTGATGTTTCTAGTATACTTTCAAACCCCTTCAGTAACTTTCTCTATTGCTTTTCCATTTCCCGAAGTTTAAAATTAAATTTCCCTTCTGGTTGGCATATAGGAAATCATCATGCTTGCTACACAGAGAGAATATGAGTTATATAGGAGAGTCATGGTGAGAGGCATTGCTGGGAGGACAAAAAAACATTAACGTTTGTCGTGATCCTAAGTTCACAATTTTTCCAGAATACAAGGATTGCATGTCTGCTGTTATATATTGGACTATTAAAGTAGTTCTATCTTTGTCCTAACTGATAAACACTATTTGTACAAGCGGAGAATACACTTTTAAATAGAAATTCAATATAGTTCATAAGAAAATTTTAATTTACAAAGTAATCTGAATATTAGTATGATTTTCTATCTAAATGCTCACATGATGACAAAGAGGACAAATCTACCCTTCCTTTAATCTGCTTACAGGAAAGTTACACTCATATAAAAAGGAGCAAAACAGGTTTGTTGTTAAATGATAAATAACAAAAGCGTACAATCAAAATCAATGCATGAGTGCAGGATGCATTTAAAAATCAGGAACCTAAGAGGAAAATGGATGGCTAGATAGAAAAGGTAGATAAAAAAAAAATACTAACAGCACGATGAAAGAGTTTCAAGAAGAGTCTATACCAAGAGAATTGTATTTATTATTTAAATCTTTGCTCTCATAACAGTCTGGGAGAATAGGTTAGGTTATTCTCTGATTACACCCACTTAATGGCATTCCGCTCTGCATTAGGACAGGCATAAACTACGTACACAAAATAAGTAAAGACAGCCTTTACCTAGTTCTGAAATCATATCTCCCTCTTCCCTCAACTCACACAGGACACACCTGCCATACTAACCATTTTGTAGTGCCCTGCCCACACCGAGGAGCTTTTTACCCATGTGCTGTTCTTCCTGCTCACGCTGATCTTGTATCTGCAAGGGTGTCATGTACCAGCTGGATACATCCATCTTTAAGTACTTAGCTCAGCATTTTCGTACTTCTGCGTTCTATACTCCCCATGTATTTTCTTCCCCTTCAAGTTTATCCTCAGACTTTTTGTTTCTCAAACAATAAATAGAATTTGTTAGTGCACTTCATTCTTGTGGTAATGACTAGTAATTTTTTAGTGTTCATTTTATGCTAGGTACTATGTGACATGTTCTATAAGCATTATGTTATCAATCACCACACCAATTTTATTAAGGTAAGTACTATCGTTGTTACCATTTTACAGACAAACAAACTAAAATAACTATTGAAGTCATACGCTGGTTGGTGCTAGATTCAACCCAAATACAATTACAGAGGTTGGCTTGACTCCTCAGCCTATTCATTTACTTCTGTTCTACCTCTAACCCAAGTGATTTCTATCGTGAAAGTCTTATGGCCTCAAGGGCTTTTCTAGGAGTGTCCACGCTTCTGCGTTTTCTACCTCAGAGGTATTTATGGGGAGGAAAAGGAAAAAATTTAAAAATTTAGAGAGAACACGAAAAAAAAATTGGGGCTTTCTGAAGTCTCTTTTCTTATAAGAGGTTTGCTCAATTATGACTGCTCACTTTGCAGAGTACAGAGAAGTGACTGTTTTAGTTCTGTGAGAAACTGCCCAGTAATATACCCACTGGAACCAGGGCCATCTTTCTTTCTTCATTTCAAACTATCATCCGGGGGAGGCATGAAGATTCTTTTCCCTGATATGCATGAAAAAAACTGGATATATAAACATATGGAATATTTGTTAATCTAAACCAATTCAAGGAATACTTATAAAAATAAAAGAAATGATTTGGAACAAGGATTCTTTTGGGGGAAACTATGTCCATTATGAAGGATCATTGGTCTTACAACACACACATGCTATGAGTCATCTTGTTTTTATTCCTCATGCACATGCATTCAAAATAATGTTTGACTCTTTCTTTTCCAAATGCTGACTTTTCCTCACCATCTCCTTAGTTTGGGAGCTTCCAGAACCATGGAAGCAAGAACCATTTTCTACAATCCGTGAGGAGAGAGCACTTCCCTGAAATTGCTGAAGTGATATTAAGTAGCCACTTAAACCATAAGTGAACATGATCTTTCACAGAGCTAATTCCAGAAGGAAACAGTCAAGCATCATGAAAATGTATAAAGCGATGGAGATAAAAGAAACCTTGATCTGTCACAATGGTTACAAAAAGGGCTCATGGTCTCTGTGTATGACATTCCTCTTCCATAAGAACAGAACCTTCTCTCTTGCACAGGACCTGTTACACATCTCATTGTGTAGTAAACACTTTTTAAAAAGCTGTTCAAGGAGGACTGAAATGCTGGCAAAGCAAACAGTGAAGTCTTAGATATATCAACGAGACTAAATCATATGTCATAATCTTGTCATCTCAATATTGTCACCTAGTCACAAAGAAAGTTTTTATGTAAATACTATTTCCAGAAATCTAAAACTACCTTTCCCACCAGGGAAAAAAGGAGCAATATTGTATACAGATTTCACTTTAATGGTTTCCTTTTTTCTCTTGTATCATCACTACTTCTTTGCCCCTCACAGAAAAAGTTGCTTGGAGGTATACACTTTGATTAATAACACAACTCAGCCAAAGCATTCTCACTGAAAAGAATTAGCAATCCAGGCAGGGTACCACAAAGTGAATCTTAATGAGAAGATTTTACAAGGCAAATTACAAAGGAAACTATAATTATAAATTTCTCTCAATGCTGCTCAGGTTTATAGTATGTAAGGAGAAATCTATTGGGAAAATTGACTTGATGTGAATTTATGAACTGGCAGGATTACTTTTTTTTAATGTTTTTTTTATTATATTATGTTAGTCACCATACAGTACATCCCTGGTTTCTGATGTAAAGTTCGATGATTCATTAGTTGCGTATAACACCCAGTGCACCATGCAATACGTGCCCTCCTTACTACCCATCACCGGTCTATCCCATTCCCCCACCCCCCTCCCCTCTGAAGCCCTCAGTTTGTTCCTCAGATTACTTTTAAAAGATGAACAACAAATTGTTCTTTTAGCTTTAGTTCACATAATGTACCAGATGTCATATGTCTCAGGAGCAAACAAACAATTTGTCACAAATACTTCTCTGAACTTTTTTTTAAAAATATTTTTTTTCTCTAGAATGAAGAATGATATTTTTGCAACTATATTACAAATTTCTTGAAGGCTAAATCAATGCTCTACTACATTTTTATACTTCCTCATGCCTAATATAATGTGAGACACGTGTTCAGAAATAAAAAAACACCTGCTGATTAACTAAATTTCCTATTGTTTTCATTTCAACCTTGTTATTTGTTCCACGACAAACTATTATTTTACTCACCATGAAGAATGCCTTCATTTCAGTTATATTAACTGAATCACTGTTAACACATGTCTTGTTTCATATCTAGAAATATTGCCAAGAATTCAAGAGACTTTGGATCTAAAACTCTGTCACGCTGATCCTCTTAGGACCTAATATTCCCTCTCCAAAGTAATTTTCCAGTGAGTGCTTCCTTGCGACTTTCTCCCTAGGATCAGTTGCTCCTGATTCCTGTTTAATGAACACTGTCAGGCTTACCTAACTCTTCATAGACACACCCTCACATTCTCCCCCATCCTACTCCTCAAACTTCCTAAATCAACTGCCTGCTCTTGAAAGTCTGCCTTGTCTACACATTCTAACCACACCATCCATCTTGAACACTGTCCCAAAATTAGATACCGTGAATATTAAAGAAAATAAGAAGTCAAAAGCAGCCATGAAGAGTCTAAAGTGGTATGTGCCTATTTTTAGGGTATTTTTGAAAGAGAGGCAGGCTGTTAAAAAGTTATGGAGCCCAAATGTGAAATATGATTTTGCAATACAGAATTCCAATGCAACAACAGGGATTTATTTGATAATCATCCATAAAGTAAAATCCTGGCACCAGTAAATGTATATTCTATTCCAACACTTCCAACAGTACACTGCAAAAATATTTTGCCTTAACTTGCATAAAAGTAAATTATGCTTAAATTATGAGAATAATGACATAACTAAACTGTAAAAAAAAAAAAAAAAAAAAAAAAAACATATTCTGCCATCATGTTCTGGCTCTTTCACCCGATCCTCTGGAAATTTGTATTTAAAAGAATACAACAGCATTCATGGTAAAAAAACCCCAACAAAGTAGATTTAGAAGGAATATACCTCAACATAATAAAAGCCTCATATGAAAAATCCACAGCTAACATCATATTCAATGGGAAAAAACTGAGAGCTTTTCTCCTAAGGTCAGGAAAAAGACAAGGATGTCCACTCTCACCACTTTTATTCAACATAGTACTAGAAGTCCTAGCCACAGCAATCAGACAACAAAAAGAAATAAAAGGCATCCAAATTGGTAAGGCAGAAGTAAAACTTTCACTATTTGTAGATGACATGATACTTTATATAGAAAACCCATCAAAGACTCCATCAAAAAATCACTAGTACTGATAAATTAATTCAGTAAAGTCACAGGATACAAAATCAATGTACAGAAATCCATTTCGTTTCTATACACTAATAATGAAATAGCAGAAAGAGAAATTAAGGAATCAATCCCATCTACGGTTACACCAAAAATAGTAAAATACCTAGGAATAAACTTAACCAAAAATATGAAAGATCTGTACTCTGAAAACTATAAAACACTGATGAAAGAAACTGAAGACAGAAAAAAGAAATGGAAAGACAATCCACGCTCATGGATTGGAAGAAAAAATACTGTTAAAATGTCTATACTACCCAAAACAATCTACACATTTAGTGCAATCCCTATCAAAATACTGACAGCATTTCTCACAGAACTAAAACAAACAATCCCAAAATTTGTATCAACCACAGAAGACCCCAAATAGCCAAAGCAATCTTTAAAAATGAAAGCAAAGCTGGAGGTATTACAATTCCAGACTTCAAGTTATATTATAAAACTGTAGTGATCAGAACAGTATGGTACTGGCACAAAAACAGACACACAGATCAACAGAACAGAATAGAAAACCCAGAAACACACCCAAAATTATGTGGTCAATTAATCTTTGACAAAGGAAGCCAGAATATCCAATGAGGAAAAAAGCAGTCTCTTCAATAAATAGTGTTGAGAAAACTGGACAGCTACATGCAAAAGAATGAAACTGTACCACTTTCTTACAGTACACACATTGCACATCTGACACTGATATTACACCGTACGTTAACTGGAATTTAAATAAATACTTAAAAAATAAATAAAAAAGAAAAGAAAATGCCCATCTCAACAAAACAACAACAACAAAAAATGGATTAAGGACCTAAACGTGAGACCTAAAACCATAAAAATTCTAGAACACAGGCAATAATTTTTCTGACATCAGCTGTAGCAACATTTTTCTATATATGTCTCCTGAGGTAAGGGAAACAAAAGCAAAAATAAATTATTGGGACTACATCAAAATAAAAAGCTTCTGCACAGCAAAGGAAACAACCAACATAACTAAAAGACACCTTACTGAATAGGAGAAGATACATGCAAATGGCTTATCTCATAAAGGGTTATTATTCAAAAAATATAAAGAACTGATACAACTCAACACCCCAAAAACAAATAACCCAATTAAAAATGGGCAGAAGACATGAACAGACATTTCTCCAAAGAAGACATCCAGATGGCCAACAGACACATGAAGAGATGCTCAATATCCTCATCATCAGGGAAATGCAAATCAAAACTACAATGAGATACCACCTCACACCTGTCAGAATGGCTAAAATAAAAAATTCAAGAAACAACAAATGTTGTCAAGGGTGTGGAGGAAAAGAAACCCTTGTGCACTGTTGGTGGGAATGCAAACTGGTGTAGCCACTGTGGAAAACAGTATGGAGGTTTCTTAAAAAATTAAAAATAGAACCACCCTATGACCCATTAATCTCACCACTAATTTGAAAGTATATATGCACCCCTATGTATATTGCAGCATCATTTATAAGACTCAAAGTGTAGAAGCAGCCCACGTGTCCATCAATAGATAAATGAATAAAGAAAGGTGGCACACACACACACACACACACACAATGGAATATTATTCATCCATAAAAAGAATGAAATCTTGCCATTTGCAACAATACAGATGAGTATAGAGAGTGTAATGTTAAAAGAAATAAGCCAGTCAGAAAAAGACAAATACCATATAATTTCACTCATATGTAGAATTTAAGAAACAAAACAAATGAATAAAGGAAAAAGAGAGACAACCCAAAAAGCAGATTCTAATATACAGAGAACAGATAACCAGAGGAGAGGTGGGTAGGGGATTGGGTGAAATAGGTGAAGGGAATTAAGAGTACACTTATCTTGATCAACAATGAGTAATATGTGGAACTGTTGAATCACTGTATTGTACACCTGAAACTAATATAACACTCTATGTTAACTACACTGGAATTAAAATAAATAAAATTAAAAATGAAAGACTAGGATGGAGAGCACTCAATGCAAATACTATATATCTCACATATAACTGTTTTTCCTGAATCTTCACAATAATCCCATAAATTAGGTATTTATATACCTAGTTTACAGTCAATGAATCTGAGTTCAAGATATTTAGTAATGTATGGATGGTCTATAGGGATGGTAGTAATCTTTACCTCATTGGGTTGTTGAGAAGAATAAATGGAATTGTGAGTTGAATCAGTTATCAAAGAACACTGATTAAGCCTCTCCCAGGTGCCACAAAATTCCATATATATTACCTCATTTAATGTTTGTGAGCAGGTAAAGGGACATTCAGTATGAATATCAGTGTGGACCCACGGTCAAATATAGACTTTTGCTTCTCCATGTTAGGCTAATGTCTTGTTCACAGTTGCACTCTTAGAATCAATGTTCCTGGTGCATAGAAGATTCTCAGAAAATACTGCATTTACCAAGTGAATACATCATCATCTGGCATTCTTAAAAGAGTAGAAATATTCAGAGGACTTAAAAATTCTATACTATTGTAATATCATCTTATGTCCTTTGTACTTTGAAGTGAAGACAGTATGTATGCATATTAACTCCCAAAGAAAACAGCTGCTGACATTGCACAAGACAACTTAACAAACATGAAGCAACGTGCAGAAAAAACCAGCAGCCGACTCACATCAATTGATTTTTAAAAGGGTATCACATATTCACGTCTTTCTTAAACATAATAAACTAGACATATATTTATATTTTTGGTGTCTAAAGTATTTATTTCAATACCACAGTAATGTCATTTTTGTAAATTTTCCTAATCTGTACACTTGAGTGTCTTTTATGTTATCCCTTGCTGTGCTGTCAGTTGTCCTTTTTTGATATACACTTTAAGCAGACTCTGTCTTTCTAATTCTCTGTAGTCTGGAAAACCAAATGATAGAACCAGTTAGAATTATGCTTAATATAAGAGCAAATATATTGTGTGCAAAACCCCACATAAGGTGTGGTATCTATCTGTCCCTAAATCTCAGAATCCTTTTACAATCTCAGCCATGTTCTTGGTGGTCAAGGATGCAAAATAAATGACCTCTGGATAAATGAAAGATGAGTGTGTTTGCAAACTTTCTGAGAACTATTAGAAAAATCTAGCTTTATGCTAATGTAAACATATTTTCCAATACTGAAAACAGCCTTGCAGTAGAGCAAGGCTTTTTAAAATCTGGATTATAGGCTACTTCCTAAAAATGAAAGATGCAACTAGGAATACACATAAGAATGAAGTGCAGTGGGGAAAAAAATGAGGAAACTGAAATCTTCATGCCATGTAGGTAGAAAAATGTTCTTTCAATGAAAAGACAATGTTAAATACAGTACATTTATGACAGGATATTTTACTTCTTCCTTTGGGAATTAATTCCTTTAGTGTATGAGTATTTGAGAAGGGATTTCAAGATGGATACTATTCCATGGCTAAGATATTTTTCCCAGCCTGCAGAACATGTTGCAGGGGGGAGGGAGTGGTGAGAGTTAAGAAAAGATAAGTTATCTTTCTTAAATTACACAAATAAGTGAAATCATGTGGTATTTGTCTTTCTCTGACTGACCTATTTTGCTTAGCATAATATTCTCTAGGTCTATCCATGTTGCAAATGGAGAGATTTCATTCTTTTTTTATGGCTGAGTAATATTCCATTGTATATATATTTCACATATTCTTTGTCCATTCATCAGTCAATGGACACTTGGGCTGTTTCCAAAATTTGGCTGTTGTAGATAATGGTGCTGTAAACATTACAAAGGGAAAAACAAGAGAGAGAGCTGCAAACCAAGAAACAGACTCCTAATTATAGAGAACAAACGGATGGTTAGCAGACAGAAGGTGAAGGGGGTGAATTAAATAGGTGATGCAGACTAAGGAGTACACTTGGCTGTGACGAGGAGTGGATGATACATGGAAGTGATGAAACACTATATTCTACACCTGAAACTAACATTACACTGCATGTTAACTGGAATTTAAATAAAAACTTAGAAAAAAGAAAAGTTATTAAGAACTCCACCTCATAATGCAAATAGATTAAAAATGTCTAGAATCCCATGTCTTTTTCCTTCTTAACTACGATTTTATTAAAAATTAATATTAAAAGTTGATGAGTTAAAAGAATTAATTGACATGGGTCAGAAGTACCTAGATACCATTGCAACTATAGTATGATCCACTCCTGCTTCTCCTTCCTTGCTGTCATCTTCTTTTTCTTTTTTTCCCCCAACACAAAGAGAAATCTAAACTGTGACAAATATTTGATTCACCTCTATAACCACATAAAATGATAGAAGATAGTACTGGAAATTGAAGTTGATTCTAAAGAAATACAAATCAAAATAATGTTCCAGATGGGCATTTGGAACATATTACACAATGTTGAGATAATAAGACAATTCTTGATCGACCTCAGTGGGAGCCTAAAGTGTTATACAAGCAGTCTTTTCACAACCTCCATGTTCTCCCCCCACCATTCATCCCTCACTGTCAGTTATTTGCGGGATTTCTGGAAAATGGTGTGCTCTAGCCTTGCTGGGCATCTTACGTTTTTATTTATTATGTCAAAGATCATAACACATTTTGTTTTTGTTGTTGTTGTTATTTTAAAATAGACTTTATTTCTTTTGGTGGTTTTAGGTTTATAGGGAAAGAAAATGAGCAGGAAATACAGATGGTCCATATCTCCCTACCTCCACATCCAGTTTACCCAATTAATAACATCTTACATTAGTGATACATGTGTTGAAATTGATGAGCTGATGTTGATACCTTATTATTAGCTAAGGTGTATAGTTTACATTCAGTTTCACTCTGAGGTGTACACTCAGTTTTGACAAGTGTATAATGACAAGTATCCACCATTAAAGTTACCATATAGGATAGTTTCACTGCCCTAAAAATCCATTCGGATCCTCCTATTCATCCTGCCCCCTTTTTATTTTTTCTTTTCTTTTCTTTCTTTTTTTCCTGTGCTGAAAGCTCTTTTTTTTAATTTAAATTCAATTAGCCAAGGTGAAGTACATCATTAGTTTTTGATATAATGTTCAGTGATTCATTAGTTGAACACATTTTGCATCAAATAAAGTACCCATGACTTAGGCTGGACACATATTCATTTCTTTTGCTTACAGTTGACTTAAAAAACTGAAAAATAATAAAAAAGAATGCTAGGTTCTTTAGGATACAAAGCAATTGCTCTATTATGTATCAAATATTTGGCACTGGTATCCTAAAAAAGAGGAGTCATTCCCACCAGCTGATACATCAGCTAGTCTGACATCAGCAGAGCTTGCAAATTAGTGTCATTAATGATTTCATTTGGGGTGGGGGTAGCAACGGCACAGGGATAGTTTATAAGAGTCTAATATGGCCAAAGATTAAGAGAAAACACCAAGATCCAAAGACAAGTGGTTGAAGTAGCAGTTCCTGCTTGTATTTGTTCAAGATTCTCAAGCAAGAAATGGTATGAGATCCGTGACATTACTAGTGACTGCAACGACTTTACTTATTTATCTTATATAATTTTCTCAATTATTCCACAACTGAAAAAATATCAACAGTCTATTTTACATGTGAGGGAACTAAGGCTCAAAGAAGATACGTAATTGGGTCGAAGGTTACAAAGCCAGTATCAGTGGGGCCAAAATTTGAAGTGTGATCTGTCAGCTTCTAAAACCTGTACTGGATCTCTCCCAAAGTTTCTTCAACTTAATGCCAATATTTATATTTATCTTTGCTTAACCTTAGTCCTAACTCATGCTACTTTTTTATCCTGGAACCAGAGAAACTGAGTGAACTTCCCAGAGAACTAGCCTTCCCCATTACTGCATAGGCAAAGAGAGAACAATTATGCAGTCATTATTATTGTCAGAAGCCATCCCAGAGTCCCCAGAATGGTATTCTTCTTTCAGTGTAAATAATACAGAATTATTAGAGACAACATGCTTTAAATCATGTTTTAGGAATCAATAAAACAAAAACTAGTGCCCTTATTTTCATTTCATGATCAATAATCGGGGTCACATGCTGCACTAACATTCATCATACTCTCACCAAACAATCTCATACTGGAGTTTTCAATAGCATCTCATTTTCAACAGACATCAAGCACACTCGGTGCATGAACAAATATAATAAATGGGGGGAAAATGGACTTGAAGGTTTCTGTCACCTTTCTCTTCAATCATTATTAGAGGGATCTAAAAATTCACATCAATTGTATACAAATGACATTTTTTAGTTTGTGGTAGTATTTATTGGAAACAAGAAAGCTTATCATAACTCCTGCTCAGACTCACAGACTATCAGTGCTGGAAATATCATTTAGTATCCTCTATTCTAATTACTTTCCCCCACCACTCTACAAACAAGGAGTAGAGGCTCAATGAAATAACATGGATTCATACAGCAACTTGAAGAGTAGAAACAAGTAGACATAAAGTTCAGTGCATTTTGCAAGGGACCACATACTGTATTAACCATGCACTAAACTAATACTGACCACGTTTTCTGTACAAAAATTTGGAAAATTGCCTATCTTAAAATTTCCAAGTCATCTTAGGGACACTTTAATGAGCAATACTCTCCATTTTTTTTTGGATCTGAAGTTTTAACAAAATAGCATATGTCTGCAAATTGTGGGAACCACATGAAGGGCTGGATACTTTGGATGGAGAAGCTTAGGGCTAGAAAGTGACACTGTAGGTTGGGGACCATCTGCTCTGGTTTGCCAGGCACAGTCTCAGTTCACACAGCTATTCCCATGCAATTATTAATAGTGCCCTTTTCACTATCAAGGATTTCTGGGTTTGGACAATAAATTTTATGATCATGCAAATTTTAGAGTAAGTAAATATCCCCTCTAGTTTCTGTCATGAGAGCCTATAATTCCTTGCAAAGACATGCAATATTCCTTACTAAAGGAAAATGCTGTTATAAAGTAGAGCTTGACCATTTGTTTCAATTTAATATGCAGTAATTTATCAAATTCTTATTATCTGATACCTAAAATATAATTGATTTATTAAAGGAGTGAGATGTCAGAGGGAAAGGCATTGGATCACAAGGCAAAAACAAACAAAAAAACCCAAAAAACAAAAAACCAACCAACGAAACAAACAAAAAAACAGATTGAAAAAAGGAAAAAAAAGTGAATATGAGGAAAACATTCACCTATCTTCTAATATGGCCTGTGGACAGTCTGGATTATAGGTATATTAGTACTTTCATTTCTGCTGAGAAAGGGATGAAGTTACATGAATTAAATAGAAAAGATTTAGCCTTGGAAGTTAGAAGAGAATGGTCTGTAGAAAAGTCATCTGAGCTGCCATAAATGCAAAATCATGGACCTTTGCTTGAACTTACAGATAAATGTGTGTGTGTGTGTGTGTGTGTGTGTGCACCCCTAAGTGTGTGTAGTTGTGTGAAAAAATACTCAGTTGATAAGGCTTCCATGAGAGGGAGGAGCCAAATTGAGCTATCAGTTTTATAATTCGATGATAAAAAAAAGAAGTGAAGGAACTACATAGTGATTTAATGAAATTAGTAAGTCTATGTTAGCTGTTTTAACTGAGTACAGTTGACAGGAAAAAAATTTTAATGGAATCTATAAGTTTAAAGTATCTTGTATTCACTTCTTCCTGTCCTAATAAAGATTATTATTTTTTCTTTATTTGAAGTTACAGCAAAGAAGCTTGTTTTCATTTTAATCTACTTCATATTATGCCTCTATAAGACAAGAATCCATCAGTGACACGGTTTCAAAAATGTTTCTATGAATTTTCTGCATTAATATCTTGCTAGGACTTTCTGTAGACGCCATCAAGATGAAACATTTCCCTAACACTTAGGTTTAGAAAGAAACTGGCATTCTCTTCAGGGAGACTTTGAGAACTTCACAATCCTACTAGTCTATGACATGAACCCTGATTTCATAGCACAAAGTTTGATACTTTTCCCTTCTAACAAAATAAGCAAAGGAATTCTATGTATCACAGAATCTAAGCTTTATGGTGATTGACATAAATTCCATTCCAATGTTACAATATAACTACTTCTCTTTGTTTTTTCTACCAGGAAAATAATAATAATGTGTTCAGAAGGACTTTTGTATGTTCATTTTTTTGAAGAATAAACATGCATGAAAACAAAATAAATACAAACTTCATGTTATAGTTGTTTGGATGGATGGGAATTCATATCTTCCCTTTTTAATAACTTCCACTAATGGGTTTTTTCATTTGCTTTACATGACTAATATATCCAGTGATTTTTGTTTCTTTAGCACAGGTTAAACATACAGTTCACTTTATGTAAAACTAATCACAAGTGTTCCTGTTTTGAAAGCCATGTTTCCAGGAGAAATCTATAAATGACATCAGGGTACAACTTGGGGAAAATGGACGTGCTTAAATGAATGGATGATAATCTCCATGTTTCCTTTCAATTCTCTTTACTCTTTTGTTAATAAATGCTTTCAGAAATTCTTATTTAAGGCCATTTGTAAGGTTTCTATTTTAGCGTGAGAACATGGTTATGAGAAATTTATTAATAGCTCACTACATTAGACTTTTAGTAGAGCACTGATTTCATCAAACTGTTACTTGATTTTCCAGTTTTATTTCTTTTATTAAATATAACAAAAGGCATAAGTATAATTACCCAGACACCTTTATATCACATGTATATTGCTTAACCATGGGAATGGCACTAGACATTCATTAAACATTACTAAAATTATTGCTTATAAAGAATTAATTCCAATCTAACTCTGGTGCTGAGACACAGAGACAAAATAGGAGGATTTGATCTACTAATAAAAATAACTTCAACTTAATTGACTCTTAACCTCAACTTTTTCTCCCTTCAATCTTACGTTAGAGTAGCAAACAATGTAGTAGAGACAATGCTGACATGAAGACCTTACCGATTCTCCAGTAAAAGTAAATATACAAATATAAAAAACAGTATTATTGTAATTTTGGTTTATAATTTCACACTTTGTTTTCTATAAGATTTAAAGACAAATTCATAAAAAATAATTATATATCTACATTAATGGATACACACTATACATATAAGGATGGTGAAACTGTATGGGAGTAGAGTGTCTGCATGTGATTGGGGTTGTTGTATGGAAGAGTTACAGAGATGGGTGAAGTGACAATTGCACAACAATGTGAAGGTGTTCACTACTGCACAACTATACACTAAAAATTGGTTAAATGGTATATTTTACATTACCTACATTTTATTACAATAAAAAGTGCATTTGGGTCTAGCTAATTTCTAATTTCTTTTTTTTTCCTAGTTTTATTGGGATATAATCGACAGCATTGTGTAATTTTAAGATGTACAGCATAAGGACTTGACTTTACACATACTGTTAGATGATGGTCACAGTAAGTTAATCTTTATCATTTCATATTGGGACCAAAATAAAGAAAAAAAAAACCCACATTTTTTATCCTTGTGATGAGAATTCTTAACATCTAGTCTCTTAACAAGTTTCAAATATACCATACAGTAGTGTTAACTATACTCATCACGTTGTACATTACATGTCCAGTACTTATTTATCTTGTAACTAGAAGTCTGTGCCTTTTGATCACATTCATTCAACACCCCCTCACCTCCTACACCTGCCTCTGGCAACCACAAATCTGATCTAGCTAATCTTTGATAATATGGTTTCATTAAAAATAAAGGATGCCATTTCACAACATAGTATCAGATTATGCACATCTAAATTGTCTCAATAACATATCAGCCAAGCTCTCACACTGTTTGGAAACTAATAGTACTGGAAGCAAATGAACCATCACATAGCCCACCAGAGAAAATGCCTGGAAAGTGATGGAGCTGTCACACTTACTGCACAGGTGAAAAACCTAGGCCCTCTGTCAAAATCTGACATGAATGCTGCCCTCCTGGATTGTTTTCACGCTTATTGCCCATGTGCCATCCTAGTTTCAAACGACTGGACAAATAATTAGCTTTCCCAACACAGAAATGGAATGTGCAATTGCTCTCCTGTAACAAACTCTAATCATCACCATTCAACTGTGATTCTACTGTCATAAGACTGGTTTGTACCCAATGAAACAAGGCAAAATTGATAGATTGCATTCTATTAATTAATGAAGGGAAAGTAAAAGTTCAGCAATATTGGTAGGTTGAATTTTAAGTTGAGATTGTTCAGCTCGCACACATTTAATAGCATATGTTATTACATACTTTAAAAAAATTTTCCTAGGTAAAGGGGAATTTTAGGACTCTCTAGATCAAATGTTCATTCAGTCAAGGTGAATAGAGTTATCACCTTTCTTAATACCTTCTCTAAATCTCCACTTGCCTTTTAATTTGGGAGTACCAAGGGTATTGTTGATCTAGGGTAGCAAGACCACAATTATCAGTCATTATGGAAATAAATTAAATAAATTAAATAAATTAAAACCATGATGGGATACCACAGCACACCCACCAGAATGGCTAAAATAAAAATCCTTGATAATTACCAAGTGTTAGTAAGGATTCATATCCTCTCCTGGTGGGAATATAAATTAGTATACCAGTTCAGAAAATCATCAGTTATCTACTAAAAATGAACATATAAATCACACATAAATAATTGTATATTCAATAGAAATGTGCACATATATGCCCCAAAAGACATGTATAAGACTGAGGCACCACAAACTGGCCACATTGAAATAGTATGTAGCATTGAAAATTAAATTACTGCTGTACATAGAAATCTCACATAAATAATATTGAGATCAAGAAGCCACACAACAAGTACAAACTCTTATCAGTCCATTTGCATAAAACTCAAAAAATGTAAAGTAATATACAGTATTAGAATTCAGGAAAGTGGTTACCTTATAGATGATTGGGATTTATGAATAGAAAGAAAAAACAGCACCTTTAATTTTGTTGGTTATATTTTATTTCCTAATTTGAGTGGTTATTACACATGTTTCTGGCTTTTTTATTTATTGAGCTGTTCACCTATTATTTGTGTACTCTTCTTAAGTATATTTCAATAAAATCTTTAAAGGATCAATGATGTCTGATTATTTTATATGTCACAAAAAGAAGAGATTAAGAGAGAAAAATTAAAATCATTTAATTATTCCACGGTTCATTGACACTGAGTCTTTTTTTCCCCTAAATATATGTTCATGCATGGACAATTGCTCAGCATTAATAGTTTTTCTAGGTTAACATAAATTACCAAAATTGTTTAAGGAAAACAAGGAAGGCTAAGCTTCAATAATCTAGAAGCACAAAGCACTAAACAATAATCAAGCAAACCCCCCCCCCAAACTATTAGATTCAAACTAATCTTTGTTTACCATTAGATTTTCCTAAGTTTTAAAGAATGGGAAATTCTGATACAATATGAAAAAAATCTTACATCTTAGCAAATGAAATCTAGAGTTGTAAAAACCCTTCCTATTTCTTTCTTGGGCAATTTTTTTTTTCCCTAGTGATTCTTTGATAACTGATTTTCTTTGATTTATTCTTTTTCTCTTTGTTCATGAATAATTATCTGCATGTTTTATTTTTTTTTTCCATGTTGGTCATTTTTTTCTTTTATCATTTTCTCATTTGTCCTGGTCCTCTGCATTTTAGTACTGCTTCTTCAATTTGCTTTCCACAAATCTGAAATCATTATTTGTTGCCTCCAAAGGCAAATTTATTTCTTCTGTTACATTTTCTGTTTCTTTTCAGTCCTTTGCATTTCAACTTTTTCAATTTCTATGGCTGCTATTTCTAAGTCAATCAATGCATTTGTAAGGATGACAAAAGTTTTCCTAAAGTATTTTTCTTGTTTTTGTATTAATTCATTGTTCTACATTTGCTTTACCTCTGAGGCTTTCATTTCCTATGTCAAGTAATCATTATCCAAACCATGTTTGGCTTTGTTATTGCTGTTTTTGATTGGAAAATGTGATAAAAATCTATTGAAGGGTAGTGTATCTCAACAAATAAGTCATAAGACTGACTCTTAGCACTTGATCCTACTGACACCCTGGTTTTTAGCAGAAAGAAACTGTGCTTCATGTTGAAAAGCAGATTGTGAACAACCTCAGGCCCAAATTCTAATGAGTAGCAGGCATTCACATAAAGTACTTCTGTTACAATGTTCATGGACCCTCTACTCTCCCAACTGTAGTTCTTCTGATGCTGATCTAATAAGTATTACAGACATACACATACACACTACTACTACTACTACTACTACTACTACTACTACTGTCTCTAGTCACATTATTACCACACCTACAAAGTCTATTAGGACTACCTAAGTTTCTGATTGGATGCAATGCATTTCTCTAAGTCCTTCTTTCTCTCTGCCTTTTTCAGAGGGAGCAAGAGAGATAATCCTTGAATGGATATAAAGGCACTGACTAAAGAGGAATGTGCAGGTATGACTACCTAATATTCTCAGTGATACAATTCTTGGATCTCTGAGTCAGGGGGCAAAAAGTAAGTGAAGGGCACAGAACCTGTCTATATTATTTAAGGCCATGGGTTTGCTCTACTTCAGATTGTGAATTTCTTTTTTTTTTTTTTAAGATTTTTTATTTATTTATTTGACAGACAGACAGCGAGAGAGGGAACACAAGCAGGGGGAGTGGGAGAGGAAGAAGCAGGCTCATAGCGGAGGAGCCTGATGTGGGGCTCGATCCCATAACGCCAGGATCACGCCCTGAGCTGAAGGCAGACGCTTAACAACGCTGCCACCCAGGCGCCCCCAGATTGTGAATTTCTATTTAGTGTTGTGGAATCTTCCCAAAAGATAATAATGTATTGGCTGAAAGTCCCAGATTTGAATGCTGTCATAAATTTCCACCCTTCTCCATGCCCTTATAGCCATTTTAAGCTTCATCAAGCACTGTTAAGTTGGTGGAACTTTAAAACAACAACTATTTCTGACATCTTAAACTATGATAAAAAAAAAAATTCCCTCAGCATCATTTGGAGAAAAATTCAATCTTTCTCTAATATTTACTCACAACCAAAGTTATTCCTGAACATCTGTGCAATACCACTTTGACACAGATGGCAAAAATACTTATTAATAAAATAGCACATGTAAATATTTGGATCCATTTCAGTAAAACACAGAAAACCACAAAACCATCTTACAAAGTAAATTTTCATTGCTGACGCAATATGCATCTTACTGTGTACCAAAAGTGCTGCAATTTTCTTTAGTAGTTTTTGAAATGAACAAGTAACATTTATTTTCAGGCCCCTTCAATATAGTGGTGAGATGAGTTCATTTTCATTTCATAGCTGGCCAAGTTCCACTTTTATCTCTTAGAATTATACAAGTTCTATATGTTCCTTGGGAACTGATAAGGCCCAGTCTTCTAAATACAACCTAACTTCTCTTTTCCAAAAATAAACAGAATGAAAAGAAAAGAGGAAAAAAAAACCCTCATATTTTGAGGAAGTCTTTTAACAATATACTCACATCAAAAATTTTAAGTCTTGATTTCTGATAAGTAAATTTAAATTCTTTTAAATTGCTTTTCATTGTTATAAACTTTCAATTGTTTTCCACTCTTTTCATGTTGTTTCCTATAAGTCTTTAAAGATATTTTGTCATTGTCAGTTTTCTTGCATCTGTTTCATTTGAACAATTAGGAATTTGATCTTTTCACACCTTAGACTATGACACAGGTTTCTTGCTGTATGATGAGGCCTCATGGAGTAACATGGAAAGACCTGGATTTGAAGAACAAAGGTCTGGGATTGAACATGACATTTGCCTCCTATTAGCTCTACTGGTGCTGTAAGGCTTACTGTCTGGTCTACAGGCTAGTGTAATCTGCAAATGCTAACTGGTCTACACCATGAATGGACTACAGAGAGAAAGCATTAAAACCTTTTATAGCCATTTTATAATTTTAATTCTGCAGAATAATGACAGCTAATAAATATGTGGACTTATGTATTTTGTGTCTGCTTTTTAATCATTTTATTTCTCTGGTAATGAATGTTTGCAAAAACATTCAGTCTGCAATGCATTCAAATGGATTAAAAGATACATGCATCCTAATGTTTATAGCAACATTATCTACAATAATCAAATCATAGAAACAGCCCAAGCATCCATCAAATGAAGAATGGATAAAGAATATGATATATGTGATATGCCATGGAATATTACTCAGCCATAAAAAAGAATGAAATCTTGCCATTTGCCATGACATGGATGGAGCTAGAAAGTATTATGTTAAGCAAAAGAAGTCAGTCAGAGAAGAACAAATACCATATGATTTTACTCACATGTAAAATTTAAGAAACAAAACAAGCAAAGGGAAAAAAAAGAGAGAAAGGCAAACCAAGAAACATACTCTTCATTATAGAGAACAAACTGATGGTTACCAGAAGAGAGGTGCGGGGGGCAGGGGTGGGTCAGTTAAATTGGTGATGAGGATTAAGGAGTACACCTGCTGTGATGAACACTGGGTGTTGTACGCAAGTGTTGAATCACTATATTGTACCCCTGAAATGAATATACATTCTATGTTAACTAACGGGAATTTAAATAAAAACTTTAAAAAAACACACAAAAATTGACCCTTAACCCATAGAGTCTGAAAAGCACTGAGCCTGTAAAACACCCAGGGAGCCAGTTAACCTCTTGGGACCTCAATTTTTCCATCTGTAAAAGACACATAATGATCCCTATTTTGTCTTCCATACAGGGTATATCAATAATAAAATTACTCATAAATTACTTGTAAACTATAATACATCTTATAAATATACAGTTATTATATTCTAAGCAATAATCATTCGGGAAATAGCATGGCATCTCAGCTAAGAGAAGCTTGGCATTTGTTAGCTACCCAATAAATGTTTGTTGACTTTATGAATGAATGCAAATACAGAAACTTTGGCATCAGAGAGTACTGTACTCAAACAACTGTCAGAGCAGTTTGTGATTTAAAGACAAGTCACATAAGTTTTCAATAGTACAGTTTCTTCATCTGTAAAAGGAGAACAATAATAGCTACTACCCTCAAGCATTGTGAGTATTCAATAAAACAATGCAGTAAAGTAGTTGGCATTTAGTACTTGGCACATGGAAAGTATTCAGTAAATATTAGTCTTATATCTGTAACCTCTTTCCCTATGCTAAAGAAATTAATTGATGTTTATACACAGTTTCTTACTTAAGGTCTTAGGAAAACATAACAAGATAACTACCATAACCTCCATTTTCTTTCTTTCTTTCTTTCTTTCTTTCTTTCTTTCTTTCTTTGGATAGAGCTAGAGCTCGCAAGCGCGCAGGCAAGCATGTGCGAGTGGGGGCGGGGGAGGGAGAGGCAGAGGGGCAAGTGGGGGTGGGGGAGGGAGAAGCAGAGAGAGAGAGAGAACCTTAAGCAGGCTCCAAGCCCAGAGCAGAGTCCTCCCACGAAGGGCTTGATCTCAAGACCAATGCGGAAACCAAGAGTTTGATGTTCAACCAACTGAGCCACCCACGCACCCCCATCATCTCCATTTTCAAACAAGGAAGCTAAGACTCAAAGAAGCAACTTTCACAAGGTCATATAGGTATTGTAACACCATGTCTGTCTATAACAAAATGCTGTGACTATTCCTGCCAAATATCACCTTCCTCAGGTCTTTGAAATAATGAGAATAAATGTCAAGGACATTCTCCTTTTAGATGCACTCTCATTTTTATTTGTAAACTATGAGGATTTCTTGCATAAAAAACAATATCAGCAGATTTAATGACACACAGAAAAAAGATACCCATGAGTCACTTTTTCCACTTACCAAGCCGACTTGTTGGGCTCCTCATGCTGATGGTGGCCACTTTCCGTGTTCTTCTCTGAGCCTCTTTGTATGACTCTGTTTCGAGGCTACCAAAAAATAAAGAAAGAAAACATATTAAAAAAAGGATACTTGCTTCTAGAAGGATCTCCATATATTAATGACCACAACAATAATAATTCAAATTTACATAGCACCTGTCTTATAAAGCTTTTAAAGAAACACAATAGGAACTAAGACACCTCACAAATTTGGGGTTTTGGATCTTGAAACAAGTACACTGTCATGTTTATGGGAATTCTCAGAACATGACAAAATATCCACCACCTAGGCATTCATTAAATTACTTTATTTTTTTATTAAATAAATGGATGAAACTCATGTTCAAATACATTTATATAGCTGAAGAAATCAACATCAACCTACTCCAGAAGTAAAAATGATATTTTGTTATAATTTGTTATAATATAGACCTGAAGGAGAAAGTATTTTTGCTATGTCAATCAACCTGCCATTTCAAAGGTTAATTTGACAATGAAGTCAACATGCAAAGCCCAGGTTAGTCCTTGTGGTTTCAGTAGTAAATCATTGGATGAATCTGATAATCTGTTATCAAAAATAGTTATGGTCTATTTATGCAGGAAATTTCAAGACAATCAATTAAAAGCTAGAATCTACTTTTGGAATACTTGTAAAACTGAAAAAGGGAAATGAAATGAATGTTCTTTTTAGAATTGGAATCTGACTTTTCCATTGTCTTGATGAATCTTCTGCTACTTCCCAGCTCTGTGTCAACTTTCCTGCGCAACCCACGGAAAGAGAAAGGTAAGGAGAAAAGTAAGTTGACCAAATAAATAAATAAATAAATAAAAATAGAAAAAGCTATCATAGGACAGTTTTTATTAACTCAAAGTAAGTACAATGAGGTGAACAGCTTTCTTTTTTTCCCACCTTCTTAATTGAAATATACTTGACATATAACATTGTATAAATTCAAGGTGTACAACATGTTAATTTGATAGTAATGCTTTCTTAAAAGAATTGGAACGTCAGTCATGTTCCTTCAAACCTCAAACTTGTATGTCAGCTTTTCTACTTGACGTTACTACTTGTGTGAGCACTCATAATAGTGATAATTATTATTTTGTTGCTTATAACTATTCTTACTCATTTTATAGGAATTATCTAATATTTATAACAACACTATGAGGTAGGTATTATTAGCCTCCCTTTTTTTAAAGATGAGAAAACAGAGGCATAACTTAAGTAAATTATTCAAAATCCACTGCTATTAACCACTTAAGGAAGGATTTGAACCCTTCCCAGAGCCCATTGCCTTAATCTCCAAAGTATCTACTACCTTTTAAACTTACTCCAAACTTGAACTCTTAAATTTCCTCTTGTGCCTTCCTAGATAGTCCCTACTTCCTAGGAAATTAACACATATGCTTTGTACTCTAGTCAGAAATGTGAAGGTCTTTTTAAATTAATTTCTTTTTCCATGGTAATTATGTAGACTAAATATAGCTAGTATCCATACAGCTCTTTCCTCTCATCAGTTGAAGCCACCATAATTGGTCATCTCGAATAGCGCAAAGCCTTCTACCTATTCTCACTGATCCTGCTCATGACCTCTTCTACAATCCACTGCTCACTTCTAGCCAGGGTAGACTTTATAGCATAAATCATAATTTTACTACCCTGCTTAAAATTCTTCAGTGGCTTTGTATTGTACTTGGAATAAAATCCAATTATCTTATCATGGCCTACAAACTCTGATATGAACAGGCTATAGTTTACCTCTCAAATACTATACAGTTTTTCTCTCATTTTTACTGGGCTTCTGCATGTTCTTCTCATAATAAATCCTGGTCTCAGGCACCTAAGGACTTTGCTTTTCAGGAAATCAAGCCTGGAATGTTCTGCACTTGGATCCTTTTTATACCTTAGGGTCTCAGCTCAAGTCACTTTATCAAAGAGATTTTTCCTGAAATCCCAACATGTCCCCCTCTTATCACAACCTATAATCATATTTTTAATTTGTTTGTCTATAATCTCTTCTCCTCACTGGAATAAGGAATCCATATGAACAGGATTATAGGCTCTGCTTAAAAATTCCTGCTTAATGAATGTATGGATGAATGGATACATGTTAAAATGCATTCTAACTATTCTTATTTTTATTCATTCCTGAAAGGAAGATGAAAGAATCTTGCTTTTAAAGAATTAGTAAATAGAAAATCATAAAAGAATCATTTTTTTTCATATTCCCACATTTATACCTGCTCTTTTGAGATATTAAAACAACTCCCATTACAAAAATAAAACAACTTTATTTATTTGTTTTTTCCTTAACAAGAAGTAAAGGCTATAATTGTATGCATCAGTTTACATTATTTTCTAAAAGTGTCCTCGCTGTAATACTCTCAGTGTGGATTCAGTACACAATAGCTGATACATATGTACTATTAATTTTGGATTAGAGCAGGAATTTTTGTGAGTATACACAGGCCAGAGTGAAATATTTACAGTTCTTTAAATCACTTGTGTCCTATCTGTAGCTCTGACCAACAACACACCAAAGGGAAAGCACTAATTGTCAAAAATACCAGTATTATTATGATGGGACATATACTTTGGTTTTACTCATACAAAACAATGACGTATAAAAATTTGATTAGTATAATTAGCAACACTTTTTATTTTTTACCTATCTGAATCATTTTACTAGAATATGTGCAACTCCACTAAATTTTATTTCTGTTTTCTCCCTCTTTGGTTTCGTTTGTTTAAAACATCGCTTCTCAAATTTAAAGGTATAAGAGTGATATTTATATGCACATTAATCAAACTGCAGATTTTTGATTCAATGAGTTTAGGGCAAGACTCAAGTATCTGTATTTATCACAGCTTGTTATGCAGATGGTGCTGATCCACTGACCATACTCTGAGTAACAAGAATTCAGATAATCTGTAGCAATTCCAGATGATTTCAAAAGAGTACTTGACTGGTGCACATGTGTATATGTGCTTTCCATTTGCAAAAATGTTATTATAACTATAACTAATAAATTTTTTTCAACTTACAATCTCCTTTTTCAGAAAGTACCATTATTATGAGGTCAACAATACTAAATAAGCGGTTAGCAAATTGTACATACTTCTGTTCTTATGTAAATTTTATCATAATTCCAAATAAAGATTTTCCTTGCTTTGAAATTAAACGTGTATCTTGATGTCACCTAGTGCAGACTCCCTTGAATTAAGTTAAACATTGGCTTTTTGATACTAGCTAATAAGATTTTAGGTAACTTTCCTTTCTTTTGCACATTTTTCTTTATTTCCCATATCTTTTACCTTACAAATTTTAGTTACCATTTATTGTCTTACAATATGCCATGTTAAGTATATGTGTTTGCATAATTTCATATATATGTGACATTATCTCACTTAATTTACAAATTTATAAAATGTTAATAAAAAGTTATAATTTTTAGGCATTTATTAATGGCACACTATTAATGCTTTGTTTGTGTTAATGCATTTAATCCTCACCAAAATTAAAGAAGCCATTAAAATGCTGAGTTTTTTAGGTGGGAGAATTAGTTTGAGGTCATATGGTTTAAAAGTGACAAAACTGAGGTTCAAATTCAGGTATGCTAGACTTTATTTTTATAATGAAGGGAAAATCAATATTTTTTAAAGAATCAAGTATATATCTTCCCTGATAGAAAATATTTGAGGTAGCCAAAAATATTATAAAAGAAAACAGAAGAGTCAACTTCTATTCTATATAGTTTATTAAAGGAAAATATTTATGTCAAGATAAGAATTATTTGCAATGGAAAATCACTATAAATTCTACAGAATGCCAGTCCTAGTTTCCAAAATTTAGCAAACAATTATTTCATTGTTAAATGTTACCTGAATTTATTACTGATGAAGATTTTTCTGAAATCATCGTTTTTACCACTATTGAAAAAACAGGAGAAGCATAACTAAATATTGAAGAAATAAGTTTTAAGAATGGTGGACCCAGGGGTGCTTGGGTAGTTCAGTCAGTTAAGCATCTGCCTTTGGCTCAGGTCATGATCTCAGGGTCTTGAGACTGAGTCCCAAGGAAGCCTGCCTGCTCAGCATGGAGTCTGCTTCTCCCGCTCTGTCTGCCCCTCCCCTGGGCTCCTGCTAGCACACCCTCTGTCTCTTTCAAATAAATAAATTAAATCTTTAAAAAAAATTTATAAGAATGGTGGACCCATGAAACAAAGATATGCTTATCACTGACATTTTCAGCCAAATTTCCGAATAGCAATATATTCATTCCATAAGCATTTCTCCAAATCCCATAAACAAAATAGTCACCATTGGTCATACCTACAGTCACCATTTCTCCCATTATGAGTACCATTACTGAAGCATGTCTTAACTATTAGAATCATTTTATATATATATATATATATACACACACACACATGCATATGCATATAAGGTTTTTTTTTGGAATTAAGATTCGGAATACATTTTGAGGAAAACTTAATAGGGGCATGTTCAAAACAGCATCTCAAAGCCCATACTAAATTACTCTTATCTAATTGGTACATTATGTTCTGATATGATTTCATATGGGGTTCACTTAAATTTCCAAAGAGTTAATATTATTGTTGTTGTTTAATAAGAGTTTCACTTAGACTCAGTAAGAAATCAAAAATTTTTTCACAACACAGGAAAGATATAGTCTCTTCCCATTAGGTTAATATGACTCCATTCTAAGAGGAGTTTAACAAGAACTGGCCAGTTTTTATTTTCTTCATACTCCTGAAAGCCAACTTAGCATTTCCTTTGCTTGCATTTTCAAATGCTATTTTCAACCATTTCTTTGTCAATAAACACTTAAGTGGCTCCACAATATAAAGAAACTTAAGGAATGATGTATCCAAAATAATTATTTAGCAAAATTTACTCTCTTCAGAAAGATGGGTCAGTTCCTGGTGGAAGACCCAAGTGTGGGGGTAAAAATGACAACAGTTTAGATAAATTTTAGACGGGAGTAGAGAGAAAAATAAATTGTATATAGAAATGTGGGGCGGGCGGGGAAGGAGGATGGTTCAATACTGAGGGGGAAAGGATTGTCAGGCTAAAGAATCCAAGAAATTTAATACCCCTGTGTTATCATCTTACTGATCACTTCCTAACTGGCTTCTTAGATTTCAGCCTCTTTCTTTGCTTCCATGCTTTCTAATCAATTTTCTTATATTATCATAATTTTAATCTTTTTTAGTATCCACTTATTTCAGACCTTGATTCTTCTATACTCAACAATATAAAGAGGGTAGATGGACTTTCCTGAAAAACAAAGGATGTTGTTACCTCCCCATACCTACGATTCCTCCCTCTTCTTAGCTCTTCTACTGCAACAGACTCTAGACTGAGTCATCTGCTTCAACAGTAATGGTCTTGCCTCCTTTTCCTGTGAGCCCCTCACTGATTTCACCAGATTAAATTCTCCAAATCAAAGCTAGAATCCTGTCAATCCTTTTTCATCATGTTTCTAAGGCTGCCCATTCCCTTTAAAATATGGGGATGGCAGGGGGCGAAGGGAGCCCTATTTCTAACTCCTTCCTCTGGGCTCAAAGACTTCCACTGTCTTTAATCTACCTACTCACGTTCTAACTATTTCTCTCATTCATTTATAAGCGCTTACTGGGCCAGAGCCACACTTTGGTTCATCTTCACAGCTGCTTTCTCCGGCTCAGTGCATGGTGCATGCTAAGTGTGAAGTAAAGGAGGAAAGGGGATTCCTTCCCTGCCCCCTGATTTCTTTTCTGAAAAGGTAGTGAAGTGGTGGACCGAGAACACAGGCCCCTTATAGGTTATGCAAGTCCTGCAGACATAGTAGTTGAAGATTCTGACCTAGCCGGTGCTGCTGTACCCTAAGACGACTCTATCATCTGGTGGTAGCCTCATAACTGCAGATACATTAGGTAGGAGGAATTAACCAGCTTCAGATATTGGCTTTGTATTTTATTTATTTATTTTTTCATTTGTTATTATTTTTTTAATGATTTTTTAATTACATTATGTTAGTCACCATACAGTACATCCCTGGTTTCTGATGCAAGGTTCGATGATTCATTAGTTGCGTATAACACCCAGTGCACCATGCAATATGTGCCCTCCTTACTACCCATCACCAGTCTATCCCATTCCCCCACCACCCTCCCCTCTGAATCCCTCAGTTTGTTTCTCAGAGTCCATAGTATTTTAAAACCTAAGGGTTGCAAAGCATCCCCATCTCCTTTTAGCTGCACAAGTGTAGAACAGGTAGATTCATTTAGTATAACTTTTCTTAGAATTAAGACTGTTTCTCGCTAAATCTATTACCATCATTTGTCTCGATCTCTACTACCACAGAGAATCTTGCTGATACTCCTGTCTCCAAAGCAATGGACTATCTGTTGATAAGGTGTTTTTTTGTGTACTGCAGGCATTTCGGAAATAGCTCTTGGATCAAACTAAATGAGTTCCAGTATAAATAAAAAACCTGAGAGACACTGCAGCACTCAGCAAGATATTGGTGTGACAGCTAGAATGATGCAGGATGACCCTCTGCAATTGATGTTTTGTGTTGAGTGCGGGATCTAATGAAATGAGTTCCATCATGGAACTTGCATGTTCAATGAAATCTGTATTAAACCTAAATATAAATATATATACATAAGCCTTGCCTGCTGTTTTAGTGGTATTTCAAAAAAAAAAAAAAAGATAAAAGACAAACTATAACTAGATTGGTAGTTTGAGTCACATTTAAGACTCAAAATAATTGTTAAATATGTACTTGCTATTCTAATCAAGGTGAGAAGTGAAAGGATATTCATTTTATGTCTGTTGCCTTGCTGTGAACATTATTTCAAATACACAGGAACATGACTGACTTTATTTATTTTAAAACCTCCAGCACATTTTATGGTTTGATTCATCTTCTAACACTTTCAAAGCTGTAGTTCATTAAATTACACTTGTTTCATATGAGCCATCCTGAATACCTACTGTTAACCTAAAAAGATTGGGGGTACAAGGATTTATTTTAAATATGTTCTACTTCCCTCATACAGATCAACGCAGACAGCCTCCTAAAGCGTATAATGTTTCATGGCTGTAGGAAAGCTTCAGATTCTAGTAAGTGAGGTAGAGAGGAAGGGAATGACCTCACGCTGTGCTCTACCAAAGCATGAGCAATTAACCAGGGGTGCCAGCATCAACACTAGCTCCGAATAGCACGACCTTTTCTAAAATGCTCTTCACCTGAGTGAGGTGAGTGAGAATTGCCGAGTGAAGTTTGGCTGTCATCAGTTTGGGTGTAGCTCAGTGACAAATAATTACACCATCTTCAAGTCTTACGTGACACAGACCACCAAAGCTGTCTCCCAATCTGCATGGAGATATAGGCTTTTGCTCACAAGGGACCCACAATGCAGCTCCATTGGCATCAACAAAGGAGCTAGAACAAAAACTCTAACTATTTTATATGTATATATACAGAAGTCAGCCTTCCTGTACCTGTCACACACGGGCCCAAGTGTTACCCTCTCGAACTATTCAGAAAATACAGACTCCTAGTTTCACATGGCAGATCTTCAAATAACTGAAGGAAGTTATCATTGCCCTGCAGGGATGGGGAGCATCTTTCAGACTCAACATCACCACACTTGAACACAAAATGACAGACATATCCCTCACATGACACATTCCCAGACATCTCACTATTCTGGTCACCTTCTTTTGGATGCACTTCAATTCGTCAATGTCTCCTTTTAAGATATATTGAACATCCTATTACATTTCTGAGGCTTCTAGCAGAATGGAACACCCTGAGAACAACAGTAGATTTCTCTGGTTTATGAAGAATAATGAGGCCTAAACTTAAATAAAATTTCCACTTCTCAAAATTGGACAGAGAAAGAACTAACCACGAGGATATTAGTGGATCAAAAATTCAACGCTAAGCTTAGTGTTGTTACAGAGTGGTATCTGAGAGAGCATGGTCTATAGTCTGCAACCCACAGGCAGCCCTTGAATCAGTTGTCTGCATTATTTGTTCGATCTCCAAATTATTGACCTCTCTGTGAGGGATGGAAAAAACATCAATCAGAGAAGGGACCTGGGTCATGACTTTCGCCTGCACCAGCTGAGTAACCGTGGACAAGTCACCAACATCTGTGCTTTTCAGTTGTTTCATTATTGTGATGGTGATTGTATGTGTCGATTTGACTAGGTCAGGAGGTGCCCAAATACTGGGCAAAATATTATTTCTGGGTGTGTCTGTGAGGGTGTTTCTTCTGAAATTAGCTTTTGAACTGGTGGAACTAGTAAAGCAGTTTGCCCTCCCCAATAAGGGTGGATATCATCCAATCTGTTGAGGTCCTGATCAGAAAAAAAGTTGGAGAAAGGAAGAGCTCAACCTTTCCTGCCTAATTGTTTGAGATAAAACATCATTGATCTTTTCCTGCTCTAGATGTTCTGGCCTTCAGGCCTTTAAGACCTGACCAAATTATACCACTGACTTTCCTTGGGGTTCAGATTGCACAAAGCAGATCCTGGTCCTTCCAGTCTCCATGACTGTATGAACCTATTTCTTATAATAAATCTCTTCATGTATATATCATATATGTATATATAATATAATACATATAATATGTAATATTATTATAGACAATGTCTACAATAACATATATATAACAACATATATATATATATATCTCCTATTGTTTCTGTTTCTCTACAGAATCAGTAAATGAAAGTTTTGCCCAGATGATCTCTAAGATCACATGTAAACTATATTTAACCCGGTAAGATATTTCAACATTTCAGAACTTCTTATTAGTCCGGAGTCCTGTCTTTTATTTTAATGTAGCCCAGATTTAAATAGTTTTATATCTTCAATAAAATCTGAGACATTTCACTAGTTCCCACAGTCTTCCTATCCATTTCTCTATTTGTTAGCTTACCCAGCAACTTACTTCTGTGCACTCTATGAGCACAGCACAGTGCTTGGCAATATGGATGATACAAAGGAATATAATCGCAGCTCTTTCCCTTGAAGAACTTAGTCTATTTAGGCAGACAACATTCTATATTTCAATGTAAAATACGAGTGTAAACATACACGTCTAAGATTATGTGTGTCAGATGTTGATAACAATAGATGATAATGGAATTCACAGGAAGAAAAGACCACAGTGGCCTAATAAGATGGAAACTTATTCTCATGAAACTCATGAAAGAAATGGAAGAAGACAGGGCAGCTGATGAGGTAGGATTTTGATAGCTGGGGGAAGGGAGTATTTGCATACTTGTCAGAGTGATCAAGTATTTAAAGAGCCCTTTGTTGTTTTGGAAACTACACAGTGGCTGCATGCAACAACCCTGAAACACGTAATCCCTGGATGAGAATCCAAACATAAACAGGATTTCAGCAGCCCCTTGTAAACACAACATCCCACCCTGCTTCGCTAAAACTGTATGACAAGCAGCCAGGAGGTTGTGCTACCCCTATGGGGCCTGTGTGGTATTTTAAGTATCAATGTTGAGAGACTTGAGAACAGGAGGGGACCAGGTATCTAGTTTTGAGGTCTGACATATCTATTCAGAGATGTATATGTTTGAAAAAATAAACAAACTTCCTCTCAACTAGCTTTGGAGAGCGATTCTGAAAGTTCTGCTACCACCTAATTACTGTTCTTGGCACCCCGAGCAACTGGTATAGCACGGGCTGGCTTCATGGCTTTCATTATGGGGCCAAGTGACACAGCTCCTAATGACTAACTTTTGCATCAGGAATAAAGGCATGATCCTTCAGAACCCTTCCAGTTTGTCTGGAAAGATACCAATTTAATAGGGATGTGGAGGGCTAAGGATATCTTTCTAATGTTTGAGTAGGAATCCCACAGAACTGAAATGTTGGGTCCTACTGCTAGCCTCTTCCAACAACCTGCTTGAGAGAAGCGCTGGTTGCTGTTGAGCCCAATCATTTTCTTGAAGAAAACAGGCACAGTGGTGACAAGTAAGATTCTGTGCACCAATTTCTTTGCAAAAGTAACCAGCGCTCAGTAAATATTTACTGAGTAATTGAGTCTGATAAAAACTAGAGTTGTTTTGAGTCACTTGAGAAAAGATACATTTATTATAATCGAGAAATTATCCCCAGAAATTTCCTGACTCCTTTCCTGTCCCCCCGCCCCCGCCAAAGGAAAATACAAATACATACATAGGCATGTATGTGTCTGCTCATGTGTGCACGTGTGCATGTGTGTGCGTGTGTGTGTGTGTGTGTGTGTACTGCTTCCTGTTGCTTACATTTCTATTTTCAAAGTGTATTTCCCCATGCATATGAAAGATTTTCTCCTTTTACATTTAGCAGTATACTGGTGATAACAGGCCTCCAACCAAATACTCTTTTAATGTCATAAAAACATCTTGAACTGACTCTCCTTTGACTCATGAAATACAATCCCAATTTCCAAAGAACAAAACACTGAATATAATTTTTAAAAAATAAAAAGAATAATATAAAATAATAACCTCTGGGCAGGAGACAGAATCTACGGTCATTCCTGAGGAGTTGGAACACAGAGCTAGAATCCCTTTTGTAAGGCTTTAGTATTCTCCTATTAAGAAACTGACTTAGTTGAGACAAATGGAGAAACCATTCAATGTGCTCGGTGCCAAGTGGAGAAGGCAATGGCAGTTCCAGAGGAAGGTGGCATCAAGTCAGGGTAAAAAAACGTTAACAATATATATAGTAAACTACAGAAATAACAAGCGGAGTTCTGCTTTGGCTGGAAGAAAGCCCAACGTTAAAATTGCTCACTAATCCAACAGATAATATTTTGGAGGCAGACACTGGTTCCTTTGGTGCAAGCAACTAGCTTCATTTCATCTTCTATACTTTTCCTCTTGCAGGCTATCTCCTAAGAGTCCAGACAACATTGGAATTCATCATAAATACTCTTTGGAAATGCATCTCCCTCAGAGCAATTAAGGGAATGCATTACAGAATAAATAATGTTTCCCATGTTTACCCATCAGGTATTTCTAGAATGCAAGTAACATAATTCAGCATTTGTCAATCTGATATTTTTTTTTAGAAACCACTAAATTGGGTTTGGGTCATATGCATGATAATTCTTATACTGCAACTTTTAAGGAAATTTGTCTAAAAATATTTGAAAGCCAATTGTGTGAGAGCTAATTCAATATAATCGACCCTCCCATGAACCATCCTCTGCTCCTTCTCAACTCACATAAAATATGTGGGAAATATCAAACTGCCCAGTGGAAGACTGAGTAAAGTGTACACAAATATCCATAATAAGCCCGTAAGAAAGACTAATATAAACAGTGGCATAAATCTTAATCTTTTCTGTACTGTGACAATGCAGGTCTGGGAATGCAGTTAGCTGCATTCAGACTTGACCCTAATTTATTGCCAATTTGGCATAAATGTTAAATACTGCTGCTGCAGCCATTAACCCAAACTCCTTAATTAAGGAGGAAAATTATGGAATATTTTTTCAGCTTAATTTACCAAGATGCTTTCAGTCAATACAGGTTAGCTATTTGATGAGGTTTCTCAGATGTTTATATGACCCACAACATGTAGATTACAAAACAAAACAACAGAGAGAAAAAAAATAACTGTTACTCCTACTTAAAAGTCTCCGAAGTATACTCAAATGCATGCTCTGAAGCTTATGCTCTTAAGTATGGCCCTTCAGACATCTTTTTTCCACATATGTACATTTTCCCTCTTACCAATCCAGAAGATAGCCATTTCACTAGGATATAACTTTCTTCCACCATTCCCAAGGGGATGGTTTTGAGTAGTGAAAAGCTTCATGAGACAGAAAGATAGGAATTACAGGTACTGAAGTATCAGTATGGATTCTTAGCATTGTTGTGCTTTTTAAAATTTGACAAGTATTTGGGAGTGCTTCTAGAACCTTGAAAAGACATCAAGAAGAGAATGATATCTAGGATTTCTGGGGAAAGGCTTTGGTAAAAGAACTCTCCCTTTCAAAGTCTTGGTGATCAAGTTCCATGCGAAGACAGAGAATCCCTGAGTTAAATTTGCTGTAACTAGCCCATTTTCAAAGACTAAAGCATAAGTAAATTGAAGAATATTTTAAAATCTTAGTTTGAGGAATGGACTATGAGCACCATGAACACAAAATTGTTAGAACAATTTTAAGCACATATTTTGTTCCCCATTTGGCCTTAAGTCATTTTTTGATGGTACTTCTCACAAATACTGAGCTAGGTGGGCAAATAATGTGACCCATGATGGCAACTCCTGTTTCTATATTCTCCTAATCATACTCTTTGGTTTCCAAGAAACTTGGTTTTCAAGTACTCTAAGTCAATGTGCATAAACGGGCAAACTTACTAAATACTTTAGCAAAGAGATACTCTCCTGATGAACTAAAACTGCTTACCTACTAATTAAGTCATATTGTAAACATATTCAACTCCTTACCAGGATCATCCAAAGTGATACATCCTGATAGTTAAGGCAGCCCAATGTAGTTTAGTGGTTAACATACTAGCTCCAGAGCGAAACCTTAAATTAAGATCTTGGCACCACTAAAAGAGGACTTCGACTGCCCCATTTTGATCTCAAACTTTATAGCCGGGTTCTTCTTTCCAGCTTATCTCTTGACTCAGAGAGAAGATGCTGAGGGCAAAGCATTCCCTGATGGGAACTCAAACTATCTCCTTAAGGAATAAGGACTGCCCTGAGCCAGCAAGACCCCACCCATGACTGACTCCAAGACAATTATCCAGAGGACCTTCACTGCATACCTGCACATTCTCTACCATTTTTGCCCCACATTTTCCTTATATAAACCTGGAAGTATTTTCTGCACTTTGGGGACAGTCTTTGAGATGTTAGTCCTCTTCCTGGTGTTGGCCTCACAGAAATAAATCGCTTTCTGTGTCATCACCCCTCCTCTCTCTGCCTTTGGATTTTATCTGTGGCAAGTGGCCTAATCTGGTTTGTTTGGGACCCCCAGAGCCAAGTGCTCATGGACCCCTATGTGCTGGCTATACCACCATTAAATAGTTATTTATGGAGCAAGTTATCTGGCTTATCTAAGCCAACACTTCCTTACTTGCAAAATAAGTGTTGCAAAACAACAGTAACTACTTCAGACAGTTGTTAGAAGTAAATGAGGTGTTACACGGTTATGAGTTAAACATAATGAGTAACCTATAAAGTTAGCTATTTTTACTTTTATAAATATCTTTTTTTATTAGTAGTATCCCAGGTATAAAAGCCAGGCATCTCCCAGTGCCTAAATCTAAAGATTTCTCTAAAAAGAATTAATCAGAGGTATCTTACCACATGATGATCCTAGTTACACCAAATTATAGTGGCACATTAAATTACAATAGTATGTGAGTTAGTAATATTATTTTATGTCATTAAATTGTCTCCTATGAATCAGGGCTGATAAGAATTGTTTTATATATGTTTGACGAACAAACAAATGCCTTATCTTTTACTTAGTTTTCTGCAATTTATAAAATGTTTTAAAATATTTTGTTTTTGAAAGGGAGCAAAATATATCACTCCAAAATATGCCTCTCTAGCATATTGATTATTTTTGAGAGATAGCAGACACAGGAGAAGCTCTGAAACCTAAGTAGAAGTTACCATTTTGTAGGACACATTTACATTTATAAGGGAAACCTCCATTTCTAAGAGTGTCTCCTTCTCTGAACCAGGAAGAGAAGGGCGACTCCAGATCTCTAGAAACTATTATCAGTGTTGTTTACTGGGTTTTGCCTGATAACCTGCAGAAACTGGCTACCCTTCCCCCTACAAACACACACACACACACACACACACACGCACGCACGCACGCACACACACACACACACACACACACAGTCTTCTGTCTTTAGCTGGAGATGGTATTTAAGGTGATGGCATAGGCCATTTCAAGGAGTTGCTCAGTTTTCCTGCGTATCTCTCATATATACAGAAGGTATACATGTTCTTAAACTTCTGGGTTTTTTCCTGTCAATCTTTTATTACAAGCGGCAGGGCAGGAGGTGGGGGATGTCTTAGCTAAGAGTGTAGAAGTGTAGAGGGGAAACTATGTTTCCTCCCCTACGTTTTCATTTGTGTAGCCAATGCTTATTGAGACCTAGGCTTCAAGAAAGCAGGGAATACAAAGATAGAGGGAATCACCCCTGTTCTCAACAAAGCTTATATTCTAAAGAAGTGCGTGTGGTAAAAGAGAGTTCTCACTCTACTTGCCCACCATCCACCACCAACTGGAGCCAGTTTTTAGAATACTGATTGTGCAATATTTATTTATGACTGTGACCATAATGCTTTAAGATTTCATATTTGGAGAGGGGGTATCTTTCTTCTATAATTCCTTTTTCCTTTTAATATTGTGGGTAAGTTGATGAGGGGCCTGCTGTTTGAAGAAAGGCCTGACTTTTGATCTATCTCTTGTATTTTGCTCTGAGTTTCTCTTTTTAAGTACATTAGTTAGCTAGTAAGGCTGAGATTTAGGGAGGTAAGAAAAGGTGTATAGGTCTCGTTTATGTAAGAAAGAAAGCTTGGTATTCCAACTGGCAAATTAATATTTATAGAAATGGATGTAGCTCTTCCCCCAAGGGTTGAGAAATGAAAATGCATTTCAAGAAATAAAAATCATCAGCAATTAAAAAATAATTTGCATTTATATAGTTTTTCAAACATTCAACTCACTTTTAATAGCCAGAGATTTTTAAAATTTTCCCATACACATTTCAATAACTTCTGGAAAGTTTAAGTAAATTATATATCAGTAATATGAACTACTAATATGTAAAGGGTTTTTGAATAAACAGAATGGACACTTGTGGAAACAGAAATGCTTGTATGTGTTAGAGAGTGAGCTCTGTCTGAGAATAATGTGTCTTTGGGCATCAGCAAGCGTATTTTATACAAGAAATGAACAATTTGACTATTCTGGTAAGTATGTTAAAGGGTTATCAGGTCATTTGTTGAGAGAGTTTCTCTTGTGTCTGGATCCAAATTTGATATTAAAGCGAAATGCACTTCTCTATTTAATTTTGTTCTTTGTTCTGCTCTTTCAAAAATCTCAAGAAGAAAAAGGTAATTGTCCCATTATGTTTGGCCACTTCTGGATTGACCAAATCCCTCCCACACCCATCATATTTACAAATAAGGCGAGATAATGATGAAAGTAAAGGCACCAAGCAAGAAAGTACTGAACTCAGTCTTGTCATCAAAGCCATCGGCAAATTTCCAGGGTGGCACACAGGTGTGTGGTGTGTGCTGATTTCGAATTCCATCCTAGTAAGATAAAGATTCCATATAGCGAGCAGACTCAAGGGAACAAGTAACACTTATGACCCACTAAACCTAACGGAAGACAAGCTTATATTGCAGGAATTTAACAAAAGAAAACAATACTCAGGCTTAAAAATATTGAGTCAGTCGTTCCAAAATGCAATCAATCACCTAACGGAAGACAAGCTTATATTGCAGGAATTTAACAAAAGAAAACAATACTCAGGCTTAGAAATATTGAGTCAGTCGTTCCAAAATGCAATCAATCAGCTGCTTCTTATGGGTGGTACAAAAATCAGTCCAACAGCTTGTTAAAAAGCAAATTCTCCAGTCTCTACTGCAAGAGATTCCAAGGTGCACAAAATAGTAATGTGAATTCTTAAAGCTCCCCAGGTAAATCTGATTAGAATTAGGTTTCTGAGCAACTGGGTTAAGCAATTTGCCCAAAGCATATCCAGTGAGTGAAAAGGCCAGAATCACAAGCCACTTCTCCCAGTGTTCCTTCCATCATAACAGATTCCCTAAGGGTAACCTGGAATTAATTCAGTCTATTTATATATAAGACAATAAACACACAAAAGTATTCTTGGAGTAAGTAAAGAATCTATGGTCAATCTATGGCCAATAAAAAACCTCTATCTTAAAGATCGACACCTTGATGGTATTGGCAAAGGTAGGGAGAAATGACATTCTCACACAATACTGGGGTTGTATAAATCAGTTTCACTTTTCTGAAAGACAAATTTTCAAGATCCACCAAAGCTACTAGGTTATTGCTCATAACCTATAATTTGATAATTCTACTTCAAGAAAATCATTCTACAGATGTGCCTCTCATATATAAAGATGTATGTTAAAAAAAGGAGATCATAAACTTTTTGTAACTGTAAAAATCTGAGAAAAAAATACAAATCCATCTAAACAGCAAACAATGAATTTGTGTATCAGTTGTAGCCATTTTTGGTGGAATCTTTTAGGTTTTCTATATAGAATATCATGTCATCTGCGAAGAGTTAAAATTCGAATTCTTCCTTGCTGATTTGGATGCCTTTTATTTCTTTTTGCTGTCTGATTACTGATGCTAGGATTTCCAGTACTATGTTAAATAACAGTGATGAGAGGTGACATCCCTGCCTTATTCCTGACCATAGAGGAAGAACTCTCAGTTTTTCCCCATGAAGATGATATTAGCTGTGGGTCTTTTGTATATGGCCTTTATGATGTTGAGATATGTTAAAATAAACATACAGAAATCTGTTACATTTCTATATACCGATAATGAAGCAGCAGAAAGAGAAATCAAGGAATTGATCCCTTTTACAACTGTGCCAGAAAATCATAAGATACCTAAGAATAAATCTAACCAAAGAGGTAAAAGATCTATACTCTGAAAACTTCAGAACACTTATGAAATAAATTGAAGAGGACACAAAGAAATGGAAAAACATTCCATGCTCATGGATTGGAAGAACAAATATTGTTAGATATCTATACTACCCAAATCAATCTATACGCTTAATGCAATCCCTATCAAAATACCACCATCATTTTTCACAGAGCTAGAACAAATAATCCTAAAAGTTGTATGGAACCACCAAAGACCCTGAATAGCCAAAGCAATATTTAAAAAGAAAACCAAAGCTGGAGGCATCACAATTCCAGACTTTAAGCTCTATTACAAAGCTGTAGTCACTGAGACAGCATGGTACTGGCACAAAAACAGACACATAGATCAGTGGAACAGAAGAGAAAACCCAGAAATGGACCCCTAACTATATGGTCAACTAATCTTTGACAAAGCTGGACAGAATATCCAATGGAAAAAAGACAGTCTCTCCAATAAATGGTGTTGGGAAAACTGGACAGCAACACACAGAAGAATGAAACTGGACCACTTTCTTATACCATACACAAAAATAAATTCAAAGTGGATAAAAGACCTAAATGTGAGACAGGAAACCATCAAAATCATAGAGGAGAACACTGGCAGTAGCCTCTCTGACATTGGCCATAGCAACTTCTTACTAGACACATCTCCGGAGGCAAGAGAAACAAATGCAAAAATGAACTATTGGAACCTCATCAAAATAAAACATTTCAGCACAGCAAAGGAAACAACAAAACTAAAAAGCAAACCTATAGAACAGGAGAAGATATTTGCAAATAACATATCTGATAAAGGGTTAGTATCTATAATCTATAAAGAACTAAGCAAACTCAACACCCAAAAAGCAAATAATCCAGCTAAGAAATGGGAAGAAGACATGAAAAGAAACTTTTTTGAGGACATCCAGATGGCCAACAGACACATGAAAAGATGCTCAACATCACTCATCACCAGGGAAAATACAAATCAATACCACAATGAGATAACACATCACACCTGTCAGGACAGTGAAAATTAACAACACAAGAAACAACAGGTATTGGCAAGGATAGAGAGAAAGAGGAACTCTCTTGCACTGTTGGTGGGAATGCAAACTGGTGCAGTCACTCTGGAAGACAGTATGGACTTCCCTCAAAAAATTAAAAATAGAACTATTCTATGACCCCACAATTGCATTACTAGGTATTTATCCGAAAGATACAAAAATACTGCTTCAAAGGGTCATATGCACCCTGACGTTTACAGCAGAATTATCAACAATAGCCAATTATGGAAACAGCCTAAGTGTCCATCAACTGATGAATGGATACAGAGGTGGTATATATATTCAGTGGACTATTACTCAGCCATCAAAAAGAATGAAGTCTTGCCACTTGCAACAATGTGGATGGAGCTAGAGTGTCTTCTGCTAGGTAAAATAACTCAACCAGAAAAAGACAAATACCATATGATTTCACTCATTTGTGGAATTTAAGGAACAAAACAGATGAACATGGGGAAGGGAAAAAAAAGAGAGAGGGAAGCAAACCTTAAAAGATTTGATTACAGAGAAGAAACTGAGAGTTGCTGGAGGGGAGGTAGGTGGGGGATGGGCTAAATGGGTGATGGGTATTAAGGAGCACACTTGTTGCATTGAGCTCTGGGTGTTATATGTAAGTGATGAATCACTAAATTCCACTCCTGAAACCAATATTACACTATAGGCTAATTAACTAGAATTTAAATAAAAATTTGAAAAAAAACCCAGAACACACTGTACATAGTGTGATTTCATTTATAATATGGTTGTGTGTGCATAATAAATTCCTTGAAGATACATGAAAAGTACTTAGTAGTGGTGAATTTTAGGGGTGTAAGATGGGGTACTGGGGTATGTATTAATTTCTTGATGCTGGTTTAACAAATTACCAAAGACTTGGTGGCTTAAAACAATGCACATTTATTCTCTATAGTTCTGGAGGTAGGAAGTCTGAAATTAGTCTCACAGAGCTAAGACTAAGGTGTAGACAAAGCTGATTCCTCCAGGAGCCTCCAGGAGAAAATCCATTTTTTTTTCTCCTTGAGCTTTTAGAGGCTGCCAGCATTCTTTGCCTTGTAGCCACATTGCTCTAATCTCTGCTTCCATGGTCGCACTGCATTCTCATTTGTCTGATCTTCCTTTGTTCCTCTTATAAAGATTGTTGTCATTACTCTGGGTCCACCCATATAATAGAGGATAATCTCCCCATCACAAATTCTTCACTTATTCACATCTACACAGCCTTTTTTTTTTTTTTTTTTTACCAAATAAGGTAACATTTACAGGTTCTGATAATTAGGAGGTAAATGTGTTTAAGGGACCAATATTCTATCTGCCACAGGATGGAAGTGAGAGTACTTTTTTTATTATGCACGCTTTTAAATTATTTGACTTATTTATTTTAACCATGTTTATGTATTAACTTTAAAATAAAATCAAAGCTGGTCAAACATTTAAAATCAAATTAAAGCCTTGTGGAATTCTCAGACAACTGTGATACATCTAACCCAGCTAGAAGAAAAATAATCTGTTTTTAAAAGATTTTATTTACTTATTTACTTATTTATTTATTCGTTTATTCAAGAAAGAGAGCAGGTGGAAGGGCAGAGAGAGAGGGAGAGAGAATCTCAAGCAGACTCCACACTTAGCATGGAACCTGATGCGGGACTTGATCTCATGACCCTGATATCATGACCTAAGCTGAAATCAAGAGTCAGACACTTAACCAACTGAGCCACCCAGACATTCCAATAATTCATTTTTAAAGTATGATTTACTTTTACTCTATTTTATTTCAAAGGGCATTTAGGCCGTTTATAAAACAGGCACCTGCAGTGCAGTAAAATAAATAAAATAAAAATCTTAAGAGGGATTAGAAGTATAATAATAAGAGAAAAGGAAGACTGTCATATCATGAGTTAAAATTATTTACTTTGATTAGGCATAAATCTTGGCTCTGGGGTTCCTGAAAACTAAAGCAAAGAGGGAAACTAGAGAAAAAAGTTCATGTTATTCTTATTGTTGGCAAATGAGGAAATATATCAATCATTGGGAGGAAACAGATTTTTCTGGCCCTAAGTCCTATGGAAAATTCTTCATGTACATCATGGTACAGGCGCGAATTAGTGTTGTAAACGATATCTTTGAAAACAAGTTTACATCAGATTTCAAAATCTCAGTTTCAGCCCTCTCTGTTATAACCTTAGTGGAAACCAATGTGCACAAGAATTTCCTACACAGAGCTGAATTCCATCAGGTGCTATGTATGTGTCTTGCATGTGCCAATAAGTGGGATAAGGGAACAATATCTGACCAATCTGCCTGAACTATCCAATCTCCCAGTTCTAGTGTCTTGGGGGGAAAACTATGCCAAACAAATAAAGTATTAACAGCCACATACTGCACTAACTCATATGCTGAGATCTTGAAAGCTTTCTCCTAGCCTGAAGCACATTTTTAAAAAGAATCCAAAATTACTACAAAGTAGGGGTATAATATAAATGCTGTCACAGTTGTAATGAAGGATATGCTATTGGCAATCTGGAGCTGCATAACGTAGCTTCAGGTTACAATAAAACACCATACACTCCTGTCAAGCCTAATTTTGTTGTTTTCTTTAAAAGTAAAGCTTTAAAAATAATTTTGGGGCTCTTCCAAAGTTCTATTAATTCCTGAAATACTGACAGCTGTTAATTATTCCCTCCATTGGAGAAAAATGCATGGAATGGTTTGAACTAATCATCAATGAGCAATGAGTCTCTGAATTCCAAGCGGCACCTAGAAGGACTGGTAAATATTGCTACTGACAGAATGCTTGGGAAGTTCCTCTACCAGACCTGGAGAAAAGAACAAAATGAATGCTAAACTTCAAAGGACCCCTAAAAGAAACAAGTGGTGAATTACTTCAATATTGAGTAATTATCCTAAAAATTATTTTAGCTTGTCTGGTTTTATAAATTTACATAAGTATTAACCTGCTGTACTAGTCTACCTACCAATAACAGAAAACTCAACTCCACCAGAGAGGGATTTATTGTTCTCAAACACCTGGGCTGGTTGTGATGTCAGAGATGCATGTCTTTAAGACCACAACAAATCCCCTGTCCCCCTGATTCACAGTCTTTATTTTGTGGTCTTTGTTCTATTATATTTCCAGGCAATGGTTTGCATTTCTAAATAGCCAGAAAGGTAATTATCAAAGGGAAAAGGAGTCCTATTTATGAGGCTTTTTTTCTTATTCTTTTTTATTCTGAAAGTTATTTTTTTATTCTTAAAGTTAGTATTTCCACATATATTTCTTTCACCAGAATGTAACATATGGCCATCTTTCATTGACAAGGGATCCAGAGAAGTATTTATAGCTGATGCATTGCTTCCAAAATGAATATTGGGGTTCTGTTAGTAAAGATGACAAGTGAGGATGGATATTGAGTAGGCACCCAGCTAAGCATACCATAGCTTTCTAAGGAAGATATAATAATAGGGGCCCCTAGGTGGCTCAGTTGGTTAAGCATCTGCCTTTGGCTCAGGTCCTGATCCTGGGGACCTGGGATCAAGCCCTATGTCCGGCTCCCTGCTCAGCAGGGAGTCTGCTTCTCCCTCTGCCCCTCCTCCTGCCCCTCCCCCAGTCCCAGCCCCTGCCCCTCCCCCAGCCACTGCCCCTCCCCCAGCCACTGCCCCTCCCCCAGCCACTGCCCCTCCCCCAGCCTCTCCCCTGGCCCCTCCCCCAGCCTCTCCCCTGGCCCCTCCCTCTGCCTCTGCTCCCTTTGCCTCTGCTCGTGCTCTCTTTCTCCCAAATAAATAATAAAATCTTTTTTAAAAAAAGATACAGTAATAAATTTTTGGCAGTATATTGGTAAATGTGGTATCTATTCTCTACCCCCTCTCCAAGACTTCCCTAGCTGTTTCAGAGTAAGAAAGTTAGTAATATAAATAGTTTATATATGACTTATTTGGAAAAAAAAATCACTCATCCAACAAATATATGACAAAAATCTATTAAATCCTAGAATTGTGGATTCATGGGGTATTTGATTTAGAATGAATATTAACAGATATTTAGGCTAACCTGATCAGTGGATGTCTAATACATGGGAGATGTAAGAGCATACAGATATATGACAATGACTGGATAAAAAGAATACTGATCTAGGGGTTGAGATTAAGGTAAACACTGAGGAATACCCAAAGAAAACAGGACTTATATTTTTTTTACTTAAAGACTTTTGGAGTATTTCTGTCTTTAAATCTCAGAAAGAAGACTAACCTACATAGAATTAACCTATATCAATAATGTTTGTGTGTACCTTTCATAAGAAAGAAGGCTTTGGTAACCATATCCTGAAGAGAAGCTGATCTCCTCCAATATTTTACAACTGCTATACTTGTCACCTTCCTTTCTAAGCAAGAGATAAGGAATAGGAGGAAGTTGGGAATGCAGAGGAGGAACTTGGAATGCCATTTTTTAGCCTTAGTGTGAAAGACAGTTTGCTTGCTTTCTAAAGCACAGAAGTAGAACACGGAGAATCAGTAAGTAGAAAGATCTCAGTCAGCTCTACCTTAAGATTCTGAATATCATTTCCATCTTATTATTCAATATGTATATAAGAGGTACCTGACAAAGTTCTTTCTTGGGAAAGCCTGCCAGTCAATGATCAATAGGATTCCCTTGGCTCTTGCTCATACACAAATGAGGCAAATTTCTTGTTCTATTCCAATGAATTCAATTCAAATGGCAGGTAACAATTATCTATATTTTATTTTGACATAATAGGTTCAAACCCAGACTTATCATTTACCAGTTGAAGAACTTTGGATAAATTCCTTAACTTACTAATCCTGGTTTTCTTCAAGTATAAAATGATGAGGATACATTTCTGAAAAGTAAATGATATACCATCATAAAGCACCAGGCATACACATAGTACATGTGTTAGATGTTAAACAAATGGCATTCTTTTTCTTTTTTTTTTAAGATTTTATTTATTTATTTGACAGAGAGAGAGACAGCCAGCAAGAGAGGGAACACAAGCAGGGGGAGTGGGAGAGGAAGAAGCAGGCTCCTAGCGGAGGAGCCTGATGTGGGGCTCGATCCCAGAACGCCGGGATCATGCCCTGAGCTGAAGGCAGATGCTTAACAACTGAGCCATCCAGGCACCCCAAACAAATGGCATTCTTTCAGCTCATTCTCACTGAAGAGCCACCGTGTTAGAGATGGGACATTTCTACAGATGCTTGTAAAATGTCTCTCTCCTATAATCCTCTTTCATGAAGGTTTTCTAGATTGACCAGAGAATAGTAGATAACTCTTTATGTCCCCCACTGGATGCTGTAGCTTCACAGCCACAGATGTGGCACGAAGTATGTCATCTTCTAGAAATTTCTTTTTGTTGACAGTAAATGAAAATGATTCCAGATTAGAAGACTAAACTGTGATAGCAGAGACTTTTCTTAGTTTTGCTTTTTCCCTTAAGTGGCATTCTCTGTCTTCTATTCTAACCCCTCAGAAGCCATCTGCTCCTCTTCCTCATTTCTTCTTTACACCATCCTTTCTCTTATAGTCCCAAGATGAAACCCTGAATGGAGCCATTGTATGGGTGTTTTGACTGGAAGACTATCAGAGCTAGACCTAAACTGGACAAGGAGAATTGTGCCTCAGGTAAGTCATGGATTCAAGTGAAGATGGGGGCCTCCACACCAAGAAAACCCACTACCAACACATATCACCTTATTATACATCATGTCCTCCTTTCTATTACCGAATGCATGCCCCTATAATCACAACCTGTATTTCTCTGCAGAAACCAATGAATCCCCAGACATTTGAGGAAAATCAAAAGCATTTGTTTTATTAGGATCCTCAAGATTAAAGATACCATCATAGCCATAAAAACAAAATTTAAAACAATTTCTGAAGAAAATAAAAATAAATGGCTAAATTTTTTAAGTGAGATAAATAGATTATTGGATATAAACTGAAGTCCAACTGGTTGAAAGATTGAGGCAAGACATTTTTTCAGAATGCACTACAATAGAATAAAGAAATGAAAAGTAAAACAGAAGGGTTAAGGAGCAGAACATTCCAACATTCTTTTAATAGAATTTCCAGAGATGTATTACAGAGATTATGAGGAGAACATCTTTCATATAAAATAGAAGACATGCAAGATCCCCCAAATGAAAATAAATAAATAAATAAATAAATAAATAAATAAGATGACTGAAAATAGAAAGGAAGTCACTGAATGTTGTGCAGAAGGAATAAGAAAAAGAGAAACGTGGCCATATTTCAGAAACCAAATTGTAAAAAGCTACAAGAAAAGAAAAACAGGTTATCTCCAAAGAAATGAGGATCAGATCTCTCTATGTCATTTTACAAGTCACAGTAAAAGAACGAAGATAATAGTGCAATGTTTTAAAAAAAACCTGATCTCATACCCAGCAAAACGGCATGTAAGTAGTACAGCAAAATTAAAATAGGTTATAATATTCTATTTACCAACTGAAAAATTTTCTAAAGGATATATTCCAGAAAAATGAAAAAATACTCCAAAATACACAAATGTGTAAGATTCAAGCAACAGTGGTGGGCAAATTTGTCATCACTATACTTGCAGGAAAATATACTTGAAGCATCATACACAAATTGTTAGCAATCAGGAAGTACTTATTTCAACTAAGAATAAAGCAGGGGCAGGTGAAAGAGAGAGCATGCTGAGTTCCCTGATTTGTCTGAATGCGGGTATAGATGCTAAATAATTCCAGATGTTGGTGAAAAATAAAACTTTTCAAAGTTTAGCAAAATTTTAAGAATACTACCACTAAAGAGTGGAAATAGGGTGAATAAAATGTGAGCCCATAAAAATAAATAGAGCAAAGAACACCCCATTAATCCAACAAAGCCAAGTGGAAAAAGAGAAATTAAAAGGAAGCACAGCAAAAAAAAAAAAAAAAAAAACAAAAAAAACAAAACAAAAACACAAAAAAACCCTAAGCTAACATGACAAAAGCAGTCCAGAAATAGTGATCACTGCAATGCGAATGTGGATTTGTTAAGTTTCCCTATTAAAAGCCAAAGACTCAATTTGGGGGAGGAAAAGCAAAGAAAAGCAAATCCAGCTCTCTATCTATGTTGTGTTTATAGGAGGCATAGTCTAAGAGATACACAAACCCACACCCTACATACAGTTGATATTCTTAGTAGCTGATTCTTGATAAAGTTATTTATTAGAAATTTATAGCTTTTCCCCTACAGATTTAGAATATAATGGATTTAGAATGCAGGCAAATTTACAGAAGAAAAGCAAATTGCCAATAAACATACAAACTTGTGAGTAAGCATAGCGATGCAAATAAAAGTGAGATATAAATTTTCTGGTCAATTGGTAGAAACAGAAAGAGAGGAAGGAGGAAAGGAAGGAAGGAAGGAAGGAAAGAAGGAAGGAAGGAAGGAAGGAGGGAGGGAGGAAGGGAGAAAGGGAGGCAGGGAGGAAGAGAAGAAGGAAGAGAGAGAAGGAGGGAGAAAAAAGGAAGGAAAGAAGGAAGGAAGGAGGGAGGGAGGAAGGGAGAAAGGGAGGCAGGGAGGAAGAGAAGAAGGAAGAGAGAGAAGGAGGGAGAAAAAAGGAAGGAAGGAAGGAAGGAAGGAAGGAAGGAAGGAAGGAAGGAAGGAAGGAAGGAAGGAAGATAGATGAGAGAAGCACCCCCCCCCAAAATTATTCTTGTGGCATCTTACATTCCTTTTCCATGTTTTTTTCCTCCTTAGATTTCCATGTGATCTCACAGGTACTTGTTTATTCTCAACTCCTTAAATATCAATATTTTCAGGATTCTACTCATTACTTCTCTCTTGCCACACCATCTTCCCAAATGATCTCATTCATTCCTTTGGTTTCAACAATTAAAGACTCACACGCTATTCTTTCCAGTCCAGATCTTCCTAATGAAATTCCAAGTTTTCCATCCAAATGCTCATTCATTAGTCTCTGAGAGGGACCCTAACTAAATTTACTATGTCCAAAAATAAAAATATCTTTTATAAACAGTTATCACTTGAAACCCACAACCAACCATTCTTAAAGGTATATGCAATGACAAGTATAAAATTTCTATTTTCTGAGGGCTTAGAAGAGTTCTCACAATTATGTGAATATTCTAGTGATATCTGTTATGCAGCATGTTTGGATTGACAAAATAAACTTTAAAATCAGAAATTAATTAAGAGAACTTATAATACCACCCAGCTCTAGAATATTTTATAATTTTATACAGTGCAAGAAGCCAATAAATGTAGCAGTAAAAACAGTCCTTGATACACAAGTATTGCTTTTTAGTGCCATAAAAATGTACTTTCGGGAGAGTAGCACATTATAGTTTAAGTGAAGCTCTTCATTAGATAGTATGAGAAAATGAGGCATGAAAGGAAGATGGAAAAGCCTCCTTAATAGTTTCTGTGCAGATAATGTAGGCCAAAGACAATCAATAGCTATGCCTCATTTATTTTATGTCTGTGAGCACTTAAAGGCAAAATGTTAGTGTTTGCTATCCTGTTGGCTTTCTTTGCTCTACATCAGTAATGAAAAAATGGATTTGCATATTAAGGTGTAATTTTTACAAATTTGACTCAAACAACAGGCTGTTATTGTTAACCAATATGGAAAGAAACACCTTCTGTATTACTGTGGGTCCATTAAAATCACTTCTAAGCTGCTCTGATTATAAATTTTGTAAGTTTCCAAAATGAGCCAATCAACACAGTAGTTCATAAATACATTATGAAAATACATTAAATGTACATTAAAAAATTATGAGTTCCATAAAATACATAATTTAAAAGATGACACCGTAATTGATGAGGGCAATCCCGAAATGAACATTTTGCAGTGCATGTAGATTTTAAAAAATCTATTGGTGTTTCCATCTGGAACACAGCTTTATGTGTCATGTATAATGGTCCACCTAGCATCACCTCTAGGGTGATGGAATATGGGAATACAGTATATGTCTATTTAGAGTCAAAAGGCTTCTTTTATTATTACTGTCATATTTGTGGGAACAGAGCTTATGAGAGAAAATGTTCAGTAAATAAATCTGATTTTCTTAAAAGTCGGTTTTTCATAAAGAAAGTAAAACTTAAGTGCCATATAAAAAATGGGTTAATATTTGCCTTTATATAAGACAATTGAATGTTAGACCTTATGCTGTGAACCCAGAGATCATTTAGATTAAGAAAGAGTTAATAAAGCTCTTCCATTAGAACACTCCCATGGGCCACCTGCCACATCTTCCCTGGGTGTGGGGCAAAATGGTAATCACAAGCAGGATGAAGATTTGGGAACACTGTGATGCAGTAGAATGGGAAAGATAAAAGAAAGGAAGAAACACCACAAAAAAATAAAAATCACAAATACTAACCAATATATAAGACATTAGGAAAGTCAGAACAAACAAAGGTGGCCCGGGTATGAATTTAAATTTGGGGTTCTCTTGAAATTTACTGCAGATTTCTTTTACTTCCTCTCTGGATTTCAAGCTCCAAAAGTAAAGAATAGAATAAGACTCCCAACAACAGAAAAAAATTATCATCAAAGGACAGGTCAACAATGTATACAGTCCAGCAATTTATTCTAGTTTTAAAAATTGTATTTCGAGGTATATTTTTAGGAAAATCTTATTTTCTTAATGACAACCTAAAAACGATAAGAAAATGTTCAGAATAGTGCCAAAAAAAAAAAAAATCCTCCATCACTTATCTATATTTTCCCATATACTCATATATTTAGTCTGTGTAGTATTTTTTACCATTTAAAATATTGTGTTGGATTTCTATTTAGCGTTCCCCTTTCCACTAGAATTTTTAATTTAGATATATTGCTCTGTCCAAAAATATAGCAACATAAGTAGAAAAATGCAACTTGTCATGGTAGATAAGACATAGTGTGGCATAATGCTTCACAAGAGGCCTACTCCAAAAAAAGTGTAGAAGTAACCAGTGCACACAGAAGGCTTCTAAACTGGGAAGATAAAAAATAAGCCCCTACTGGGCCATGTTTACATTGGCACAGTTCTAATGTGGTTGTTTGAAAAGTGTTCTTTCATCTGTTTCTAGTCCCACTGTTCTTTTGCTGCTATATTTTTCCACTACATTTTCCCTAAAAAAAGAAAAAAAAGCTTTTAGTTCCATCACAAAAATGGATAAAATAGATTTTTTCACTTATTTATTATGCACCTGATATGTGCCAGATAGTAAAAACCATCACTGTAAAAAAAAAAAAAAATTACATCATTGTCAGTACCCTAAGTCAGCTTATACCTTAGCTGGGAAACGAGGTTGAGAACTGACAGAAGAATGATGTGGTATAAACTCAAGTGAAGTGAGAAGGTCTTCATAGGGAGGTTGAATGATGGCTTGGAGGAGGATGCAGGGTGCCGTTACACACAGAGGAAATGTCATGAACATTAAAGGACACCTAGAAGACCAAAACAAGTGGAAGGAAGGATTCAAGTTAGTGGAGATGAGAAACCAAATTATTTAACTAGATGTGGGACAATGTAAGAGGGACTTAGAATACTGTAATGGACAAATAAAAACTAGCCTAGTGGTGGAAGAAGCAAGAGAAACAACCGTATTAGTTAAATAATTAAGCAGTTATAATAATTTGGCCACACTTATTGAGCAAATGATCTGATGTTTAAAAACATTACCAAAAACAATCCAGAAAGCATAAGCTAAGGGGGAAAATAGCAAACATTTTTCACAGAACAAAGAAGACTTTCAAGACACAGAAGTTGACCTTCAGGAGGGCCAAAGGGACTAAAGTAAACAAAATGTTCCTCAGCACCCATGGTTTCATCTTTATTGACACTGTTTAAGGACAAGCAGGAGTTAAGAAAGCTATGAGCAAAGTTGCTAGATATTGCTGATAACACTGTAAGATTTTTCTAGGTTTTGATAAGTTGAATGTCTGCTTCATTAAGATCTTAATTCATGACCAATAACACACTGAATTGGAAGCCACTTCAATGTTTTTTTAGAAACAGGTCAAGTTATAATTAGAAATTATAAATGACTATTCAGTAGAAATGGAAGGCTTTTTGTCCCCTACTGAACATTTATGTTTCTGACCTTAGGCTAACAATTGCTACATTGAGCAACTAAAATATAACGGGCATTAGTACACTCTAATTCTGAGCCTTATTATTAGGGAAAATTAGCCTAACTTAATTTTCAGATTCTTTATATATTGACCCAGTGCAGTTTCTATTTAACTTACTCCTGTATTATGTATCACATATTTTTTAGTGATCTATATATTTTCCAATCTTATTTTTTCGGGTTAGTAACAGAGAAGAGGCAGATTTTCTTGGGGTAAAAAACAGCCATTTGTTGCAACTAACTATCATCCAAAATCAGTGATAACACCAACTGAATGGTATTCCTTCTATCTTCTACCTGAAAAGGAATTATTCTTATGCAAGGATATTTCCCTTATTTTCTGTTATATCTCTAGGCATAACAACTCCACTTCAGTAGTTGCCTGGCCAGTGGATAAATTCCTCTCATCATTAATAATAATAATACGAGTAATAATATCCAGATTTCAGGGTGTTTTATCTATATGGCATAGTCATATGTGATTATCCCAGCAATGCTCCATCTCAAGTTATTATAATTTTTCATTTTCCATTCAGGAAAATTGAGGCCCAGTTTGAACTGCTCCACACTTTACTAACAAACCTACTTTAGGCAAATCCTAACTTGGAAGCTCAGTTTCTTTATTTATTAGATGTATTATCTTATACCCAACATGTTCAATTGTAAGAATAAGTTCTAATGAATGATTAATGGAGTGACACCCTAAAATTGTGAAGATGACCTTCCAGTTTTAATTGAGGACTTTTAGAACCTCCTCCCGCCCCCACCAAAATCCCACATATTCTGGATGACTTCTTCATTCATTTTAAACAATGATTTACTCATTTACACCATACATAAAAACATCTTTGCTTACACTACTGTCTGTAAAAAGGTTCATTTCCAGGCACAATTACTCTCTGGGTATTTATGTTACATGGATAGTTCAGAGTATAAGAAAAATTGTCATGTTGACCAGTTGCAAAGGTATTCCTCCCTGTGATAACCAATTCTAGCTGATTCATTAAATCACCTTCTCTAGAGCCTTCTCTAGAGCCATTAGGCAATTGATTTTGATTGATTCAATTTTATTTATTTTTCTATAGCATTATAAAATTCAAAAGAGCTACAAAGAAGAGAGAAAGCTCTGTGTAATGGAAAGTCCACAGTATATGGAATTAAAAAAAACACACTTAGTTTGGATCTTGTTTCCACATTTAGCAGTTGAAGAAACTTGAGCATCAAGGCCTGGATAGGCAGCAAAGACATATAGCTTAAGAGGTATTCCAAAGGAGATGCCCCATGGATGATACCTCTGGCTGATTGAGGCCTTTTATCCTGGAGAGCTCAGTAGGAATCAGGAATAAATCTTACTTCATTTTGGAAAACAATGAGCAGTTATTAAAAAAACAAACAAACAAAAAACAATCCTCAATTCTCTTTGCAATAAGGAATTATCCCTTCCTACCAAATAGTCTTCCTTATCTATGCCAAAGTCTTCAAGAGGGCAGGACATATTCCCCAGTCTGCTGTATGAAACACCCATAGCAATGGGAACTGGAGTGGTGCAGAAGAACTCAACCTTTCCATCCCTAAAGCATATTCAATGGTTCTTTCTCCTGAACTCCAGGATTATACATCCTACCCAGCATCCCACTTGGACATCTAATAGACATCTCAAACTTGAATGTGAAAACTGAATTCCTTATCTTCCCCCACTGCAATAAAGACACGTAACAATATATATTGACAGCAAAAGATGGCCAAGATATCTTAGTAAAGAAAAGGTCAAGTTTCAGGACCATGTATAAGTGTGATTCAAGCTTTGTTTAAACAATACATATATGTCTTCATTTATACGTATGTATGTTGACATTTGTTCGGAAAACATCTGAAAGAATATACATTTAAGTGATAACAGTTGCTATATTCAAGATGAAGGACTCCAAAAGGCTTTGATGTACTACACAGACTGAATTATTAAAAATGTTTATAATAAGATTCTAATACAGGAAAAAAAAGAATTAAAAATACTGTAGCATGGGCAAGTTTCTATTTTTTCTAAGTAATTTTAAGTATTTTATTTCGTGACTTACAGCAAAACTAGCACAACAGTGAAGGCTTCATTGTAAAGCCAGCTTTTCCAATATTTTGTCATATTTGAAAAGAAAAATAACAGGTATTCAAAATAAGTTTCTTCTTTAGTGGGCAGGTTACATGTGTGTGAGGTACCCTGGGCTCACTGCAAATCTCTATAAATGATTTAGAATTTACAAAAGTACACGTGGCTTTCTTAAAGCATTAATTTATGAATCTAAGTAGTACTGACAAGAAATTATCAATATAGAGATCTTCCTTTCTGCTATTTTAGTCTCTTGCTTTGTCCATTTATTAAAATTCCAAGAATTTCATTATATCCATTTGAAAGACAGCAGATTATAGCTTCGATATATCATTATCAACATTAGAAAAGAGAATTTAAGTGCTTGTTTGCAGATGCTATCCTATGGGGCTCAATGGTTGAGTGACCTTTTACTCAGATGACTTCTAGCAGCACTTCAAGATATCACTTTTGGGCACGTGCTAAGTGTTAAAGAAAACTGTAGAAATGAAACTCTTCAACCTTCCTATCTTCTTTATTTATTTTGCCGACTCCACTTTTGTCTCTGTCTTACACAGCTGACATTTGAACAATATGGGTTTGAACTGCATGGGCCCACTTACATGTGGATTTTTTTCCCAATGAATATACATACATTTTTTCTCTTCTCTATGATTTTCTTAATGACATTTTCTTTTCTTTAACTTACTTTATTGTAAGAATACAGTATATCATACATATAACATATAAAGTATGTACAAATTGATTGTTATCAGTAGGCTGACAGTAGTTACCATACCGGTTACTACCAGTAGTTAAGTTGTGAGGGAGTCAAAGTTATATGTGAGGGGCTCCAGTGTAGCTTAGTCGGTTAAGCATCCAACTCTTGATTTCTGCTCAGGTCATGATCTCAGGGTCCATGAGATCAACCCCCAAGTTGGGCTCTGTGTGGAGCCTAGAGTCTGCTTAAGATTCTCTCCCTCTGCCCCTCTCCCCCCTCCCCACTTGCACACTCATACTCTTTCTCTAAATAAATTAAGTTAAAGTCACATGTGAATTTTTGACTGCATGGTGGGGGGGTTGGTGCTCCTAATCTCCACTTTGTTCAAGGGTAAACTGCACTCTCTTTCTTTATTAGTGGGTTTTCTTTTTAAGTCTAGCCTTTATGTGTAATGACTTTCCTGCCTTTTAGCATATATATTTATCTAACGACTGGAGTTGGGTCATTTATTAATCCCCAAAATCTATTCCAGACTATATCTTCTTCATTTGACTAGTACACAAATGGTTATTTGACTACTTTTCTTCAGCAGAGGGGCATAGTTGTAAGACATTCCATGTCGTTCCCATTGTTATTTAATATAGAAAACCCTATTTGTAGTGTGGAAAGATCATGAGATTTAACAGAAAGAAAACAAGGTTTGCTTCTTACCTTTGTTGACTTATTACATGTACATCCTTTGGCTTAGTTTCCTACCCTACCTGAGTGCAGATATTATCCATAGTATGCAAGTGGTAACTTTATGCAGTTGTGTGAATTATATGAAGTTCTGTGCCAAGAATCTAGCACGGAGTTTGTGATATTGTACTTGTACTTCTTCCAACATAAAACTCACCTAATTTGGTCTAAATTAGCCTCACTCTGGCCCTATTATTACCTTCGGTTCTTGCTTGCTCCCCGAGTGAGACTCCATCTCAATCCTAAAAATGGAGTTGGCCTTAATTTCCCCTGGTTACACTTCCATTAGGTTAACTCCCTCTGGAACTGAGATTTTATATTCCCTCCCTTATACAGAGCACTTTAGATAATGGAATTCAGCCATTCTACCATCTTGATGGTTTAAAACCTCTTCCTACTACTCTATCTCCTATTGGCTTGCTGCTTTTTGATTAAAGATCTGACTATTGATCACCTTTTGAATTGTTGACTGAAATATTTTCCTAGTTGAATATTCTTCAAGTCAGTGATTTACAATCATCATCACCACTGAGGATGCTTAAAAGCAAATATGGCTTCATATGTATTCTTATGGACTGAATTGTGTTCTATCGAAATCCATATATTGAAGTCTTAACCCCTAATGTGACTGTATTTGCAGACAGGGCGTATAAGGAAGTAATTAAGTTTACATGAGGTCATAAAGGAAGGCCTTAATCTGATAGGACTGGTACCCTTATAAGAAGAAGAAGAGACACCAGAGATATGTGTCCTCAGGAACAGAGAGGAGAGGCCATGTAAGATTACAATGAGAAAACTGTCGTCTAAAATCCAGGAATAGACCTCACCTGAAACCAACCCTGATGGCACCTTGATCTTAGACCTTTAGCAACCAGAACTGAAAGAAAGATGTTTGTTTGAACCACCCAGTTTGTAGTAGTTTGTTATGACAGTCCTAGCATACTAATAGATGTATAGTCTAGATTGTGGTTACTCTGATATTTTAACAAAGCCTAAATATTTTTACAAAGAGATAAACAGCATTAGAGTCAGTTCACAATTGTAATATTTCATAATTATAACTGTTATTAATGCAGTGACATTTGCTCAGCCTGCAGTGTGAAAGAGAGCCAACTCTTGTCCTCAGGCAAGTTACAGCCCTAAACTTCAAAGTGCTCACCTGTTTATTATGGCTTGGAACTATGAGAAAACTAAACATATTTGTGGAAATTGAGATATTCTTATTGACAGAATTCACTAGAAGACTTTCTTAAACATAGTTATTAATATATTTAACTCTTATGAAATATTCTAGCTTTAATCCCCATACACAAACTTTATTTGTTGCAATGGACAAATAAAACTTGGCAGATATAGGTAGTCCCATCTTCTCTGCCAATCAATCAATCAATCAATCAATCAATTTGTGTTTATGCAATAACTACAATGGGTTAACTGCAGCTTAAATTGTACAATGTCTCAAAATGAATGTATATTTTAAACATTTATTTATTTTGAGAGAAAGAGAGAGAAAGCTTGTGCCTGCAAAATGGGGGGGGGGGCAGAGGGAGAGAATTTTTAAGCAGTCTCCTCTTTGGGCATGGAGTCCCACAGGGGGCTTGATCTCATGACCCTGAGATCATGACCCGAACTGAAATCAAGAGTCAGGCACTCAACTGACTGAGTGCCCCTCAAAATGAATATTTTAAAAATTAAAATATACTAGTACAGTGCTTAAAATCCACAGCATTTCCTATAAGAATGGGACAGCATGTAATTTTTTCAGGGTGCACCCATACATCCTTAGATTCTGGATATGTCTGTAATCTCCCTTCTATTTAAGTGCATGCAAAAACACAATTATAGAAAATGCACTGTCACTACAAATAATTTGTATTTTTTAGTCAATGTTAAGAAGCATTTGAGTAAATATTTCTATTTCTGTTTGTCACTTGAGTTCTACAATGAGCTGTTTTGTTAGAATTTTTTTCTTATAATAGACATTGTTAAATAAAAATGCTACATTATCCTACTTTTGCCAATATTGTTTTGTGAACAATTCAGAAAATTTTCCTATAAAATTTATATGCAAAGAATGTATTTTTCTTCTTTATGTGTATCTTATTCATATGGTACTAATATTTTGGAAGGAATAACCAATAAAGTATTTTTGAGAAAAAACAGAGGTTGATAAAATATATGATGTTTAGGGGAGCCTGGGTGGCTCATTCGTTAATTGTCTGCCTTTGGCTCAGAGTCCTGGGATTGAGCCCCGTGTGGGGTTCCCTGCTCCGCGCCAAGCCTGCTTCTTCCTCTCCCACTCCCCCTGCTTGTGTTCCCTCTCTCGCTGACTCTCTCTCTGTGTCAAATAAATAAATAAAATCTTTTAAAAAAATATGATGTTTATAAAAGGACAGAACAACTTTGTGGGGTGCCTGGGTGGCTCAGTCAGTTAAGTGCTTGACTTCAAGTCAGGTCATGATCTTGGGGTCCTGGAATCAGACCCCGTGTAGGGCTCCATGCCCAGTGGGGAGTTCCCTTCTCCCTCTGCCCCTCCCCCTGCTCCTGCTCTCTCTCTCTCTCTCTCTCTCATAAATAAATAAGATCTTAAAAAGAAAAAAACAACTTTGTAAACTCAGGTATAGTAAAATTCATACTTCATCTCCTCCAAAGTGGGAAAGACTTCCTAAATTAGGATCATTCAAAATGACTCTGTGATACTTTACTGTCTTCACAGAGAAGAGAATAGAAACTAGATTTAAGTTTCAGTTGATGGTTTTGAAGATAACACAGAAGGAATACAATGTCCTGTTGACCTAGCCATTCTTGGGTAATAATGGAGCCACAGCTGGTTCCAGAGGCACTGGCGCTGGGTGTGCATTCCTCAGGGCTCCAATTCCTCCCAACCAGGGGACCCTGGGGAAGAGACTTAAATTCTGCAAGCTACTTCTCAGCCTAACGTGGTATAATAATAGTATCTACTTCATAGAAATGAGTAAGAATTAAAGAAAAACAATGAGTCAAAGCCACTGAGGAATATATGACCCCCTCATCATTAACTTGTTGTTATCGACACCACTGGTGTTACCGTTACTAAAAAAAAAAAAAAAATATTTCAGGGGCACCTGGCTGGCTGAGTTGGAAGAGCATGTGACTCTTGACCTCAGGGTCATGAGTTCAAGCCCCATTTTGGGCAGAGTGATTACTTTAAAAAAAAAACAAAATAAAGGGGCACCTGGATAGCTCAGTTGGGTAAGTGTCTGACTCTTGGTTTCAGCTCAGGTCATGATCTCAGGGTTATGAGACTGAGCCCCATGTTGGGCTCCATGCTGGGCATGGAGCCTACTTAACACTCTCTCCTTCCCTCCCCCCCACCCCTCCCCCTTCTCTCTAATAAGACAAAACAAAACAAATAAAACAAACTAAACATTTCATCCCAAGCAGTAAGATCTCAGGTTTAAATTCTCAGTTAGGTCTCAGGACTGGATAACATGACACATAGATACCCTCTTTCTCTGTCATATTCTGGAAGATACCTGAAAACATTAAAAACAGTAAGACCTGTTCCCCGGTCATCCTTTTTCTTTCTGAAGCTTCAGTAACGATGCCAATTCAGAGTAATTTCAAAGTAAAGTAAGTAGGTTAGGGGCATATGTTGTCAGCCTGAATCTATGGTAAAAGGTACAACTTGATTATCAAGGCGTTAACACAACTTGGCAAATATCACTTAGGCCCTTCATGCCCGGTAGGCAGAATAACTACCTCAATTTTTCAAGGTGATTAAGCTGATTAAATAAGAACACTGGGATTCTTCATTCATTCATCTTCACTTAATCAGATGGAAGGTCTTTTCTACAGACAAAGGATTCTAAGTGGTGTGACTTAATCCTTCTGTTCTTTCTTCCCCCTCAACCTTAATCATAACCGCTACCCCTTCTAAGGGAGCCATTTCTTTAATATAACACTAATTCAAAGACCTTCATTTCAGATTGTGAGCTTCCCCTCCTTTCTTTTTAATTGAAACATTTAATAGACTTTCTAGGAAATAAATGCTAGAGCACTAACCTCTGAATGCCATTTAATCACTTCTTTCAATCAATTCACATGTTTATTTATAAGAATTGCTATACCTGTTAAGTGTTGAATTAAAAGGATTGGAGGGGAGGAAGACACTATTAGGAAAAACCCGGAAAGTAGTGCTACCTGAAACATTTATGAACATCTATTGCAAACACTCTTAAAACCTGGTAAATTGCATTTTAATTATTTTGTAAATGTACTGAAATTAAAGAGCATTTGGGAAGCAGTCATCTAGAGTTGAGGAGGTATAAATTAATCACATGGTTATATTGAATATTCAGAAATTCAGGGATCCTTAATGGAGCAATAATAATTTTCAAGCAATATTAGAATTTCTTGGCACATGCTCAGGGCTGCTTGGAGCAATTTTCACACTGTGGAAATGTTTACTCTACCCAGAAGCCTATTTCCCCCAATAGAAACACAATGAAAATTCAAACACAATAAATCATTCCCAAGGTACAGAGATTCAAATGCCACAAGTACTTTGATTCACTTTGCTTCAGGGGTGGAATTTATAAATTGAAGAACTTTTGAATTTGTTAGAACATAGCACTCTGGAAATGAGAAAAGCAAAGCCAATTGGATTCCGGGATCTCATTTGGGTGTCACTCGATATTACTCTTGGCAGTGTCGCTGGAAAAACCAACAGGGTCCCAAAGTGTGGTAACAGGAGGCAGAGAGTCATTTCACCTCTATGGCCAGCAGGTGGATCTCAGAGAGAAATTCACCCTTGGACAGGATCTCAGCAGTACCCCAAGGACCGCCACCTCATTTGAAAAACAAGAAAAGGAATTTGAGAGATGAAGTGAATTAATCCGGCCTCCAACAGTTAAGTCAAGAAGAAAACTCAGGTTTCTTCATTCCCTGCTCAGTTTCCATTCCTTTCCAACATTCAAAAACCGTTTGGCTTGTGTGCACTTATTTGTACCCCTAACTAATGAATTGCTTACATGCATCTGCTTGATTTGTGTTGCACTTTCTACTTTTCCTAGACCCTGAATCCTATAAACACTTTGCCCTTTTAAAGAATATTGTCCCAAGATCTCCTATTTTTCTCTTTTAGTTCCCTCATCTTGTCAATAAATGGTTAAGGTAAATAAAGAGCTAGTGTCACTGATATGTCATCATTCAGTTAGGACTCTCCTTTTTGGAAATGCTAACCTATGTATAGCTTCTGAGACGTTAAAGCATGTATGGAACACTTTGTGTTCTACTTAAGAAATTACTCCTTTCTCAGGTACTGTGGTTGTTACCATCAAACATATCGAATCATGTTTATGAAAACTCAGGATGCTACAAAAAGTTATAGCCCCATAAATGAAGTTGTAGAATGATAGAACTGCCAGATAAGAAGTGTTACTTGCACTGTAGACCCTCACTGCACCTAAGATGTTGTGAAGAAAAAACTGTTTATAAGCCAAGTCCGTAGCTTATCTTTTCATCCTCTTCAAGGGGACTTTTTGCAGAGCAATACTTTTTAATTTTGATGGGGTCAAATTTACAAAGTTTGATAGAATATGCTTTGGGTGCCAAGTCTAAGAACTTTTTGCCTTGCCCTAGACCCCAAGAATTTTCTTTTGTGTGTGTGTGTAATATCTTATGGTTTTATGTCTTATAAATTTATTTTTGTATAAAGCGTGAGGTTTAGGTGAAGTTCCATTTTCCAGTTGTTATTTAAATTACAAACAAGAATGTTATTGATCTTTATATTTTGATTTTGTATCCCACGATATTTTTATGTTTTATCCCCCCTCTATTTTTAGGTTTAAGAGTTTGTAAAGTCTTTCGGATTTTCAGCATATACACTGTATCATATAGGAAAAAAAAGTTTTACCTAAGCCTCTTAATTCTTACTACCGCTTCTTTTCTGATTTCTTGTTCCATTTGCTAGAATCTTAAGCAGAGTATTGGCCAGAAGTAGAAATGGCAGGCATCTGTCTGGGTTCTGATTTTAAAAGTATTTCTCAAATGTTATTAATAATCATAATAAGGTAAGGTTTTTATAGATAAGGTAAAGAAATTCTCTTTACTAGTCTATTAAGAACTTGTTTTGAGTATTTACTACATTTTTGCTGAATGATTTTTTTTTCTGTACATATTGAAAAGATATGGGTCTATCCCTTTAAACTGTTATGAGATCTATGTTGACTCATCTTTGCTAAGTAAGTGAGGACAAATCTCACTTGCTATTCTTTATGTCCTACCTATTGCTGAATTATATATTTCTAGGATACTTTAAAAGTGTGTTTAATGAAGGTCTGAGTGGCAAACTCTTAAAATATCATTTTTTTGCCTAATCTCAAGAAAGTGTTTAGCTGGGTATATAAATCTATCTGCTCTTTTCTTTCCCTGGGCGCATTGAGGACACTGCTCCTTCATTTCCTGTCATCTAATGCTACTGGTGAGAGACATGCAATCACAGAAGTCTACTGCCATTGATCCGAAGGTAATTTGTCCTTTCTTTCTGGCAGCTATTAGGACTCTATTTTCAAAATTTCTAATTGGTCTTTTTATATATTCTTCTGTTCACTTTACTTTTATAGTTGTGTGTTTAGTATTTTTTTATTCTTACATTTTAAGCAAAAAATGCATTTTCATTTTGAGCACACAGGGTTACTTATTTTGAAGTCTTTGTCAGATTGTTCCATATAATTAAGTTCATTAGAAGTAAGTCCATATTCTAAATATTGATTTTGTTGCCTACCTTCCTTAGATTTATTCATTTCTTATGAAATATTGATTTGCAAGTTTGATTTTTAGGTGAGGAATTTTGTCTATTTTTCTCTCTCGATGCATCTCTTCTCAATCCTTCCTCTCTAACAGGTTTATCACTACCTTCATCCACCCCCCCCCCCAAGCTAATTAGTCTGGTGACCAAGCTGTCACACTCTTCCCAAATTCCCTAACTCCATGTTTTCCTAAAAGGCATCACCACTGGCATGTTTTTTTATCTCTTTTACTTGATAGGAGGTAAGCCACGGTCTGCCTACTACCAGCTTCCAGGACACATTTCCAGGCTTGGTTCCTCAATCACCATACTTTTCCTTTCTAGTCCATGGGGGGTTTTTGTTTTGCTTTCTATTTATAGTCCAGCTATGCCTTTGCTTTCTCTTTTCAGGTTTTATCTAACTTTCCTATTGTATAAGAACCAAGAGAGTACATCAAAATGTACTTTGTCACCTTACCCAGAATATTCCCATTCTGCCTTTAACCCACTCTGATCAGACTTTTGTCCTCCTAGGAAACTGTTCTTCACAGAGTCACCAGTAAAACATCCATCCTGCCAAATCTAATGGTCAAGTCTCAGTTTTCATCTCAGCAATGGTTGACTCAAATGATCATTTTCTCCTTGCTGATGCATTTTCTTCTCTTGTGCTTTAGGACTGTCTAACCTCCTTATTTCCCTTGAACTGAATGACCTGGATTTTCAATTTCTTTGCCTGGCTCTCTGTGTTGCTCTTGAACTTTAACTGTTGGAGAGTCACAGTGCTCCTCAGATATTTTTCCTACTCTATTTACATTTACCTCCTACATGAGCTCATTAAATGCCATGCATATGGTTATATACACACATAATACACAAATGTGATATACATTATAATGTATTATATATACATATATTACAATTATAATATATAATTCATAATGCATATATATGTATATATATGTGTATAAAATATAGTTTATTATAATTATTCCTATTTTTTCTCTTCTTACCTCTAGAGACATCCATACACTTCTTCCACATACCCACTATTTTTTTTAAAGATTTTATTTATTTATTTATTTAGAGCATAAGCAGGGGGAGGGGTACAGGGAGAGAGAGAGAGAGAGAATCTCAAACTGACTCTTGGCTGAGCACAGAGCCTGATGCAGGATTCAATCTCACGACCCTGAGATCATGACCTGAGCTGAAATCAAGAGTCAGATGCTCAACCAACTGAGCCACCAAGGCACCGCTCCTCTATCTCTTTATCTGCAGCCTAACATTCTAGTCCACACCAGTAGTTTCTGTTGTCTAGGTGCCTATGTTAGCCTCCTAACTGGTCTCCTTGATTCTACTATTGCCACCTCTTCATCCTTTACCTAGCAGCTGAAGGAATCAGATTATACCATACTCCCGTTTAAAACCATTTTAGGAGATTTCCATCACACTTAAAATAAATCCAAACTTATCATGGCCTTAGAAGTCCTATCATCTGACCCTGTTGTCTCCTTTAACCAATTAATTTCAGCAGCCTTTGCATTTTTACTATCCTTTGAAAATGGATATTTTCTTATATTTAAATGGATATATATATATATATATATATATCTCCATATAATTATACATATATATTCAAATGGATATTACTCTGGACCTGGAATTTTTTTTTCCCTCAATTCTTTGCATAGTTTACTTCTTCACATTATTTAGTCCGTTTAATTAGTATCCCTTCAGAGAAGCCTTCTACAACTGCCCTAGCTAAAATAATCTTCTGCTGTTCTCCATGTCCTTAATTTTTTTTTCTTCACACTTTCTTTGAAATTCTTTTTTTCAGCTCTATTGAGGCATAATTGACAAAATTATAAGATATATAAAATGTATATCATAATGATCTGATAATGTATATATTGTAAAATGTATCCTCCCACACAGTTAATCTAGTTAATTAACACATCTTTCACTACATTTATGCTATATAAATATATAAATTTAAGTATATATATGTGTGTGTATGAGTATGTTACCACCTAAGTTCTATTCTCAAGAAATTTCAATGATACAATACAGTGTTATCAACTATAGTCATCATGTGGTACATTAGATCTTCAGACATTATTCATCTTGCTTTTCTTTTTAAAGTATCAATCATTACCTCACATTTTAATATTTATTGTTGACCTGCATCTCACCTACTAGAATGCAAGTTCCCTGAGGGCAGGCATTTGTTTTCTCTTATTCACCACTGTTTCCCCAGCATCTAGATGAGTGCCTAGAACCCAAGAGAACCCCATTCAATAAATATTTGTGAAATTAATAAATTATGGCATTCCACTAATGATCAGGAATGTAATTAGATCAACTAACACAACTCATATACTAAGGAAGTGTTATATAGTATTTTTTTACAACTGGTAACCAAAAGCACGGAGAGAAAAACATTTTTCAACTTTTTCCATTAAATCTCCTTCACTTGTGCTCTAGGGTATAATCACAACAAACAATAATATAGAAAATGTTAGCATTGAAGGCATTCCACACAATAGCACCTGTATCACCCTTTGTTTCCTTTTTACCTGTATATTTTGGATTTCCAGCTCCTCTAGTCTCAATGGCTATATGTGTGGAAAATGTTTAATCCCTTACATTTAAATTCCTTTTGAATATGATCTTGTCCTTTCCTTGGAAAGTTAAGTGGAGCCTAAAATTTGGGAGAATACTAATCCTATGAATTATTTGTTCTGATAATAATATCATTCCATTATAGGCTCTTTTGACATATCTTAATATAGTCTAAATTTAAAACTACTTGGAATGTTCAAAGCAAAAGACAAGTGCTCTAATTCTTGATAACTAAGGAGGCATTAGAAACATCAGCTCTAAAATTCAGCAGACAATATTTAAGAAAACTAGCTTTCCTTCCTTATTGTTCCCAGAGTATGAAAGATTATCTTTTAGCAGAATGCTCCAGGGGGCCAACTGTGTACAGAAAGGGTTCCTAATTAGGATATCAAGCCTATAGATATATAAGCCCCTATGGATGAAGTCTGAGAGCCACTCAACTTGTGTGTCAAAATCGGAGGAAAGAATATGGTAAGTTTGTGGCAGCTAGTTAGGTTATGCATCTTAGCATTTATCCTTGCGAAAACCGTAGCATGACTAATAAAAAAGAGGGGGTCTCCATAAATTATAAACATCGAGCTTGTAGAAAGAGAGTAAGACCCTCAAATTTCATACAAGCAGGGACATATGTAACTATATTAGGTATATGTAACTATATTAGGTTTAATAGTGTCTCCAAAAAATCATATCCCCCCAGAACCTGTAATTATAAACTTATTTGGAAATAGGGTCTTTGTAGATGTAATCAAGTTAAAATAAAGGCATACTGGATTAGGGTGGGTCCCATTCGGATGTCTACTAAGAAGAGGGAAGTTTGGACACAGATACATATAGAGGGAAGACATCCATATGAAGACAGAGGCAGAGATTGAAATCATGTAACCACAAGCCAAGGCATGCCAAAGATTGCTGGCAACCACCAGAACCTAGAGGTGGCAAGCAAGGATCTTTCCCTAGATTCGTTGGAAGGAGTGTGTCTTTGTTTGCAGCTTAGTTTTGGACCTCTAGCCTCCAAAATGGTTAGATAATAAATTTTTGTTTTCTAAGCAATCCGTTTTGTGGTAATCTGTTATAGTAGCCCTAGGAAACTAACAAAGCAACTAAGACAAAACCTCTATGACTATAGACAAGGACACATGGAGAGTGTGGAAGGGATCTAGAGCTGATAATTCTCAGAAATAAACAGCAAATATTCAGTTTCAGAAAGAGATAATTGTACACTAAGTGGGAACCCTTTGTAAAGACTGAAGTCAGATGGAAAGCTATCATAGCAGGGCATCAAAGAAAGAAATGATAGGAAATGGCCAGGGGAAACCAGAGAAGACAGATCTCAGAAATTTCTTCTTGCCACACAGTCACAAAAGGTCACATATTGCATAATCCTATTTATATGAAATGTCCAGAATAGCAAATCTATAAAGACAAAGAATAGATTAGTTACACATGTGAGGGGGGAATGGGAGTGACTGCTAATGAGTATAGGTTTCATTTTGGGATAATGAAATTTTCCAAAATCAGACTATGATAATAGCTACAGAACTCTGTAATATATATATTTTTAAGGCCATTGGATTGTCCACTGTAAACTGGTGAACTTCATGGTTTATAAATTGCATCTCAGTAAACTTATTAAAATAACAAAATAAGTGATACAATGATAAAATTTTAAATATTGATATTGGAAAGACACACCACCTTATGAAGAAAAAAAAAGTTACTCAGAACATCAAGACATATACTAGTAAAATTATAACACTTTAAAGATAACGAATAATCCTTTGAGCACCTAGCCTGAAAGGTCCACTTTTCACAATGGGTCAAGTAACAGACTAGCATCTATCTGGCTGCTGTGTTTCTCAATAGTAGCATCCAGAGCCATAGAAGAGCACCTACAAGGTACTCAGGGTAGTTTTCATTTTGTCATTGCCAAACCTTAGGATATTTATTAGCTTTTCTGCATTCACTTCCATCAAAACTAACATTCTAGAAAAAACTCAATGAATTTCAGGGCTTTCCTTTAGTATTAATAACCAGATATACCTGTGTTTCTAAGAGCAGACCCTCTGGCCAAATGGCATCCTACCACTGTGGACAGATATCGCTGGATTGTTAGGCTGCTTCATTTGCTGAATGTCTCATCTGACAGGATCCACAGTGTCCTGCCCAACCTTTCCAATTAGGCTTATTTTTGTTTTACAATGTAATAAATACCTCTGAGCTTGTTATTCTATCTTACAAATGAATTGCTATGAATTGCTTATTATTCAAAAAGATTCCAGCAGCTTTCTTAAAAATTAAAATTAATGTTTGTCTCTTGGGAATAATCAAAATATGTGTCCATTATAATGCAGTTTGAAGAACAAATCAACTTCTTTTTTATTCTATTAAATTTTAAATCATTATATTAAAATACTGCATTGTTGAAAAAATAACTCTAAATCATTCCGTAAAGTCACTTAGAAATAATCTTCTAGAAGCATAATAATAGCCATGATTTTTTTCACGGAAGTAGAATCAACTTATACACTTCACACACCAAGGGATCTTAGAGACTATGTCATCTAACCTCCTCATTGTACAGGTAAACACATTTGGCCCCTAGAGACTCTATGACAGCTAAACAATTATAGGGCTGGGACCAGATCCGGATTTTGATTGCTTGTCTAATACTCTTTACACTTCCCCATAACCTCCTCTCTTTCTCTGTTTAGATCTGTACTCACAAGCATTATTTAATTAATTGAGCAAATATTTATTCATTGTCCACTGTGTGCTAGTTATTCTTTGAAATTCAGAAGATGCAGAGGTAGAGAAGACAGATAAGGTCCATGTCCTCAGCAAGCCCCTATTTCCTGACCTCACATGGCTTCTGTAAATTTTCATTTAAATACTCAGCCTCCCATTCCTCTTTCCTTCACCATTTCTTTCCAAGATCCACTTTCTTCAGGTACTCTTGACATTCCCATTCTAAATATCACTGGGCCATAAGCCTGAGGCAGGTCCTCTAGGAAGCCTTCTCTGTTCCCCTCATTGTCCTGTCTGGGCTATGTGCCCTTGCTCTATGGTTGCTTAACACTGTGGGCTTACCTCTGTCAGGGCACCATTACTTGGAAAGGTATTCATCTCCTTACTTGTCATTCCTTCCTCTTAAACTGTAACCTTCTAGAGGACAGGGACTTGTGTCACGTCTGTTCCAGTATCTTTAGTATCTGCATAGTACCTGGAACAGAATGAGTGCTCACTAAATATTTGTTGTTGATTAAACTGAAAATTGTCTTAATAAACATAAGGTCTTATATGGACCATCTACATCTCACTGTAAATGAATTTAAACAAATGAATTGTTTCTCCTAGGGTTGTTTGTATCTTATTAGCTCCAAACTAATCATTAGAAAATAATATCAAAAATATCCAATTCACTTCTAGGACTACTTTCTTCTCCATCCTGATGTCATGTTGCTCCACATAATCTCTCAGCTGTGGACAGCTCATCTCGATGGGAAAACACAACCCTCTTCTCTGCTCAACCCAGGATAAGATCCTGACGTTAGATTTTAACACACGAGAGACAGGCTTCATTGGACTTCTAAGGAAATTTCTTTGATTTTCTGTTAAATGCCAAAAATGTTTTAAAAATTGCTGCATGACGACTTTCAGTGTAAAAAAATCCACAGATTAGAATGTGGGTGCTTATTAGATGCTACTTTCAGAGTTGAGCTTCTATGTGTGATGGACTGAAGGTCTACGGTCTAGTCCCAGAAACAGAAACAATAACAAAATCCGCAGCACCAATATAAAAATCCACACATCCCAGTTTAGTTATTACCCAGGCTAATTTATAACTCTTTCTCAGCTGGAATCTGATATGTTAGAGTCAATAGATTCATTCAGATCTAAACTTTTATCTTTTCACTGGGGCATGCTCTCTAATTGAACACTGCTTACACTTTGTATTGGGAAAGGAAAAACACTCCAGGATGTCTTTGCATTAAAGGGAGCTATGGGGGGTGTACTACATAATTATCCTTGAATTGTATTACATGTAACTCTATAGGACACACTAAAATTTGGCCCACTATCTACTAAATACAAAGAAAAATGTCAATGCTCCATCTATTATTTTAGGCAGATGTGTATATATATAAATATATATATTTCATATGATATTATTTAGTCATGCCGTGAAAAAAAATTATCATTATTTTCTCAAACAAATCAATGCCTGCTTTAAAATACAAACATAATTTCTTCATTTTTCTCAATTGTTAAGTTTTAGGTATTATTCCAATTATTAGCAGGAATAATCCCTTGGTATTCTTTCTGTGTTTAGCCTCAGTACCACTCAGAGTAATTCTAAATCAGGGGAATAGTTTTTGAAGGTCCCTCTTGTTTCTTCCCTTCCTTCAGGAATTCCAAGTTGAGTTCATCAGGCTTCTGTCTGGCAGTGAAGGAGATCTTACGCATTGTAATGACATATTCTCCTAATAATACAAGTAGAGTTATAAGGAAGAGGGTAATATAAGATATAATTAATGCAATTATTAATAAACATTTATAGAGAATGGAATTTAGCACTGGAGAGACCAGAATTAAATCCATTATCTTCCACATATTGTATTATTAATTTAAGGCTCAGTTTACACACAATTAAACCATTTGGCATTTAATTTTTTTAATTTTTACTTTTTTAAAGATTTTATTTATTTATTTGACAGAGACACAGAGAGAGGGAACACAAGCAAGGGAAGTGTGAGGGGGAGAAGAAGGCTTCCCACTGAGCAGGAAGCCCGATGTAGGGCTCGATCCCAGGACCCTGGGATCATGACCTGAGCTAAAGGCAGACGCTTATCAGCTGAGCCACCCAGGCACCCCCAATTTGGCATTTTAAATGTGAAACATGTCAAGGCTCTAAAACACTGTCTTTCACACATGGCTCAATGAATTATGTACCTTAGCCCTTAATTCATGCTTCATGACCAACAATGTACAATGTCATAGGGTACAGTGAAGTTAGACATCTCTAATTCAAAATGGCAGGCATTCCAGTCTTTAAAGTCCTACCTAAACTATCCCTTCAGGCAACAATTAAGACTGACTGCAAATAAATTTACTCACCATTCTATTCTAGCAACTCAGTATACTGATCTGGGAGATACAAAAGAGTTTGAAACTCAGCGTCTGTTGTAAAAAAAATCTGAATCTGGTCAGACAAATAACATAAATACAAAATGTAGTGAATAGTGCAAGGTTGAATACCAGTTGCTTTTCAGGTTTACAAGTCTATAAATATAAATGCAAGTGACTGGAGAGGGTTCTAAACTTACTATATATATATATATTTTATATATTATATTATATAATATATATAATATATATATATATTTTTTTTTAATTTAAATCCTCTTTTTCCTTTCTTCTCCTAATGTTCAATCTTAACCCCATTAATTAATCTCTCTGGGCATCAGTTTCTTCCTCTTTAAAATGAGAGGATTAAAATTGACATGGCATTTTTCAGCTCTAAAGTTCTGTGATTATGCCTAGAGGAAATAATTCCAGAGGTCTGGGGAGTAAAAAAGGGTCCATGGAGCACTTGAAATGAGCATTGAAAAGTGAGTTGAAATCTGGCTGGGAAGAGCAGGTGAAGATAGCATCCCACATGAGAAAGTACTGTGAGCAATGGCTCTTGATCAGACAATTCCAGACAAGTTTAAAAGAACAATGATGGTGATGAAGATGATGATGAAGATAATGCAAAATATTTTAGATTAGAGCGATATATCACAATGTACCATCTGCCATTCCATTTTGAGCAATTCACCCCTCAGGCAATTACTGCACTCGCCAGATTTTACACAAAATGTACAATACAGTTTTGCTCAAATAAAAATCATCTAAAATTGAATGCTTTTGCCCCAACAACAACAACAAAGTGTGATGTCTTCATTAATATGTTAATTTGCCCATTTCCTATCAGAATAAACATAAAGGCCTCATACACAGGTTGACCCAATTAACACTCTACACTTAACTTTAAAGAGTACCATCTCAAAAACTGCTGTGTGAAAAGAACGATACCTGGGGTGATTTAAGATTTCGTGGAAAATGGGATTAAAGGAATAGACCTGTGAAAAGGCTTAATACTGTTTTCAATTACCAAAATAAAAATCAGTAACACATTACATAAAGACAACATCAATGACTTATATCAGTAATACTGAAGCTTTCACTATTACTCTCTCTGCCATATTCTGATCGTGAGAAACATCTCATGATTTTCCTTCATCCAAAATTTCAATTCATCTGTATATGTATACTTTATTATATGTTAAGCACATATTAAAAAGCATTCTTTTCTGCACCTGGTCCTTTTCCCAGAATGCCTCATACCATTCTGCACAATTCCCATTGTTAAGTCCTGCCATGTTCTCAGTGATGCACAGTGACTAGGTTTTCCAACATTAGCAAATAAAAATACAGAATGCTAAGTTAAATTTCAAAGAAACAATAAAAGCAAGTACTTGAGCAAATATTTCTGAAGCCTTCTCCACAAAATTCAAAATAGAGATTATTAGCTTCCTCACAGTAAAGCCTTATCAAAGCACAAACCCAGAGCCTCTCTCTTTAGAGCAACCTTTACTGCTTCCAGCCCACGCAATCCTAGAAGTTCTAAGGCATTGGCTATCTTTCTTATATTGTCCTTTCCCTACCCTGCCCCACTCTCTGCAAAGTTTCAAGCCTATTACCCACCATTCTGCTTTATCTACATTTTCCCTTTTCCAAAATCCAGTATTCTCTTTTTCTAATTATGTTTAACAATTTGCATCATCTGCTCTCACATTCTTGTTGAAATGTAGACAGAAGAAAATTTGCTTGTATTCTCCAAAATTTTTGCATAAAGAGAACTTGCATTTTGAAAGAGTTATCTTATTTAAGTATCTGTAGTTTTCTTTGACTTGGTCAAAATACAAAGAGAAAAGATCATATATATTTATATAAAAATTATTATCAGCAAATTACTGCTACAATATATATTGAGTTTCCAAATGTCATTCACTTTATTTACATTAACATTTCTGAACAAACAACTCTGATTTTGCCATACACTAAGGGCCAGCTCTTGAAACTTGCAGGGTGATATAAAGGAAATTTAGTTCAAGTCCTCAAGGGTGAAAAAAGATAGCTTTAGTGTATGAAAATCCTGGACCATTTCCAATACAAAACTTTAAGAAGTACTGAATTATTCATTTTTATTTGGAAAATATTATGGCCTAACAGCTGAACAAATAAAACAGCATGTTAAAATTGCAGTTATTGGTATCTAAAAGCATAAAAATGGTTTTTTAACTGTTATGAGAGCTTTTTACCTCATTTTACAAACTGGTAATGTTCCAATAAGAGTCCTTCAGATCTACAAAAATGAGGCAAGTACAAGTGGCAAGATACGGAACTGAGAGCAGAGACTTTGGTAGAAGCCACAAGCTTTTTAACAGAGACCCTGTACCTCTGTTTTCTCTTCTGAAAATTGGAGACAGTCACTTCTCCAAGAGTTTGGGCTGAAGAAGAGAGTGGAATAGGTCTTCCTGCCTCAATCTCCTTCTTTCTTTCTCGGTCCACATTTCAGCCATGGCACAGGATTTAAAACTGTCAATTTTTCAGAAATGAGGTCTTGAAGGAATGAAGCAGGATGAGTGGAGAGAGAAGGGGAATCAGTGAAAGGAGAGAGGGGAAAGGAGAGGTTGGATTTCAGCAAGCCAGAGTAAGGCCCTGCTTTAGTCCTTCTCCATATGCAGCTGAAGGAGGTCATGAGAGTTGAAAGTCCCCAATCTTTTGTTGTTGATGACATTTTCAGAGTCACAAGATTTCTCCTCAGATTTTTCTCTCTAAATCCACTCCCCCCCGCCCCCCGCCTCCAGGAATAAGGAGGCCTTGGCCACTTTCATTTGTTACATTAGGAAAGAAAATAAAACAAAACAAAGGCTTTGAACCTGTACTGGGATTGAGGGTACTTCTTCAAGCTGGTGTCCCTTAAACATTTATTGTATATGTATTCAATGCACAGTGGAGAAGGGAAGGTCTCTAAGGAGAAAGAAAAAGCAGGAGGACCACTAGTGACAATTGGTATTTGATCCTTCTGTTGGACCTCCAAGCAGTTGAGCTCTGAACTCAGCCAGAGAAGGGAAGGTTACCCAGATCAGGCCCCACTGGAAGCCTAAATACTATACTCTGATGCTGGGAGATGGGGGACCAGGCATCAAAGGACCCCTTCCAACTACTTACACTCTCTGAGAGTTCTTGTAAATATACTTTTCCATACATTCTTAGTGATGTTTAGTGCCCCTAGTAGACTGTCATTTGGCCTGCCCCTTGAGGATCTTGGCAAGGCAATGCCTTGGACCCCATTCATGACACTTATCTTACAAGGGGGAGGAGGGGCTCAGGACATAACTATGGCACTGAAGTCTGTATTAAGACTCTCTAACATGGGTTGCTGAATTACAACAGGTGTTTCCTGTATTATCTAGCAGTGCTGAGGTTTAAAAATGACTGCAAACTGTATGTATCCTTATTGACTAGATTATGTCTTTGAAGAAGGCTGTGAGGAGACTAAGAGGTTTTTTGTTTGTTTTTTGTTTTTGTTTTTAATAAAAGAAGTCTGTAATATAATGGGAGTTTAGTAAATGGCAGCTTATATTTATTTCAGTATTTCCAGTACCTAGAACAATACCTGAATTGAGACATTCATGAAATATTTGATAAATGGGTGAAAGTAAATCAGCTTAAATGTGATAGTAACTTCTTTTCCTATTTGGGTTGTTGCATTATTTCTTTCAAGTTTAAATATCTATGTTGAAATGCCATGCTAAAGATAAAATTACAAAGTATGTTCTTCTTTGACCCATAATCTGCTAAACAAATCTGAAATATTATTGTTGTTAGCCCCTTTTAACTTAGTGGAGGGTTCTGAACCAATTGATATAAGCAGAAATATGATTAGCAATTTCTTTCTTTCTTACCAAATTGGTTAAGAAATCACCTTAGGTCGGGGCGCCTGGGTGGCACAGCAGTTAAGCGTCTGCCTTAGGCTCAGGGCGTGATCCTGGCGTTACGGGATCGAGCCCCACATCAGGCTCCTCTGCTATAAGCCTGCTTCTTCCTCTCCCACTCCCCCTGCTTGTGTTCCCTCTCTCGCTGGCTGACTCTCTCTCTGTCAAATAAATAAAATATTTAAAAAAAAAAAAAAAGAAATCACCTTAGGTGAGTACACAATTCAATCTTGCCTTGTTTTCATGAAATCTCATTCTGTTCTTTTTGACTCTTGAATGAATGATTACAAGTCTGAGATTCAGAGACAGTTTAAAGGATGCATTTTAATTGACTGAAACTTTATGTCATAAGAAATATACATAAATTGATATTAAGTGATTAACCATTTATTGAATACCTAAAGAATAAAAGATATTATTAATGACCACCTGCTTTACTCTAGGCATTTTTGATAGTATTCTATTTTTATAAAACTGTGTAAAGTAGACATTATTAAATTCATTCACCTAAAACAGAAACAAAGTGAGGAAAATGTGCTAAGTAACTGCTGGGGTAAATTGGAGAACTCAGGCCACCTTGAGAAGGTGACTTCTAGGGTGCTGGGTGGCTCAGTCAGTTAAGCCTCTGACTCTTAATTTCAGCTCAGGTCATGATCTCAGGGTCCTGGAGCCCTGCACTGGGCTCTGCACTTAGCTGGGAGTCCGCTTGAGGATTCTCTCTCTCCCTCTCCCACTGCCTCTCCTCCTGCTCAAACAGTCTCTCTTTTTCTCTCTCAAATAAATAAGTCTTTAAAAAGAGAGAGAGAGAAAGAGAAAGAGAAAGAGAGAGAGAGAAAAGGTGACTTCTACTCAATCCCAACCAGTTGGGGCAATGAAGGAAGATCCTAGTTTGCTATCACTTCTGACCTTTCAAGAAAAGCCAGAAATTGGGTTTTTTATGTGATACCGTCCAAATTTTCTAATGTTGTCAATTAGTTCTTTTGAAGAACAACAAAAAAATCAACAACACTGAATAGTTGAGGCCAACACAACTGAAGGTCCCTATCCCATCCACAGCATTGCAGCTTTTTAAGGCTGTATGAATTCATTTTCCATAATACTGTGCTGAGTCAATTGCTCCCTTTGCTTAATGATTTGTTTCATGTGCTATCTGCCTATGCTCTGACTTAGGCAAAACCAAATGAAGTTGGTACTCGAAACATTATCTCAGTAAAAACAAAACAAAATGATAAAAACAAAACATCTGTGTCTCAATATTAGATATTGCCACAATAATGCTACCCATCAAACAACTATAAAATATCCATGCCACACAACAAAGAAGCATGTATCTTTTGCCCAGAAGTTTGTGGATCAGTGGTTTCTTAAAGGCTATACTTGAGACTGGTAAACTAGTTTCTACTTACATATCATTGGTCAAACAAATCACATGGTTAAGCCCAAAGTCAAGGGATGGAAAATTCACTCTTCAAATGATAGGCAAGCATATGGATGCAGGGAGGGAAGGAGGTTTGGATCCAAGCATCCAGTCTACTATAGTTCCTTGCCTTGATACTAGAGGTAGTCCACTGATTGGATCAAAAACATGTTAGGGTCATTCCCAAAAGTATTTTCTGGATCATCTGGGATTTTTCTTTCTCTTATTTGACAACTAACACTTTTTGTATTATATCGATTCTCTCTTGATGTTCCCATTTCTCACTAATACTCCATAATCTTGTCATTTTTATTTTATGGTCTTTTTAAGAAAACTGATTTAATTGTCTGTCTTATTTTTTATACACTACTACCTCTGATTATAATGTTTGCCTTCCTTAAAAGCCCTAATGTACTAAAAAATTAGCAAACAACAACAAAAAAAGCCATTAAATAATTTTACTGAATTAAGTATCGAAACTTAGAACAAAGGAGTAGGAATTAATGTTGTACCATCACAGAAAAATATCTGTATATATTTAAATCTCAGCTCTGCAACCGATTAAAATTTTACTTACTTATTTTTCTGGTGTTTTATCAAAAAAATTTTAAGCTATTTCCTTATTTTGTATGGACTGAGTAAAATTAATAGTACACACATTTTTAAAGAAGCATAAATGTAACAAAAGCAGCATTATGTATCTAAAACTTGAACAATGATTTTACTATTGATAAAAAAATATCCACTCTAAAGAAATTGCCACCTGGAAATGGTTGGGTATGGGCTTATGTATTTATTTTCAAGAATGTTCATTGCTTTTTTCACCACAGTAAACACAGAAAAAAATCTAAAATCCAACAATTCAGAAATTTTAATGTGAATTTCATCATATTCATACAATGGAATGCTAGGTCCCTTTTGAAAGCATACCATTTGAGAATACTAAATTAATGGGTAATGGGCATAACCTAGTTTTAAGGGAGAAAGCACATTTTCAAAATTATATTCAATATCTCTTAGACTTTTGCAAGATTCATGGATTATACTGATATCTAATAAAAGCTACAAACTCTCTACCTAGAAAAATGCACTCACATGCACAAATAACAAAGTGGTTCACAACTTAGAAGAGAGGTTTGAAATTCCAGAAGCCATTTTTGTGATGCTGAGTAAATGAAGCCTGATATACCTTGTGACAAATTTTTTTTTTTAAAATCTGTATCTATCTCTATTTATTAAAAAAGTTACACACATATAGAAGATGTTCAGGGACTTCAGCAGCAATATGGGCAAAGGTTTTTCAAACAGACTTCCTTTCTCCTACAAACAGAGAAATACTGAGTGACACCAGGTCCATATGCACATATGCATACAAACACACACTGAGCTAGAGAGCTGCACGTGATAGAAGAAAGAGGACATCTACAGGTGTAGAAAGAAAGTGGGAAGCCAAATCCAGAAGAGGAACAATCACTGATATAATGATAGTCTGTTGAAGTTTCAGAGGAAGAACTAAACTCTTGTCCTCGGTTTTTAATGCTTTTGCAGAAAGAAGATGTGACCTCTAGCCTCAGCTAAGCAAGAGATCCCTGCACAAAGGAGGTCTTCCTTGGCCAAGGAATTTGATGGAGTTTATTTCATTTTATTATTTTTATTTTAAATGATAAGGCAATTTTTATTTATTTATTTTTTTATCCGGTCACATCGGACTCAGAGGTTTAGGATGTTCTTGACGATGCACAAAATGCAAGGCAGTAAACTCTGTTCTAAAAGAATAGTCACCACAGTCTAAAAATAAACATTGCCAATAACAGATTTGCAACTGGCTATGCCTAAGTATGGTGAGAAGACTTTAGAGGTGAGATAATGCAATTTTATATAATTCTTATTTTTTGTTAGTATTCTTTTTATTTCTGCCTTCCTCCAAATAAATCAAAAGTTCACAGATATTCATTGGTTAGGGATTCTTACTGCTTTTACAGATAAACACTGTGTTTCCTCAAGGAAATATTTTAAGTGTAGTCACAATTTTATCCAAGCAATTTTCAATATTTTCCAGTTAAGTTAAAAGCAAAAGTGAGGTCACTGCAAAAATACACCTGCCACTGTACATCTAGCATAGCTGAGCAATAATGCATGAGTGAATACTTCCCTTTGCCCAAAGCCAGTCGTTTGAGAGAACCTTGAATAAGCATTTCATGCACAAGCAACAGAGGCAGACAGAGGGTAGTTGCATGGGTCACTGCAGAACGCACTGAGATTGGCTTACCTGCTGAATATTTTTAGCATGTTCTAATTCAGTGAAAAACTGTTTTAAATACAGCCTCTAAACCAAGATCTAGTCAAGATCCCACCAACAAGCAATTATCAACAGAATTTCATTATAAACCATGGTATCAAGGCTGAGTTATAAAACAAGGCACCTTACTGTGTACCTTTTAGGGCAAAATGGTGAATACTTGGTAAAAATGTGCTAATTAGTATAATGTAGAAATCTTAGGTAGTTTTAAAAATATAAGCAGTAACAGAAATACCTGGCTGATTCTTACATGTGGTTTAAAATCAGTCTCCTCATGTTATAACCAATATAATATCATGGGTTCTGGAGTCAAACTGACTGCAGTTTAAATCCATTCTCCACTCTAAGTGCCAGTATAACTTTGAACAAGTTACTTAACTTACTTCAGTCTCAGTTTCCTCATCTTAGAAAGGAAGGAGCCATCCTCTCTTAGGGTAGTTTTGATGATTGAAAAAGACAATGCACATAAAGGGCTTAGTGCTGTGTTGGATACAGTAATCAATAATGTGAGTTATCTTCAAATAGCTCTCTCAACTTCCTTTATATGTACCACATCATTCTGCTTCCAGTCACTGCTAAAATGTTCCATGTTCCTTTTATATGTAACCACATACATTTCCAGGATGTCTGATGTGAGTAGGCAAAACTTCAGGAGACACTAGGACACTATGACACATGTCTCTCAGTAAGAAATGGAAATGATATCTACCATTCATTGAGGAAGTAATTCATGGAACACAATATTAGGCCTCATATACATTAGATTAATCAGTTCTTATAATCATTATTTTCTTCTTTTTATAGATGATGAAAAAGAGGAATCCATTGAAGCTAATCACTGGCAGAGCCAGACTTCACATTGAGAGGTCTCAGAACCTAAATTCAGGCTGCCCACTTCCAACAGTGTCTCTGTTATGGGTTAAATTGTGTCCTCCTCCTACCTCCCCAAATTCATATGTTAAAATCCTAACCCCAGGTACTTAAGAATGTGAGCTTATTTGGAAATAGGCTCATTGCAGATACAATTAGTTAAGACAAGATCATACTGGATGAAATAAGAAGGGCCCCTTTTCCAACATGAACGATATCCTCATAAAAAGGGAAAATTTGGATACAGACACACACACAGGGAAAATGCCATGAAAAGTTAAAGAGACCGAGAGATCAGGGTGATGCAGCAGAAGCGCCAAAGATTCTAGGAAACCACCAGAAGCTACAGGACACTCTCCATCACAGCCCTCAGAAGGAAATCAACCATACTAACATTTTGATTTTTAACTTCTAGTCTCCAGGACTGTGAGATAATACATGTCTATTGTTAACGCCACCCAGTTTGTGGTACTGTTATATCAGCACTAGCAAACTAATATAGTCTCCTTCAGTATAATAGGTCTCCTCTCTTCTCTTTCCCTTTCATGATTATTCCTGCTAACATTTAGAATACCAGATCATTTTATTTTTGAGGGCTTCCAAAAACTAATTTAACTTATTAGAAAAAATGATCATGAAATTCCATAACTATGGTAAACTAGGCTGCTCAGAACACCTCCCTTCTACAGACAGAGAAATACTGGATAAAGTAAACAAACAAAAAATGTTTTAGACAGTTAAATTTAGAAGAGACAAATTAGGTAGAGACAAGGAAAAATTAAGTGAGCTGAAAACAGAACTGAGGGAATTACCCAGAATTCAGCTGAAAGAAACATTTAAAGATAAGAGAAGTTAATACATGAAGGGTATGAAAAGAAGTTACAATATATGTGCAATAGCAATTCTGTAAGAACAGAAAAGAGAGATGAGGGGAGGGAGAGCAACACTCAAAATGCAAAAGAATGAAAATTATCCATAATTGAAGACATGAGTCCTGAAAGAGCGCAATGAGTGTTAGATAAAGAACAAACCCATACTTAACATTTCATTTTTGAAAACTTCCTGAATGTGCAGTGCCTGAGTGGCATAGTCGGGTAAGCATCCAACTCAGTTTTGGCTCAGGTTGTGATCTCAGGGTCCTGAGATCGAGCTCCACATTGGGTTCCATGTTCAGCCTGGAATCTGCTTCTGCTCAAGTTTCTCTCTCTGTCTCTCTCTGCCCCTCCCCCCTTCACATGCATACTCTCTCTCTCTCTCTGAAATAAAAAAGTATTAAAAAAACCACTTCCTAAATGTAAAAGACAAATCCCCTAAAATTCCTAAAGTTCAAAGCCTACTATATTGATGACAGCCTTACAATCAACCACAATGAAGAGAAGACAGAGGAAGAGTACATTTAAGGTGTTGAGAGCAAGTATCAGTCACGCTAGAATTGCATATCCAATTGGGCTTTCGATCAAGAGTGAGAGCAAAATAGACATTTTCAGTCAAAGGCAGAAAGGATTTACTACTCACAGATCCCACTGAAAGGGTATTAATAGAAATACTTCAAGAAAACAAAATTTAACTCGGAAGGAAATGGAGAGTATGAAATAAAATAGTGAGCAAAGAAATTAATGAATGTGTTGGCTATGCAAAGCATGGATAATAATGATTAAGTCTGAGGTCTTAAATTCAAATACAGACATGAAAGATGGGAGCAGGGATTGCATTTAAAAGGTTTAAGGTCTTTGTGTTTGGGGGAGTACAACAGAAATATTTATTAAGATTAGACAAGGTGAAGACGGGTATTTAAGACAAGTAATTAATCATTAAATTTAAGACTAATACTAAAAGAATAAAAAAATGCATAACTTCAAATTAATAGAGGAAGCAAAGAATACAAAGAAGACTAATAAAAAAGAATGGGAAAATAATTAAAAGGAAACAAAGCATAGTATAAAAAAAAGCATACTACAGAAAACATAGCATAAGGAATATATCGAAATATATTCACAAAAATACAGGTGGATAAAACTTCCCTATTTAAAGTCAGACATTTTCCAATTGTATTTCTTAAAGGTATAACATGCTTACAAGAAGACATGGCTAAATATAAAGTTTTTCTCAGTAACGTTGAAATTAAAGATATAAAAAAGAAGATACTCCAGATCATACCAACCTAAAAAAGGTTTTGTAGCAATATTAAAATGAGACACAATTGAGTTTCAGTAAAATATATTGATGAGGGTTATTGCGAGTACGTAAGCTACACAGTGGTGGGCATTTTATTTTCTGCTGTATTGATCAATATATCCTAAGTGTCTAGAATATTACCTGGCACATAAGTACTAAGAAATGTTTGTTGAGTGAATGTTGAATGAATACTAACAGAAAAAAAGATTATCAGGGAGTTAGTACAGTTCTGAATCTATATGTAATTAAAGATTTAGCCTCAAAATATAAAAGAGCACATATTATATGAATATGATTGAGTACACACACACACACACGCACACACACACACACACATGCAGGTTTTTAGAAAAAGAAAAAAGAAGGGAAGAATTTGTAAGAAACTGTGAACCTTGTAAAGAAATCCTCACTACCACCTGCCACACTTTGCCACCTGTTGGAGCTAGACAATGTGACTGCTAAATTACACGTACAGTGACTCAATCCGATAACACTGTTGTGCAGTGTCATGCTTTCATTCTCATCTTTGCTTATTTAATAACAGCATGAGGTGCACAGATAAATCAGTCATCTTGTTTAGCTGAGTCCCTTATGCTAAAAGGACAAGGTGATCTTCAAGTTCTGTTTTCAGTGTGATTATGTTGCCATCTCCTCCACATTCTTCAATAGCATCTGGTGAGCATGCAATGTGAATTGTTAATTCAGCTCTAGCTGTAAAATTAGTCCAGGTTCAGCAGAGAGCGTAGAAGCAGCTGGTAAACAATAAGAGATCCCACAGGCTCCACTAGCTTATTTACTTCAACAGGATGCTTAACTCATTTCTTTCCTCATTGTTTTCTCTTAGTAATGCTGCAAAATTTGGCCAGGGTTTCTAGACAGAAACCTAGGGTGATAGTGTATGTAGGGGGGGAAGAGATTCCAATTCAAAAGAAGTAGCACAAGCAAAGGGAACAACCAACAAAACTACAAAGCAGCCTATGGAATGGGAGAAGATATTTGCAAATGACATATCTGTAAGAAATAGGCAGAAGACATGAATAGACATTTTTCCAAAGAAGACATACAGATGACTAACAGATGCATGAAAAGATGCTCAACATCACTCCTCACCAGGAAAATACAAATCAAAACCATGATAAGATAACCACCTCACACCAGTCAGAATGGCTAAAATTAACACAAGAAACAATAGGTGTTGGCAAGGATGTGGAGAAAGGGGAACCCTCCTGCAGTGCTGGTGGGAATGCAAACTGGTGCAGCCACTCTGGAAAACAGTATGAAGGTTTCTCAAAAAGTTAAAAATAGAACTATCCTACAACCCAGCAATTGCACTATTAGGTATCTACCCAAAGGATACAAAAATACAGATTTGAGGGGGAACATGCACCTTGATGTTTAAACCAGCATTAACAATAGCCAAACTATGGAGAGAGCCCAGATGCCTGTCAACTGATGAATGGGTAAAGGAGATGAGGTATATATATATATACAATGGTATATTACTCAGCCATCAAAAAAAAAAAAAAAAACAAACGAAATCTTGCCATTTGCAACAATGTGGATGGAGCTAGAGTATTATGCTAAGCAAGTCCATCAGAGAAAGACAAATACCATGATTTAAACCATATTTAGAATTTAAGAAACAAAACAGATGAACATAGGGGAAGGGGGAAAAAAGGAGTGAGGGAAATAAACCATAAGAGACTCTTAAAGATTGAGATCAAACTGAGGGTTGATGGAGGTGGGTGGAGGATGGGTTAGGTAGGTGATGGATATTAAAGAGGGCACTTGTGATGAGCACTGGGTGTTGTATGTAAGTGATGAATCACTGAATTCTACTCCAGAAACCAATATTGTACTATATGTTAACTAAAATTTAAATTAAAAAAGAAAAGAAAGAAAAAAAAAGAAATAGCAACTCTGAAAAAAAGTTTGGTAAGACTGGAAACACAGACTCTTACTTTCTCTCTTTTCCTGGTTATAGTTATAACTATATGGCTATAGTCATGATGAACTCACTTTTTAAACCATTTTTCAGTCCTCTGCCTATTTCTTCCACATACTACAGAGAAACCATTTCAATGCCATTATCAGTCCCATAACAATTTTTTATCTGTTTGCTTAATGAAGGAATGATCTCAGCCACTAGGACTTAGGTAACAAAGATGTAGAGGTACCATCATTATGCACTAAGTGTATAGTTTAAAAATCAGGTTAAATCTATATTTGGGAAGATGAGGTCTGTTTTGCTATCACAAATTGTTCCAGTTTGTGTGTATCTTGTCATTGTAATGTCATAGACAGGAGTCGTGCCCAGGAGGACACCTACTTAACCTATTGAACTGAGCTCTGAATTCTCATTAAGTTTTGTGGGTTTTTTTCATGTTTCAGTTTAAAACAGTCTTTTATTCCTCTAATAGCTTTATTTCCCTAACCTAAGGGCCAAGTCCATACCAACAGCCTTGTTAGAATAAATTATTTGAACAGATTTCTGATAGCATTCAAACAGGTTAAGTAGGAAGTACTACCAGATAATGCCAAAATGAGAAAAAAGGAATAATAAAACCGTAGTTGCTAACATGGATGTAATGCAGTAGCAAGAAAATAAAACAACTCAAACTGTGCGGTATTTCCCAAAAGAAAGTCATTTCATTCCATTATCTAAGATAACATCCAGAATGTCTGCAAAGGAGGTTAGTGGTTAACTTACCTGAGAACCCTGGAAAGAACTCTGTAATCTTTTGAGACAGAGAACACCACGGCTGAGCAGTGAGACAAAAAACAAGCACTTCTCTCCAGAAGGAGGGACATATTTTCTATCACAGATTTTTGTGCTTTGGTGAAATTAACAGGTCCTTATGAGGATGGTTTAATTAATTAGAAACTCAATTTTCAGAACAACATCCACTGGCAGAACAGTCTCAGGAAAACATCATGGACAGAAAAACAAAGGCAATTTTTATATCGAATTGACTTTCGGGATAGAGAAGAAAATTTCAGATGTTTTGTTATCTAGTTTTCAAAATTATTAAGAGGTCCTGGAGGCCATGTCCATTAATTATGCAAAAAACTAAAGTAACAGCATTGATGAAGCAACAGAAACGGTCTCACCTTTTTGAAACAAAATGCCCACATATGCTCATTAAAATGAAAACTAACTGCATCTCCTTGGGGTATAGCATAAATCATTGCAGGGAGTAGACGACCAAGTTGAGATTAGAGAGAACATACCTAATGGGTTCTTATGGAAAACCAGTCCCAGAGCTGAATCTTGATTCCACTTAAAAGTTAAAATTTCATGTATTCTAAAGTAAGAGTAATATAGGATATATGTTTGTGGTTTGAGAGAGGCCTGGGGACCTGAGGTAGGTGCTTTTCAGAGAAGAGAGAAAAGCTGACAATTGATGTTTAAGCCAGCATTATCGTGGCTGAAGACTGTTACAGTTTGGCTTCATCTGGAAGCAGATGCCAAGACTGAGTTTGGGGTGCAAAATGTTGATTAGGATTCAACCTCTGGGAAAAGAAGGGTAGAAAGAATTAGGCGAGGGAAGAAGTCAAACTGTAATGCTGGCAACAAGCCTCAGGCAAGGAACCCCAGAGCAGATAGTGCCTGTGAGTTGTTTTTCAACAGGCTGAAAAGACTATTCTTGTCTCACTTAGTCGCCAGGTGCTGAAAGGGTAAGAAGGAGAGCAACGTGCCCTTTCCAGCTGACGTGGATCCTGAAGGACGTGGCAGCTGCAAGCCATCTGCTGATAGTTCTCCTAGCAGCTAGACAGCAAGGGCTTCCTTGAAGCAGGATTTGGCTGAGCATGTCCCTGTGTCTACCAGAGGCCTAAAGAGAAGTCCTCTGAGTGATTTTTTGCCATGGACATCCAGAAAACATCAGGACAATGAAGCCTAAGAATCAAATTTAAGTTTTTTAAATTTTATTTTAATTTATATAGCTGATCCTCTCCCCTATCGTGACTAATTAGCCCCAAAGAGTTCTCTTTAGTGTAGGAATCATTTAAAGCACTTGTTGAGAATATAGATAGTAAGCTATGATCCTTCTGGATTCTGAGTCATGGGAGCAGTGATGAGTTCAGGGATTAGCGTCTTTGCTGCTCATCCGTGCTGATGGGAGTGATATGGCGCTGATACCACACACTTGGAGAAAACATTCCTAAAGCTTCAGGAAGCTCTGCCACAGATGAGGGGTCCTGTGCATCAGGGTCTGAAGGAGGAGAGCATTGTCCAGGAAAGGAGGGCAGAAGGGAGAGGATGAGAATGCCCAGTGCAGAGCACGCATGTGCATGTGCACACACACACACGCACACACATAGAGCTGTTAGGGGCAAGCATCATGGGAGAAGCAGGCTTCAGGGCAATTTTTAGAAAATGCGTCCTTCGCCAACCGTTCTGGGGTAGATGATCTTTGGGAGAAGAGAAGAGACCCTTCCAAAACACAAATAATAGGTCAAATGATATATTTAATACATTGGGAAATGACAACTGGACATGAAGATGGAAGGCAAATACAAGACTTCAAAGTATCCAAGTTACCCAAGGGTCTTTAGCAGATTTAATAAGCCTCTAAATTTCCCACTTACAACTTGATCAGCTCAATAAGTGTCTATTTAAACCTATGTTTTACTTAGCTTGTCACCAAATTCTTATAAATCTCCTTTATATCTAAATGTAGAATGGTACAGCTCTGAAGCTGAGAGAAAGTTTTAAGGACCACTTGTTATCCTTCTTCCCGTGTCTTTAAAAGATTTTATTCATTATTAAAAAGACAGTTCTGGATTATCAAGTGCTGGATCTCTTCATTTATGCCTTGTGAATAAATTTGACACATTTATGTAGAGCACTGAATAATTTAGTGAACTGAGGCCACTTGGGACTGAGCAACACTCATATTTGGAGTGCCTTAGAATTTTTATGGATTTTTTTTGTTTAAACCCAGAAATGGTGACAAAAAAATGTATTAACAAAATATGTAGACGTATGAATAAAGTTGCCTACTTAATTTTTCCTTATTTAGTATAAGCCAACTTGCTTTTTATATAACATTCTGCACATAAAATAAACATGCTTGAAACAATGCAGAACATTCATTTTAAATGAAACATATTTTTTTTTGCTTTTAATCATTAATGTAAAAGAGGTGTTGCTTCACTAATTTTGAATTAATCATTCATATATTAGAATATGGGAAAAAAAGAACGTGGGAGGAGGGTGACATGCTTAAGTTTGATAGCATCTTGATTTTTTGTTAAATTATAAAAACAAATAATTATAATCCGAACAAAAGAAGTTTTAATAATTACCGATGATGGCATGATTTTGACAAGCTCATTTTGATCAAATATAGTTACCTTCTCTCTTATCCAGATACTTCACAAATAAAAAACAACTGTATATCTAGAAATCTTAGATCTAATGCAGTGACAGCCCTCCTGAGTGACTTCTGCTCAGTTGGCACTGGGTTAACTGTGTCTCTGCACTGTTCTCTGTAAACTGCACTGACTGATGTTCCAGGTACACTGAATCTGCTCTGAAGTTGACCACCTACTTAATATACTTATGCACCTGTCTCCATCAACAACTCCTTCCACCAACAAGAGCCATTTGTGTTTGCCAAAGGACCTAGCAGGGAGCCTGTAGCAGACGCTCCCACCTATGTTAATATCTTTCTCTCTTTCTTTCTTTCTTTCTTTCTTTCTTTCTTTCTTTCTTTCTTTCTTTCTTTCTTTCTTTCTTTCTTTCTTCTTTCAAGATTTTATTTATTTATGTGACAGAGAGACAGCCAGCGAGAGGTAACACAGCAGGGGAGTGGGAGAGGAAGAAGCAGGCTCCCAACGGAGGAGCCCGATGTGGGACTCAATCCCGGAACGCCGGGATCACGCCCTGAGCCGAAGGCAGACACTTAATGACTGCGCTACCCAGGCACCCCTCTCTCTTTCTTTCTTTCCATAAATAATCCAGAAACTATTAGAGCAAGGAGAAGGAAATTACATTATTATTATTACATTAGAAATGTCACAGGGTATTATACAGAAACATGTTGAATATAAAAATATCATAATATATAAGAACAGAGACACATTATATATCATATTAATTATGAGAAGAAAACATAACAGAGAATACTGAAAATATAACATTGAGATCGCCTACTGTTTTTGAGCTGTAAGGAGGCTGTAGATGATTATTTAATCTCAATGTCCTCACTTGCCAAATTACAAAAACAGGTCCAGAAGTGTTATTAATATCTATAGATCACTTACTTTGGATCAGGAACTGCGTTGATTAGTTTATATATGTTCTTTTATGTCACTCCCAAAACAATCCTAAGAGAATTGTTATTTGCATATGAAAATTATTTTCTGCATTTTATAGATAAGCAAGGGAGTCTTGCTAAAAGTTATTCAATTATTAGCTGCAAAGATTAAAGTCAATTCTCCCTTACCCCGAAACTCACTTTTTCTGCCTGATGTCAGATTGTATAAAGAGGCCAATAAAGATTTTAATTGAATTGAGGGGAGGCAGACAAGGCAGTGATTCATTTATGTTAACTTTAATTAAGAGAGGGAGTTCCAGTGATAAACCCAATGACTTCAGGGGCCAGGCAGGAGACCTAAATATGTGAAGAAGTAATGGTTATTGCAGTGCATTGTGGGTTTCTTACCTCACCTAGAGGCATTCCTATTCAATTAAAAAAAAAAAAATGAACGGGCCCAATAAAACATATCTGCCAGAGGGTTACCAATTTACAACTTCTGAAAGGAATCAAAAGCAAGAGATCTGCAAAAATAGGTCTGGAAAACATTTTAGGCTTGGGATGGAGGCAGTATATGTGGAAGGCATAACAAAAAGATAACAAGTTAAAGTAAAAAAAAAAAAATCAGGGGATTGGCTGATTTAACCATATCAAAGAACTATTTACTCATCATGTGTAGGGAGGGCAGAGTGTTCAGTGAAGGTAAAGGGAGAGCAGAAAAGGAAAGAAAGGTTTTGGTAGTCTTAAATGCCACCTTAAGTATTTGAATTCTTTCATAATGAGAGAGGGATACACTTAGAGATGTGCCTAAAACTCTCCCACTCTCTGCTAGGTATACTTACCTTATATTAAGTCTTCATAAGAGCCTTTAAAAATTATAGATTGGTTAACTGGGATTTACAGAAGATAAATAACTTTCCCAGTGTCACTATGTAAAAATTGGGAGAACCAAAATTCAGATTGTGTCTGTCTGATTTTAAAAAGAATCCATAAAACACTATGCCACATGGTTTTCTATAGCAAATGCCAGATCTGGACTTCAGTGTGAGGACTTTTGCAATTGGTCAAGGGTTGAGAAGAGAAATCCTCAGTTAAGATGGTGATTATAGGACCAAAAAGATGTATTTGATTTTAAAAAACAAAAAGTCAAGTCAAAGAATGGGCAGAAAACATGAACAGACACTTCTTCAAAGAAGACATATGAATGGCTAACAGACACATGAGGAAATGTTCAACATTGTTAGCCATCAGTGAAATTCAAATCAAAACCACACTGAGATACCACCTTATACCAGTTAGACTGGCAAAAGTTAACAAGGCAGGAAACAACAAATGTTGGAGAGGATGTGGAGAAAGGGGAACCCTCTTACGCTGTTGGTGGAAATGCAAGTTGGTGCAGCCAGTTTGGAAAACAGTATGGAGGTTCCTCAAAAAGTTAAACATAGAGCTACCCTATGACCCAGCAATTGCACTACTGGGTATTTACCCCAAAGATACAGATGTAGTGAAAAGAAGGGGCACGGGCACTCCGATGTTCATAGTAGCAATGTCCACAACAGCCAAACTGTGGAAGGAGCCAAGATGCCCTTCAACAGATGAATGGATAAAGAAGATGTGATCCATATATACAATGGAATATTACTCAGCCATCAGAAAGGATGAATACCCACCAATTTGCATCAACATGGATGGAACTGGAGGAGATTATGTTAAGTGAAATAAGTCAAGCAGAGAAAGACAATTATCATATGGTTTCACTTATAAGTGGAACATAAGGAATAGCATGGAGGACATTAGGAAAAGGAAGGGAAAAATGAAGGGGAGAAATCAGAGGGGGAGATAAAACATGAGAGACTCTGGACTAGGAAACAAATTGAGGGTTTCAGACGGGAGGAGGGTGGATGGCTTAGCCCAGTGGTGGGTATTAAGGCGGGCATGTATTGCAAGGAGCACTGGGTGTTGTGTACAAACGATGAATCATGGAGCACTACATTGGGAACTAATGAAGTACTGTATGGTGACTATCATAACATAATAAAAAAATATATCACACAAAAAATAAATATGGACTACAGATTTAAAAAAATAATAATGTAAATTACAATAACCAACATAGTTACTGACATGTACTTATTATAATCACCTTTATGTCAAGTACTTTTCACATATTAGCTCATTTTATCCTCATAAGAAACCTATTTAATAAGTACTACAATTAACATTATTCTCATTTTACAGATAAGAAAACTGAGGCACTAAACTCTTAAAGTTTAAGCAGATATAAAAGGTAAAAGATGAAATTTTAATCCATCAAATTGAACCAATTTGTTCTTAACCAAAAGTAAAATATAGTGGTCAATTAAGGGAAATGTGAAAAGGGAAAAGATCTTCAGAACCATTAGTTTTCATTTGACATAAATATGACTTCAGTAGATGAGTTCAGTTAGGTAGGCAGAATGATAATGAGGTCAAATCTCCATGTGCAAACTCTCAAGGACTTTAATCTTCATCCTAAATTGCATTTAGAGTCATACAATCTAATCTCCATCAAGTATATCACAACTTCAGGAAAAATTGGGGAAAACTGGTGGAGCAAACTGACCCAATCAAATAACTCCAAGTGAAGCCTTCCTAGAAAAAGAAAGATAAGTACTCTGATCTTTAGATACTAAACATGTCCCCATTTTCTCTACATACTCCACTGCCTGTTGGCAGGACCCGGAGGGAAGTGGTAAACTAGTTTCCAACTACTTTATGTATAATATCAAGTTTCCCTTCTCCAATTGCTTTGTGAAAAGGGTACAAAGGTATATATCTCTTCTATATCCTTCCTTTTCTTTCTTCCTCTTTCATGAGTTTTGATAGCTAAAGTTACAGAAACATTTATATGTGGAGAAGTTTAGTAATTTCATTTAATAAAAACAATTTGGGAAGAGATCCTGTAGAATGTTCCATTTCCACAACTCTGATATAAATTTCAAAACCAGAGTTCCAACAAAGGAGGGGAAAAAAAATTAGCTAGAGATAGCAACTTTACTCTTAATGGAAACACTAAATTACCACTTTCAAAACTAAGTCATATAAACAACTTTGGTTTCTTTAAGAAAGGATGAGGAGTCTTTTCTTCTTAAAGGAAATATATTATTTTATTTATTGTAAGTGACAAATGGAATTTAAGAAGACAAAATGAGGAGATAAGAAGAGCCTGCTGTTAAATAGACAAGTGGTTGTAAGAAATGAAATATAATATCAACTAGAATTTATACAGATCTTGTTTGAAGACTATAATATGGGATATTACCCATAATAAACAGGCAAGGGGAGGAAACTGAGCTTAGTAAACAGAAAATAAGGTTAAAAAACCTGCTAAGAACAAAATGGTGAGTAAAGGAAGCTAAAATCAATGGATCTACCTACACTGCCTTTGAAGAAAATTGGGGGAAGAGAGCCAATGCATTTCTAAGTAGTTAAGTAAATTTGAGTCAAGTACTCTATATTAATATGTTACAGTTCTTTTGGTTACCAGTAACAAAATCAGACTTTGGCCACCTTAAGCCAAATAGGAAATTTATTAGACAAAGGTAGGGTATATTGTAGAACACAATAAATAGCCACTCAAGCAAGTCATAGGAAAGGCAGGCGACTAGACACCACACAGGTTCTCACTAGAGATGTTAATAAAACTTTCCTTTGGATAATCACGATAAGCTTGTGAGAGTTTCAAAGTTCCAAGCTTCCTCATCCCTCAAATATGAATTTTACATTTGAGTTAGGTGTCCATCCTGTGATCAGCCAGGTTTAGGTAAAGGACTGTCGTGTAGGACAGATGTAAACACTGGTGTCTACTCTTGTTTGAGGGGAAATTCCTAAAACAAGATTTTGGACTGGTGATTCCTACAGAGAATCATTTATTTACTTAATATAAATAGGTAAACAAATAAGTAACATCTGAACATTACATTGGATTTCTGATTCAAGAATAATCTAATTATGTTCCATAAATGAGTGAAACCATATGATAATTGTCTTTCTCTGGTTGACTTGTTTCACTTAGCATAAAAACTGGGGATGTACTGTATGGTGACTAATATAACAAAATAAAAATTATGAAAAAAAGAATAATCTAATTATTTACAATACTAAGATGGGGGGGGGAATGTGATCATGTATTACAGCAAACTAACTACCTGAGGGAATTGCTCAAAAATGTAGACATGGAAGAAGATAGCAGAGTAGGAGTATCCTGAGGTTACCGTGTGCTACAGACACACCAAGGCAACAACTACTTTTACATGACTTACCCAGAAAATGACCAGAAGACTGGCAGAATAGATCCTCCACAGCTAGTCACAGAGATAAGTCTACACCAAAAAGAGTAGGAAGGGTGGAGATGCAGTGGGAAACCAAATCCACAATGTGACTTAATGCAAATGGGAGGAACAGCACAAGCACAGAGGAGCAAGGGTATCAGACCCCACACTGGAGAACCCTGAGCCCAGGGACCTGCACTGGGAAGACGAGTTCCATAAATTCTGGCTTTGAAAACAGTGGGACTTAACTCTGGGACAGCAGAAAAGCTATAAGAAAGAGTCTCCAAACTCTAAAGAGCCAACAAGCTAAATGACTCAGCCCAAGACACAACACAGAACCAGCAGTTTGAAAAGCATCTGGGGTATATATGAAGATTTATTGACTAATCTTAGAATGCATATTAGAGGGGCAGGGATCTGCAGAACATTTTTCTGGAAACAAATGGCTGGAAGGCCATTTTCCTTGCCCTCTCCCAGCCTAGATAGCCATACGCTTGTGGGAGCCAGTGCTAACACTATTTATCCACTTTGAGAGTACCACATGCCCTGCCCCAGTGTTCATCTGAAGACCTGCCTCACCCAACCTGCAATGGCAGGCATCCCTCCCAAGTGGCTTTAGCCCTGTCACATCTGGCAGGCAGCACCTACTAGCAGGACCAGCACTACTCCAAAATGACTCCAACCCTGGTAATCTCTACACACACACACACACACACACACACACACACACACACACACACTAGCACATCTGAGTTCCTGTAGCCAGGCCTCTTAGTTGGCTGTGCAGGGAGCAAGCTCTGCCCTTCAGTGTGCCTGTAGCTGTGGCTGAGGCTCATTGAAGACACCTAGGCTGAGTGTCAGTCCTGCCCACAGTGAGCCCATAGTGGCCACATATGGGTCTCTCAACAGTATGGAGAGCAAACCCTGCCCAGTGTGCCCACAGCAGGCAAAGGAGCTTATTGCAGCAGGCTGAGCTGAAGGCAATCATTGCTCAACATAAAAGGAGGGTGCACCCAGCACACACAGGGGACATGTCTGGAGTTCCTAGTTCTGATGACCAAAGAGGATTGCACTACAGGGCACCACAAAACTTCTACACAAGGCCACTATTTTTAAGACCAGGAAATGTAGGTGACTTACCTAATACATAAAAAACAAACACAGAGAATTAGACAAAATGAGGAGACAGAGCAAAATGTCCCAAATGAGAGAACAAGACAAAATCACAGAAAAAGAGCTAATGAAATGGAGACAAGCAATATGCCTCATAAAGAGTTTAAAGTAATGATCATAAAGATACTCACTGGACTTGAGAAAACAGTGGACCAACTTAGGGAGAACTTCAAAAAAGAGAGAGAAAATATTTTAAAAAGCAACAGAGCTAGGGAACTCAATAACTGTAATGAAAAGTACACTAGAGGGAATCAATAGCAGATTAGAAGATGCAGAAGAATGGACCAGTGAACTGAAAGTCAGGATAACAGAAAGTAATCAAGCTGAACAGAAAAAATAAAAAAAATAAAAAATGAAAATATGTTAAGGAACCTCTGGGACATTATGAAGTGCAATAATATTCACATTGTAAGGATCCCAGAAGGAGGAGAGAGAAGGAAACAGAAAACTTATCTGAAGGAATAATAACTGAAAACTTCCCTAATCTGGGGAAGGGAATAGAAATCCAGGTCCAGGAAGCACAGAGAGCCACTAACAAGATGAACCCAAGGAGATCCACACCAAGACACAAAATAATTAAAATGGCAAAAAATAATGATAGAGAATCTTAAAAATAGCAAGTGAACAGAAAACACTTACATAGAAGGGAAACCCCATAAGGCCTGATTCTTCAGCAGAGACTTTGCAAACCAGAAGAAAGTGGCATGATATACTGAAAGTGCTAAAACGAAAAAACTACAACCAAGAATACTCAACCCAGCAAGATCATCATTTAGAATTGAAGGAGAGAGTTTCCAGACAAACAAAAGTTAAAGGAGTTCATCACCACTAAACCAGCCTTACAAGCAATATTAAAGAGGATTCTTTAAATGGTAGCCAAAGACCATAACTATAAGTAAGAAAAATAGGAAAGGAAAAAATTCACAGATAAAAACAAATATTAAAGGTAGTTAATTACTTATAAAACCAGTATGGAGGCTAAAACAAAGCAGTAAAATCAATTATATCTACAAAAGGTAGCCAAAGAATACACAAAATAAAAAAGTGTAAAATGTGGCATCATATAGATAAAATATGGAGGAGGGAAATTTTTATAATTTGTTTCAGTTTAAGTGACTGTCAACTTACTACAGACTGCTATACACACAAGATGTTATATATGAATACAATGGTAACCCAAAATGAAAAACCTATAATAGACACAAACACACACTAAATAAATAAATAAATAAATAAATAAATAAGAATTCAAGCATACACTAAAGAAAAACATCAAACCACGAGGGAGAAGAACAAGAGGAGGAGGAGCGGGAGGAGAAGGAGGAGGAGGAGGAGGAAGAGGAGAGGGAGAGGAAGAGGGGGAGGAGGAGGAGAAGGAGAAGAAACTGAAGAAGGAGAAGGAGAAGAGGAGGCAGAAGAGGAGGAGGCGAGGAGGAGGAGGAGGACAAGGAGGAAGAGGAACAGGAGGAAGAAGAAGAAGAAGAAGAAGAAGAAGAAGAAGAAGAAGAAGAAGAAGGGCAACAACAACAACAATACAGAAACAGAGAAGAACTGCAAAAACAACCAGAAAACAATTAACAAAATGACAATAAGTACATACCTATTAATAATTAAAGTGTAAATGGACAAAATGTTTTCCCCCCAAAATAAGGTGACGGAATGGATTTAAAAGAAAAAAAAGACTCATCTATATGACGCCTACAAGAGACTCACTTCAGACTGAGAGACACATACAGACAGAAAGTGAAAGGATGGAAAAGATATTCCACACATATGCAAGTGGAAAAAAAGAAGCCATGGCAACAATACTTATATTAGACTAAATAGACATTAAGACAAAGACTGTAGTGAGAGACAAAGAAAAGCATTGCATAACGATAAAGGGATCAATCCAACAAATAGGTATAATTGTAAATATCTATAAATATCTATGTACCCTATACAGGAGCACCTAAATGCATAAAGCAAATATTAACAGGCATAAAGAGAGAAATTTATAGTAACACAGTAATAGCAGAGGACTTTAAAACTTCACTTATATCAACGGATAGATTATCCAGGCAGAATATCAACAAGGAAACAATGGCTTTGAACAACACATTAGACCAACTAAACCTAACAGATATATACAGAACATTTCATTCCAACAGTAGACTACTGTTTCTTTTCAAGTGCACATGAAACATTCTCCAGGACAAATTACAAGATAGGCCACAAAACAAGTCTCAATAAATTTAAAAAGACTGAAATCATATCAAGCCTCTTTTATGACCACGATGATATGAAATTAGAAATCAGCTACCAAAAAAATGGAAAAGCACAAACACATGGAGGCTAAGTAACATGCTACTAAACAATGAATGGGCAAATGAAGAAAGCAAAGAGTAAATTTAAAAAAACACACAGAGATAAATGAAATTGAAAACACCATCATTCAAAATCTTTAGGATATGGCAAAAGCAGTTCTAAGAGAGAAATTCTAGCAATACAGACATACCTCAAGAAACAAGAAAAAAATCTCATATAAACAAGCCAATTGTACACATAAAATGCTAGAAAAAGAACAAAGCCTAAAGAAATAATAAATATTAGAGTGAAAATAAATGAAGTGGAGACTAGATAAATAGATAAAATCAATGAAACCACGAGATAATTCTCTATCACAAAACTGATAAACCTTTAACTAGACTCATCAAAAAAAAAATGAGAGAGGTAGTACTCAAATAAATAAAATGAAAAATGAAGGAGAAATGACAACTCACCCCACAGAAATTTAAAAAAATTATAATAATACACTAGAAAAAATTGTATGCTAACAAATTGGACAGCCTAGGAGAAATGTTTAAATTCCTAGAATCACACAATCTTCCAAAAACTGAATCAGGAAGAAATAGAAATTTTTTTTTTATTTTAATGATTTTTTATTATATTATGTTAGTCACCATACAGTACATCCCCGGTTTCCGATGTAAGGCGCGATGATTCATTAGTTGTGTATAACACCCAGTGCACCATGCAATACGTGCCCTCCTTACTACCCATCACCGGTCTATCCCATTCCCCCACCTCCCTCCTCTCTGAGATCCCCAGTTTGTTTCTCATAGTCCATAGTCTCTCATGTTTCATTCCCCCTTCTGATTACCCCCCCTTTCTTTATCCCTTTCTTCTCCTACCGATCATCCTAGTTCTTATGTTCCATAGATGAGAGAAATCATATGATAGTTGTCTTTCTATGCTTGACTTATTTCACTTAGCATTATCTCCTCCAGTGCCGTCCATGTTGTAGCAAATGTTGAGAACTCGTTCTTTCTGATAGCTGAGTAATATTCCATTGTATATATGGACCACAACTTCTTAATCCAGTCTTCTGTTGAAGGGTATCTCGGCTCCTTCCACGATTTAGCTATTGTGGACATTGCTGCTATGAACATTGGGGTGCATATGGCCCTTCTCTTCACTACGTCTGTATCTTTGGGGTAAATACCCAGTAGTGCAATGGCTGGATCATAAGGGTAGCTCAATTTTTAACTTTTTAAAGGACCTCCACACTGTTTTCCAGAGTGGCTGTACCAACTTGCATTCCCACCAACAATGTAGGAGGGATCCCCTTTCTCCACATCCTCTCCAACAATTGTTGTTTCTTGCCTTGTCTATTTTTGCCATTCTAACTGGCGTAAGGTGGTATCTCAGTGTGGTTTTGATTTGAATTTCCTTGATGGCTAATGATTTTGAACATTTTTTCATGTGTCTGTTAGCCATTTGTATGTCTTCATTGGAAAAGTGTCTGTTCATATCTTCTGCCCATTTTTTGATTTGTTTATTTGTTTCTCGTGTATTGAGTTTGAGAAGTTCTTTGTAGATCTTAGATACCAGTCCTTTATCTGTAGTGTCATTTGCAAATATATTCTCCCATTCCGTGGGCTGCCTCTTAGTTTTTCTGACTGTTTCCTTGGCTGTGCAGAAACTTTTAATCTCGATGAAGTCCCATAAATTCATTTTATCTTTTGTTTCTCTTGCCTTTGGGGATGTGTCATGAAAAAGGTTGCTTTGGCCGATGTCATAGAGGTTGTTGCCTATGTTCTCCTCTAGGGTTTTAATGGATTCCTTTCTCACATCGAGGTCTTTCATCCATTTGGAGTTTATTTTTGTATATGGTGTGAGAGAGTGGTCAAGTTTCATTCTTTTGCATGTAGCTGTCCAATTTTCCCAGCACCATTTATTGAAGAGACTGTCTTTTTCCACTGGATGTTTTTTCCTGCTTTATCAAATATTAGTTGCCCAAAGAGCCGAGGGTCCATTTCTGGGCTCTCTATTCTGTTCCATTGGTCTATGTGTCTGTTTTTGTGCCAGTACCATGCTGTCTTTGTGATCACAGCTTTGTAGTACAGCTCGAAATCCGGCATTGTGATGCCCCCAGCTTTGTTTTTCCTTTTCAACAGTTCCTTGGAGATTCGGGGCCTTTTCTGTTTCCATACAAATTTAAGGACTGTTTGTTCCAGTTCTTTGAAAAATGTCCTCGGTATTTCGATCCGGATAGCATTGAAAGTGTAGATTGCTCTGGGTAGCATGAACATTTTAACTATGTTAATTCTTCCGATCCATGAGCATGGAATATCTTTCCATCTTTTTATGTCTTCCTCAATGTCTTTCGAAAGTGATTTATAGTTTCTAGAATATAGGTCCTTTACGTCTCTGGTTAAGTTAATTCCAAGGTAACGTATGGTTTTTGGTGCTATTGTAAATGGGATGGATTCCCTAATTTCTCTTTCTTCGGTCTCGTTATTCATGTATAGAAATGCAACTGATTTCTGAGCATTGATTTTGTATCCCGCCACGTTACTGAATTGCTCTATAACTTCTAATAGTTTGGGAGTGGCTTCTTTTGGGTTTTCCATATAGAGTATCATGTCATCTGCAAAGAGAGACATTTTGACTTCTTCTTTGCCAATTTGAATACCTTTGATCCCTTTTTGTCGTCTGATTGCTGTTGCAAGGACTTCTAGTACTATGTTGAATAATAGTGGCGAGAGTGGGCATCCTTGTCGAGTTCCTGATCTTAAGGGAAAGGCTTCCAGCTTTTCCCCATTGAGAATAATATTTGCAGTAGGCTTTTCATAGATGGCTTTTATGAGATTGAGAAACGTACCTTCTATTCCTACACTCTGAAGGGTTTTAATCAGAAAAGGATGCTGTATTTTGTCAAATGCTTTTTCGGCATCGATTGAGAGGATCATATGGTTCCTGAGTCTTTTCGTGTTGATATGATGTATCACGCTGATTGATTTGCGAATATTGAACCACGCTTGCATCCCAGGTATGAATCCCACTTGATCGTGATGGATAATCCTTTTAATGTACTGTTGGATTCTATTAGCAAGTATCTTGTTGAGGATTTTGGCATCCACATTCATTAGGGAAATCGGTCTGTAATTCTCCTCTTTGAGGGGGTCTTTGCCTGGTTTCGGGATCAAGGTAATATTGGCCTCATAGAATGAGTTTGGTAGCTTTCCTTCTGTTTCTATTTTTTGAAATAGCTTTAGGAGAATAGGTATTATTTCTTCTTTGAATGTTTGGTAGAATTCCCCAGGAAAACCGTCCGGGCCTGGAGTTTTGTTATTTGGAAGGTTGTTTATCACTGACTCAATTTCTTCATCATTAATTGGCCTGTTTAAGGAATCAATTTCTTCCGGTTTCAATCTTGGTAGTTTATAGGTTTCCAGGAAGGATTCCATCTCTTCCAGATTGCTTAGTTTATTGGCATATAGCTGTTGATAAAAATTACTAATAATCCTTCCAATTTCAATGGTGCTCGTCGTGACCTCTCCTTTTTCATTCATAATTTTAATAATCTGGGTCCTTTCTCTTTTCTTTTGGATAAGTCTTGCCAGTGGTCTGTCAATTTTATTGATTCTCTCAAAGAACCAGCTTCTAGTCCTGTTGATCTGCTCTACTGTACTTCTGGTTTCTGCTTGATTGATTTCAGCTCTAATTTTGGTCAACTGCTTCCTCGTGTATGGATTAGGCCTGTCCCTCTGTTGCTGTTCCAGCTTCTTGAGGTGAGAATATAAAAACTGCATTTTAGATTTTTCTATTCTTTTGAGTGAGGCTTGGATGGCTATGTATTTCCCCCTTAAGACTGCCTTTGCAGTATCCCATAGGTTTTGGACTGTTGTATTTTCATTCTCATTGGTCTCCATAAATTGTTTAATTTGATTTTTGATTTCCTGGTTTATCGAGTCATTCCTGAGCAGGATGGTTCTTAGTCTCCAAGTGTTTGAGTTTCTTCCAAATTTTTCCTTGTGGTTGAGTTCCAATTTCAGAGCGTTGTGGTCTGAGAATATGCAGGGGATAATTTCAATCTTTTGGTATCGGTTGAGACCTGTTTTGTGTCCCAGAACATGGTCTATTCTTGAGAATGTTCCATGGGCACTAGAATAGAATGAGTATTCTTTGGTTCTGGGGTGTAGTGTTCTATATATATCTATGAGGTCCAACTCGTCGAGTATGGCATTCAAAGCCTTTGATTCTTTGCTTAGTTTTTGCCAGGGTGTTCTGTCTATTTCTGATAGTGGAGTGTTGAGGTCCCCTACTATTAATGTATTTTTATTTATATGTCTCTTTATTCTGGTTAAGAGTTGGCTTGTGTATCTTGCTGCTCCCCTGTTGGGGGCATATATATTTATAATTGTCATATCCACTTGTTGAATACTTCCCTTAAGAATAATATAGTGCCCTTCTGCGTCTCTAACTATATAGTCTGTAGTTTAAAATCCAATTTATCTGATATGAGAATTGCTACCCCAGCTTTCTTTTGAGGTCCATTTGCATGAAAGATGGTACTCCATCCCCTTACTCTCAGTCTGAATGCATCTTTGGGTTTGAAATGAGTCTCTTGTAGACAGCAAATGGATGGGTCATTTCTTTTTATCCAATCTGCAACCCTGTTGCGTACTATGGGATGGTTCAAACCATTTACATTAAGACTGAGTACTGAGAGATATGATTTTAATGATGCCATGTTGCCAGTAAAGTCTGTGTTTGTATTGGCTGTGACTTTCTGTTCTGTATCACTCTTGGGGCCTTTTTGATGCCATGTTGCCAGTAAAGTCTGTGTTTGTATTGGCTGTGACTTTCTGTTCTGTATCACTCTTGGGGCCTTTTTACTTTTATAGAACCCCCTGTAATATCTCCTGTAGGGCTGGTTTCGTGGTTATGAAATTGGTTAGTGATGGGCGATTCTGAAATGTCTTTATTTCTCCATCAATTCTGAATGACAGCCTTGCTGGATAAAGGATCCTTGGCTGCATGTTTTTCTCTGAAAGAGCTTTAAATATGCTCCCCCAACCCTTTCTCTCATTCCAGGTCTGTGTAGACAGGTCTGACATAATTCTGATGCCTTTGCCTTGGTACGTGAGAAATTTCTTTGCCCTGGCCGCTTTCAATACTGTATCCTTGCATCTAATATTTGCAAATTGCACTATGACATGACGTGGCGTAGGTTTGTCGTGGTTGAGCTTGGGAGGGGTCCTCTCTGCCTCTTGTACATGAATGTTTGTTTCCCTCGCTAGATTAGGGAAGTTTTCAGCTACAATTTGTTCAAATATCTCTTCTAGACCTCTGTTTTTCTCCACCCCCTCGGGGATGCCGATCATTCTAACATTGGATCGTTTCATTGAGTCAGTAATCTCCCGTAACCTACATTCGTGGGCGTGGATTTTTTTAAGACCATCTTCTATTTTCATTTTTTCCTCTATTAACCCATCCTCCAATTCACTAACCCGTTCCTCTGCTTCTGTGACCCTGGCCGTCAGAGCCTCTAGTTTTGCCTGCATTTGGCTCATAGAATTTTTAATTTCTGTCAGATTCGCTCTCATTTCTGTCCTTAGGGATTCTATATTCTTAGTAACCTTTTCGTTAATAGTTTTTTCAATTCTACTCATCATTTTAACCATCGTTACTCTGAATTCCATTTCTGATACTTTGGTTACATCCATATCCATTATTTCTGTGGCAGAGGCCACAGACTCACTGTCTTTTCTTTGCTGGGGGGGGCTTCTCCTTCTTGTCATTCTGATGAGGAGAGGTTGCGGGGTTGTCCAGAGCCCAAATTATTGACTGGGTCCCAGGCCGTGCCCCTTGTTTTATAGGGATCTTAGTGATGTGGGCTTCTTCTTTAAAGATTTTATTTATTTATTTATGTGGCAGCCAAACAGCGAGAGAGGGAACACAAGCAGGGGAGTGGGAGAGGAAGAAGCAGGCTCCCAGCAGAGGAGCCCAAAGAGGGACTCCTTTCCGGAACGCCAGGATCACGCCCTAAGCCGAAGACAGGTGCTCAATGACTGCGCCACCCAGGCGCCCGGGTTGTGGGCTTCTTGATTTTTCAGCCTGCCTTCTGGGGGAGGGGCCTGCCCGCCGATACTCAGGCAACCCTGTTTGGGTAGAGTCTCCGTGTCCCCTGCGAGGGGGGATGGGGATGGGCACGCTCTGAGCTGGTGTTTCCAGGCTTTTGTTCTCTGGCGGCTTTCCCTGGCGGTTTGCTGTGCCTGTTCTGAGAGTCAGAGCAGCAGCGGCCGAATTTCAGCCTCTGTCTCAGAGCAGAGGGATTGCGGCCCGTTCTCTACTAATGTTCTGGCCACTTTAACTCTGTTACTATTGGTGCTGCTCAACCCTGGAGCGTCCCGGGATGTGCGCCCCACACCTGGCGTCCCTGCCCTCACTTCCAGGGCCGGCGCGTCTCTGTCCTCTGTGTTTCTAACGCCGCCAGCCGCCAGCCGCCAGCCACCCGGCGCGCACTCCGGAAGCTCCCGGTCTCAGTCTGGATCCAGTGAGCGCACCGGGATTCCGGTGTTCCGTGAGATGCCTGGTGGCGCGCGCACCCGGCTCACGGTCTCAGTCTGCTGTTTTGCGGGTGCCGACCACGAGCCCGCCCGCTCCCCCGTGCAAGTGGCTACCGCTTCCCGGCGCCAGAACGCGGCAGCTCCCTCCCCCTTCCGTTTATCTTCCGATATCTGTGCACGGTTTCATGGCTCCCCGCTTCGTACCTCAATACTCAGCGCTGGAGATGTTCATTTGTAGAGATCCAGATGCATCTTCCTGCGTCTCCGGCTGGTTCCGTGGTTGTTTAGGCTGGTCTGGTACCTATCCAGCTCGACTTGAGGGACCGGCTGAAAACGGTGTCTCCTACTTCTCCGCCATCTTAACTCCTCCCCCCTTCAGTTTACAACTGCCACCAGATTTTCATCTCTAAGACTCTTCCTCAGGCATAAAGAACAGCACGGTCCTTCCCACTAGACTTTCACCAGGGAAAACTTTTACATTTGAAGCCTTTCCAGTGTCTGCACTCAAGACTCCCAAGGTCCGTCTTCACCCGGAGAGGGGTGGCTCCTGCGCAGGCGCCGCGCTCGCAGGTCGGTGGGGAAGGTGTCAAGAAATAGAAAATTTGAACTGACCAGTTCAATTAACAAAATTAATTTAGTAATCAAAAACAAAACAAAATTAACAAAATTAAATTAGTAATAAAGAACTCCCAACAAACAAATCCCAGGACTATATAGTTTCACAGGGGTTTCTACCAAATATTTAAAGAAGAGTTGATACCCATTCTTCTGAAATTATTCAAAAAAAAAAAAAAAAAAAAAAGAGGAAGGAAAACTTCCAAATTCCTTCTATGAGGTCAGCACTACCCTGATATCAAAACCAGACAAAGATGCAACCAAAAAAAAAGAAAACTACAGGTCAATATCCCTGATGAACAGAGATTAAAAAATTCTCAAGAAAAGTACTAAACTGAATTCAACAATATATTAAAAGGATCATTCAACTACAATCAAGTGGAATTAATCCCAAGGATACAAAGGCAGTTCAATATTCACAAATCAATCACTGTAATATTCAAATTAGCAAGAGGAAGGATAAAAACCATATGATTATCATAATAGATTCAGAAAAAGCATTTGACAAAATACATTTGTTCATGATAAAAACTCTCAACAAAGTAGATTTAGAGGGAATATATCTAACATAATAAAGTCCAAATATGAAAAGCCCACAGCTAACATCATAGTTAAAAGTGAAAAACTCGAAAGTGTTTCCTCTAAGATAGGAACAGAGCAAGTATATCCACTCTCACCACTTTATTCAACATTTTACTGGAAATCCTACATGCAGCAATCAGACAAGAAAAAGAAAAAGGGCATCAAAATTTGTAAGGAAGAAGTAAAATTGTTACTATTGGCAGATGGCATGATACTACATACAGAAAACCCTAAAGACTCCACCAAAAATCTATTAGAATTAATAAATTAATTCAGTAAAGTTGAAGGATAAAAACATTACATACAGAAATCAGTTGCATTTCAATACACTAATAATGAGCTATCAGAAAGAGAAATTAAGAAAATAATCCCATTTATAATTGCATCAAAACGAAGAAAATACCTAAGGATAAATTTGACCAAGGAGGTAAAAGACCTATAGCCTGAAAACCATGACATTGATGAAAAAAATTGAAAATGACACAATTAGAAAGATATACCATGCTTGTGGATTGGAAGAATTAATATTTTTTAAATGTCCATACTACCCAAAGCAATCTAGAGATGCACTCTTACCACACATTTTTTTCCTTCCCAGAGGCAACCAATTTCAAATATTTTACATGATTCTATTGGTATTTGTATGTATATTGTTCCATAGTATGACTATATAGCTACTTCTTGATATTTTAGGGTGAGGGACAGTTTAGATATTGTGTGTTTATGTTCTAGCTTAGAAGATATCAATGTAGCTCTCATTCAACACTATCCTAAGAGGCCTTGCCCCTGACAGACATGCAGTTTCCTTGTCTCCTCACTATGATTGGGTCAATATTCAGTGTTTACACTGCCATGTGGAAGTAAACACTATATACATTATACACAGCACAGAAATGTCAGATATTATAACTATTTTTCCTTTTATGCAAATATTGGTGCTTTTTCTTTTTCAGCTTATTGTGACAAGTTTTTTTTTTAATTGTGCTATTTGTGCTATCTGTGCTATCATTATTTCCTTAGTTTTCTAGTAATAATCACTAAGCGCCCCCACCCCAACCCCCACTGGGATATAACTCTTCTTAATACATTCAAATATGTAATATATTGTAAATTCATCCTGTTAAAAGAAATCCCTCCTCATAAAAGTCATCCTGTTCTAATTTGTTCTGGGTGCTCTCTAAACCTGCTCCATGGCTATCATCTTGTGATTGGTAATTGTCTCCACCTTTCTTCGTTGTTGGATCCCCTGTTTCCTTGGTCTGTCCTCTTCCTTGTTTTACTCCCTAATTTGAGTGGAGAACATCTTCCAGCAGCTTTTTGAAAATGATCGCATGGCAGATAAGTCTTTCATGTACTCTCACACATTTGGTCATAGATTTCTAGGCTATAACTTGTCTCATCAGAAGCATAAAGACTTGGCCCATTGTTTACTAGAGTCCAGTTTTACTATTCTATTTTATCTCATGTTAATGTTCCCTCTGATAGTCTGAAGATGTTCTCTTTCCTGAGTACTGCCTTTCCTTGATCTGCCTTAATGTGGGTCTGTTTCCATCCACAGTACTGGGAATGTCATGTGTCTATTCAATATGGAAACATATGTTTTTCTATTCTGGGAACTTTTCATCATATTTTCTGGGTAATTTCTTATCCAGTATTTCTGTTTTCTACTTCTGGCATACCTATTTTTAAAATGTTGGACCTTCTCTACTGGTTTTCAAATTCCCTTTTATTTTTCTTCTCCTAACTTCCATCTTTGACATTTTGTTTTTCATTCTGGAATAGTTTCTCAACTCTATCCCTTAAACTTTTTATTGGATTTTTTTTTTCACTTATACGATCATATTTTAATTTGCAACACTTAAAAGAAATCTTTGTTCTTATTTCAGGGATGCAAAACCTTTCCTCATATCTTTGAGGGTATCACAGTTTTTTTAAGTTTTCTTTTTGTGCATAATATTATCTTTCTCTTGAAGTTATTTTTTCTATTTGTTTTTGTCTGTTTGATATAAAATACTTAATTCAAATATCTAATAACCTTGTGGTTGCACCGAGTGGGTCTCGATTCCAGTCTTCACTATAATCTAGTTGATTGGTTCTAGTTGAGGAACTCCTGCTGTCATTTTCATTGGGTCTTTTAGGCAGGGCAGATTCCCTAGAGAAGACTCTTCCCTTCTGTCTGGATGGTATTTGGCTGCTAAGGTTCTGCCAGGGATCTGAGTGGGAGGAGAGAGTCAAGCAAGGTGAGGTGTTTCAACATTTAGTGTATTTATCCCCTGATTTTGGTTTGGTATTTTGTGTCCTGGCCTCCTTTAGGCCAGAAAAATTCTCTTTTATCCTCTGTAGGGAATAAACCTCTTTTCTTCTACTGGGGGAAGTATGGAGCATTGACCTTACTTTGAAGTACAGGGAAAACACTGTGGAAGCCTAAATGTGCATAGGAGACTTGAAACCAATTCTGTGTTTTTAGAAGTAGTTTTATAGCTACTGTCAGAATTACCTGGTAGGACCACTTCTAAATTTTGCAGGAGAATACTGTGATTAAATTGGGATGATTCTTGCCTTTCTATACTATCTGTCATGTTAGATTAAAAAAAAAAAAAAACCTAAATTTTAATTACCTACTTTCTAGCTTCAAAAACATTGCAGTTGTGACCTCCTCCTTTTTCTTTTTCCTGTAGGTCCATGTGTCTTTATCCATTTACCCATTATTGGATGACTAAAAGTGGTATTCCCCAGTGAGGGACCAACATAAATCAAATAAAACCCATTTCATGATGATTGAATTAAAAACAATGCCCTAAAAGTAAAGAGACTTAAAAAACAATGGGTAATATATCTTTCATATAGTATATACTCTCTCATATCTATACTGTCTTAAAAAAAATACATACATTTCTTAGTTTTTAGAAGAATAATTCAGTCAATTGCTGTTAATTATAAGCTGGTTATATTCACTAAGTTGTTTACTTCCTTAGACACATATATATTCACTTTGCAATGAAACAAATTCTAACTGTATCAAGTAAACACCCAGACAGTCAACACTTTATGGAAGGAGCTGCCAATATTTGGCCTGAGAGTTTACTAATATTTTCCACAAAGGGACTTCTTGTTTTTCAGTTTTAATTCACAATCATGGCTTAAACTCCCAATCTGAAGACCAATCTTTACTGAGATGTGTCATCAAATTGCAGCTTGCAGATATATGCTTTATTTCATCCAGTACAACGTTCCTTCCAAGTTGGAATCATGCAGTTTGCTTGTCTGCTCTCCAGTGGTACCACATGTAGAATTTCATGCATAATAAGAGAATGCCTACACTTTCTGTCATCTATAAGTCTAATAATTTATAGTACCTTTTTCCAGTCTCAGGTCCCAGAACATACAGAACATGATCACTAAAGCCCCCAACGGCTTTTGGTATATGACGATGTAATAATTGAACCTATTTTCTTGACTAAACACTTTGTAGCTTTCATTCCCTCTTTCCTGTGCGTACAACTTACAAAAGAAATGAAATCAAAATTCTCTTGTTAATTGCAAAACTTTTATGTCAGTCCTGTGCCCTTTTCACCATTTTTCTGTCCAATTGCTTTTTGCTGTGTATAACATTATCCTTTTCTGTTTATAAGTATTTCTAAGTTGTTTGGGGAAAATATTTACATCTTCATGATGATTTTTTTTTTTTATTTCAAGTAAAGGTTAAGGCACCCCCAACTGACTCTAAGGCTGGAATTTGAGAGAGACTGAGAATAACCTAGAGAATTTAAAAAGTTTTAAAAAAGTATAAAAAAGTTTCAAAACAGTATAAAAGCATGCCCTTTACTCTCTCAAACTTGTACACAGAGGAGAGGAATAGCAAGAAGGACTAGGGAGAGCCTGTCCAGCCACATGTACCCATCCTACTCAAAACTGTTTTAGGTCTTCCTGTTTGTTTCTTCCAAGCTTAGCAGCCATATTTAAAAAAAAGAAAAAGAAAAAAGATCTGGGTGTAAGTGGAAAAAAAAAAAATGCTTACCACTAACTGAGAAAGTAACCATTACTTTTTCTACCTTTTCTTCATCTTTTGGGTCCTGTTATGGTTAATTCTAGGTGTCAAATAGGCTGTGCCATGGGGCCCAGATATTGGCCAAACATTATTCTGAATGTTTCTATGAGGATGGTTTTGGATGAGATTCACGTTTCAATTGGTGCACTTTAGGAAAAACAGATTGCCCCTTCGGAATGTGGGTGTGCCTCATCCAAGCACTCGAAGGACCGAATAGAACAAAAGACTGACCTTCCCTACGCAAGAGGAAATTCTCCAGCCTGGCAGCCTTTGGACTTGAACCACAACATGGGCTCTTTCCCTGTTGGCCCACACTGCAGAGCCAATTCCTTAATATTTTTATAATATTAGCATAGAATATTATCATAACAGAATATTTATTATATAAATTCTATACTATTTCCCTGGAGAATCCTGACTAATACAGGGCTTAACAGGTATTTTTTGAGTGTGATAATAAAAAAAACTAACGTTGAGTCAACGTAAACACAGTGTGTAGCAGTCTTCTTCCTAGACACAGCAGTTATGAGAAAAATTTCACAATGGATAAGGACAACAGAAAGTTCAGATTCTTTCAAAAAGAGTCTGCAGTATTGTGTCTTTCCAAAAGAAATTGCAAACCCATTGGTTAAAATTAAAATGGCAAGAGGAAGGAAGGAAGAAGTGAATGATGTAACACCTATAAATACATGGATAAAACTCCCAACTATGTAACTGCCTTTTGCCATGTGAACTCGGCTGCTCTCTTTATTTCCCAACCACCTGTTAGAGCTCCCAAAGAAACAGATTTTCCATAGGTGCAAATTCTGAAGACGTAAGTCTGGTCTAAACCTTGGGTATAATTATCATTTAAAAGAATACCAGAAGTACCATTCAAAGTCATTTTAAAAGAAAAGGCCTTGGCTACTACCACACGGGGAGTCTTTTACAGCAGAGAACATAATGAAATGTTGAGGAACCTCTGATAATCACTTTCTTAATTTACCTAAGGAGATCTGTCCATGTTCCTATAATTAAAGAAAAATACCTATATGGCATACATCGGTAACCAGTTTTATAAAATGAGAACACACACACACACACACACACACACACACACACACACACACACAGAGGTATCCCCCACTTTCCAAAAGCTTGCATTCCAACCACTTTGCTTTTTTGAAAGACCTAGATTAGTGTCTGTTTTTGCTGACTGAAAAAAATCTGAAAAGGATTTTCACCTTTATGAAAAAAGGTGGAAAGTGAAAACAGCATTCAATATTTATTCTGCAGAGACCTGTTATACAGGCAGCACCCACCCTGAGCAGGGAAGGTGGTCTGGCCAAGCTCTTGCCCCAGGAACTCCACTCAACATCTCAGCATCAAGCCACCTTGGCTTTGAATTATGTCTGTGAGCATCTGTGCTTTATCTCAATTTTTTTGTGTGCATCTGTTAGCCCGAAGAGTCTTAAGGTATCAGAAAAGTATAAGAAGGGTTATTTTGGGGGGCCTGGGAATTTCCAAAAATTTTTCCATATAAATTGATGGTCACTGCCTTTTTGCTTTACGTCATTTTGGCTTGGAAATGTTTCATAGGAACGCTCTGCTTTCAGTTAGTGGGGGAATCTGTATATATATGTATATAATTATCATGAAAAAAGAAAAAAAGAGAAGGAGGCTGGAGGATTTAGCCTTTATCCTCCTGCAGACATAGTTTCACATAGTGAGAATGAAGCACTGCAGACGGATTTGCAGTGTCCTAATACAAGCTAATACGCACTGAATGAGACTTCCAGCTGTCTACTTTTCAATTTGCACTCACTGAATTTATTTAGAGCACTTTTTTTTTCAGACTAATTAAGACACCCTCATTCTTTTTCCTTGAGGTAGCTGCAGTAGCTACTTTGCACTTTTCGGGTACATTAGCAGATGACCCCATAACGTGGGCAGTCTATACAGATTGCAAGGTAAAGACAAAAAGGATATACATCAAATGGTGTATTAAATAGTGAACATTTGAGTTCACTGTTTAACTTTTTCTTCCAAGCTTAACAGCCATATTTAAAAAAAAAGAAAAAGAAAAAAGATGTTCACAGTAATAATTAAAGATCAAAAGACATGGCTCTTATTTCCTCTTTTGGTGAATTATTCTCAGTCAGCTAAAGCTTTCTTGACCCCCAAAGTTTCACAATTCTCTAACTTAACCCCATAATATTTCTAAGCCCCCATAATACCAAATCAAAAGGAATTGTCTCCCAAAATTTAATATTCTTCAAGGGGAAATGAGCAATAAGCATTTACTTTCAAAAAAGAAGGAAATTGGGTCCCGTTAATCAAATTTCACCAAGGAAATGTATCTTTCTTTCACAGAGATATGGAAAGATAAATTTCTGTAAAGTTTGTCTGTGTCATGCCAAAAGGGTTATCGATGAGGTTATAAGGTTTACAATGTCAGATTTGCAAAGGAATGTGTCTTTATAATGAGGTGAGCCTTTTTTTTTTTCTGTGTTAAAGGTGGCTTTTCATTTCTCACCCTCCCATCTTGCTGAGAGATCGGCCATTTTAAGACTGGCTTGTGGATTCTTGAGGCACGACAGAAGCAAACTAGCTTTTACTATATTTTACAAATAGTTACCACGTTTAATCATTATAGTACAGTGGCTATTTGTATAAAACTTCTCATTCTGATTTTATAGATGACAGAACTAAGGTTCGGTGAGGTTAAATATTTTGACCAAGATCCCAAAACTCATAAGGAAGAGAGCCAGGAATTAAACCCAGATCTATCACTGTTTACTCTTCTATACCATCCCCTCCCTGGGAATATCATTAATTTAAAATAGGGTGCTTAAAGCACTCTTAATTAGAAAAACAAATCTAAAACAAGTGGCTTTCTATACTTAGTGACCAGAAATTATAAACCTTTCTATTTATGCGCAAATCCAAAAGCTATTCTGTACAATAAAAGAATACTCCCCTCTAAAGACAAGTTTTGGCACGGAAAAATGCAGTCCAATTTGCTTGCATGACAAAAATAGAAACACATGTAATCTCAAATTAACTGTCTTTGTTTTCTGCAGTTCTATGCAAATGCAAATATGCTAAAGAAGAAATCCTTGAAAGAGAAAAAAATGTACATGTTGGCAACTGGTTGTCCTCATGTTTCTCTTAATTGATGAGCTCTCTCCCTGTTGGAACTCTTAAGACTGCTCAGATTCCCTGGCAGTACTGCTCATGAAATCTCATCTAAATGATCTCTTTATGGAGACCATGATGCTCGATCAGACATTCTGGCTGGCATACCAGGCAGCTGATCTGACATTCAGTGCCCAGAATTGCTGTTGCTGAGCCAAGCAACCCACCTCCTGAGTTGTTTCCTGCCCAGTCTGTGGTATCTGTGCCAGTGAGTTTTCTAGATGGCTAGAACCCCTCTACCCTGAGCATGACAATGAGCCAAGACTACGCGCAAAGGCCCAAGTGTTTACGAATGCAGTGATACATCCTACAGATAAATAGAGGCACTGATGAGCAGAACCAATGTCTGCACATGAATGTTTAAATCAATTACGATGACAAACAACTGTTTTATGAGAGGCCATGACTATTCAGAACTTTATTGTAGGCACTTAACCCATGGTAACCATCACAGAAACGGTGAGGAAAAATTGGGTATGGGGGGGACTAAAATAATAAAATAATTCTCTCTTGTTGATTTAACATCATATAGAGCAATAGTCTCACACATATACATAGAATATACAACATTTATATTATTGGTGCATCCTGCACTTTGAAAAATGAATCACTAGAGGCAGTGTCCGAAGATTAGAGCTATATCCAGAAAAGGAGAGGGAAATCTAGATCTGCAAGATAGGTGAACCAGGAAGGAGGTAATTCTTGATAAACTCAGTAAGCTTTCTTAAAATCAGTGATGCGTTCTACATGTGCCACGTCTCCAGGATTACCGGCACAACGCCTACCTCTACCCTAGACTGTGGTTACTGATTCCTGACTCGACTGCTCCAACTTGCCATTCCCACCACAATCAGAGAAATTTACTAAAAGCACTACTTTGCTTGTGTCACTAACCTGTCTTAAAACATGTATGCCCTTCCTGCTCCCACTGCTGCTATCACATAAAATGTATGCCTAGATTCTCCAACCCAAACGTTATTGCTTCAATATGCTTTTCTGGCATTTTTTTTCCTTTCTTAACCGAAGCCCTATGCTCCCACTAATAAACCTGTATACTAATTATAGTTGCCACTAGACATGTGTGGCTATTTAAAATTCAATTTAGGGATGCCTGGGTGGCTCAGTTGGTTAAATGTCTGCCTTTGGCTCAGGTCATGATCCCAGGGTCCTAGGATTGAGTCCTGCATCAGGCTCCCTGCTCAGTGGGGAGCCTGCTTCCCCCTCTGCCTGCCACTCACCCTGCTTGTGCTCTCTTTCTCTCTCTGACAAAAAAAAATGACTAAAATCTTAAAAAAAAAATAAAAATAAATAAAATTAATTTAAAATAGGCAATATTAAAAATTCAGTTCTTCTACTGCACTAGCCACATTTCAAGTCCTCAACAGCTGCCTGTGGCAAGTGGCTACCATATTGGACAGAACCAATTGTCTCACATTTTCTATTCTGTTCCCCTCCGCCTTGTATATTCCAGTTAGAAATTATCTCCACTTCTTTTGAACTCCTTGGAGTTTTGTTATAACATTCACATTTTAATTCTGATACTGCCCCTTTAAAGAAATCTAGGTAAAAGAATTATTTTCTTTCTAATTTAGAGAGAGAGGGAGATGAGAGAAGAGAAGCTATATAGCTTTGTTCTCAGAGAGCCTGTGCATTATAGGCACTCAAAATATATTTTTAAATAGCAAAATATAATTCACATTTTAAATGTTGCCCCCTTTTTTAATCGTAAGAAAACACCACCTTGTCTAACTTTTTCATTTATAAGGAGAAAACAGAACGTGAGAGGAGGCGTGGAGAGGTAACTCAAAGTATTTAACAAATAGTAAAGCACTGACCCGTCAGAGTGGAATCAGCCTACTCCTTATTTTCTGAATCTTGGGAAGATCCAAGGGGTTCCATAAAGAACTGGGACAGCCAGGAGAATATGGGGGTTTAAGGCTGTGGCTACTTTTTCTACCAGGATGGCAGAGTTTCAATATTTTCATAGTAAGCATGGCCATACCTGTGTTTACTGAACAGTTCTGGTGATGTAATCACCCCAGAGTCACACAGTTACCAGAATTTGCCATAAATCAATTTTAATACAACTTTTCAAGAATATATCTCCTGTGCCACATAAGATACCTTCTGGGACTTTGAGGCAAAAGCCTTTCAACTGCTAAATAAGTGTGGGATCTTTGTACCATTGGTCTAACGTCACATGCATTTGTGTGCAGATTACAACCTTCTAGAAAACTGTTCCCTCAGATGTTGCATTTGGGGTAATTGATGCTTGAGGCCTAAAAATCTTAATAAGCTGACACATTTATTTTCAGAAGTGCCTGCAAGGGGTGCAATTCTAAAAAATTATGTTCCAACCTGGCTGATTGGCTAATAAAATAAAAGTAGATTGTAACAAATAAACAAGTAAAGGATATGGCACGCCTTGCACAGCTTTTAACACAAATGGGTAAAATCACTTCATTTCTTTCAATAACAACATCTTGCACCTAAAATAAAATGCCCGGTGTTTATACAAAAATGGCATCCTTTCGTATAAAAATTTTTGATAGCTGTTGTTGTCAACAGTTAAAAAGTTACTTTTTAAAAATGGCCAACCATATTTGTACAAGACCAATAAATGATGCCATTTTTTTGCCCCAATCCTCCAGTTTTAAATATGTTCAGTTTGTAAAGAAATGCATAAGTTCTTTATTGATTCTTCTTTATAAATCCTTTGAAGTAACACCACACAGAAAACAATAAACATAGCTGACTTGTTAAATTGTCTATATTCCAGTGGTCATTTTATATCAATATTCTTTAAGTGTTTCTGCATTAGGAACAGGGGAGGTATCTGGGTTTTTCTTTACTTTTCCCCACTCACACAGTTCTTACTCTGACTCTACTTACTTATATTTTATAGTCGATTTTAACAAATAAAGCTGATCTCCCATCTCACAAAATAAATGAATTGCAACAGCACAAGAAAGTGGGAGACTCCTACAGACTAGCCAGTGACAATGGGGAACAGGGATAGTTAGCAAACTGATGGTGAGGAGAAGACTGAGCGAAGGCAGACCGCAATAAGTGGAGAAGATAAATACTTAAAAAACAGACATCCAAGGTCAATTGGAGTAGGAACAAGGAGTCTTAAACATTTTGATAGCTCCTGTGGGTACCAATGACTTATAGTACAACATAATGACAGACACAAAATCTTAAAAATTGACTTTACTATCACCCACCCCTTCTCATTACTGGACAAACTGCATGTGGTTTAGATCATTTCCACCACATCACAGCTCTCATGGAACTCTTGTCTATTTGTGATGTTAACACTTTCCCCTCTCAAATATGTTATTGAAGATATTGGCATTACAACCTGGACATTCGTATTAAATGGAGCTATGGTATGAGACATCCTTAACATTTCTTGAAGTATGTGAAGAAGGAGGAGAGCGCTCAGGAACAATGATGAAGACAAAATTAAAGGAGAATCCTCTTGTATTCCTGTCTGTTCAGGCAGGGAAGGACCTATTTTGATATTCTCAATTTTCCTTCTGTATATTCATACTGTTAGTGCTTCAGGCTTTGGCAGAGGCATGTGTCTTTGTCTGTTTGGGCTGCTCTAATGCAAATACCAGAGACTGGGTGGCTTAAACAACAAACACGTATGCCTCCCAGTTCTGAAGGCTGAAGTCCAAAATCAAGTCACCAGCAAATTCCGTCTGGTGAGAATCCTTCTCCTGTTTTCTGACGATGATCTCCTTAATGTGTCCTCGTGTGGTGTCCTCATATTGTGGAAGGGGCAACAGAACTCTGAGGTCTCTTCTATAAGGACCCTAATCCTATTAATGAGGACTCTACCCTCATGACCTAATCACCTCCAAGAGGCCTCACCTCCACATATCATTACACTGGGAACTAGGTTTCAACATATGAACTTGAGAGGGACACCAACATTCAGTCTATAGCAGCTGTAACTTCTATGAATGGCTACTGAAGCAGTTTATACAAAAATCACTATGGGATAAGGGACTGACTTTATATTTGGGGATTAGCAAGTAGGTTTTGTTGTCAGGATGTTTTCTGCTTTAGTTTATCTACTATCAAACTAGTCAGGTTTATTTTTTTTATGGCTTAGCATAAAACAATGGTATAATTTGTTATTCGATTTGTCCAAACATTAGAACAAATAGCTTTAAATAATTTCCATTTTTTTTCATATCATAAATCCAGATTTTTTTTCCTACTGTTGTACTATTTCTTAGAAAGGCTGCATAGGTTATTTCTAGGTAGACATGAATCATATTCACCAGCACATAGACTACAATGTAGTTAACCAGATTTTAATTTTAAATTTTAACATCTAATCAGCTGAAGAAAAAGCTGTAGTGATACTCAACTGAAAAAAAGAGAATAGGAAAAACAAAGTCAAAATGCTAAAGTAAATGGGAAAAAAAATTACAGAACTAGTGGATTAAATTGATAAATCAAGATAAACCAGAATGTATCATTGGAATGTTAGAAGGATATCAGAAAAACAAATGGAATATGTGAAGTAATCTGAGCAATTTAGAAGAAAGAAGCTGTGTAAATCCAAGGTATCATTTAAAAAAAGACTCTCATGACTGCCTATGTCTTAGAATATTTTCTTATTGGGGTGGGGAGGGATGAGAGAACTAAATGTGTTTAAGAAATTTTGTAAATTCACCAGAAGAATTAGTTCCCTAATGACTGCTGACAGAAGATACAAGTAAAAGTACTCCTTCAGAGGCTCTGTCTTCTAGAATGAACAGGCTGAAAATTCAGCAACATATGTGGCGTTAACTAGCTGTCTTCCATACACCAGGTTTGCTGTTCGCTCAGAGCAAAACACTCCTCATACAGATATTTGCTAATCAGAAAGCGGTTTATAAACTGACACACCTAATCACAATCACTCCCACATGCTGAGAGTACTCTTACACTAGACGTTTTACACATATCAACTCTAATTCATAAAACAATCCTGTAAAATGGGAATGATCCTAGTCCCGTTACATAAATTGAGAAACTGAGACTCAGAGGAGTCAAATAACTTGTGTAAGTTCACGCAGACAGTGACGCGATGGATTCAGGATTTGAACTCACCTATCATGTTTGGCTTTCAACTGACTCCGTATAAATTAGCACATAACATAGATAGACATTAGGAAATGCCATTGTTTTATTTATTATGGATCTGTCTCATCACCCATGAAATGTTTTTAACTCTTTAGTATGTGACATTGTTCTGTGTGTTGAGGACACAGCAGTGATCAAGACAATGTCCCTAACATCATGAATCTGACAATGAGACATTATTAAACACACACACACACACACACGCACACACACACACACATGCACACATGTGCACAGACGCACACACAAATCCAAAAAAACAGGTCAGAATATTGGCCATGGTCAGCTAATTGCCTCCCATTTCTGATTTAGTTTTAAATTTTTGCTTTGTATAGTGAACTACAAGATAGTTCATGGTGAGTGTTTGGCACGTGGGACTGCTCTCATCCCAGCGGTCCTCACCTGCGACTTGAAAATACGAGAAGACTGCAAGACTGACTCTGTATCATGTTGTCACCTGGGTCAATTACTGTTAGCATGCAGGCCCCTCCTTCATCCTTCATATTCCTCCAGGAATTTTTTTTTTCTCCAGACTTATGATATTCTGTCTTCTCTCTTACCTCTTCACAGCTCCTAATTCCACAAGGAAAATATCTAATTCAGTTCTATTTTATATTAAAACATAAATGACACTCCATATCCTTGGATTATGCCTCTCAGGATATTTATTTTATCAAAAGGAATTGATTTATAATGGGCCAAATTTAGGGACAATTTATTGATGCATGAAGATTTCCTGCCTCCGTTATTCTACCTAGACATAACTTGCATGTACAAAGTCACTCTTCCATAGTCAAAAATCATCAAAGGCAGAACCATACAACTTTGCCATTATTATTTTTTTTTAAGTCTGGAACTAGCAGATCAGTGAAGCATCACATCAAGGCTGCTCTTCATAGTCTGTGCCTTGTCCTAAGGCACAAAGCAACAGGTGTGATCACATCAATAGATTACAGTTATGTAACAGCTGACCTACAGCTGGACAAATTGAAAACTGAAGGCTTTAAGGGAGATGGGGACATCTTTCAACCAGTGTTTTTGCACAGCAAAATGTCCCGTGATACATCCTTCTTCGTGGAGGACTGTCTGAGAGTAACTTCAGCCCAACACTTTCTGAGAACTGCCCTGCATAACTTAGACTCATACCTGAATACTTAGTGGAATAACTGAATTCCAATAACCTCCACAGATAAATAGATAGCTTTTATTCAAGGAACACCAGATATTCAATATAACACTGCCCTTTGGAGTTCATGATTTGAGATGTCCTTGAAAGTAAGATTACCTGACCAAGACGCCACTTGACTGCAGAAGTACATAAGCCTCCTTGGCCATGACTCAAGACAAGAGTTACTGTGTTTAATCTCGTTCTGCATATTGCACCACTTTCACATTCTAAAAAGTGTATCCCATAGCAAAAACAAACAAACAAACAAAAAACCTTCAATATTTGCTAGTAAAATAGCTGTAGAAATTTATTTTCTGGTTCCTAAGAACTAACTGAATGGATTCTGTTTCAAGTCAAAGAACAATGACACAGTAAAAGCTGAATAGTCTTAAACTTAGTAAAATTAAGGCAACTCAGAAAGATCCAGATTATTGATGCATAAATGGAATTTCCTTCAGCTTTGCTACTTTTTGTCTACCAAATGAAATACCTTACATGTGTACCTGGTTCCATATTTGACTGTAATTCTACCCCATCTGGGCACCTTTCAGTGAAAACGTGCAAAGAACACTCTTACACCATGACTCCAAAAGTCCACTCAGGGAACTTTACAGCAGAGCTGTGCTACCTCAAAATTTGATTCCAACATGCCTCCAAATCTTGTAATTAAGTTTCTAATTAAACAAAATTTCTTGAATTTCACAAGGAATTAATGTCAAAACGTAGTGCAGCAATGTGTCCATTCCCCTGAATGCTACAATATAAAATGTCATAGACCTTATCCATTTGAAACTTTTTATCACATTATTGTTTTCTTCTCAGAGTTAAAATGATGTATGAGCTATTTTTGTAGCCAGAAATACTTGTAGCAGAGGAATATTTTTGGATATTTTACTATTTGTTGTTCTATATCCTAGGAGTCAGAAAACAGATGAACCACTTGCGTGACAAATGAAGTATAGAGAATAGACTGCAAATCTTTATAAATATCCACTTTTTGATGTTAAAATATTGCATCAACAATCAACAATTTTTCAGGAAAAGGAAACAAGAAATGCACATCATAGAAAAAGAAAAATTAAGATTTAGTTTAGAAGAGAAATGGTCAGCTATTTCTTAAAATTGCCAATTTCTTAAAATCATTAGTGATATAAAAATTTAAATAGTTGTCTTCTCAGAATCATAGCCCCATGATTCACACTGACAAATACTTAGTGAAAGTCCAATCTTTATATAGAAATCATAGACTGATAGGATGTAATGTAGTTTGCTACATACTTCCAAGCCTAAACTATGGTCACAAAACAAGTATGTGCTTATGAGTAAGTGAGCGGGGTGTGTGTGTGAGAGAGAGAGACAGAGACAGAGAAAGAGAGAGAGACTGAGACTCACTACAGGTGCACTTTAAAGGACAGACCTACCCCCCAGAAATTTTATGTTAAATTTAACTTCCACAGTAACTGGATTCCAATAACAACTTTAGGTATGAGAAAAAGTACATAGCTTTCATCTCACACTAAATGGAATTTGTGACTTACCCAAAGTGCTAGAAGCCACTTTACATCTCAGCTTTTTGTTTCTATACATTGAAAGTTATAGAGTGTGCCATGACATCTTCTTTTTTTTATAATAATTTTTTATTATGTTATGTTATTCACCATACAGTACATCCCTAGTTTTTGATATAATGTTCCATGATTCATTACTTGCATATAACACCCAGTGCACCATGCAATACGTGCCCTCCTTAATACCCATTACATCTTCTAAGGGAGCCACTGCTTCTTGCAGGCCCAGATCTAATGCTGACTATAGCATTGATATTTTGTGTTCAACAGTAGCTGCTGCTGCTGGTTTTCAATTCCTAGTTATTGAACCCAATAAGAGTAAAGCCAAAGATGATGGTGCAGTGGAAAACCGGATGAAGCTACATACTCTTGGGAGATCATCATGAAGAGGGCCCAATCTTTCACCCATGGTATTTTTTTCTATTCTGGCGAATATTGCAGGCTGGTTAACTGTAACCCCACATGGGCAAATAATGAGATTTTAGGAGACAGTAATATGATTTCTCAATACATCCCCTAAGAAAGGTCTGAAATTGCTCTGGACTAGGAGTAGTAACACCTGAATTCAAATTCCAGCTCCATTTCTACCCACCTGAGGGACATAAAGAAACATGCTTAACACCCTGGGCTTGATTTCCTCACTCCCACCCCCACCCCCGACATACAATATCTATGTGAAGTGATAGATTTGTTAACTAACCTTATTTTGGTAATCTTTTCACAATATATTAGTGTATCAATTCATTGCCTTACACTCTCACAATGTTATGTGTCAATTATATCTCAATAAGCTGGAAACATTTAAATAAAAATGAGGCATGAAGTCTTTCTAAATGACATTTTAAGACCATCCAATGCAGTGGAATCAAGAAGTTGAGTTCTCTTACTTTTTTCAATATGTTTAGACTGTTGTAAAATATCTTCATGATGAAATCTTGCACATACAGAGCGGCATTTAAAAAACAAGACAAAATAGGGGCGCCTGGGTGGCACAGCGGTTAAGCGTCTGCCTTCGGCTCAGGGCGTGATCCCAGCGTTATGGGATCGGGCCCCACATCAGGCTCCTCCGCTATGAGCCTGCTTCTTCCTCTCCCACTCCCCCTGCTTGTGTTTCCTCTCTCGCTGGCTGTCTCTCTCTCTGTCAAATAAATAAATAAAATCTTTAAAAAAAAAAAAAAAAACAAGACAAAATAGATGCAATATTCATTCATTTCTCAAAGTGTAACAGAACCAATAAATGCCAAGTAACACAAGGCAATATGGGGACAATGATTGATGATCAAGTTTCTCTTTTGAGGAATTCATTGTCTAACTGAGGAGAAAAACTTGTGAACAGATTTTTGACCAGCTGCTATGGGAACCCAAAGGAAATGGCACAATCAGGCTTCAGAGAGAAAGAAAGTAACAAACTACGGAAGAGACAAAGGCTTTCTTCTGGTAAAGAGGAAGGAAAGAATTCCTAGCAGTGGAAATAGCAGGCCAAGGGTCAGGAAGGTTCCATACAATCTCCCCTACATTCAGGAGACGGAAAAACTTTGATGTGGCTGGAATGGGACCTTAATGAAAAGTAATAATAATGTCATATGGGTTTTATACAGGTAATGTATACATGATTGAGAATCATTTTGCTTCCAGGCTAAGGAATTTGATCCACATGCTAAAAGTGTATCAAAAGCATAGAGACTAATTCTCAAAGGGCTCCAGGTTGGTGCTCAGAGTAGTAGGGGTGGGGACGCGTGGTAGCGAATTCAGAATCTGCTTGGTTGAGTATCTCAGCAGTACGTATCCATTCTCTCGGCTGGTTTAGGAACTGGATTAAATTTATCCGATTAATCTTTGTCTGTTGGTGATTCCTTAATTGCAGAGTATGAGTATAGTACAGTGGTTTTTATAGTTAGAGGTCAAACATCACTTAATGGCATTATAAAAACTTTCATACTTTGTTTCTGTTTATTTTGTACTTTATAATTATTGATCAGAAATAAGACTTCACTTACAAAGCCCGATTTATAACATGGCAGTATTTTTGACCAGGGAAAACAATTTCCTTGCTTTTAAACAAGTGCATGTTCCCCCTGAAAAGGAAACAATTTTAAATTAGAAGAATGTCCTTATGTTATCGGACATTATAGCTATAAATTCTGTTTAAACCAACTACTCTGTTCTAAGTACAAAGATCAATCTTTGTCTTCCTTAGGTTTCTTAGTGAATGCTAATTAACATTCCTCAGTATAACCTTACCTGTAACTTGCTGGTCCTCCCTGAAGGTCAACATGCTATTTTAAGAAAAATATGTACAGATCTATTGTTGAGTTATATGAGGACATATCCTATTTTTAAAAAGTGAATATAATAGGTTAAGAAATCTACTGTGTCCTGGAGATTAAAGGGTTGTTTGTTTCCCAGGTATGGCTTTGCATCTAAACAATACCGTCTGAGAATGGCATCGCATAAATGGATGGTAGAAAGAATGGATTTAAGAGAAGGTGGAACAAAGATAGTGGGATTTATTTTAAGATGCATTTATTTATAACTCAATGTTTAAATAATAAAAGTTCTTATTTGTTTACACAGGGTATCAACAGCTCCACAGTATTTAGGAGTTCAATTGACTATCTATTCCTTATGGATGTGCCACAACAGACATTAAACCAAGGGTCTGGACAATGTGAGAATCCTGAGAATTAGCATCATTTATTGTGAGATTTCTTTCTATAGTCATCATTGGCCCTACTCTCTTAGTCCCTGAGAAAAATATGAATTTCACTAGAGTGGTTTCAGAAGATGCATTTCTGAAATAGGAGTAACGATCTAAAGTTACACCCATTTTCCCTTAGTCTCATTGAAACCATATTGGCCATTCAGCACTGATAAAACAACACTTTGGAGCTGGTTGTCTCTTATACTAAACTGTGAACCTGTGGAAGGGTATTTGTGAACATAAGCAACAAATAACATCTACAAGTCAAGTGCGGGAGGTAAGGCGGGAAACAAAGTTTGCAGAGTCTGAAGATTTTTAACAATTGTGTTATCTTGCAAAAAAATATACGATCTTGTTCAAGTCATAGGATTAATATATTTTAATAAATCAAATAATCTTAAAAACACAAAGGCTGCCAACGTGAGAGGCAATATCTATCAAGAACATTAGTGGATCCAGTTTTTCACTACTGACTATCCTCTAGGCCCATATCATTGTGCAGATTTTGATAAATTGCACTGGATTACCTAATGTACTTTTCCATAAATAATGGTGAATTGGTTTAGGAGGGAAAAATTCAAGAATTGCCAAGCATACCTATATCTAGACATCACTTGTCCTTATAAGCCAGAGAAGAAAGAGCTAGAGCACATTATAAATGTGATCATGCATCACCCAAGAGTCGCTTCTTTGAAGCTGGCAGGCTGTTAATACTACTAAAGTTCACATGGGGTTTCTAGAGCTGGATGTGGCTTTTCCAAGACAGATGGACATATTAAAATCCATGACCTAATTGCCATACCAAAGTATTACAAATGTGGATATGTCTTTGAGCCACAAGAAACAGAATCATTCATCAAACATTGTTTCTTTGTTTTTATGAACCTAGTAACCGGGGAGAGGGATTTTGGAGTGGATAGAGTTTTGAGTACCAACACCAAATTCAATTCTGCAAAATATGTTAGGACAGTGAAGGATTCAATCTAAAACTTCTTTTCATTACTTTACCGTCATCATTTGTGAGGAAAAGCCACTCTATAACTATCCTGCAAATAACAAACAAAAAGCTATGCAATTAGGCCTCAATACAATGTTAGCAAAGCTCAAAAGTTAAGATTTTAGCAAGATCTCCATTTTTTTTAATTTATGCAATTCTCTTACATCAATTGACAATGACCACCACAACCTCCTCATTCACCCCCCCATTTTCACCCCCCCCACACTGAATAGATATCCTACAAATTAAATATCTCTGCAATAGGACCATGCTGATAAGTCTATTTTAGCTCTTGACCACTTGCTGTTTTGGGTATGACAATCACAGCAACCATGGGGAAAAAAGTGACATATTAACTGAAGAAATACAATGTCGTACAGTTACACTGTCCGCTAAATCCTCTGACATGCACAGCATGTTTAAGGTCAAGAATGCCCAGCACTTTGGCATCCAAACAATCCTTTATCAGAGGATATAGGAAAAGATACCTTTATATTATATTTTGATGATCAACATTCAGCAAACTCTGGGAAGCAAGAAAGGACAACAGTTTGGGATTTCAAGAAGCAAACTGAGCCATGACTCACGTTGACATTCCAAATACCGGTACTTTTCACTTGGCAGCGGTGTATAAGGACTGTCCTAGAGTGACACTTTAACCTTTTATAAGGTAAACATTCTTTTCCCCTTAAACAAAATAGATTCCTGCTGCCCCTTAGACACTCTAAACAGAGGAATAAATCAATTCAGTTGCTGGATAGGGAGAGAAAAGGGCAGCAAATAGCTCCTCTGTTTTTAAAAATTGGAAGAAGGTGGTATTGAAGGTGGTGCCATGTAACTGGTAAGGGGGTGAGAAGGAGGAAACTTGAGTCCTGGCATTTGTTGATAAGTCCTTGTAATAAATGTTAGTTGTTTTGCTACTTGGCACCCATCTACCAAATAGATATATTCTAGAAGTTTCTTACAGTGAGGGAATATTGTGCGCGCGCACGTGTGTGTGTGTGTGTGTGTGTGTGTACAGCAAGGATTGCATCGCTCACCACTGAATTCAGCAGGGGGTGGGGGGGTGGGCGGGGGTTATCAAGTCAGCTCCAAAAAGTAAAAATTTTACCGAAGAAATGAATACCTGTAGATACCTGTAGGTACATACACATGTCTGACTACACTGTTTCTTTTTTCTAGGTATGTACAGAAACTTCTAAAGATTAAACCACTCAAGATGTAAAAAGGAAAACCCAAAAGCCTAAACCCAAGATTCATGTAAATCACACAGTAAATTAAACCATAAACATATTGAAAGCAACATACAGATGGACTCTAAGGAATATTGATCTATGGTCATTCTAATATATGTCAATTATTAGTTATGCGAATACTTACACCAACGCATTGTGTGTTTAAAAGGGATTCCTGTAAGTAGACGCTAATTATAATGTAAACATACAGACACACACATAATTAAGAGTACATCTATTCTGCCAACTGAGACACAAAGGTTTCCTGACTTTGAGTGCAGTTTTCCTTTTGGTGATAACACTTTTCGAATACTAATTTGTTTAATGTGACTTCTGAAAACCAGTTTTTGTAATCTATATTTATTTTTATGTTTTAATGTTAACAAACACTTCTTTATAAGCATGTTATTGTCACTGTGCTACTTTTCACTACTTTATTCTAATTTTCCTTTATAATCTTTCAGTTAAGCAATTATAGATACATGAACATTATCTTCATATTGGCCCTATTACTTGGGTTGATGGATATCATATATATATATATATATATATATATATATATACATGTGCTATAGAATTTTGCCTTATAGCCTTTATTGAGTTTGTCAGGACACCCTTAATGTCCTATATTTAGCTTTTTTTTTCAATAAATTATTAAAAGCATAAAAAATATTTTTAAACATCTTTGGAGGTATTTAAATGATTTAAGAGCTGTCACTGAGAATCATATCTCCATACGTGAATATCTGGACAATGCCTTAGGGTCTCTCCTATGGTTGGATTGAGAGAAGATCACACTTAAAGTACTTATTTTTCGGGGCACCTGGGTGGCTCAGTTGGTTAAGCGTCTGCCTTCGGCTCAGATCATGATCCCAGCATCCTGGGATCAAGCCCCATGAACAGGGAGCCTGCTTCTCACTCTTCCTGCTTCTCCCTCTGCCTGCCGCTCTCCCTGCTTGTGCTATCTTTCTCTCTCAAATGAATAAATCAAATCTTTTTTAAAGCAGAGGGGAGGAGGGGCAGAGGGAGAGGGAGAAGCAGGTTCCCTGCTGAGCAGGTAAGCCTGATGCGAGATTGGATCCCAGGACTCTGGGATCATGACCTCAGTTGAAGGCAGATGCTTAACCAACTGAGCCACCCAGGTGCCCAGGAAAGGAGCTTTTAAAGTTGTTTGTGTAGCATATAATTGTTCAGTCAACATAAAAAATGAGGGAAAGTCAGATAAAGGCCAACATATAATATAGATAAGTGAAGAGATGTGTGATTTCCTTAACTAGTACCAAAGAAAAGTAATTAATAACAAAATGCAAAAGGTAAAATAATCACAGCAGAAGTTATAATGGCCATCCACTATGTATATCATGTTTTTATAGCTCACGTGACTGAATGCATTGCTACCAGAGCATTTTCTGATTCCAAAATTGCAAGCAAACTTTCAAGTGTCAAAATGAAATCTACTACAGAAATAAAAAGTGCAACAGCTCCATTTACTCTTGCAGAGATTATCAAAGATTTAAACACCTCACCTTTTTATGGGATAGCCACAAAATACAAGCTATCACAATGCAGAAAAAACGTCCCTTCGCTTGTGCAGTATTTTTCTTCTGAAAAAGGCTTGCTTATAAGGCGATCACAAGGAAAATCGTTCCAGATGAGACTTCAGAAAGAAGAGCCATTTTTTGCAGAGGCTTTTATTGAATTAGAAGTTAATTAGAAACAAAAGTACCCCTTTCAGTGGTTATAATACAAATTTGCTGGATGTTTATGTAAATGTGCAGAGATTATTCAAAGGTGAAGCCAAATATGAATAGTTTTATGGGAGGTGTTGGTTATTTTTCCCATGTTCTGCATTATACTGCTGAATCATCAGTATTTGATATTCTTCCTATTGACACTGAAATAATTGTGATGAAGTTTTTCTCTTATTTCATCATTTATAGTGTTTAAACTGATCAACTAAAGGATTGTTATGACTCTGTTTACATTAGTATTCTTCAATTCGCACATTCAAAAACCTGTTGGCTCTCTTTAACAAATGCTGTTGAGAACATCTCTGCATATTTGAAGGCCTGAAATCATACTTTTTTTTAAAGATTTTATTTATTTAATTGACAGAGAGAGAGTGCAAGCAAGGGAGTGGCAGAGAGAGGGGGAAGCAGGCTCCCTGCTGAGCAGAGAGCCCAATGCAGGACTTGATCCCAGGACTCTGGGATCATGACCTAAGCCCCAGGCAGATGCTTAACCAACTGAGCCACTCAGGTGCCCCTGAAATCATACTTTAATTTTGAAGAAAAGCCCCTCAAATTCTTAACATTTTTTAATAACCCACTGAGTGAAGCTTACTTATTTCTTGTTTGTTGTCCTCAATATGTCTTCAGCAAATTGAAAGAAAATCAGTGTTATTTAAGTAGTATCTTGCTTAAAAGAACTTGTTGAGTGTGTTAAAGAACTGACCAAAATTTATTTCTTTAAGTGTCAAGGCTATTATTAAAATGAACACTACTATTTATGAAATTCCAACTTGAAATAAATAATTATTACAGCTCTTGCCATGAGATTTGTTTGAAATTGATTTCATCTCCTGAAGAATTCAATTTTTTAAGAATTCAATTCTTTACATACATATTATTTAATAATCACCAACACGAGAACATATGGAGTCATTATAGTGTTGAAGAGAAAGGCAATACAAATTTATGACAAAGGTATCTTTTTTTGTTACTGGACAACATTTTTATTTTTATTTTTTTTAAAGATTTTATTTATTTATTTGACAGAGACAGCCAGCGAGAGAGGGAACACAGGCAGGGGGAGTGGGAGAGGAAGAAGCAGGCTCCCAGCGGAGGAGCCTGATGTGGGGCTCGATCCCAGAACACTGGGATCACGCCCTGAGCCGAAGTCAGACGCTTAACGACTGCACCACCCAGGGGCCCTAGACAACATTTTTAAAAGTCATTGATCATGATATACAGAGTAATACTGAAAAATGGGAAAGCTAGTTAATACCATAAAGATGGTATTATATGTTTCAAAAAAATAAATTGAAGAGCCACTCTCAGAGTTGTTAACTTTATGCCGATATATGTTCAGACTACTGGCTCATAATGGTAATGTTGAGCATGTTTTCTCATTAATGAATGTTCAACAGATAAAATAACTAAAGAAGTTGGTGGGACCACTGCCAAGATATGTTAAATTTAAATGGAACATAGCCAGTAACTGCAAGAAATTTTATAAGCAAATTCTGCAAAACATGGAACTGTTGAAGAGAACTAAATCTTGTGAAAATAAAATTAAGACAAGAGGTGTAATTTAGATGCTTATAGTTTATTTCAGATAAACAACAAATGGTGATTTAGTGTAAGTATGTACCACAAATTATTTTTATCTCTATGTATCTATCCACAGGCAACTAGAAATTATTTTAATTTAACTGGGCATCCTGCATTTTATTTACCTCATCTGGCAACCCTAGCTGGGGCATGACCAACCTGGGAACATTTTAATGTTGTTTCTGGGGTTGAGGTTTCATAGACTCAGTGTATGATATAATTCAAATCCCAGGACTCCATGAGGGAAGGGCTATGGATGCCAATTATGAGGGAAGATTACTCATATTAAGGATATTCATTGTTCCCACCAAATTCCAACAAAGATGGATAGCTTTTGTTGTTGTTGTCCTTGTTCACCTGGAAAGCATTCTTCCTTTCAGTTGAAGATTGTCATTTTGAGTACCTGACTTATGTGTATGTGGTGGGGGGACTGTCTCAGCTGCAGCTCACATACTCATCAAATTCAAATCCTGTTCCACAGAGGGGCTGACAACCAGGGAAGCTTGACATTTCTGGGTTGGGTGCATTCCACGATGGCCCTGGCTTCTGTGTGGGCTTTTCCACTTTTATTGTATTATTTATTACATTTTCATTTGTGTTTCATGAGGATTTTGTTGTTATTGCTGCAAATCACAGAGAACTCCCTTTACATTCTTGTGAGCTCACTATAATGCTTTTCAAAGTATGTTGGCTCTAATTTAAGCAGTATTTAGGTGCTTTGCAGTAGGAGAGGGGGTGCATTTCAGGATATCTGGTCTTGTTAAACTGCAGCAATGAAAACTTCATAAAGTCCATTTTTAAAAATAGACCTGGCATCAAGTTGACTTTCAAATTTTAAAATACCACCACCATGAACTATTTTGGGGGGTTCTTTGTAATTTAAAAATTGATTTTAATATTTTTCAGAGTAAGACACACATTCTTTTAAGAGTCAAATAAGTTCTATAAGTCTCGTAAGAAAAAAAAAGAGCACTCTCTTATCTGCACATTCTTCTTTCACACACCCTCTTCCTGGGTACAGCCAATTTTAATTATTACAGTCTTTTAATTATTTCATTCGTGATTAGTCCCCATATTTTACAATAATGTGTTGTCCTCAATTTTCTTAGTTTATTAATTTTGGATATTTAATTTGACCTCTTACTACAGATGATGAGCATCTGGCTTCCACACCACCTCCAATATCATGCAACCATCCTTTTAAAATAATATGTCATAATTCTAATCAGTGTTTAGTATTAGCACTAGTGTGACTTTGTAAATATGGATCGTTGTTAGGCTAATTAATATTCTCATATTTCTCAATATTTTCTGTTTTTCATAACCAAGAGTATTTACTCGTCCTAAATAAATTTGTCCTTCTAATAGCCAAGGGCTGCCTTTGTCTGTGTTGTGTTTGGAATATAGGTTTAGAAAATCCCAGAAATCTGGGCCTGGAGGGAGGTTGACAGTCACACTGCACACCTATCCCCATCCCAGGCTCATTGCTCCTACTCGGTTGCCCTATTTAAAAAACATTTTGTATAATAATGTCTTTAAAAACTACACAGGGGTGCCTTGTGGCTCAGTCAGTTAAGCATCTGACTCTTGATTTTGGCTCTGGTCATAATCTCAGGGTTATGAGGTTGAGTCCTGTGTTGGGTTCCATGCTGCATGGGGAGCCTGCTTAATATTCTCTCTCTCTCACTCTCTAAAAAAACCCAACTACACAAAGTACCATAAGCTATTTGAGGGCTTTTCAAAGTGAGAAAAGAAACAAACAGAGACTGCACCCCAGAAGCTCACTCAATCTAGCCTTAGGCTATTCGTTTACTACCTTGAACATTAAATAGTTACATGGAGGTAAGATTGCCAAAGCTTCATACAGCTAGCAATCCACTCAGTTTCCAGAAAGGTAAGAGTCAAGGAGCTTCATATTTCACAGATTTTGGAACTGGAATTTTGGAGATGGCTGGGCACTGTTAGAAGAGAAGAATGTGACCCTGGATTTATTGGTGAGAAATAGCTGTCACCTGCCCCCAAGATCCCTGATGGCAGCTAGGTCCCCCTACCCTGTTACCCATCTTTTAGCTCAACCTTACTGAAACTCTCTAACAGTGCATCAAGTTCCCTTCTGTACCCCTGTATTCACCTAGGGCAGCAGAGAGCAGAAAATTCCAGCTCCATGACCTATGGAGATAGCAGAGAGGCTGCTAGAGCTCTTCTTCACCCTCCTTGCTCAATGGTCTCATTCAAGGTTATCAACCTCCCCTCAGAGAGGGTACAGACAGCTTGGCGTGAGTGGTACAGGTATGTGACTGTGTTGTGACTGTGGTTACCTGACTATAGGACAGACACTCTTGGTTTAGGGTGGAATGGCTGTGGTAAAATAGAATCCTTTACTCTTCCTCTTCTCAATGACAGGAGGAGTCCAAAGAAACGGCTGAATTGAAAGATGGAGGAAATGCCCAAGGGTTGCAGTGGTTTGAGAAAGGTAGCAGGTACTTGGTAAAGGGATGTGGTGAAAAATTCTGTAGTAGCTGGGTTCTGTGGAAATCTCTTTGAAGGCAATGAGACTTTTGTTTGGTAGAACTCATTGGATACTTAGAGGTCTCAACATCTAATATCATTGCCTTGGAAGCTGCATCAAAAGGTACTGGTATCCACACTTGGCAAAGACGCTGTAGAGGTACCTGCCTTTGTTGGATCATAAGAGCTTTGACAATAAGCGTCCTGGTGGCAACCATAATGGAGTGAAGGTAAGAGATTCCTTCCAAGGTATTTTGGACACTGTGTGTCATGCTGAAGATGGAAAAGGGCCCCCATTCGTGACAGATATTAACATCTTCCCACCATAGTCAATGAACCTTTCTGTTAAATTTCATTTGTTTTAGCAAAATGAAGTAATGTGATATTTTTATACTACAGAGTTTGAAACAAATGTATGCTTTTATTACCCTATCTAGTCTTTATACACTCTTCAAAGTAAATATTGCTTCTTTCTTTTACAAAGGAGAAAACTGACACACTGAAAAGTTAGTATCTATTTAGTGGGACACATAAAAGAGAAAACTAAGGCTGGACAAACCTCTGGAATGCGGGAAAACATGTGGCTACAACTGACAGAAAATGCAATCTAATCTACTTAAACACATGAGGGAGACATTGACACATGTAATTGAAAAGTCTGGGGTAGGCCGGTCTTCACACCCCAGGGTTGATGCAGGGACTAAATTAATATCATCAGGATTCAAGTCCTCCCCAGTTTCTGGCTTGCTGTTTTCTGTGCTGGGTTTGTGTTAAGACCTTGTGTTATAGTGGGATGGCTGTCAGTAAGGTAAGAGCTATATTTTCCCAGGTGGACGCACAGCTGAAAATACAGTGCTTCTCTCAGGATAGCCCCTGCAAGGTCTCATTGGGTCTTACTGGCTCCATTTGGGTCCCATGCGCATTCCTGATCAATCCCTGTGGCCAGGAGAATGAGTGCTCTGTTTCAGGAGGCCTGAGTCAACAGACCCATCCTTGGAATAGGAACATGTAGAAAACACACCTTCACATGTACATGGAATACGATTGAAAAATATGGATTGTTCTTCCAAAAGGGTACTCTTTCTGGAAAGCTGAATGAATAGTGAATTTCAAAATGAAAACAGAAAGCGAGCACATATCTACTATGGCCTTTTCTCAGCGCCGCCAATCATATCTACTGGCCCTGTGCCACTCACCTACATAACATGCTACGTGATCCAACAGATCCGTGTTCTATTAAGGTGAGAATCAGATCTTGTACTTAAGTTATCATCTTTGCTATCTTGCATGTAGTCTGACTCTCTTGGAGGGATGGATATCCACAGTTATTAATAAATACTAACTATATTCCCTGCTTTAGGCATGATCTTTATTTCTCCTGTTAGACTGAGTATTTCCTCATCAGATCAAGAATTCCATAAACTTGGAGACCAGATTGTGCAATAATACTGTATATTTATATAAGATTTACATAGGAGTTTATACAAGATGCTCTGATATTTCCTAGCCGAGAATAAGAATGAATAAAGCTCATTAAGTACCTACTGTGTGCTGACTCAGAAATGCTTCATACATATCACTACTAATTCCCCTGCAGCCTTCCTATTTGGCAAATGAGGACACTGTAGTCACATGTAGTACATATTTTTTGATGTTTCTTCCCAAATAATAATGATATTATTTACTGCCCCTTTCACTCCTTTTGGGTGGTCCTCTTCTGCCCTCCATATGTTTTACAAAATAGAATCAACTGGTCTGTAGAGAGACAGAAAATAAAACAGATGCTTCACAGTAGTTGTCTGAATTTCTAAATTTCTGGTGTGTTTTCACTTCCTGGCAAGAGGTCTATTACTCCTGAGTTCCATAAGATGCTCCTCAGCCTTTTAAAACTTCTTTTAAAAGCCAAGCCCCAAAAGGAATGGATAGCTTTTAATCAAAAATTAAAATCAAGTTGCTCAAGACCATATGACCAGGAAGCCGTAGAGTCAGGATTTGAAGCTAATTCTCTCTGAATCCAGAGCCAGGGTGACTTTGGATTTGTGCACTTTGACTTGAAGGTGCTACAACTCAACTTTCTAAAGGTAACATATTTCATCCCAATGGACACTACATGTTATTTTTAGTAAAATGAAAAAGTTAACCAGCTGCTAACCTTTAGCTGCTAACCTATAGCTCAGATTTCTGGGGAGAGGAGCAATTTTAGAAAAATGTGAATCAGCATAGATGCCCTGTTTAAGTATCCATTAGCGCAGCTGCTGTTAACAAGGAATGCCAAAATTTCACTGTTAAAAAATAGCTAATAACATCAACATGGTGGATATTTCAAATTTGAATGCACAAACTACCAATGCTACATTATTATAATCCTGATACCTACAGTTAGACGTGAAATGGTATTTGTGGGTGTGTATAAAGAAAACAAAACCAATTTCACAGAAAAAACACATATTGAAAAGACCTTTCAGGTGCTCTCGAAATAAGGGCACATTTTTCCCCCCTCTCTCTTGCTTAGTAATGAATTATTTATAATTAACCAACTCCTATTTAACATAATTTGCTAAAGTATGCAGCTTAGGTTTTATTTTGCCAAAATTATCATCCATCATGGTTCATTGCCTTTAAATCTTCTCATTTGGTTTAGAGGTTCTTTCTTTCTTTAATCTTCCACTAAGTCGAACTGCTTGCAAATATATTTTACAGCAAATCCGTACTAGGGGAATGACTATTTGTACTTTTCATTTGTGCTGAAGCTTGCCTTATTCTGGAACTGCTATTTTCAAGTAATGGCTGTACATTCTCAGTTGTTTGATAAAGTGAAGACTTGCTTACAAAGGGCAGAAGAATAGTGTATAAGGTGTACTATTTCACAACTGTGTAATTACACCAACCAAGGCTTCAGTTAATGAGTTCCCTAAATGGTTTTGGAAGAGAGATCACAATATGAAAAGCATGGTTTGAAAGGGATGGAGATTACCTAGTGCATCAGAGTTCCATCTCAACTATTCCAGAAAGATGGTTTTATATCCCATTTTCAAAAACTGTCCAAGAAAAAGATTCCAAGTTAAAATCTGTATGAAATAATAATCCCCCAAATGGTTCTATTACTGATATTTCATATGTGAAATGGCACTGGAGACGTGGTTTATAAATTTGAAATGACGTTCGAACCAGTTATTTTCTTTAAAATGTATGGTTTCATTCGAGAGGCCTTATTAAGTAATTCTATGGGTAAATTCACAGAGTCATCACCTGAAAACCTGCTTAACCCCATCATGATCAGAAAGGATATTCATAACCATCCATAGTCAATATTGGTACTCGGAACTCAATCACTCCACCGCGATCTGCCGCTACTCACTTGGTCTCAGGCTTCAGTTAAAACAGGTGAGGAAAACCCTCTCTCAATGGATAGGAAAGTGGGGAATAATAGGAATCTAAGTGGATACTGCCCAATATTAAAAAGATGGTACAATTTCGAGAAAGGAAATACTGAATGTCACCCTTCACTGCTATCATGTAGCATAAGTCAAGGTTAGCTTTTTGTAGTGCCCATCTTTCCAGGACCCCATCTCCATATTGTGGGTGTTTTTCTGAATGGCTTTACTAAATACATTGCTTTCCTAGGCTGATGTATTCCTCCTCCTATCCATGCAAATGTTTCTGTCTGGACACAAAGAAACTGTTCTCTAGCCTGGTCATTCTATTCATTTTTAAACTGTAGTTAATGTCTCAGGCTTTAAAATATCAGTTTCAGTCTATACTCTTTGTTCTACAGTTTTATGCTTCATAGTGTTCCTAGCACCTGCCACTGTACCTATACCCTACACCCTGCATCCTAGCGCCTACACCCAGCAGTAGGTATTCAAGAATTGGTTGCTGGTTATAATAAATAAATCTTAAAAACCAAGATTTTTCTTCTTCAGGGAAACAAGTCATCGTTCATGTAGTATGAAAATAGATGATATCAGCTTGACTACAATAACCTCATCTATAAGCTTTATTTCAAGGGCCCAGGAACTGAAGCAGAAACCAGGAAGTGGGATCACAGTAGAGAAAACCTGAAAGAGAGTTGTACTGTCAAACTTGCATGTGCATGTGTTGGTGTGTTTGTATAGTTCTTGGAACCAGCTAACAGCTAATCTGAACTATGATATTCATAGGCACCAGAACTACTAAACACAAAAATGTTAGTTAAAATGGGACTTTTCGCCTAAAGGGGCAGCAGAGTGCTTTTAAAAAGAGAGAGAAGGATTTTATTTTTTTTACGTATCTTTTGTTTGCATATCATCATGTATGCATTTGCACTGCTACAGTGAACACGTCTAAACCTAAAATTCTGGATTGTATGCACAGCTCAAACAGAGAGGTTAACAACACCTCCAAATGTGTTACCAAGACATTTTCTGAAGTCTCAAAGATGGTATGTACTTGAGAGGTAAGGATGTTACAATGCTATTTCATTGAGCACTGAACTTTGCTATTTCCTTTCATACCTGATTTATGTACAAAGGTTTATATCAAAATACTTGGTTGGAGTTTCTGCACTGAAACAGAAAGAGGGTACTGAAGACAGTGCCTAGGTCATAGGGTCCTAGTAAGCACAATCAAGTGACTCAGTATATCCAATAAAATTTACTAAACATATTTGACTTGATTATGAAAGTTGCTTCCTTTCCTAACTGTGAGATGCAATAAAGCTTCACTTTTTGCCAAATTGTAAGATAGTGTTTGACTTAGATGGTTCTCAAGAAATATAAATATTGACTTTTACCATTAGTGAATTGTAAGAAAAATCAATTCCTATTAGAATATATTCTGTAATAAAAGTATAAGCCAGCTAACAGAGGTTTTCATCTGATACATAGATTATTTTAAATTTGTATTAGAGGCTGGAGTTCTGGATAATAAATTTAAAAAATCTAACTATATTTTTATAGCCTATATAAGGCCAGGGTTGTAAAACCATTTCAAAAATTTTATTTATACTTAGGAAAACATGGATTCAATGCCTTTGGTATAAAACTGTATCATTTTCCTTAATGAACACATAAAACACATCTATTACCTTTTATATAGATATGTATAGTCCCATAATATTGTGTCAGCCACCCAATAATTACAACTTCCAAACAAAACAATCTGTCCTACTAGGACAGATACAATCAAGAAGTAGGACACTGAACATGTCTGTCCCACTCAAGCACCTGGTAAATTAGCCGGGATCCAGCATGAGTCACTTGTGCCCACAGTCACACAGTGTCCTTCTATATTTCTTAAAATGACAAACATAACCATCTACACCAGTGATGCAAAGGTATCTGTAAATCCTCTATAATCAGTAACTAATGACAAAACTTCGATGTATAAAAATGAGACAAACATGTTTGATATGCACGTTAAGGGTAGGCTTTACAGGAGGGAGGCTGACACAAGATAGACAAGGTTCCCCGGTATTGTGAATAGCTCCCCAGAAGGCTGTGCGTGGGGACAAGTTTAATTCTTACGCAAAGGGAAGAACATCCACTGGCTTTGGTAAGTACAACCTAATGGAGAAAAAAAGCTGAAAAATAAAGATATGAATCCTGGGATACATCAGTAGGAGTCCCCCAAATTAGCTGCATTTCCCAGAATGGACTTAGTTAACTGGGAAAGCAATCAGAAAGTGTGTATGTGAAGAAAGGAGCCATTAGCAGAGCTGAACAGTCACTCAAAGCTTACATTTTGGCGACCCTAATGCCCTCATGTAAGTGAAACTCCTAACTGGACATGAGGGGTCACTGCAAAATTCAAACCAGCAATTAATGCAGGCCACAAATGACTTTCTCCTTAAACAAAGCTATGCATCACAAGCAACAGCAGTAACGTCATTTTAGGAGTTCAAAGTTCTTTTGGTTACGCGTCATCACTGATAGGAGATGCAGCTATTTATCAAGAAACTAAATGCAAAAGCACATAGCGGAAGGACTTTTGCCAAAGCAATTAGGTATTGCACAATCGTAGAAGCACAGGTCCCAAAAGCTAATTTGTTCGGGCTTGATAATTTCAGAACTGTTTTGGATATTTTAACAACCTCTCAGGAATGAATGGGTAGGTGCTGTATAGACATCAACCAACAACTTCAGAATCCTTCTGGGAGTTACAGCACTTAACTCCAAAAGGAACTCCCCAAAAGAAGCCTGAATAGGAGGTAAACATCAGAAAAATATTGCAAACAAAAGGTCATTTATACAGCTTACACTCATTCGTACGTTTTCCTCTGAGAACTAAAATCCTGGCTCTAAGTATTCTCACTTGGGAAAAGAGAACTCAGATGGACTTATACTTCACTAAGTGAACACGGTCACTTGGGGAGAGACAGAACTAATTCATTGCATCAAAAAAAAAAAAAGGAGCACAATAATATTCTGGCTTATTTTAAAAGAAGGTTTCTAGACTCAGTGAAAAATAGAAGGTGCCTGGGAGCTTGCCAGGAACACAGCAGAGAAGCTGGGCTGCAAGAGGACAGCTCAAGTCTGCTTGCCAGTTCAGTGGTGGAGATTAGCCCAGTGGCCAGGTGCGTGATGTAGATACAAGCCGCTCCAGTCCTCATCCTCTTCCAGATGGTGGAGCCTCTGGCTGCCCTGCCTGTGGCCTCCACGAGTGCATAATTACATTCCTGGCCATCCTAGACTTCATTCAGCAAAATATTCAGTCTCTCTTCATAAATTCAGGCTGTAGGGAATTATACCTTGGTCTGTGTCTTCACAGTGGTATAGATTATGGAGTTATAACAAAATCAGCAATCTTTAAGCTCTCGTCCTAAAAGGATCAAGAGCACAATTTGTCCCCAATAACCATCCTTTTATGAATAGGACCCTTCGATTAAAGCTCAGGGACAACTTGCCAAGCGGTTAAGTTTTTCAACAAATCGTTGTCAGATATGTTGCTGTATTAACAGTTGTTACTTCTGTTATACAGAAACTGCACAGCTGGCTTATTCAAAGTTGCTCTAAGGTTTTGCTCTTCCTTGGAATAGATGGTAGCAGGATCTCTGCAGCAAAGCTCATAAGTACCTTTGTTTTGTAGGCCTGCCTGGCACTCACCCATGAGCCTTGGCCTTCTTCTGGCTCTGGGGCAATGAGACTGCTCTATCATGAAGACAGTTGCATATTTCACCTAAGTGATTCCTGGATTGTTTATTTATATCATAGAACACATTTCTGATGTGTTGAAGTACAATCTATATCTAATACTGAATGAGTATTATTGCAGATTGCATAGAAACATACCATCAATGAACTCATTAGTATCACATACTTAGGCTACTGGTGTTTTAAATGCTTTGTATTATATAAAAATCTTCCATCATCTGTTTGAAATATTTTAATCAAATTAGAAAAAAAATTGGTTGGTGTTTTTGTATGAATGGAGAATAAGTTTTTGTTTTTTTACTATTTTAAATAGTGAAATATGCAATGTGTTCTCAGAAGTGAATTAGATTTGGGTAATGAAGGAAACCTCCTGTTTAAGCTGTTTTCTGTAAAGAACTTTATGTATCTTTTCCCTTTTTATCTGACAGGCCACAATTAGATAGATTATCTATTGTTTATTTTATGATTAGTCCCAAATGCATTTGCTTTGATTAATTACAAAAAGGCATACTTAACTGCACCATTAAAATAAGACTAAGTGATTTACAGATAAGGCTAATTTCAGCAATTAAGCACAGGGTTATATTTGAGGTTCCTGGTAGCCAAGGTAACAAGGGAAACTTGTATGTGCTAGATAAGTTTTATGGTCTGGTGAATTGAAGCATACCTGCATTGGGCTGGAGCAAATTTATTTCCTGACATACTGTATTATACTCATTTACAATAAATTAATTTAATACAAAATGTTTTGAAACGTCCAAATGTTTACAGCTATGAAGTATCATTAGATTCTATTACAAAGAGATACCCTCAATTCCACTATACCCTTGCTGTTAAAAAAGATGTTCATTCAATGGGAAGAATGTTATTGTTGTTCAGTTTTCCAAGACAACTCTATGGAATGCAGAATCAGCTTATAGTTTAAAGGTGATTACTTTCAGCAAAGCAGATTTCTTCAAAACACATAACAGAAATAATGGCTTAAGGGGCTTTTTCTCTGTTTGCTTGTGTTTCTCCCAGTAATGAGGACAGAGTCAGCAAGGCATGAGACTATTTTTGATTTCACCATTTTGATATGGCAATATTGCAATCAAGACAAGTTCTCATTTACAGTGTTTCATCGCTAATACGTTTGCATCGATGAATCCATAATATTTAGTAAAGATGCAATACTATTTTCCTCCGAAGCTAAAAAAAACAACGTGTTTATGATTTTGAAAGTGTCATAAGCACTATTAGAATGAGCACCAGCAGAGTCCATCTTCAGTCACATGGATGTCACGGAAGTGCGAAGAGAACCATGTCAGGGGAAGGCCAGTATGAACTACTAAATAGAGTCAGCAAATAGTGTTTCTCGAGAAACAAAATTTGACTCCATTTAGCAGTATACAGTAGGTCAAAGTGGGCTGCAAAACAAAGAGCTGTCTAGTGCAGTTCTCTAGGGAAGTGGATTTAATGACCTAAATAATAACAAGCAGTAATTAGCATACTAGCTATCTGTGGATAAATACATGCTTTTGAAGTGCTTAAGGGCACTAGAGCCGCCTGTTCACTTAACTAGTTTAAAGATATCCTCCCCAAGTCTTGTTTATGCCACTAATTTACACTCTGTATGTAACAAGGAAGAATTTTATAGCTAAGGATAAGGATCTCAGGCCACATATTTCACACAGTGGATCCTAAATCCATGGATTACCATAATGGAAATAGAAAAAAAAAAAGAATTAAAGAACAAAAAATAAAGATGAATAATTTTGGCTCTAAAGGAGAACATGTTTGTTCTCTGCAATCAGATCCCTCGTAGCTTACTGAGCTTTGTGGAAAAGGAAATGATACATAGTATTGTCCAGGACACACCCAGCAGGGTATTACTGACTACACCTCATTTATTTGGCATGCAAGCACCTGAAGTGGGGGGAACACTCCCATATTTTCTCCTACTGCATTGAACGACCTACATGCTTTGCAGCAGGCCTCAGAAAGCTGGCAGAGTGGAAAGCCAAGGTTTGCTGTACAATCATGTTTTACGACAGCAACACAATGTGAAAAGATACCCATAGAGACATTGCCAAGTGTGTCCTCCATGATTAAACTCTTTATATTTCAGATGACTCCCAGAAGAGAGAGATGTCTCAACCCAGTATGTAGCCAGGTGCCCACAAATCCTGAGATCCTAGACATTCTGGCTGAGTTGATTTACTTCTGTGATCTCTTGCTGAAAAATGTGTTGATTCACATGAATGGCCTGCTGATGGGGCCTGGAGGAGGGGAGAGTGTCAGGGTGAATAGGACCTGATGTGTTTGCTCTCTGATCTGTGTCACTCAATCCGAATGTGCAGCACGATTAGCATCTGATTATGGTGTTCACTTGCTTCTCTTTTTGTGCTGCGTAACTTGGTGCTTTATTATACTGTCTCATGTTCTTTACCTGCTTCATGTAGCCCTTGTTTATTTGGAAGTCATTTCTCAGAAAAACTCTGAAAAAGAAAACTAACAGAGACAGAAGAAGTATCTATGGAAAACCTAAGACTCACACATAGCTGCACATTCTAACTTTACACATAAATCTATCAAGTCTGCTTTGTCTAATCTATAACACATCAGAAGCAGCCAAATGTTAGAACTTAGAATGTTTTCTCTAAGGCTAGTGGAAAAGGGCATATGGAGAGTAGCAAAGAATAAGGGGGTGCCTGGTTGGCTCAATCAGTAGAATATAGGATTCTTGATCTCGGGCTCATGAGTCCAAACCCCATGCTGGCTGTAGAGATTATTTTTAAAAAATAATAATAAATAAATAAAGAGAGTAGCAAAGAATAACAGCTGACAGTGTAGAAAGAGACTAATTAGGTATAAAACTCAGGTAGAAGGACTTAAAAGGCAAAAAATTTTTCTTGGTTCACATTCTTGAGAAACCAATTCCAAAATAAGTATTCAAATGCAAATAACTTATTAAAAATTTTTGGCGGGGGGAGTGAGGAGGGAGCAAAGGAGTGAGTAAGTAAAACAAAAAGTGTAAGAAACTAAGCAAAGGTGAAATATCAGGTAAAATGTCAGCTTCGGCCTTACCCCTTATGAAGCTATGCAGAATATATTACCCCTCAGAGTTTGTCCTGTGTAAAGTTCAGGAACCTCTGCTTTTGTGTTCCTTTGTTAGTTATTTATTGGTGTAGGGCCATAGGGAGTGAAAGATGTAAGGAAGAAGTATAAAAATCAAATATGCAAACTATTCACAGCATAGCACACAGAAGAAGGAGGATGGGATTGCAGTTCCAATAAAAGGGATCTGAGGGGCTCTGGGTAGACCATCAGCTACAGCCATCTCCGCATGTCTGAGACACTTATTGTCCTTACCAATCTTTGAGGTCAAGAAGTTATCAGTTATCACACAGAGGTCTATGTGAAATAAAATCATTTAGCTTCATACCGAGGAGCCTGAGTTAATTTAAGTGCTCACCCCTACTTTGAGGGTCAAAATAACAAAGTGGGTACAGTAGAAAGACCATAGGATTTAGGAATTATAGATTCTAGTCCTGTCTCAGCTGCCACTGGATACCTATATTATCTTGGTATATGTCCTCACTTTACCTTATTGATATGAATGGTTTCTTTATACCACAATTCAATCAACCCCATACCTTTCCCCTCAAAACCCCACAATAAAGTGTCAAAAATAAGACAGTATCTAAAATACCCAGAGTCTGGCATTAAGAAATACTAAATAAATGTTAGTTAAAAACAAAAACTTGAATGGATTTAGCCAGTGTTAGATTTGGCTGCTAATGACAAGGACCCTGAAGGGGTCGCATCACTTACCAAGAGCCTAATGTAGTTTCAGGCACAATATAATATGTTTCCATTACATTTCTGAGATTATCCATAAATATATCAAGTTGTAAGCTTAGAATGTAGTCATTTTTTCCTAATAGTTTAACTATGTATACATTAAACTGAGTGATTGTTCTTTCAATTGCCTGTATATTTAAAATGGGTCAGTCCTTACAGGTTATAACTTCATAGAGAAGAGTAAATAAATCCACTAAAAGCATACTTATAAATATTTTAGTTTTAGTTTATTTATTTATTTTGGGATTCTAGGGAGTTGTATAGCAAAAATAAGTAAATAAATAAATGCCCTCCTTTTCTAATGTATTTGTATTTTCAGAAAGATCCATATTTAGATTTTTTGAAGGCAATCCTGTATCTGCATACAGACTGCTGAAATGACAATTTTAAGACAACAAACTCTAATCCCCAGGGACTGTACATCTGTGTCACAAAACAATCACATAATCTGGCATGATTTAAAAAGTTTGCTGATCAGAGTTCCACAGCTGAGAGCCAAATATGGCAAAGTATGATCTAGTTTTCTGCTTTATAAATGCAAATAAAGACAAGCATATAGACCAGAGAAACTACTTATTCTTACACAATTGAGGTCCAGCACACTTTTGAATGAAGAAATTGTCCAGGAGCAAACAATTCCTTTGAAAATAAAACTGGAGTTTTCTGACCTACTCCATTAAGCCAGTGTTTCCCATTTTATAAATATGTGATTAAAATGAAAATATAAGATACCAAAAAAAAAAAAAAAAACCAGGGTGCCATGTTTTGCATAACCTGTAAGAAGATTTTAAACACTATCTGCTCTATAGCAAGTTCACAACGAAAGTCTAATACAATTAGAGAAAATGATGACTGGCATTTTAAGTAACCATTCAATAATAACATAAAGACATTTGCAAGCTGGTAGATATTCTACAAAAAGAATTAATGTCTTGGTCTTTGCTTTGTCTCTATGGTATCAAACGTCGTCCCTGGCCCACAGTTGACATTTTTAGTTGAATGAATAAAAGTTGTCTGAATGGATAAATACATAAATGTGAAATAATTGTCAAAAAATATCTAAGGATCATAGTGATTTCTGCACTGATGTCTACAAAATATTGGAAGTTACAACCACATTAATATAAGTAACCCACTGGACCAAGGAGGAAATATACTCTAGCATGTCAATTATTTCTTAAAGATGTAATTCATAATGCCACAGGTGAAGTGCCTGATTATAAATTTTGCATTCTCTTCCACAGCTGTCTCGTTTGGAAAAATAAAAAAGCAAAACATATGAAGGATGGAATTCTGGTATCACAAGATCGGTTTCACTAACCCAGATACTTCCTTACTTGCTGCAGATATGCCAGTAATTTTGAGCCAGACTCAGATAATACAGGACAATGTTATTTGAATTTGTTCTTTGTCACAGTTTCTGGTGTTTTGATGTGCCCTAAAATGTTCCCAAGAGCAAAGCTGCAAAGTCTTGCTCTATATAATTTTATTGAAATACTGAGTTTAACAGAGACTGTTTGTTTAGAATCACCCACACCTAGCAAGGCGTTGGGTTTGAATTCTTTCTTCTATTTTCTTCACCTGCCCTTTTACTCTTCTTTTTAAAAGATTTTATTTATTTATTAGAGAGAGAGAGGCAGAGCATTCAAGTGGGGGGAACGGCAGAGGGAGAGGAAGAAGCAGACTCCCTGTTGAGCACAGAGCCCAACTCAGGGCTCCATCCCAGGACCCAGATCATGACCTGAGCCATAGGCAGATGCTTAACTGAATAAGCCACCCAGGCACCTCTTCCCTTTTGCTCTTTTTAATCTTTATTCCCCCTTGAATTTCATCCCTTTGAGTTTTCACCCTCAATACTTTCGTTTCTGAGTATGGAAATTCTGTATGGCCTCTTCCGATATGACTTTCTATATGCAATTAACTAACTAAATTCCAAGTGGCAGAATAGCTTGTTTAACAAAGTGATATTCAAATTCATTCTGGTCACTACAAAGCCCAGCCATTCAAAACGTATGGCCAGGCACTAGAGTATTAGGCAACAGTAAGAAGCCAAATACCCAAAAGGAGGGATCAAAGATATAAAGTGCCTACATAATCTTCAAATTCAAAAGTACCCTCTAGGGGTGCTTGAGTGGCTCAGTGGGTTAAGCGCCTGCCTTCTGCTTAGGTGGTGATCTAGGGGGTCCTGGGATTGAGCCCCAAGTGGGCTCCCTGCTCTGTGGGAAGCCTGCTTCTCCCTCTGCCTCTCCTCTCTGCTTGTGCATGCTCGCTCTCTCTCTCTCTCTCTCTCTCTCAAATAAATAAATAATAAATACCCGCTAAAGTAGCTGCACTCTAGCGACCGTGTTTCTTGTGAGTTAGGGAAGCCTAATCTTTGTTCTTTATAGGCAGTCCAGTTCAATTTAGATTATCTTTCAAGGAGATGAATCTCCTGAAGAAGGTCAAAATGACATTTTATTTTAAATTAAGATTAGAAACAATGACATTTTACATTCCTAATCATGTGCTTTTCAATAATTATAAAGGACACCATGGTTTTAACATTTCGCTTATTTTCGAAAGATTACAAAGGGCAGGAAGCATTTTTATTTAACAATGGTAGCACTTAGAAGCAAATAAGTTCTTCTGAAATCTAGTATCAGTGACCGTTGTACTTTTTGCTACAAAGTTAATCTGGAGTGAGCATCCCTAGAGAACTAGTTCTTTAAAACAAGCATCTCTAAAACCCTTGAATGCATCTAGCTTGTGTACTATATACAGTATATATATATATATATATATATATATATCATATTTACAATTTTAATTAATCAATGGATGCATGTATACACAAAGAGTCCTAATATGCAAGACTGAGAGGAAAGGTATCATTTGTTGTAAGTAATGTTAAGTTTCACTTAAGCATTTTAAATGTGCCAGACACTATGCTACGTACTTTTTAAAACACGTAGGTAATCACTATTTTTGTCCCCATTTTATATATGAGGGGACTGAGATACAGATATGCTAAATAAATCTTGAGATTAAGGACCCAAACTGAGGAACATCTGAATCTAAAGCCATGTTCTTGGACACTATACTTGCACTATGCAGTATGATAGCTACCTGCCACACATGGCAGTTGAGAAACTGAAATGTAGCTACTTTTAATTGAGATGAGCTATACGTACAAAATGCGTACTGGATTTTGAGTATGAAGAAAATCTAGTAAATATTTTTTTATACTGAGTACATGTTGAAATGATGGTATTTTGGCTATACTGATTTAAATAAAATGTAGTATTAAAATTGCTTTCACCTGCTTTTTTTTTTTTCTTTTTGGTGGGGTGACTAGAAATTTTAAATTATATACAGGGTTCTTATCTGTGGCTTCACTATATTTCTGGTGGAACATGCTGCATTTAACTACATAGGTTCCATTTTTCTTTGACAAATTAGGGAGGGGCTCAGAACTGTGAACCCCCTGCTTAGTGGGATATTTGCCTCTTATTCATTTCTTATGTCTTTCAGGGCAGAATTTACTTCCTGCCTTTTAATATAGTTATTTATACTATGTTGTATATCTACTCCTAAAATATAAAGTCCTGGAAGTAAGGCTCTGAGTTTTTGTCTTGCAATGCCAAGGAACAAAGGAAGAGAGCTTTCAGGTGGATAACAATCTCTTAGGCTTGATAGCCCTGCCAGCCTCTCCCTCCGCACAGGCTGTCCTTTCATCACCTGGAACAGAGCCCGGAATACCCCCCTCAGGAGCACTCAGGGGTGGGCAAACTACAGTTTATGGCCAAATCCAACCCACCACCTCTTTTTGTAAATAAAGTTTTATTGGTACACAGTCCCATCCTTTCATTTACGTATTGGTGAGTAGTTGCTCCAGAGACCTATTGCCCTCAAATCCTAAAATATTTACTACCTGGACTTTTATAGAGAACATTTGCCAATCCTGAAGTAGCTGAGGCCACCATTTAGAGCTCATTCCTTCCTTCTGCCTCTTACATCTCAGGGAACAATTACACTAGACTGACATTAGAATCCGATGAAATAACAAACCTTTTAAAGCTATTAACAACACCAATTTGTTTCACATTGTGTTTCAAGGATGCTTACATTTTAATAATCACTTCTAGATTGAGAATCCAGGAATCCTTCTAACACTTTGTGATTATTCTCTATTTAAGATACTAGGGATGAGAAAAAACTTTGATATGTCCTCTATGTTGACACCAGCTGAGGCTTAGGGATTTCAGGATTTAAAGACTTATAATGGGCATGTGCAAAGCCGCCGTTATAATGACAGAACAGTCACCATGGAGAAAATGAAGGATGCTTACTTTCTGGGGAGTGAGCTCTTTAAAGCTACTTTACTATAGAATAAAGGGTGAAAAAAATCAATACAGATATCATGCCATTATTAATGTGGTCTGTCAATACAAGGCTATTTTTCATTTTTTATTTTATCCTGCACCAGTGGGTCATTCGAAAGTCATAGATAGTGAGGGAAATTCTTATTTTATTAAAGGGCATTTGTTTGTCTTGATATAATCAATTGACCTCAATTTTCCTAGATGTGGAAGATCGGGTAAAGTTAAAGTTATTCTTAAACAAGGCAAACTTTGCACCAAAGCTAACATGAAAAGACAAAGAAAAATTTACTCTTTACTGATGCTTTTGCAACTAACTCTCGTCAACGTTTCAAATATCCTCTTCACAGCAAACACCACTGTGACAGTACTGTGCATACACTTACATAAAATTGAGTCATAAAATAAGTAAACAAGATAGGAGGATTATAGAAATCTTCAATGATTTTTATCAAATTGTGCCACAAACCCATTTTGTTCTGAGAAGGGTTTTTACAAAAGAACAAAATAGGAATTGGGATATTTCACATAAATGTATTTACACTCCATTATTAGGAGCTTCTTATTTGCTCCACTGGAGAACTGGAACACATTTAGGGGAAATCAATTTTAAAAATCCACTAAAGGTTTTGAAATATTCAAAGCAAATGTTAAGTGAAATCCTCTGTCCTGGTAAATATAACAGAGACTTATTTATTGTAAGATTCTAAGGAACTATGTTATCAAACAATGGTTCTCGAAGTTGGCTAAGCACAAAATGACCCATTTCTGTGCAAAAAGGAAAACACCGGTCTTCTATTTGAAAAACAAGAAAATTATTAAGCTTTAGTAATTTGAAACATTGATTGATAGTGACACCTTCATTCAGTCCTGCACTCTTCCTTACCAGACAAGTCATCATGAAGGAAAAGGGAGGGCTGTCTAATGTGGAGGGGTTACCAATTGCACCATTCATGCATCTGCCTTCTCCTATTGCAATACACTGGAGTTTATACGTATTTTGTAAATATATTTGTTTTCCTAGTCTGAGTATGTACACAGTCCACAGTACATTCTCAGTTGCAAATGATAAAAATAGAACTGAAACTACTTTGAGTAAACTGGTGGACTTCATTTGCTCACTAACCGGGAAATTTAAGGCTGGAACTGGCTTGAGTCTAATGTATGCCCTGAAAGTCTCACTCTCTATGTTCTCACATACTATAGACAAACTTTCTTTGCATGACCAGAAAGATGCTAATCAGTCCTGTACCTTACAGCTACCAATTCTAAAGAAAAAGGGGCCAAAAAGTTCCCACTTTCCACGTATCAAATCTAATGGAAGGAACCTTAATGACCCTAATTTGGTTAAAGCACTGTTGCTACCTATGAATTTCAGAATATATAAAAATAAAACATCTCAGGGGTGCCTGGGTGGCTCAGTTGGTTAAGAGTCTGCCTTCAGCTCAAATCATGATCCCAAGGTCCTGGGATCGAGCTCCATGTCTGGCTTTCTGCTCAGTGGAGAGTCTGCTTCTCCCCTTCCTCTCAGTTTCTCTTTCTCTTGCTATCTCTGTCTCTCTCTCTCTCAAATAAATAAATAAAATAGTAAAAACAAAACAAAACAAAAAACATCTCAGTAGATTGCAGGAGGTATGTTAAAAATTGTTTAGTAAAAAATTCCAAATGAAAACGTTTTGCATATATTTATCTAGTAAGTAATCTAAGCTATAAACACATACAAAATTAGGAATTTGGGCACTGGGATTTACATATGCAAACTACTGAAGTAATATTGTTCTAATTACACTTTTTAATAGCATTCTGTAGAAAGATAGGAAAAACTAGTACCAACTTTCAGATATTCTCATGACTTCTATGAACTGATTGGGGATATTCTAACACGGGCACTGTTTGGTGAAATTATTGTTTAGGATTATTTATTTAGAACACACTACATGGATATTATATAATTAGTCTGTCCTAATTATGAATCTTCAATTAAAATTATTTTTCCTTTCTGGAATAAACAGAAAAAAAATGAAGAGTTGGAACTTAAAATATATTTTAGAAAATCTCTATAGTCCCTTCCTCTTAATATTCCATATGCCTCTATGATTCATCTGCAAGACTGTTCCATAACTTTCCCTTCTTTTGCCTCCCATAATCCTGGTGAAGCTTTGAAGATTTAGGGTTTCAGACTAGTTGCATTTCCAAGTTCATTCTTCTAATGTAGAGTAAGGAAATACTTCCCAGGCTAAAATTTTCAACCAGTAAATACAAATCACTTTCTCTCTTTCCGAAACTGATTTTTAAAATGTTTCATTACATAAATCCCCCGGAGGGCCTTCACCGCATGCATTTACACAGGTATTATATGAGTAAAAAGCAGAAGATTCCACTTTTCATAATATATGAATTGAGAACTAGGTTTGTTGAGGTTTAATAGCCTCTTTTGGTCCATGTGAATGTCTAATACTTTGCTAAGGTGCTTCTGAGACATGAAAAATGTTAAGACAGTAAACCCTAAGAGTTATCATTGCAAGCAAAAAAAAAAAAAAAAGTTTCCTTTCTTTTTTATTTTATTTATTTTCTTGCTTTTTCTTGTATCTATACGAGATGATGATGGATTTTACCTAAACTTATAGAGGTAATAATTTCCCAATAAATGGAAGTCAAACCATTATGCTTACCCTTAAATATATACATGATGTATGCCAATTATATCTTAATAAAATGGGAGAAAAAAGATCTAGTACTATTGGAGCAAGCTTTTTTTCAAAATGAAACAACTATCAAGTTTGTTCAACATTCTCTAAGCTAACACAAATTGTATCATTTTAACTAGGGAGAAGCACATTCCATAGACAGCTTTTCTTCCAAACCACATTTAAATCATTTCTTGCATTAAAAAATGGAAGAAATTATAAAAACTTAGGTGGTTAATAGGCATATTTAGTTTATAAAGCATTGTTATTTAGCTCACATGCACATTCCTTTCTATTAAAAAGTGGGGATGTTTCTTTCTTTCTTTTCTTCCCCTACTGATCATTCTAGTTCTTATGTTCCATAGAGAAAGAAAGGGGGGGTAATCAGAAGGGGGAATGAAACATGAGAGACTATGGACTATGAGAAACAAACTGAGGGCTACAGAGGGGAGGGGGGTGGGGGAATGGGATAGGCCGGTGATGGGTAGTAAGGAGGGCACATATTGCATGGTGCACTGGGTGTTATACACAACTAATGAATCATCGAGCCTTGCATCGAAAACCGGGGATGTACTGTATGGTGACTAACATAATATAATAAAAAATCATTATAAAAAAAAAAAGTGGGGATGTTGTATTTTTTTTTTTCCTCAGCATTTTTTCTTTTGGGGGGATTTTGGTAAGGCATTTGGGCAGAGATATGTTCTTAAAGTAGTTATATGTAGCTATGAGGTTATTTCAAAATTCAAAACAATCACATATGTTTATAAACTCAAAACATTATTTTTAAAAATTTTATGAAACGTAAAACATGAAAAATACCCATGCAAAGACAATATTTCAAAATCCAGATGGATTAAAGAGCTACTTTTTTACAAAATTATAAGAATATTAAATGGAAGCAAAAAAGAATGTTTATTTTAGAATCTCTGGTTGGGAATGTCCTTTTTAGAAAAAATGCAAAAACATAGAATCATTAAAGACTGACATATTGATAATAATGTGGTGGGGGAAAATATACCTCAAACATTATTCCAAGATATGCAGTAACTGGAGAAAATTTTCAGCTCAACAAATGAATAAATTAATATATAAAGAGTTCATATGAATCAATAGAAAAATCCTTAAGATTTCTCATTTGAAAAAAAAATATATAGGTAGGCAATTCATGAAAGCAGAAATTCAAATGACCAATACACATTTGAAAAGTTATTGCATCTTCTTTTAAGTTAGGAAAATTCTAACAAAAACAATGCAGTGCCATTTTCACATTAGATTGAAATAAGACAGATGGTACATAGCGCTGGAGAGGGTATAAGATAATGAACAGTCTCACACACTGATTATGTGAGTTTAACTTGGGACAGCTTTGGAGAGCAATACAATCTGTCAAAATATCAGATGCACATGCTTTCAACCAATTAGTTTTTCTTGTGGAGATTTATCTTAAAAAATACTTGCACACATGTGACATAGTTTAAATTAGGAAAATGAAAACCTGAGAAAATTCTGTAAGTCATTCAGTATGGGAATAACTAGATAAAGTATGGCATGTCCACACTGGAGAATACACAGCACCTTTCAAATGATTAATATATATGTCTATCTGACTTGACATGGAAAGACGTATTTTGATATATTGTTACGCAACAATAGCAAAATGTAGAACAATGTATTATAAAATAATTATCTTTAATTTTTAAAGATTTATTTATTTGTGTGAGAGAGAGAGCACGGGTACACAGGAGTCAGATGAGGGACAGAGAGGGAGGGGGAGAGAATCTCAAGCAGACTCCCTGCTGAGCACAGAGTCCCACCTGGGGCTCGATCTCACAGCTCTGAGACCTGAGATCATGACCTGAGCTGAAATCAAGAGTGGGTCATTTAACTGAGTGAGCTACCAGGCTCCCCTAAAATAATTATCTTTAAATTAATTTAAAAAAAACAAACAAACCACCACTCCTATAACTATTCTAGATTGTTATTTTTTAAACGTCTAGAAGGATCTGCAGTAAGGTGTTAATAGTGACAATGCCTAAGGAGGGAAAAACTTAAGTAGAGAAGAAATTATCATTTAAGTTACATGATTTTGCAATAGTTTGAATTTTTTTTTTACTTTTTAAAAATTTTTATTTTATTTATCTTGTTTAATTTTTTTTTAAAGATTTTATTTATTTGAGAGAGAGAGAGAGCACACACAAGCAGGGGAAGGGGCAGAGGGAGAAGGAGAAGCAGACTCCCTGCTGAGCAGGGAGCCCAACATAAGGCTCTATCCCAGGACCCTGAGATCTTGACCTGAGCTGAAGGCAGACATTTAACTGACTGAGCCACCCAGGTGCCCTGCAACAGTTTGAATTTTAAACAAGTATGTTTTATTTTTGAAATAAAAGATAATATTGACAAAGTTTTTAAAATAATAGTACAATTCACTACCAGTTATAGTCACACATGCTTTTAAAATATAAGCAGATAAAAAAAGTAAAATATATATATATAAACAGATAAGAATAAATGAAACCATAATTAAAGGCAAGAATATTGCTTTATCAGGTGAATAGTCTCAATGCAAAGACTAGTCCTCTTTGTTCTGAAACACTAAAGGCAATTTATTTCATTTTTCTAATTATCATAGTCACATATAAAATTGCAGGAGATAGGTAGAGGGTGATAAAGCTGTTTGTATGAACTCTAAAATGGGTCAGTCAATTAATCATTTCCCCAAATCTTGAATAATTTTTAACTTTTTCATAGATGGCAGACCTCCAGCATTTTTTTTCAGCCTTTCCATTCTAAGATTGTAAAATAATATTAAGACAAACATACATAGTCCCCGTTACACGTCAAAAGTCAGACACTGAGTAAATATTTGAGGGCATAGTCTAACAAAACTATTTTAGGCATCTGTTATGATGCCTACTACAGATCTGTCTGACATAACACTAGTAAATTCTTACATTGTAAGGTGTGATCAGGGTTCTTTGAGAAAAGATTCTATCCCTTTTGCCCCCCAAAAATTACCAGATGAAGGTCAAAATATCTTTAAAAGGGACAAAACTGCTTATTTTAAATTAGAGCTAAGGCACTACACACATTAAATTTCCACTAAAATGCAATCGGCTGAAATATCTCCATCTATTTCTGTATTCACATCAATATCTATCTATATCTATGCCTATCTAGATAAATATCATATATTTTCTAATATTTTATATCTATCTATTTAAGTTTTCCATTGCTGCTGTAACAGAGTACCACAAATTTAGTGGCTTAAACATCACAAACTTATTATAAAGTTCTGCCGGTTGGAAGTCTTTATTTCATGGGGATAGAGTTAAAGTGTTGACAGGGCTGTATTCCTTTCTGATAGCTCTAGAGGAAAATCTGTTTCCCTGCCTTTTGAGTTTCTAGAGGTCACCTACATTCCTTAGCTTGCGGATCTCTTCCTCCTTCTTCAAAGCCAGCTATATCCCAATTTCTGTGCTCCTTCTTCAGCCTTACACTTTTCTCTGACTGCAGCTGGAAGTGTGGAAAGCCTTAGACCATTTGTGGTGGAAAGGGAGGGTACTGAATGGATGACGGGTGGGAATATAGGAGGAACTAGCCCACACAAGTCAGCAAGGCAGGGAAACGGAGTAGAAAGATCAACTTTTGCAACTGCACACGGTACTGCCTAAAACACGTACTGTTTGTCAGTCAGAATGGAATATAAAAGACTATTTCAAGGAGGGCAATTATTTTTTTTTCAATCAAGTTCTGCACACGTGTTTGGTAAAGGGTGAGACAGAAGATATTTTAGGTTTTGTGGGCCAGATCATCTCTGTTGCAACTGCTTACCACTGCCAGTTAAGCCTGCATGCAGCCATAGACAAGAGGTAAATGGATGGGCACAGTGGAGTGCTGATGGACACACTGGATACTTACTGTTACTCAAATTTGAATTCCATATCATTTTTATATGTTAAAATTTTATTATCTTTTGAATTTATTTTTCACAATTTATAAACATAAAAAAATATTCTTAGCTCATGAGCCATTCAAAAAGAGCCAGTGGGCCAGATTTGGCTTTAGTTTGCTGATACCTGGACTAGACCACTTATAATGAGTGGGAATGCTTCTCTTAGCCATTATTTCAGATTTCTAGGGTATGGTCAAAGAGATCACATGATATCTTGAAAGCCTGTATGTCCTGATAGCTATTCCATTCTTTAAAAAGTTGCATCAGAAGCTATTTGTCTTTTGGAGGGATATATGTACAAGGATATCAATGATGAAATCAGTTTTTATTTTAAAAAATTTTTTTAAAGCTTTTATTTATTTATTTATTTATTTATTTATTTGACACGGAGAGAGAGAGAGAGCACACACAAGCAGGGGGAGCCCCAGGGAGAGGGAGAAGCAGGCTCCCCGCCAAGCAGGGAGCCCAATGCGGGACTCGAGCCCAGGACCCTGGGATCATGACCTGAGCTGAAGGCAGATGCTTAACCAACTGAGCCACCCAGGCACCCCATGAAATCAGTTTTTAATCACAGATTATAGAAATTAAAGCCAATATTTATGTTTTCTCAGCAGAATAAATATGTCCTTATTATGGAAGTCTAAATCAAGAACTCTTTATTTAATTAGTGAAAGTTATGGTTAATAACAAATGCTAAAAGGTATAAATTTCTTAATTTCTTAAGTTCTTTTTAAAGAATTTCCTTACAGTGGAAGAACATAAACAAAAAACTCTGCCTATGGTGCTTCTGTACAAGGGAAATAGATAAGTTCTTTTCACCTTATTCCAACAACACCCCCGACTCCAGTATTTGTCAAAGAGGAGGTCATGAGTGAATGGGAATCTGATGAACATCTATGAATTCAGGTGAGCTGCTAAAAAGTGACTTACAAACAAAATGTGTAAGCTTTAAAGAGGCAGCCAGATTTCATTTGTTATGTGGGTAGAGATACATATCAGTGAAATAACTGTTAATGTAAATTAATTTACACCTCAAGTCTGTCAGGCCAGTTGAAATCAGGATATGATAGAAATATACAGGACATATAAAAGGCCTTCGCCAATGAAAGTGATTTGCTTCTCCCATTATGATGTTAGTCTAATTACCTTCCTGGGCACATATTTTAATGGTGAAGTCAGGGCTTTAACTCAACTAGAGTCAACTCTACCTTGAGCTTCAAAAAGAGCAGATCCAGGGGCGCCTGGGTGGCACAGCGGTTAAACGTCTGCCTTCAGCTCAGGGCGTGATCCGGGTGTCAGGGGATCGAGCCCCACATCAGGCTCCTCCACTATGAGCCTGCTTCTTCCTCTCCCACTCCCCCTGCTTGTGTTCTCTCTCTCGCTGGCTGTCTCTATCTCTGTCAAATAAATAAATAAAATCTTAAAAAAAAAAAAAAAGAGCAGATCCAAAAGGACTGAGCTATTTTGGTAGGGGTTACAGAAAATTCTACCAGCCTCCAACCCTACAGGTTCCTCACATAGCTTATTCAACATTGACCAAGAATGACTTCAAGTGATATCAATCAGAACTTTGCCTTTCATCTTTTTGTGTGTGGCAAAAGAGAAATTAAAGGAGGATATTTTAATTCTTTACATATTCTTCATGGGGCAAACCCATCTGCCAGGTGGTAGAAGGCAGAAAGGAAGAAAGATGAAGTGTCAAGAGGAATTCAGGGATGCTCACCCCTAGAACATCTCAATAATTTGATTTGGCTACTTCTTAGAATTGCTGTGGGTAATTTAATGCCATGTACATTGTTGCATTCACTTAATATTTTAAAGATGATTTAACTGCTGCATCTCAATCCGATGAGAAACCAGGACCTAAAGGACTCAGCTAACACCTCTTGTATCTATGCATTTGTGATCAACAGATCTCAACTTCATAATTCAAAGTATCTGTTCAGTGTAGCAGAAAAAGGGCTACATTGTAAGCTTCAAGAGGGCAGCAACCCTGTCTGTCTTCATAATCATTTGATATCTACTGGCCTGCACATTTCCTGACACATTGAGGTACTCAAGAAATAGTTTCTGAATAATGATAAATCATTGATTCCATCCTATACAGAACTATTATAAATTATTAACAAAATCTCATATTAAAAAGGCCAAGTATTCTAACAGGTGATTTGTAAAAGATATACAAGTGGCTAATAAATAAAAATATAAAAATAAAAATAAATCAACTAATGGCATTGTGTTTTGCCCATCAGATTGGTATTTTGAAAATATGGGAATTACGCAGTATTGGTGAGGTATACGAAAACAGACATTCTTCGGGCACTTTTTGGAAGCATAAATTGTTATAACTTTTCTGGAGGGGATTTTTACCAATGCATCAAAATAAAAATGAAAAATGAAAAAACCTACTTCACTAGCAACATGGATGAATTATGGAAACATGTTGGGCAAAAAAAAAAAAAAAAAAAAAGGCAAGAAAACCCACCCCAAACAAAAAAAACCCAAATAAGACAAGCAGAAAAGAATGCACACTGTTATGACTCCATTCATGTAAAGTTCAAAACAGGTAAAACTAATCTATGGTCTTAAGCATCAGGCTAGACGTTGCATTTGGGGGGGGGGGGTGACGAATTGGGAGGGGTCGTGAGAGGGGCTACTGGAGTGTTAGTCATGTTCTATTTCTTTATCCAGTTGTGTTTACATGGTGTGTTCAATTTGTGAAAGCTCATCAAGCTATACACTCATGATTTTTGCATTTTTCTACATGTATGTTGTACCTCAATAAAAGTTTATTTAAAAAAAAATAAAGCTCAAAGATTTCTCCACAATTGGAAAAAACAAATAGTGGATGTAAAACTACAGTCTTGTACTTCCCAAAATATATGGTTTCTAATAAGGCAAAGATTCGCAAAGTTTGTGTAGTTGTGCATACAGTTGTACACACACACGCATAGGCAAGTCTTTTCTGAATAGGTTCCACTCAGTGTTGGTCCCTTCGGCCTTGAGTTATATCTGACCCACATCAGCTGTTACCAGAACAGATTGAAGTGATGTGTCTCAAGGTGACAGAAGATGGCTGAGGTCATCACTTTACAAAGGCCCTTAAGTAATCAGCCACCAGAACTGCCACAATGCATTACTGAAATTGCCAGGCGTCTTTGCACGTCATGTGTATGAGAAGCACCCAGAAGTGAAATCCCTCCGGCCATAAACAACCCTTGCACGTGTAGAAATGTACCCCTTTGTCCTATTATTGGCCTAAATGAAAATAGACAGAACTGGAAACAAACGCATCGCTTTTAGCGGCATGGACACGGTGCAATCATCAGAACTTGACAGTCCACCAGTCTGTCATCCAGTCCAGAAACAAAGAATAGAACTAAGGATCAAATCACCTCCCCTTGCATGAATATTTTTTTCTAATTGAGTGGAATTTTTGGAGATTTGTTAACTATATAGGTCTCGAACTTCTTATATTTTTAAAGTTTCCTCTTTCAAAATCAGATCCAAAAGCTACTTTCATCACTTAATTATGAATGCAAACTAGGCCAATCCTGACATATAATAGATTTTTTTCTAAAAAATCTGACATTTTTCTAAAAAATGTGACAATTGTCCACATAAGAGACACTTTTCATTCATTATGTCTAGGAACATGATATTTATGAATCTCCCACTTTTTGTTTTAATAGTGTATTAGCCATGGCACGAATATTAAGTGAAAAGTGAGTCTTTGCAATTAGGAAAGAGAGTTATAGAATTTCACTAATAACATAGTACAATTGCCCTTTTTACATTTCTGTTAAAGACAGAAATAAGAGTGGTAAGTTCAAATAATAGTATATGAATTTTATACAAAATGATAGTAGCATACAAAGGCTCTGCCCATATCTTCATATTTTTCTCCTTTTCTCACCAGTTTACTCTAATATATATTTCTAACAATTATTCATGAAATCATTTAAAATCCAGGAGTTACTCATATATGTTCTCACCAATAAAGTTCCTCCCTGTATTTTGACCCTGTAAGGACAAACCCATCCCTGTTTTCATCTTTATATTTTTTCATTTCCATAATTACAACCTTACATAAAACTTTGATTAGAACAAGGATTGTAATTTTAATAGGACATTGCATTTCATATTAACTAAGGTTGACTGAGACAAAAATCTATTCACCCTTTTCCCTCTTATATCCTTTCAATTGCTTCTTGCATTGTGTTCTTTCACAAGTGGAGGGGGGGGAAAAGGTATGGTATAATACACTCATTAAGAAGATTTCTCTGGTGATGAAATTGGGGTTTTGAAGTTAAAGCCTTTCCCAAGTAAAAGAGGATGATCTTTGAGTTAATGAAGCTTCCAGATGGTATTAGTGGCAATCTAATAAGTAGCATAAGAACTCAGATTTTGAATCAGATAAAATTGGCCTTAAATCCAATAGCAACCATTTCGGTGACTTTGGGCAAGTTAGCCATTTCCAAATTGACAGGGCTAAAACAGAACTCTTCTCCCATTCCCAAACTCGTGTTCCTCTGTTTCCTCCATGTCAATGGGGCGGGGGGGGGGGGGGGGTACTGCCACCCACCCAGTAATCAAGCCAAAAATCTGAGTTATCCTTGATGTTTCTACCCTTCATCACACATTTGATCATGAGTATCTCCAATATGTCTTCCCTTTCTCCCATCACCTTCCACACCCAAACCACCATCAGATGGCTTGAATCGCTGCAAGAACTTCCTAACTTCCTCTCATACAATTCATTCTACACATGGCATCAGTGTTCTTTTTAAAATTTAAATCAAGTCATTTACTCCCCTGCTTATAACCTTCTAATGACTCCCCATTACAAGCTGAATATTCAAATCCCTTAAGCAGGCTTACAAAGCTCTCTATGATCTCACCCTATTTACATCTTTAATATCCTTCTATAACGTTCTCTTCCTTACCCATTCTGATCCAGTCACATTGGCTCCATCTATAATATTCTTCTTTTTGTCTCTCAGCTCACATCTTAAACGTCACCTTTTCCTTGACCACTCTAAAGGAGATACCAAGTTACTCAAAATCATATCACCCTACATTACTTTTTTCTGTTTTATTCACTTCTCTACTTTCTGTACCTGGCACATAAAATATGTCCCTTAGGTATCTTTTGAAACATGAATAAACTTAAGGAAAGTGACTTTGTTACTGTAAAATGCAGATAATTCATCTGTCGGGATTGAAATAGAAGTTAAATGGGACAAGATATGTACAATGTTTAGCACAGTGCCTGAGGCAAAGTGAGGCTTCATAAATGATAGTAGCTATTGGTGTTGTTTTTCTTAAAATAGGGGCTGTAATAGGGACTTGCAAATGACTTTCTAGTTAAGCAATAATATCTCTCCCAACTGTAAGAGGTTCAGATTTTCTATTTTCAGTGGCAATTATTAAAACGTAGCACTTTTATATAAATGGTCAGTGAACAAATGACTCTGCATTTTAAGCAAACCTATTGCTGATGTTTATAAAAGACCTTTATTCTTTCCTTTCCTTATCATCCTGAGATTCTAAACACATCCAGATGTGACTTTCCCATGCATCAGAAGGAAGCAAGAAAAGATAAATTGGGAGGATTTATGAAAATAAAGAGGCAGGTTGGGGAGTCAAAGAGACCTAGATTCACACTTGGTCTCTACCACTTGCTAATCAGCCTCCAACAGAGCCTTAATTTCCTCCAGATACTTCTTTACAGACTTACTGAGAAGGAAAATAAGATACTGAATGTAATTTACCTAGCACGATGTTTTGGCATGTGACTGATGTTCAAGTAATAATACTTTCTCCCCGTGTGTTTCACTGAGGAACAGCCCTGGAAGCCACTGCTGACCTCTGTCCTTGAGTTAGTATGTGAGCTTACGCTGACTTTATTGTAGTTTATGCTTTCATTTATTTCTTCACCTTGTCCCTGAGGGTGCCAATGTGGTCCTACCATCTATTAGATATTATCGCATAGATCCGTTTTATTGGTGCTATTTGCAAATACACACCTTTGACACTTACTTTGAAGATACAAAGCCAAAATGAACGATAAAATACATAACATTGGCTTCTAGGAACTAGCAAATCATTAAAAAACAAAACAAAACAAAAAACAAGATGTTGCTCGTAGTTTGGTTTTTTAAAGAAAAAAACGCACTTGTTTCTACAAACTGCAACGAAAACTGGAAAACAGAATACTGCCTAGGAACCTGAGGAATCTGAACTTGAATTATTGCTGTGGTCCATTAAACTCACTCTCAAAACTTTAATATGTTTCTGCTTCAGAGAGCTGTCCATGTACAGGCATATAACCACACTATTACAATGCCCAAAGAGCAAATTGCTTGACTCAGCTGCAGCAATGGTCTTTCCACTGAGAAAGTTTGCAGAGTTTCAACAGCCCTAAGTGTTGCATTCTCCTAAGTGAGGTAAATGCTCTCTTTGCATTGTTTTCTTCCCAGGTGATTCAAGCTGCAAGGTAGATGGCTAGGACTCAAATGCTGGAAAATAGAGGAAAGTAAACTGTGTCATTTCTCTAGGTTTTAGTCAAAATGTGTTCATCAGAGGCAGAGTTAAAATAATAGTCCAAACAATAATTTGAAAAAGCACTGTTTTCCCAGCTACTCCTGCTCAGCAACTGAGGTTCCATTATCTCCTTTCCTCCTTTCAATTTGAAGCATTTTTATGCTTCAGATCTTCTTGAGCATATCACCACTCAGCTCTAATGCATAAGGCACAGGAATTTATATTGAAAATGATGTGCACAACAACACATAGCTCCTAGAGGACCTAAGGAAGTGGTTGCAGTTTGTAACGTAGCATCGATCCATTTTTAAGGCAGGGACCAAAGTTTTCTTTTTTCTTCCCCCCCCCAACCAACTTTATTGAGAAATAATTGATAAATATAATTGTATCTACTTAATGTACACAGTGTGACGATTTGCTGTGCATACACACTGTGGAATGATGACCAAGATCAAAATAATTAACATATCCATCACCTCACCCTTTTGTCTGTGTGTGGTGAGAAAGCTTAACATCTACTTTCAGCAAGTTTCAAGTATAAAACACAGTATTATTACCCACAGTCATCATGGTGTACATTAGATTTTCAGAACTTACTCTTCTTTTTTTTTTTTTAAACATTTTATTTATTTATTTGACAGAGAGACAGCCAACGAAAGAGGGAACACAAGCAGGGGGAGTGGAAGAGGAAGAAGCAGGCTCCCAGCAGAGCAGGGAGCCTGATGTGGGGCTCGATCCCAGGACCCTGGGATCAGGCCCTGAGCCAAAGGCAGACACTCAATGACTGAGCCACTCAGGCACCCCAGAGCTTACTCTTCATATAACTGAAAGCTTGTGTCCTTTGACTTACACCTCCTCTCCCCGCAAAGTAGGGAGAACAGAGAATAGAGAGCAGGGAGAACAGAGCAGGGAAAAGAGAGACATAAGTGATGTTTATAGCCAATTCTAGGTAATTTTTAGTTACAAATATAAGACCAACTGGAATGTAAACTGCAATGTTTCTAAAAATTCATTTGGATATATCTGTCAAGAACTTTTAAGATTGTTCAAGCTCTATTACTAGCATTTAAAAGATGCAGAAAGTTAGACAATGCTCGAAACAAAAATATCCTACGTCAGGAATACTTTTAATTATGTAACATAAAAATGCAGGTATTTATACCAATTTGAAAGAGAATATATAAAGCCCCAATGGTGATTACCACTGGGTATAGAATAATGAGGGGTTTAATTATTTTAGTCAAATTTATTGAATTATAATGAACATAAAATAAGAGTGCATCTAAGGTGTACCTTTCAATGACTTGTGACAAAGATAACCATACCATAATCAAGATATAGGACATTTCTGTCATTCCAAAAAGTTCTTTTCTACCCCGCTGCAACAACCCTAACCCCAAATGTCACCAGGAAACACTGATTTGTTTTTTTGTCACTATAGATTAGTCCTACGTTTTCTAGAATTGTATATAAATAGTATAGAACTTTGATATGTATATTTTCTAGAATTCTATATAAATAGTTTAGACTCTTTTATATATGGATTCTTTCACCTATCACATTTCTGGGAGGTATCGATGTTACTGGGCTTCTTGCACGGCTTTCTTTCATTGAACATTTCCGGGATTTATCAATTCTGTTGCATATATTAGTAGTTTCTTCCTTTTTGTTGTTGAGTAGTATTCTATTGTGTGGTTACACTACCATTTGTTTATCCGTTTACCTACTGATGAACATTTGGGTTGTTGCCAGTTTTTGAAAATTATGAAGGAGGCTGATAAGAACATTTATGTATAAGTTCTTATGTGGATATATGTTTTCATTTTTTCTTGGATAAATACCAAGAAGGAAAATTCTATCTCAGTGTGTATTTGGCTATAAACAAACAAACAAACAGTCAACTATCTTCAAAGTGGGGGTAATAGTTGAGAATTCTGCTTGCTTCACAAATGTCAACATTTGGAATTGTCAGGCTTTTACATTTTAACCATTTTAGTTTTATGAAGCAGCATCTCATTAGATTTTCATTTCTCATTTCCCTGATGACTAACGATATTGAGTACCTTCATATGCTTATTAGTCATTATCTTTTTTGTGTGAAGTGTCTGTTCAAATATTTTGCATATATTCTTTTAAATTGAGCTACTGACTTCTTATTGTTGAGTTGTAAGTGTCCTTTACATATTCTGAATACAAGATATAAGTAGTATATTTTTTTTCATTTTGTGGCTTGCATTTTCATTTTCCTAACAAAGTATTATGAAGAGTAGAAATTTTTCATTTTGATGAAGCCCAACGTATTAATTTGTTTCTTTCCTGATGTATGCTTTGGGTGTCCTGTCTAAAAAACTTCACCTACTCCAAGGTCATGATGATTTTCTTGCACAATCCACTTTAATTTCTGTAAATAGTACAAGCTAAAGTTTAGGTTCATTATTTTCTATAGATACCTAGTTCCAGCATCATTAGTTGAAAAACTTTACTTCTCTATTGATTTATTTTGGCACCCTTGTCAATAATCAATGGCCATTTATGGATTGGTCTCATGACACTATCACACTGTCTTTTCAGTATTTTTTTTCTTTCTGTGCTCTAATTTCTTTTCTTTCTGTGCTCTAATTTAGTTTCTAATAGCATTCATTCAAGTTCATTGATTTTTCTTTTTCGTAATATATTCTCTGATCTGAATTCCACCCAGTAAACTATTTTTCACTTGAAATATTGCATATGTCTTCCATTTATCTCCTCATTATTTTCTGTTTTTGTTTTGTAAGTCTTGAGCATATTTATACTAGTTGTTTTAAAGTCCTTATTTATTAATCTCATCATTTCTGTCATTTACAAATTTGTGTCTAGTGGCTGATGATTTTTCTCCTGATTATAGGTCACATTCTTTTACTTATTTTCATTTCTAGTAGTATTTGAATTCTGAGTTTTCTTGTCTTCGTTTAAAAAGTATTGATCTTTGTTTTGGCAGACAAGTAAGTAACCCTTGGATTACTCTCTCTTTTCAAGGCTGACAAGTACAGTAGCCTTTACGGTAGTTACAGCTTGGCCCTTCTACTAAGGTAAGACATTTCTATAGTCTCTACAGAATGTTCTGGGTGTTTATGAAGTTCTCCCTACTCTGGCTAGAGAGTTCTGATACCTCCCAGTCCTGAACAAACTCAGGGATCATTCACCTAACAGCTCTCCAATGGATCTTTGCCCTGCAGAGTTTTGCTAGACATGTGCATAGTTGAGTCTCCGGCAACAGTCTCAGTGGAACCCTTGTGTAGATTTTTGGATCTCTTTCTGGACTTACCTCCTACTCTGCAAATTCCATCTGCCTTATCTCCCTATATTTTAATCTCGGCCTTCTCAAATGATCAGTGCTTCCCTTATGTTCTCCCTCCCTGCATTATAATCTGGAAAATGCCTCTAGGCAGAAATCTAGGATGATTTTAGGTCTCATTTTGTTTGTTTTCATTCTCTTCTGAATCACAGCCTTGTGCTGCCTACTGCCTAATGACTATAATCAAATGTTTCATATATTTTGCCCATTTTTTCTCACTAGTTAAGGTAGGGTAGTCAAGTCTAGCTCCAATTACATTAATATGACAAGAATTGGGAGTTCCTAATTATATTTATACATATATATGTGTCTCATTTTTCAAAATTGTCCATCAAGTACATAAAACAATCTTATAATTGAAAAACATACACACACAAAAACTACTGATCTTTCTGCATCTTGACCCAAAATGATGGCACTGTAAGCTACTCTTAAATTAAAATACCATATATTTTGTTCCTCCTATTGTTGTTAGGCACTAGAAATTTTGACCTTGGAGAGATATGTTTTTAAATTTTATACAACTATGATAGATTTTTAAAAAGTTTTTTAGCCAAACTTACTAGTGTGGTTAAAATAATTCTTGCCTGCTTTTTGTTCCCATCTCAATAATGCCATTCTTCATGGTTGTAGTGTGAGTTTTTATTTGTGGAGTTATGAAAAATGCAAGCTGGGCACCCAAGCAGAAAAAGAATGTTGTCTCTGAAGCCAAATCCCCAGTGTACAGAGGAATCATCTCCAAACCATGCATCAGGTTTCAGTACAATTCATAGCTACTGACATTTTATAGACCGGGAAGATCCAAGCTTAACTAGCATAGAAAAAGTAATACATTTCCTTCCTTTTGTAGAAAGCTGCATATAATATATCTTTGAAGACAGGATTGAGATTATCACCATGTTCTTCTATGGATAAATATGGGAGTTCAGTTTCTGAGGCTGTGGCATAGTTTGCAGGCAATAAATTCACATAATGGTAAAAAAATGCTACTTGTAGAGAAAAAACACTGGCGGTGTGTATTTCAGTTCAGTGCCCTATAGTGTGCTGATTTACAGAGATGACTTCTTAGTACCTTATACTTTGCAAACTCATATTTCCTGTCCTGTACAGTAGCTGATCCTCCAAGGGTGAGGTGTGTGTGTGTGTGTGTGTGTGTGTGTGTGTGTGTGTGTTGGGGGCGAGGGGGGGCGGGGGGTGGAGGGTAGGGTGCAAAACACATGCATTGGTTTGAAATGTGATTGATGTTTAATGACAGGGGTAAGAAAAATGAATGTTTCTCTACCTTATCCCCTTGGTACCCTGTCTTCTGATTTCTGCCTTCATAAACTCTGCTCAATATTTTATTTCTGCACAATGAAGTTTGTCTCAATAAAATTAGTTCCTGCAATTAGCTTCTTCAGCAACGATGAGCCAGCAGTAATGTGATGATTTTATACTAATAGCTGAAAGTGTGGTATCAGCTAATACCTCTTTCCAAAGGTGCTAGTGTATGTAGATCCTTAACTAGCTCATCAGGTCAGTGGATAAATCTTTGCAGATTTCCAGAGCCTGAATAGATTTACCACTCATAAAAGCATAGGTCCATTACCTTATTTTATACAATAAGTAGCATTTATCGAACACTGACTATGTAGCAGGCATTATACTAATGTTTTACATATACTCTATTTCACTGTTTAAAGAACCTTTCAAGCAATCCCAAAACTAAACTTGTATGAGACCGTAAGAGGCCACTGTGTGAGTATTTGGGTTAGGAGTGTGGGTAGCACTTCTGACATGGGAGCAAGCAAGTAGGTGATACCCAGCACCTGTTCAAAACCCAATGAATTTTGCAGCCATCTTGAAAATCGATGGGGGCTTCTTGACAGTTTTCAGCCTACAGAAAATGAATGATAAATGGTGCTGAGGTATTTGACAATATCCTTTGTTAAATTTGCTTTCATCACTGGAGCAGAATAAACAATTTCCTTTCCTCTTCCCTCTTCTTTCCTGCCTTCTCCTTTGCACCAAAAACTTAATCTTTGCCTAGTTAAATGTTTTTCTGCTTTAAGGGAAAGGAGGTGAGTTCTCTTGGTGGTGTGCATGGGTTGCTCCAAGTTAGAGTCCACATTTGGCCCTTTTAACATTATTTCTATTTATAGCCAAACACCTAATAAAAAAGGAGAAATAAAATCTAATGTCATTTGTCACACACAAATCTAAGAAATGCTGTTTGCTGGGCTGGAACATAAAAATAAATAAAATGTAGATTTTGTCCTCAGGATGCTTCCAATTTGGCAGATGGCAACAGTAGGTTAAAATATAAAACTAACTATAACTTAGAGAAAAATGTGAGAAAACTATATACATGGTCTCAAGAAAAAGAAATAAAAATATGAAAACTTCCTGCTGGCGAATTTGGAAGCTCTTCAGAATTGCATTTGAAACAAACCTTACAAAGAACATAGTAAGTTAACTAGTGGAACGTATGAGAGAAAGTATATCAGATGGAGAGAATGGTGTGAACAAATAAACAGAGAAAGGAAATTGGAAGACATTTTCTTCTAACTTAGAAAGCTTTCTGAGTCCAGTATTCAAATGAATGTATCAGCAAGTTTTTCACATTTATATTGTATGTTTTAACTCTATTCTGATTGGTTCGTCTTGTTTTCTATTATTAATTCTTCTAAGTAGTCCTAACAAGTTAGTCCTCACTTGGCAGACACACTCAACAAATTGTTCAGTCTGAGAATAATTTAATTGTCATTATCAAGTTTTTGTTCATAACTTTCTGTATACAAGGCCCTCCATTTGCTATATTTATGGAAATAACAGACACATACAAGTAAAGCTCCTGAGCCAGGAAAACCCGTAAATACCATCAGTATCTATCAAACCGTTAACCAGATTTTTCTGTTCTATTCTTAATGTATGGTGAGGCTTCTAATGCGCTCACAACTAATCCTGAACCACTAAACAATGGTTACTTACTTATACAGATGAAGCTTGCAAAGATATTTGAAAGATACTAGTTTTTTGGTTTGTTTTTTGTTTGTTTTTAAAGATTTTTATTTATTTGAGAGAAAGAGAGTGTGTGTGAGAGAGATAGAACAGGAGTAGCGGGGAGAGGCAGAGGGAGAAGCAGAAAGCCCCACTGAGCAGGAAATCCAATGTGGGACTCGATCCTAGGATCCTGGGATCATTACCTGAGCCGAAGACAGACGCTAAACCGACTGAGCCACCCAGGTGCCCTGAAAGATACTAGTTAATTAAATGGCTGTAATCACCAAAAATGCACTTTAAAATATCATGTTTAGATCTACAAATGCTGACAGTGTACAGGCCACTTACAGTAACCCTCAGAACCAAAACAGTATTCATAAGATTTTGGTGCACATTAAGGGGAAAAAAAAAGCAGCCTTTCATGGATGGTGTAAAATATTCACCTCTTTAGAATGCATGGCTGGTTTTGATACTATATTCCTGTTAGAAAAGAGAGGACCATTGGGGAAAACTGGGTGAAGGGTATAAGACACCTCTCTGTTTTATTTTGCAACAGTCTGATAATCAATAATTATTTCAAAAGTTAAAAAGATGCATTACTGATCCTCCCAGAATCAATGCTAAATTTAACTGAAGAAAAGAGATTGTGCTTAAGAGAGAACTAAAACCCCGTGATGTTCTTCTTCCCTCACCTTTTCATCCAAAAGAAATACTAGTTTCTGAAAGCAGGAAAGTAGGGGACAGAATACTGATTCCTTTCATTCCCTGTGGTTGAGTATATTATCTGAACTGCTTACTGCACATCCCAGGGGAGAGTTATTTCTTGCTAGCTTTATTCCTGTGGCAGCATCTTAAGAACACTGCTTACTTTTCTCCTTCATGAGAGTGCTTGGGCTATTCTCTGAAGAGTTTACGCTCGATGGCAAGGGCAAAGTGACTGGCAAAGGCTAGGCTTCTGGCCAGCCTGCAGAGCTAGAATGTAAAAACAATGTGCCCTCCTAAAGACAGGTAAGCCACTTGTATGACCTCAGAGTTCTTCATTTTTCACTTCAAAATTCCAGGGTCTATCATGCTCAATGAAGTTCCCAGTGTACCACCTGCAGAGAGCTGGCTCATTTCTTACTCACATCTCAAAGATGCAATTATGCCCGTACTGCATTTGCACCTTAGATCTTGATCCTCAGCTGTAGCTAGGAATTACGGAGACACTAGATTTGGCGGGCTGGCTGGAACTCTTACCAAGTTTGGCAATTTTGTAGCCATGTGCTTTCAAGGAGCTTTTCCTGCCTGTTTCTCCTGAGTATTTCTGGGAGTTATATTAAGTTTCAGGTGGTGAAGAACTAATTATCAATGCATGTCACCATTCTAAAAAGCATATAATCATTATATATAATACTTTGATAAGTGAGAAAAATATATTAAATTACACCAAACTGTGTTTTCACAGATGGCACCAGATTGACCCATACTTTTACCTCATCTTCTCTGTGAGGAAGAAACACATTTGCTGCTTGAGATGCCACCTCAGGGTGAGGGGAAGTCGAGGGGCAAATACCCTGGCTTTTCCCTTCCTTCTGTCTTCTAATTTCTTGTGGGTATCTGCCATTAGTTCAGCCCACTATCACAATTAACAAATAGATGCATGGATCAATGAATAATGCATGGTTGTATGATAGAATATATTAATATCCACCATTCCACAATCACTGTACACTTTCTGAATAACAGAAGGAACACAATTCATCCCTGGTGTCTGGAAAAGTCAGATAAGAAGGCATAAAAAAAGAAGCACAATAAAGTAGAAGTCACAGCCCCAAGTTGCAAATGGTATACAAAGGCCTCATAACCTCCTAATGACATAGTTTCTAATTATTTGAAACCATTAAGTCATTATTTCTACTGATACAATTAAGAAATTTAAAATACCTGGTAAAGACCAACATATGGATATTGGCACTCTTCTAAACAAATGGTTATTATCTTTCTGAGCTTTAATCATGGGGGGGGGGTTGTGTGTGCATGTGTGTATCCATGTGCTCATGTGTTTGCTTTCTTATCATCACATAACCATTTTATTCCTTGCCTTCTTGCAGGTAATCACCTTCAGTATGTCCCAACAACATTAGGTATATTTCTTAGTTACTGCTTTGATGGTGCTTCCTCAGCTACAGTTGATTGTATAGAAACCTATTATCTATAATATTTCATAATAATATTTTATAAATTTTATATGTTACTTTTATAATAGATATTTATATTCTAAAATATAACATATAATACTATATATTAAATATTTTAATTGTAGAAAACATTCAGACTTACCAGAAAAACATGGGGAAAAAAACAAAACAAAACAAAGCATGTAGACATTATACAACATTCAGAATAGATGTACTTACATTTCATATTATGGCTATAATAAAGTCAGTTTATTTATTATTTGTTTATTTACTTATTAGAGAGAGAGAGAATGGGGGGAGGAGCAGAGGGAGAGAATCTTAAGCAGATTCCAAGCTGAGTGGGGCATCTGATGTGGGGCTTGATCCCATGTCTCATGAGCCAAAATCAAGAGTTGGAGGCTTAACCAACTGAGCCACCCAGGTGCCCAAAGTCAGTTTAAAAACTCTATTTCATTCTGCTGTAAAGGATGCTCCATAATATGGGAAATGGGACCCTTCAAACAAGGGTTTTGGCAGAAATCCATAGCATTCTAACTTTAATCCATTAACAACTGAAACAGACTATGAGAGTAATGTTACTAAACAATAAATGGGAATGAATACACAAACAGTTGTAATTTATTCAATCCCTACTATGTGCCTTTCTTTTCTTTTGCTGTGGAGTGCACATATTTATTTTGATGGGTTAAGCAATGAAACTAAAATATAAAACTACTGAGTGTGGAGTATCTAATTTTTGGATTGGGGTACTAGCAGTTTACCAGTAAGAAAACTGATATCCAGGGGTGCCTGGGTGGCACAGCGGTTAAGCGTCTGCCTCGGCTCAGGGAGTGATCCCGGTGTTATGGGATCGAGCCCCACATCAGGCTCTTCCGCTATGAGCCTGCTTCTTCCTCTCCCACTCCCCCTGCTTGTGTTCCCTCTCTCGCTGGCTGTCTCTATCTCTATCGAATAAATAAATAAAATCTTAAAAAAAAAAAAAAAGAAAACTGATATCCAAATAAAATCACATAAAGAGTCTTTATGCACTCTATGCAATTATTCTTACTTATTCATAATTCATGACTTCTGTATCTACTGTTCCACTTACAAATATATACATACTAGATCTCTAGGACTCCTCTTTCTACCATGAGGCCTTTATTCTCCTCTTGCCCTTAATTTAAGCTGATTCTAAATTCAGCAAAAATTTACTGAGTAATTATCACCTACCACAATATGCCTGGAACTGTTCTAGAACATGGCGATACATTAGTGTACCAAATATAGCTCTCCAGAACACCATAACATCACAACTAGAAGAAAATATGATATATATATATAATCTATCAGCATCATCTATGTATCATCTATGATTTTATATGTATATATATAAAATATCAAGACACTGTGATAATTGCTATATTCATGGGAAATATGGGATGCTGAGTAGACAGATGGGAGGGAAACCTATCCTGTTCTTCAGAAATAAGGAACACATTATCAGAGGAAGTACTTGAAACTTTAACAGGAAGGGAGAAAACTGATACTTTTTTTTTTTAAGTAGTCCTTAGGTAAGAATGGCAAACGGAAGCACATATATTGTCATTTTCTCATACTCCACCTTACACTCACAGCAACCTTACTGGTGGATGACAACAGAATTTGGGGTTTCATTCAGATGCAGTTTCATGACCCTTCCTGAGACACTTCTCTAGGGAACTATTAACATGAACTGGAGGTACCTCATGAAATGGAATATTTTGGTCCTAGGGATTAATCCATTCAACAAACATGTTAAATATCTACTATCTGTCAGGCATTTTTTTTTTTTTCTGATTGTTAAAGATGAAGAGGTAATAGGATGGAGCCCATGCATCCCTAGAGATCATAGGTTTAGTAAACAGACACATAGTGCAATCAGAGCACAGAGTGGCAAACAGAGGTCAACACACAGTGTTACGGAGAGAGTAAAGGCAATGGCTATATTCACAGATAGGAAGAAGGTGTCACAGGAAGTAATCAGTAAATGGTGTCTTAAAGGATGAATGAGAATGAATGAAGCAGACAAGAAGATAAACAAGAAAACACATACAATGTGTTGACTTATTTAATTCCGTGGCAAATTTAAGAAAGTATTAGAAATTTATAATGGGGAGAGAATGGAATATGTTAAGTGGGAGAGAGCAAAAAAATATAAGGGTGGGGAGGAAAGGTCCTGACCAACTCCACACACAGATGCACATCTCGTGTGCAGAGACTCCAACTATTGGCTTGTTGGAGTCAGAGAGAGGGTTGCCAGGTTCTGCCTGTTTAGTCTTGCTCTATCCAGACTTGAGGACAAATAAAGAGGATGCTTACTGAATGAGCAGAAAGAGGGGCTTCAAAAAGGGTGAGAGAAGCCATCTTTACTCAAGAGAACACTGCTTTTAGGCGTGAATGTTGAAACTGAGATGCAAACATCGTAGGGCCCAACTATATGTGATGTGCTGAAGAAATCTACACAAAACAAACCCAACTGATAAATCCCCACATTCTAGGAAGAAATATTGCATAGAAAAGACATTAATTTTAGATATGAGGTGATTTTGATGCAACAGTTCTCAAATTGCACTTATAGAATTTACATGTTTTTCCTGTAATATGTATACTTTAAAAAGAAAACTACCCATTTGGAAAGACTGAGCTGTTAGTGACAGTCCCATCCCATTCCCTCTTCCCATAAATAGGACGGAGATCTGCACATGAACCACAAGTCTGTAAAACTCCTTCCAAAAATAAACTAAGAATATACTTTTCTCTTGTTGACTTAGCCTAATATATTAGCAGAAATGTAATTTCTCTTGAGTGTGGTGCCAGGAAAACAGATATCCCCAAAGCCAGCAACACACTGGTGCTCAATGAATACTTCTTGAACATGTAAATAGTTGAATTTTTTTACCTCAAAATTTTGATTTATTTTTTGTAAAAGGCACACACTCCACAGAGAGGAAGTACTTTAAGCTGCTATTATGTTATCATACTTTACTGCGATTAAATTTCCTGCCTTTTCTTGGAGCATGTTTTGATAAGGGGAGACTAAGGGTTCTGGATAAGAAAAAGAGGGATGCATAGTTAAACAAGAGGGAAATGGTGATTGTAAGGGTCCTTCTCTTAATAAAAACAAACGCTCAAACAACAACAAAATCCAACTCTATCCCCATGAAACTACTTTTGTTTGAGCAAATGTTCCATATCTATTTAATGAGCATCTAAACTCTTTCTTGGTTGCATGACTGATGCTATGAAAAGCGTAAAACATGCAGCACAATTCCTTTTGTATTCATTATAGACAAATATCCTCTCCTCTTCATTCTTTTCTTCTTCTAAGAACAGAATGTTGATTTTCCTTTTGGAACCATCCTCTCTCTACTCTCAGTCAAGGTATTTGTGTTGGTGGGAGACAAACCATAAGAGACTCTTAATCTTAGGAAACAAACTGAGCGTTGCTGGAGGGGAGGGGCTTGGGAGAAGGGGCAATTGGGTGATGGACATTGGAGAGGGTATGTGTTGTAATGAGCAATAAAAAAAATATTAAAAACAAAAACAAAATGAAGTACTGTTGGTGAGATTAATCCTTTCTTCTTGATTTAAAGGACAAACAGGTAGCCTGTGTAAATCACTGTTATCTATTTCTTTGCCCCAAAAATATTTTTTGATATGTAATGCAAGATAAACTAAGAAGAGATATTAATTCTGGGATTCTGGTTGAAACTACTAGAGAAGAGAAATTAGAATGTGAGGATATAAGCCTGGAGGTGCTGAGGGAAAAGCGTGCCTCCGGGAGGGAGCCAACACTAGAACACCAGAATAGGACAGATGCTAAGAAATAGCCTGTTGGTGACATTTTTGAGAAACTAGATTAATCCACCACTGAACTTTCTGGTTATATAACTAACGCATAAATTATGCTGGATTCTACACCTGCTGGATTATCTGTCACTTATAACCACAAGAGTATTTCTAATAGATCAACTCTAATAAAAATGAAAAATGTAATGATTAATTAGAAGAGTGATTTGGCAAAAAAAAAAAAAAAACACAATAACACAAGGGACACAGAGTTCTACTCTCATTGCGAGTTTGGAAAGTTGTCCTGGAAAAAGATGGCATTTGATATTTGTCCACGATGAGTAGCATCATGATGCACAAACAGGCAGTAAACCTAAGAGAGGCCAGAGTGAAATTAAAGGTACTAGAGTGGGAAAATGCAGAGTATTCAGAGAACCACTTGGATGTAGAGGGAAAATACCATTTTAGATCCGGTATTTTGAAAGGAGGAGCAGGAGATGGGGAAATAAGAACGTGGAAATAGAAGTAAGAAAGAATCCCTCAAGATCTGAAACTCATATTTTGAAATGCACAAACCTTGCCTGAAGGAGGCTTAGTTTGGGTTCACGATGATATAAGTTAAAACAGAAAATATTCTGACAACAAAAGCATGCTATTCCATAGGGATAAAAGTAACAGAACCACAAAAAAGGGCACCAAAATATCGTCTTTAACACAATCCTATTTAGATTATTATTTTTCAAAGAGATTTCAGAGGCTTTATAGAAGTATCTTCTGACACCTTCTTTGCACTGAAATTATATTAAATTAGAGGTATTATAGATATGTATGACTCATATCACCTTCTAAAGAAAACTGGCCTCAGGAAAGTCACCATGGAAAGAAATCCTCACATGCCCCAATTTTCTGTTGGGCTATAGCTGATTGTGTAAAGGCGAGGGTCTCTAACTCAAGGTGAACCAATATATGAATGAGTAGTTAACGTTTGCTTCTTGAAAAGACTTGCACTGAGTAGGAAAATCTAAACAATCACCTGATGTGATTTCACATGTATCTGAAATAGGCAATATAACAGAACTTTTTCAGTATCGGTGCAGGTGAAAATAAATGATACCATAAATTGGGGTAAGAAATTTCACAAAGAGTCAAAATCATGGGCATTGGTCAGTCAAAGTCAGTAGCAGAGAGAAAAGAAGCAAATGTTATTTTTTAGTAGCGTTATATTAACAGTGAAGCACAAGAGAAAAAGATGAACGTTTTCTAACTGGGCTGTGGTGATCTTGAGAGCTGCTCTCAATCCTAGAATGACCCTGTGGTGTCCATTCCTGGCAGATCTAGAACTTAATAGCTCCGTGAAATCATTTCTCCCATATGTTCCCCTTGTGTTTTTACAATAACTCCCGTTTTCTTGAGCTAGCTGGAGTAGATCTCTTTTCCTTACATTTAAACAAGTTTTAATATATAAACACATTTATCCAGACATGTGAACACATATTAAATGTCTTCAATTTACTGTAAAGTTCATTATAAAAATGAGAAAAGTGTTTCTCTTTTACAACAGTGAAAAACATATCCTCAGGAAACCCCAAATTTCAATAATCCATATTCTACTAAAAATATTTTTACTATAGTGTTGAGAAGAACTGAATGTATAGAATTGTGTTGGGCATGTTTTATTCCAACTAATTGGTCCTATTCACCATAACCTTTAATATTTTCTAAATTCAATCCTACTGGATCTGATCACACGTTTCTAGGATCAAGGACAGCAATATTGTCATATGATAATAATGATGAAAACAAACAAAACTGAATTTGAAACAAACATTCTAATTATTTTTTAAGGTCCTTTGTGCAAGAGTTATTTACAGTGTTTAAATCAGGTAATATTTAATGTATGCATGGAGCAGGCTTGAGTGATTTCTCCTATATTCTCACAATATAGTCAGGATATACTACTTACTATAATTCTAAGACCACAAACCCATTGCATAATGGGAACCCTAGACATGATTAAAGAAGAGAGAGGTGGGGCAAAAAGATATGATAAAATGTCTGTGACTCCATATGTTTATTATACTGGTATAGAAAAAAGTTTATCTGGCAGATATGTGACCTATTACCCTTCAACAATATATAAAATATTCGGTGTGACCAGCAGAATAAAATCATTTAAAGCATTGTTGAATTAATGGCAGATTTTATGTACTGATGTGCTTTCCCAAACAAAAACTACTGGAAATTATACTTACCGATACATATGTATACAATAAATTAATTAATGAAAGATCACTGATCTCGAGAGGAAATATTTAACATTTCAAAAGGCTTCCCAATCTTTAAAAAGGAAGAATCATTGCTGTTTACTATAAAAGAATGGGAATTTGTTTACATTCAAGGGAAGATTTTAAATTAGAGACCAGTGTGAAGGTAGCTTACATTTATAACACATAATAAAGTTAAGTTTAGTAATGATCTTAATTTATATAAGTAAATTTATATAAATAAGAAATGCTGGGTACCAATCTTGCCAACAAATATCACACTTATATTCCCTTATTGGAAGTTCCAAAACTTAGCTTCTAGGTTTATACCCTATCTTTCAGTTTAGTGTTTTAGTGTGGTTGGTTGATGGGATAGAAAAGGACTGCATTAGAGTACTGCAGTGAGAATTGGACACAAATCAGCATCTCGCTTCTTTATGAGAGCCCGCAGTGATCAATCATTATAGATTGTGAGTAGGTCCTTTATATAACCATAATTCATAATTTAAATTAGAATAAAGGAAAAGATATGAAATGCCTTTATCCCATAGTTGAGTCCACAGCATGTAAAAAAAAAAAAAATCTCTAAACCAAAATAAAGTCCAATTCTTCAATTGTTTCTTTCTGCCAGTACAATATCTGGACCTACTAATAGTAGCAACTTGATAGGAGGGAAGGGGACCAGTTATTTCACTGTGACTGATATCATAGTTATCACATAGCTCAAGTCAGTAAGATCACGATATACAGTCTATCATTAGGGACCAAAGACTTCTTAGAAGGCAGTCATCTAGACAGATAATGTGAGGATATTGGTTGCCAATACAAAATAATCAATGGCAACTGGTATGGAGGAAAACATACTAAGCACTACGAGTATTTCGTAAGACCTAGGTAGCCGCATCTAGTGAAAATAATGCTTAATATAATGAAGTTCTCAGTTAAGAGTGTGGCATAGAGTGGATAAAAGAAGGCAGACTCATGGAAATTTCAGGAGTGCAGAATGAAGCCGTGCTCCAGACCTGGTTAGTAACTATCTTGGAGGCAGCGTGCAGATTGGTTAGAATATCAGATTTTAAACCTAGACAGACCTGAGTTAAGTACTGGATCTCTGAACTTACAGAACCCAATAACCTTAACTATTTACCTTAATTTATTTGAACTTTAGTTTTTTAATTTTTAAATGGATTTAATAATGTCTGTAACATTCCATTGTTGTCAAGATTAAATTAGAAACTGTAGGCAATTCCGTAGTACTATTCACTGGCCCATGGCAGGTCCCTCATAAATGGTAGCTCTTAGCATTTTCATTTTTTGTCAGGAAAATCCCCATGGACTCCCAGGGAAACTCCATGGTAACATACTTTTCTCCAAATGAGAGGCCCAGGGAAAGGTCTGTCCTTCCACCAGTATGTCCAGAACTCTGTTTTTTCTGATATTTATTGGCTATAATCGCTTTTGAGATTAGAGAAATAAAGCCAGGATGTTGGGACAGTCATTCTACAGCACACATATCACTGTGTGAGGTGAGTGAGATGGGTGAGTCTGGAGTCTTAAATACTATGTAAGTTGAGATCTGAGTAATAAAAACTTCAAGAACTTAGAGAATTGTGCTAATTGAGAAAGTAGAAGAAAACAGTGAATTCTGGACCACTAAAAGCATTCTCTAACTAATTTTGATACTAACTATCCAAATATGATATATGCAAACAAAAAGGATCTGGTAGAAAAATTGATCCATGATATCCAGGAGAGCCCTTTTGTCCAGCATTCGGTACTGTTCAAGGGACAAGATACAGGATTTAGGGGCAGTGATGAGTCCAGTTCTCCATTGTGAACTGGGAATGATCTACTACGAAATTTTGGCTTTAAACTATTCTTATCCTTTTCTTTATACCATCAAAGTAACTGGTTCACGGGCAATTCAGTTTCCTAGGCAGCTTGTTACTAGGAGAGAGCAGTTGGCTCTTGGCAGGGTTTATAAGCATTCTAATGATTGGAAAGAATTCTGATTCATTAATTAGCATTTCTGATTTATGGACCAGGTCTTCATGAGTTTCAGGAGTATGAGTGAATCACTGAATGCACTGAGAATACAGTTTCTGGGACACAACTACAGAATGTGGTGACTCAACCGAGCGAGGCTCGGCCTAGATTATCTTCAGGATTGTCTCATGAGAACTTCTGAATTGGAGAAAAGGCAGTGCGGGCACAGGTTTGCTTCTGAGACAGCCTCGGCCACTGCTGCTGCCACCATTACCAATGTCTCAAACCTGCGAACACCATGTGCAGTCTTTTCATCCCACTCCAAAGCGGTAGGTGGAGATCTATTATGGGAATGCTCGGTTGCCCTGCAATCTATCACACTCAAAATATTAGCAGATGGGTCCTAATACCTTTCACTTCCCATAATAACTTGTTGTGGTTGCTCTAGTAAGATAATAGGTTCCTTATGTTTACTCCCTAGTAGTAAAATAATATATTCTTTTATTTATCTATCACTACCTTTTTGAGGTTTAACTGGTATACTGCCAGTTCTAATATTTGGTGAGTTTTTTGTGAGTGGCTGACAAAATCAGTGTCAATAGCTTAGAACTGCTTCCTGTCTCTGGACGTGGCTTAATACGTAATGCTTTGCAATATACTTTATTTCCTACGAACTCCCTATTGCAGAAAATGACATATTTTATTCCTGAATTTATACTTGGGTGTATTTACTATAAATAATGTGGAATGTTATAACATCATTACAAAGAAAATTATACAGACATACTAAAATTTCATCTTAGACTCTCAGTAGGCTGCATTTATGTAAAGGTTACTTTGCCCTTCAGGAATTCAAAAATAACTAGCCTTTCAAGGCTCTGCTTGCTTCCCCTAACATCACAATAAACCAAACCTTCCATGGAGTTTGGGATTATGCCATACATTAACTTGATATATTCTCCATTTAACTTTTATTATTACTTCAGCCTGTGTCACCGTCTATTGACAATAATTCTGTATGAAGTTATTTCTTTCTTTTTTACTGCTTATACAGCTTGTGGTTAATCAACCACAGCAGAGTATTTAAATAAAATGAGGCCAAGATGTAGAAACATGTACTCTAAACAGAGGGCTTTACAATAGTGGAAATGTAGATGTGAAATGTCTGAGCACAAGACAAGGCAGAGTAAGCACTATCCTGGATTATGTCTAAAGCACAAAATGATATCCACAAAATTGCACTAGAAGGATGACAGTAATTTATAATTCTCAAACATAAAGACAGGAAGACTGGTTTCTATGAGAAAGCAAGGAAACTTTTTATAAATCCAGTCCAGATGATACTTTGTAAAAAACACAATATATAATCCATTCAACATATGATTCTACTTCTACCGCTGCTCGAGATCTTTTATGAGGCAGGACAGCATTTTTCCATGCTAATTATTTTGACATAAAATTAAATTAATAAAACTTAAAACCACACCCTCCACATTGCCCATCTGTCTCATTTCTCTAAGAAATGGCCAATGCATTTTCATAAGGTAGACATTCACTTAAGGAACACTTAGTAAGCACCTCATATGGTCCAGAGAGACCTATGAGCCTAATGAAAATCTGAAACATACTATTATTTACACATAACGTCCAATAATAATTACTTAACTAACCCATGAATGAGGCAACTAAGTTCTTCTGACAGGTAGTTTATAATGTTTTTCTAAAATGTTATGTTGTTTGATTTTAGTTTTCATATACCATCACATTTTAACAAATTAAAAGAAAACCAATTGTCTTCTTTCTGACAGTACAGTACAATGATTACATCCTCCAAATCTTTGGTACCCTTAGCCCAATGCTATCTACTCCTTAGATCATTCCTCACCTAAAAAATAAAAATAAGAACAAAAACGCAAATATATGCATGCATGTGTGCATGCATATGCTTATTATGTATAAAGAATCTACCAAATTCATCTTCTGTTGGCAGAGTTTCACTATGTGAATGTCTCCCAACGTTCAGGTCCTAGCATGACACAGAAACTGGGAAATAAAGAGACACCATTGCTTGTGGCCAGAGGCAACCAGTCTTGGGGCTTTGGCCACTGTACCCTCTCCCCAGACACTCTGAGCGTGGAGGCAGTCAAATCCTGGAACACTGCATCCTACTCCACAGCACACTGACACGAACAGACTGTGTCATGTGTAGGACAAGACACATAGGTCTAGCCTTTTGTAACTTGTATGCCTGTCTTTTCAGTCAAAGCAAAGCACATAGTCCTTTTTGCAGCATATTTAAGAAATAGCAAATGGATGCTAAAAAGCACTCCCGCGGCAAGTGGGAACCTTTGAGAAGGAGCAGTAACATAGACTCCAAATAGTAAAATGGCTACAGTAGTATGAGTACAAGGAGTAGCCATAATAATGGTGGAGTGTCTCAGCCAGGTTGCTTCCACTCCAAATTATCTCACTATATCTGAACAATTCTGAGATTCAGATGTTATGGGAAAAAACCCTGAAGTTATAGATGTTCACTAACTTATTGTAAGTACTTCATCCAATACATGGCAGAACCTGAAAGTCGGTTGCCCCAAACTAAGTGACAATGTAGGGTCACCTGCAGTCTCCTAACAATGATGACAATGTTTTTTTTTTTTTTTCCCCAAAAAAGGAAAAAACAACAACCATCACACACATAGGTCAAGAAACTCCTATATCATATGGCACTACTGAAATCAGTAAAAGTCGATTTAAATTTAATTTTCTCCCATTCTGCCTCAATTCCTGCAAAACAGGAAGTGGCTAAGAAATTGTGAAAGCTGTAAACTAATCAGTGGATTGGGAATGGGAGGCAAGAGAAAAACCCCAACCAACTAACAAACCAAGATCAGGAGGTCCTACAAAATGTGAAACATACAGAAAAAAAAAAAACCCTAAATTGGAAGGCCAAAGGAGGAAGGCAGACGGGCTGAGCAACTCCTGTGGCAGCCCTAGGAGACAGTCGAGAGATTCCTGTTATCTCTGAGTCTGGTCAGTGGGTAAACTGTCAAAAGAAGCAGTAAAGGCTGAGCCCTGCCGACTGTGGTGGCCACGGCAGAGTGGCTGAAGGCTGAAGTGAATTTACTGCAAACACTCCTACTAAGTAGCCAGTTGTATTACAAGTCTGAGAGAGTGACTTGACAGACAGGAAAATTATGAGGAAATAAAAAAAGGAAAAAAAAAGAAAATTGGAGACCCTCAGAATTGCCCTGGAGTACTAGGATTGCACCTCTCAAAACAAAACATACAGAAATCATTCTAAGCTGACATGACTAGAGTTTTCTCGAAGACTCTGCAAACCCATGGGCTATTTTCCCTTTCCTAATCGGAGAGGGTAGATTGGGTTGCTTGTTAGCCTGCCATTCAGAGAACTCAGCTACAATGTTTGCTGATTAGTGCCAGATTTAATCCTCCAAACTCACAAATGTAGTGCTGGTTGCATAGCACTGGGGCTTGACTATCCCCTCCTTCCATCTTCTAGCAATTGTGAGCTCCCCAAGGCAGAGTGAAATCCCCTTGTCACATGAGGTCACCTTTGAGATCTGAGATTTAAATAAAGCTTACTCTACCCTACTAGCCAGAGCCCCGCAGAAAGATCAATGCTTTCTCCAATGATGTTGCAAATTCTTTGGGCTTCTGTTGTGACTCTGAGGTCTTGTTTTCTGCTGAAATTTCTATTTCATTGACATTTCCACTTCCCTGGTTGTTTTCTTTTCTCTGCTTTTGCCTATTCAATAAGCCCATTCTGTTTGACTTCAAAAAACAAACACACACACCAAACGGCATATACATGTATTTTATAATAGGAGTTATATTTTCCCTCTCCATGGTAGTCACTGGTACCATATTATTCTCTTAATACTAATCTTTTGGGGAAAGCAAATAACAGCTTTAAAAAAAAAATTTTTTTTGGAGGGCGCTTACCAGTCTGTTTTGAAGGCTCTGCTAATATGGGATTATTTGGCAATCATAGGTTAGTACAAAAGAAGACCACTCTGACTTGTTCTTTAGCAGTTTTCCCATAATGTCTTGATGAGTCACCTGTGGCCATAACTTGCTCACCCAGGATATATTGTTATAGTGCTTTCTGAGCAGGGCAAGGCAAGGAGTTTAATAGGCTTAGAGATTGACTCCACCAGGGTCACATGATTAATAAATGGCCAGACTAGCCTGGAATTGATTGTCTGCTTCCCTCTGAGTCCCAGTGAGACCACTCTGGGAACCTCTGTTGATTGTACCCTGCTCCACCATGCTCACCAGCAATAAAAGTAAGAAAAAAAGATGGTAAATGTGTTCTGTGGAAGCCATCCACCATGTTCACCATAGCTCTCTGAGGGCTTGATCCAATTCATCAGGTCCCACTCACTAATCCCTGATGCAAAATTGTCCTAGTAGAGAGATTTAGGGCCAGTGAGAATTTACATAACCATATCAATATACGATCTGTTCGTAAAACTTATTTTCCAAAAATTAAAGGGCCTTTATGTCATTTTAGTTCTCCACTCTAAAATTTATAAAGGGATCCTCTCCCATTTGTCCTTAAAGCAAATTCATGTATTATGAGCTTCCAATCTATATTTCTGGATTTATCCATTTCAACACACATACATCCATTCAATTCTCCCGAACCTCTAACAATTCACCATCCCCATACCATATCCAGTCCTTTATGGTTTATGTGCTTTACTTACAGTGTATGAAAAGTTCAGTCTTCCAAGGCTACCTGATCCACACAAAGTCACCTAGCCCTCAGCTTGATTTTTTTTATTTTAATTAAACTTTCTTTGTATTTTATTATCATAGAACTTCATTCCTAAGATAATATATCTTCTCTTACACAATAATAATTTCTTTATATGTTCTTTTTCTTTACTAATCTGTAATCACAATAACACGTTTTATCTTTGTATATTTCACCTTCCTCCTCGCAGGGTAAGATAATATTATTTAAGACACAGGTCCTTAAAAATAATTTACTGAATTACATTAAATAAATATATTTCATAGACCATTATTTGTGACTCTTTTTTCATTTATAAAACACCAACCTTTGGGTTGGCATTTTCTAAAGGTTCAAAAATTCTACCAAAAATGAAGCTTGGCACTATCGAAGTCCACATTATTTCAGTTGTTTTGTTTCTTTCTGACAGATTCCACAAGTCTAGTTTAGGGCTCATAGTGCTTCTGGGACTCAAAGGAATGAACTAACACAGGGATTGAAACAGATCCCTGAATTTCCAATCTCTATGGATCGTGTTATATACTTGGCAATGAACTCTTATTCTCAAATGAGTAGGGGAGAATTCCTTCAAAACCATGTCTTGTTGCTTTTTACAGACCTAACAGACTATAAAACACAAATTGTGTCTGGTTCTTCAGACAATGACTTTGGCTTATTATTATTATTTTAATTTAGTAAAGCATGTTGTTGAAAGTCCAGAGAAAAGGGAAAGAAGCAGTTACTCAGGCAGATTAAAGGCGTCCATTTATGAGGAAAAGAATGGAGAAAGAGGAGGAAGGGACAATTGATTCTTCACTTACAAAATCCTTGTGAGACAATAACCATAGTATTTTAGAATTAGGGGCAAAAGCTTCATAGTGAGAACAACAAATCTGAAGATTGGATTATCAGCGTTCAGTATGTATCCTAGGGGGAGGGAATGTGCTAACTGAATTGATAATAAGGATATAGTAAAAGTCAAGATAAAACTTAGAAGGATTATTATATTATCTATATTTTTAATGAACTTCAAAATTATTTAGATAATTTTAAGAAGGAGTTTAATTCTTTAATACAAACATATTTATTAACCACTCTATTAAACACGTATTCACCAAGGCATTACAAACCAACCCCAAATCTCAGTGGCCTACCAAAATGGAAGTTTATTTCTCACTAATGCTACATGTCCCACGTGGAAATTCCATGTGGGACTGCTTTACAAATCACTCAGATTTCCAAGCTTATGGAGGCTCCATTATCTTGTGCTAAACCACTTGGAGTAAAAGGTGTCTTCAGTCACTTTAGCAAGAAAGGAAACTCTGGAGGATCTTGCAATTAAATGCTTAGGCTTGGATGTGAATCATTCAGTCACTTCTCCTCATATCCCCTTGATCCTACCAACCACAAGGCCCAACCCAAAAGTAAGGGAATGGAGGGGTGCCTATGTGGCTCAGTCAGTTAAGCATCTGACTCTTGGTTTCAGCTCAGGCCATAATCTCAGGGTCCTGGGATCGAGCCCCAAGTTGGGCTTTGTGCTCAATGGGGAGTCTGCTTGGGATCTCTCCATCTGCCCCTCCCTCCACTTGTGTGCACGCATACTCTTTCTCTCTCAAATAAATAAATAAATAAATAAATAAAATCTTTAAAAAATGAAAGTAAGGGAATAGGAGATGTATATTCCTCTCAAGTGCCTGGAAAGAGAGGGAAACTGAGATATCCTCCATCACAAGATATAAAAATTCAATAAACCTGTAACAACTGTCACCATTCTGTGTCTATAATCTGTGTTTTTATTATGTATTTCCCTTTCAAGTATATTTGTGCTGTCAGGAGGAGATACGATAATAAGAAGAAAAGATCAACATAAGAATATCAACACAACACAAGAGAGTAAAATGTAAGATTATCTTATCTTCATACCTTCACAATGTATGTGAGAGCTCCAGTTTACCCAATATACATTGTCTGGCATTGTTTCTGGTTCAACTGTGTTCAGAGAAGTTGATTCCCCTTTCTGATTCACAAGGGTACATGATACGCTCATTTGTTTGTCTAAGATTTTGAATGTCACTCTTTTCTAAGTATCACAGAGAAGCCTCTAGATATGGAGGTGTCTATTATATTAATAAAATCAATGTATTATAAACATCATTATAACAAAAAATAATGGCAATCAATCCATGTAAATCAAGTGTTATGTCAATGAACATTGCTACTATACTTTGTAAATTTGTCAGTTTCTCATGCCAAAACTAAATACTATAAATAACTAAATATTTTGCTAAATGGATATTCACATAATGGTTCCTCTTTATAGCTGCATACTTTATTTACTTGATAACCAGGAAAGACTTTTTCCAGAGTATGTTCAAAAGTTGTCTTTACAAAGATTACTTTTAAGCATGTGAACAAGTGAGAAATTATGTCAAATATATTTGCTTAGGACAAGAGAAAAAGTTTGAACTAACCAGATTATCTGTGCACAAATGCATGGGTCATCTAAATCATTCCCCCAAAGCCCTTTTAGGTTCTAAGAAAGCAAGCAAAAGCAGTTCATGTTTAATTAATGTATAGCATATCTAGCATATTCATTTTAGAATTCAACTTTGAAATTGACATTGTAGAGTTATATCATTGCCCCTGGTGAAATAGTTGAGTGTAGGTATTTATTTTCATTTTACCAGACATTTACAATATGATATGATGGAAAGTGAACTGGATTGATTGCGCATCTGGAGATCTAAATTTTGCCTCATCTTTATAAGCTGACTTTTTTCAAGCTTCAGTTTCTTCAGCTTGGGGAAAAGGGGAATGTTTTTTATGTTCCCCTCTAACTTCAGCGTCTCTTGCGTGGAGAATTCACATTCATTTAGAAGTGTACAAATATCTCATAGCTCTTCAGGAAGCAACCCTCTTCATGGCAGTAGTGTCCAATAACAGCACCACCTCTGGAGACAGACGGCCTGGATTTGACTCACATCTTTGCCATTATTTGCTCTCTAATCAGTAAAACAGGGATAATAATGGTGTCCACTTCACAAGATGTTAGGAAGATTAAATGAATTAATACTTGAAAATGCATCTAGAATGTTGAAATATAGCAAGCACACAATTATCATTAGTTACTGTTATCATTAGGCATTTTTTGCTATGTGAATAATCTATCACTTAATAATGATCTAACTTACTGAGTTATTATTAGGAGAACATTCGGAGTAGTCTATAAACTCCATCCATAAGGTGCATAAGATAATTTGGAGAGCCAAAATGTATGAATCATTAGAGGAGAGTACATCCCATTTTTAACAAGTGAGTAGTAACCAGAATGCCCAGTGATAATAGCCAAAGCTTTGAGAGGCAGGAAAAGGATTTAATATTAGCATTAAAAATGGGTATCAAAATAGGAAACAATACATTGGTTCCTAGCAGTTGTTGGAACAGATCCTGACTGACCCTCATGCTGAAGACAACCTAATATATTAAAACACAAAATGAAATATTTTAAAAATATATTAATGATCTGGCAAGAAATTTTAAAGAATTTATGTTAAAGCAAGTTGGTTAAAGTTCAATGAATAGTAGTACAACAATATTCCCGTAGTCTCAAAGCATCAAACTGATTACAAAGGAAAAAACAAAACAGGATTTCAAAGTCATCTCACTAATCACAAATAAAACTATAGTAATTATATGTTAGAGAAGCCAGCAGTCACCAACTTAACCAAATGATTAAAATTAACACCACCAGTATGAGAAAAGCCAACACAATGGGCTCCCTTGTGTGGTGCAATGAGAATATAACCTTTGAAATACTCTTCCCAAAACGCATAACTGAATCTAACCATAAGGAAAAATCAGACAGCCAAACCGAGAGACAATCTATAGAAAAACAGCTGTACTCTTCTAAAATGTCAATGAAAGACAAAGACTAAGAGTAAAGGATACTAAAAGGACATGTGATCTTATACTTACTATTGCTACAAAGGAAATCACTGGGACAAGGAACACAATTTGAAAAATGTCTATGGTGCTTTAAAGATATGTTCACAAATCTTTGATGTTCCCCTAGCCTAATTCCTCTCTCCTTGAGTAGTGGCTATACTCAGACTCACTTTAAACAAATAGCATGTGGTAGAAATAGAAGGATGCCACTTGTAAGATTGAAAAGGCATCATGGCTTCCTACTGCTCTCGCTTAGATTGCTCACTCTGAGGAAGTTAGCCACCATACAGTAAAGACATCAAGCAACTCTATGGTGAGGTCCACATAGTGAGGAACATAGGTGCATGTGTATTTTTTGGAAATGGATCACCTAGCCCAAGTGAGCCTTTAAATGACTGCTATTTGGCAGCAACCACATAGATACTCCGATCCAAATCCATCCAACCAAGTCACTACTGATGCCTGACCCACAAATGTTTTGGTTTTGGTTTGGTTTGGTTTATATTCAATTTGTTTAATTGTGGTATTATATACATAACGTAAAAATTACCATTTAAAACATTCTAAGTTTACAGTTCAGTGGTATTAAGTACATTCACATTTTTGTACTGCCACCACCATCATCTACAGAACTGTTTTCATCTGCAAAACTGAAACTGTACCCATTAAGTAGTAACTCCCCATTTCCCCCACCCCAAGCCCCTGACGATCACCATTTTATTTTGTCTCTATGACTCTGACTATTCTTTAATAAGTGGAATCATATATCCTTTCATATCTGGTTTATTTTACTTGGCATAATGTCTTTAAAATTCATCCATGCTGTAATATATGCCAAAATTTCCTTTTATTTTAGGGCTGAATAATATCCCATTGTATGTACATACTACATTTTGTTTATTAGCTCATCTGCTGAAGGAGACTTGGGTTGCTTCTACTTTGGCTATTGTGAATAATGCTGCTATGAACATGGTTGTACAAATATTATCTTCAGTCCTTACTTTCAATTATGCTAACAGTATTCTTTGATACACAAAAGACTTTAATTTTATGTAGTCAACTTATCTATTTTTAATTTGTTAGCTGTGCTTTTGGTGTCATATCCAAGTAACCACTGACAAATCCAATGTTGTGAAGCTTTTATGTTTTCTTTAAGAGTTTAGCTATATAGCTTTTATAGCTATTTAGCTTTTATAATTTTAGCTGTTACGTTTAGGTCTTTGGCCCATATGAATTTTTTTTTTTTTTTTTTTTTTGGTATATGGTGTAAGATAAGAATCCTACCACATTCTTTTGCATATGGATATCCAATTTTCCAAAGATCATTAGTTGAAAAGGGTGTCTTTTCCCCAGTGAATGGTCATGGCACTCTTGTCAAAAAGCATTAGACCATATATGTGTGAGCTTCTTTCTGGACTCTCTATTCTAGTCTATTGGTCTAGATGTCTACTTTACACCAATACCACACTGTTTTGATTGCTATAGCATTATAATAAATTTTGAAATCAGGAAGAATGAGACTTCCGATTTTTTTTTTCAAGACTTTTGACTATTCACATCCTGTGGGATTCCACACTGATTTTAGGATATATTTTCCTATTTTTGCAAAAAACATTGTTGATATTTTGATAGGTATTTCACAGAAATTGTAAATTTACTTAAGTAGTACTGATATCTAAATAATATAACATTACATGAACATAAAATGTCCATTTATTTGTATATTACTTAACCTCTTTCAGCAATATCTTCTAGTTTTCAGTGTACAAGTCCTTTGTCTCCTTGATTAAGTTTATGACTGAGTATTTAATACTTTTGGATATTATAAATGAAATGGCTTTTTAATTTCCTATTCTGATTGTTCATTGTCAGTGTATAGAAATGCAACTGATTTTTGAACATTGATTGTATCCTGCAACTTTGCTGAATTTGTTTATTAGCTCTAATAGGTGTGTCTATGTGTGCACAATCATTAGAACTATTTACATATAAAATCATGCAATCTGTAAACAAAATTAATTTAACTCTTATTTTTCCAATTTGAATACTTTTTACTTATTTTTCTTGCCTAATTGCACTGGCTAGGATGTACAGTATAATGTTGAATAGAATTGGCAAAAGTGGTCATCTTGTCTTGTTCCTGATGTTAAAGGAAAAGCTTTCAGTTGTTCATCATTGTAGGATCGTAACATGGGTTTTTCATTTTGGCCTTCATTATACTAAGGTAGTTTCCTTCTATTTCTAGTTTATTGAATGTTTTTATCATGGAAGAGTACTGAATTTTGTCAAATTTCTGCATCAGTTGATATGATCATGTACTTTTTTCCTTCATTTTGTTAATGTATTACACTGATTGATTGATTTTAGTATGTTGAACCATCCTTGCATTCTAGAAATAAATCCTAGATGGTTATGGTGTACAATCCTGTAATCATACTATTGAGTTCAGTTTGTTGGTATTTTCTTGAGGGCTTTTGCAACAACATCCATTAGAGATATTGGTCTCTAGTTTTCTTTTTCTCCAGTGCCTTTGACTTTGATATTACGGTAATTCTGACTTTATAAAATGAATTTGGAAGTTTCTTCCTCTTTAACTTTTTGGAAGAGTTTGGGAAGGTTTAGTGTTAATCCTTTCTTAAATGTTTGCTGGAATTCACCAGTAAAGCCATCTAGTCCTGGACTTTTCCTTATTGGGGTGAGGGTTTGATTAATGATTCAATCTTTTAGGTCTATTCAGATTTTTAAAAATTTCTTTATGATTTAGTCTTGGTAGGTTGAGTGCTTCTAATTTGTCTATTTCGTCAAGTTTGTGCAATTTCTTCTCATACAATTTTCATGGTATTCTCTTATACAGTCCTTTTCACTTCTGTAAAATTGGTAATAATGCCCCTTCTTTCATTTCTGAATTTAGTTTTTTATATCTTCTCTCCTTTTTTCTTAGTATAGCTGAAAGTTTGTCAATTTTCTTGATCTTTCCAAAGAACCCACTCTTGGTTTTGTTCATTTTTTCTATTTTGCTTACATTTGCTCTCATCTTTATTATTTCCTTCCTTCCTTTTGCTAGCTTTGGGTTTCTTTGTTCTTCTTTTTCTAGGTATAAAGCTAGATTATTGATTTGAGGTATTTCTTCTTTCTTAATGCCAGTATTCATAGCTATAAAGTTCACTTTTAGCACAGTTTTCACTGTGTTCAATAAGTTCTGGTCTGCTGTATTTTAATTTTCATTTGTCTCAGGATATTTTCTAATTTCCCTTGTGATTTCTTTTTGACCCATTGGTTGTTTAAGAGAATTTTGTTTAATGTCCACATATCTATGGGTTTTCAAGCTTTCATTCTGCTATTGATATCTAGCTTCATTACAATGGGATAGGAAAAGATACTTTGTATGATTTTAATATTTAAAAATCTATTGTTTGTTTTGTGACCTAACACATGGTCTATCCTGGAGAATGTCCCATGTGAAAAATATGTTTTTTGCTAATGTTGGGTGGAGTGTTCTGCACATTTATATTAAATTCAATCAGACTATAGTGTTATTCAAGTCCTCTGTTTCCTTACTGATCTTCTCTCTTGTTTTTTATCCATTATTGAAGGTAGGGTATTCAAGTGCCCTACAATTATTGTAGAGCTCTATTTCTCACTTCAATTCTGTCAATCTTTGCTTCATATATTTAGGAGCTCTGATGTTTGCTACATATTATCTTTAAAATTATTATAATTTCTTGGTGAATTGACCTTTTTATGATTATATAATGCCCTTCTTTGTCTCTCTTAACAATTTTTACTTAAAGTCTATTTTGTCTGATACATCATCTATTTTGTCTACTCCTTTTTGGTTACTATTTGCATGGAATATCTTTGACTTTTAATCTATGCATATCCTCATATCTAAAGTGCGTTTCTTGTACCCAACATTATGGTTGGAGGATCCTGTTTTGTTTGTTTTGTTTTTATCCAATTTGCCAATACATGTCTTTTGATTGAGGATTTTACTCCACAGATCTGTTGTTTCTAGCCACTACACTCTGGAGTAATCACAGCAATGGGTAAAAACCACAATTCCTGTATATTAATTACTAATATCAAATCTGTATGGATATCCTGATTTTAAAATTACACAGTGGTTATAAATATTATGTTCTTGTTTTTAGAAAAAAATATAAAGAAGTATTTCATGATTCAGAGGCATTGTGACTCAAGTTATCCTTAAATGTTTCAGAAAGAGAGAGATGACAAAGGAAATGTGGTAAAATGTTAACAGCTGGAAAATCTGGATGAAGGTACATGAAAATCCTTATTACTATTCTTGGGGCCTTGCTGTATGTCTAAAATTATGTCACAACTTAAACTAATTAAAGAAAACCAAATTCAGAGACCAAAAGTTAGGAACACATTAGAACCCAAAATATGAATAGAGCATGGAAGCTCACTTTTACCTTCTGGATTCCAGAAGGAAAGGAAAAAGAAAAACGAGTAAATGTAATAGACAGGTAAATAATCACTGAGAATTTTCCAGAATTGGTGGAAGACATCAATATAAAAATTAAATAACCTAAGATCAAAATAAAATAAGATAAAATAAATATTAAAAATTTGATACCTGGACATACCACAGTAAAACTACAAAGGCAGCAGAGACAAAGAAAAAATATTAAATGCTGTGGAGAAGAAAGACTGATCATCTTCACAGAAAGCAATTAGGTAGACAAATGACTTCTGAACAGCAACAATGTACACCAGAAGGCCAATATAATAATAGACAGAATGTGCTAAAGCAAAATAAATATCAACCTAGAATGATATATTCCACAAGATGTCTTTCAGTGATGAGGAATAAATAAAGACATTTAGAGACAAAGAAAAACTAAGCATTTGCTACCAATAGATAATTACTAAATGATATCTTAGATGTAGTTCTTCAAGCAGAAGGAAAAGATCTCAGATGACAAATCTCAGATACAAGAAGGAATGGTAAGCAAACACAGTGAGCAATATTCTTATTTATCTATATGAGACAAAAATAAAATTGTCATTTGGGTTAAATATTGCGATAGAAGTAAAATGCATAAAAATTGCTATAAAATTCAAGGAAGCTGATTGTACTTGTTATTCCAAGCTCTTATATTGTTTAGAAGGAGAGTGAAGATTGAACTTCACACGTTAGTGAGTTTTCTTGCACATAATTACATTTCTAAGATAATCATTAAAGACTAGAAAAGAGAATATAAGTATTAAACTAATAGAAGGAAAGATAAATGAAAATAACTAATCAATTCAAAATAATTAGGAAATAGATCAAGAAACACAAGAATGAGTAGACAAATAACAAATTTAAGATAATGTTGAAGATTTAAAGAAAATATATTAGCATCGTAATCAATGTAAATAGACCAGATACTTCAATTAAAATACAAAATTTGAAATGGTAGCTAACTCTGGTAAGTGAATTTTTTAAAAATAAGATATGTACCCATAACAAATATACAATGGTAGAAATATGTCTCAAAACTACAATGAAAAGCAAAAGGATGATAAACAAAATTCAGAAGACAGGTTATCTCTGAGGCGACAAGGAAAGAGATTGGACTAAAGAAGAATATATGGGTCACTTTAAGATAGTTAATGTTTTTCTTACACTGAATGGTGTGCAAAGTGCTATGCATTTTGTAGTCTAATTTACAACTCATACATACTTTAAATATTTTCCCATATCTCTATTCAATAAAACCAATTTAAAAAAGAAACATCTGAAATAAAAGATTGAATTTCTCAAAGATTGTATCCATTCATTTGAGAGAGAAAGCACAAGCAGGGACAGAGGGGTGGGAGAGAAGCAGATCCCTGCTGAGCAGGGAGCCCTATGCAGGGCTCAATCTCAGGACGCTGAGATCATGACCTGAGCTGAAGGCTCAGGTGCCTAACCCACTGAGCCACCCAGGCACTCTTGAAATAAAAGATTTTGAATGGATGTGGAACGTATTATACTACTGTTGTGATGCTAAGTTGTGCTGTCAAATTGAGAAGTACTGTTTTTGACTGGGGAACCAGCATAATTAGATAACACCGCAAAAACTAAACACTGCAAAAACTAAACAGGTCTATAGGACATTAAACTTCATCAGGTAGTTAAATGTGATAGATTGCAAAATTGCCCTAATTTCTCTGTCCTTCATATGTCCAGTCCCTTTGTAGTGTTACTTCATAGCTACTCTCATCCAGAGGTAGAATCCATTTGTCCACTCCTTGTATGTAGGTGGCCTTGTGACTTACTTTGGTCAACAGAATGCAGTAAGACCAACATGGGCCAATTCTAAGCATTGACCTCAATGCTTCCATTCTTTGTCTTGAAACTGACATCTGCTGTGTAAATTTGCTCAAGCTAATCAATTGTATGATAGAGACATATGGCCCAGTACTCTTGGTGCCTCAGTCACAAAATTGCAAAATAAGTGAGTCAGAGGACTAAGTTATGCTGCTTGTTCACGGAAAATATGTCTCATGAGTGTCTTGATGACTTTGTTAAAAACATCTTCTGCCACCCTTGTCACTCCTGGCCTATTCACAGCTGACCTCATAAGCATGAGCAAGCTCAGCAACTGAAATCAGTCAAATCTAGGATTACCAAAACTGCCCATTGACCCAGAGACCTGTGAAAAATAATCAAGTGATTATTGTGTTAAGCAAGTAAATTTTGGTGTAGCTCATTACTCAGTAAAAAAACTCAGTCATGCAATCATTAAAGTATATATGAATCACAAGTAAACTTCATTCTACAATTCTACAAACATCATATTGTTCCTTCCTGTTTCTTTTTCTCTGAAAGTACTCATAAAACATGTTCATGTGGTTCTAATTTTATAAGTCCATGAAATACTCAGTAGCCATGAATATTCCTATTGTGTATAAAATGTCCTTATTTTGGAATGTTGGAGACAAGAAAGTCTTCAAAGATGATACAATCTGAGAAGACAGATTCTCAATTTGCTTTTTAAAAAAAGCAAATGGATAAAGTTTCTTAAGGATAAAATAGAAAAACTCAAGGGAAAAAAACACAGGTATGAAATTGAAATATGCTGATTTCCCCTCTCTTAATTTATGCCACTGTGAAAACCCTGTGGTACTATGGAGCCACACTATTCATGAGAATAAGAGAACAGGGGTGGCAGAAGGTATTTTTAACAAAGTCATCAAGGCACTCATGAGGATGGCATATTTTCCATGAACAAGCAGCATAACTTAGTCCTCTGCTCTAACACCACACACAGCATAATGGAAATGGCACTTTCATAATACTGATGCTCCCACAGGGAGCTCGACAGTGAACCAGGAAAAGATCACAGGCTCTGACAGCTGATTGGTGAATTAATTAGGTGTTGCGCTTTTTTAATGCTATTGTAAATCACATGTGCAGCATGAATTCAGAGTCATAAAAAGATTCCAAGGATGCAAGTGTCACACAACAGTAGGGCAAAATGTAATCAGAGTCCAGGGGGAGACCCAATGCAAATAGGTTTACCAGAGACCTGCTGAGATTAATCTTACTCATCTCCCTTTCTGAAAGGAAAATTTAGATGGGGTGGCAAAATTATTTAGGCTGCAAGCAAAAGAAATTCATGTCTTTTTATCACTTCCTCTCAAGTTTTCTTGATAGAGACTTAACTTCATATTAATAAGCTTTTTAGCCATCTCTGAAATAATTCCTACTCATGTAACCTATCAAGTGACAGGAGATTTTGAAGCGAGATCACAGAGAGGACCATTTTCCACTCTTCAATGACTGGGTCATTTTTATCGTGGCTTATAGGCTCTCAAAAATTCTTCTGTTGCAGGCCGTAGTTGCTAAGTATATCTTGTTATATAACATATTGTATTTATCAGTTGTGTGATCCTGGGAATGTTATTAAACCCCTCAGCTCTAGTTTCTTCATCTGCAGAAAGGGGATAATAAAATTCATTTCATAGGGCTATTATGGAAGTTAAATAAATACTGTGAAGTGCTTAAAACAGTGCTTGGCTCATGCATGACGAGTGCTATAAAAGATGTTGCAAAAATGTTGATACAAAAAGAATGTTATCGTATTTCCACTGAGATCCATCACCATTGAAACTATTGATCACTCAGTAGACAAAGCTTTTGATTTCTAACATTCTGAATGAAAATGGGTCTTTCTCAGAAAAATGCAACTTTCACATAGTCCAAGTACAAAAATACTAATAGAGCTTTACGTATACAGGATAGAAGTGTGAGGGTTCTCAGCTTTACTCTTTTTTCCTATTATTTTCTATAACCTGGGAAGATGAGGAGCTAAACACAGGACAGGAATTATATCTGTCAGATTGAAAAAAAAAAAGAAAAGGAACTAAAATTCATTTCAAGCCTCCTTTCTGGTGACAAACAGATCATGCTGCAGGCATGTTGAGCTGCAGTTGTATTTTGATTAGTTATCCCTCATGCCTGTGGGAATGGCATGCAGCAAATGCTAAGACAATTCAGTGTACATATTAATAACACTTTCACTTCTTTGAATAAAATGGTGATCACTGAAAATACATATGGGCATAGAAAAAACACATAAAACATTTTAAAAGGTTATTCTTCATTTTAGGTCCTTTCCCTCCCCCTGTCTGCTATGCATTGAAGGTAACTGTTGAGTCATGAAATGATCAACTACCACGCTCAAGGAATGCATGAGGACCAGGATAAGGTTGACAGAAGCACAAAAAGTGGACTAGTAACCCCAGAAGAATCAATCTGAGATATCTGAACTGGTAAGCTTAAGGATGCCTGAGGTATTTAAGTCCCTTATTCAGAGGGATGAGACTGTGATATTCATAGATGCAAAGAGACAATCAATAGGTAATATGAGATATTTGGTAAATAGGAATAAGAAATTAAACATTTATATTAAGAGAATGTATCGTGTCCTGTTTTATTCCTAAAAGGACTTGAGACAGCTAACTAAGTTGTTTTGGTGTAAGAACAAAATAAATGAGGAAAAATTTTAAAACCAAACAGATAAAATAATGCCAGGGATAAGGTTGGTACCTACTTGAAATCAAGTAGCTTATGTCTGGGGGAATCCCGATCTGTTGGACTCCTTTCTCAGAAAACAGTACTGCTCTTGTGTCACTCCTAAGGGAGCTACTTGCAAGAAACAATGGTAAAGGAGGGCAAAGTTCCTCTTTCTTATTAATAGTCTTTGGGACCTAAATGTTAATATGGAGAACGATGGTCACCTGGGCTGGAACCAGGACCTGGGTTAGAAGCCCAAGAGATCTCTGCTACCTGACTCCAAATTTGAGCCCAAATCATTGGGCTGATCATTTATATTGATCAGATTGGATGTTTTCAAGGAAAATATAGGTCAGAGGGAGCTACCCAGAGGGTAAGCCCCGGGTCAGCTCACCATTGGAAATAAGATAAAAAGGAGAAGAGTGTGTTAGTAAGAAAGATGGCTGAGCTCCTCCATGTAGAAGGGCTTTAGCCTTTCAGTTTGAAAGGAAGAGAAGACAGACTGGTTCCTATGTGCATAAATATTCATTGGATAATTATCCCACAACACCTTGGAATCTCTCCAATCAGTGGGTTATCTCCTCTTCCTGGGAATTCAATCTTCCTCCTCTCTAAAAGCTCTTCCTGCAGATATTGCACAGGTAGGTGGCTCCTTCTTATCACTCGGGTCCCTACTTAAAATGTCACCTCCGTTGTTAAAGCCTTTCCTAACAACACAATTCCAAGTAGATCCTCAGGCTCTCAACTGATTTTAGCACTTCTTATTACTGCATGCTTTCTTTTACATATTTTTATTGTTAATGGACTCAATATCCACACCACCCATTTAGAACATAAGTTCAATGACAATAAGGATCTCATCTGTATTATTTACTCATATACATGTGAGTAATAAATGAACGTAATAGGTGCTCCATAAATGTTTATTGAATGGATACATGCACGAATATGTGTTTTGATGTGTCAAGTAAGGTGGTGGAAAAAGAACTATTTTCTTGGGAATCTCTATTTTAGTACTGATTATAGCTAATATTTACCAAGAATGGGTATTAATATTTTAAGTGTTATCTTTTTTTCAATCTTCACAACACTGCCATAATATAAACTCTGAAAAGAAAAATGGGGTCTCAACCTGACCAAATCTACCCTAGAGCCATTTAAGAGATGAGATCCATGCCTAGACTCATCCCATTGCAGCTATGCTTCACTACTATATATGCCATTGGATTCTGTTTACTTGCCAGACATGTGCAACAGATTTGGTTTTGAGTTTCCTAGTACCCTATACACACCTGCAAAGAAATCTATTACATGTTCTACTGGAATCATAGTTAAAAATAATTTTCCAGGAGAAGCCCTGTATTTGGAGTGCTTAGACTGGAAGTGTGTCCCATGATCTTCCTAATGGAGAAACTTCATAAAGAATGAAGAAAACTACACCATGAATGACATTACTGCCGTAAATGCAAGGATGAGTTTCTAGCATCTATAACACAAATCAGTGTAAGTCAATTGCATTGATTCAAGCTGTGGTTCAGTGAAAGCACTTCTACAGAGTAAATACAAGATTTTAATAGTCTTGTTTAATCCATTGATAAAATTTAAGCTATACTGATGAATGAAAAGGATTCATGTCATTTGGGCAATCTTCCCTCAATATTATTTCTTGCCACTACTTTGCCGATTGATATTGGTTGGCAGAAATCATGATGCATCTATTGTATGGTAAGTAACAGACCACAAACATTTGGTATTACTAATTAAGGACATATCCATGGGTTTTAAAACATGCATTATCTTGGCATCTTCTCAGGAGCTGAGACACCTAACCAGAACACTTAAACCTGAACCAGCTGACATTATACCTATACAGACAAGTACAAAAGGCATTATCTATAGCCAATGTCTAAACTTCCTCAGAAAACAACAACAACAACTCTGGTTTTATTCAATATGTGAACCGAAGTCTAACTGAGAGGCTAACATCTTATCCGAGTCATAATCCAAAATCATCAAACAATAATAAATAAAATACCCATAAAATATTTAACTTTATGTTGTAAAATGTGCTGCTAGGTAACTACATAATTGTTGGGCTCTAATTCAAGGTCAGTGAATTGGAAAAGCATGTTGTTTATAATGGCTGATTTTAAGCCATTCATTCTTACCATCATTAGTACGTGAGCGTCCATGACAATATCACACCACAAGCAGTAGTTTCACATTCTCTTTTTACAGACTAGTGAACTAAGCCCCAGAGACCTCATGTAAATTACCAAAGTGACAGAGGCAGTGAGTGAGAACCTAGGAACACTGCACAGTGCCTGAGACTGTAATCACTAAAAACATTCTGCCACGCTATTTGCAACTTCTGTCAGATAGATAAAATTCATAGATTTTTGGAGCTAGTAAGGATCTTGGGGTCATTTGCTTAGTTTTCTTATTTTATAGATGAACTAAAACAGAGTAAACTGTTGACTTCAAATCCATATCCTACGTAGTGATAGAATTAAAATAGCATTCCAGCATTTTTCTAAATAAAATTTCTTTATATACAAAAATTATCTTAAATCAAGAAAACATAAGCATAAAGAAAGTATCACTTAGTATTAAATACTGATGATGTATGTAAAGGGTATTTCTCCACATAAAAGACCATCAAAGAATGATAGAATAATGAAAGAAATGCAAACTGCCATCTTTTTGAACACTGATTAGTACATGAATCCCTAGCTGGTCAGCCAGCCATCTTCAGGTGACATCTCTAGAAGCAGGACTGTTAACCCTGTTTACAGCAGCCCATTCTTTTTGGGGAAAAATTCTACTTTTTTTTACAGTTTTTGTTTGTTTTGTTTATTGAAATGAATCCCATTTATTATTATTTTTAAAATCTTTCCCATGTTGGGTCACAGTAGACCCAAATATCTCAGGACCTCCTTCAGAGTCACAGCTGTAAATACTAACCTCCCGTCCATCTGACATTGATTCAAATATTTACAGAAAATTATCATCTCTAACACTTGTTAGTCTTTTCTTCTCAAAACAAGGCATACATAATTCTTTCAAATTTTCAAATTCCCTCATTATCATGCTTGCTCTGGACAGTTATCCTCAGGTTCATCAATGTCCTTCTTCAACTTGCAGACTCAGGTCACAGTATTTTGGGGATGTTCTACTCAGAGTGATGACCTAGTTTATGGCACCCTCTCTGTTCAATACGCCCATGTTAATGTCATCCACATTTTTTTTCAGATGTAGTGTTCAGTTCAATAATTTATCAGTTGTGTATAACACCCAGTGCTCATCATATCATGTGTCCTCCTTAATGCCCATCACCCAATTACCCCATCCCCCCCCCACCTCCCCTCCAGCAGCTCTCAGTTTGTTTCCAATAGTTAAGAGTCTCATGGTTTTTCTCCCTCTCTATGTCATCCACATTCTGATTACAAACTGTCATCACACCGGTGACACTTAACTTCTAAACTTGAATCTATGACTATTTTTGAACAACAAAAATGTCTCCATTACCTTCTCAATTTCCCTCGCTCTTACCTAACACTGATTTAAAAAAAAAAAAAAAATTCTGATGTCTTTAGAATGGAGAAAATAAATTTTAAAACCTCACCAAATATTTTGAGGAAATAAAGAATAGCAATAAAGAATAGGTAAATAGTTGAATACCTGTGGAAGTGGGGGGGGCAATGTTAAAATATCTCTTTGTCACTTCAGATGAAGACTTGACTGTGCACAAAGGAGAAGGAGCCAGTGTTGGGGGGGTAAGGGGGGACTGAAAATGGAAGTAAAAATGAGCTTAATTGCTAGAACAAGAACTTAGAGAAACAAGATCTGTCCTTTCATTCTGCTTCTGTTTTATACTTTAAATTTTTGTTAAAATAAAAGTTTCCATATGGCTTTGATGTTTCTTAAAAATCCATCAAAATCAAATAAAATATTAAGTTTTAAAATAAATTAATAGTGTGTATTACATTTTTTGCTGATAAAAATAAAATCACTCTCTGTCTACTATGTAGCTACATCTGTAGACAGCCAGTGTTCTCTGGGTTCACAATCAGGGATAGATTGTAGAACTTCACATAAATTCAAGTGGAAAATATAGGTTAATTTATCAGGATTACTTAAACTGGCTAAAATAACTATGAAAGTATACTAAGAAATATTCAAAGAAGCAATTATATTTCACAGTGTCCTCAAATCACGTTAAATTTATATTTTAAGTACCATTGAATGTTCCTTTTGATTGGAAGAGCCCTATGAATGATAGACACTTCTGTGCTGAGCAGATGAGCAGTTTCCCCTAATTCTCTTTATATTACTGTCCGTTCCTTCCCTATTATCTCATCTAAGTCAACATAACTGAGATCCTCACAAAATGTGAGCCATATGCCTCATCATGCAGTTCATGATTTAAATTTGATCAATGATGCCTATATTGTTTAAAAGAAACATCTCACCAATTCAGTATATTTTGTGCCTGTTCAATTTTTCTTCTATTGCTCCTTGAAATATACTTCTTTTTTTCATTTATCTGTATTTCTGTGCATAGAAAGTGTCAGTTTCCTATGGGCCCCAAAACAGCATCCCAGATGTGTGTGTGTATGTGCGTGTCCACCATTAATACCTGAGTAGACTCTTCACAAACAAAGGCATTCTTTCCTTGCCATTATTGTTTGTCTGATAGACTTGTGAAGAAGTGCTGGAAGCAGGCCTACTTCTTTTATAGGACACCTGTTTTTCAGAAGAAAATGTTCTTTGCTTCACTTTTGGTCTTCATGAGGACATATGCAAGCAGCCCCATATGTCTCCCTGTAGTTGCATTAAATGAGGGCTTTCTTAACAGATACGAGCCAACACTTATCTTTCTGGGCATCCCTCAATTCCTATTCTGCTCTCTGTAATGTCAGGTGGTGAACAGAAAGCAGAGATTGCCAATGTCTCAATTTACTCTCTGATAACTAAAACAAAAAAAAATTAAAAATAAAAAATAAAAAACCTGTTGTGATGTTTGCTCAATCAATGACCACCAGCAGAGAAAGAGGAGACAGAAGAACTGGTAAGTCTTTTCAAAGGAAAAAAAGGCCCCTAAAAGGCTATGAGGCAGTTTCTATTCTTTTAGGTGTATTTTTTTTTTTTAATACAGAATTCAATGTTATGCCTGCCAAAACTAAAGAAAAAAAAAAAAAGCCCAGAAGTAACTCACTTTCCACTTCAAATTAATAGTGATATACCTCCAATATTGTTACCCATGTCATAGTACTAATAAAATGTCTAAACATTATGCTTCATGTATAAATTTGAACTAGAACAATCAACTCTGCTACCATAGTGTTTAAAAGGACAAAAATTACTTTAAGCAAATAAAAATGGCATACAGACTATTGGAAACATATCACATATAACATAGACAATAGTTTTACAAAGAAAAATGTGTAAGTCTAACAGTGGATTTTTAATATGCCATTACTTCCCCCAGTCACTTTGGGGCTCACAAACCAGGGGAACTACTTAATTAAATGCATGATTAAATAAAAGAAAATTAATTTCCTTCTTGTTATAAAGAAAATAAGTCTGAAAACACAAAATGGTATTTCATTTCATCCTGAAAATATAATTAAAATAAATTTAGTATTTACCTCATATGATTAAAAATCCACCGGACACTTTAGAAGCAAAAGCAGCACATGATACAGCGATACAGCCTTCCTGTGGTACTCTTCAATTTCTATAAATACAAGGAAGGTGAAAGAGTGCAGTTAGAGCAATATATGTCTTAGTTAAATGATACTGATCAACTATGAAATGTTTATAATCACTCTACAATGCCTTTAAAAAGTACCTCCCTACATATATCTGTTATTATAGCCTTAAATGCACAATATAGTGATGAAAATTATGTCATCTGGAACTTCTAAGACACAAAAATAGACACCAGATCATAATACACCACACACAAAAAAAATAAAATAAAACCACTCAATTGCATGCTATTTTACTGGGAGAGGCTGTATACTATGAAAAGTAAAATATTTGTAATTTAAATGTTTTCTTATTATATACACATTACCAACATAAATATATTTCTAGTCATAACACTGTTTTAAGTAGTAGTGGGTGTCAGCTCCATTGTTTATTGTTTCCCACTGACTTCTTTACTAGATTTTAGCAAGTATTCTTATTTCATGTTTCATAATTTTCCTGGAAAAGATTCATAGAATGTGAGAAATGACTGCCATTCATTTGATAAGTTGATAAGCAATACGTAGGCATTTAAGTGAATTTTGCTTCTAGATAATATACACTATAGACAGTAAAAAAATAATAACTCAAACTTTCACAACCTGTCTCAATTATTTGTAGATGGAAGTTTTTAATCATATTTTCACCCATCTACTTGCTAAAAGAGAAATAAAGTGATAGGCAAATATATATAGGCACTTTGCTGCTGTCCAGTGTTACTTCTCCATTTTGCCATACACAAACACATACTATTTGGGTACAGCAGGAACTGTATTACATTCCTCTCCTACATCTCCCTCACAATGAGCCTCACGCATGTACTGTTGATGAATCAGCACCATGGACATCTGCCCTTTACCCTCCAAACTCTTTCTTAAAATCTATAATCCCGTAGGTGACAAAGAATACCAGGGTAGGAACACAGGTGGTGGGAAAATGGTGCTCCTCACTGAGAAGTATAATTTTGTCAAGGTACCTATAGCAGGTTAGAACAGAAAAAAATGAGCAACTTCTTAATCCATTGCAAGAGTGATTCAAAAGAACTGTTTTTTTTTAATTATTATTATTATTTTTTAAAGATTTTTTATTTATTCATTTGCCAGAGAGAGCCAGCGAGAGAGGGAACACAAGCAGGGGGAGTGGGAGAGGAAGAAGCAGGCTCCCAGCGGAGGAGCCTGATGTGGGACTCGATCCGGGACGATGGGATCACGCCCTGAGCCGAAGGCAGACGCCTAACAACTGCGCTACCCAAGCGTCCCTCAAAAGAACTGTTAATTAAGGGCTGAATTCATGCAAATTACATTACCAACTCAATTTTCCTAAAGGCTACTATTGGAAACTAGATATACATATTCAAAATCTATAGATATAATATATAATATCTATAGATATTAAATATTTATATATTTACATAAATACATATTTCTATTTAACAGAGATGGGTAGATAGGTGAAGAGATAAAAAGGACAGAGAGATAAAGTAGATACCTCATTATGTGCCTCTCTGTGTCTTTTGTCAGTTATTGGTAATTAGAGCTCACTTTGAAGAAAAGGTATTTTTCCAGCCAAATAAATTCTGTACAGTGAATAGTATGTCCCATTAAATTCTAGAAAGACATTGGAAGCTACATTTACATTAGGGAGAAACAAACTGTGAAGGAAAGTGTTGACCACTTTTGGCAGGAAAGAGAGTATTCTAAAGTTCAGAATAGTGGGATACTAGCCAGAAAAATAATGAAATACCAGGAATCACTGCACTACATTTACCAATTCCTAGACATTTTGCACAACTATTCTACTTTCCAGAGAACACATCAACGAATCCAATACCTCATCATCTTCTAACTCTGTATTCACACTGTTTGCCTTGTTTTTATTTTGTTATTTATAATTCTACAGTCAACCACCCTAAACTTTTGTTGAAGGCTCATTGTGACAAGTGCCATTATAGGTGCTTTCGTATGTCCATCTCATTTAATCAACAAGACATATACAGTGTCACACTTTGCAGAGAGTAGCCATTGTCTTATACATGATATGCCTCGGCATAAAAATCCTAAGTCAGAACTTGCTTGTTCCATAAAATAATGTGCTCTTTCCAACTAATTATAATTTTTTTAAGATTTATTTACGTATTTGAGAGAGAGAGAGAGTAAGCAGGAGTAGCCGGAAGGGCAATGGGAGCGAGGGAATCTCAAGCAGACTCCCCGCTGAGTGAGGAGCCTCATATGGGGTTCAAACTCATGACCCTGAGATCATGACCTGAGCCAATAACAAGAGTCTGACACTCAACTGACTGAGCCACCCAGGCGCCCATCCAACTAATTATAAATTTTAAGTTCTGAATCTTAAAAATTTTTAATGTCTTCAGTATTTATTGAATAATTAAAATGTATATGAATTATGAAAATTACCAAAAGAAATCCACTATCTAGTTACCTGAAACTTGCCTTTTAGAATTCCAGTGGAGTGGGGGGATGATCCTAGAACCTCACAAGTCCTTTTGCTTATGATTATATTCAAAGATTAAATTATGACATCTTTAAGGAAGAAGGAATGTTTATTATCTTTTCAACCCACACACTGGAATTCCCTAATTTTTCTGGAAGAAGATAATTTTAATTAAGAACAAATACTGTTTGAGGGAGATGAAAAACAAGGTAAAGTAAATGGTATGAATGCAAAAGAAGCCACTAGATATAAGGATCAGAGAGAGACTGTTTTGCTAAATAGAAGAAAATAAAGGTAGGACAGGAAAGGTAATGGAGAAAGAAGGTGGGGGAAATATGTTGATAAAACCCATAAAAGTGTATGTGTCTGTGGGGTATTCTTTGGGGAGGGGGGTAGGAGTCGAAGGAGTACGATTGATTAAGTAGAAATTCCTTCAGAGTTTGCTAAGTTATTAATGGAACATTGGAGGAAAGAAATGCAGGCATAATTCCTAAAAATGAAATCAATGATTACAATAACAGGGCATCACTTCCTATACCTAATGGTAACATATAAGAGGAGAAGGCCCAGATGTGGTCCCAGATCATGAGACACTCATTTCAATCTAGGGAGATCCTTCATACCACAATGATTTGGAAAACAGCAGAAGAGTATTAGTAATAGAATATATTGTTCAGAGAAAGAAGAAGGAGAATATAAAAAATCAGTTTCATAAGAATTGGTGGTAATGGCTCCACTGAGCTGGGGACAAAATTCAAAACAAAGAATTTGAGGAAATATACCCTCGACATTTTGTTTGAGGCACACAATCTGAGATAAGTGATAATGTCTAGAACACAAAACATGAGGACTTGATGAATGTGTATTTGCAAGCATTTAGTAAACAAAAGAAAGCTCATTTGTGTATAAAATAAAATAGCCCACCTTCTTAGGACATTCAATAAAAATCACACCTAAAGCAGGCAGTGTACCTAAAAACAAAACAAAACAAAAACAAACAAACAAACAAACAAAAAACCCGCGAGAGTCAACCTGGAAATAGTTCATAAAATATACACAAAATTTTTTATGTTAAGTCTACAAAAATTACCTCGCTTCCCTCACTACCAAGATCATGTGATTAATTACTGATGGAAATAAAACAATATTCCAGGCTTTCTGGCTTCCAAGTCCATTCCCTCGTCACTGCATGAGATTGTCTCCCTCATTTCTAGTGTCTTTCTATAATTAGATGATTATATACTGCAGCTGAATCCCAAACGGGAATACAGTACTGATCCAATAATGACTCTAAGTACAGCCCTGGATTCGCTGGGGGGGGAATAAAGCACAATGCAGTTACCCCAGTCCCTAGAATTCAGTGAGGGATTGAAGGGCAGCTCTACTGCTATTATTGTCTACAAAATGAGAGAACATCTTACTCAGAGGAGGATATAATAGTGAAGAAAGAAAAAAAATGTTAAAGAGGCTCAATGAACATGCTGAAGCAATAATTTCAGAGGGATTAATATGGTTAAGATACAACCAGGGCAGATTTAATGCCGATTCATACAAGAGACTTTAACTTCAAGGTTAGATATATGCAAATGTAATTTATAAAAGAATAATTGTTGTTTTATTTACTTTTTGAGATGAGTATAATAATCTCCAAGGATAAGCAATATTTTAAATTGATTCAAACTGGGATAAGCATACCCTTTAGGTTTATGCTGGTGTGCTAGAGAGTATTTGGAAACAAAAAATAAAAAATAACAGTCTTCCTGGACCTTCAATGCTATTTTAGAGGGAAAATAAATACTTACACTGTGAGTATTTCTAGGTATATATACCCTCTAGTTATGAATTTACATTTCTAGGGGGAAGAGTTTGAAAATCCTTGCTTTAAATAAAAGAGCAGACATTTTTACCACTCTTGTCTCCTCTCCCAGAACATTTTCTAGTGATGGCCATCTTTTTATGTCAAACTGGGAGAAATGGGAGAAGACTTTTTCAGAGGAAATATATAGTATATGGCATCCTCTCCTAAAAGGGAAGTAAATCTCTGACTTAACAATCTTCTTATTCACTATTATTAATACTTATATAAAATAGTCTGTGGGCTCTGTACAACTTAATTATTGATGTATTTAATAATTATATATATATATATATATATATATATATATATATATATATACACATTTGAAAATAGACCAAAATGATCTATTTCTTACTGTTGTAACTTTCACAGGAGACCACATTTAAGGCATTAACACAGAGAAAACAATGTTATCACAGTGAAAAGTTCTGAGCAATTAATTTTTTGGATGTTTCCTTAAAGCAAATAACATAGCACCACCTAAGGGGCTTCCAAGTGGTCTACAGCCTCTAACCTGGAATCCCATCAACATGCTGGAGAGCCTAGATTTTGGTTTAGAGAACTGGTCCACCCTGCTTTAGGGAAAGGGTTATACACAGAAAAGACCAAAAGTTGTTAATTGTTATGTGACATCTGCATCCTCTTCATATTATTAATTTTTTTCCTTTTGGTCATAAACTAGAAGGAAGAAGTGAAACAACCTGCCTACTATGAGCCTAATTATGATGGTTTAAAAACGAAACTGAATATATTCATTATAAAATAAATCATCCGAGCTAGGTAGTACTGTCCTTTTACAAACATGGAACTGAGGTTTAGAAAGTGACACAATAATTTTCTCAAGATCACAGACCTTTCCATTATGTAACATTACCTCCAAGTGTCAACTACAGATAACTTTGGTCATGGGACTGGTTAGGACAAATGTTAAATTGAATTGCAACAGTGCTTAATAAAACTTGAAACCTGTAATGAGTGAAGTTGACCAGAACGTGATGTTTTAAGTGTTTTATGATTAAGATTTCAGGGTTATTAAATAAAAGTGAAGTTCTGAATAAAAACTTTCTGTTTCTTTTGTCCGTTTTGCTAATTAATGTTAAATCCTAAACCAATACTAAAAATGTTTATTAAGAGTTATACAAAAATATAATATCCAATATTTTCAATTTGCTTAGTAACTTGCTTAATTAATAATATGATATTCTTAACAAATTGACATAATATAAATGACATTCCCTGGGATCATAAATTTATTCAACATTACATTTCTATTAGGATAGAAAAAGTAGAATATACCATTCGTTTGATCTTAATTCTAATTTAACTAAAGTAGCTACATAATTCTTAAATTTAATATCACAAAAGAGCTATGCAAATACTAAGAATTCAGCTATATAATTCATAATTCTGATATAGTAAATTAGCAATACTATTTTCTGAAGCAATAGAGGGACTACTGAAGGAGAATAGAAACAAATTCACTGAGTAATTTTGACTCTGGCATTCACTAGAACTTTTTAATATTGACAGTAAACATATTTCCAAATTTTAAAAAAAGCATAATGACATTATTACTTGATAGAATCACTCTATAGAGATTCCACTTACAAACGTGTTGCCTTAGACTATGCCAAAAGAGAATCTTGAAAGTATGGTACATTAAATCCTATTTTAGTATAAAATGCACATTGGCTATTCTTCAGTAGAGAAGAACAGTAATAAAAGGGATTTTGATTCTTCTCTATTTTAAGTGGCCTAATTTTAAACTGCTTTGTTTGGTGGCTCCCAAAAGGATGACGAGGAGTTCACTCTGGATTGCTTTGGTGACTTATATTGCCTTTTGTTCTTGACTTTCTTAGAGATGTGCATGGTACAGATACTGGTATTTTTATTTGCTTTAATCTTTCAAAACCCAAAAGTAAAAAAAAAAAAAAAGAAAAGAAAAAAGAAAAAAAATACACTGCTATCTTTTTATTAGGTCAATCAAGTTAAAAGTTTCATTGTGCTTGAACTTTTAAAAAGTTGAAATTCTACTCTAGCTACAAATTTTTGCAAGTGAACCATGTATTTCATTTGGCCTTAAAACATATCTTTTCAAAGTCTATCTCTAAATCACACATACACACATACATATAAGATCATTTTTGTGCCTTGTATACATTAAAATAATAATAACCGTATATCAAGTGTTTTCCATTTGCCAGGCACTGTTCTAAGTACTTCCCATATATTTGCTCACTTAATTCTCACAACAATCAGATGATACTATTTCTATCCCAACTGAAAGGTGGAAAATTGAGGCACAGAGAGATTGACTAACCAAGTAACTAACAGAGCTGGCAATTAAATTAAGGTGCATGTCTCCAGAGTTTGAGCTATTAGCAATAATAGCAATAATAGCAAAAATATCTGACTACAATACTGGCATTCTGATAACAGTAATGCACAAAAATGTACATTTTTGCACATTTTGCACATTACCATCTTAACCACACTTAATCAAAATACATAAATAAATAAACTATAGAAGTTCATATAGGGTGGCAGAAACAGCTTAGTGAAAAGTGATAGAGCTAAATCTTTCTAAAGGCATGGCCATTCCTACCTAGTCTACCAAATATTCATAATGTCTGGTAGAGTACCAAACACATAGTAAACCAATATCCAATATATATTTATTGTAAAAGTGAATTAATGAATAAATTGAGAAACTTATGTGAGCATGGGCATTTCTGCAAAACCCAGCTGGAATTTCCAGCTCCAAACACACTTACCAAGTAGACTAGTCTACACTTCAGTACACATCTTCATTGGGTTCTCACTTCCCATCCCTCACCTTCAACTCAATCTTCCAACACTCTCGGGTAGTCTGTTGAGCCCTAGTCACCTGTGTTCCATTTACAACTGCTTAATTCATATTCATTAAATTCTTGTTCTATTTAATAAACTTCATGTAATAAACTAATGAAAAAAAAGCCAATGTGATTCCAGTTAATATCAGTACATTTTAATTGAGGCTTTTGAGAGAAAATATATTAATTGAGGATAGTAATCTCAATGGTGAGAACGTCAGGTAGTAGGACTGTACGTCAGAAATCCAAACCCAAAAGCCCAAACTACTGTTGTCTTGGACTCTCTCATCTCCTAAGGTACACCCTGAATCTGTCTTCATGTCTTTCATTGCCACATCCCATCCAAGCCATGACCTATCCCCTAGATTACTCTCATGGTCTCCTAACTGTCTTTCTACTTGCCCTCCTGCCCCCCCAACCCATTTTCTACATTCCAGCCAGAATTATCTTAAAATATCAATCAGATCATGTCTCTCTATAAATAATGACTTTCCTTTGAACTTCAGAGACTTTATATTTCTTTTCCTCTCCCTTCCTCTTCCTCTTTCTTTCTCCCCCTGCCCTTCATCCCCTCTCTCTTCTCCTCCCCTTTTGGCCACAGCTGACTTCTTCACTCTCACCTAACCTTTCCTCCCTCACTCAACAGACTCCATCTATGCTAGAAGCTTAGTCTCATTTCAAGGCCCTGACATGGGCTGTTCCTCTGTTAGAACAATCCTCTCCCCACTCTTTGCCCAGCTATTTCCTTTCCACCTTAGGCTTCAGCTTTAATGTCACTTCCAAATATTTACCTTACTTTAAATGGGAGTCCCCTCTGAAATTCCATTATGGCTTTCTCAAGTTTTCCTTCCCTGCCATTTCTTTCAGAATAATATACCAGTTTTGAGCACAAGACTTATACCCACACTTACTGAGTTTGAATCTTCAATGCACCACTTGCTAGACTTCATGCCAATGGAGAAGTTGTTTATCCTTGCTATGCTCCAGTTTCCTTATTTATAAAATGAGATACAGTGCTATCTACCCAAATGGAAGGTGGTAAGGACTAAATGAGTTACATGCAAACATTCAGAACAGTGTCTGGCCCATTAAGCACCAATAAATGTGAGCTCTCATTACTCAGTGAAATTATATTTATTTATATTTATATTTATAATTATCTATAATTATATAAGTTATAATTGCATTTATCTGAAATTACATTGATTATATTTGCCTTTCTCATAAGCATGCCAACTCAAGGTGAACAGGAACCATGGTTATATCCTTACCACCACAAATTTGGTGCCTCTAACAGCGCTTAGCTTAGGAAGAGCTCAATCAAAACTTATTGAATAAATCAGCTGAATAAATGCATGAATCTATGAATGCACAGAAGAAAGAATTTGAAAAAACATAATACAGATCATCCATCTTTGGGCACATGGCTCTGATATCTGTAAAATTATACAACACAGACTTAGGATAATATATGGCAGTCTGTTTCACTTGTTTGGGAAGTTCACTGGATCTAAAGAAAATCTTAATATTGTATCCATGCTATTATTTCTCAATTCAAAGGTATTTAAGAAATGACTAACACATCTGAAAAAAATTCTTGGGAAGTTGTTTCATCCCCTTTCATTTTTGTCTTGATTGATCATTAGTAGATAAAAAAAATGCGATGACTCTCAGGAAAAAGTTCTGATAAAATATTTCTGAGTTAAAAAAAAAATCTCTTCACCATTATCAAGGCTGCAATACAGTTCTTCATGACTAGATTTTACTCCAAGAAAATCTCAAAACCCAGTTTCCCACATAATTCATCTTCTAACTTTGGCTCTGATCTCTTTGAATTGTTGTTTTAAACCTAAGGCACAATCGATGAAAATGTCCTGCTGACACTTTTTAGAAAATTACTGCCACCCTACTCCTTAAAAAACAAACAAACAAACAAACAAACAAAAAACTATGTTAATACTCTTATAGCAAAAAAATGATGTTAGATACTCAGAGTCATAACCCTTATAACCTCAATTTAAATGTAGATTTGGGGACAAAAGTATAAAAGAAAAGTGTGCATACCAAATCCTGTTGAGTTGTCCTTTTTTTCTGCTTTCTTAGGAATATTCATTTTATCTTTTAATATCTTATAGCTTACAACTCATCTTGGCAAACACTTTTGACAGCGTTTGTGTTTATCCTTCAGTTTGTTTCTCTAATACCAGAGCAGAGGTATTATTGTATATTATTTAAGAACTGGACCTCTGGAGTCATTTTGAATCATGGATCAACCCTAGTTTCTTTTGACATGGATATCGTTCCTTTTATAAGATACTGAAAATATATATTGAACAATATTGTTCAACAATTCTCTTATTCACTATATATTTACCGAATAAATGCCTTGGGCAGGGACTACGACTGAGGAAGAAAACAGGGCAAGCTGCTGCCCTGGAAAAAAAAAAAACAAACCACAGATCACAAACTGCTGTTTCAGATACACTAGGAATCTCCCTTTATTGTCTGCATACATAAATTGTATGTAAGACAATTTCTATCACGCTCTAACATGGTAACTGTGTGCCAGGTACCCTAATCTTGTCTATTAATGAACTCACGAGGTCATGATTCTCATGCTACAGAAAAGGAGACACCTGAACTCAGACTTCAACAGCAGATCTCCCTACTTTATTACGCTAATAAAGAACAGAGCCAGGTGTAAACCTTGTGGTTGTGAATCCAAAACTCAAGGTTGGTTTCAGTTATTCTTGTTTTTGTTTTTATTTTTTGGTTTGTTCTGAACTCAGTCTGCTTTTCTCTACAATCACTGCCTTTTCTGACAAAGTGGATGGAAGGCTGGTAGCCAGATGATTGTAAGGACCAGCCCCTTTAAGTTCTACTTCTGGGCAAGAGGCAAGATAGCAGAATCTAACTCCATCCAGTGGTGTTTTCACAGTAGACATTCCAACTAGCTGTGCACAGTCTCTGTATCTTATCACTGCCTCAGCTCTTCTACAGAAGACAGACAGAAAAAAGGGATGTGGAGAAAGGGAAAAATAGAAAGCAGGAAGGATAGAGGGTCAGACCTACACTGGATGGATTCACTCCTGAGCTGGAGTCATATCTCTGCAGAAGGTGCCACATCATATGCAGTACTGTTCCCAAAATGTGTTCCTTTTAATAGTTTAGCCTAAGTAGTATCTGGAGAACTTTTGAAAGAAAAATCTATAGTAAAGATTAGGAAGGAGAGTGTAGACTCGTAAGAAATAAGCTCTTCTCAGTGAAAGTTTATGACTCAATCACCCATAAAATAATTTTATTCTAGAAGGACCCATAAAATGATCTGGCCCCAAGTCATATTTGAACACATCAGGAAGTAGAGATCCAGAGGGACTGAGTGAGTCACTGAAAGTGAGCAGAGCTGGGAGCAGGACCTGGGCTTCCGGACCCTGTGATGAGTGTTCTCTGACTCATTTCACCCTCAGGGGACACTGCTGCCAATGCCTAAGCACAGTGGTTAGGTTTATATTCAGCCCTTTCCTGCAATGACTGATCCCTAAGCCTGTCTGCTGCCCAGGAAAGGAGAGGTGTGACCCTTCATAAGAAATGGCCCTGAATTCATGACAGTCTCTCTCAGTGATGCTGCCCAGTCACCTGAACACTGGAACATCAGTCCAACCCCAGAAGTGACAAATGGGAGTGGAAAGGGGCTGATGGAAACCCAACTGCACTGGCCTTTCCTGAGCCTGTTTCATATCCATTGGACTATGTTTTACTGGCAGGTCCGTGGCCTTGTCAAATCTTTGCTTTAAATTTTCTCTTCTTGTAAATAACCTCTCAATGAGAGTCATCACCAAAGTCTGGATTCAATTTTCATAGGTCATCTTTTAGGCTCTTTACATAGTTCTTAATAATATAGGATATTGCTTAGGGATCTTGAGGAAGTTTTAATTTACTTTCCTGAAACTCTTCTTTACATCATTATTCATTTTGCCAGGTACTTTTATAAGACAGTTTCACTGATATGGATATAATTCTATAGTCATGAGTCAATATTTTGTGTTCTCAGAAATATGATTAAAAATTAATAAAACATGGGGCGCCTGGGTGGCACAGCGGTTAAGCGTCTGCCTTCGGCTCAGGGCGTGATCCTGGCGTTACGGGATCGAGCCCCACATCAGGCTCCTCCGCTAGGAGCCTGCTTCTTTCTCTCCCACTCCCCCTGCTTGTGTTCCCTCTCTCGCTGGCTGTCTCTATCTCTGTTGAATAAATAAATAAATAAAATCTTTAAAAAAAAAAAAAAAAAAAAAAAAAAAAAAAATTAATAAAACATTAGGGAAATTTGTTCATACTCTATACATTGCCATATATTTAGGATAATTTGTAAGGACTTACAGAACTATGTTAATTACAAATATTGTTAAATTTTTCAATTATTTTGAATAAGTTTAATAATAGGAAATTATACAGTTAAATAATACAAAGAATTTTTATATTAAAACTTAATTATAGAAAGTTGATTCTATTTCTAAAGCAGATCAGTGTTTATTATTTTAAAAATACAGGAATTTAAAAAGTAAATTTTCATTAAAGCTACAGTAAGATGTCTTTCAATTAAAGGTAGCAAAACATATTCTCTGATGTAAATTATTCAGTTAATTAGTAGAGTGATAAAAACTGGAAAACAGCTAAAAAGAATGATTTTGAGTCTTCCCTCTACCTCCTTCTTGAGATAATAACAGAAAGAACCATTCCCATGGCAAGACATACTATAATCTATTTCTGGTATTTTCCTTTTGTAAATGATAATTATGTTTTGACTTTTTTCAATTATGAAATCAGAAATGACCTAGATACAGTAGTTATTCAAACCCAAAAAATGTAGACAGAATTGAATTCAAAGGTTCTCAATACCTGTTGTGTTACTTTTTTTTTTCAGTTATTTATTTATTTTAGAGAGAGAGAGTGTGAGTGAGCAAGGGGAGGGGCAGAGGGAGAAAGAACCCTGAAGCAGACTCCTGCTGGGCTCAGAGCCTGACATCCCAGGACCCTAAGATCATGACCTGAGCTAAAATCAAGAGCTGGCCCCCTCAACCGACTGAGCCACCCAGGTGCCCCCTATAGTCTTAACAAATCTGAAAAAGGTTCTGGTTTGCTCCAGTATTTACAGCATTTACTTATACATGTCCTAATGCTGTACCCCAAACTTTGCCCACTGCCTTACCATACTTCATTTTAAATCAGTGTGCTATTATCATTCATATTGCTGTTCATTGAATCTAAAGTCTGAAAGAAATTTCTGAAGTCACATAATCACTCTTCAGTTTTCAGGAAATCATCACTAAAGCAAGACAAATGGCGAGATGCCCTTCAACAGATGACTGGATTAAGAAGATGTGGTCCATATATACAATGGAATATTACTCAGCCATCAAAAAGAACGATTTCTCAACATTTGCTCCAACATGGATGGGACTGGAGGAGATAATGCTAAGCGAAATAAGTCAAGCAGAGAAAGACAATTATCATATGGTTTCACTCATTTATGGAACATAAGAAGTAGGAAGATCGGTAGGAGAAGAAAGGGAAGAAGAAAGGGGGGGTAAACAGAAAGGGGAATGAACCATGAGAGACTATGGACTCTGGGAAACAAACTGAGGGCTTCAGGGATGGGGGGGAATGGGATAGGCTGGTGATGGGTATTAAGGAGGGCACATATTGCATGGTGCACTGGGTGTTACATGCAAGTAATGAATCATGGAACTTTACATCAAAAACTAGGGATGTACTGTATGGTGACTAACATGATATAATCAAAAATATTATTATTAAAATAAATAAATAAAGCAAGACAAATGAGCCTACCTAAAATTTTAGCCATGACTTGTGCCAGCCTGTCCCTGTGAAGTACATACGAATCCCTAGATGGGCACATCTTCAACATCTGTCTGGTTTTGCATTATAACCCTACTATTAAAAATGTCCTTCCATTGTTTTTTCATGCAAAGATCATAAGCCTTTTTTCTTCAGTCAGGTTTTCTAAGTCCCCCAACCCCTAGCATTAAGAATGTCGCCCATTTCCTCCTTTATGCCCCTAAGCAATTTGATGTAAGTGTATTATTACACTTATGTTGTAATAATTTGTTTATAGAATATTGAAATATTAATCATAAACTGTAACTTACTATGCTTCTGTCTCAGGGCCTACCACATAACCAGGGCTCAATAATTATTGGCTGATGAAATAATCTGTTCATAATGTATTTATACCACTGAAATGAAAAGTCTGATGTAGAATGCAATCAAGCTTTATTAAGGAAGTTTTGTCATTCACTCATTCAGCATCTGCTATGGGGCAAGCATGTCGAACTCTCCTCTGCTTTCTGTAGCACACAATAGATGCTCATCAAACATTAATGTATTTCCTTTTATTCTTTCCTTTCCCTCTCTCTGCAGCCATTTCTGGCATGCAGTCAAATAACACGTTTGTTATTATATACTCATGCTCTTTAAACAAGCATAATGATTATTAAACTTTTGTTTCTTTCCTTTCAATTTTTTGGCCTTTCCATTTTTTTCATTTTATTAAGTTTTTAATTTTAATTCCAGTATAATTAATACACAGTGTCATATTAGTTTCAGGTGTGGCCTTTACATTTTCATACCAATTTCTGTACCCCTTAAGTTATTTCATCCCTTTCTTATGCATGGAATAAATTTAAAAATAGCTAATTTCAGTCTACCCCAGGTACTTCAAAGTTTATCTTTTTATTCTAAAAGGGACAAGACTCTCAGACAATAATTCACAGGAATACACAAATGATGTAAGTGTGCTCCTCCCAGGTAATTCTTCTTTCTTTTTTCTTTTCTTTTTGTAATGGGGACCAGCTACTAGTAATCAAATGACATGAATGCCTGATGTGAAATTTCAGGGTTTATGGCACCTGGGGGAGGAGTGGTAGGTAGCAGGCATACTGGTTAAGAGAATAACTCTTACGGTCAGATAGACCTGAGTTTAAATCTCAGCTCTACCACTAGTAGGCTCTGTAATTTTGGCAAGATACTTAATCTAGGTGAGTCATAAAGTCTTCATATTCAGATGAGGAATTATACTATAAAACAGGCATTAATTTATGCAAAATCGAAGCACAGTGGTTGGTAAATAGTAAGTGTTCAACCGATAGCTTTACTTTTTAATTACCATTACAATAACATAAAAATAGATACCCTTTCCACAACAATTTTTAGTTGCCATAAAATAAATTTCTGCTTTTATACAAATTACATGACATGAAAAAGATCTGTGATTTTGACTTTCCCTTTAAGGCTTTTATTTGAAATCTATTAGATTTTTCTGTTTTGCTATCACATATCCTATCTCTGTCATAACTGATCTTCATATAGACTCCATTATTTCTAAGTTTTAGTCATTTTGAGAATGACCCCCTTGTCTTTGAGATGCTCCCTAGAATTCCTTAAAGTGAATTTTGTATTTTCCCCTTCACTTATATTCTAAGTCAGAGATCCCAAAGATGTTTTACAAATTTGGTAACCAATCACCTAGCTATTTACTTTTATATGTTGTGTGAGCGTGTGTTTGTGTGTGTGTATAGGTATATAGATCTACACATACCGATTTCCTTACCATTCCTCAAATTCTATTAGGACCGCTTACTTGCACCATTCCCTGTAGAGTCAGTACTAAAAGTTATGCCTGCATTCTAGAATACATCAGCCGAGGGTTGTGTGCCTGCATGGTAAAGTTTTATCTGTGTGTACATGCATGTGATGTGAGTGTGGGGGAGGGGGTTGTACAAAGAGAGAATCAATAACCAAAAGTTCTAGCTGTATAATTTAGACAGTTTCACAGCAGCTTAATTTTCTTTCCTTCTGCCATTTTGTTGCACTGTGTGGAGAAGAAATTGGTAAAATTAATCAGGCCCTAAGATCTGGTAATTGGATATCACACGTAAAGATCCCCAAGCCTTACATCTTCTTGATGTAATTGATGAAGATGTTTTAAGTACAATGTAAGTCTCTGTGCTAAGTGTAATATAATGCAAATGCTTGACCAGATGATTTTGTAAGGGCAATATCCATTTTTCAAAATTAAACAACTGACATTTTAAATGCCCAAAGGCTCTGGTACTGTGCATATTATTGATTAAACCGACATTTTAAAATTACTATAGTGCAAAAGAGCTCATTAAAATAGAAAACTAAAATTTTTTGGCTTTTAATAGCTCAAAATTGGCCTGAACACTAATAGTGCAAATGTTTGGCTAAGTACCAGGTGGAGAATTTGTATCAATATTCAAAGGTCCTGAAATAACATTTCATTTCATAGAGTACAATCATGGGACTGTCTTCAAACTACATAGATACATAAACAGCAAGCAAAACACCTGCTCATTAATCTTGGACTATGCTTTTTATCCATAATGAGTAGTCAACTTCTAGACCTAATCTTATACTTTACCACTCTCTAGAGACAATAACAAGCCTCTAAATGCAGTTTCACACCCATTTGAACGTTTTTGTCTGATAAGTTATACTTCCTGGAATATTCACATCAGCCTGTTTGTTTTTCTTGGCTTAGATTATATCAGAACAGATTTCAATAATCATTTCCAGTGATAGAAGTGTCTAACCATCCATAGTCCACTGAGCACCCAATTTTAAAACAGTGAAATTCATGTTGAATGTAAGAAAAAGATACCTTTAAAAGGTCCGTCATTTCAAATTCCATGTTGCACTCGTGATAAGTATTCATCTTAACAGAGGTGAATCATTAGACTACTTTTCAAGGTATTTACATTATTGACCATATTCATGGGAGGAAAAGCAAGGGAGATGACAGAAAAATATGCACCTGGACAATGATGAAGAAATAAAATTTAATTAAGGAATCATTATAACCTACAAACTATCCATGGAAGGTGGCTAACTATATAGGTTAGGAAACACTGATTCATTTATACACTAGACAACATGTCAGCTCATATTTAAAGCTAGGCACAGCCTTTATATAGGGGAGAAATAGAAATGATATTGTACTAGAGAAGGAGCATTTTTGAAACTCTTAATACTACTCCCTTTTACAAGGTAGGGCTTCATTTTCACTATAACTAAGATTGACATCAAGTTAATCTTCAATGTTATGTTTAAGTTTTCAAATGATAATCTATAATTGGCCAAGTCAAGTGAAATTCCTTGATCATTTTTAAAATGCCAAGGGCAGACATTATGAGAAACAGAGGCTATTGTGAATACTATGCTGGAGGCTCTTCTATAATATGTCTGAAAAAAAAAAAAGAAAAGAAAAAATTGTCCATCATTTGGCTCTCCTCTCTACTCATTTGAGTGAACATATGTAGGTCATTCATCCTCCCCACCCCACCCCTGTCTCTCCCCACCACTGCGCATCCCCTCCCCCAGATCTGTCTTACTCCACAATGTGCTTGTTGTTCAATCTATCACATTAAACTTTGCATGCTCTTTGCAGATACTCACTCAATAAATCCATGCAGACTCAAACTAAATAGAATTATGGTATACCTTTGTTTATTTTGGTTTGTTTGTTTTAGTGGAAATGTACAAAGTATGGTTTTCGTTGATGCCAATTCTATTTTCTGACTTCCCGAAACAGGGTATACAATAACACAGTTGTATTGTAGTAAGATATAATGATTGTGCCAAAAATCATAAAATGAAAAGCTGCCAGGTTAGTTATTAGCATGGACTCAGTGAATGGGAAAAAAGGAGAAAGAAGTGTCAGCTGCATAAAGCATGGGAAAAAGTAAAAGGTTTGAAATCTTGCAAAAAAAAAAAAAAAAGTTAACTTTGAACAGGCTCCTGAAATTCTGAACCAAAATCTCATCCCTTAAAACAGTTGTATGCTCATTCCTATAATTACACATATGGCAAAAACTGAACCTTCGCATGCACAGTTGCTGTGGCTACAGTAAACACTGGAAGGCAGAAATCCATTACCTCTGGCAGAGGGTATCACAATGACCCCATTAAACTCCTTTAAGGATTCACTTTATGATCTCAGCTCGTTAGTCCCCTAAATAGCAGGTGTCGTGACAAAAGGAAGCGCTTAGAAGGGAAGACTTCTCAGTCAAACATGCACTGAGCCAAGAACAACCTCACAAGTTATCAAAACAAAGCGTCACAAGTTTGAAATAAATGAGCTTGCTTGGGCACAAACTGAATACCGTGTCTGTGTTTTTTCAGTGCCTAAACATAATCTATTCGCCGCAGGCTTTTTCTAGACCTGAAATCTCATGCTGTCAACATTATCTGTAACCACACTCCTTTAAATGGAGAAGTGTCACTGCTTCAGGTGACATGGTTTCATTAAGGGAAATTGCCCGAGGAAGGATGCAGGTGTATCTGCCATTCAAAAGCCCAAAAGGTATGTTCCTCATTTAGAAATAAACTCATTTAAACAATGAGAACTAATTACCACATTAATTTATTGTCAACACAACTAAGTACAGGCAGGCAGATATAATAACATATGTGTAAACTACTAAGCGAGCAGAATGAAAACGAAACCACTGTGAGTCACCTTCCTGGTACTGCACAAGTACTCACTAACAGCCACATTGTAGGTTCTGTTTGTCAGTTCATTAATATTATTATACAAATATCTGTGCCCATACATTCCCACAATGCTTCATCTGCCTTTCTTTATCCCCTTAGCTCATTTTGATTTCTCCATGCATATGGTGCACAAACTGTAGAGTGGCCCCCATGATGCTCCTCCGATGGTGTTTTACCCTTACAATATCCCCCTCCCTTGATTGTGAATGGGACTTGTGATTTGAGTCTGATACCATACGGCAAAGGTGATGGGATGTCACATCTGTTCCGTGATTATGTAAAGACTGTATCTTATAGCACACTTTCTCTATTCCAGTCCTTGCTGCCTTGACAAGTACACAGTTCTATTAGGGAAGCCCTAATGGCAAAGAATTGTGAGTATTGTTTAGAAAATGTGAGCAGGCTTCTAGGAGCTGAAGATAGTCAGTATAGGCTTAAGCTGGCCTTGAGTTACAGCCAGCAAAGAGCCAGAGTCCTTGGTCCTACAACTACAAGAAAATGAACCTGCCAACTAATTTGGACATGGATCTTCCCTTGAGCAGAGGACCCATCTAATCTGAGCCCAGAACTCCAGACTCACAGAAACCGTGAGATAAGAATGTGTATTGTGTTGCCTTTAACTGTTGAATTTGTGTTAATTTGTCATGTAGCAACAGAAAATGTATACAGTGTATATTAAGATAAGATAGTATCACTCATAGCTAGTAGTACCACCATCCACCCAATTGTTCAAGCTAGATTGTCTTCTCCAACTTTCCTCCCTCAGTCTATTAGTCATCAAACCTAGTTCTCTGAAATGTCACTTGATTATTTTTATCCTTTGACCCCTGCCTACTCTTACTGCCTTGGGAGAAGCAATCATTATTTCCCACCTGGAAAAAATGTTGGCATCTGTTTCCAGAGCATTTTATTTTCCCTTCATGAGTAGTTTTGCAAATATTTTCCAAAGTTGGAATATTTCAAGAGATCTTATCAAAACTATACATAGGAAGGGGTACCTGGATGGCTCAGTCAGCTAAGTGTCCAACTCTTGATTTCAGCTCAGGTCATGACCTCAGGGTTGTGAGATGGAGCCCTGCATCCGGCTCTGTGCTGAGTGTGGAGCCTACTTAAGATTCTCTCTCTCCCTCTCTCATTCTGCCTCCCCCAACTTGAGTGCACACACATGCTCTCTCACTCTAAAACAAACAAACAAAAACACACACAAAAAAACTATACACAGGAAGATAGAAATGCTTTGTCTTTAATGTTTCTATGTCTTTCACTGGTTTACCACAAACCATCCCACCCAATTCCCACTTTCTCAGGCAAATTCCTTGGTCCTCCACCCCATCTTCCTCCTTCACGTCTCCTGACAATGAACCTTTTAGATACCTCACAACCCTTCACATTCTATCATGCCAACTCACTCCCAAGGGTTGACTCAAAGACCATAATAGCTTTATTCTATTTGCATTTTAACAGAAGACTCATACAGACACATTGCCATCACATGGAGTTTTCTTAGTGGAACCATTATTGCAAATAAAGGTAAAAAAAAATGTTTTTCAATATATAGAACAGATGAAAGTGGGGTCGAATGTAGATGGCACTGTGGGAGGACAAGTGGATGGGGTTTGCAGCAAATCTGGTGCAATGCTGGCTGAACCTCTGGTAAACACACACACTGTCAGCCCAGCAGCGTCTCTTAGGAACCACAGGGCTCCGAGTACAACAGTTTGAAAACTACTGCTTTAAAGCAAAGCAATTGCTCTCTGATAAGGACGTGTTTCAATGATTGTCAAGAGAGTCTGACAGACATTCTTGATGGGATCAGGTCATTCTGCCAAAAATTTAATTCACAAGATGCCAGTTCACTCTCAAAGTCTTTACATTCACAAATTACATATAATGCTAATGTATTAATTTCACCAACCTTGATTATTTTCATGATTGCTGACCCTGGGGTAAAGCTGATTTGTGGAAACAAAATATTCATAAAATTTAGGCTCTTTCATTCTTTCCCACACTATAGTAAATGCACTTGAGGCCATCTCTGACCTTTACTGCATTGGATCAAAAATTGACTTTTTTCTCCCTATAGCCTCTATCTTCCATGTGCAAGCAAAACCTTATGTCTTAATCACTGATACAATATTTTGTTTAGCCTCCCTGCTGTATCCTTACAGAACTGAAGCAACACATATATATATACTAAAAAATTTAAAAGAATATCTATCTCATATCTTAGTGATCTTGGGAATCCTGGCTAACTTGTATCCAACATTTATATAATGAATGTGCATACTATATCATGAAAGTGATTTATGTCTCCACGTGGAGTTTTAGCAAAGAGGATTTTAAAAGCTTGCATAATAATACAGAGGCATCTGGCTACTACCATAGTAATAGATTATTATTGTGAAATAATGACCCTGGTAGCATCAAGAGCTAGAATTTATTGAATTCTTACTCTATGTCAGAGCAAAGCTACAGACTACATACATTGCAATTCACCAAGAAAACATATAATTTGTTATTAACTCCATCTAACAAATAAGACTAAAATGAATGAGAAAACTTCAAAGCAGAGACATCCAGTAAGTCCCAGAGTTGGGGGTCTGATCTCAGCTCTCATTATCTGCAAAACTTAATTCTGGGTTAGAATGGAAAAAGTACAGAAATGTTAAATGAATGACGATTCATAGTAATTGATATTTGCACTATGACATCTTCATATCAATTTCTAGGTTTCAGCACCAAGAGTCTTAATAGTATTATTATCATTAGCAGGAAAAAAATGCTAAATTACTGCATAGTTTTGTTTTGCTGTTAAAGTAATCCCAAACTTCACTACATAGCTCAAGGACATATGTTTAAAGCCAATATGTTCTGACACCCAAAATCTGGTAACATTTCTCACTTTTACTTCTGTAACTGATAGTTCATTCATTTAATAATTTATCCATTAAATATTTACTGCATTCCTACCATTGATTAGGCACTTTACTGTGTACTTGAGATGAAGGGATCTTAAAAGGCCATCAACGTAGTGACCCAGATTTAGCAAAAGACTGTAAAAATATAATAATTATTCTACCACACATACCTATAGGTGAAATGGAAGCACAAAAAAAGCAGCTGCTCAGGTCTAGACTTACTCCAGAGTTAACCTTAGATTCTGATGAGATCCTTCTAATCAAGCTTACTCTGAACTCTATCTTGGAGTTAAGGTCTTATTCAAAGCATGGTTTTGAAATGTCAGGCTAGTCTAATCTCAATAGACCTTTTAGAACTTGGAAAGACACTGTGGCTTAAAAAGACTGGTGGGATTGTGGATAAAATGTATTTCTTCTTTAGAAATTTATTTCTCATAATTTTTAATATGCTTTTTATTTCTCTAAATCAATGCTTTGATAAGCTTCCTTCTCATCACTATGGTGATAGCACTTCCACTTGGGTGAAATATACTCTTTCTATGTATACCCTATTAGAAGTGGTACTTACCCAATTTATTCTTACCAACAAGTATAATACACTAACCATATCAATATCCATGTGCTTACTGACATTTTGAGCATATAAGATGATAATTAGTGAAAAATATTAGATTATTATGGTTTCTAGCTATAACTTCCGTAGCCCAGTGAAAAACTCCTGCACAAAGCAATTTTTAATTGAATGTATGGTTTTCCAAAAGATCTTTTGTAAGTCAGTTGTTTGGATATGGAACCCATTCTTTTCCACTAAAGATTGAGATTACAGATTATGTTCCCAGACCAGTCTTTCATTGTTCTATATTAATTCAAATACGGTAGATGAGTATTAACAGCACAGATTCGTATTTGTCTCCTGGGTCCCATATGATTCAGAAGGAAGAAGGATAAGGAAAAAATATTCTTATAATTTCTTGTACAAAATTCTTTCTATGGGTAAATTTTTGAATATATGAATTATTCTTTTAGCACCTTACTATTTCTTTTCTGTATCTGTATTCATATTTTCAGTAAATACACTCATTGCTATACCTCAAATGGCCTTTCCTATTACCCAAAGAACTTCCTGATGAAAATAATGCTTATACCAATCACATGATGCTAATTTATACTACCTAAAATCTTTATGTATATACCAACTCCTGTAGTCCTCATAGCAATCCTATGGAGCAGATATTATTATCCCAATTTCTAAAAAGTTAGGAATCCAAGGCACAAGAAATTAAATAACTTGACCACAATGACACAGCTGGTATGACCAGAAAGAACTAGAATCCAGACCTTTGCAGTCCATCTCTAGAGACCACATATTTAACCATTTTTTCATATATTAATAGTGTTGGGGGGTCTAGGGATGATGAATGGAAGGGCAAGGGTAGTCAAGGCCATACGTGAATTATATATAAATTGGATTCTTATCTTTCAGAGACTAAGTAAATGAGTCACTGACATAGATACTTTTAATACCATAATTTCCCATTAAATGAGATGCCATTATCTCCTCTAAATGTGTTTTCATGGTTTTATCCTGCCTGTTACTCTTTAAGCAGCGTATGAAATTTATTGTATGTGAACTGTACCCATTGAGCTGTCAGCACACTTTATGTGCTCCAAATCCTGATACAGAAAATCAGCATGTCTATAAAAGAACAGAACAAGGAAAAGGCATTTCAAATTTGTCATGATGGTCTTGAACAGAGCTATTTATAACTGGCAGGCTTAACTTAGGGCAAACCCTAAAAACAGATGTCACTGAGTTCTCAACAATTGTTACATTCATTCCTATGCTGCTTCATTAAGCAATAAATATATGAAAAATGTTCAACTTGATTAAATGTCAAATAAATGAAACTTTAATTGATATATACATCATAGGGGCATAATGTTTTAAATAATGATAATATCCAGCTTATGCAAAGGGGTGGGAAAATAAGTACTCACATGCACTCTTGATAAAAATCCATATCCATACATAGATTAATACATCTATTTTACAGGTAAAAATCCATATCCACATCTATATCCATATAGATAAGGATCTATTTTACACGATACTTTATTAATAGCTGGTAACTTTTTAAAAAGGTTATAACTAGCAATTCCACTTCAAGGAATGTATATTAGGAAAACATCAACATAAATGCATTTATAGGTAGGTGGATAGATAGAAGGCAAAAAAATCAAATGATAGAATACATTTTTCAATGGTTTATGGTAGTATTTTTGGGAAATAGCCTAAGTGCCTGTCAGTAAGTGGACAATTGAGTAGATTGTAGTACTTCCATATAGTAAAGTATTATAATGTCTCTAATACTGTTGAATGAACACAGCAAACTGCAGAACAATATGCAGAGTATAAAAAACATTTGTTTAAAAAAAAGGAAATTTAAGTCTGAAGATAGGAAGAAAATGGGGGTTCTCTTTTTTATGCCTCTTACTGTGATCACAGGAGGAAAAAAAAGTGCTCTATTGAGTTGTTGGTAAACATTTTATGCTTGCATTTAAACTTGAAACATATGAACAGGATAAGACAATCAGTTAAAATCAGAAATGAGAAGCATTAAAAATTTAATGGCCTTGTTTTGCTGTAGCAATAAAATGACCAAGTGCAATGACTTGATTTAATAAAATCATCTTTTAAAATTTAAAACAAAAGCATCTGGAGAATGAGAGGATATTACTTTAAAAAGATATACTTCTGAATCATTTGATTTTTTGCAGTTACAAATATAAAAATAAGTTGTACACATGAAACTAATGTAACATCGTGTATCCACTATACTCAAATTAAAAAGAAAAGTAAAAAAATATATACATATATAAAAGTATAACTTGACCACTGATAATGGTTTTTTGAAAGATAAATATTTTCATTTAATGCATGAACTACTGGATTCACTTAAACAAAAATAATAGTATTCTTGAAGTAATATTAGGATCAATTTTCTTTCCACTTATTTCCCTCTATGTTATGTGTATTGTGATTTCCTTAAAAAAAAAAAAAACCCAAACTCCACTTGATAAAAAGTATAATATGGAGATTTTTTTTCTTATTTTTGTTCCTTAATTGTGACCCTATCAGTCTCATTTTCTTTGCATAACATAAACTATTAACTTCCTTTAGATAGCAGCTTTTTTATCTTTCGCTGGTACTTCTTGAAGCTATTCTAAGCTACCGAAATCTTTGTCTATCCTTCTGCTTTCAGTTGGCTATTAAAAGAATATTTTGCCACCAAATTAATTGTAACAAATACACATACCAAGATTCTCCACTGCTCATTTCATTTCCCGTGGTCTAAACCCACAGTTTGGAGAAAGCTTTCTCCAAGTAAATGGAAACATGACAATGACATTTAATTGTGCTGTATCTCCATTATGACAAAATGGGCTTACCCAAAGTTACACATGAATAAGATTTGCAAAAGTGAAAGCAAATTTACTAAATGTAGAAGAGCCTTTTACATTCATTCCAAACCTGTAGTTAACTTCTTGAATTAAATGTCTCCAACACAGCCGCAAGTTGATTTACTGTTTTGTTTACTCAGCAATGAACGAATGAATTCATTTCTGAGCATTTAATAGGAATCAGGAAAACTTGGGTGATAACATATTTATAGAACCTGGTTTCAGTAAGCTTGCACTCTAATAGAAGGTAAATCAAATTAAGAGGATTAAGAGTGTCCATATATAAGCAGAGGTAAGTTATTATTGGAAGTTCAGAGTAGGGGATTATTGTTGCATGCAAGTGAGATTCAAAGATGCTAGATAGGTTGTAGGAAGTTAGACATCCTGAACGCCAAATGAAAAAGCTGTTTACTTAATTAAATGTCAGGCTTCATTGAAAAGGAATTAAGATGAGCTAAGGTGGCTGAAATTCGTCCTGTCAGAAACAATACAGATTTTGCATTATAAAAGGGACATGATCTAAATTTTTATTCCTTAGCATGACTTTGCTTCTATTATTTCCTTAGCTGGTGAGTCCCTGATACCATCACCATCATCATCATCATCATCATCAACTTATTTATTTTATTCTTAATGGAATCCAAAAACTAATCCACATAATCTCCATACTTAATCTCCTGGGATTCAGAAGTGAGGTGTTATATTTTTTCAAAATTTTATGAAGAATATATTATTTCTGTCTATTCAAGTAGACGTTTATTCCTGGACTGATTAGAACTCCACATGAACTCACAAGGCAAGTAGAGTGGAAATTCAATTTAAAACCAGAAACCTTGATATAAGATAATGATCCCTAGTTCTGACCTCCTTTCCTCTTCTTCCTGGTGTTCTGTCTAGACCTGCTTCTTATTTACTCACTCTTCACAGTACCCCAGCATTCCTGGGCAGCATATCTTCTTGAAACCTATTAGGTATTTTTGACAGTTAAGGTGCTGAGTATAAACTTCTGAAAATGGAATTTTACATTACACAATAAAACCTACTTTGAAAAAAAAAGCACTAACTACTGCTTAGAATATTTTTTTTCAAACTTTATTTTGAAGAATCCTAGAGTTTTAAGAGTTATTAAAAATTGGTACCATCTCTTTCCAAACTATAATTCATTTCATTTCCAAAAGTTCAGATCTTTGTTTAAAGAAAAAAAAAAAATCCAAGTTGCTATTTTGGAAAAAGTCCTGTGAAACACATGTGTCCATATTTAACTGAAGTAGAAATACTATTTAGGAAAATAGGGGTAACGTGTCTACTGTGAGATAGGTTAAGGAGTCACATTTCATCCTCATTTTAACTCTTGATAAGCTTTTTGTTAAGTGGAATCTGTATCATCAAGTAAACTACAAAAGCTAATCAGTTCAAAAAACCCCAGGGCACTTCTTATCGCTGGAATACTTCGTAATAGATCTCTGACTTTAAATAAAATACAATATTATTTCTTAAGAAGCATAAAACTTTTCCTCTAGATCATTTCATAGCTTGGCTTTAACAGCCTTAACTTAAAAAATACACATTAAATTTGGATGGAAAATTCTGTCAAAATTAATTAAGGCTTTATTGATTGAATCACTACTGAAAATTGGTAACTGGAGAAATGTCTACATAATGGTGGCCCTATTTATGAACTACTTAGATTTAGAAAGGCACCTTATAACCTGGTATATTTTCAATGCAAAAAGACATGATATATGTAACCACTTGTACATATTTTTGAAGGTTAAGCTTCATGAAAATTTGGAATTTAAGGATGTGAATTCTGGCTCTCCATGCTTTTTTCCTACCTGATTAAAATTTGCTCAATGGTATTCGTATCATGGTTATTTTATTTCATTATGAATACATTTATAATAAGTATGTGTTATAGTAAGCTGCTAGCATAAGTCCCTTGTACATCTCTAAATTAGGATTCTGTTATTTAAAAAATTACACTTTTCCAATGGAACTAGAGATCCCAAAGAGTAATGTAGTATGAAATGTTTAACACTGTTCAGCCTGTTCTTAATTCAGTGACATCCTCTCCAAACCTCTGTGAGTTCAAGACCTTCAAAGTTGTGTTTTAAGTTCTAGGTCTCAATATTTAGTAACACATATTGAAGTCCTCTAGATCAAATTCTTTAACCAACTCCCCAAGGCCCTACGCTTTCTTTAAAAATAGACTTCATTTTTTTTTGAGCACTTAAAGTTTCACAACAAAACTGTGTGGAAAATACAGAGAATTCCATATGCCCCTTGTTACCACCCACACTCCCCAGTCTGCCTATTAACAAATAGTTCACCAGAGTAACACATCTGTTACAATCAATAAACCTACACAGACATATCATCATCACACAAAGTCCGAATGTTGCATTGAGTTGCACTCTTGATGTCGTACACTCCATGGGTTTTGACAAATATATAATGACATGTATCTACCATTACAGTATCACCCAAAATAGTTTCATGACCCTAAAAATCTTCTGTTCTCTGTCTATTCATCCCTTCTTCCCCCGTCCTACCTGATAACCACTGATCTTTTCCTGTCTCCATAATTGTTTGTTTTTTTTCCAGAATGTCATACAGTTGACTCATACAATAGTAATATTTTCAGGTCAGTTTATTTCACTTATTAATATGTATTTAAGGTTCTTTCATACCTTTTCATGATATAACAACTGACTTCTTTTTAATGCTGAATAATATCCCAGTGTCTGGATGTACAAGAATTTGTCTATCCATTCACCTACTGAAGGCCATCTTTGTTGCTTCTAAGGCCTGGCAATTATAAACAAAGCTGCTATAAATATCTGTGTGCATTTTTCTGTGGACACAACTTTTCAACTCAATTAGGTAAATGCCAACCAGCACGACTGCCGGATTGTATGGTAGGAGTATGTTTACTTTAGTAAGAAACTACCAAACTGTCCTCCAAAGACTTCTTATTCTCTTGACAGTATCTTTTGCAGAGCAGAGATTTTTAATTTTAATGAAATTTAACTTCCAATTCTTTTCATGGTTTATGTCTTCAATGTTGTATCTAAAAAGTAATAGCCATACCTAGGTCAATTTAATTTTTGCCTGTTATCTTTTAGGAGTTTTATAGTTTCGCATTTTACTATGATCCATTTTGAGTTTATCTTTGTGATAGATACAAAATCTAAATCTACATTCTTTTCTTTTCTCTTTCTTTTTCTTTCTTTTTTTCTTTCTTTTCTTTCTTTTCTTTCTTTCTTTCTTTCTTTCTTTCTTTCTTTCTTTCTTTCTTTCTTTCTTTCTTTTTCTTTTTCATGTTGATGTACAGTTGTTCCAGCAACATTTATTGAAAAGACTCTTTTCTTCATCATATTATCTATATGCTTCCATCGAATAATCAGTTGAATGCATTTATGTGGGTCTTTTTCCGGGCTCTCTATTCTGTTCTATTGATCTATTTGTATATTCTTTCACCAGTACACTATTGTGATTACTGTTGGTTAATAATAAGTCTTAAAATAAGGTAGTATCAGTCCTCCAACTTGTTCTTCTCCCTCAATACTGTGTTTGGCTATTCTGGTCTTTTGCCTCTCCATACACATTTTAGAATCTATTTGTTGATATTCACAAAATAACTTGTGAAGATTTTGACTGGAATTTCATTGAAATTATAGATCAGGTTGGGAAGAATTGACCTCTTGATGATATTGAGCCTTTCTGTCTACGAACATGGAATATCTCTCCATTTATTTAGTTCTTTGATTTCACTTATCAGAATTTTGTAGTTTTCCTCATCAGATCCTATACATATTTTGTTAAATATATGCTTATATTTTTTTTTGCTAGTAAAAATTGCAGCTTATTTTTAATTTCAAATTTCACTTGTTCTTTGAGTGTATATAGGAAAGTGATTTATATAGGAAAGTGATTATTTTTCCATAATAGCCTTGTCCCCTGCAAACTTGCTATAATCATTTTTTTGTTGATTCTTTAGTATTTTCTACATAGATGATCATATCTTCTGTAAACAAAGACAATTTTATTTCTTCTTTCCATTCTGAATACCTTTTATTTACTCTTCATGTTCTATTGCATTAACTAAAATTTCAAGTATGATATTAAAAAGGTGTCCTAAGTGGGGCACTTGAGTGGCTCAGTCAGTTAAGCGTCTGACTTTGGCTCAGGTCCTGGTCTCAGGGTCCTGGGATCAAGCCCCGTGTCAGACTCCCTACTCAGTGGGGAGTCTGCTTCTTCCTCTCCCTCCACCCCTCCCCCCGTGTGGGCAGGACCATGTGTGTGGGTGCATTCTCTCTCTCTCTCAAAAAAATAAAATCTTTAAAAAATAAAAAAACAATAAATAATAAATAAAAAGGTGTTGCAAGAGAAGATATCTTTTCTTTGCCTTTTTCCTAATCTTAGTGGAAAAGCTTCAAGTTTTTCACCATTAAGTATGATAATAGTTTTAGGCTTTATGTAGATATTCTTTATCAAGTTGAAAAAGTTCTCCTCTATTCCTCGTTTGCTAAAGGTTTTTATCATGAATGGGTACTGGATTTTTTTTTCCAAATGTTTTCTGCATCTACTGATATGATCATATGATTTTTCTTCTTCAACCTATTGATGTGATGGATTACATTAATTGACTTTTGAATGTTGAACTGGATTTGCATGCCTGGGATGAATCCCACTTGGTCATGGTTTATAATTATTTTTATATATTGCTGGATTCAATTTGCTGTGCTTTTGTTAAGGATATTTGCATCTATGTTCATGAGAGATATTTATCTGTAATTTGCTTGTATTATCATAGTTTTGATATTAGGTTAATGTTGGTCTCATAGAATGAGTCGGAAAGTATTCCTTTTGCTTCTATCTTCTGGAAGACTATAGAGAATTGGTGTAAGTCCTTCCTTAAATGGTAGAATGGTAGAACTTATCAGTGACCCCCATCTGGGCCTGCCACTTTCTTGGAAGGTTATTAACTATTGATTCAGTATCAGATTATCTCTTTATTCTTGTGTGAGTTTGGCAGATTGGGTTTTCTAATTTGTCCATTTCACCTAGGATATCAAATTTGTGGGCACAGAGTTGTTCATAGTATTCCTTTATTAACTTTTTAATATCCATAGGATCTGTAGTGATATCCTCTTTCATTTCTGATATTAGTAATTTGAATCTTCTCTCTCTCTCTCTGGTTAGAAGCTTATCAATTTTATTGATCTTTTTTAAAGAACCAGCTTTTGGAGTTTCTGTTTGGTTGTTTTTCTCTTTTGATTTCCTGTTTCCAATTTAATTTTTTTTCTCTAATTTTTATTATTTCTTTTCTTCTGCTTACTTTAGATTTAATTGGCTCTTCTTTTTCTAGTTTCCTAAGACTAAGCTTAGATCATTGATTTTAAATTTTTGTTCTTTTTTAACATAAGCATTCAATGCTATAAAGTCCCCTCTATGCACTACTTTTGCTGCATCTTATAAAATTTGATAGGTTGCATTATTATTTTCACTTAACTTAAAGTATTTTTAATTTCTCTTGGGATTTCTTTTGACCATGTGCTATCAGGAAATATTTTTCACATATATTGGGATTTCCCACGTATCTTTCCATTATTCATTTCTAGTTTAATTCCATTGTGGCCTATGAGGATACATTGCATGATTTCTATTCCTTTAAATTTGTTAAGGTATGTTTTATAACCCAGAATGTGGTCTTTCTTGAAGAATGTTCTACATGAGCTTGAAAAGAAAGTATATTCTACTGTTGTTAAATGAAGCAGTCTATAGATACCAGTTATATCCAATTCAGTAATGATGCTTTTGTGTTAAGACTATGCCCTTACTGGTTTTCTGCCTGTTGGATCTGTCCACTTCTGATTGAAGGGTGTTGAATATTTCATATGATTCCATTTTCTCTCCTTTCATAGTACCTCCCAGGGGTTGCCCCAGAGTTTACCATATGTATTTACAGCTAAGCTAAGTCCACTTTCAAATAATACTATAATATTTCACAGGTAGTATAAGTACATACTTATAAGTATATAAGTATAATAACAAAATATCCCTAATTCCTCTCCTGTATCATTTCTGTCATTCATTTCACTTGTGCATAAGCTATAGTCACCAAATACACTTTTGTTACATTTGTTTTGGGGGAAAAAAAAAAGCACAAAGACCTGTCATTTGTTAGATCAATTGTGAAAAAAAGTTCTTATTTTATAAAATCTTTACTTTCCATCTCTGCTTACCTTATTCATCTGTTTTGCATGTTGTCTACGTTGTCAATGAAAGCACTTAGCATATCAATCATAGATTTTAAAATTCATGGTCTGATAATTCCAATATTCTTGCTATATCTGACTCTAGTTCTAATGCTTGCTCAGTTTCCTCAAGCTGTGTTTTTTGCCTTTCAGTATGACTTACAGTTTTTCTTCGTAGTCAGACATGATGTACCAAGTATAGGGAACTGCAGTAAATGGGTCTATGGTAATGCAGTGGTAAGGTATGGAGGGAAGGGAAGCAGTCTGTAGTCTTGTGATTAGGCCTCAATCTTTCAGTGAGGTGGTGACCTTGGACTGTGACCTTCACAGTTGCTTCTCAGTCCCACCTAACCCCTCTTAGGTGAGACAGAATAGCTACAGTGGGCTTGGATGGGGTATTTCCCTTTCGACCGAGCAGTTGGGCTCTAACAAAACCCCAATAGGTTAGGCTCTGATACAATAGTTTCTTTTGAGGACAGGCCTATTTCAAAATAGCTACTTTAATGTTTTCCCTGCCTGAAGCACAAAGGAGTTTTTCTTCCATCTTCACTGTGAGAATCTGATACAGCTCCTGGAGGTAAAACTCAGAAACATGTGAGGGCTCCTATATAACTGCACCCCCCACCCCTGGAGTTTTTAACTCTCAGATTTGTTTCCACTGAGCCTCCAGTAATTCATCAATTACAGGATAGGTTTTCCTGCCCCAATACTGGTTCCCACAGTTTTCTGCTGATGGGCGTCTGTTCTAGAAACTTGTGATTCTCTGTATCCAGGCTGTCCTTCTCAGTTTTTGAGGTAGCATTTTGCCTTGTGACCTCGCTTCTCTGACAGATCTATGAAGAGATGTCAATTTTTCGGTTTGTTCCAAATTTTACTTGTTGTTAGGACAGAATAGCGACTTCTGAACTCTTCTAAGTGACTTCATGCCACACTGGAAACTCAAACTCCACTCCTTTCAAACAATAAAGATCACTTACAAACTGAGGGCATAAATACTCCAAGTACCATTAATGTCTGTATTTATAATCTCATGCTAGGAAGCATCCATATATGTGTGGCTTTGAAGATGTAATAGTTGTTCCTAAAGTGACTCAGTGTCAGGTTACTGCTTTTTTTATTGTCTTGTCTGCCTTTCTCAAGGTTGGTTTCAAACAGTGCTTCTGAAAACATGAAATGGTCCAGGAGTTGAAAAACAGAAGAGGTTTAGGGACCATGTAAACAACAAGGGCACTGGAATGATAATCATTCACAAAAGATGAGTACTCCGGGACATTATTAAGCATAAAAATGGTTTTAAAGACAGCTTCTTCTGATGATAATAGTTTTCATATTCAGGGATGAAGGTATGGGACACCACATTAAAAAATGATCGATGTTACTAAAAATTAGCTTTTCAAAGATTACCTTCTCAGAGAATAAATAGTTGGCCTGGCAAAATTAGGGGACTTCTTTTAAAATTACTGGGTACATTTTGGTAAAAGTTTAAGTCAAACTTTTAGAGCTTTAAAACTGGGATGACTCTTCTCTTCATGATATGCATGCTATTCTTTATCCTTCTCCAAAGTTCTAGATGTGTTAGAGGACGCTTGGTGACTTGCCTCGCCACCCTTGCAGCCTCGCACTTCAATATCACATATCTACTGTAGTTTGATTTTGGAGCAATACCAATAAGAATTACTTTCACTTTGCTTAATCTTTAGGTTCTTCAAACTATCAGCCCTGACCCTGGGCCATCCATCAGGACCTTATCTGTCTCTCACTCTCTCTCTCTCTTCTTTTTAAGATTTTATTTATTTATATGCCAGAGAGAGAGAGAGAGAGCACACAAGCAGGGGGAGTGGCAGGCAGAGGAAGAAGCAGGCTCCCCACTGAGCAAGAAGCTCAAGGACTAGAACCAGGGCTCAATCCCATGACCTGAGCTTAACCTGTTGAGCCACCCAAATGTCCCAAGGACCTTATCTGTCTCTTCGAAGAAAGTATGTCTCTAAGTCTCCTCCTATCTGAAATGCTTTCCCAATCCCCTACCCCAAAACAGACACACCTCCTCCTTTCCACCTAACCTTCACATTTCAGGAAGGAAAGCCCTACTTAATCACCTCTCCTTACTCTAGGTTAGAATCCTTGAGCACAAGTTTCTCACAGAAACAGGCTCCCTTCTTTCAGAATACTTATCTTGGTTTGCAATTATGAATTCATACAGTGTGATGATGCTATGAAAAATTAGTAAGTATGGTGGCTGCTTTTGCCTATGACTATAACCCTGTGTCCTCAGCACTTGGCAAACAGTGAGTGATAAATCAATTATTTGTTGAATGAATAAAATAAATGTCAATGAGTCTCATAAAATCATTATATGTGCCAGTCAATTAACCTACTGAAGGCCTAATGGAATGGTACATATTGATCAGAGCAAAGGGAGGCACAGCATTCAAAATCAGTCTTTACAGTTTCCCAGGCTCTGTGTTTCTCTGCTGACCATTAGATATGTTCATGAATTACCCTAATAATCCACAATTTCTTTCATATTTTCTCCATCAACACTCCTGAAATGCACATATTCCTAAGTCTTTCAAAGTTAATTTATATTTTCCTATTCTATCTCCCTCTCTACTCTGGGGAATTAAAAAACAAAACAAAACAAAAACTGAAATGAACCTTAAAGAGCAAGCAGTAGGCTTTAAAATCTGAGGACAGTGAGAGCTGGTCCATTTTTGTCTTGCACGGTCTGCTGCGAATTCCCAAGGGTGGTGCCTAGGTCTGCTCTAGTGTCTTGTAATGATCCCTTCCTCCTGCTGTCACTCTTCCCAATCATGAGATGCTGCCTAGTTTGTTCGGAGGCCTGCGAGATGAATGAATACCTCAGGGGCCCGTATCAGTATTTATTGTCGGGGCGGTGAAGGGTGGGAGGAAGAAATAGTGTAGTAAAAACCATCTGTGCTAAGAATTATAGAAGCCAGAAAAGGACTAGCAGGGAGCCCAGTATCTATCACCACATGGAAGCCCAATTAAAACACACGCATTCAAGAAACGGGATCTTGGCAGAATACGCTCAAGGAGAAAATGCTGCAATTCAAATCATACTGAAGTTATTCACTGTTAGGAAGAATAGAATAAATGGAACTAGGAAGGCAGGAATAAAGACCTAATGATATGTTCTCAATATATATATTTTTAACTTTCCCAGTTTCAAGTAAACAAAATCCACATTTCCAAATCCACTAAAGGGAACCTTGAATAAAACAAAGATTGGCAGAAGTTGTATTATATGACACTAAGAATAGCCATTCTTCTTAACAAGTAACAAAGTAGCATATAATTTGAAGGCTTATGACACAGGCATTAATATCTAGTAATATGAAAAGATATTTCTTTAATACACTGAAAAACACAGAAAGCGGCTAAAACAGGAGTATCTGGAAAATAAAAATAAGCATCCGTGTTAGATATGTGTCATGTCTAATTCAGGGATCCACATGAAAAGCTCCTTTGTTCACCACCTGATGAGTATTGCATCATGCAATTGACCCTTACAGAGCCTCACCACCATGACCATGTATACCTGTCCTTTTTAGTGTTTCTCATTCTTTGTATACCTCTATGGCATTTCAAGGCTGACTGTATACAGACTGCTTTGATGCCAAATTAAGAATTCCAGTTTGTTTGTTGTTATCTCAGTGTTAAATAAATAGCTTCTCGAGATATCTACAAGCATATTTTCTAATTTTTGAACTTTAAAAAGAGGAATATTCTGTATGTTTAGTTCCTATGTATTTGGGGAAAAAGTCTGTAATATCTAAGATTCCAAGTTTTCTTTAACTGAATTTGCAGAATTTTACTTCAAATCAAATGCAACATCACAGTGAGTGATTATGAATCACTCATACATGTAAAGGATTTTTTAATGTCAGGAAGTATTAGTAAATATTACAAATATAAACTGAAAAGCTCTTACCTAGAATAATACTCCATTTATCTAGATGTATGCAAATGAATTCTGCACATAAACAAAACTTTGTTTCACGGTACTAAATACAAAATATGCATACTTATAATACATATGACATATATATTTATCTAGTTCCTTATAGAAATATACTCAACATGATATTCAGCGTGGTTGGTGATTCAGGGTTATTAAGTAAATGTCAATTACTTTGTTAGAGATTAATATGTCAATGTTTCTTGAGATGTGAAGGGCCATTTGCCCCTGTTATTTAATGGTTAATATATGAATGCACTTGTCAAGTTCTAGAGGCTATATTTTATGCTTTTAATCTTATTGACCCCTTTATGAGTGATATAAATTCTACTGTTTTTTCTCTGTTTTTCTAATTGGAAAGTATATTCCAGATAATTGAGGATGCTTGATAAGTGAACTCTGAATAAGAAAATGTCATGCATCTAGCTATTAGATGCTTGTATCGATATTTATGTAAGTAAACTATGACATTTTTCAAGAAGCTTCACTAAAAAAAAAGGGTTTAACCAGCAAATGAAAAAGTTTGTACAAATACTTGTTCAGGAAATAATAGAAGACTCTTTCTGGGAGAGTTACACTATGCCTAGCACAGTCTCTTTCTACCTCCTACTAATCATATTTAGTAAACTTCCACTAACCTTTCACATGCCAGCTAAAATAATGCTCCCCTTGGGATAGCTTCCATGAATCCCTCTACTTCAAACTAGATCAGTCCTAGATTGCAATTTCCAATTATATATTTGTATGAGTTTATTAATATTAATGAATTAATATTTGTCTCCCTCATTAGGCCAAAAGCCTCAAAAACCGTTTTACTCCCTACTATGCATAGCACCCTTATGTGCCTCAACAAAAGGGGTACATTGAATAAACACATGAATAAACACACTAATAAATAAATGAATGATTGAATATAGTAATGGTGGTTCTGGAGAGAGGGCCTGGAGGAACTATATTAGGGGAAGATTTAAACTCTGCAGATACATAGATGTGGGTTTTCATACCAGCCTTAGCATTTATTACTAGTATATGTATTTAAATTACCCTTATCTCTGTATTAATTTTCCCTACTATTTTGAGCAATGATGGTAATGAAATTAGGTATTTTATATGAAAGAATCTAGTATTTATGGAATGCTTATGGAAGATTCTTAGTTTAATAGCTAATAATCTATGCTTCAGGGCCAAACCGAAGTTTGTAGCATAACCCTGCACTGAAGAGCTGAGTAATCTAGCAGTTATTAATTATCTTTAAAATTCAGTTTCCTCATCTCTAAAATGGTGGTAATAGTATCTACCCAAAGTTTCTGAAAATTTATATGCTATATTTTAAATAGAGTGCTTTTCCCAGAACCTGGCACATGGTAAGTGCTCAATACTTTCTTCTCGTGACTCAGATCACTATTCTCTTAACCACCTAAGCCCTACCACGTTCACTGAACAGTAAAGTAAGCAATGATTCCAAAGAGAAGCTGTATGCATTAAACATACATCCTAGAGAAATTCATTTTAAAAAGGTGAAATGACCATGGGAGAGCACATGATTTAAGTGTGGAATCCCAGGTAAGAGTTAGAACAGGGTTAGTAAGGGGTTTTTTTTTTTGGAGTCAAAATTTCTAGGTTCAAATACAGGCTCCTTCACTAACGGGTCACATTATTTAACTCTTCTACGCTTTCACTTCCTTTCCTGGAGATAAAAACGATACCAATATAGAGCTTTTATAAGGACTAAATAAGCCAATGAATCAAAAGCACTTAGCACAGTGCCTGGCCCACTATAAGAACTGATAAAAAACTATCTCAATATATACAGAAGGAATGAGCCCATTAAAGACCATCTGTACTTACAGTGGCTCTGGGCTAGAGACTGTGCTCTCTTTCTCATTGGGAAATAAGATGCGAAAGATAATAAAAACTGCATTTTCATTGAATATAGCAGCATAGCATCCAGTAAGTCCAGCAGATGAAAAGATTTAAGAGAAAGATTTATAATGAAAATATTGAAGAGATGCTCTACTTCACATTCCACAGAAATGGCCAAGTAAATATCTAGGAGCTAATGACGTGAAGAAGAGTGAAGCGCCTGAGAGGTTGAAGACAGAAATGATGAAGGGTTGTGAAATAATTACAAAGCTAACTTTACAAATTATTAGTGGTAAGTTTATATTCTTAGAATAACTTAAAGTAGGAAATAAATTTTTTGTTATTTTAAGGATTTATCTTCAATTCAGCATTTCCACCTATTTGGATTATCACCATGAGTTTGAAAATCCGTGTGTAAATAAGAACTGCATGGCTCAAAGTTTCATCACATCTTGTATACAGAAACTCTATTAACTAGAACATGATTTTCTGAAGCATTTTAGGGAGACAACCCTAATGTTCCTTGGATTTTGTCTTTTCTCCTCAAACTATCAACTCAGAATTTGAATTTGAAAGACATTGAATCTCAGATCCAACATCTTATTAGAGAACTTACCTAATTCTCTGAGCTTCCTGTTATCCCATCTGTAATATAATGCATGTAATAAACAGTACCTATTTCATGTGATTGAGGCAAGGATTAAATGAGTTATACATTTAAAGCATTTGGAATAGGGCCTAGCACATGGGAAGAGTTGAATTAATACTAGTTGTTATTATTACCTCCAAAGTTTTATTCTTGTTTAAGTACAATGAAGGATCCTATAAGAAAGTGACAATCTAAGTATTTCAAATAAGCAGAATTTTTTATTGCATGCATTTTGGTCAAATTTTGGTTAAGAAACATTACAGAATTTAAAGAAAAATTGTATTACAACTCCAATTCCCAATATTACTACCTCAATAACTTTTCTTAGGTTTGAATTTATTTATTTGTTTGTTTTATTGCTTATAAAAGTCTCAATTATAGCATTTCTGTATACATATACATATTTGCATGTGAATAACTAAGTTATAAATATAATTTTGCCACATATTAATATTCTATTGATAGCTTGTGTGGCAGAGGTTGCTAATTACCAAACTGTCTGTTCTTCTTTATTTTCACACTAGACCTCTATTCCCTTTGCAGTTAGTTGTGATCATGTGACTATTCTAGGAAATGGAATGTGAGCAAAAGTGTTATATACTTCTTGGCAACGTTGGTCCTAAAGATCTTCCATGATCTTTCCTCCTGACTGATCAGTCAGTATTTCTGTGACCAGTCTCTACTCTTTCCAACAGGGTTATTTTCTTTGCTCACTTATATTGTATGCGGTACTTTCCATTAAAAGAGATGGGTTTTGGATAGGGCAATAATGCTAGGTAAGAGGTTTTTTGGTTTTTGTTTTTTGGAGTGGGAGGTCAAGAATAGGAAAGGAGGGCACTTCTTAGAAGACGATGAGAGCAACAGCCAAGACAATAAAGAGAGCTTCACCACATTCAACCTGGCAGGGATTAGGAGTCACTGATTCATAAAACTCTTGCACAATTTCATTGTCTTACTATGCTTTGACAACTAAACTAAAATAGCCATATCTACAACAGTAAAAAAAAAAAAACCACACACAGATGAATATATATATTATAGATATAGATATAGATATAGATATAGATATAGATATAGATATAGATATAGATAGATATATATATCTTCAATGATAGTCATTCACATCTTCTATGTCTCACTGTCCTCCATACACTTTAGACAATCTTGATAGTATCCCAATCATTATCAAGGCTTAGGTAACTTGCCAAGTGCTTCTCAGGTTTGTGTCAGAACCAGGGACTTGTCACTGGATCTGCCAGTTGCTCTGTAATATGCAGTGTATCCACATTCCCTCCCAGACAGCCTGAGGGCCACACTGTTGTTATAAGCCTCAGAGGGACACTACACACGTTGAAGATGGCAGAGCCTTTTCAGCCTGATTCCATACAATACTGAATAGAACAAAATTCCTTCTACCATCAATCAGGAACAGCTTTGTCTTTATTTTTAGCAAGATATAGTCTTTCGTGGTGTTAAGCCATGGGTTTCAGGTTCTTTTCTATTACAACTGCTAGCATTATCTAACTAATATAGTTAGTTTTTTCATAATGTTTATGGTTTCAGTAAATTAGAATCACCAGAATAAAAATACCCCATTAATTCTAAAACAATGTGCTTTATTATAGTTGCTTAAACATCCCATGGTTTTTATGTATGCATTCTACTTTATGGTAGAAATTCAAATTCTGACCTTATGGTTCTATAATATTATTCACCCAGAAGATTTTTTAGATGAATAATATACACAAATAAAGGTGTGAATTTAAGAAAATCTATTTGTTGTCCAGTTCATAACTAAACTATGGGTCCATCTACATCCTTTGTATTTTTATAGCTTAAACTGCTTAGAATGTAAATCTCAGTCAATAATTCTAGAATCCTCTATCCTGACTAAACAAAGAATTAAGGAGGATCACCAGACTCCAACCTAAGACCATAAGAACATTTGGACTGGTGATGTATTTTTCCAATTACTGCTTCCAGTGTTCGCTGTCTATGAACACATTGAAGCCATTTAGGATATATTATTCTAGTAAATGAGCAGACTGTTCACACACATTAAATTCCTGTTCCTGTGTAGATTGTAAAATGCAATACCTTTATCTATTTCATGCTAGAATTAAAAATCCATATCACAAATTCTTAGAAAATAAACCATTATCCCTTCCTGAAAAATGTAAATGAGAATGAGCATATATATTATCAGAAAAGTGCTGAATTATATCCACTGTTTTTCTGGGTAACATAGCTAAGATTAATTTATTCTGCAACATACACCTGTAATGTATGTCTCTTAATGCTTAAGCTAATGGAATCAGAGGAGGCAAAGGCCTTAGGACCCAGTGGAAGAATGAAGAAAGTATTTGTCTGTGAGCTGAGACTCAGGAAAAAGTTGGTGGTGGAACTGTCAGAATGAATAAATAGGTTTTAAGTAAAACCAGAAGGCCATGTTCCAGTTTTCTCATTTCATATGTTTGTCTGTGCAACAAGATGTTCTGCTACTTTTTTAATTTAAAATATCCACTATGATTATTAATACTTACTTATCCAGTCATGGCACTCCTCTGTAAAGGATCCTTTCAAAAGATGTTTGGCAGCAGTTGAAGAATGAATTAGACGACAGAAAGGAAAAAAAAACCAAACAAACAAAACAAAACTGCAGGCAGCTGTGGCTTTAATTTATACAAAAGATGCTCGCCTGTACCATGCTCGTGTCTGTGGGAAAGGACATTATGTAAATCCAGAAGATTTTTCCAATAAATAACCAAATATTTGGGCCAAGTTGAATTCGAGATGTTCTGTAGGTGGTTGACAAAAAAATGTGCTATCATGTCTTCCTGTTGGCACTGTAAAAGATGAATTACATGCACTACTCTAGCCCACACTATGAGTCTGGGGATTAGGAATACTCTTGTATATCAAGTGGATACACCGTTCCCTATTGCTGGACATTTAATTTGCCTTCAAAGTTTTTCCAATATTAACAAACATGACCACAAAATCCTCTCAACAAAATTAATTGCTTTTTTCCATGTTAGGTTCTGTTTAGAATCAATTCTCAAATTATTCATCTTTTTGCAAAGAAAAAAAATAAATATTAAGGTGGAGGATTTGAAGGAAACAGAAGTGGTGGTATATAGTAAATTGTAATGGCACTAGGCAACCTAGATGGGAGAGAGTCCCATATTTTCAGACTGAGTAAATTTTATGATAAGGGCACAGAGAAAGTAATATTATAAGAGGCCTATCCTAACACACTGACATAGTTCAGACCCAGATTTGGGTTTGGTAGAATGGGCCCTGAGAACTGCACTCAAAGAAGCAAATATGGGATCAGATATCTGCCACAAATACAGTTTTATCAAAACAAAGTTAAAATAGAAACCAAAGGAAAAAGCAGAGATTTTATAGTATATTTTGTACACTTTGATTTGGTTCTAAATACTACGTTCTTTGGGGCCAGACCTGTTCTGCTCATCACTGTCCAGAGCACTTAGAATAAAGCCATTATCTTGTAGACAGTTACATACATCCATGATTGTAGTAGTCATCTTCAGGATGGTCACACTATAGTTCTTAAATCTCTAAATGTTTGCCATCAAATTATGTCAAAGGAATGAGACAGACTCATGTTATGAAACTTAGGGTATAATTCTAGGCTAGCTATTGTAAACTGTATCCATTTACTGATTCACGGATGATATCTGGAAATTCCTGATGGATTTTAAAATATAGAGTTAATAGAAATGAGGTATCATAATGTAAACATATACTGTCGTGTAAAATCTGGTATAAAATTAGACACAATAATACTGAAAATTAAATATTATGAAAAACGATCAAGGAGTTACCATGAGATCACAAAGATTTTCTTTCTCCTTGATTTGTTAAAATGTGACCCCCAAGCAGGGGAAGGCTCTGTTAAATTCACAAAGGTATCCAAGGAATTAACTTCTAGACAGAGGCTCTCAGAAGACTGTAGACTAATGGCTGCTCTAACCCCGTTGTCCAGTATCAAAGGAGTCATTTATTTTGGAGGAGTGTGCCCATCAGCTGCTTAAAGAGGCCCATGGCACTTAACTGAGCTCAAACTAGGGGAGAATTACAGGATTTATTTCCACACAACTTGATTAAAGTGACTCTCATCTGAAATGTGCAAAAAAATTGTGGGGCTTTTAAGTCAGTATTATTAAAGTCCAGGTACAGGATTAAGATCAATGGCTTAAATTAGGTAGGGATGAGGTGGGTGGAGAAATGAAGAGAAAATTACAGTAACACTTACGAGATTTTGGAAAGTAATCTACAGTGAAACAATGAGGACAAAAGCCTTAGGGAGGCTCAACTGTGTCTTTCTCTCATACACACTCATGCACAAATGACACAAGGTCATAATTTCTTTTCTCTGAGCAATTTCAGTGACTTCATACATGGGTGTTGAAATTGACTGCAGACAGTTTTCCCCCACACGAAATTCTGAGGAAGGTAAAGATTTTGGGCATCTGTCCTCCCTGCGTCTTTCACCTACCCCACGTACATAATGCTGAGTGTTTTTATATTACTCTGGCTCTGTAGAACCCAAAAGGACTTTTTTTTTCAGGTACTGGACCATCTATTCACAACTTCTGTCATGCAAACCTACTGTCCAGTAATCCTCAGGTTTTGCTCTATGATAGTCAATACATACCATGAACTAATTCAAAAATGAGAGGGTAATGATCATGTAAGTTCAAAAAGCATTTACTGAGCACCCCATTTTCACAAGAAAATATACCAGGGCTGTGGGGAATAGAAGATCAAGTACTGACCTCAAGAAACATGTGATCTTCATAAACAAAGAGAATATAAGGGAAATTATGATCAATATTATAGCCAGGATCCAAAGGGCAGAAAAAAAATGCGAAAGAAAACTAGACAAATTTCACCAAAGAACTTATGGAAAGTTTCATGGAGAAGGTGAAAGTTAAGAACACGATTATATTATTGAGGCATATAGAATGAAACAATATCGGACTTAAAGTGGTTGGTGAATTCTAGGGAAGGTCATAAATAGTCTGAACGATACGCTCAGTGGTTCCTCAATTAGTAACCAGAGGGCTCAGATATTGGATGGCCCAGCTCAAGGCTAGAAACCTCACAACTCTCAGACGACAGGAAAAGTAGCCTGAGCCCCCGGGGAGGTCCTCTATTCATATTACAGATATGTGTGAAATACACGCTACATGGATTGCTTGTGTTTACCCTTCTCTCCAACCAATGCTGTTAATCTACCACACAAACTCACACTGCACCCATGGACCTTTCCTATTTTGCATACTCACCTCCTAATTTCTTGATTTCTTTTCTTTTCCCCTTTATCACATAACTGACTTAGTCTTCCTCTGAAATCCCTCCCCCCCATTATAACTCTTCCAATTCTCCACTAATTTCCACTAAATGCCTTGTGCTTCTCAGAAGCTCCATTTTTTCTTAGGCTAAGAGTCTCCTAACTTTATTTCTTTTTCTAGTGAGGTTACTTAGTTGTCCAAGTGACACTGTCACCAACATACTTAACTCACCCTCTGTCCTTTGTCTAGCATTGCTGACAATGCACAAACAGATCAGTCCAAACATTTTCTTTCTCTACTCCCCACCCCATCAACTGTCTGATGCTGCTGGGAGAAAAAAAAAAAAATTAACATCTAATTGATGTCATTATAAATTTATGATTCCCCACCCTCTGCTGGGTCTCTAGTCTTGTTCTGTACCCATTTAGTTCTACCATTGACTTTCCCGAAACAGCTGTCCCAGTTTTCATCCCTCCTCTCAGTCTTCTATTCAGAATCTGCTCCTTCAGCTCTCAGCAGACAATCTATCACCCGCTTCACAGAAAACAATGGAGAACATCAGGTGGGAACTCCTAAACTTTAATTCCTCCCACTTTTAAATCTAGGATTATCTCCCTGCTGTCATGGAGGAGTAGGAGTGTCTCAGTATTTCAAGGTTAATTTCACCCCTCATTTGGAAGCACACACCTTGAGCCCCACCCATTTGTATCTTACAGCTCTTTTGTCTTAGCTCCCTTTCTTCCACAACCAAAGTGCTCCCTAAAGTAACCTCCTTCCTTGAAGAAATGAAATGTCCTCTTTCCTGTGCTGCCCACTTTGAACATGTGTTGCCAGCAGACACTGCTTTCTTCCCATTCACTCCTCCCCCTCATTCATGTTCTGTCCACATAACCTCCTGCCATTGCTCTTACCAGACTCATCCACACCCGAAATCTGCTAAGATTTTCAGTCCTTCTCCTATTTGACTTCTATGTGGTATTTAGATAGCCCCTCTTTGTTCTAACACCCCAACCACTCCACACCTACTCTACTCCTTCTCATTTCACCCTATGTTACTGACACTTCTCTTCTTAGGTTTGTTCCTTATTGATCCTTCTTGTTTTCATTTTGCACTTCCCGGGACATCTCCTTTTCTTTAAAAAACCCTATGTAAAATTCAAATTTCGGTATCTCTTAGGGATCCCTCCTCCAGGATTTGGGTCCATAGCTTTTACCACTTACTAAACATCAGGAACCAGCCATGTGAATCTCAACATGCCCCGATCTGAACTGTCATTTACTCTTATTTATCTCTTTCTGTAGCCGACAAAATAATTTGGTTAATTGCATGAACTCAAAGTAATTTTCTGATGTTCCTACTTCCTCAACATTCCACATCTTACCAGGAACCAATCTTAGTGAGTCTATATCAGTAGGACATAATATCTCTTATCTGATCTACTGCAGTATCTTGAGTTAATCTTTTTTACCCATTCCAAACCATCTTCCACATTGTCTTTAAATTTATTTTCTTCAAAAATACAAATTAGATCATGTCACCCTCCTACTAAAGTACAACTAATACCAAACCAATTACTGCACAATTAAGAGCAAATTTAATTTGACATACATAAGGCCTAGCTTCATCTATCCAGGTACGTCATCTTTTCCCGTAGTCGTCCTCATGCTTTGTCATAGGCTCACTCTCTGCTTCAGCCACAATATCTAATGTTGTCCTATCTACAGACAGTCAAAACTGTTTCTAGAATTCATGCCTTTGCACAAGTGTCTTATTTTGCTCTTCCCCTCTACCTTTGAGTCTCGTGTTTAGGTCTTTTCTGTAAAGCCTTCATAAATCCCTTTACACCACACTGTAGTAGAGTGATCAGTTTACCTTGCCACCAGTCTATGAATTTTTTGAGTGAAATTCATATTTATATATCGCCATCATGAGTCTTTTCCCTAGTTCTCCCACTTAGAACTCCTTGGAATCCCAGCATGTAAAAAACTCCTGGTCATTGAGTACTAAATATATGCAGCCAAATAATTATAATTTAAGAAAAAATGTAGGAGGAATGTTATTCAACCTGACTGAGATCTGAATGTATTCTAGAGAAACTCTACAAGGATAAATTTATTTATCTTTTTTTATCATTCTTAAAATAATGGCATCAGTGTTATAAGAAAGATTGGAATCTTTGTGGTCACTCCAGTGTAATGTGGTGTGCCTTATCTTGTATGCCTTTTCAAACCAAATGCACAGGAGTTTTTTTTAGTTTTATTTATTTATTTGAGATAGAGAAAGTGAGAGAGAGCACAAGCAGGAGGCAGGGAGAGGGAGAAGCAGGCTCCTCACTGAGCAGAGAGCCCGACATGGGGCTCAATCCCAGGACCCCAGGACCGTGACCTAAGCTGAAGGCAGATGCTTAACTGACTGAGCCACCCAGGTGCCCCAATAAGCATAGGTTTTTATAACACAGTCTGTCTTCATTTTATGTGGAATGCAGCTTAGAGCCATCCAGAGGGACCCGCAGATGTCATCCCTCAGAATGAGGGCTTGGCCTTTGCGATGTACTCACATCTGAATCCAAAGAAGGTAAACTACTGCCTGTTAAAATAGACAGGCATATTTTTTTCATCAATGTCTAACCTTGAGAGCTTACTAAAAAAGCCAGAGTTTGTTCATTATGTGTGGCACTTTTTAACATTACACAATTAATATATGAAAGAGAGCATCATACTATAGATAGGTGATCATGCTATAGATAAATGATAGAGATATAGATAATGATACATAAGAAAAATGGGAAAATCTTCCTAAAGGGAAACAATAAAATCCAAATAACATAAACATGTTAAATTTTACATTCTGATGTGTTGAAAAAAATGAGTATTTGTACAAAGGGAGGGTACCAATAAATATGAGATATATTTCCTGCCTTTGTTGAGTTTATGACCTACTTAGAGAAACAAGCCATAAATATGTGAAAAGTGAACCACCAAACTTAAAAATAGTCCAAAAGACCTGCAAAAGAAATATTGCAAGTCTATTCATTATTAATGATCAAATAAATGTCTACAAACAATAATTTACTTGACACAGGAATTCATGGAAGGAAAAATACCCTTTGCCTGGGGATACTGAGAAGATTTTTTAGACTATGTGGTTTCAAATATAAAGGTATTTTTGTTTGACCTTAAGGAAGATGCTGATCTGTATCTAAGACCAAAACTGTTTAATTACAAAGAGCTTAATTTACACTGTTTTCTTACAAATTTCAAAATTGTATAGCTCTTTGAAGAATTTTGAGGTAAAGCAGTTAAAAAGTTCAATCAGGGATTTTTTTTCTTCTATGTGACTGAAGACAGTCTTGGCAAGAGTAGGCTTTTCTGACAGTGTCATTGCTGAAAGAAAAAAGGGACATATCAGGCATATCAAAGTCAAAACACAGAACGATAAAGGATGCTGAAATGGAGAATGCAAAGAACTGGACAATCTATTTTTCTGCCCTTTGAAGGGCAGTCGGTATGGACCCCCAAGAGAGCTGCGTGCATGTGAAACAGGCTTTGCAGCTGGCTGCTATCTCCTTCCCCAGCCAAGAACAATACTATCAGAGTGGAGCCCAATAGGACTCTGCTGTTTGTCAGACTTCCGATAAGCACTGTCACCTATTCTGGCTGGAGGTAAGGGCAACGCTGATACGGCTTTGGGCTAAAACCAATACCTCCAAGGAGCTCTGACATCATCCACTGGCTGCTTATCACATGATTAAGCCTGTAGTTCTTAACTGGAGATAGACATGGGTCAGCTAAGAAGCTTGTAAAAAATACTAATGATGCCTTGGCTCCACTTCAAACAAACCACAATCTCTGGTGGTGGGCTTGGTCATCACTCCTTAAAGTTCTTCACGTGATTCAAGCATGCACCCAGGGTTATTAAACACTTTATTAGACCAGTGCTTCTCAAACTTTAAAGTCCATATGAACGACCTTGAGATATTGTTATAATGCAGATTCTGACTCAGTTAATTCTGCGGTAGCACTTGAGATTCCGCACTTCTTTTTTTTTTTTTTTTAAAGATTTTATTTATTTATGTGACAGAGATAGAGACAGCCAGCGAGAGAGGGAACACAAGCAGGGGGAGTAGGAGAGGAAGAAGCAGGCTCATAGCGGAGGAGCCTGATGTGGGGCTCGAACCCATAACGCCGGGATCACGCCCTGAGCCGAAGGCAGACGCTTAACCGCTGTGCCACCCAGGCGCCCCGAGATTCCGCACTTCTAATAAAGCTCTCATGTGATGCTGATGCTGCTGGTCTAAGACCCCCACTTTGAACTGCAATTCTTTTTACACTTCCTTTTTTAAAATTTAACAGAATTATGGCAGAGTTATTTTTAAGTCCTAAATCTCAGACTCTCCCCTTAAGGGACCCTGATTCTCTCTTTGAGGTTTTATCTATACATCTGGAAAAAAAATTAAGATGATGTTAACACTGCTGTGCAATCTTGGTTTAAATATTAGAAACTCCTGCTGCATGATGTCCAAGGGAAATGCTATCTACCTTGAAAACTGTCCCTTGGTGGAGGTGCTCTCTCTCAGTCGAAGATTACAAATGACTGATGGCAAGCTGGGCTCGTGTAAGAACAGAACTGCTGAACTCCATCAGGGCTGGTTTCTCCCAAGTATTTCAAACATCATTCCTATTATCAAAGCAGCCCTGTTGTTTCAGTGGATTAGATGGAGAATGCCATCCCTCATTGTCATAGGAGAACCTCTGCAGGTGATCTCCCAAAGACAATTTTAACATGACTCCATTTCCTCTATGATAGACAGAAGGTATCATAAGTAAGTTGGAAGTGGACACACAAAAAAATACTATTAAATATTAGCTTTTAGGCTGATGAATAATTTTATATCCCTCCTAGACAAGTTATTCAATAAGACAAAGGAGTTTGCTTAAAAGAAAACTTCATATAGAAAAAGGAAGGGAAAGATCAAGAGCCATCCTAAAGCAAGAATGATCATGAGACCCATGTTAAAACAGAAGAGATGAGTTTTCTTTTTTCCTGACGACAGTGGCAACTGAATACAAATAGAATGCTCTATTTGTAGTTTGGCTGTGGACATACACAGGAACAAATACACACAAACACACACACACACACACACACACACACACACACACAGAAGATAAATTAAGACTAATCTCATTCTTTTAAGTAGGTGCTGACCTCAGTGTCAGAGATTAAATCTAATTCCAGCTCTGTGACCTGCGGCCTCAGCTTCCCATCTATAAAATGAAGGAGTTGGACTGCATTCTAATATCAACATGGCTTCTGGAGTACTTATCATGCCAACTACTGGGTGAAGTCCTCAGTAAATAATGAATCTTGTTCATATCCCTGCAAGACATGGTATGTTGCACCTGTTTTTGCAGATGAGGAAAGGGAAGGCACAGAGAAATGGCATCTATTATCCAAGGGTAAAAATGATAAAATAGATTTAGTTCCTGCCCTAGAGAAGCTTTCCATAGGTCACTCATTCAGCAACCTTTTCAAAGTCTGCATTCGTGCACTTGAAATTAGGATTCTAAAATAAGCCTGAAGATTCGGGAGCTGATAAACTTAACATAGACCTATCATTCCCCTTGGGGTAAACCAAGACTGAACTGGATGGAACTTTCTAATCCTTCCCTCAAAAGTGAGAAACCACCTAAACAGGAAGGAAACAGGAGGGAGACAGGAATCAGTCAATTTGGAAAAAATGTTCTCTTCTTCAGACCAGTATCAGCAAATACAGCTGATATGGGTTGGGAGGATTAAGGATGGGAGGTTTTTAGGAGGGAAAAGCTCACAAACACAAAGCTTGTTGCATGGCCTTCCTCTGACTCAAATGTTTACAAAGGCAATCAACTCATCTTAAGTTTGGGGTTTATCCAGATCCAGAAAGATAACCTTTTGAGACAGAAAGCTTTTTCTAGCACAGGGCTCTAAAATTACAAGAGACTGATTAGCTCAATGGCAAGGATTCAAACTTCCTCAGGCAAATAGAAAGGATCCTGAAGATAGCACACATCATAATACTCAGGGGCAAATAGTAGCTTGGATAGACCCATCATAATTCAAGATAAAATAAACACAAAGGAGATAGAAAAATTCTGGGGGAGAAAAGGAAATAAAACTATATCTGAAAAGAAAAATCAAGTACATATACATTTTACATGATCTAGTCCATGAAGCAGAAGACCATTTTAGACAGCAGCTGTTTTATCTATCCAAGGAAATAACAAAAGATAACACAGACTCAACAAACACAAAAGCAAAACAAAACAAAAATACATAATACCCAAATTTATGTATCTTGGTGTCATCCACAAAAGAGAAGGAAAATACACAAAAATGAAAAGGACTTCTTAAAGTTAAGAAAGTAAGTAAACAATAAACTTTCAAAATTAAAAATAATTTGAAATAATAAAGTATATAATCAACCTTGAAAAAATCGACAGTGGAACAGATTGAATAAAAACAAGTAGGAGAGAAGGTATTCAATTAAATAAAAGGCAACGGATATACAAAATATGATTTTTGTTCGTAAATGAAAGAGAACTATCCATACATAATAGAAAAATTCCACAAAGATGTTATGCTATCTCAAATCAAAAGGAAATCTCAATCCATGGCATAAAGAGCTCACTATAAACCAGAAGAAAAAAAAAAAAAAGGCCAGCTATGACCTAGATGTATTAAACCCTGGATTACAAAGCTGAGGAAACACATAAACAAGGGAAGACATACAAAAGAACAAACACATCTGTTAGAACAATAAATACAAAAGTGATAAACTCACCTATTCAAAGGAAAAAACTTCTTAGATTTGACCAAATGAAAAAAAGCGTATGTTAAAATAAACTTGAAAAGAAAATTGAAAAAAACTCTGAAAATAATACTAGACCATTAAAAAACGGGGTGCGTGCCCCTGATATTTCATCAAGACAAAAATCCAAGATAAGTACTGAAAAGAATTAAGCTTGTTCTGTGTTTTATTAGTTGTTTGGGTTTTGGGGGGAAAGTATAATCCAATTAAGAGGGTCACAAACTTTTTTGTCAAATAATATAACATGCCATGTAATATACATATATACGTGCCATATAACATATGCATCTCTAACACAGAAATGCACAGCTTGACTTGTCACTGGTTTCTTGTGCTACATGTACTGTCCATCTTGCTTAAGCTGCATGTTGACTTTATCAAATGAGGAGCAATCATTTTGATTCCTCATGAGCTGATGCTGCTTATCAGGCAAAATGGTTTGTGATAGTAGCGTCCTCGTTTTTTTATTTTACAGCAGTGTTTGTGAGTAAATTTGAGTATTTCATTATTTTGTCCTTATTACTTTATGAAATAAGTAGAACGTGGAAAAATGAAAGTGTTAATACTAGTTATTAATATAGCCAAAACCCTAGCAGAGAGTTCCATGCACTTAAGCATGTCAACTGTGTATACAATGAGAAGTATGAGCAAACATTAAAGAACAGTCCTGACATGCTGGGCAGAGACCAATGGATAATCTCTGTGAAAGGCAAAATGTAGTTGGATTATTTGGAACAATCTTTTAATCTACGGGTTAAAATTTTAAAAATTTCACCTCCACAAAAAACTTTAACAGGTCCGGAGCAGAGAAGTGGATAATTTGTTGCAAATAAGGGTTATTTTGTGGTTGTCTGTCTTTATTTTTTTATACAAATAAGCATATATTATTTGTATAATTAACATTATCTGCAAAATGAAAAAATTCAAAATTTACTTTTGAAATGTGCTTCTTAAAAAACAATGGGCTAGGGACGCCTGGGTGGCTCAGTCGGTTAAGCGTCTGCCTTCGGTTCAGGTCATGATCCCAGGGTCCTGGGATCCAGCCCTGAGTCAGGCTTCCCTCTGCCTATCCCTCTGCCTGTGCTCTCTCTCTCTCTCTCTCTAATAAATTAATACAATCTTTAAGAAACACAAGCAAACAATGGGCTAATTTAGAGGTGACATGATGTTATTTAATGAGATTTAGAGTGAGAAGCTCTTCAGCTTGTGACCCTAGGCAAGCCATAACTCTTCTAAATCCCAGTCTCCAGCCGTGCTAATCCTTTCTGATGACAGCAGGATAACACCTGAGAAAGAAAACTGACTATGCAAACTCTCTCTCTATGGTGTAAAGTATGTTAGAGTCTAACCAAGGAGAACTGTCAGTGGTAGGAACTGAACATAAAGGGTGCATGTACCTTGGTGGCTGCCTTGCTTCTCTTCCTGCAACTACCCTTGTTCCTTGTATCTCTTGACAAATTTCTTGCATTCAAATTTTGGGTTAAAGCTCTGCTTCAGAGGAAACCTGCATCATGAGACAGACCTTTCAGAATTTTTTGCTGCATGTTTTTTTGTTTTGTTTTGTTTTTTGTTTTTTTGGTGTGGTGTTTTGTTTTGTTTTGTTTTGTTTTGCTGTTTTTAATGTCTGGCCCAATAACTATTACACTGTAACCATCATTGCTATCCTTGCCCTTGATATCACTGGTTCCACACCTTCACAGACAACAATTAGCTGTCAATCTCTGGATGCCATATGACAGAACAATCTACCGACTTCACTTTGTGGGAGATCCCGGCCTGATGCAGTCACTATTTTAGAAAGACCAGTCCTGGAACCCAGTAGGGACTTCTCAAATGAAGACCTGCCAGACCCGTAGGCATGCCAGTCAAGAGATGTGTAACCTCATAGTGATTACAAGCTTGCCTCCAGATAAGGAAATTCAGACACGATGGGGGCACCTGGGTGGCTCAGTCAGTGAAGCATCAACTCTTGATTTCAGCTTAGGTCATGATCTCAGGATCGTGAGACGGAGCCCCACACTGGGCTCCATGATGACCATGGAGCCTGCTTAAGTTTCTCTCTCCCTCTGGCCCCCCCCCCACTCTCTCTTTCTCTAAAAAAAAAAAAGACCCTATTATTACTACATTTAAAATAATATTAGTTTGCTTAAAACAAGATATTTCTTTTTTATTATTCACATAGCACATCCACAGGCAGGGCTCCAGCCTTAGAAAATTAGAAGCACTCTTTCCCATTGCTCACCCTCTGCATAAACCAGTGTCCTGGGGGGAAAAAAAGAAAGTTTATGAAATCAATTTACTATTCCCAGCATTATTTTCTTCCCTTTACGCTCCAGTTTATCTGGGAGAAAAAGGTCACATGTAAAGAGAACCAAGCCATCTTTGGCTTTAAGAGATAACACTGCATTGGCTTTCTCTATATTTTCATCTGTAGAAAGGTTATATCACTTACTGGAAAATTCCACATCAAAAAATGTTGTAGAAAATTGATGGTGACATTAAGTGCACTTATGGACATTTGATGAGTGTTACTTCGCCAGCACCTACTCATCCTTCTGTAATTTTCAGGTTAGAGGTAAATGCTAGTGTGCATGTCCATCTGCTCTACCCCTTCTCACCTAACATGCTATGTGTAGGTCACCTTGTGAGCCTGACCTCTCTTTCGTTCCTTAAAACTGTGAGTGCCACTGGGGTTGTAGTAACCAGCCCACCTTCTCCTCTATCACTTCTGTGATATCTATCATTATCCAAGTTAACCTCTGCTCTTCCCAGGACAGTCAGATTTGCACATGACACAGCCTTCAACCAGAAACCTTTCTGCTGTCCTGTGGTGAATGCTCCAGTCTTTCACTATCTGCACATAGAAGACATCCATTCACATCCCTTGCTCATGACTGACCAAGAAAGGAAATGCAGAACAACCTTTATGGCGTGGCAATCAAGTCCAAGGCATGATCACTAGGTAAATTAGTAGGGATTTTACACACATTATCTGTCTTCTTTTTTAAAGATTTATCATATTTATTTTAGAGAGAGAGAAAGGTGGGGGGTTGGGAGGGAGGGAGGGAGAGAATCTCAAGCAGACTTCCTGCCGAGCACAGAGCCTGACTCGGGGCTTGATCCCACGATCCTAAGATCATGACCTGAGCCAAAATCAAGAGTCAGACCCTCAACCAACTGAGCCACCCAGGCGCCCCCACACATTATCTGTCTTTATCTTCAGAGAATGTTTAAGTAAGAATTGCCATCTCAGTTTTTCAGTGAGAACTGAAGCACAAGGTGTTATATATGTAGCTTTGTGGTGGGATCAGAACTCAAACTTAAGTCTGAAGTCTATATACTATTTTTTTTTTTTAAATCTAGGGTTTTCTTTTTTATTTTGACATACAATTTACAAACAACAAAATAAATAAATCTTACATGTGCCTTCACTGAATTTTGACAAGTGCATTCACATGTGTAACTGAAACCACTACTAAGAGATAGAAAATGGCCATCATTTCAACAACAAAGTTTCCTCTTGCCTTTCCCCAGTAAACCCACTTACCTACCCTACTGACAACCAGGGCTGTGATTTACAACACAGATTCGTTTTGCCTATGCTAGCATTTAATATAAATTGAATAACACACCATGTGTTCTTTTGCATAAGACTTCTTTCACTTAGCATTATTGCTATGATGGTTTCCACATTGTTTCATGTTTCTGTTCATATTACACTTTATGAATATACCAGTTGGGCCGTTCTCCTATTGATGGACATTTGAACTGGTTCTAGCTGTTGGTCTTTCTGATTTTTTTCACCTTCTTCCCGAATATCTTTACTGTACCTTGCCAAGCATTATACTCTTTCCAGGTCTTTTTTTTTCTTCCCACTCTTCTTTCCCAGATTTTAAATGAGGTATAAGCCCCAGTGAAGAAGACAGGGGAAGTAAGGAGTGGGAAGCCTGATGGAGAGAGGGATCATCTCTGTTCTGCATGGCTTCTCAGTGGTACCCAACTGTGAAGCTCAAAGTAAAGTCTAGCACTTAGTCATTTCTTTAATTAGTTATACATTTTAAAAATTACATTAAGATTTCTGAATTGGCACATATTTATTCACTGTTTCAAACCTCTGATTACCACATATAACAATTTTTCAAAGTATTTTCACATTAGATGATGCTTTACCAATTGGAAATCCTTTTTTCTCTTTAGGCATACTTAGTAAATATTTCAAATTACGAGTATGTCTACCAGGTGATATCACACAGGTTTCTATTATGTCTTAAGTAAAGTTTTTATAATTACTGTGAATTATTCTAAAATCACAGCTAAGAAACATACATATTCCTTACTAATCATACATATTTTCTAATAATAAATATCCCTATATTTAAATATCTTGAAAATTCTTTAAAAAGAGTAATAATTTTAACACACTTTGAAAATCTATGATCTGCGACAACATTCTTTCAATGATCACATTTTGCTTTCTTAACCACAAATGGAAAAAAATTGCATTACTTAAAAAAGAAAAACTTGTAAAAAAATTTTCTAGAAAACATTAAGCAATCACATATTTTAAGGAGAAATAGAATCTAACATCCATCCCAATGGCACAGGGACCCAGATGATAGTAAGGGACTTTAAGATATCCTGTCCATAGTCACAAAAAGATAGGATTTTCTGCTGTCCTCATTGAGCTGTGTGGAAGTGGAAATTACGTGAAAAAATAAAATATCATTGAAAGACATAATAGACATAAACAGTTGGATCACTCGTCCATGACTGCATAACATAAGAAGCACTAAGGCAGAAATTCTCTGGGTTTGTCTCAGGATAAGTAGATGATTCTAGCTAAAGGAATTACGTAGGAACCAACAGATTTATGGTTCTGTCAGAATCCACCTTGTGTGTTCATCGTGGACACACAGTGCAAATGTGTGCGACAGCTCCAAGCTGAGGAGAGGAGACTATGAGGAGGTCAGTGAAGTTACCCTGGCTGAAGTTATGGCTTATCATTTTGTGAGTTATTGCAGGATTCCCTAGTCTCTAGCTTGTGTCAGGCTGTTACAGAGTGAAGACAGAAGCTGGGACAACAGTAGATAAGAGTATGTGCTTGGGAGTCAGAATAGGTTGAAATCACAATCTTTTTCTTAAGTAGCCATGTGGTTCAAATACATCATATAATCTCTCTGAGCCTCAGTTTTCTGATTTATCAGCACTTTCTTCAAGGGGTTCCTGTGGTGATTAAACAAGATAATCTGTTATTCTCCTAGTGGATGCTCAGTGAATATCAATGAGAGCTAACATGTATCCTGTGCTTGTGATGTGCTTGTGGTAAATTGCTACAGAATGGTCCCCAAGGGATCATGCCTCCCTAAATTCAGGCCTTGGGTATTCTCCTCACACAAAGGCCTTCAGACTTGTTTTGACTAACAGAATACAGAAGTGACCACAGGAAAGTTGTGGGTTTAGGTCTTAAGAAGATTATAGCTTCTGCTTTTGATTTCTTGCTTTCCTGAGACATCATGCAATGAAGGTTTGGCTAGTCTCCTTGAGGAAGAGAAAGGCCATACTTATAGAGAGGGAAACACTGTAGGATGAATGACACAAGGAAAAAGGGGGCCTGGGTCAATCATCTGCACGGCGGCACCAGACTCATGATACTCTAGCCACAGTCAAATTGGCAGCTGACAAAAAACATGTGAATGAGACCAGTAAACACTACAGAAAGCAAAGACAGGTTAACTAGCTGAGCCCAGCCCAGACTGCAGACATATAACCAAGTAACTGGCTGCTGATTTAAGCTACTAGCTTTTGGGTGCCTTGTTACACAGCAGTAATTAACTGGTACAGTTTACTAATACAATTAACTTTACATTTATATCTCAATGATTCCCATTTTACAGTTGAGGAAATTGAGGTACACATCATTCAAACACATTTTCTGAAATCACAGAGCTAATGCATGCCCCAGGAAGGAATCCCCCAGGGCAGCCTGGCTTCACAGTCCACCCACTCAGTCACCATCTTATAAGGCCTCTCTGGGTTTATGTAAGCTCTTTCTTTTCTTCTGAGATAACAGGCCTAGATCTCAAGTCTTTTCACATATCTTTATGGAATCTGATGCAAATTCTTTCTTTTCTTGGGTTTTTGTTTTGTTTTGTTTTGGTCATTCCTCTAATGAAATATGCTTACTAAAACAATAGGCCATATGGAACATATATAGATATAAATAGGTATATAGATATACTGTAAATTTCAAACTTGGTAATGAGAAAGAAAAGGCATATCCTGTAGGGGAAGTTTATATGGATACACATTTTAATGGATATTTACTGGATTTTGGCTACCCAGCATCTCTTGACCCTTCTTTTTGCAATAACAACTCAATTTCCTGTTTAGGATTACCCCTCATCAACTGGGAAATGTGTGGTACAGGCACTGATCACCAGTTCTTGTGCTTCCTCTACCTGAGGAAGAAACATTAACTCGTGCCTAGACAAACATGTATTTCTTCCTAGAATTGGGTTGTGGTATGGATTGAGGACAAGAAAACAAGCATGAATTAATTCCACTTGTCCTGTGTGAGTGAAACTGGGAAGCAATTCCAACTATCAAAATGTCTGCTTTTGGGGTGCCTGGGTGGCATAGTCGTTAAGTGTCTGCCTTCGACTCAGGGCGTGATCCCGGCGTGATGGGATAGAGCCCCACATCAGGCTCCTTTGCTATGAGCCTGCTTCTTCCTCTCCCACTCCCCCTGCTTGTGGTCCCTCTCTCGCTGGCTGTCTCTATCTCTGTCGAATAAATAAATAAAATATTTTAAAAAAAATGTCTGCTTTTATGTCAATTGTTTCAACCTTCCCTGCAATCCTGAGATCTATCTTAGCCCTGAGCATGACCTCAAATTAACTCTCTCTCTTAAAGCTAGCGATCAAAGAAACCAAATTAATACACACACTCATTTAAATATGCTTTTCAAAAGTATGATAATCCCACACATCAACAACTCATAACTGAGCCTCAACATCCAGGTAAGTTAATAATTTAGTGTATATAAACTTTCCATAGAACATGCTATTCGTAAGGCCCTATGTTACTTTCAAGCATTCAGAACTCTTTGACTAAAAATGAGACTAAATCACAAATCACAAGAGTACCAGAGTTCTGCTAACAAAATGTGGCAAGAGAAAATCACTACAACAAAAGCAAACCCCCCGCATATTAATCTCACTTATGAACACACAAGAAAATATCATAAATAAAATATTACCAAGTTATGCAAATATTGTAAAAATAATAGACTATGACAAAATTTGGTTTATTTACAGGATACGGGGGAGATTTAAAACTAAGAAACTCATTAATACAGTATGTCACATCAAAAGATGAAAAAAAAAAGAACACCTGATATCAGCTGCATTCAGTACAAAATAGAGATTTTTTAGTAGTTATTTTGATACTAAAATGTAACATCCATTATTTGAAATTTTTCAGTTGATTAAAAGTCAAACTTAATTTCTGAACATGAAGAATAATAGCCCTCTGAAATCAAAAGAGAACCTCACACTTAAGTGTACCATTTCTCAAATTATGTTCCATTAATTTTAATATATCCTGGCCATCAACAATTTCTGTGTTTCAATAAATATGGAAAGGGTGGTTTTAGCAAATGATGTTTTATAGAGTCCTTTTCACATTATTTAACATCAAATTTGTTTCTGATGTCCCCAAAAGGCATATAGACTTAAGTGGGTCTGAAATTTATTGTTTCTTACTTGATGGCTGCATCCTTTCGTCACGGAGGCACTTTGGGCACTAGATTTCCAAAAAAGCATGTTGAAACAAATTTCATAGTAAGGATACCTCTATTAAATTCAGGAAAAAATAATAATGTCCAGTTACTACTATTATTAACATTTTCCTATTAATTTTAGCAGATTTAATTAGGAAAATAAGGAATATTATAAATGACAGATATTATTTTCCCAATTTTTTCATGACATGATTGTCTAATGGAAGCATAAGAACATCAATCAAAAAGCTATCTGGAATACAAAGGGAGTTTTATAACAAATGAACATTATGAATGGGAAGACTGGCTATACATTCCTCACATTCTATCCATTTGCTACAACATCAAAATGCAAATTCTGAGGGAAACTAACAAATAAAAACACCTCGGGAAGGATAAAAGAGATACATTTCCTCAGTTTTTTTTTTTTAATTACAGACTTACAAGACTTAAAAATATTATGAAACTAGAATGATACACGGTTTGTTAGTAAAGGGTGGAAAGTCAAGACAGACTAGGATACCCATATTATAGATTCAGTATGTTAAATAATTAAATATGTGATAAAATGGCACTTCGAATAAAAATAAAAGAACGACTTAATAAATTAGAGTGGAACAATTTAAGTAAAAGCTCTGCATTACACCTACACATAGATAAATTTTCAAAGGAATTCAAAATCAAAAAGATAAAGCAAATAAAAGAACTAGAGAAATATGTAGTAAAATATTTATTCTTCAAGTTGGATTTGCCTTTGTAAGCGTAGACACAAATCTAGAAAATCAAAAGAAGTCTAATTTAGAATCCATTAGAGTGGGGCGCCTGGGTGGCACAGTGGTTAAGCGTCTGCCTTCGGCTCAGGGCGTGATCCCGGCGTTATGGGATTGAGCCCCACATCAGGCTCCTCCGCTATGAGCCTGCTTCTTCCTCTCCCACTCCCCCTGCTTGTGTTCCCTCTCTCGCTGGCTGTCTCTATCTCTGTCAAATAAATAAATAAAATCTTTAAAAAAAAAAAAAAAGAATCCATTAAAGTGAAAAATATCTGTATGATAAAACAGATTATAAAAAAGGGTAATATCTTTATCATAAAATAGATTTGTGAGTCAATAAGAAAAGGTATATTCTAACAGAAATATTGGCAAAGAATATAGATAATCTATCCACATATGTGGCTGTACAAGCATAACACACATATACAAAGACAGACATCAAAACTGTGAATAAAATATTTTAGAAGACTCAACCTCAGTAGAATCCTGAGAAGTGCAGATGAAAATGAACTCCCTTCCCTCATCAAATTGAGAAAGATACAAATAATGATTATAAACAGTACTGGTTGAAGTATAGGTATACTGTTAAAATTGCAATGATTTCTAGCAAAAGACAAATTGGCATAACTGCTAAAAGGCAAATATGTCTAACTGCAACAAAAGCTTTAAAAAATATACATATTATTTGATCCAGCAATACTACTTGCAGGCATTTATATTAAAATTATTATCATAGGGGTAGCTAGGTGGCTCAGTAGGTTAAGCCTTCACCTCAGGTCCTGATCCCAGCATCCTGGGATCTAGCCCCAGGTCAGGTTCCCTGCTCAGTGGGGGGGTCAGCTTCTCCCTCCTCCTCCCCCTGCACTGTCTCTCTCAAATAAATAAATAAAATCTTAAAAAAATAAATAAAATTATTATCATAAACACACAAAGATGTATATGTAAGAACAGTTTATAAGAAACAGCTCCAATAACACAAAAATCATACTCCACACAATTCACCAGTTAAAGTGCATTCCATGTTTTCAGTATATTTACAGGATTGTGCAGCCATCAGTACAATCTGATTTTAGAACATTTTTGTTCATCTTAAAAGAAACCACTTGTTTATTCATGGTCAATTTCCATTCTGCCCTCTTCCCTCTTCTACATTCAGCCCTAAAAAACCACTAATCTTCTATGCATTTACCTAAAACAAAAATTAAGCACCAATCGAATCAGACAATATGTGGCTTTTCATGCAGGAGACTGACTTCTTTCATTTACTATAATATTTTCAAGGCTCATCATTGTTCTGGCATGTATTATTACTTGATTTCTTTTTGTTACCAAATCATATTTCATTAAATGTCTATGCTCACTTTACTTATTATTCAGTTAATAGACACTAGGGGTGTCTGTTTTTTGGCTACTATGAGTAATTTTGCTATAAATATTCATGTGCACGTTTTGTATGAACATCTTCTGTTTTCCAAAGTGGCTGCACCATTGGGCATTCCCATCAGCCACTGTATGACAGTTCCAGTTTCTTCACATCGCTGCCAATACTTGGCATTGTCTTTTTTACTGTAGACATCTTAGGCTGTATGAAATATCTCATTGTAGTTTTTATTTGCATTTCCCTAATAGCTAATCATATTGAGCATCTTTTCCTGTGCTTATTGGCCATCATGTCTCTTCTTTAGAGAAGATCTATTAAAATCTTTTGCCCATTTTTTTAGGTGAGTTATTGTTTTAAGAGTTTTATAAATTCTGGACACAAATACTTTACCAGATATATGATTTGCATATATTTTCTCCATTCTGTAAGCTCTATTTTTCACTTTCTTAATGGTACCAATAAGCAGCACAAAACTTTTTAATTTTGATGTAATCCAATTTATCTATTTTTTTCTTTCGTTACTCATGTTTTCAATGTTGCTTTTAACATTTCTAAGCCAAAGTCATGGATTTTTTTTTTTTTTTTTTTTTTTTGCCTGTGTTTTCTTCTGAGTTTTTCATAGTATCACTTCCTACCTTTAGGTCTGTGACTTACTTTGAGTTAATTTTTGTATATCATGTGAGGTAGAGGTCCAACTTCATTATTTTGCCTGTGGATATCCAGTTGTCCTGGTACCACGTGCTGAAAAGACTACACTCCCCCCTCCGCACTGAGTTGTCTTTGACATTATGACAATGTCACACTGTGTTGATTACTATAATTTTGTAATAGGTTTTGGAATCAAGAAATGTTGAGTTCTCCAACTTTGATTTTTTTAAAGACTGTTTTGGGTACTCATAAATCTAAATCCAAAATTTAAGGGCCAATTTACAAAGCCTATCTTTGAAGGAAAGAAACCCAATGAATTATGAGATATTATCAAGTTCAGTAGGTAAATAGGAAAGACTATGAAGTGAAAGATATAAAAATGGCAAACCAGTTACAAAAAGCAGGGCTTTTGGAGCAGATAGTTCTGGGTTCACATCCTAGCTTTGCTACTTTTTAAGTTATTTGCTATAGAACTTCACATTACTGTTCTCTACAATGGAGAAAGCAATATATACATTAGAAGGCTGTTGCAAGAATTCAGACATAAATGTTGTAAAACCTACAGATTCAAGACAGCAGTCAAAAAATGTTAGCTATTAACAAATAAATGATAGTATAAATTAGTTACTATGACATGTTTTAGGTTTGAAATCCTTCCTGGATGTAACAGATGTACTTTCTCTACAGGCAGATCTGTTCAACAGAGAGACTTAGTTACTATCCAGTTTTGGTCTCCCTCTTAAGGGACATTCCTTCCATCCTTATTAAATCTCTTCCGGTTTTCTGTCATGGAACTTTTTGTTCTGCTAAGTCTTTTTCTGACCGTTTGGGTCTTAGATTTTAGTTGATGCAAGTATTCTGTGATTATCACTGATTTCCAAAGATTCCTAGCCCTTCTAAAAACTTTTTTCCCTATATTAGTACCTAGAATTTTCTTTTATGAATTTCGTTTGAAATGTCCTTTTCTTTTTAATAAACACCATTACACAAACAACATTTTAATTTGTTTCCAGAGGATTAACCAATCCAACACAGAGTTTTAGATATATTCTTCGGGTTCTAAGTGTTTTTTTCTGGGCAGTGTTTAATTATAGCGATCAAGAATTGTGTCTGCAATTAGGCTAGTTACTTCTCACTTCAGATATCTTAATAATATAGCGTCCTAGCACTTTAAAGGAAAGACTGTTTTTGGAAAAAGGATTTACTTCTCTTCAAAGCTTCCAGTGTAAAAGTAAAAAAAAAAAAAATTTTTTTTTCCTCAGGTAATTTTGTTTTAATCAAAACACACAGTGCTTTACACCTTATGCTTACTCTGTTTCCTCCCCTCACCACACCACAGAGTAAATGATGATGATGTCCATGAAGATATGATGAAAATAAGGAATTGCATACAACAGAGGTGCAGTCCTGCCTGTATTTACGTAATAAGAACACACTGGACAGGGAAACACTAGTGCCAGTTCTACAGTTTATTACTTTTTTTTTTTTTTTAGATTTTATTTATTTATTTGAGGGAGAGAGAGAGAGAGCATGAGCAGGGGAAGGGCAGAGGGAGAGGGAGAAGCAGCCTCCCCACTGAACAGGAAGCCTAATGCAGAACGTGATCCCAGGACCCTGAGATCACAACCTGAGCTAATGGCAGGTGCTTAACCGACTGAGCTACCCAGGCAACCCTACAGTTTATTACCTTGAACACATCTACATAGCTTGGTTTCCTCCACGGATTTGGACTAAATAATTTCTAAAGTTCTTTTCATCATTAAGATAAAAGTATTCTTTATAGAGAATTGCCTCTAAAGAGAAAATTGCCTCATGCAGTCTCTGGTAGTCATAGGGTCGAGAAGACACAAACTATCAAAGAAACCAAAGCAGAATATCATTTTGGACAACACTATTGATGGCCAACAATAGAATCTTGCTCTAAAATTTTTCTGAGAGTAAATTATAGGTGAATGGATTGAATTTAGCTATCTATTTTAATGAGGAATTTGATGATTATATCTACCTATCACATTAAACATACACATTTTCCTACTACTTAATAATCATGCTAAATGAAATAAGCAATACATTTTAAGATTCTTTATTTTCACCGTATAACTCTCCCGAGGTAAAGCCGTTCTTTAAAAGGCAAAATCTATTTGTTCATCTATTTAGTTTCAAACAACTCTTGACTTGGCAGGCTATATAATGTTTGAGAAATGTTATCCCTGGAAGGTGCCAAAGGGAAGTTCCTCTGTAGTCCATTTAGATTCAGGGAAGACAACCCTGTTTTTCAGATGAGTTTGACAATGTATATTGAATTGGTAAAGGTGTTTTTTAAAGTGGTTGATTTCTTCAAGATTATATAAAGAATACATACAGTAGAATAATAATATAGCTGTTAAGAACTCAGCCTTTGGAGAAAGAAAACTTCAATTCAAATCTCAGCTTCCTTGTGTTATGTATGTGTTCCAAGGCCAGTTATTGAACCTCTATGAGCCTCAGCTTTTATGTCTATAAAATAAGGACGATAATATCACCTACCCCACTTCTTTGACATAAGATCAATGAAATAGCATAAATAAAGTACTAAGCACAGTCCCTGATATATATTAAGCACAGATAAATGGCAGCACTAGGGAGATCATTATGAAAGTGGTTTCTGAAGTCCACCAGCCTATGTCTGAATCCTGGTCTAATCATTTGCTAGTTCTGTGACCTAGGAAACTTCTTTAACTTTTCCCCTTTGCAAAATCAAGAAAATCATGATATCTACCTCAGGGTTGTGATGAGGATTAAATTGAATTTCTAAGTGTCAAGTACTTAAAGTTCTTCACATTTAGTAATTCCTTAAAAAAAACAGCTATGATTATATTTTTATTGGATTTAGCCCCATTCTATAAAACAATTGCAGATAACTTCAGAAAGTATTCATCAGAAGAAAGCAATCTGATATGGGATTTACTAGAAGCTATAAACATGAAAGAACAACATGGCAGTAGCTGCTTTTGTTTTGGGAGGTAGGAAGATGTAAATATCAAAGACACTTGACATTCATTAGCCACTGGCTAGTGGCTAGTTACATACCACAAAAGGAAAGAACACTTGTTCTCTGCCATTTTAAAAGAGTAATTAACTACTTTGTCTTGGTGGTGCCAGGGGTCTTGTTGAGGACTAGGGTGCTTTCAACTGAAGCTCTCCAGACTCATTTTTGACACCTAATTCTAAACATCTTGATAATAACTCCAAAACTACTCCAAGGAGAAAACAAAGAATGCAGATGTTTGGAGACAGTTGGAAATCATATATGCTTTGGCTAAATCCCAGTTTCCCTGCAGATGGCACTTCTATGTGTTTAGCATAGCCTGTATTTGACTTGTGCTGTGCATTTTCTGTAAAGTAGATAAATTAGATAAAAACAATCATCCACAGAGGTTCATTTTATTAAGATAATTTCTGTCAATTAGAATTTTTCAATCAACAACCTCTCCTAATTAAGAAAGAGCCCATGTTAAATAAGATAATGCAAAAAAAAAAAAAAAAGGAAAAAATAAAGACATATACCAAAACCAACCATTGTTACAAAATAATTCATTACTAAAATAACTGTTTTTGTCGGTGGGAGGAACATGTCCAACTATTTACTGTTGCTAGATTGCTATCCTAAATATATTGTTCTTAATAATCTGGGATTTTCACAGACTAATCAGATTTTCTTTTCTATGAATAGTATCAAATTTGCTTGAGAGGTTCCCAAAAGGTTTGTTGCTGTTGTTGTTCTTATACTGAATACCAAAGAAAATTGGGTAATTTTATGGACTCATTAGGACAACATAAGTATAATTATATTCTTAAAAAAAAAAAGCTTCCTCCAAACATTTAGCAGAAGTGTACACAAAACTGCCAAAAATAAAGATGTAAAATACTGCAACATTAACAGGAAATCAAAATAGAGATTGATAAAGAACTAGGTGTATGTAATTATCTAGCATATGGTAGTTGTAAACTTTTATACAAACTCAATTGTTTTGAAGTGTAGTCATTCTCAAGAAATCATATTTTGGTTATAATTGTGAAATGCTTCATCTTTGCCTAGTTCTTGCTTATGTACTAAAAGTTACCTGCAAGAAATAATGCATATTTTCCGACAATAATGTAAACTAATTTCTGACCTTCAGATCACAAACCCAACATGACTTTCAGAGTACGAACCCTATGCAAAGTACCAACAATGGTTTTATATTTATGAGCAGATGACCATATTACCATATCACATAGTTACTCTTACTTCAGACTAAGGCTTTCACTTCCCACTCCTCAGTTTGAGTTCCTATTCTTATCAGGTTTCTAACCTCATTGCTTCCCAGATGTATCAGACTCATCACTGTGTTCAAATATCTATGAGGAAAACATTCTCCTTCTGGAAATGTTCTCTTTTCCTCTCAAGGTCTGAGTCTTTATATTGTATCTATAAATCCAACTTCAGTATTCTAGTCCTGTATAATTTCCTCCAAGCTCTGTTTTTTTTTTTTTTTTTTTAATATTTATTTTAACTTGGAAATCTATACTGGAACTATACACAGCATAATGAGTTTGGGATTTTAGAGATTTTATTTTAGAAATCTTAATTTAGATGCCTAGCCCTGTAAATACTCATAGAAAAATGTAAATTTGTTTATTTATAAGTTAAATTGTCTGAATGAGTCTCATTCATTTGTCATGATTTACTGAGTTTATTTTACCAAATTTTTTTTAAAATTTAAATGTTAAATTTTTTAAAAATTTATTTTACCAAATTTTAACCAGTTAACTGAAGAATTTAACCAAAATTTGTACAGAAATTTTTACCTAATGAGTATTAATGTCTACATCTTATTCTTTTTTGAAACATAAATATGTTTTACTTTTTGAGTGTGTCTTTTCAAATGAAATTCTGTTCCTTAATCAAAAAAACATTGAAATAAATAAAGCAGGGAAAATAAAGATGGGATAGGAAACCCAAAGACAAATGCTATGGCAAGGCAGGTGTTTCAAGAAATCCAAGTCATAAACATGTTTATTTTGAAAAAAAATAAACAAACTACTTCAGAGGAGGTAAGTGATTGGTCCAAGACCATTGGTTGTGCAGTGGAAGAAAGGACCCTACGCAAAGTACCAACAATAGTTTTAAATTTGTGAGCAGATGACCATGTTACCATGAGCAACAGACTCTGAAGAATAAATATTTGAAGAGTTTAGTGTTGTAATCAAATAAAACTCACAACCAAATTAATCTGATGCATATTTAATGATATGCATAATCGTTATTGTGTTGCATGGTGATTAGTCATAATTGCTAAAGGGTTCACATAAATTACTATCATTAGTATTGTTCTTACACAAACTAAATATTTCTAGGATTATCTGAAAAGAAAGAGGAGGAAAAGCAACTAGGAGAAATGGGAAGCTGTTTTAATGGGAACCAAAATTAGAAGGAACACAGAGATCATTGAGCTTAACTATCTCTTCATACTAAAGGACCAACTGAAGATTAGAGAATGGATTTACCTATTTGGGTTGTCTAACTTCAAAGTACAATATTTTTTTCATTTGTCTGGCATAGACTCCTCGACTCTAGAATCTATAGAACTCAGATTTTCCTGTCTTGTCAAGAGAGGAACTGGCAGTCATGGGAGCTGAGAGTAATAAACTTTCATATTTCATTTGTTCTCTAAGCACAACTCCCCCAGTCCCATCTTCTGCAGATAGAGAAATCAGATAGCGTAAAGCCAAGATTCTACTTTCCTCTCAGGGAGTCCTAAAACAACAGCAGTGGGAAGGGAAACCCCCAGCCTAGAAGACTGGAAGGAAAAGAGGAAAACAGCATGAGAACACATTATCTTCTGGCTCCCACTGAGAAGGACTTTGAAGTCGCTGTGGTTGGGTTTAGTGGTCTGAAGATGTTCAGAACTGCTTCACTTGTTGCCAGCCTGGTCTCTTTCCTTATTGTGTCACTTTCCCAGTTGGAAAAGCCATGACTTATAGTGAGAAAAACAAGTTTGGAGTCCTACAATATTTGTGTCTAACTGGTCACATAGTCTTGGGGAGGTCAACCTCTTTGAGCCTCATTTCTTCATCTTTTATGTGAGGGAAATAATTTTCACCTCATCCAGTTATTGTTTTAATTTAAGTAAGATAATGTATATCAAGGTTAATTATAGTGTTTGGCACATAATTGTTGGGAGGCAGTGTGCCATGGACATTTTGAGCTTCTACATGTCTTGCTGAGTGCCAGAATCACAAGGTCATGACCGTTCTTTCACCCAGAAGTGAAAAAATGCACTTCAGTAATGCATCACTCATCCTCAGGACAAAGAGGTTGGCTCATTGCTTGCTCTAGAAGTGGTTTCCCAGACACACTCAGCATATCCTTGCATAAGGGACTTTGCACTCTGTGTTTCCTCTGTTTGAATGGATCTACATTGAGTCTGTAGATCAGTTTCAGAACTGACATCTTAATATTTAGTCATCTGACCCATGAATATGGTATATCATTCCATCAATTTGGGTTCTTTTAATTTCTCTTAGCAATATTATATAATTTTCAGTGAACAAATATTGCCTATTGTTTAACAGATTTGTCCCTGTTTCCTACATTTGATGCTATTGTAAATGGTAATTATTTTAACTCAAATTTTAAAGTCTTCATCATTAATGTATATATGTTTTTAATGGTGAATATCCTAAGCTCAGGGTTGTTTTCTTCTAGAAAAGACTCCATTGTATATGCACATTCCACCTGGCCTCCACATTACCCTTGAGGTTTGGGGCTTGGGGAACCAGTGTATCTTTGATGATACTCTTGCTACTGTTTGCCATGAATAATAATGTCCTTTGTCTCTGACTCAGGCATCTCATTTCTTTGTTCAGTATCCATGGAACTTATTAGCTGTCCTCCATACCATCAAGCTTATTTAAATAGCATAAAACTCATGTTATATTCAAGAAAAGATAATCATTAAATGGTATTGCTTGTATTCATCTGGGCTAAATAACACACACTGGAGCATTAGCAAAAGTCAGACATACTTCATATCATTCCACAATGAGCCATAATAGAAATACTGTTACATTTATTTTAAAAATAGTAATATCAACCTCAGGTTTAAAAAGTCCAAAAATTTTATAGATTGAGCTCCTGGTGGAATCAGGAAGTAGGAGACTAGCAGGAGTGACAAATGCAGGTAGAATGGCCCTTTGAACAACTTTTCTTGATAATTTGGCCGAAGCCAGCTATGTCCCTTCTCCTAGATATCCAGCACAGTTAACTGCCAATCAAGTGGAATACCCTGAGTGAGATAACACTGCTGTTAGCCATTCAGAAACCTGCCGGTAATTGACAAGGGATGTGCTACAAACTCCACCTGACCATTCATGCTACAGCTGAAAGAGAAATACACAGAGAGGCACACCATTTGTGCTGTATTCTTCATGTTCATAAAGAACGTCATGTTTTTCCACAGAAGAAATTGAGTATAAAAAGTTCTCTGTGAAGTGTTCTGCATAGTATATCCAGGTTGTTTCTCAAACCCCCTAGGAAATATTCAGAAGTAAGCAATTTAACAGTCTCTTCTCCACATTTCCCAAGTTAAACATAAGAGATTCGTGAGGCTGACAGGAAGTTTGGAAACCTTTTAGTCTGGTCCCTAACTCCACAAAGGTCCCATCCCTCCTCATCTTAACAGTGAGATACCAGGGTTTGTTTGGATTTACAAGGAGAAGAGTGAGGATTTGGGAGCATGACAGCCTAATTTCACATTCTGGCTCTCCCATTTTCTGTCTCTGTGTCTGGGGCAAGTTATTTCACCTCTACATGGCTCATTTTACTTATATATAAAATGGAGATGATACTACTCCCCGGGAAAGGTCACTTTGCCTGTCGTACAGTAATACCCAGTGAATGGGACACATCATTAACACTTTCAGGTCACAAAGCACATTAGTGGAAAAGACAGACTGTGATCTGGAGACTCTTGATATTTCACAGTATAATCAGCTGGAAAGCTTTCTTGTCCCGTGGCTCCAAAGAAGATTACTCACACAGAACCCCAGGTGAACAATTTGGGAAGGTTTTAGGGAAGTCCTCACAGGTCTAAACTTGCACTCTAAGAGCGAGCCCATGAGAAATAACTCCAGGGAACAAGGTGAGCTTGATCTGGAGCTGCAGTATTGCTTAGCACCTCAGGGCTTCTCTAAAATCTTCCTTTGACTTAAAATAGGACAGTCTCCTTTTTTTCATCTTCAGAGAAAGGTATTCCATTCATTCAGCTCTTACCTCCTTATTGAGAAAAGGACATTGATATGACAAGGTTAAAAATGTGAAGGCATAATCAAGGAGGAAAATCAGCTACTCTTTCCAGAGCCAGTCCTCAAAGAAGATGATGTCCTAAATCAGAGCAGTTAATATCTCACATGGCAATTAAGCCTGAGCTGCTTACAATTCCAAGAATATGCTGCCGTTTACCTGAATACTGCGAGGCCATGGGGCGGGGGGGAGCTTTCCATTTCTATATTGTTCTTCTTATTCAATTAACCCTAAATAGGAAAGTGAATCTGGAGTCAGGAATGGGAAGAGGTTAAAGGACACTGGAAGGAGAATAACTTAGAGGTTAGGACATGCTTTTGAATCAGAGAAAACAAGGACCAAAGCATGGCTGTATCACTAGTAGGTAAACTTGGCAAGTAATTTAGCCTGTCTGAGCCCTGTCATATACACAGGCAGGTAAGGAAAAGAACATTTTTGTGGGGGTGTCATCTGAGTTAAAAATACAATGTGTGTAAAGCATCCAGCACTTAATAAATACTTAGAACAAGGGAAATTGGTAATATTTGAAAGTAAAATTGAAGAGAAAAAGAATGTTGCATTCTAATAATTTCTTTATGCAAATACTTTTTGCACAAATTTTGATTTTTCCCTACTCTAAATGTATTAAATGAAAATACAAACACACAGACATATACACACAGACACACACGCTTTATATTTTAATAAAATGCCCTCTATTAAAGTTAGGTATCTATATTTCTCTTCAGAGTATTTCTCAACTATTCTAATACATATGAGGAAGGAAAGGGAACAAATATTTAGTATGTACTGAGTATCACTTTAGTGAACATTATACTAGATGCTTCTTTCATTTAATTTTCACATTCTTCCAACAGGAGATTATTGCTCATATTTTACAAATGAAGAAGTTGTTTTTCATCTAGGTAAACATCTTGCCACAAGTCACTCATTTTGTAAGTTTTAGAGCTTAGGCTAGAACACAAATATGCCTGATGCTAAAACTCTAACTTTTGTGTGGACAAAAATCATTCCGAAGTCGATACAGCACAGTGTTTCCCAAACTTCCACGATGAGAAGAATCCCTGAAGGTATTTGTTAGAAATATAAATTCTGGAGCCTCATTCAAATCCAAATCTATGTGACAGGGCCCTAGGGAAGCTACACGTTTAATGATTTCTATCATTTGCAAAGTTTGAGAACATCATTAAAGAACATAGAGATTAGTGTTCTAAGCCTTTTATATGTTTATTTATATTTTTTAAATAATTTTTTTTAGATTTTATTTATTTAGTTGAGAGAGCGAGAGAGAGCACAAGCAGGGTGAAGGGCAGAGGGAGAAGCAGACTCCCCGCTGAGCAGGGAGTCCCATACGGGACTCAATCCCAGGACTCCAGGTTCATGATATGAGCCGAAGGCAGACACTTAATTGACTGAGCCCCCCAGGCACCTCTATATGTTTATTTTTAATATACAATTGTTTGAGTACAGAATTATTTCAATATGAACAGATTCTGCAATGTTAAATCTATATTAATTAAAAATTAATTCTGAGTTTTTAAGAAAATTGGAGATATGCCATTAGAAATAACCCCAAATTTGAATAACAAAATGAATACTGTAAAATATTTAAGGGAAATCATATAGTCATGTCAAATTGACTTTCATACTCTTCAATAGAATAAATCACAGAATGTTAAGATGTTTTAAATATGTTAAACTTAAAATTATTAGAACTGATAAATGAATTCAGTAAAGTCTCAGGATACAGAATTATTATACAGAAATCTATTGTATTTCTATATACTAATAATGAAGCAGCAGAAAGAGAAATTAAGAAAACAATCTCACAATTGCACCAAAATTAATAAGATACCTAGGAATAAACTTAACCAAAGAGCTGAAAGACCTGCCCTTTGAAAACTATAAAAAACTGATGAAAGAAGTTGAAAGTGACATAAACAAATGGAAAGATATTCCATGCTCATGGAATGGAAAAACAAATATTGTTAAAATAGCCACACGACCCAAAGCAACCTACAGATTTAATGCAATTCCTACAAAATACCAACAGCATTTTTCACAACGCTAGAAAAAATAATACTAAAATTTGTATGAAATCACATCAGACCCTTAATAGCCAAAGCAATCTTGAGAAAGAACAGAGCTGGAGATATCCCATTTTCAGATTGTAAGATATACTGCAAAGCTGAAGCACTCACAACAGTACGGTACTGGCACAAAAAGAGACACAAATGTCAAGGGAACAGAACAGAGCACCCAGAAATAAACCCATGCCTATAGGGTCAATTACTCTATGACAAAGAAGGAAAAAAATACATACAATGGGGAAAAGACAGTCTTTTCAATAAATGGTTTTGGGAAAACTAAACAGCTACATGCAAAAAAAATGAAATTGAACCACTTTCTTACCTACAGAAAGATAAACTTAATGGATTAAAGACCTAAATGTGACACTTGAAACCAAAAAACTTCTCGAAGAAAGCATAGGCAGTAATTTCTGTAACATTAGCTACAGAAATATTTTTCTAGATAAGTCTCCTTAGGCAAGTGAAACAAAAGCAAAAATAAACAACTGGAAAAGCTTTTGCATAGTGAAGAAAACCATTAACAAAATGAAAAGGCAATCTAACAAATAAGGGGAAGATATTTGTAAATAATATATCTGATAATAGGTTAATATCCAAAAAAATATAAAGAACTTATACCATTCAACACCAAAAAAACCCCAAATAATCTGATTTAAAAATGGGCAGAAGACATGAAAAGACCTTTCTTCAAAGAAGACATCCAGATGGCCAACAGACACATGAAAAGATGTTCAACATCACTAATCATCAGGGAAATGCAAATCAAAGCCACAAAAAGATATCACCTCACACCAGTCAGGGTGGCTAGAATCAAAAAGACAAGAAATAACAAATGTTGGCAAGTATGTAGAGAAAAAGAAATGCTCATGCATTGTTTGAAAGAATAAAAACAGTATGTAGGTTTCTCAAAAATTTAAAAATAGAAATATCTTATGATCTAGTAATTCCACTACTGGGTATTTACCCAAAGAATACAAAACTCTAATTCAAAAAGATATATGTACCCTTATGTTTATTGAATCATTATTTACAATAGCCAAGATATGGAAGCAACCAGTGTCCAAAAACAGATGAAGAGAGAAAGAAGATGTGATATATAAATCACATATGTATCATATATATTTCACATATATCATATATATCAATATATATATGGACTATTAGCTGTAAAAAAGAATGAAATCTGGCCATTTGCAACAACATGGATGGGCCCAGAGGGTATAGACCCAAATGATATGTCAGACAAAGAAAAATATATATGATTTCACTCATATAGAATTTAAGAAACAAAACAAATGAACAAACAAAGAAAAAAAGACAAACAAAATCCACACTCCTAAATACAGTGAACAAATGGGAGGTAGGTAGGTAGGGGGATGGGTAAAACAGGGAAAGGGGATTAAGAGGTACCAACTTGCAGTTACAAAATAAGTAAGTCATGGAGGTGTAAAATACAGCATAGGGAATAGAGTCAGCACGACTGTAATAATTTTATTTGGTGAATTGGTGACTATACTTGTGTTAAGCACTGATTAGTGCATAAAATTGTCTAAACTCATGCAAGAAGAGGTAGATAATCTGAATAGGCTTATATCTATTAAAGAGAAAATATGTTATTAAAGTTTTTTTAAAGTACAAGTAAAAAAAATTATTAATTAGGAAACACAATAGAACAGAATAAAGAAAAAAGCCTATGGAATCAGAAGACACAAATTAGGGGCACCTGGGTGGCTCAGTTAATTAAGTGTCTGCCTTCAGCAGGCTCCCTGTTCAGCAGGGGTTCTGCTTCTCACTCTCCCTCTGACCTCCCCCCCCCCAATTTGTGCTCTCACTCTCTCTCAAATGAATAAATTTTTTAAAAATTAAAAAAAAAGAAAGAAGACAAAAATTGTACCCAATCTTTTCCATTTACTTGCTCTGTTGCCTTGAGCAAATCACTTAACCTCTCTGGATCTTAGCGGCTCCCTGTAAATAATATTTGGAATAACATTTTCTTTGCAGACTTAATATATGGATTAAAAGAAATAAAATATGACAAATATTTATTTTTTTATTATTATATAATATATATTATATATATAAATTATATATAAATATATATATTTATAATTATATATTTATATATAATTATTTATAATATATTATATATATTATAAATAATTATATATAAATATATATATAAATAAAAATATATTATATATATTTTTTATTATTATAAATGACCTCTTATACAGAGTTATAAAAATGACTGGCTTTTATAATCATGATGTAAGTAGACGTTACTCTGCTCCTTCTTTGCCAAATCTAAATCCATGAATGTTTTCTGGTTCTCTGCCAAGGCTGAGAAAGGGGAAAAGGGAAGGAAAGCAAAAATGATGCAGTTTTATTGAAGATGTTATCATGGCCTCTGGGTGATGCTAAACTAAAATCTCTCCTTTTGTACAACCAGCTACTTAGAAAGCATTTAAGATCTACAAATCCTCGTCAACAGGGGAAAATGGGAGAAGGACATCATCATAATGTTCCTACATATCTCTCCTATATGCCTGCAATAAAGAGCTATTGCTCTCAGGTATCTCTGATCATTTACACTGGTGGAGGTAACAACAACCTCATAGACCTTGACAATCACATTCTAAATCAGTACTTTTAAGGATGGCTTTCATATGTCTTGATACTCAGGAGCATAAAGGGCAAATTTAATTCTGATGTAGTCTTAATGAGAAGAGAGTGAGAACTATCACGGCAAAAATTACAATATTGTGTATAATAAGCATAACTTTTCAAGGATGTAACTCATTTGGAGCTGTGATGTGACCCTGAAATCACTTCACTCACTGTATAACTGGAATATCAAAAATGACTTTGCAAAACATTTCTGGCATGCCCTAGCATGTACGAGCTACCATTAGTAAAGTTATTTGTGATTTCTGAAAATGAGCTGACACGTGACGTCTAAAAGTCTTGATTCAAATTCTAGCTCTTGGTATATTGGAGAAATTACCTAAATGATCTGAACTTCAGTTTTCTTATCCAAAAAAAGAGGTAAGTGTAACTATCCCAAAGATGAGTTAAGGTATAAACAAACCATAAAGTAATCAATTGTAGCTAGTTATAATAATGGTTATTAATAGGGTATGAGTCTGATGATAGGGATCTTGATTAAAGGTGACTTTAGCTTTAACCAGTTTATATAAAACCTCTATAAATCCTATAAATGCCAACCATGTTCCTGAGAAAGTATTAGGAATCTCTAGTCATTCGGGTATATACACTTAAATCATAGTTCCATCTTTTGACTAATTGAAATTAAACCTAGCATAGCACTTATGACTTGGATATCCATTTTTATAGCATGCTCTTGATCCTTCTCAGAGTTCCATTTCTTTGAATTCCACTTTTACAATTTCCCCTGGGTTCTTCTCAGAGCCCCATCTCTTTGAGCTCCTACAGTTTTACAGATACGGAAGGAAACTTCTGTATCATAAAGCATACTAGTTTTGGAGCCACAATTGTGCAATGTAGAACACATCAGTTTTATAATCAAATTGTGATTTGCCACTTACCCAGGTTTGGTAACTTGACCCCTCTAAAATATCTATTTCCCAATCTGTAAAATGCAGTGTTATAAAAACTAGATGAAGGAATACAAAGCTAAATACATAGTTCTTTAAATATTTGTCAGTATACTCATTGAAAGCCTCTGTTCTCCATAAGGCTGCTCTCCAATTAGCCCATTTTGATGCTATTAGCTAGATGGATAATTCTGGTAACATTCGAGTTTGCTCCAACAACTAGCTCAGTCAGCCAGCTAGGACCTCAAACTTGTCCTCTCATCTATGGGGAGGGCTGCAACTAAACTCAGCTGTGCACACAACAGTGGCAACCTTCTCAAAGTGTTAACAGGCTAAACCTAAGATTTCCAAACTTTCCAGGTATATGGGCTTTCCCAACCAACTCCTATATAATCTGTCATCCAAACCCAAGCTTTCTGGTACCCAACTTGTCTTTTTGCCTTGGGCTCCAGATAACAACGCCCCTGTGCTTGCCCTATAGAGCAGAAGGGCCACAAAAGGTGAGGTGCTTCCTCCAGAGAGTAAACCAATTGTAGCTCCACCAACTTCACATAGGTCCTAAGGGTTCTTTATGAAAGGATGACAGAATGTGGGTCCACATGCCTCTTCTTACTGACCCTGGTTTGCAAATTTCCCTCATAAAGACCATTCCTTAACCAATACAAAGTGGCATTGTGGAATTTGTCCTTACTCGCCTTGGTCTGCAATTTCCATCCACCTCCTGAGCAACATTACGGGAAAAGTTTTATACAATGCATATTCTCTTGTTGATACCCTGGCTCCCTGCATTTCTCCTCTGCTTTTCAAACTGCTCACTGTCTGAATGGTTTCAGGAAATCAGAGTACGTCTTACAGTGGCAAACAACCCCTTTCCCCTAAGCCTCTGTTTTCCTGTAATTTAGTGCTGTATTTATGTGCTATCCCAGAAAATATGGTCACCAAGGGTAGATGATATCATTGACTTTAATAATGCTTCCTTACTGGATCCATTCACTAACTGCTAACATAGTGATATTCTAAGGAACTCTTTAATGATTTATGAATGTTTCTGATAACCCAAAATCAAGTTTGCTTGATTTTCTTTTTCCTCCCTCATATCTGCCTCCTTCACAGAGCTTTGTCTTTGTGTGTAATTTCCATGAGTACCATGGAACAACCTTGCATGGATGTCAGGATGTCCGGGCTCTAGCCATTTTGAGTGTGTTTTTTTTTTAAAGGACTCTTTTCTTCTTGCTTGCTTGCTTCTTTTTTTTTTCTTTTTTTTTTTTCCTTTTCAGTTCCTGTTAGTGACCCAGTAATTGTTTTCCTGGCTTACTAGTCAAGTGTGAAGTGCTCTGATAGCATGTCAACAAAATGTCTAATACTGGAGGAGAGACTCTCTGTGTATTATTGTGATTGATCGCTTATTTGATTCTTTCTGCTCCCAGCTGCTCCTTGGATGTTGTATCAAGGAAGATGGAAACTGTAGCTAAAGCTGTCCTCCGTAACTTTATAGAAGAGGGGGAGGACAAGCAGGGCCCCTGTGTAGATCACTGAAGGGAATATTGTTTACAAAATATCCAGTGGCTTATAGGACAGCCAGGCAAACGGAGCTGATGAAAACTGCCCAGAGCCATGAGGTTCAAGAGACGCTGAGTTAAGAGCCCTGGCTGTTTTCTGGTGGCCTTGCCTAGATCTCACAGTGGAAACCAGCATTGCTTCTTTTCTAATCAGAATTATTAAAGACATAGGAGAAAAACTGGAGGGGGTAAAACATAGAGTCAGGTTCTATTCTAAGAACTGTTATTCTATTATGTTTAATAAATACCATTATCTACCACTTTCACTGATAAATTCAAGACATTTATTTGCAGTTTGTCTTGTGCTAGCTTATACAAGTGTATAAAACAGTGTAAGGTAACGTCAAGGAGCTTACTATATAAATAGTTCTAATACAATGGTGTAAGTGTTATTGATCAGTAATAAAATTCCAATACAAACACTGTTGTTTCTGGAAGAAAGAATCTAATTCATGATACAGATACTGGGCATAAGTAAGGTCAAACAGAATTTTTTTTTTAAGCAAAGCAAATATTTGAACAATAAATAATTTAAAATGATTACCTTAAAGAGTAACCACTGTAACACTCCTCCTGTGCACTCCTTTCCACCAGATTGTTCAACAAATTATTGAAAATATTTGGTCTAACTAAGCCATCCCAGATATTAACCATCACTGTGGTTATTCACAGGTATCTATCCTCAGTCTAAGAAAGGGACACAGATTTTTAATTAAGAGACTCAACTTCAAAAACCTGTAGGTGATCTGTCTCTCCCCTAAAAGGCTTATTAAATTTTCTATTTAATGTAGCAAAACTTAACACAGAAATATTCTTGGGGGAGAAAGAAAAGAAGATAAATGAGTTCTGGGATACATTTGACTTTAACAGGGGAAAAAGAAAATGACAGGAGAAATAAGTTCCAGACATTTCTCAAGCAAAAGTGTCTCTATTTATAGCAGCACCTAACACCCAAAACCGGTAACAATAATCTCAGGAGTTGGCTGAATAGCAGCTATGGAGCACCGGCCAGGCAGGAAAGGACTGCACTAGGTACCCTGTGGAAACACAGACAGCAGCATGTTCCCTGCCCTTGAGGAGTTTCAAGTGTAACAGGAAAAAGGGCTCTCACGTGAAAACAAAGCAGAACAAAAATAATAATAACCCAGATACAGACATATAAAAGACACAAAAAGACAACAATCATTTTTTCAGAATTATATAAATTCCACTTCTGATAGTCCAAAGAAGATAATATTATCATAGCTTAATCTGTTCAAAAAACAAGGCATCTTTCTGTGATAACCTTAAGAAAAATAACTTTTTACTCTTTTATGGTGATATTCTTATGTGAGTAAGGACAAATACAAATTAAAGTTAAGAGGATTAATTCTTCCAGTTGAAAAATAAGGGAAGAGTTTCTCTTCTCCCCTTTTCCTTTGAGCACTTACTTTAGAAAATTTTCTAACTATAAGTACTTTGAACTATGTATAAATTGTTTTGAAAACTAGATAGGCCCTTTGTCAGCTTTACAACCCAGAAAGTATTTTTCTCAAAGACCTGAGAGCTATCTTTTTTTAAACATCAAGGGAGCTGGCACCCCTATCTCTGCTTCTGTGGAAGGGTAAAAGCCTGACTTTGATTGGTGCCCTACATAAAAGTACTTCCTGTCATAAACAAATGAATTTTCCTCCCTCTGGATAAATCCAATTAGCTAACACAGGTGATCACCCCTATTGCCAGGTAAAGTTAGGATGAACTACGTGTGGCAAATGATGCTCTCAAGTCCTCTCACTGGAAAATATATATGGAATGAGTTGAATTTGCTTGACCACATAAAAGGGTGGGCTTTCTTTCTGTCTTGGCAATCTCATAGCCTATGGCTTGTGATGCACACCATATTTTGGTTTAATGCTTATTCCCTAATAAAACTGTTTTCTTTCTCTACTCTCCACCTTTGTGGAGAGGATTTCTAAGTTGGAAAAATGTATTTTTTTTTATTTTATTTCCCAACCGTGTCAGTGAATGGCATTCCTGCTTTCCAAAGTCTAGCATGAGAAATGAGAAAACCAAACAAAATTAGATTTCCTAAATTGGGGTAGACAAAACATAAATATTTTTTTTTTTTAAAGATTTTATTTATTTATTTGACAGAGATAGAGACAGCCAGCGAGAGAGGGAACACAAGCAGGGGGAGTGGGAGAGGAAGAAGCAGGCTCATAGCAGAGGAGCCTGATGTGGGGCTCGATCCCATCACGCCGGGATCACGCCCTGAGCCGAAGGCAGACGCTTAACCGCTGTGCCACCCAGGCGCCCCAAAACATAAATATTTTTAATGTCCTTTAATAGTTATTTCTGTTTTAATTGTCTTGTTTGTAATTATACCCTATTACAGGGAGCAATTATGATTTCAGTGTCATGGGAATACATTTGTAAAGAAAGCTAAGTTACAAAAAACAAAAGAAAGAAGGGAAAGAAAGAAAGAGAAAGAAGAAAGAAAGAAAGAAAGAAAGAAAGAAAGAAAGAAAGAAAGAAAGAAAGAAAGAAAAGAAAGGAAGGAAGGAAGGAAAAGAAAAAAGAAAGAGAGAAGGAGGGAGAGAGGGAGGAAGGGAAGGAGGGAGGGAAGTAGGGAGGAAATGGGGAGGAGAGGAGAAGGGAAGGGATGGAAGGGAGGGGAGGAGAGAGGAAGGGAGGGGACAAGAGGAGAAGAAATAAAGGAAGGAAGGAATGTCTTTGGAAATCAAAGAGCTAAGGTCTAATTCTAAATTTCACCTGGTTTGTGACCGCCAATTAAGTCACAGTGAATCCTCTTTAAAGAGAAGACAATAGTATCTACTGTTTATTTTGTTGTGTAAATACCACAGGTCAGTCTCTCCTAAAGCTCCTCCAGATACCTCATCCCACTCACAGCCTTCTCTTTCAAAAATAACAATTGTGCTAACTTTTATAGTAATTACTTCCTTGAATTCCTTTCTAGTTTTTATTACCCAAGTATGCATCCTTAGACACTTAGTTTAATCCTGCCTTATTAAAGAAATTGTATATAGCTTTTAGGCTTCTTTTAATCTATAGTTTCCCCTTCCACCTCTTTCTTTTTCTTCCAAGTTTCTGTTGAAGATGAAAGGCCATTTAAACTGCAGATTTTCTCACAGCCTGGATTTTTTTAAAAATATTATAAGCCCTGTAACATGCCCTTATGTCCACTATATTTCCTGCTTGATCAGACTCAGGTTTAATTTACATTAAATCTCTGACAAGACTGTAGATGGTGTCACGTTCTTTTATCAGGAGGCATCTAATACCTCATTTTCTCTCCTGTTGCATGACTGTTAGCATCTCTTGATGTTAATGGGCCTTGATGCTCCGTGCAGACCCATTTATTCAGTGGAAGTACAAAATAGTGACTTTGAATTCTATCATTTTGTTTTCATTTATTAACTGAAATAATTTCATAAAGAGACATTTTCTTTATAAGAGAAACTATCCTTTATTTAGCTACCCAAAGTCATAGGAATATTGGAAGGGGAAAATAAGTGCTTATTGTTTTCTGGTTGTTAGTTGACAAGATAATGAACTGTTTCCTTGTGATTCTGGGAGGGTAACCAATTGGTTATCTTTTTAATATCATTCTGCACTTATCAATTTCAACATATTTCATAGATTTCAATACATTTAAATTGGTATCTTAAAATTCAAGTTGTTCCATCTTTAAGCAGTGGGAGCCTCTTGAAGTTAGTCTCTGAGTCCTTTTGACATTATTTTTAGAGGTGTTGATATATTCTTTGCTATCTGATGTGGCTTAATGTTCCAGACTTACTTTGTACGTGTTCTTCCCCAGATTCAGGATTGACTATTCCCCAGGAAGCACTGGTTTCTTTTAGTCGAAAATGGCATTTCAAGACTATAAAACTGAGCACTAAGGATGCTCAGGGCTAAGGGTTATCATTATCTATAGACCTGTTCAGTAGCTGGACTGAGAAATACACACACACATACTACATATACATGTATACATACATATGCACACATGTTTAATTTTAAAAATAACTCATCTCATGAGTTTATTCTGGTATTTCCAATTCAAATATAGTACTACATGGTTTCACTGAACTTTTTCTATATTACACCTGTTATCTTTTTCTACACTGAGAATCTTGATTTCCATGAATTCGTAATATGATAGAACTGGAATATCCCATAATTTTTCATTTGCCTCATCCAATGTTATAAACATAATATATAAAGTAACAGTCTCAGAGAAACAGTACACATATAACTAATTTTTTTTTTTCTCACAATAAGAATGCTTTCAGGGATGCCCGTGGCTCATCAGTTAAGGGTCTGCCTTTGAGCAATATGGATGGGACTGGAGGAGATTATGCTAAGTGAAGTAAGTCAAGCAGAGAAAGACAATTATCATATGGTTTCACTCATTTATGGAACATAAGAAATAGGAAGATCCGTAGGAGAAGAAAGGGAAGAATGAAGGGGGGGTAAAGAGAAGGGGGAATGAACCATGAGAGACTATGGACTCTGGGAAACAAACTGAGGGCTTCAGAGGGGAGGGGGGGTGGGGGATTGGGATAGGCCGGTGATGGGTATTAAGGAGGGCACATATTGCATGGTGCATTGGGTATTATACGCAAGTAATGAATCATGGAACATTACATCAAACTAAGGATGTACTGTATGGTGACTAACATAACATAATAAAAAATATATTATAAAAAATAAAATAAAATAAAGTATAACAAAAATCCTTAAAAAAAAAAAAAGAATCTCAAAACTGAGGGTTTTATAGGGGAGGTGGGTGGGGGATGGGCTAGCCCGGTGATGGGTATTAAGGAGGGCACATATTGCATGGAGCACTGAGTGTTATACGCAAACAATGAATCATGGAACACTACATCAAAAACTAATGATGAACTGTATGGTGACTAACATAACATAATAAAATGTTAAATTAGAAAATAAGAAAATAAAAAAAATAAAGTGTCTGCCTTTGGCTCAGGTCATGATCTCAGAGTCCTGGGATCGATTTATGCACTGGGCTCCTTGCTCAGTGGGGAGCCTGCTTCTCCCTCTGCCTGCCTCTCCCTCTGCTTGTGCTCTCTCTCTTTTTCTCTGATAAATAAATAAATAAATAAATAAATAAATAAATAAATAAATAAAATCTTTCAAAAAATGCTTTCAAAGACACAGGGATAGAATTAGAGTATTCTACAGTTTTTTCATTTGTTTTATTCCATTTGATATAAACAGTAGTATAACAATACTATCACCAATTATAATCCTAAATAGATTTAATTTTGTTTTTGCATATGTTATCCACATTCTCCCTCCTATTTTCTTAATGATTGTTCTGTATCTATATTATGTCAAAATATACATAAATTATGCCATGAATATATATTCACTTCCTTTTAGCCTTCACGTAATTTTAGTTTTATAGATACATATATTTAATGCTCACCACTACTTCTTGATATCAATGATCCTCTGAGCATGTTGCTTATACGAAGCTTTTCTCTAGTAGATTCTTCACGAAGAACAGAACAGGAAAATATTCCTTTAGCTCTTGCATTTCAATAAATATTTTGAATGACTTTTATGCTTGAACATAAGTTTTACTGGAAATATCTTTGGCTCACATTTTTATTTCCTTGAGTATTTTAAATGTTATTCTATTTGTTTTTCTGGCATAAGACATTGCTCTTAAAATGTCTGATAACAATCTAATTTAATCTTCCCTTCAAGTCATGTGCATTTTTACCTAAATGGTCAAAGAAATTTTCATTTTTAAACTCCATAATTTTATAAGAAAAATTTGATTTTGGGCTGCCTGGGTGGCTCAGTCAGTTGGGCATCTGCCTTCGGCTCAGGTCATGGTCAGGGTCCTGGGATAGAGCCCCACTTTGGGCTCCCTGCTTGGTGGGGAGTCTGCTTCTCCCTCTCCCTCTGCCTCTCCCCCTGCTTGTGTTCTCTGTCTCAAATAAATACATAAAATCTTAAAAAAAAAAAAGACAGAAAAAGAAAAATTAGATTTTGGCTATCCTGAATCATAATTCTCAGGTATCCAGTATGTTCTTTAAATATGTATTTTCAAGCCTTTTTTTTTTTTTCAGGACAGTTTTTTGAATTATACTTATTATTATTTTTTCCATTCCTCTGCTTTGGTTTATTTCTTCAGGCATTCCTATCATCTGTAGAATAGATCTTTTTTCCTATCTTCAATCTTTCTGGCATGCTGTCATTTTCTGAAATGATGTTCTTCTGCTCCTTATTCTATTTTTTAAAATATAATAACTAGTATAGGCTGTGACCTCATTATTTTTCTGTTGCTCATTTTTATGTTAGTTTCTTTAAACTTCTAGGAGGGAACTTGGATCAGATCGCTTTTCTAACTTCAGAGAGCTCCCTCTTCTGTTGTGTGTTACAATGGCTTGCTTTCTGAAATTTCTTAGCTGTTCTCCTCTCCAACTTTTATCTAAACTTTTTTTTTCTTTGACTTCACTGTTTCTGTCAAGTTTTGTATCGATTCCACGCCCAGTGATTTCTCTGCAATGTGGGACACTATTGGAGAAGAGTGCTCTGGCTGCTCAATTTTGAGAGTTCACTAGCTCGAGATCATTCTGGTCCCTTCAGACCTCCTTTCTGTGTGCCACCTGCACTCATTGGTGATAGGGGTGGGTAAAACCCCATCTCTTAAGAGCAGCTATACTCAAATCAGTCCACTGTCCCTTCCAGGTTAATATTTCCTGCTCTCTGGAGGTTCTTCTATTACAGGTCTCCAGTCTTCCCACTGTTTTTCTCTACTTCTTGCTGCGCAGATGCTGATCCTATGCACACCTGGTGACTACTGTTGTTTTGTCCTCACCTGCTTGTACTTCACCGTAAAAGTTAGCCATAGATTTTTTGCTTTTGATATCTGGTTGCTCTGTCATTTTATATGGGGATTTGGAATAATACAGATGTATGCTTCCACTGTCATCCTGTCTTCCTAGAATTCCACACTGCGGTCCTTAGTACCCTGTAGGCTTTCATTATGTGTTGAGTTAGATTTAACCAAATAACAAAGTGAATGTTAAGTTAAGAAAATCCTCTGTAAGCCTTAAGTCTTTATCAATTTATACTGGTATAAGTTATAACATACATTATTTATGCAAATACTCACATGTTGATAATGTAGTAGGGCATGAAAGAAAATAGGACATATGGGGGAGAGATATTAATGTGATTGTCATTCCTTGGCATAAATTTTACATGAAAAAATTGGTAGATGTTCACGGAAGTTATTGTTGGTCAGATCAAAGGACAGAGTCCCTGTGATCAATTTCACCCTCCTTTACTGTGGTTTTGTGTATTCAAAATCAACCTAGCTTAATGGAAAAAGTAAGATGCATCGATTTAGACAGAGACAAGGATCACCTAACTATATGTGTTCTCATTAGCCAAGTGCTCAAGGCCATTTGCTATCAACCTGATCTTATCACCGAGATTTACAAATTGCCTAACTACCAACTGGTCTCACCTTAAAAGAAAACACTGTCTGAGGCTTACTTGTCCTTTGATGTCTATATTAAAAGTTCCTCTGATATTCCTGTGGTCAGTGTATATAGGTCTGGAGAAATATCCCACTAATGAGCACCAGTTCATTAAAAGATCAGCCTCACGAATTAAAATCAATGAAAATGACTATAAAAAAAGGAAAAACTACATTTTGGTAGAAATAACCTGCATTAAAAGAAATGCTGTTAAAAACTCTTTCAACATTGATCCATTACATTCTAGCATTTAATATTATAGAGAGTATATCTGATGCTGGTTGGGTTATCTTTCTATGACTGAGATCCTCCCCTACTCTCTTTTCTCCCCTTACCCCCATTTCTCCTTTCCCTTTCCCTTTCCCTTTCCCTTTCCCTTTCCCTTTCCTTTCCTTTCCTTCTTTGTAAGGGCAGGTAACATGCAGGTCAAAAGCATGAGATTTGGAACCAGATATTATTTAATGTCCCACTGAATAAAAAATATGCTTAAAAGATGTAGGGCCCAGGGGAATTTACTTGAGCTCTCTAATCCTTAATTTTCTCATCAATGTAATGGAAATAAAACTGTATCAAATATTCAGAAGGTTGCAAAGGTTCAGTGATATGATGTATTTAAAGGGATTAGTAGCAAGCATTTAACAAAGGTTACCTATTACAATGCTTTATTATTATTACTATTCATTTTTTAAAGTTTTAATTTAAATTCCAGCTAGCTAACATACAGTATAATATTAGTTTCAGGTGTACAATTTAGTGATTCAATACTTTCATACAAAACCTGGTGCTCATCGAGAGACAAGTGCACTCCTTGATCCCCATCAACGATTTCATCCATGCCCCACCCACTGCCCCTCTGGTAACCATCAGTTTGTTCTCTATAGTTAAGAGTCTATTTCTTGGTTTGCCACTCTCTCTTTCTATCTCTCTCCCTCTCGCTTTTTTCCCCTTTGCTCATTTGTTTTGTTTCTTAAATTCCACATCTGAGTGAAATCATACAGTATTTGTCTTTCTCTGACTGACTTATTTCTTATTTTGCATAATACTACCTAGCTCCATCCATGTGTTGCAAATGGCAAGATTATCATTAGTCTTGATCTTTATAATTCCAAAACTCCTCTAGGATATATCTAAACATATATCTGTTTAGTAACTGTGAACAGTTCGGCAAAACCTTTCATTTATACATATCATAGCACTTCTCACATTTTACTGGCATAATATTTTTAATTGTTTGTACTTATGAAAGAAATGAATACTCCAGGCAGGAAAGGAGTATACCTACCTTGTTAACTACTGCAACTTATACCTGGCACGGTGCCCTGCACACACTCAATGAATATTTGGTGAATAAATGGGTAAATGAATTAACAATTTATTTTCTCAAATGTCTAGATATGAGGAAAGAGATGCCTTACATAACAAATAGAAAATCACTTTAGCTCATTTGTAAATTAACAAATGGGCAGTTGGTTTATACATCTTGCCTTGTAAGGTTGATTTTTATGGGTCAGTATGTTTGCTTTGGTCCCCTTTGAGTAGCTGATGAAATCCAGCTCCTCATCCTGGAAAATTCAGTCAGACTGTGGTCTCAGGAAATGTTCTGAAAAAAAAACAAGCAGCCAAGCTGCCTGAGCAGTTGTCTTTCTCTCCTCTGACATCTTCACTATTAGCTGTGCCCCTTTTGAAAATCAGTCTTTTCAGGCAAGAAACTCTGCAGCTAACCACTGAAGACCAGTTGCATGGATGTAACACCAGCATCACTTCTGGCTACTTCTGAGCACACATGAATAAGCAGTAAAATGAGACCCCAGCTTAGCAATTCTTCAGTAAATGAATGGGAAACCATGCTCTAGGCAGTTATTGATATTACTAAATGGCCCTTGAAAATTGCCCATCGGAGCTGAAAGCATACCCTATTCCTTCTAGGCCTTGTATTTTCGTTAACTCTCTTTTTTTGGACTACCTGTTCTCTTGCTTAGGAGTGATAGGCTTTATAAGCAAGGCAGCAGCCCCCTGGATACACACCTCCAGGTGATACTCAAGAAAAAAGTTAACTTCAAAACTGTATCCCATGGAGATAAATACAAACAGTCAAAAAGGAGTTCTGAGCCTCAGATAGTTACATAATATATTTAAGGTGGCACTGCTATCAATTTATAAGGTGAACTCAGATCTTTTTAATTCAATTCACCCACAATGGCATGTCACTGAAATGGAGCTGAGGTTCGAGCCTCTTGATTCTAAACTCCTTCCATAATATCATGTTGCCTTCAGAGAGGAGTGAGGAAATACCACCAAAAAAATAATAATCAAATAGAAACAGAAAGCTCAGTTATGTTCGACATAAGTATAAAGCAACAAAACTGACCTACATGCAAAGATGTGGTGTTTGAAGAATAGATATTTATGTAGGGTGACGGATACCATGCACTGTTTATATAGGAGAAGAAGAATCGGTGGGATGACGATGGTGATTTTGCTACTAATGTGCCGAAACTTTAAGATTACCCCTATTTAATGGTGGCTGCGTACTGAATAATTCCTTCCAAATCCCATTGCTGGAAGCCTGCACCTCCAAGCTTTTAGGTTTATCTATTATTCATGCTGCTTGTTTGCACAATATTATTGATTATTCACTGTTTGGCCAAATAGTAACATTATATTTCATTTGCGATGAAAACCCCTGGCAAATGCTTGAAGTACAAAATTAGATTGTGGAGAGGATTACATAAAGGGCAACTCAGTTGGGGGGAAGGTTGTATATGAAGAATTAAACAAAAAGAGCTTTATGTTAAGTGTAGATATTTCTCAATCACCAAGCATCCTATGGAACTCAGACTGCATAATTACTTATTTTAAAGGAAATCCAGTTTACCTTGAAAATTATAAAATGATATGATAACCAAGTAACAGATACTTTTGTAAATATACATGAATTTAAACTTTTTGATAAGTTGAAAAAAATTTTGTGTGGACTAAATGTCATTTTCAGTTGAAGTTATTCTCTCACGTTTATTTGTTTAGCTCTTACTTTTTGTAAGGCAAGACTTAAAACATTTTTTTAAAAAAGATTTTATTTATTCATTTGAGAGAGAGAGAGCACGGGCAAAAGAGCATGAGCAAACAGATCAGGAGCAGGGAGAGCAGCAGAGGGAGAGGGAGAAGCAGGCTCCCTGCTGAGCAGGGAGCCCAATGTGGGGCTAGATCCCAGGACCCTGAGATCATGACCTGAGCTGAAGGCAGACACTTAACCAACTGAGCCACGCAGGGGCCCCAAAACTTAAAACATTTTTTAAGCAGGCGGGAGGTATCTTGATAGCAGGATATGAGCTATATAGCAAAAACAATTTCTTATTCTCATAAAGTTTTTTCTATACCACATAATATACACATCTAAACTAGGCTGGAACAAGTTTGGATAACTCTTCCTAAAACAATTCTCTGAATAGTAAAAATAAGCAGGGGCAGCGGGTGGGGGAGGGGGTGGTGGGGGGAAGGCGGTGGGGGAGATTTCCTTCTGAAATGAAATATATGTTTTGTACTTGCTATTAGTTGAATTTGTTTGATCAATGCCAAGATGTACTCCACAAAAATTTTACACTTGGCTGAAGAGCAAAACTTAGGTTTCCTTTACATATATCTGTGTCTATACATATGCGCTCATATATACATACATGTTATAGAAAAATATTAATATATTTTGTTTTATAACTGATACCATTGAAGTGTATGTTTTAAAAGACAATCTGCCAACTCTGAACTAAAATAAAGCAGAGCACTTAATTTTTTCTGGCACTAGAGGTCACTAAAACCAGATTACAGATGGAATGACTGCATTTCTGCTAAATCCACAGAGAGCAAGAGTAGTTAATCTTCAGTCCAATCAATAGGCAGTATTAAAGAATCAAAGTGAACTCTATTTTTAGGAATATCCAAATTATCACATAAAGAGGAAGCACAGTTAATATACAATCCAATCAATATGCAATAACAAAGAACCAAGTGAACTTTATTTTTTGGAATATCCAAATTATACCACAAAGCATTGCAAAATGAAAACATAAAATAGGGAATGAATCAACAAAACTGTAGGTTTTCAAATCAAATAAGTAAAAAGGAAAATTAATGTTTCCCCCTATGTGTAACAGCCATGTCCATTCATTCAAAACGAAGCCATTGACCTTAACCTTTGCTATTCATGGGTTTTGCATTTCAAGATCACATAGGACCAAAATGTTAAATAAGTACATTATTTGTGAACCCTTTTTTAGTACGCCTGACAATAAACAGTAATTGAGTGAAAGAAGACAGAGGAGAGGAAAAGGGTAAGGAGGGAGAGAAGGGAAGTGCGGAGGGGAGAGTGACTAATGACGTGTGTAGATACTTGTGCTGCTGATGCCATCAAAGTGACCACATGTGCTGAGACAGAGTCATGAGCTGTGTTTCACAACGACCAGCTTTGTTTGGCAGCCGCTGATTACTGACCTAATTCTAGATTCTCTGTTTCTTAGCACAGGAGACTTCCTGTGTCTTGGGTTAGTAAACACCACCCATTTTCTAAAAGCTATCTGTTGTGGCTCCCTAGCACCATTGCTTGATTTTGAGAAAGCAGATTGCTGGCTTATTCCCTTTGAATAGGAGTTATTTCCATTTGTGAATATCACTACTATGCATATCCGGTTTCTCAGCTCCAAGGATGGTAGCAACATCTAACGCTTAGTTTCTAGATCATTAAAATGCTTGGCTTGCTTGATAAGTTCCTAAACGGCACACTGGCCTCTTTAAATATCAGAATGGTTTGGAAGCCAGGAGATAGATGCTTGATCAATTACATTCTAGGTGCAATGGAAAAGGGCACAGACCTTTTTTGGCCCAAATACCCTAAGCATTAAATGAGATAAATGGACTATGCAATCTCAAATATTATAAGTCTAATGTTTAGTGAATCAACGAGTTCTGCCCTGCCTGAGAAGTAAAAATTGCACGATTGAGTTCTGCTAAGAGCTGTTAAAGAAATGATTTTTGTGGAATTTTCATGACTGATAACAATTGACATATCTCAGTTCATTCTCCATGCAAAGATATTGACCATTCTCAAATTTTATATTTTTATTATTTCATATACTTGGGAAATAACTTTTTTTTTGGAAAACATAACTGGCTATGCCATTAGAGCCTTATTAGTGCTATCTTTAAAGAGCAAAAGGAAAAAGATTCAAGCATCACATATCTCTTATTTTTCTTCAAAATCCAGAAGAATATTTGAGATGCTCGAGGACAGGGATCAGCAATCACCATGTCACCAGTACCAGGCTCACAGTGAGCAGTCAGAGCGTGTGTCTGATGGAGCCACCAAATAGTCAGCATGTGCATTAATGATTTGATGATGACTATGCTTTGGGGATTCTGAAGAAGTCAGTTTATGACATCTTCATCATAAGTCAAAATCTAACCCATGAATGAGCCCTTGCTTTTGTGGGGAAGAAATGAGCTTATGCTGGGAGAGCCCACCAAATGGGGAAAGAAGAGGACGTAATGCAAAAGAGGCTATCATGGTATCTTCTCTTTTCTTACTTTCTTTCTGCCTCTTACACTGAATGTGCTAGTCTAGAATTCAAACTAACAAAAACTTTATTTTACAGACATTTTAAATTAATTGACACTAAATATTAACATCTAGAAATAGTCACTTGATGGCCCTGCCTTTCCTTTTTTTTCTAAACATTTTATTTATTTATTTACTTGAGAGACAGCACAAGCAGGGGGAATTGCAAGCAGAAAGAGAGGGAGAAGGAGACTCCTTGCTGAGTAGGGAGCCTGATGTGGGGCTCGATCCCAGGACACTGAGATCATGACCTGAGATGAAGGCAGACGCTTACCCACTTAACCAACTGAGCTACCCAGGCGTCCCCCTGCCTTTGCTATAGAATAATTGAAAAAAACCAAACAAACAACTAAATAATAGGTGGAAATTTCAAAAGGCTAAAAGGATGGTTATTCAAATTCAATATTCAAATGTTACTAAATCAACTGACAGCTATAATCCTTACATAGAGTATTTACATCTTCTCAAAAGGAAAAATATATAAAGAGATTTTAAGCAGGTGAGCCTTTGGAAACTCTTTCTTTTCATGCATTCCCCCTTCCTCTATTCATTCCACAAAAATTTTGTTATGGGTACAGTGCATGCCAGGTACCATGTTAGGCTCAGAAAATGCAATGAGATAAACAGTCACCACTCTCTCCTCACAGAGGTTACTGTAAACAAGAGAAGACTGTCCATAAAGTAAATGAGCAATAGTGATGAAATGAGATTCAGGCCAGGACAGGGAAGTATAGGGACCATAGTAAATCCAGTAACATAGATGCCTCTTCCCTTTTTGGTCTGTTTGTAATATAGAAGTCACTCCATAAATATTTGTTGGAGCAAATATATTTGTTGGAGCAAAAATAGTTGTTGAACAATTGGGACTGAATGAAAACAATCATCACTGGAGAAGAAAGGGAGGCACAGACCGTTTAAATAATTTTTCTAATGATGACCTCTTTATTAGGCCAACGATCACGTCCTTGGTGAAAGTTATGAGGAGCAGGTAGGCAGGGCCCTATTGTGAGATACTCAATCACCAGTCTCCACTCCCAGGAACTAAAATCTCTACTCCATTTTGTGAGGTGTTGAAAGATGGAGTGAGCTCACATGAGGACAAAAGAGAGATGAGAGGATATGAGATCAAGTATGGGGAAAATCAAAGGTTACTTCAGCCCAAACTGTACAGCAGTGAGCTAGTTTTTGCCCATAAATTCTCCAAAAATACATATCTTGACTTCACTATTTCAATATGAGGAAGACACAGGCAAAGGGTGCCCTACTTTGGGAAAAGAGGTATGAAGGCACATGTATAGTACGATCTCCATGAAGATTTTGTTGTTGTTACGGGACAGAGAAGAAGAGAGGAAAATCTCATGAAATGGCATAGGGATTTGCTGGAAATTTGTGATCCATCAGGGGCTGAGCTGCTTTCATTAAGTCTTGTCTATAACTGTGCTCACTCTGATAAGCTGACAAAACAAGTGACTTCCACATGTAGGGCAGTTAATAAATTCAAGGTATTGAATCCATTTTTATTTTATTTTAAAATCCTGATTTATCTGTTTCTGACAGCACATCCCACAGTTCTTTTTGGCTTCTTGCTACATTAGAGAGCAATCATGAATGTCAAGTTTTGATGGGCACCATGAGGACCCTTCTCTATAGTCCACAGTCCATGTGGGTCTTTCTGATATGATTGATTGTGGCATAGAGGCATTCTCCCTATAAAGATTAATTGCTTCAGCAATTATTCATTACTGAATGGTGCCTGTGACTCCACATATTTGACTCTTACTTAAGCAAGCACTTCCTGTGTTAGGTTAATTTATTTTTTCCTCTCTCTTTTTAACTAGCATATATTTATTTTATTTTTATCTTTTACACTTAAGTAAAATGCTTCCTTTTGCCCATCTAGGTTAAGATTTGAGCAAGGCCTTCGTAAGTCATAAAGAACAGGATGGACTAAAGAATTGATGTGAATTTTCTCTCACCAATAGCTAAGAAAAAAAATATTTATGGCAAGGCTATGGAATCCATGTAGTCAAGGAAAAGAGGGAAACGTATGGTTTGTTGTCACTTCTCTCCTTTAATGCAGACACATGTAACTACTATAAATGAGTCAACACTATAAGGTTATTTTCCAAATTTAATTCTCTCAAAGTGCCGCTGAGTTGGACTAGATCCTGATGAAATGCAAGAAGTTAAGAGAAGCTAAGAGAACTGGATACGAATTATTTTCAGCACATTTAGAAAGGCCAGAGCATGAGCTCAGGGACAATCCTACTTTTGAAAAGTGAAAAGCAAGCTTTTACTTAAGATTGCTTTTAATGAAAATACCCTCGGGCCAAGGTTAAAATTTTTCAACTTGTTTTACAAAAACAAAACAAAACAAGTAAATTTTTTTTTTTTTTTTTTTTTTTTTAGAGACACGGAGAGAGTGTGCAGGTGCCAGCAGGGGAGGGGATGAAGAGAGAGGGCCAGGGAGAGAGAGAATCTTAGGCAGGTTCCAGGCCCAGCAAGGCTTGATCTCAGGACCCTGAGCTGAAATCAAGTGTTGGATCAAGTGTTGGATGCTTAACCGACTGAGCTACCCAGGCACCAAGATAAGTAACTCTTTGGTAGCTAGAAAAGAAATTTTTAATTTACCATTTTCATAAAGAAGTGCCTTTGAGCTGGAAGAGGCATCTATGGAGAATGCAAAATGGAGAATGGTCACATTTTAAAAAGAGTGTCTAAAGATTTAGACTCAGAAGGTATTAAATATTTTGCATTTGGACAATCTATAGCTGTACATGGAAGAGAAAAAAAAGTTTATTTCAGTTAAGATCACACAGAAGAAGACAAAACAGGAACCATAAAACCCAGATCTATTCTCAGACCACTAAATACTTGACTACACTCTCTTTAAAATATGCTTGTGCTTTAAAACTTGCAAATGGTTGCCAATGCATCTGTTGTATGATGTTATGTAGTGCACAAAACTAAATAAATTTGTTTTACCAGAATGTAGGCAGAGGAATCTCTAGCTATTTTTCATCAGTTTAGAAAAAAAAAATCTGTAAATTTGTGTGTGTGTGTGTGGTAAGCATGGCATTATTAACTATCATATATTTCCATGATAGATTAGCATTTTTATTTGGGGCAGCTTTTTACATAATTTAGAGAGCTGGGGCCTGGTTCATCCCAAATGCCCTCTCCCACCTGGTCTTGTACAGCGAGCCAACAACTGATCTTTGCTCATTGCTGTGCTATCTTGACACAGTTCAGAATGCAAAACATCTGGGGCTATTGATGAGTGATGAGCCCAGATATGGCAGAACCATGCATTCTCCCCTGAAGAGTACTTTTCATTGTATTTTAAAATAAGAATCACTTCATCTGAAAGGATGGCTCACCAAGTATTTAACTTGAAGAGATTAAATGAGTGTATTGACCAGAGAATCCTCCATTGTGCCACCACATTCACATTAGAGTAAACTAGCACACAACATCACCTGTGAAAGTCACTTGTGTGGGCCTGAGAGTGCATTTCACAACTACCGAAGCAGGCCACAGGTTTTCCTGATTGCTTTTTCTTAAATTTCATCGGAAGGTGCTTCTAATGCACACATTGTTTTCACCCTCCAAAAGATGCTTCCAGCATTGCAAATTCAGCACCTGGATGCAAATGGTACTTTCACCTAAAACAGATTCACAGCATGGAAACACCGTATGATTTTACCTCTAACTCTCTCGCTCTCTCTCTCTAATGCACTAGTTATATGGGAAATTAAGGCAAAACGTGTTTCACTACCCTTTTTCTTCTCTCTAAAACCACTAAAATCTTTTAACTCAGCTAATCTCACACTCATAACTTCTACTCATTCTTTTGTTCCACACGCATAGCTTGATTCAGATGGAACATCAGGGCAAAATGTCTTAAATGATGTATAGTTTTTATGAAAAATGCACTTGGATATTTTGATAAAAGTGCAAGACATTTTTTTAAAAAGCTAATGTTGCTCCTGAAATCAAGGGACTTAGTAGCCCCCTGGTACTCCTCCATGTTCAAATCCAAAATATGATGTAATGCCACTTTAGGTTCAATATTTTATGCACTTTAATCGACATTTAAAATAGAAGGGCATTTTGTGAGTGGCTATATTTGTGTTGTTCCAATGGACAGCTTAGAGGCCATGAAATAAAGTTTATACGGAAGTGAATTTTGAGTCTACCTTAGGAATAAATATCTAACAATTGGAATTATTTAGTGTTATGTGCCTACTCCTTAAGGGCTCCTTAAAGTAGTGGCTGGAATTTTCAAATATGAGTTTGTTATTATTTTATGTATATATTTAAGGCTATATTGGGTGATGGGTTGGTTGTTGCTTCCTTGAAGTTTCAAAAAGAAATCAGCGGAAAATTAACAGAACCAAATGAAAATCTAATTTGTAAGGTTAGTAATTTGAATATGTGTATATGTGTATAGAGAAAGAATCATAGGATGGCTAATCTAGAAATGTCCTTAGGAGGCTTTTATTTAAGCACTATCATTGTATACATGAGGACACTGAGACTCAGAGAGGGGTTGGACCTTCCCCTATGTAATAGAGTTAGGAACGAAGCTGAAACTAGAGCCCTATATCTCCTGATCCCTATCCCATTATGGTCTGCACTAAGAAGGCATGAACTGATGTACTCTGATGGGGGCTGACAAACACCTGTTGGGCTCTTGTAGGCTCTAGAACGGATTCCTACCCAGGGTAGGAGGTTAGACTACATAGTATTCAAGGTGTGTGTTCCAGTTCCAAGATTTTATTTATCCACCTTTGGAAATAAATTGTGATGAAGAGGAAGGAGATGAAGAAACTCTATAAAGGTAGCATGGTGAAATTTTTGAAGCTCTTTATTCAAATAATAGCAAAACAAAATTTTTTAATTTTCCATCTGGCAATGTCTCCTACCTGAGAAAAATAAGCCATCGACCCTTCCTATACTTCAATATCTCTCATAATTACGCATGTTATTAAACAACTGGTAAGATAAGAGGTATGAGGTGGACTGCGTTTCACTGGCATCCATAGTGGCAATAATACATGCTGCCCCAAATTGCTTCCATTCAGCTGATGAAGCAGAGGAATAAGAGGTCTACAAACAAAAGCAGTTAGCACCTGGCAGGCATTCAGGGAAATAACCAATAAAAGAAGGGTGGGGGGGAACCTACTTACTTGGATATCCCCTGCTATATAAAAAATGAGTTCAAAAGTATTTACGTTATAAATGAAAACCTCAATACCATTTCTTATTGGCAACATTATGAATGTTCCTAATTGTGTTTAAACTCAAATGCTATTGCCACTTTTAAATACCAAGGCTGAATTACTTAAAAGAAGTCTGAATATTTTTATAACAATTTATAGGCAAATTGCAGATTTTCGAATTCTGGAGTAAAAGAGAATTGATCATTCCTTACTTGATTCTCTGGTTTCCCTAGCTACTTCTGTATCGCTAATTACTAAAAGTCCAGTTTGGAAGCCAGATACTGCAAACTCTATCCGTGGAGTAAATGACAAAATACTGTACTATGAACCCCAAAGTGACCCTTCAATGGGTGTTAGAAAAACCACAGAATCCAGGCATCCCTGGTATAATCATAAAATGAGATGGAAAAGTAGAAATTTTCATTAGAAAATATGAAATGCAAATAGGAAAGAGCCTTTCTTCTCCAGAAACCCAAGTGTCAATAATTCCCTCCCTTTATTCATTTGATATGTATCATTTGATCATCTACTATGTATCAGGCACTGTCCTAGGTGCTGAGGATACAAGAGGTTGGCCAATGACAAAAGATGATGGCAGTGTATAGAGTCTAGGTCCACAGGAAGACCAGAAGGATAACAGGAAAATTGGAACAAGAATATGAAAGGGATTGTGCACCAGTATGTGAAAAATTAACTGTATAATCCAACAGTAGGTCTCACAGTACTGTTAACAATTTGTGCCAAGAAATCTGACAAAGAGTTAGAGGTAGAGAAATAGTGTACGTTGAATTCTGGCACAAAAGAAAAAAATTTGTGATGTAAAACTCTGTCTTCTTTTTATCTTTCCCACAATGTAGAGTTTATTCCTTGTGTAAAAGCCATCCTAGCACCACGGGAATGAACTTACACCAATGGATAGTAATAGTCTATTCTTTCACCTGCAACTTTACAAAGTATAAAATAAGGGCAATTCAACTTTGGTGCTCAACTTAAGATTCATTGAAAGGCATTGTTAGTACATAGAGAAATGACTATATGTTATTTGCCTTTAAGCAGACAGTTGCTAAAATAGGGGTATATAAAAAGGACTATAAGAACAAACTCCAGGGCAAACACTCTGCCTACAGGGCTTAGTGAAATCTACACAGAGAAAGTGACATTTGAACTGGGTGTTGAAGGATAAATGAGATTTCACAAAGCAGAAAAGAGAGCAAAGTGTATTCTGGACAGAGGGAACCACATGTACAAAATCAATGTGAAAGAGAATGGAATGTTCTTTGAAAAATTCTCTTTTGCATGGTGACTTTGCAGAGGCAGCTACTGTTCCCCGTTTTTTGTAAGGAGGGATTGGTGTTTCTTTGTACTTTGCTAATTTATTCGCTTGTACAAATTTATCAAGTACATATTATGTGCCAAGTAATATGATAGTTCCTGAAGAGAAGACAAAGGAAATATCAGGCAGGCATTTTCCACTCAGAAGTAAACCATTTAAATGCAGAGAGAAGTTACGGTGTGATGGAAAGAATACAGGCTTTGGAGTTAGAAATCAGTTTGAGTTCCAGTTCAGCTGCTTACCAGTTGTGTTAGCAATTTCAACTAGATGACTTAATTTCCTCATCAGTACAGGAAGCATCCAAAACTTAACATTTCAGGGTTGTTGGTGGAAAAAGGGTAAAATGGATATAAAATGTTTGGTACAGAGCTGCTACTTAAACAAAAGCAAGAACAAAACAAAAACTCAAGAACTGTCCCCATTGTTCTCAGGGAAGAATTAAATATCATCATGAGATGATAAATAGTTTAGTGCCAAGATGAATGGCTGCTGTGGACTGGGGCAATCATGGAAGAGCTTACTGAAGGGGATGACGTGGATTGTCCTACAATAAATGACATTTGGAGAGGTATGATAAAGAAAAAAAAGGAAATTCCTTTCAGGAAAAAAACACAGGTCTCAAGGCTCACTTTAGAAGGATATTCTTACAGGTCTCGAAAAGTCATATGTCCTGTGGCCTAAAGGAGCGGGGGGGGGGGGGGGGGAAGGAAACAACTTCATATTAATGAGTAATGAGTACATTGGATAAAACAGACCATACTATGAAGAACCCTGAAAACCAGTGTAAAGACCTTAGTTACCATCTGAAGGATATTAGGGCATTAGTGAAGGTTTGAAGACATAAAGCTATCCTGGAAGCCTGATAAAGACCACATAAAAGAGTAGAATGAATGCCTGGATCCTTCTTATCACAGAGACCTCACATCATCTCTCACCTCATAGTGACCAACCCTGATCTTGCCATCTAAAATAGCCTCTCCCTCTCTGTAACATCATAATATGTAGAAATGTTCTTGCTCAGTTATTTGTTCATTTGAAATAGCTTTCTTGGCACACTAGGCAGGCATCACCTTGGGTTTAGTGCAATATTTCCAGCCCTTAGAACAGTGTCTTTGACACAGAGCAGGCTCTCACTTGCTTTTTACCTCTCCTTCTGTCCCTCTCCCTCTCCTTCTCCTACTTTCTCTCTCTACACACAGAGACACAGACACGCATACAACATGTTTATATTTGCCTGGGAGGAGAAAAATTAGAATTTCTTGCAATTGAACAGGTATGAGCGAGTGAAGGCTTATAGTAGAGTATGGGTAATGCATAGCACTTATACTCATGCTACCTCTGTAGACCTACCATTTGTCAAAAATAAATTTTCATGACAATATGTACACTAAATTCATATAATTAAACAACTATCTAAATTTACCAAATCATGACTTTCTGTCACAATCCATTTATCTGGTCTGAAAATAGTCTACCCTCTCTCTCTCACAAGAGTTCACAAATGCCAGCTCTCTGGTCACACATATGTCATGCTTCCATTAGATATCTTCCTCTAGATAATCACACTTTTTAAGGCCTCCTGTGTAAATATACACTAGCTAATATTTAATGACAATTGGTTTTTCTACTTGGCATGATAGGGTAGAGTTGTCACATTATCTTTTCTATCAAGGAAGATAGAAACTGTGTAACTGAATCTTTTTCACCCTCATACTATTAATAAAAAGTCTTCTCCTACAAGAGCAGGATAACTGTGTTATCGTCCGTTTTAATTTGACATAATACCTTCAGGGGGCAGGTAGAAGGTAAAGAGAAAGAGGATGGAATTCACCAGCTATAACTTCAAAGAATAAGGGGCCATTCAGTATCTGCATTATTTATTAATCTATCCCTGGCATCCTACAGTTTTCCTAGACTATAAATATTAGTTGAGTAAATTTTTCATTGAATAGCTACTGTATTTCCATTGTAAAGATGAAGAAACTGAAGAACAAAGAAAACAATCATTCCCCCAGGGTGTAGTTAATCTCATATTCTCTTCGCTATGCCAGAAAGCCTGAGTTGGAGATAGTGAAGACAAACTAATGTGTCTTCATTCCTTTCTTTTGGTTTCAACCCCAGATCCCAATTACTCATTGTCTGTCCTCCCTCGGATTCTAGAGCCTGAGATGAACCATGAAGTTTCATCCAGGATCTCTGAAGAATCACACTAAATAGGTAAGAACAGCTTGAAGAAGCTCAGGGAAGTATGGAAATATTTCTAAGTGTGCTGTAAAAAGAAGAAAATAAGGCTGGTAAAGACGGACCTTGACAGGTAGCCTGGAGCATTATTCAGAAAAAAAAAAAAAAACTCCTCTTCCAGGGTTTTAGTAATCAGGACATTTCGTATTTTCTTTCCTCAGGCTTGCTAGGATTAGTAATGTATGGATGACACTTGTAAAAAGCAGTAAGCAATAATATACTGAGGAAGAGGAAGTTCGAGGGGTAACATATTTTGTAGGTTACTAACATTTACCCTTGCTTAATCACCGAACAGTGATGCTATTTGGGACAGCTGTGTTAATGAAGCGTTGGACTTAGGTAGATACAGAAGTTGACACTCATTTGTGCAAGAAGGGAGTGGGATCAAGAGGAGCAAAAAGAATAAATCCAACATTTTCCCCCCCAGGAAAATGCCTAAGTTTAATAATAATAATAATAGAGTAAGTAAGGAACACTCATCTAATATACTTCAAAAACATGCAACATAACATGCACTCAGAAAACTTATATGGTGTTACATTGGATGAGAAACTGGTGTTCACTTATAAATGTATGCGCACTAATTAAATACTTACACCAGATTTTATATGGTTTTTGAAAGGCTCTATATAAAAGAAATTAAGTGGAATCAATCTTTCATATAATTGCTAAATGAAGAGAGAAGAATTCAGAGAAAAATGTATTTTCTCAAACAGGAAAATTGTTCTTAACTGACCTTATCACAAACACTTATGTCAAAAAAAAAAAAAAAAAAAAATCTGGAGCAATAAATGACTCTGCAAAATGCCTGCCTTCCAACTGTGAGAAAGGCCAAAAAAAGTACCTTTTATCTGGTAGTTCCTCAGTAACCTTTTCCACATTTAGAATATTTTCTCTACTATTAATATTCCTAGTGGTAGTTTTTAATAAGGCAACTGCATATTTAAGTAATGTTGATTAGACCTGCAACATCTTTTATTTGCTATGTAGTTATTTCTGTAAATAATTCCATTGTTGCCAATGTAGATAGAACTCAATAAAAATATGAGTTTTAAAGACTGTCATATTTTTTACTTTAAATTGCACTGGGGCAGCATATTCATGCTTGATTCTTTAAAACATTTTCCCCTTTGCCTCAACACCAAAGTCATGTTCTCCTTGGCTTGACAGTTGTTTTAAACAATATCTAAATTCACTAACTATAGGTATTGCCTTTCAGATAAATTATATGAACTAAACATCTCTTTTGCAGTCCTAGACCTGATGAACTGTATCTGAAGTCATCTGAGCAACCTAGCAGGGAATGAGAACTGGAAGGAAATTAAGATAAAACTAAAAGATAAAATCAAGCTACAAACAATAGAGAATTCTTTAAGATTGAGTCTTGCCATAATACAATTACCATAGTAGTAAAACTATCTTAAAATTAAATTGCATTACAAACTCAGTAATTAAATGTCTTTGTGTGAGGTTGGCAAGTCTCTGACCACTGCACAGAGAACAGAGATGGTAGGTTATGCCAATAAGCTTTACCACATTTTTTCAAGCAAATGATGTTTACTGACCAGAATATTGTTCTGATATTAGTAAGGAACTGGTGGCCAATTTGTTAAAAATATCTAGATCAATAGTTATTGGTTTTTTTTCTGCATAACTGTCGTGTAGAAGTAGAAAACTAACAGACATTGGAGTATTTGAGGTCGAGCCACAAGAGTAAAATACTGTTTGGTTATGATATGCAACATAGAATTGCACTGCTTGATAGAAATGCTTTGAAGGGTGAAGTAAAGTATTTTTCCTAATTTAAATCTTCTACTATGTAATAAGATAAATGCATTCTTACCAACAGATAACAACAACAACAAAACAACAACAACAAAAAGCCTCACAGCATATGCCTACTCCACATAAATGTATTCACAATTTTGACATAGCATCAATAAAACATTTATTTTAGACTTCAGGTGAACTTAAAGTTATAGTCACAGCTTTAAAATATCACTATCTTGAGCATTTTAACTGTTTTTCTTGGTGTTTATGACACTGGACTTGGTTAGAAGGGAAATAAGACCCTGGGGATCCTTTGATGGAATTTTCTGATAAAAAGAATCACACTATTTTGAGGTAAGGGAGGAAGGATAGTTGATATATTTGTTATTACTGTGATTACTGGAAACTATATCCCAACCTTTTCTTATTGTCATAAACCACTGGTTCATATTGGATTTCTAGCTGCTCACTGAAGATTATCAAATGGACAATGTTGTAAAAAGCCAAACAACTAAGTAACAGGGGGTTATTTTACGTTCAGTATGCTAAACAGTGTAACTTCTTATTTAGGAGGGTTCATGGTTTACCCAATAGAGCCTCTAGTTTCATGGCTGGCCTTAGCTCCATCTCTAGGAAAGGGGAGCCCAAAGTCCCCAAATGCTTCACTTGCCCGGTCCATGGCCGACTGGAAAGAGATGAGCATCTGTGGCTAGTCAGGCTGAGTGCATGTACTGAAGCATCAAGTAGAATTGGGTCTAGAACTGATGTCATGGTTAATTTAGAAACAGTAAGGTGAATTTACAGAAGAAAAGAAAGAAGGTAGGCCACAGAAGAATGGAACAACCTAAGAGAATACACAGTAGAAACCGTGAAGTTCCTTAGAATTAAGGAATAAGTTCCTTAGAATGAAGAACTGTGAGAGACCAACTTGTTCCTCAAAATACTCCAAATAAATGCCAGATACCATGTATACAGTTTAAACAAGGGATTAAGCAAATTATACAGAGAGAGAGAGGAGGAGAGAGAGAGAGAGAACAAAAACAGAATTAAAAACAAAAACAGATGAATCAGTTCATCATCAAATGTATTTTATTGCCTAGGACATAATGCAAAAAGACATGGATTTCAGGGACAGCTTTATACGACAGTAAGCAGGCTTATTGGCCAGAAAAAGGCGGGAGGAAGGAAAGAGGGTGAGAGATCTCAGCCTCCTTCAATAAAATGACTATGATTTTTGCCATGGAGGCATGACTAGAACTCAAGCCTCTTATTTTCTAGGCTCTTCTTACTGTCATATTTGCCTCATGTCTGTAAAGAAAAGATGGGAAGTACACATTGGTAATTTTATGTTATTTGTTGTTTTACCATAAACCCCCTAACCAAAATAATTATAAGACAAGCTAATCAGCAAAGGAATTAAAGATTGCATTAAACCAACTGAAAGCTAATGATGAATCACTGTAAAATCTCCAAACACAATGAAATATGATCATAAACACACTATTTACTTTTAGCTACAAAATAATACAGTCACTAGTGGTATCTATACAAGAGAGAATTCAGATGAATACAGAAAAGAACTGCACCGCACTGCCAGTTTTGTTTTAGGTAGTGATTATCCAAATGAGCTTTATGTTATGGTGTTACTACTTATTGGATTCTACAGCTAATTGCACGAGAACGAAAACTTCATATAAATATGTGGTGACTAATCCCTCAGTTGAATACCATCTTAATAAAAGAAACAACACCACCTATCCAAAATGTGTGAAAGCACCTCAAATAACAGGCGGAATTATTTCCATGGTGAGCACATAACTGGAGTGCCTATTAAGATTTAGAGTAGCAGGAAAAAGTTATATTTTCTCCTCATGTGCATAAGCTCTTTCCCCAGTGAATGTGGGATTAATCCACCTAGTATATATTAGGACTCTATGATTATCAATTATCTTCACAAAAGTAGGAATCCAATACCTTTACTTCCATATAATAGTAATGTCTTGACTTTGGACAAAAGAATAAAAAGGGATAGGACAGAGAAACAACAACAACAAAAACATGAGTGTCACTGAATTGATGGGAACAAATAAAATGACAAGATTTACAGGAACAATAATTTTTGTTAATTTTTAAGCTATTTGGGTTATCTGTATTTTAGTCACTTATTTGAATAATGCTACAAGAAGCAGCAGGATTATGAAAGATCCTTTGGTAGACAAAAGCCTATTGTCCATTTAGAAAATCTCATCCTTTAAAGTAACTTAGACTCCACCCATACTTTCCATGGCCCGCCCAGTCTCACCCTTCTTCACTCACTATTTTTTGCATTTTGTGGAGAGTTATTACTTCATTCCAAGAAAATCTGGGACTTTTTCCCAGTCTAACCCCTAAATTTTACTATGTTTCATTCTTATGTTACAACCCAGGCAAATGCCTTATGTTTGCAGATTCCCATCTACACACATACAAATTAGAAAGCCTCCAGAAGCACCCATAAAGCATTGGTTAGCCCAACTTACAAAGAGAAGAAATAAAACACAGCACAGTAGACATCACAAACCAACCTAATGAAATATTCTATACCTTTTCTCCTCAAAGTGTGTTTCTGGGATCGGTAGCCTAGATATCACTTGGGAGCTTGTTAAAAAAGCAGAATTTCCAGCTCCTAGATTTGGCCACTGGAATCTGCATTTCAACAGGATTTCCAGGTCATTCACTTGCATATTAAAATTTGAGATTCACTGCTCTATACCACTTAAGGAATTCAGAATCCCAATTACTTGGCAGGTAACGAACCAAATACATACATACATATATATATATATAAACAATTCCCACCATCCTGTTCCTCAAAACCCTTACCACTACCCCAGGAACAAACACACACACAAACAAAAGACACTGTCAAACTTATTGCTATGAGAGGAAGATGCTGATCCACAGTAAATTTATGTTACACCTCAGGGGAAACATCAAGGTAGCTATGGGACGTTAGTTTGTTCATCCTCGGATCAATATCAGCAGAAACAAGCTCTGCTAAGTTGAGGACACACATTTAATGACTTTATTTTTAATTGCTGTCTCACTAGACAGTCTCCTTCTCTTCCGAAGATAGTCTGAGCATTCTGTTCTTTCTGTTGCTGGCAGTCCCACCCTCATTCTCCTGTAAGTGATAGCTCTGGGCTCAATGCTTCTTCTCTGACTCCCAATGAGATTTATTCTGAAAATGTACTTAGAAATATCCTTGGTTGTCTATAGGACTTCCAGCAGAGACAGGTGGACAGTTTGGATATTTTCATATGTGTGTGAATGGTGTGACATTGAAGGTCAAAGATTAAAGTTGTATCAGTTAAATTCAGGAATGTACCATTTCTACAGGGAAAAGAGTCTAGCTCTACTCCTCCATGACAGGTTCACGAAGGCAAAAGCTGTGTGTCTAGTTTGCTACTGTTGTATTCCCTAGTCCTGGCATGTGGCATGTGCTCGACTGATGTTTGTATCACTTAACTGAGTTGAACTACAACTAATTCCTTCAGTCTAATCAGATAGAAACGTCCTCTTTTTCGGACTGACAGTCTTGGATTGTAATGAAAAAAAGATATGACATTAAGAGGAGCCTAGAAAAAAAGAGCCTTGGGTTCTGGTCATGCCCCCATGGCAAAAATCATAGTCATTTTATTGAAGGAGGAAAAGGTAACTGTTAGAAATTGTAAAAATTCATTACGTATGTGATATAAGCTGTGAAATGTCACAAGCCTATTTTTTGATGTATAATAAATAGTTTAGAATATTACCAAGTTAAAAAATAAAGCCTATGCATCCATATTGTGGAATGCAATAATACCTATACCTGCCCAAATAATTAGCAGCACTCTCTAAAATTTCAGTGGAGGCGGCTGCTAATCGTTCCTCAAAATCTGTCCTTCCTTTCTCCCACAGTAACAGAAGCAGAGCTGGGCATTTGGCTTTCCATCCTGGAGACAACATTTGTCTGCCTTACTGGAAGCTATGTAGCCTTGTAACAAGGTACTTACCAAGGGGACGTGAGTGGAAGGGTTGTGTCCCACTTCCTGTCTGGGCCATAACTGCACTTGGGCTTCTCCATACTCTCTTCTTTTTCTCATAGTCCAGACACAAAGGTGCCCACGATTCAGTTAGGCACTATAGATGATAAAGTGCTAGGAATGGCAGGGAAACAAGATGGAAAAAATCTAGGACTCTGTATGACTGTGTGGACCCAAGTTTCTTATCTAAAAAATAACTGGGGGAGACAGACAAGAAAGAGAGAGAGAGAATCTATTCCCCATAAGTCACTCTCTTTCAGGGTTATTTTGTTATAGCAACCTAAGCCTTTTCCAAAATTAACACAATCCCCCACTATCAACCATTTACAATAAATCTAAAATTTTACATAAATATCTGGATAACTTGTGACACATTAATTTATGTCTCTGGACCTTTGTTTTATTATTCCTAACATCAAGAAGTGAACTTAAAAGGAGGAACAGTCTAAGACCAATAGAGTAAAGCAAGATGCCACAGTTTTAATAGTCCACCTTGGACTCATGTGTAAGACTCCTGGAAGCATTAATGAAAATAAAGATGGAAAGAAATTAAAGGTAACTGAATGCAAAGCCTTCATTAAAGCACTAAAGAAACTAAAGTGAAGACAGGTTTAAATATTTTGCTTGCAGTCTGCTAAATAGTCAGGCTTTGAATCTTATTCCCTAACTCCTAGCTAGGTGTTTTCTTTTTAATTTTAATGTAGTATTTGCTTTCAACCACTTAATATATGTGCTAGTCAAATTGTACTATAAGACTTTCAGTGAAAAATAGCAGTCCACTTCCCCATAATACTCCTTCTATCTTGAGTGCTATTCTTCCTAGTCACCCCTCTAAACCCTGTGAATGGTTTCTTCTGATTTTTATCTCCACGTTTCTAAACATTATAAATATATTTGCCTATTTATTGATTCTTTTCAGTTTAAATCTCTTGATATCTGACTAGGATAGATTAGGATTTAGATCACTGACACAAATACACAGTTGCCCTCCTCCATCCCTTTATTCAGTATTTGCATTATTATGACTATGAAAAAAATAGCTCATGGATGAACCATGCAGTGTTCTATATATTTCCTTTCTTCCCCAGAGTTAATTATTGGCATATTTCATGCTTGCTTAGTTTTTTTTTAATGTAATTATAACAATTCATTCTCTAATTCTCCACAAGTTTAAATTTCCATTCAACATATTCAGACAAATCAGATAACCTTTCTTTTCCTTCCTTTTTTCTTGTGCATAGCACCCTTAGAGAACTCTGTTCTCCTAACCTAATCTGTACTGAATCCCCTTGATCTGACATTCAGTTATTGATTTGGGGCTTCCTGTCATTATCATCATCCTGGAAATTCTCTGTTCTTCTATCTGTACCCAGTTTTTTTTTTTTTTTTGTCCTAGATAGCTCTTATGCCGTCCTTTTTTTTAGATTTATTCTTTGGTTTTTGGTAAAATATTCTCTTCAATATCTTTTTGAGAACAAGAGCAAAGGAAGTAATTTTTTTGGATTTTCTATGTCTGAGAAAGATATTTACTCTCCCTTCTTATTTGATTGATAGTTTGGATAGCAATTCAAATTCTAGAATGAGATAATTTTCCTAAGAATTTTGAAAGCACTGATCCACTGCCAATTAGCTTCAAGTATTGTTTTTGAGAACATTAATGCTATTATTTTATTAAGATATAGTTCCCAAACCACTAAATCCATTCTTCCTTTTAGAATGTTCATTTCAATGGTATTTATTATATTCGAAATATGCAACTATCACCACTAACTCCAGAACGTTTTCATCACCCAAAAGAAATTCTTATTTCAGTTGAATACACTTGGCCTTGACCATTCCTGATCCTTGAGAACAGAGCATCTGCAGTAAGTTGTCTCTAGAGTACACCTCCACTTTATAATGGGATATAAGAAAAGTATTTACTGGCTACATCGGGTGGGGATCATGATCCTGCTTCTGAAAACCTGCTTGTTGAAAAACTCTCAGTTGATTTTCCTGAATACCCAGTTGTATCATCTCCAACCTTCAGCAGTGTCTGGTACATCTATTTGTTGAAGTTTTCAGGTGTTCTGTAGTATAAATCATCTTATTCCCGGGCATGCCTTTCAGAATTTCCTTATTCACAACTTAGTTTCATCCTTTTTGGACAATAAAGTCAATTACCTAGAATCCATCTGTTTTGCTGCTTCTAAATTATTTATGTGCTTCTTCTTTCTTGAGTATTCTATTTCCCTTAGTCCTTAAAAGAAAGATATTTACTGGCTTTTAGTAAGGTATCAGGAGGAACTGAAGAAAAACTCATGTTTATCCAGTAGTCTCAGAAGCTCATTCTACTATGCATGTGAATCATCTAGTACTCAATTGTGGCCAAAGGGAATGGCTTTATAAATCTAGATAAAGCTGTACTAAAGTACTAAAGTACTAAAGCAGTACACACAAACACACAATTCAGAAACAAACAGGGGTGCCTGGGTGTCTCAGTCAGTGAAGCCGCTGACTCCTGATTTTTTTGATTCAGGTCATGATCTCAGGGTTGTGAGATGGAGCCCGCACTAGGTGCAGAGTCTGCTGAAGATTCTCTCTCCCCTCCCCGCCCAGTGAAAAACAAACACAAAAACAACAACAACAAAAACACAATGAGAAATGTGAGGAAATAATTCTGTAAGGTAATCAGAAAATTAACCACATAGACAATGTACAAAAATCTTTAAAACCAATGGACTAGTCATGTATTTGAGGCTAAACTTTACTCTCAAACTTACTGACAGGTTGGACATGAAGGAGGCATTAGAACTTCCAATTAAAATATACATTAGGGATTTGGAACTGATATTTCTGAAAACAGAACATTATTATCCATAATCATTTGCTGCTGACATAACACTTTGAATTTACCTGACTCAAAACCTTTGAAAGGTAGGCTTAGTTTCAAACCTCTTAAAAGTTAATTATATCCTAGAATCATTATTATTTTTTTAAAGATTTTATTTTTATTTATTCGACAGAGATAGAGACAGCCAGCGAGAGAGGGAACACAAGCAGGGGGAGTGGGAGAGGAAGAAGCAGGCTCAGAGCGGAGGAGTCTGATGTGGGGCTCAATCCCATAACGCTGGGATCACGCCCTGAGCCGAAGGCAGACGCTTAACTGCTGTGCCACCCAGGTGCCCCTAGAATTATTTTTTTAATGTGACAGAATTTTATATTTATATTGAAATTGATCTAGTGCCATAACATATGACAAGTACATTATACACAAATGGGTGCTTAATGAATATATTTTATGATAATTAGTTAAATGATGCACTAAATCTATTGAAATGTTCTCACTTTTCATTGTTATATGAAAAATAGGAATTAGCTTATTTCATTAAATAAAACAAGTTTCACATCATGATGATTTTTATGTACAAGTTGAAAATAGGGAGGACCTGCACTTCCTTAATCATAGGAGGTCTCTAAGATTTACAAACTTTTAAAGTACTGGAAGTGAAAGATTTATGAATCATTAAAATGTATGGGATAGTCCCGAGGTATCTGACTTTGAGCCTCCAAATTTACTGTCAAACACTGAGATGCCTGTGATACAGTGTAGAAGTTTTATCCCCTTATATATGAAATTTTTCTTTTCCAAGATGTTTGTGATAGGCATTAGGACTGGAAGGTAGTCTACAATGTATTCTAAAATGGTGGTTGTATATATATATGTGATTAGACTAGATTATTATTTGTACTTTTTTTTAAATTTATTTTTAAGCAATCTCTACACCCAACGTAGGTTTCAAACTCACAATCCTGAAATCAAGAGTCACATACTCTACTGACTGAGCCAGCGAGGCTCCCCTACTGCTTGTATGTTTTAGGCTAGATTCTATGTAAATTAATTTGCTTCTCAGAGATGAAGAATGCAAATTTTTAAAGGTTTGATTTATAGAATATATTTGAGTGAAACACTGAAGAAATAAGCAAGATGGCATAGCAGTGAGAAATACTGAGTCTAGGAAGAGAATATTGAATTCACAGAACTTGGGTGATTACTGAATTGGCTCTAACCATTAGGTATCAGTCAACAAATATTGATTAAATACCAATGTTTCAGGCATGGTCTGGACAGTAGTTAGTAATAGGTAGGCAGAAAATATCCTTTATCTTAAACGAGCTCATATATATACATATGTGTGTGTGTGTATTTTTACTCTTTTACTGTTTTTACTCTTACAGTGTAGAGACAGAAGAGAGACAATTATTAAGAAGCTACTAAAATAACCCAGATGAGAGATGATGATGTCTTAGACCAAGATGGCAATGACGGAACTAGTGTGTTCTGGTGTCATTGTTAGACATTGGATATATTCTTGAGGCTGAACTGACACGTTTTCCTGATAGATTAGATATGAAATATACTCAAGAAAGAGAGAAATTCACAACAACTCCAAGATTTTTTTCTGGGCATCTAAAAAAATAGAGTTGACATTAACTAATGTGGGCAAGGCTATATATGAGAATGTTTAATATAGTGAAAGGATATTAGGGGTTATTTTTGGACATGTTTAATTTTGTGTGCCTTTTAGATATCCAAATAAACCTTTGAATATGTATATTTGGAATTTAGTGAAGAGATCCTGGCTAGAGATACTAGCTTAGGATCAGAAAACAGATGATGTTTGAGAATGCAAGACTGGATGATATCATCAAGGGTGAGTGTGGTCAAGAGGGGAGGTGTGTAGGTAGGGGGATGGGAAAAATAGGTGAAGGGGATTTAAGAGTAAATGCATCATGACGAGCACTGAGCAATGTACAGAATTGTTGAATCACTATATTGTACAGCTGAAACTAATAAAACACTGTATGTTAACTGTACTGGAATTAAAATTAAAAACTTAATACAACTGAAAAAAAAAAAAGGTAAGTGTGGTGAATGAAGAGAAAATGTACAAGGACTGCAACTGAGCCACCCAAAATTCTAAGGCATAAGAAAAGGGACCAGGAAAGGAAATTGAGAACGAACGGCCAATGAAGTAGGAGGCTAACCAGGAAAATGCGTGTCCTGGAAGCGAAGTGAAGACACATGGAGTGATACAGCTAGCAGTTCAAGTAAAACAAGGGCTGCAAAGTGATCATGAGATTTAGCAACAGTGATCCTGACAGGAGCAGTTTTGGTTGAGTGGTAAGGGTTAACACCTGGTTTTAGCAGGCTCAAGAGAGAGAAATTGAAAGAAATAAGTATAGATGATTATTTTTTTAGAAATTTGTTGTGAAGGGAAGGAAAAATACAGGTTGGTAGCTAAATGGGGCAATTTGGGCCATGAGAGTTTTTTTTTTCTTTTTAATGGTAGAAATAATAGGATGTTGCAAGTCAGAATGATACACAAGAATGGGAAACACTGATGATGCAGGATAAAGAATAAAACTGCTGAGAGAACCATCCTGAGTAAGGGAGAGGGGGTGGGTTCCAGTGACACAAAAGAGAAGGTGGCCTTAGCTGTTCCTGTGGAGGCTTCACCTCCACCGCAGGAGAGAAGGCGGAGAGCAGACCACTGCTGCCTGCTGGTCTGTGGCTGTGGGGTGATAGTGTTTCTTGTGATTGCCTGTATTTTCTCATTCACATAGGAATGAAGGCCATTACACCAAAAACAGAGGTGTTGGTTTAAGGAGAGTAAAAAGTATGAAATGTTATTCTCAGAGAGTGTAAGGCTGAAAGGACTCACCTGAGATTGGTGAATACAAATCTTACCTGAAACAGGTCCATTTAAACAAAGAGTTCTGTGTTCTCGTCTAGCCACATTGACCTGCACAGTCACAGTCACAGAACAGGCTGAAAAGTGACTTTAATCAAGGTTCATTTTTTTTTTTTCCAAATGAAGCAAGCAAAAAGCAAGTAGAGGCATATGAAAAAATTATAATGACTGAATATCGATTTTAAACGGGATAAGAAGAAAAATGAGACAAGGTATGGGAGGTGCAGGAAATGTAGCTATGATCAACGGAGTTGTGGGTCAGTCAGGGATCCAAAGAGTGTTAGGTGGAAGGAGAGAAGCTGCCAGTGAGAAAGATGAACACATGAAACTGACATTGTGGAAAGGTTGTATTCATTGGTAATAACAGAGTTTACATCATAACCATGAGTGGCTACAACATTATGGAAGGCAAAGTCACTGGCAGAGAGAAGGCCAAAGTGCTGAGAGGCCAGGTTTTTGAAAGGATAGTCCACACACTTATGAATCACTAAGAATAATGATAGGAACCGTGTTAGAAAAGGTGACAGTGAGCCAGGACTTACATCTTTAAGAAATTAGGAGGAATGGCCAGGTGGCAGTAATAAATGTGACAATGAGAGGCAATGGTCAGTATAGCCTAGGGGCATAAGATTCAAAGCTTGGCGTTTTCAGGAAAGATAGAGGGGTATGTTCTGGCAGTATCAATAAAGGGCAAGGAAGTGTTTACACCCATCTGAGTCCAGTGGTCTAAGCATGAATGTGAAACACTCACCTCTTGAGGAGGACACACAGAGCCTGTGTTATCAAGGGAGAGGCAGGTGACAAATAAGCCAAGAAAATCAAAGTGATCAAAGAAAATGTTTGGAAAGAATAAGTTACTCAACATTTTTCTGATGACTGCGAAGCAAAAGTAGCAGGGTTTCAAGAGCTGAGCAGTAAGAAAGGGAGTCAAATAGGGAGGTGTGCAGAGATGTGCAGAGATTAGAGTTCTAGAAATGGCAGTGTCTATCCCAAGTTTCTTGTCATAATTGACAATTCTGCATCTGTAAAATGGAAGTAATAATACCACCTATGTAGGAGGGTTGCCATGAGGAGTAAATAGGATAAAGATGTGAAAAGCACTTAGCCCAGCAACTGGCACCAGCACTATTAACTATCATCATCCTCATCTTCCTCATCAATCAGCTGACAAGGACACTGAGTCCATTAGGAATAACCCACATAATTTTCTAGGAATCAAAAATTTCCTCCTAAAAATGAATCTCTGAAATTACAATGTAAGCTGATCAGGAAATATGAACCATTGCAAAGAAAAAATCATGTAGGAAACAATTTTTTTCAGAACAATGACAGTTATTTTCTTCCTTACTTTAGAACTTAGGTTTATTGACTTTGTTTCAATGATTCTATGGTATTTGACATGTTGATGCTTTTGATAAAGAGATGAGCAGAATCAAAATGACACTTTACATGTCAGCAGTGAGAAATACAAAAGAGATTTCAGATTCATTGCATTTTTTCCCCCAAATCATCATAGGTTCCTAGTTTCTTTTCAGCTAAAGTAACTCTTTCCATCCCAAATCGGTAGTTAGCATTTCCATGGAAAATGTCTTCTGAGCTGAAATCGATTTTGTTTGCCAAAATGGAGAAAGGTCCCCATTGTTTGCTATGGTCTACCAGGAAGTTTTCAAATTTAAATTTATACTCTCAATCTCTTTTCCCAGAAAGTCCTATTTATTCCCCTTCCACCCCTCCCTGGGTTCTCTTGCAAGAACGTCCTTTTGCCAAGAACTCTGCAATCTAGGGTAAGTCTGTTCTGTGTTAATTAAAATGACATCCAAATCATTTGGGGGTCTACTTCCCATAGCTGTATTGCTCTGGTCTACTTACAATTAATTCCCCACTCCACACTAGCAGTAGCCATATCATTGGCCATGAAGGTACTCAGAAGATTAATGAAACTGGATAAAATAAATGGAGTTGTAATTTGGGAGGACAAGCTAAACATCCCCACTAAGCAGACACTGCCAAAACTAGCAGACTGTAGCTCATCTCTTATTGAGCCATGACAGTAAACATTCATCAAGTGAAGGAAAATAATATGTCAGTCTTAAAATGATATCTTACTCTACATAGAGACTGGAATACTCTGACTTGTCTTTCCGAATTAACTGTAAATAACAATAGGGTTATGTTACAATGGATATATAGCTATTTTTCAGGCAGTTCTAGTGCATGAAGTATGCCCTCAAACTGCTTGATGAGATAGAAAGCCACACGTAAAAGCAGATGGACAGCTAATAAGCTGTTCTGTAAGGTTGAGCAATATGGCATGATTGGCTAGAGATGTTACAATCCCATTGAACCTCTCTCAGAAACAGGCAGTAAATCTGAATCCTAATTACCGCGGCCCGGCTCATTTCCTAATCAGGCTGCCAGATAAGAAAGAATCTCATTTTGAAGCATTAGCCCTCAAATGGAGCTAACAACCATGTGAGAAGCTTGAATCTTTGGTTCCTGCCATATTAATCATAGCTTTTTCCAATGGCAAGGCCTAGAGATTTATAAGCCAAGAGCAGGACGAAGCTGTTCAGGATGGGTGGGCACAAGCTGGTAAGCCTTAAGGAGGTGCTTTTCCCTGAAGCTGGACGATCTCAGCACAGAGTATATCGACCAACAACTTACGAAGACTGACACCGAGAAATAATTTATGTAGAGTCTAACCATGATCCAAATTGGTATACAGTTTTCAAGACTACTCAGATTTTAAAGATTCCATCCACTTGTCTTTATTTGCTCCTGTCATAGGATGTGATCTGATTTAGGAATGCAAAAATATGGTCTCAAAACTGTGGGTGGCTAGAGACATGCAGATACTATTTACGGTAATTTAATTTCAGGCATCCTAGAGTTACTCTGCAGTCCACATTGTGTCCCCTTGTCCATGCACTAATTATAGCACTCATTGTGTAACCTCCAGTTGCTAACATATGCCTCACCCTTGGCTGTAAACTTCCAGGCAGAAGATACAGTAATAATTTTCAAATAAAGAAACTGTATTAGATTTTGGAGGTACAGGTTATGTAAGAATTTAAAAAAAACAAAACAAAACAAAACAAAATGGGTCCCAGATTTTAGAGAACTACATACCTATTAGTAAAGCCAGAAGTACACACAAATAAAATGTACATACATACATATGTATGTATACAAATAAATATGTGGACATCATTTGTGTTTATTTTATAATTAAATAAATATCCGTTTTACAAAATCTGAAAAATAGAGGCTACCAGTTACACTAAAATAATTTGTAATTCTACAATCCTGACTTAAACATGGTTAAAATAAATTTTCACGTTTCCCTTTCCTGTAAATATATGAGACATTTACACTTTAACAAAGAATATTATAGTTGTATATAACTTCTCTTACCTAGTAATATGTTGGTCCATAAGTTTTCTGATTTCCCTCTAGAATATAAATCCAAAAGTTTTGTCTCTTTCAATGGTATATTCCCCACAACTGGCAGTGTGCCTTGTATACAGTAGGCACTTAGACCAAAATAATTCATTATTTGTCTACAGTTAGGTTTTCTGTACTCTAAAACATAAAGGGTTCCAACAGTATCCTAAGATACTAAGTATCCTAAGATGTCTAAGAGAAAACATCAGGGACAGATTTTTGAGAGGACAAATGCCTAGAGGAAAGGTCTGGATTCCATAAGGTGAAAATTATCTATCATTTTTAATGGAAATGGTTTGATTAGATCTCTGCTTTATCTTATTGCCAATAAAGAATCCTACCAGCTTACATTTTTCACTTTTTATTTCTGATTAATCTATGGGGATAAGAATGTAAGAGACATTTTCAAAGATAATTTGTCAGAGTGGTGGTAATTTCAGTGGTAAGCCACATCTTGTCTCTCACGTAGAAGAAATTAATGACAATTACGAAATCATGTTGGGTAGCATATCCACAAGGTAACTTACCTGGAGTAACAAAAAGGACTAACAAACACTTAATACCTTTAGAGATATATTTTAAAGTCTATTCATAGAGTCCCGAAGTCCATAGAATATCTGCACAGCAAAGGGCAAGGGACTGGGAGGGGAGGATGGCTTGTCACTGTTGCTGGCTCTTTGAGCTCTCATCCTCTTGCTACTGGGATGCAAAAAACCTCCAAACCAGAAAGCTACAAGAGGAAAATAACCCTTATATAGTCTTCTAGTCCTCATGTGTTTTAGGGACCAGTGATTTCTTCTTAGCCTCCAGATTCAGGTGCCCTTCCATTAGAATCATAATATGTTAGAACTAGAAATAACCTTAAAAAACAGGACTCTGGGAAAGATGAAAACCAGTGGTAAGTATAACTAGTTAAGCCCAGATCTGAATTAGAAAATGTACTGAAAATGTTCAGTGCATTTAGAGCTTACGTGGGGCTATGTAAGCCATATTACCAAGAATTTATCCCTTGGTAGCATAATACAAATGCTTTATTTGACTTAAGTTCTAAATCTGTTAAGTGGATCCCAAACAGCACTTAAAAAAAAAAAAAAAAAAAGGAACAGAATACCAAAATCAGGGTGCAAATCATAAGTAAGGTAATATTTTCTCAGATGTGTGTTTGTGTATGTGCACACATGTGTATGATCATATACTTATTGAATTGCAATGTAAAATACACTTTTTATTTATTCAGGGTCACAGTAAACAATATTTGAAAGCCACTATACTAGTCTCATATGAAAGAACTATAATTAGGGGTCATAATTCTAAACAAGGAATTGACATTATGATAAGCAATTTTTCAATGGAAATAGATCTATGTTCATTTGAAATAAGAAAAACATACTGTCAAGTAATATCATGGAAAATTATAGTTATTTATTTAATTTCCCTTCATGTACAAGGAGTTGAACGACTTTCCTAAAGTAGTACAGCTTGATGTTAGGTAAAAAACAGGTGTTCTGATATCCAGTCCAATTATTTTTCTATTAGTTCATATAATGACATTTCCCCTATAATGGCCATGTAAAAAGTATAAACACTCTGTGAACAGACCATAAAAGGGAACCTCATTTAATATATAATAAAAATTTTTCTCTAGATGATAAATGTAACCTGTGTAAATATGCCAGGTATGACCAATGTCAAACAAATGGTAACAAAATGTCATGATGCTCCTTTAAATATTTAGAGTATTTTTTGGTAAAGTAATCCTTATTCCTTTTTCTTCAAGGAAAATACAAAACTAGGTTTAAACTCATGCCTTCTCTCATCCCAATATATCAGTGACTATTTGCCTCTAAAACATGCCTTGGAGAATATCTATATTTGAAAGCTCCCACCTAGGAATATAGTTACTGTTATTGCCATATTTAACATAGGTCTCTTGTGTTAAATCCTCTCATTCCTCTTCTTTTCTTTTCTTTTTCATCCCTGTTAGGCCTCCAGCCTTACCCGTGTCTGACAGTAAGTCAAAAGATGGGTATCTGAGAAGTGCGGAGGGTAATAAACAAAGCAGTGACTCCCTCAGACCGTTATTAACATGGTTATTTGGGCCAACATCTCTTTCTCAGGGACTACACTGTTGTCCATGTAAGGGACTATCGGTGAGAAACACAAATAAATGATACACACATAACAAACTCAGAAATTAATACAAGTGAAATTAACGTGTTGAATAGATGTTGGTTGAAAGAGCAGTTGAAAAATTCAGGGAGATGATCATTAGCCTGAGTAAGTTAGGGTGGCTGAATATTGTAGGGTTTCAAGAAAACCTTGTTTATTCAATTTCTAAAGTTTCAATTTGGTATGTTCTTTGCTGGGTTCAGGGGAGAAAAAAGAGCTGGGAATAGAAACATTAGTTTCTTATACACTATTTCAAATTAAATTGCAATAGTTGTCAAGGGTACTTAAGAGTTCTCTGGGTCAAGAAAGGAGTTGAAGCAAAGCAGTGCACAGTATGATTTAATAAATGCCTTAATCAGAAGGAATTTTATTTATTTTTCCTCCTTAAAATAAAGTGTCTGTATTTTAGGTAAAATACAGAATCCTAAAATCCAATTCTTTTCAAAGATAACCAAGCTTAAAAGTAAATCATTAAGCAGGTCAGCGTCTGGGCAGTTAAATCAAATCACAGAACAGCTGGAAACTTTTCCCCGCAAATCAGAGACCATCTTTACAATTCTCATTGTAGAAAATGCAGTAACATTATTCCTAGTGCTTCCTTCCAGATAAATGATGTATTTAATATTCTAGTCAAGCTCCAGTGCTGGATGGCCTTCAATTTTAAAGTGATGACAACTGAATGTGTGAAAGCACTTTAGGAAAAGATTAAGATTTCATGGAGATTATATGAAACATTTGGGCCTTATACAATACGTGTCTTAACAGGCAGAACTGTTTGTCCCTTAAATCCTGATCTGTCAACACTTGTCCCAAACCTATAATTTGTTAATAATTGAAAGATTCCTTTAGCACTTGAGTAAGTCTTGAGATATGATATTCAGGTTTTGTTAATATGGATATAAAATTCAGAAATTCACCGTTAACATTATTTCTCCCTGGCACATTAGATGTATTTATATTTATAAGCATCATTAGTTGTTGCCTGTATCTCCTCTACAGGTATGCATTTTAGTATAATACAACTTGCAGGATACCACTGTAAACTGAATATCAGAGACTTAAGTTCTAGGTCTTCCTTTGTGGCTCTGTGACCTCAGAGCTTCTACTCTAATGTTGGGCACAAGTTGGCTGCTCTGTGTCATTTTAATGGGTTGACAAAAATATATAAGCTATGTGGCTTCCCTGTATATGACTCCATGAATATAACAGTGAAAGTTTAGGCCCTAAAATTTGGGTGGCTACAGATGATTGTAGTGTATACAGATTGTGTGGTCAATTTGTAATATCCCTTTACAAGAAAGTCTGCCCATTTTGTCCTATTGGATTGCTTTAAGAGCATCATGGTAGGGGTGCCTGGGTGGTTCAGTCATTAAGCGTTTGCCTTCAGCTCAGGGCCTGATCCCAGGCCCCGCATCGGGCTCCCTACTCCGCTGGGAGCCTGCTTCTTCCTCTCCCACTCCCCCTGCTTGTGTTCCCTCTCTCGCTGGCTGTCTCTCTCTCTCTGCCAAATAAATAAATAAAATCTTAAAAAAAAAAAAATAAGAGCATCATGGTAAAAATACTGATTCAGTCTTTAAAAATCTCCTAACGGGATTGGGTTAAGGTAAAGAGATGTTTTTAAAGCTTGTTGGAAACTACGTATCTCTGAGATGGCTCAGTGTTCAAGGAACCGTTATGCCTAAATAGCCTTTCTACAGTGCATATTCTATTGAATCCTCTGAGGTAATGACGGGGGGAGTTCCAGGACAGGAAGACTGTGATCAAGATCAGCATGCATAGGCTTTGAAAAATACTCTGAGAATTTTCTAGTAAAAACACAGACTGTCCATACAAAAACTTGCATGCAAATGTTTACAGTGGTTTTATTCATAATTACCAAAAATTAAAACCAACCAAGATGTCCTTCAGTAGCTGAATGGATAAACAAATTGTGGCACATCCAGACAATGGAATATCATTAAGTATTCAAAAGAAATGAGCTACCAAGCCATGAAAAGACATGGAGGAACCCAAAATGCATATTACTAAGTTAAAGAAGCCAATCTGAAAAGTCTACATGCTATGTAATAACAACTATATAACATCTGAGAAAGGCAAAACCATGAGAACACTAAAAAGATCAGTGTTTCCAGGGATGAGGCAGTGGAAGGGATGAAGGGAGAACCGAGAGGACTTTTAGGACAGTGAAAATTCTCTGTATGATACTATAATGATGAATACATGTCATTATACATTTGTCCAAACCCACAGAATGTACAACACCTAGAGTGAAAAATAATACAAACTATGAAGTGTAGGTGATAATGATGTCAATGTAGGCTCATCAGTTGTTAACAAATGTACCACCCTAGTGGGGATGCTGGTAACGGGGGAGGCTCTGCATATGGCAGGCAGGGAAAATATAGGAAATCTCTGTACCTTCCTCTCAATTTTGTTATGAACCTAAAACTGCTCTTTAAAAAAAAAAAGCCTTTAAAACACACACACACACACACTCACGCATGCGCACATGTGCACATACGCGCGCGCACACACACACAGATAATTACAATATAGATTTGATTTTTCTTCCAACCCTATTCCATTTTCTCAAGTGTGTAGATAAAAATAAATTCATATTGCTTAAAATTATGACTGGTAATGTTCTTTCTACAATGAAATACATAGAACATATATGAAAACGTATCTTCTTCAAATTCTGTTGGAATGATGTGTTTTTCAGAATTACCTCTTAGTCAAAATCCATTTGGTTGAGGTGAAGTCATGACCAAGAATAGCACCTTGAGTAGGTGCTTATCACAGAATATCCTGATGGAGACTTAAAATTCTACTACAGACATCTCCTTAATTTCTGACTAAGTGATTTCCCAGAGCTTTTATGCCTGCAAGTAAACTGACCTGTCAGCATTAAAAAAACCATAAATGTAAATCATAGAGGCATGCCCACCTGTATGAGAAAATCTGCTGACTCCAAGATCCCTTGCTGGTGTTTCACATATACTTAATGTCAAGGTCCTCTGCATTTTGGTAGTTCCAAATATGGTATTAATAATTGTATTGTACTGGTACCAGAAAAGCTGAGTTCTAATAACAGGCAATTAACTTTGAGAAGTTTTGACTCAGTTCTTGTCTGTAAAATGGCAGAGACAGCGCCATACTGACTATAGACTGCTTCTGTAACAGAATGAATGCTAACCCTATCCACTTCTTAACAGGTTTCAAAAGCAAATAGACCTGCCCTTACCCAGAGCTGTAGGAACGAGGATACCATGTGCATTTCAGAAAACATATCTATGGCCATCTTCTACACAAGTCTCATCAGAAGTCAAGCTGACAGACATGATCTTTAATAAAGTTAACATAATGATTATGCTTTCTTTGTACTCTTTAAAATGGTTTAATTTTTTAGACATTACACTGGATCAGCAGAACCTTTCATTTCTCAACCACATTTCCCTACCCTCCTATAAAATCATCTTCCCTCAGGCACTTGACTACTATCATTTCACGTCAAAGTTTTATAGAGAGCCATTTCAAGAAATACTCATATTAAGATTGTTTCTACATGTATATATAGAACTATGATATGAGTCTCTGACTTAATGTTTCCTATATGAGGTCCCATGTGAGAAACTGATTTTAAAATCGAGAGGAAAAAAAAAAGTTTGTCTCACTCAAATATCTAGTCGTCTTCCTTCTTTCTGATAAGGATTTAAGTAATTCAACATGCTTCCCCTTTTTCCTTTACTTTTAGATTGCCAAAACTAAGCTCAAGCATAGTTACTATTAAGCCTCATGGATGGCACTGGTCTTGTTTTGCTATGCCAATTTCTATTTAGCCTTTATTTAATCTATTTGTTCAGTCTGTAATTAAGGCTAAATAGCGTACATTTAAAACAGAAACTCTCACCTAAATATATTTTTAAATGGTAAAAATAAACAATTGAGAATAATATTTGTCCCATCTAGGCTTTGAGATGAGATAACTGAAACAAAGCCATTTGGACATAGTAAGAGAGTATATACTACTAGGTTTGCTATATTATAACAACTGCATAAAATGACATATTTTGCATAATCATAGTATTCATAATTACTAATTGACATATTTATTTCTCCCAATAGATAATAAGCCTTTGGGGGTAGGAACAGTATACATTTTAGTGACCGTAGGTTTCAGACAGTGTCTCACACATAGTAGGACCTCAGTAAATGCTACATGAATAAAGGAAAGAATAAGTAATGGACAAATGTAGAACTACAACAATACAATGGTCTTACTGACATCACTTATAATAAGATCATGATACACTGTACAAATTTTAACATTACCAATTATTAGAATCATCATAATGACCAAAAAAACCCAAAAATGATAGTGAAAACACCTCATTTTTCCTCATACTGTAATTTTGAATCATTCCAGTTTCTCTCTCAACGCAGTTTCAGCAATGCTTTAAACATTCTGCAGAACCAAAAGCTTTTAGAGCTAAACGCATCAATTACACATAATCTTGTGATACGATCCTGCCATGAATCCTTAGTCATTCATCCTCAGCCCACAGAATGCCATCTGCTTATTGTGAGTGTACCTTGTTACAAAGAGAAAAAAGGGAAAGAAGTCTTAAACTGACTTCATTCTCCTGAATTATGTAACTTTAAAGTATATTTTTGTTTAAAAAAAAGTTCTTATGTTTTCAATGACATTACTGACTGTAAATGTTAAAGTTTCTATAAAGATATGATCTAATCATTCTGACCTTTTTGATAAATAATATTTGCATGTATTCCCCTCTGTTGATTCAGAAAGGAAAACAAAGAATTATCTGAGGAAAGTTTTAACTTTAGATATCCAGTGAACTACAATCCTGATTTGATTCCTTACTAAAGTTATACTTTTATAAAATCACAGCATTGTAAAGGTAGGGTTTGAACTGTTTATTTTATGTGACAGGCTCTCTGGGATAAAGTGAAATCTATGTAATTTAATGGTGGAATGAGCAACCAAGGATGCATTTCATCTTCTCAGCAATGGTGACCTGACTTAAAACCACACACAGGAGAAATAGAATTATAATCCCACTTCGTTCTATTCATTCAATAATATTAAAAATGATATTTGTATGATAAACATTTATAAAAGCCTTATCAGTCTCTAAATACTTCAACCATCATTTTATCCTTTGATATTTACAACATCTATGTGTAGAGTGCACATGCACCCAAAAGGTGAATAGTCTTAGGTAACAGGAAGAGTTAAAAGAAAACTAGGAGAAAGAAAGAAAGAAAGAAAGAAAGAAAGAAAGAAAGAAAGAAAGAAAGAAAGGGAGAGAAAGAAAAGAGAAGAGAAGAGAAGAGAAGAGAAGAGAAGAGAAGAGAAGAGAAGAGAAGAGAAGAGAAGAGAAGAAAAACGAAAAAGAAAAATAGGATCTAAAAATCTGGTTATCCCGTACCTAGAGCAGAGTTGTCTCCAAACCCTCCTTTCTATCTTAGAAGTATTTTAATATTTTAAGCATTTTATGTATTTTTATTATTCCATTTTATATATTTATTGACAAAGATATAGGAGGTATGGCCTGGTCCATGATAAAAACAAATCTGGCAACTAGAAGTGTTTCTTTGATTAAAGCTGTTAATCATTTATAAGATGAGATAAAGCTGCTGGTCCCTGGAAGATCATATAAAATTTATTAGAGAACAGTAATTGCTGAAATGTAGTAACCTTAACGTACACCAAACTTCTTAATAAAAATCAAAGTATTTATTCCACTGGCGGAATGAAGGGTCTATTATGAGAACTGATACAATTCTGGCACCTACGTAACTTTCTCTCTACTAACTACTTCTCTCACCAAGGTAACGTCATCTCTTTCCAGACAACACTGATAGCTCCCCAACAGGCATCTCCACATCCATTATTCTCTCCAATCTCCACAGCTCCATCATGGAGATATTATAAAAAAAAAAAAAAATCTTTTTATGTCACTTGCCCGTGAATTTCATGGCTTCCAATTGAACCCCTTGGTTCCCAAATCCAAAATTTGTTTTGGATTTGATTTGGAACCAAATTTTGTTTCCTTAAATCCAAAATTTGTTTAAAGGGTCCCATATTACTGATTCCTTTCCCATTACTGGAGGCTAATCTCTGTGGCTCACCATACTCTATTTTGGCATTCTTTCAGTTCCTAAAGACTATAAGTTCTTCTTCACTTTGGAGTTTTCATACCATTCTTCCTTCCTCTTGGAACACATTTTCTCTGCTCCCCACCTCACACACACAGCGTCCCTGCTTGCTCTCATTCATCATCTGCCTAAAAACTCTTAATTCACCCCAAATTCCAACAATATAAATAGATCCTCCTGTTACATTATTGTATTCACTCTTTTTTCTTCTGGCTTCCAGGGGTTATCTATTTTAAGGCTCTTCATCATCTCCATGGAAGTAAAAGCAGGAAAATAGAAAGGTAAGCCCCCTGTCATTCATTCACTATATAGAACTATTCAGATATTTTGATAATGGGTCTACTAATATTAAATATATTTTATTTACATAGTAAATTTCTAAATTCCAGCATGATAAAATTTGTATTTGCAAAGTCAAACAAAAATTTGCAAGATCATACCACAGAGGACACCTGAAAGTAAAACCAAACCATGACTTGAGTTGATTTTACAAATGATAAATTATCATATATCATCTTGTTTCAATCATGAAACAGTATTAAAGTTGTAAATGATCCAAAGAACATTTACAGCAGAAATTATAAAATATTATTTCACATAGCAATTTTGATGGATTGGCCAGGATGGCCATGAAAATTATGTTGAAAATGATTCCAGGCAGAGTTCAGATTCATTGAGAAAGAGCACGATGATTCAAAAATGTCTATCCTGGACAGAAAAGCAGACCCACTGTGATTCTCTTTACATTTCAAGAGGAAAAGATAAGAGAGGTGAAGTGACTTCACGTAGTATGTAAGTAAAAAAGTGAAGCCCAGTATTTAGGACTATTGACTATTTCTCTAGGGCATCTGTCAATAAGTTACAAATTTTTATCAATCTCTCAGTAGTATCCAAAACAGTTGAAACACTTTTTTTTTTTTTTCCTTCTGGCTTATGGCATCCTTCTATTTTCTGGTATTCTCCTACCTTACTGGTCATTTTAAAATCTGCTTTGGATGTGTTTATTCCTGTGCTCAACCTCTAAATGCCGGATTCGTCAAGGGTTCTGTTTTTGTTCTTCTTTACTTTCTCCTCAGGTAACTTCATTCTATCCCATGACTTCAAACATTTTAATGTTGAGAACTACAGCTTTTTATTTCCATATTTCCACATGGATATCTTGTAAGTTATTTCAAATTTAATTTTAATATGGACAACACAGAAACCTTGATTTAATGTCAAAACTTACTGCTATGCCACTTTTCATTATTTTTATAGACGGGACCACAATCTACAATTGTTTAAACTCAGTAATGCGGTATTTTCCCTTGGTTCTTCTCTTTCCCTCTCCTTCACATTCAATTCGCCAATAAGTTCTTTTGACTCAAACTCCAAGTCACACCTGAAACCATACACTCTTTTCTGTTCCATGACTACCACGTTGGTCCTAGTCACCATTATCTCTGTCTGAATTCCTTCAAGACCCATCCAACTAGTCTTCTCCCTGGTTCTATCTTTACCCCCTTGCTTCCAGCCTTCTCTATATGGTAGTGAAAGTGACTTTTTTCAAAACATGAATAACATTTTGTAGTGGCCTTGCTTAAAATTCTCTAATATTTTTAAACTTAGAAGTAAATTCAGATTCCCAACCCTGGATTCTTTAAAGCCTTATGTTAATGATGATCTGTTCTTACCCACTGATGAATCTTCATTTTATAACACTCTACACTCAGTCACTACATTTCAGCCACATTAACCTTTTTGGTTTCTCAACCACACTATACTCAATTCTACCTTAGTCCTAACAGAAATTGAAATGTTTTTCCCAGTGACTGCCTTGATCTTACCATTCACACTTCAGCTTAAATTTGACTTAAATGGCCATCTCTAGCCATGGGTCTACAGTAAACAACCATAAACTCTTTTTCACCTCTTTCCTTTACTACTGTCTTTAATTTGCTGTATAGCACTTTTTATTTCCAGATAATTTTGTTGTCTGCTTATTAATTTGTCATTCATTTGTTCATTAGTATCTGTGTCTCTACTTGAAAATAAAATCCATGAGAACAAAGGACTTGTCTTACTTATTAGCCCTGAGAAACATATTGGATTCATAGTAGGCATTTGATATGTATTCACTGAATAAATCAAATACATTTTCTGTACAGTTTTCTACATTTAACACAAAATTAACTCCCTTTTAAGCCCTTGCAGCATATTTCTAACTTTAAGCAATATTAACTTCAGGTAATTCAGAATTTTTTTGGATCACTCTTCCTATAATAAACAGAATTTACAAACAGTTATGTAAATATGTTTTTATCAGAAAAATAAAACTCAGGGTGGAACTAGAGAAAAAAGAGTGGCTACATGACAAATTAAAATACATATTTATTATTTTTAGTGTGTGGTTATCTGGTAGTACTTATTTTCAAATAAAGACTTTTAATAAATAAAAATTTTCATCTGAAATGACATAAATGTTCCCTTTTTTCTGTTAATAAGGCATCTGAATTCAGACAGATGAAATGTAAATGTATTTCTTTAAAAATCTCCCCTTCCTGATGTACAATCATTTGCTATTGTTCTGGGTGTGTCATATTTAAGCTATGCCCTAATCACGTGAGAAATTCACGTTTCCAACTGTGTGGAAGGATGTCTGTGCAAATTCCTCTGCTTAATGGCCCAGTTGTATATCTAAAACTAACCCTTATGAGCCACCTATTGCCCAAGTCATATGCACCAAGAGAAAATTAATACCCACATCTTTCTCTTACAAAATATCTTAAGCACTAACATACCAAATAGACTAAAAACACTAAAATGGTTAAATTCCACAGTGGAGGATTTTTTTTTTTTTTTTCATTTTTTTCCTTTTGAGAATGGCTTTTTCAGAGTTTAAACTTCAGGATCAAAGTAAATGTGTGTTAGTCTGTTGAGATAAAGACAGGGGAAAGAGACAGGATCTTATGAGCAGAGATCCCAACTATGTGAAGCTTGAGCTAAAAATCCTAAATGACACAAAAAGGGCAGCTGCTGGGGCAACCTACTGCTGGGGAGGAAGGATGTTCAGCATGAGTGTCACTGACAACAGTGGCTCTATGCTAAGTAAGCTCACCTCTATTCTATCATAACTGAAGTTTATAAATGATATTTCCAATACCTCTAAGCATTAGGTAATGCAGCAATGCAAACCAGTGTCAACACAGTCATAGATAATTATGCTGAGGCAGGTTTTAGAATTGTGTAGTCAGCTATATTTAAAAAAAATAATAATAATTAGAGTAGACACTGATGTGGGAAGCAAACACAAAAGAAAAAATTAAATTTCCTTACTTTCTGCAGCCCATTGACAAGTCCTTGGAACAGAAAGAGTGACCTTCCTCTAGGAACTCAGCCGCCTTGATGTTAGTACTTTGCTAAGGGCAAAGGCAATCTTAGCCAGACCCCCAGGATCCTGTAAGTCTTTCACAAATAAAAATTCACTTGGAAAATTCCTTCATTTCTACTCCCCTGCCAAGATATATGTTAGCAACCGTCCCCCAAGCATATGACCCCAAGCATACATCTGAAGGGTCTCATGACTAAGGTTTTATTAGACAGTGATAAATGACCTTTTCCTAACAATAGCTAGCCACTCAAGGTCCTGGAAACCTTGTTTCCAAAATTCCTAGAGACTTACACTACCCTTATCCCCTCCCAACTTGAAAGTATGTAGTCAGCCACTCCTCATGACCCTAGCGTAGCTCTTTCTGACCATGAGTCCTGTCCCCATGCTTTAATAAAACCACCTTTTTGCACCGAAGATGTCTCCAGAATTCCTTCTTGGCCGTCGGCACCAAACTCCAACATCTTTCCTACATCAGACACCACTTACCAGATTCTCTAAAGAGTTAAGGTGCTTCTTCACATGTAGCAGTGAGCAGTGACATGTGAGAGAAGAATGGGATACAAGCCTTGCTGAGCCCTTCCTTCCTTCCTTCTTCCCTTTCTTTCTTTCCTCCTTCTTTCATTCCTTCCTCTATTTAATAAATATTTAATGGACGTGAGCATCTACCATATTGTCAGGCACAGGAGATACAGCACTGAACAAGACAGAAAAGTCTTCTTTCTCAGGGTGATTCTGGGACAGAGAATAAATGAATAAACAAACTAATAAATAAGATAATTACATTTTGTAATAAATGCTATAAATAAAAAATCAGGGTAAAGATATGGCATAATGATTGGCAGAGTCCATTTCAGATAGATGATCAAGGAGGGCCTCCAAGTTGAGACATAAACAATTTTAAAAAGATTCAACCATGCAAAAAATACCCCAGTCAAAGAAACAAAAAGGGCCGGAAGCAGGAAATATTTTATCTTGTATGAGAATTCAAAAGATCAGCATGATGGCAACCTGATATTAAAGGAAGATGTAAAGAGAGGCAGGGGCCAGATTTAGAAGCCAGGAGGTATACACAATACTTACTGATAACAAGTCTAGCATTGTTATAGATGGTCTTTAGGCAAAAAAGCACTCCCCACAAGCCTAAATGGCACACAAGTAAGTGTACATGCCTAGTCCCAAATCACATATGTAGTAAGTCTTAAGGCTAGAACTACAGCCCATCTTCTGATGCTGTTTCTAGTGATCATTATGATGCAGGGAACAGAGGCAAGAAGGAAATGTAGACAAAATTAAATTTCCTTATAAAATGCAGCCCTTTGACAAATAGGTGACGCAGGCAGAGTATAACATTCCTCCAGGAAACTCCCAACTGTCTTAATGTTAATGCTTAGATAGAGGGAAAAACAACCTTCCCTTGGTAATAGCCAGGCTTCTAGGATTCTGTGAGTCTTTGGCATATGAAAGCCCTTTTGGAAACTTCCCTCAGTCTTTACCTCCCCACTCCATAAAGTGTATAATCAATTGCTCCTCACAAACGCAGCACAGCTCTTTCTGCCCATGGTTTATTAAACCCTGTGCTTTAATAAAACCACCTTTTTGCACCAAAGACATCTCAAGAATTCTTTCTTGACCATCGGCTCCAAACCCCAACACTCCCAACCATACCTATTACACACTATTACAGTTGTCTAGCAATTTTTTTTTGGGGGGGGGGTCACAAAAGCTTAACAAAAGCATGAAGGAGGAACATGAACATGGACATAGGTACTTAGGGTTGATGGATATATTATAAAGACAGTTGTATAAAAGAAAAAAGAAACCTACCAGGTGAGAAATTTGGAGTTGTTTCTAAATCAAAACACAAATTTAGGGAAGTTACTTAAAAACTCAGGGCAATAGTTATGTCACCTATAAAATAGAACATTGGACTTAATTGGTGGTTTTCAAAATTTTTGTTTGTTTTCATAAGGCAGCAGAACACTTTATATTTATTGTAAGTAAGTTAGATGCAGAATGTCAGTAAAACAGAATAGAAAAAGGTGGATCTGCTCTAGGGCAGATGGAGGGTCAAGGGTCCCAAGGGTTACTCTTGAGTCAGTGTCAGAAACCTTCAGGCATCTGTGATCAAAGACTGTGATGATCCCAAACATTCTTTCACCTACTAGACTCTCTGATTCTATCTTTGCATTACTTGTAGGCCAAATATAGATTTCAAGGGGAACAAACAAACAATATAAAAATAAAAGCATATTGGGAGACTAGTAAAGCATTACAAAAGGCAAGAAACTTATCCTCTAATGCTAAAGAGTTCTCAGTACAGTACTTGGTGTTTATTGTATAGTCGAACTGAGCTACAGGAATAAAATCATGAAACTAGAGTGAAATATTGGGGCAGCAATCTTAAATCAAAATTATATTTATATATATTTTATATTATATTTTATTTTATATTATATTTTATATTAGTATTTCAGACAAAGGTAAGAGAAGCAAGAATACAAAGATAGTATCAGTAGGTAACACTTTAACCAAACCCTGAGGAGAATAAGTCAGAGTTTGGTCAAAAGTGTTTGTCACTGCAGCTCAGGACGTTGGGTATCATAGGAAGAACTGAATCAACTCATGAACAGGCTATCATTAAGTCACAGGAAACCATCCAGGTAGGCTTAGGATCCTAAATGAAGCCAAGCTGGGTCAGCAGACTACTCTCATCTGCAAGGGATCATTTCTATCTGCCAACACCCCTCAATCACATTTAGACAATGTGTCCAGTGGGTCTCCCCAGTTTGAAGTTTTTCCTTCTCTTCTGCTGTCTTCCTGGTCCACTTTGGAAATCTATATGCTCACCATGAGACTCTAACAAAGAAAACATCCTGAGCCAGCTGGACAATGTCACTGTTAGGTTCTGTGGCATATAGTCAATGGTCAAGCCACGGTGTAGTAGAAAAAGCATGTGATTCCTGTCTGAAGAAAAACTTAATCCTGAGTTCTCCTAATTATTAATGATGTGGTTTTAGTCAAGTCACTTAAATCAGTGAATCTCAGTTTGCTCATGTGAGATAATAAGAATGAAAATATTTGTAAACTCTAACGTGTTATAAAAATGAAAGAATCTTACTATTGATTTTAACACATTAAAGGAGAACATTAACTGATGAATCTTCAGAAATCCTAAGTCCTCTTGATTTGAGAGACTAAAAATACTGCCATGTATAAATAGCAAGGGAAACAGAGCCAGAAAGGAACACTGGACACATTCTTTCCTCCTTCATTGTTTTTAAACCCCCACCCCCACCTCAAGTTCATGTATGTAACTGCGCTCAGATACTGAAGACAACACGAACAATTATGTTTAGCCCCGACTTTGGGAAATGACAACCTAGCAGAAAAGTTGAAGGCACATCTGTCATCTCATGATTCTTAAAAAATTTCCTGCCACTTGAGATACAGAAGGACTAAGATTCTATATACAATGTAGCATCTTACACTGTAGTTCTCAAGGGGAGGCAGGGCGGGAATCTTGATGTAGGTACAGAAGAACTCCACACATATACATAGATGTTGCTTCAGCAAGGCCAACATTATAGAGAGAAAAAAATATTTTAAAAAGTAACTCTTTCTTTCAATAATGAGTTTATTATCTTGTCTCCAAAAAGTATTCCCATGTTTTGTGCAAGAATATATCTTTGTTTTTAATCTATAATCACTCTCCAATCCTCTGTTTCCTTCAAGCTACTTTCTTCTTTCTCTCTCTCTCTTTTTACTGACAAATTTCTTTTTTTAAAGTTTTTATTCAAGGGGCGCCTGGGTGGCTCAGTCAGGGCATGATCCCGGCGTTCTGGGATCAAGCCCCACATCAGGCTCCTCCGCTATGAGCCTGCTTCTTCCTCTCCCACTCCCCCTGCTTGTGTTCCCTCTCTCTCTGGCTGTCTCTCTCTCTGTCATATAAATAAATAAAATCTTTAAAAATAAATAAATAAAAATAAAGTTTTTATTCAAATTCAAGTTAGTTAATATACAGTGTAATATTAGTTTCAGGTGTACAATATAGTGATTCAACACTTCCATACAACACCTGGTGCTCACACAAGTGTTCTTAATCCCCATCACCTACTTCACCCATCCCCCCCCAACCTCCCCTCTGGTAAACATCAGTTTGTTCTCTATAAGTTTGCTTTCATTGTCTCTACCTCTTTTATCTTCTATTTGTTTCACAATCTATTGTATTTTGTTTTCAGCCCACCATAGTTCACTAACAACGTCCCCAAAGAGCTTCAGAGTTTATACTGAATAAACCTTCGACTTAATCAAGAACAACCCTTTTTCTTCTTTTTTTAACACATTGAGAAGCAACATTAAGCATGCCATTACCTCTGGTATATTGGCCTCATCAGTTTCCTGGTATCGACCTGCCTCTGTATTTAAATCCCATTTAAATCCCCTTGTCATGACAGTAACCGTCTATGCACATACACGTTCACGCTGCTAAGACAGGAATCACTACCAGATCATGCTTAATCAACAAGCTAAAAATCCTGGATGAGCAGAGGTTACACCAATTACTAGCAGGATCTAGTCTCTCAAATGGTTTAAGTTAACCAGAATATTTTCACAATTCCCTAATGCCAAATGCCCCTGTAACTACTAAATTGCTCTGTGTCAGGGAGGTAGGGTTGAATGCTGCAGCTTTTGTCTTCCAGGCCAGGTACCAAGACTCTCAAGAATCATTCATAATTAATTCTGGCAGGAGAAAGAAATGCAGAACCATTCAAGAAGGCAACAGATGGAAGTTCGTTCCACTTCTGTAAACTAGAACAGCTAGATGATCACATTTAAAAGTCAGGCCCTGCTTTAGTAGGATTTTTTAAATTCCTTGGATTTGGTGAATATATGAAGCATAAAAAAGTTCAGAAGATCCAGATGGATATAGAAAAACTCCTTCACTCCACATCCCTGAAAAAGAATGCTTTTTAGTATTCCTACTCAAATACACTCACTTGCTGATATTTCCCTAGGAAAACTATACACATTCTCTAACTCCCAGCTATGTTTATTTGTTTTATAGAATATGACTTCTTAAAATTATCCACGTACTACTATGAAAAATGAAAAATGCTCAATTTTTCCCTTAGTGTTACTCTGTCCTTATTCACACAAAGATTAAGAGGAAATGGTCATGATAGAGTTGGCCTTTGTGGGAATGTGTGATTAAATGGTCAGGAAGGAGATTATAAACCTGTTATGGCAAAGACAATAGGCTGAAGAGGAGAAAACATATTTGAAAAATATTGAAGAGACAGATACTGCAGTTTGATGGACAGTTGTTTTAGGGCTGGAAAATGAGAGAGGAGTTAAGAACAAGGTCAGAATTTTGGCTTGGGAAATTATGTGAACACCATCCTATTCAGTGAAAAGGGGAACAAGACAATGTGAAAATGTACTGGAGGAAATTAGTTCATTTGAGTTATGTTAAATTTTAGGTCATACACACTGAGAAGTTCAAAGGAGTTTGAACAGTCTGTAGCTAAGTAAGGAAGAGGTGTGGGGCAAAGTCTCTCCTTCTCTCTGTCTCTGTCTCTGTCTCTCTCTCTCTCTCTCTCTCTCACACACACACACACACACACACCCCAACCACACAATTGGGGTTATGAGGGAACTGATGGTATAGAAACCTAAGGAGCAACGAAATCACTCAGGGAGAATATATAGAGCAGGGTGGTAAGGGGGCCTAGGTCAGATTCTTGAGCAACACTGATATTTAAACAATTACTAGATTAGAAAGTACCCTTAAAAAATGATTCAAAGAGGGATGTCTGGGTGGTTCAGTCGGTTAAGTATCCGACTCTTGATTTGGCTCAAGTCATGATCTCAGGGTAAGGAGCTCGAGCACCATGTAGGGCTCCACCCTGGGCATGGAGCTTGCTTAACAATCTCTTTCTCCCTCTCCCTCTGCCCCCTCCGCTCTCTCACACATGCACGTGGGCACTCCTTCTCTAAAAAAAAAAAAAAAAAAAAAAAAGATTCAAGGACATTGGAGGGAAGGCAAGATCAAATGATGAAATTGAAAACTAAAAAGGAACTCTGAAATGGACCTGTCAATAGTTTCAAATCCTGTAGAGAAACCAAGTCAATTGAATCAGCAGCTTTAGTGCTAGAGAAAGCCCTTTCAGGGGGGAGGAGAAACCAAATAACAATTGTTTGAGATGTAAATGGAGGGCCACCACATAGCAAGAAATTCAATTCTAAAAAGGAAGGTGAGGGGCACCTGGGTGGCACAGCGGTTAAGCCTCTGCCTTAGGCTCAGGGCGTGATCCCTGCGTTATGGGATCGAGCCCCACATCAGGCTCCTCCGCTATGAGCCTGCTTCTTCCTCTCCCACTCCCCCTGCTTGTGTTCCCTCTCTCGCTGGCTGTCTCTCTCTCTGTCGAATAAATAAATAAAATCTTTGAAAAAAATAAAATAAAATAAAATAAAATAAAATAAAATAAAAAGGAAGGTGAGCTATGGGGACATCCCTGTCAAGGGGCAAATAATTAAGACACGATTGCTTATTCATATTTTTTAAATTTTTAAGATGGAATAAATTTTGACAGTTTTATGCACTCCAGAAAAAGTTCTGGCTAACAGAGAAATTCAATACATAGAAAAATGAAAGAGATTGAGCATAGCTCAAAATGAAGGAAGAGGAAATGGGATTAGAGCAGAGATAGAGGGTTACCCTTAGTAATGGTACCGCATTATTTTCCTAAATTCATCTGGTTTCTGAATGAGAATATCCATTACTCAACTTTTTCTTTTTCTTTTTTTTTTCCCCCCATTGGCCAAGCCTAACAATCATCTCTAGAATGAGATGTAGGAGATTGAAGGCATTCCCAGAAAGACCTCATGTTGGAGCCCTTTTTAACTTTAAAGTAACAACTTTCACTGTTACCAGCACCATTACAACAGAAGTGTAAACCCAGAGTATAGTTTCAAAAGCAATTCCACATACCTTATTTCATTTGGCCTTCTCACTAACATTCCCAGCATTCTTTTACACAATTTGTTTAAAAGGGTTCAATAGCATATTAATTATCAGAATAGATCTGACATGGAGTTGCCTCTAGAAGAACAAACTGAATCCCCACCTTGGTCTTTCCAATTGGTTCTCAATAGGAAATGTGAAATAAAATGATTGCTCTTCCCTGAGCCATTTTGCCAGGGGCAGCAGTCTGAATCAGAGAGAAAAATGCTTGGGCAAATTCATTTATCATCATTCACCTTTTTAAACTCAATAAAAGAGTCATTGTGATTTTTTTTTTTTTTATAAACCTCGCTTTCTTCTAAAATCAGAAATTAAGATATTCTTTGCAATTTAGGCAAACTGTAGGTGGGAGACCCAGGTTACAATTGGACAGAAAGTCCCATTTAGTATACCATTAAGTAATAATCCTCATTCATAGCAGCTCATTTTACATCTGAACAACTGTAATATCCATCATTACAAGGGGTCTATGCCTCTACTAATTTTATTCTAAAAAAATCCTCTCAGAATATTTTTGCAAAGTATCATAGGAGTTGCCTGGCAACTGCTAAGAACAAATGCAAAGAAAGAGAGGTGATTTAATAAAGAACTCAGACAGAATCAAAACCTTGTAAAAATGAATTAGATATCTGCTTTACTCAGAAAAAAATAAATACTATCCCTTGAGTTGATTTTAAATACAAAAAATTAATAACCTATTGTGAATCAGGTATAATATAATTAATAAAAGAGAGTAAGACATGGGGACTGATGAAAAGTAATCAATGAAGCATTTAAGAATTCTTTTTTTTTTTTTTTTAATCCCACAGTGTGGTTTGTTCAGCTATTAGATCCCAGGCTTATGAATTTATTGTACTCACAGGCAACACTCTTTAGACATTTGTCTGTGGATGTGAGGAAGCAAGTAAGAAAATCAGACCTTATCTAGCACAGCAACAGAGAAATTTTACAGATTTGGGAATTTAACAGGTTCACAAGTTTCGCCGAAACATTAAAGACCCTTAAACATTAAAAAGGTGGAAAGTCATCATCAGTAGAAGGTGCCTTAAAAGAAGAAAAGTTCAATACAGAGCCCAGTTAATTTCTGAGATATGTAGAGATTTGATATAAGATAAAAGCCTGGCTCAGTCGGTGGAACATGCGACTCTTGATCTCGGGGTTGTAAGTTTGAGCCTCACATAGGACATAAAATTAAACAAAAAAGATAAAAGGGGGAAAAAAGGTCATGTATAACCTTTTTTTTTGTATTAATAAGGGATATTTTGGTTGCAAGTAATAGAAAAGTATCTTAATTAAGTTTGAAAGAAATAAAAAATAATTGGTTAGATACTGGGCTCTTTTATATAATTGTGGTAGGCACTGAGATTTAGCCTGTCAGGGACAATGACATAGGCATTTGCATGTCTCCAGAACTTTCTCCTTCCATTCTTCATCCACACTTCTCTCTGCATAGTGGCTACCTTCTCCTAGTCCAACTTTCTCCACATGGTAGAAATATGACTACCAGCTGAGCCCATGGTTCACTTTTCAAAGTTGCAATACTAGAAAGGAACTGTTCCTCTTGTCGTCTTATATATAACTTGAAACATCTCAAAGAAGGACTTGGATTGGTCAAGCTTGGATCAAGACTCCATCCAGAATCACCAACTGGGATTAAGGAGCTAGGCCCTACCACTGGTTGCCCCAACTGGAACACAACAACTGAAAAGGAGAAGGAACAGTTCTTCAGAAGAAGAGTATATAGGGAAGATGGGAAGGTTCCAGGCCAGCCAGAATGAGTAAGGAAATGAATGTGTTTGGCCTTTGGATTTCTATTTCTTGGTTTGCCATTTTATGTAACATACTCACAAGTTAATTCTCAAGCACTTTATTTAGATGCTCAGCTCTACTTCTCTTATAATATATGTCACTCTTCCAGTCTTCCTTTTCTCATAGGAATTGGAAAAACAGTAGAATGAAGAAAGAGGTCTATGTGCCCATAGCCCAGAGTGATATGCAAGACCCCTGAGGCCACAGAAGAACTTTCTAGGACATAAGCCTTGTGCTTTTAAAACTTAATGATGGAACTCACACCTCTGTCCAGGCTGGGAGTGAGCCCTGGTAGGTGTGAGTCAAATCTTCTCATTCCGTCAGTCATGCATGCAGTTTATTAGTACAGTTTGAGTCAATGCTCAGTGTTAGGTGGCTGGTCTGGAAGCAGAGGTGACATGCTCTGCACCAGACATTTCTAAAGCACTGATCCTGGAGGGTAGTAGATAGCTAAGTAAAATCCTTTCTCTGGAGCAAAGGGAATTTAATTCACCAACCATATTAACTTTCCCTTCTGGAGGCATCGATTCATTCTTATATCAGTTTATAGGAAGTTAACTGCTGCCCCTGGGAATCTGTACCTGTCAGTTATGAAGCTCAAACCTTAAGGAGATGAACTTCCTAATTTGCACTTTGAGTGGCAAGAAAGGAAGATAGGATGCAGCTCCTGCATTATTCACAGGGTGTGAACTATTAACAAACTAAGTAATGTTAAAGCTGAAAAGCACTCTTCTTAACACCAAAGTGTTTTTCTTTGTTTTGTGTGTTTTCATCAAAATGAGCCATAACCAATCTTTAACTATTCAAATGAGAAAACTAAAACAGTTATTGTCTAAACAAATAAATGCACAAATGTTTATTTTTTTTGCTTCCTGATGAAGGTTTTCAGATGGTAGCTCTTCATTCTGATTTTTCTTTTTGTGTATCATGAACACACTCATTGTCTTTCAAAGAGCCCCACACCGCTCAGCATAACCAGTTCAAGGTCCTCAGCAACCCTTCGCAGCCTGACCCATCAGTGCCTCCCTCTTATAACCAGGGTGTGGCCACAGCAGACTCCACCCTTTCCAGAAGAGCCCAGCACTTTCCAATCCAATCTCCGCCCTTGCTCTTGCTCTTGCTGATTCTCCGCCAGGGATATCCTTTCTTCCAATCCTTTGCAGCCTTAGAGGTCATCTCAAATCCCATCACTTTTATAAAGCCTTCACTAATCCCCACCCACTCTCACTTTCCCACCTCCCAAATTGGTAGCTATGTCTTTTACGCATCTACGACATTTATAAAAAGCATTTCATTATATAACATTTAATGTGGCACATTTATATATTCTATCACTATTGCATGTTCCAAATTCTAAATTGTGTTATATTTATTTGTGTGAATTTCCCCTGTCTCCCAATTGTCAAAAGTTTTTTTGAGATCATGTCTTCTTATTCTGTATCCTGGAGTGTCTATAAGAGTACACCGATTAAATACTTATCATATTGTAATGTTTTATGCTCTTCATTAGAGTGCAAAAAAAAAGCCATTTCTCCCAAGACCAAGATACATGGCCTGAGCAGGTTAATAATTTGATACCCCTTTAAAACCATATTCTTTAAATATTTGTTCAAGACTTATTTAGTGGGGACAAGGCCTGCACCTATGAGAATTTTTGTTTTGTTTTGTTTTGTTTCTCTTGAAGTTACTGTCTTCTTCCATAGGAGTGGATACTAATTTGCCATTATGTTTGGAGTCATATGTGAGGCTGGAATAAACCAATACCAAATTTTGTGCTTATGCCAAAGATGTTAAATCTGCTCATAGATCAGTATTCTAGACACCCTTTAATCTAGATATGAATGAATATGAAGTTCATTCATTGCCTCAGCTATGAAATCTAAATAACTAAATCCATTTATTCAATGAATATTAAAAGCTTGTTACAACATATTGCTTCAGACAGTCCTTGAATGATTTATGCCTCATCTTTCTCTTCTGTGCAATGGGATACAATCATTACCTCATCAGGATATTGACAAGATAAAATGTGTGCATAATACTTAGCTCAGTACCTGACACATGATATGTGCTCAATAAAAGGCAAAAGATAAACAGGAATTTTTTTGTTTTGTTTTTCACTATAGTCTACCAGTACTGCCCAACAGATCTTTCTGTGGTGAAAAAATGTTCTGTGACTATGTGGTGTTATACAGCAGACACAAGCCACATGTGGCCACTGAGCAATTGCAATGTGGCTCAAAGGACTGAGAAAATCAATTTTATGTCAATTAATTTTCATTTAAATAGCGACCTGTGGCTACTGGTTACCATATTGGACAGTAAACTACATGGGAATGGAGCTATGTCTAGTTCACCATCTTACCACCAAAGATGAAAATGATCCCTGTATTGAGTAAGCATTAGGAAATAAGTAAGGAATGAATGAAATGAGTAAATTTTAAATGAAGTGGGGAAACCGGGAGGGAGAAAACAAAAATAAAACAAGACATGACTTCTGGCATTCCAGTGGTGGAGAAAAGAGAAACTTAGGTAAGTATAGTTGGCACATTGTATGGTGGCCATGGACTGCCATGGGCCAGTTCTGATCACAGTGAAACCCTCAAGCCAAAGATAAACTCATAGTATATTCCAACTGGAACTAAAGTCAACTAGCAACTTCTCCCTTCAATACAACCACTGTGTCAGTAAGAAGATCAAAACAAATGTCACAGAGAAAAAATTTAGGACAGACAGAGGTGAAAAGAGTAGGCAGGAAAATGAAAGAATTATACCCTGGTGCTGACCAGGAAGTCAGGAGCCCAAGCACACAGCTTCTTTGGGAGCTTATGAAGTTCCCATCACAGCAGCCTCCAGGGCTGCAAAAACTAGGTAGCCTCCTATGTACTGTCTTTCTGCTCTTTGTAAGCTCCCCTCCTACCAAAGTAGGGCATACATACGGAATTTGCTTCTCTAAACCTACCACTATCCCTCCTCCAAATGTCCACCCTTTGAGTCAAATGGTCATCTCATGCTTTCAACAAATGAATTCTAGCTTGCTGAACATTTGGGGTTATTCATATATAGGGATCACGTTGACTCTGATTTATCAGTGTAGCTAGGAATATCCAATGGATGGCAAGACTAAATCTCATGACTAAACATCCCAAAGGACTCAAACCAGGAAGTAATACAGTACCACAATGTTTATTCCCTGCCTGTTCTGGGATATTGGAATAAGATGATCCTGGCTTAGGAAGGGGAATGTACTGTAGAATAGATAGGGAAAAAAGTCCTAGGGGCAAAACTATAGAAGACCTTTGTGCCACACTGAGCAAGGCAATTTATAAGCCCTTTAGAGAATTTTCCACAGGAAAGAGAGGAGGATGAAAATGACATTACAAACCTTAGGCCATCTAAAACACAACATTCTAAATTTCCATTATAGATGCAGCAAGAAGATGCAACTAGCAGAAGAGCTTAAAGAGCACCACGTCATCCAATCCTCTATGTTGACATTTATCACACACCAGTCAAGGTCAGAAGAATTGGAAACAGGGTTCAGTTCCACTGGGAATGGGATCCCTTATAGTATAGATCAGCAGCCCTGACGATTTAAAATTTGAGGGCGGACAACTTTAGAAATGATTTGCAAAAAACTGGCAAATACAATTGGCAAATATAAGCAGGAGAATATAATTGATCTCTCATTCCAGATTCAGTTGAAAATAGCAGTCCTGGGGCCATTGTTAAGGCACGGAGTAAGCACAGAAATTTGGAAGTCTACCCGGTTTTTACTCCCTGAGAAACAGTGGGGGTCTTGTCTAATAGAACTGTGAATATTCACTGAAGGCTAATAATCAGTTTACCACAAAAATAGCAGCCACCACAGCTCTGACAGCTTACAGGCTTGCCAGGAAGGACACTCCATACCCACGCACAGACTTGGTACGGGGTGGAGGAAACACCATCCTCACAAGCGAGCCTTCAAGGGCTGCTTTTTGATGGTTCTGTCACAGGAAGGATTAACAATGTACAGGTTCCTTCACTGCTGCCTTCACAGCTAGTATTTCCATATGCCCACAATTCTAAGGAAGCTGTTAGTATCTAACTGAAATAGGAGCAGGCAATGATTTACATGCTTTCTTGGGAAAAATAAATAAATCCCCAAAACAGCATGTTGATTGCACAGAGATAGACAGCCCCAGTGTTCAGAGTGAGCATCACATGGGGTGCACTGACTAGGGGTACACTTTGGAGAGGCTTACAATTATATTCAATTCTTGTCAGACTCAGACAAAATGTTGCTGCTCCTATGAAAGTCTGCTGAAGTTGTCCTTCTTTGTTTCCTGAGACTTTCTACCCGTGAGGAACAGGGAATAAAGTACCACACAGAAGATGAACTGAAAGATTATAAAAACAAATAAGCATCAGAAATGGTAATAACATCCTTCCTGGTGGGATGCCCACCCCAACAAAGGCAAGTGATGGAGAAAGTTCTCAAGGACTCACTCATATAGTCCAGAGAAGTTTGCAAAAAGAAGCAGTTGAAAACCTCAACCTTGGGGCTTGATGCCTCCAGCTGGGGTTGCTACAGGCCCCCCTCAATGCCACCATCAAAGCAGAACATTGTGAAACAGGGCTTGGAAAAGCCCAGTGTGTATGTCCTGCAGTTGGGGAACAAAGGGCCTGGTGCTGGCTTCTCAACTGTGTATTACCACAATTACAGCCCATCAGGAGAGTAAAGAGACACAGGGGGCAAGACAAGGGGTAAAGAGAGTGCACAGGATAAAGTGTTTGGGAAACAAAGGATAGGGCGGCATTCCCACTTCTGTTCCATGACACCCTCAGTGGTTCTTCTGGTGCTGTATGAAGAAGCACAGAGGGTAGAGGAAGAAGCAGTAGTTTGGGACTATCCAGGCGACCAATGGCCAGTCGAGGTAACAGCTATTGGGGGGTAAGGAGGGGCACCAACTGTTGGAGGGCTGGAGGTAATGCTGCCCCTTTCTCAAGGCATCCTCACTGACAGGAAGCCAGGGTGAAGTTGGATACTGTCACTTCCACAATCAAGCCTACCATTAATAGAGACCACAAGCTGCAGATAAAATCAGCCTGTTCAGAGTGGGGCCAGAGATGCTTCTGAATGACTCACAGATGACCAGACACTTCTTCTCCCCTTATGTCCCATGGCCCATATGCCCTCCAACCCCACTGAATCCGAACTCAGAAAAGGCGGAGGGAGAAGGATCTCACAGTCAAACCTTATTCAACCAAATTCACCACCCCACTTCATGGTGATGGGTGGAAAGCAGAGTGAACGAGCAGACAGACCAGCCCCTCTCGCCACTCCAAGTCACCCGATATAAAAAACCTGCACCATGGGGAGGAGACTTTACACTCAGTACAGGTGGGAGTTTTATCTGTAATGGAACTGTAATAACTTAAAGTAAACCGAAATATAAGAAATGGGGGGAAAAACATGCCAGAGATGAAATTGAGGCTAAGAGAGGTAAACTTCCCAGAATTCAATTATTAAGGTGGGATGTAAAACCAGGTCATTTTGGCTCTAAAAAACATGCTTTTTCTCTCAAACATCTTATTTTCCCAAGCTTTTTTGGTGATGGGATAGTCGAAGTTCAGGTTCAGAAAGACCTTTTGGGATGTGCCAAATGTTGGCAACAAAAGGAATTAGAAATAGAAGGATATATTATGGTGGCAGCATGATAAACTATGACAGGGGGCCACTGAATGGTGATCCAGGCATATGGTAATGGGGACAGCAAGCAGCAAGCAGGACATCAATATTTTAGAAAGTAGGCAATATAATCTGGCAGATACTAAATGGGCTAAGGCAATAGAGTCTTGCAGGAAGACTGTGACAAACTGCATTTTTTCAAAGATTATCTTAATATCTCCAAGTATCTAGGGTTCTTCTAGAACTGTTACACCCCCCATTAAGAGGTGGGGTCTACGTTCCCTCTCCTGAACCCAGGTGGGCCTTGCTGACTGTTTTGACCAACAGAATATGGCTAAGTGGTTCTGAGATTAGATTTTAAAAATGTCATGCTTGCTTTTGGAACCCCCACCATGCTGTAAGCCTAAGCAGCCCAGGAGAGGCTCATGTAGATCCCTCGTGGGATCAAGCCCTGTGTGGCTTCGGGTTCCCTGCTCAGCGGGGAGCCTGCTTCTCCCTCTCCCTCTGCCTGCTGCTCTGTCTACCTGTGCTGTCTATCTCTCTGTCAAATAAATAAATAAAATATTAAAGAAAGAAAGTGGATCCTCAGTGTGCAAGAAGCTTAATATTTTGCGGAAGAAAAACAATTTTTCCTCTACCCTTCTAGGTTTTTGGCTGAGACTCCCTTGTAATAAAAAGAACAGGAGAAAAGCGTAGGTTTAATAACATCTATACCTCCTATATACACGGTAGATGCCCAAGAAAACTAAACCGCCTTCCTGAAACGGCCCAAGCCACCACCTTGAACACTATCTCTAGCTAAAGACAGAGGAAAGATGTTGGTGGGGGGGCAGTTACGGGCGGTTATGGGCGGTTACCAGGCAAAGCAACAGGGGTATTGTTGTTAAGTAGATCTAAGTGGTATCTTCTCCATTTAGGGATTTAGAGGCATCCTCTTCTGTACAGAGAGGGAGATGCCCTTACAAATGGAGTTTCCCTTAAAAATGTAAATGTCTCTTAAAAGGGTAACTCAGTTTTCAGAGAGTTTTTCCATGTCTGCTGTTTTTTAAATACGTAATTAGCCTAAAATTAATCATTATGCCAAAGTGGCATATTTTGGGATGGCATATTTTGCTCCCCTTCAATACCTATAAACATTTTTCTTAAGTCTCTCTAGCATTTGTTAGGCCGTATCTCGTAACTGTTTTCATCTGTGTACTCAGACAAGCTTAGACTGAATTGATAGGGCTATGTATTGACTTCAAGTTCATGACCATTTATTCTTAAGCTATGAGATTAAAACCCTGTGTTTTACCGGCAATCAGGAAAACAAAACAAAACAAACAAAAGCAGCTTATACCAGATGTAGCAGCAAGGAGTCTGTTTTCAGGAAAAGCCCTACTAAAATTATAGATTCATATACATGGTTAGCACTTGGTATTTTCTCAAGCCTGTAAAGTTTGGGGAAGGTTTGGAAACTGCTGAAAAGCATAAGGTTGAACAAAACCCCAAATGGCTGCACTAATGCTTCAGCGAAGCTCGGTTTTCCTTTTTTCCTCTCTGCTGCAAACCTTCTCTCCTCCTTTCTTAGCCTTTTGTTTCAGGAACGTGGTACCACCCTGAAGACACGAGGAAGGAGGCGGGCAGCGAGTACACAATTGCTGTCAAAACAGATTAGATCCTGCATTTTCCTATTCCCCTCTCCACCCCTTCCTCTAGGCAGTCTTGCAGATTTTGAAGGCTATAGCCTGCTGCAGTCTCTTTATTGTTCCTCTTTATCCCAAACTCTGTCCTGAGGCACTATTTTGGTTCTGAAGCACAGAGGGCAGTTTGTCTCACAGTTATGCATAAGTGATATAGGGATGGAGTCACAGTACTGGACAGCAGGAACTGGGCTCTAGTCCCTCCGTATATAGGGACACACTTATGACCATCCTCTAGCTTGGAAGAACTGACTTATGAAACAGAACTTTGGAAATGAGGAATAAGACTGATCATTTGTTTATAGACCTGGGGTCAAATGTAGGGGCTTAATCCCATGAATCAAAGTATAAGTCCAATTAGCAGGCATTTGATTAGGGCAGGTTTAACAAGTCTGACTTGATGATCAAGGAGTTAATTGGCCTCACATGTGGGAATAGCAAGGGCTATCCTGAGGGACTAGAAGCCAAGCAAGTCATTTTATTGAGTTTTGTACCAGACCATATGCGTCATTTCAAGATTCTAGTGCTAGAATGGCAAACGAGTTTCAACTTTCAGGCAACTCTGATTTATTAGTAGTGGTTGCCTAGAGTAATATATTGAGAGAGACTGTGAGGCAGCATCCAGGCTCAGCGGGAAAGACGGGATGACTGATTAATGATGTCTTTCACCAGTGCAGACAAAGCTACGCGACATGCATACCATGCCTTCTCTAACCTTGTATTAAATGTGACCAATTGCAACATTGTAAATGTGCCCCTCATCACAGGACCCAGTATGAAAGCAAATTCAAGATACCTTTATTGCTTTGTACAGTATCAGGTGTTTATTATGAACGGAAGAACAAATCTATAGTCATAAGATTAGTGTTAAATGGGTAGTCTGAACTAACTTGTAGTATGACCTTGAACAAAGCACTTGATCTCTTTTCTTCTGTAGCACAAGAATATAAAATCTTCTTAACAGGGTTGTTAGGAGGGTGAATGGAAGAACACAAAAGAATATGCTTTGTAGACCATGAAGGCTATGTGCATATTAGTAGTTATTAAGACTTATTTTCTTATGGCACATTTTTACCCATTTTGGCCCAAGCTTGTAAGTCTTATTTGTTCCAACTCTTTTACTCTCTATACCTAATCCATGAGAAGTACTATTCAGTCTCCCATTGTAAGCAAAGGGCCTTTTCTTTCTGGTCCCACCAATGCTTCCTCAGATCCTTTCTTACTACCTAATATTTATATTATGACATCATCTTCAAATCAGGTAGGTTTTCTTGGCTAAACTGGTCATCTACAATTGGGTGAAGCTGTAGGTAGGAAGAAACAAAGTCAGGACAAGTGGTGGAGAAGAATTGGATAGACAGACCTAGGGGCCAGAAACTGGCCAGAGAAAAACAGCATCAAGCGTCCAAGTGGGCTGCTAAAATCTACAAATAGAGTGCAAATCTGAAGTGTGAGTCAAAAATCCAGGTAAGAGTCTGGCATAGCCAGAGTCAAAATGCAGAGAGATAAGCAGGCAAAAGATGGAGGACAGGAATATCAAGAAGTTTTCTAATAAATCCACACTGAAATTAAGAACTTCTGTCTGCTTCCCCAGACATTGCCATCCTACATTTCCTGGTTTCACTGAGATCATCTCATTTTCATGTTTTGTTTTATATATATATATATGGATTTTTCATACTTGCATTCTTTTTTTCATATACACATTCTTTTAAGAAAAAGTGATTTATTGTCAAAAACTTTGAAAGCCACCATCATACATCAATCTTGCTGCATTGTAAAATAGCTCTGCATGCTATTTCCCAAATATTGAGTACATTTTCCCATCTCTACTTATGCTCTCTGGGTCATCCTCAGACCCCTATCTTAACCTCCTTCTAGCCTCCCCTACTGAAATTTTCTCCATGTTGTAAGACCCAGCTCCTATGGCTCCAATTCTGAGTTAACACCTGGAGGAACCTCTGTCTCTCTCCCTCTCCTTACAGAGTTTTTAACATTATGCATTTAACAATTATCACACATCATATCGCCAGCTATCTTTGACAAATGCAGGTGCCTGATTTCTTTACACTGAATTGTAAGATCACTCCCAAAGGGTATCAAAAATGGTTTGCATGTTTTTTATTTCTTTAACTGCATTTTACCTATAGTAGGAGCCTTTTAATAGTTTTAAATAAATATAAATTCAAAATATAATTGGCTTATAGATACTTCTTTTTTAAAAAATATTTTATTTATTTAACAGAGAGAAGGAGTACATGAGTTGGGGGGGCAGAGGGAGAGGAAGAAGTAGACACCCTACTGAGCAGGGAGCCTGATACAGGACCTCGAGATCATGACTTGAGCCGAAGGCAGACACTTAACAGACTGAGCCACCCAGATGCCCCTATAGATACTTATTTTTTGTTATAAATGGATTCTACTGATTCTAGAATTAAACACACATAGCCAAAAAAAAAAAAAAAAGAGCACATAAATTTTCATCATGCACAAAAAACACCCAGATGCATTCTTTCTTTAATCACAAACCAAGCATCAGACCTAAAAGTATATTTCTATAATGCTGTATTGGGTTTAAAAAATATTTTTTCCCTACTTGGATGATTTTAAACTACAATTTTAAAAGCAGCAATGTTCCCATGCACAGAAAATTTCTATCACCTATTCCATCTCTTAGACAAAGTTAATCTGTTTTGATTTCACAATGCCAAAGCATTTTCAAAGACACGTTGTCCTTTTGTAACTTCAACTGAAGAGACACTGTTTCATCCAACTTGTGTGAAAGTTTTAGTTGATATTAAAAGTCAAATTAATAAAAGATAATACCCAGAAATCAGTTCAACCCGATGGTTTTATCTTAATATATATTGTGGAAGAATGAGCTCGCTGGTGGGCAAAAGAATAAAAATAATGTAGTTCTCTGAGGAAGAGAGAAGAGAAAGTGGTGAAAAATTTGTATGGCTTCCGTGGAACTGGGAGAATATTCTTATCTTTCATCTTCTGTACCACGGTCTGGGAATTATAGCAGGTCCAGCATTAAGTTACCCTTACTTCTCTAGCCTGTATTTCTAGATGGACTTAATGATGATCTCTTGATTTGACATATTTGCCAAAGAAATGTATCCATTCTATGCAGCCTTGAGTATTTGCTTCCCAATCTACTGGTAATGAACATAAAAAAAGGATACGAGCACCCAGATGTCTGGTTCAAGGTATTTAGATCAGTATTTAAGAAATGTTGGAGATAAAAGAAGAACAGCAGTACCCAGGAAGAAGGCAGGAGAAAAATCTCTTGACTAGAAGTGAAAGGTGTAGTCACACTGCCTCTTCTGACACTGTTCAGTTGAACAGGAAAAAGTCAAGGAGGATCTTGAAGAAATTATTTTGGAGTCAAATTACTGTAAATGGCTCTATCTTTGAGTAAAATGAAACATGGCATTGATGGATTGTCATGGCATGGGTAGGTCATACATTAATGCCATTCCCTATGATTTCTCTAGCCCAAGAGTCTCAATATTATTTTGCATTATGCTAAGGCATAAAGCTATAGGGCTCAATGGGGACCTAGCTGCCTTAATGGAAACTAACTTCAGGTGGACAGTAGTGGTATCTAAAAGATTAAGGGCAAACGGGGGTGCTGAACTATCAAAATAACATGCCAACTAATCAGAATAACCTCTGGGTGTGAACAACCTGCATGGCAACACCAACATGTATTAGTTCTGCCTGTTGATCACTTAGTGATTTCTTGTCATTGTCTCCACTGCCATCAACATCACCATCATTTTAGCTGTTTCAGTGAGACAGATCTTTGTGTAATAACCAAAAGGCATTTGAAAATGAGAAGAGACTATACCTCTTTCTCTATAGAGAAGAAAGAGCTGGTCAGGACTGAAAAGCTATGAGATGTATCCTTTTCTGCAGCCAACAGCTCTCTGATCCAGTAAGCCAGACTTTTCCTGTCCCTCTCCTGGGAGCTGGCTGTGGGAATCTGCTGAATTCAGGGGAGGAATACTGCAGAAAGCACCACGGGCCTGCCAAAAGCCTTGGTGGTGTTGATAATGTTCCAGCACACAGAAAATCTGGTTTGGATTATTGCTCGCTATTTCAGTGATAATAAAATTGGCCAGATGACCAATTCAATACTGGTAATAAACACTGGCCTCCATGTTCAGGGACACAGAAAAATGTGGCAGGCCAAATGAGTGCCAGGAAGTCAATCTGAAAGTAAGCAACAAACTGTTCCTTCAACTGTTGGTCCCTCTTATTTTCTTCTCATTAGGATTAAGGTGGATGAAGGAAAGACATAGAACAAGGTCATATACACGTCTTAGGTGTGATGCACACACTTGCAAGATTTGAAGGTGGAATACAGTGATAGGACAATCATAGGGGTCTAGCAGGAGGGAGAAGAAGTACGATGGCCCTGACGGAGTTTTTCTCCACTGAAGCCCTTTTGAACTCAGTTTCAAAGTGATGTGGATGCCATGATAACTTGTGTGAGGAAATTCATTTAAAACAATGTCCCAATGTCTGCTCATGGTTAAAATGGACAAAAACTATTGTTTCCTTGAGTAGTCAACTCTAGTGACAGAAATTTAACACTTTTTAAAAACAATTTACTAAAACAGTAAGAATTAGGGGCACAGTATATGGAAATGATGTTAGGAGAAAGAAGTCAAGGTATTTATCTGACTCAATTCTACAGAACCAGAGTAGAAAGATCCCTAAGGGTTATCTAGCCAGTCTTTGTGCTAAAGCAGAAATCCCTCTTTAAAAAAGATTTTTATTTATTTGAGAGGGAGAGAGAGAGAGAACATGAGTGAGAGGGGCAGAGGGAGAGGGGGGGGAGAGAGGGAGGGAGAGAATCTCTAGCAGACTCCATGCTGAGCTTGATTGACACGGGGCTTGACTGTAGGACCCTGAGATCATGACCTGAGCCAAACCAAGTCAGATGCTTAACTGAACGCACTACCCTGGCACCCCGCAGAAATCTCTTCAAAACATTCATGATAGGCAGTTATCTGGGGGCTTGTTAACAGCAACTAGGGATAATGAGCTCACTCATTTTTGATACAGTCTATCGAATTACACCTCCATATAGTGACTTTAAGTCGGCTTCCTTGACCTCCTCTTCACAGTTTCTAGTTGCACCCAATAATTTCATCTACTCTTTGGCCTGACATATGTTCATTTACATTCACAGCTAGCAGCTTACAAGCTATAAACCTTGGGCAAGTTTCTTAACCATTCTGTCCCTCTGTTTCCTCATTTTTAAATGGAGATTATAATGGTAACTATCACAGAAAAATGTTTGAAGGGCTTAATGAATAAATACATGTAAAGTATATAGAATAGTACCTGACTAATGGCAGGCACTCAATACATGGTTGTTCAATGATTTAAGAACTGTTGACAATTGCACAAGTAAGAGTGATAACTGGTATGCTGGAAAGCATATTTAGAAATCTAAAAGATTTGATTAGGTAATGGCAATCTAACAAAACTCACAAGATTAAAATTAGCAGTGATAAATTAAAAAAAAAAATTCTGGGGGGTGCCTGGGTGGTTCAGTCAGTTAAGCATCTGCTTTAGGCTCAGGTCATGATCACAGGGTCCTGGGATAGAGCCTCGCATCGGGCTCTCCGCTCAGTGGAGAGTCTGCTTCTCCCTCTCCCTCTGCCACTCCCAATGTTTGTGTGTGCTCTCTCTTTCTCAAATAAATAAAATCTTTAAAAAAATTTTTTTAAAGATTTTTTTTTATTTATTAATTCGACAGAGAGAGACAGCCAGTGAGAGAGGGAACACAAGCAGGGGGAGTGGGAGAGGAAGAAGCAGGCTCCTAGAGGAAGAGCCTGATGTGGGGCTCGATCCCAGAATGCCGGGATCACGCCCTGAGCCGAAGGCAGACGCTTAACCGCTGTGCCACCCAGGTGCCCCTAAAAATCTTTTTAAAAAATTTTGTACCAAAAGAATATTTAGATCATAATACTGATTTAATTTATAATGGAAGAAAATAGGGTTTAATGATAATAGAAATGAAAACCGTTGGAAAGTTTCTTGACCATAAAGCTAGCTTAAGCTATGAGTGTGACTTGGCTATTTAAAAGTCAACGCAGAGTCGGAGCAGTATGTGCAAGAAAATATGGATTGTATGTGACAGTATACTAAAATATATATGCCACCCAAAAATGTGCCACTTTGGCATGTGGATTATTTTGAGCTGGAACCAATCAAGACCCAGCAGACTCAGGAAAAACTTTTACTTCTCCCTAACTGCCTGAAAGAATTTAGATAGGGGGTCTGGACTAGAACAGAAGCTATTACCGGAGTTATTATTATTTTTTTAAATCTAAAAACGCTACCTGCATGGCAGAGCAAACATCTGATTACCAAACATCTGCTCTAATCTTCCTGTGAATTGCCCTCCTCCCCCTTTGAAGAGGCCCCTATACCGTTCCTTAACCTAGGATGGCACATTAGCCTCAATTCCCTGACTGCCTTTGGGTCTCATATTTTTTATTGGGCTCCCACACCCATGAAGTTAAATTTGTTTTTCTCCTGTTAATCTCTTATGCTAATTTAATTATTAGACCAGCCAAAAAACCTAGCAGGGAAAAGGGAGAGTTTTTCCACACTTCCAATAACCGTATCTCTCTAGATCTGGATCTAGATATATTTTATTTTATTTTATTTTATTTTATTTTATTTTATTTTATTTTATTTTTTATATTTTATTTATTTATTTGAGAGAGAGAACAAGCAGAGGGAGTGACAGAGGGAGAGGGAGAAGCAGGCTCCCCGCCCAGCTGGGAGCTTGATGTGGGACTCAATCCTGGGACTCCGGGATCATGACCTGAGCCAAAGGCAGCGGCTTAACCGACTGAGCCACCTAGGTGTCCCTGGAGCCAGATATATTTTAGAGTATGTATAGCCAATACTTTTGGGGAGCAGGTAGGGTTGGGTGACTTGGAAATTGCATTGTTGTAAACTCCCCAACCATACAAAGCAATAAATATATATTATTTTTATAATGATATAATGATTTTTATCATCATTTTATAATGATTATTTTTATAATATATAGAGCTATAAATATGTTATTTTTATAATGATTAAATGTTAAAGGAAATGCAGTCTAAGTTTGCAACAATAGAAGTTAATGTTATATTCTTATCCATGTGCTCTAAATTCTACTAGACTGTGTTTCTTACCTTTTCCATACCATCTGGCAGTCCAGTTAAGTGTAATTCTTCTCAGAATAAGGGTTTTAAATGCACAAAATAAAATACAGAGCATTATAAAGGGAACTATATTAAAATTCATTGTCAAAATGTTAAAAAAATTGATATATTCATAATAATCTAGCTGTGGATACAATAATACCAAAAATTAATTTTGAAATAGAGATGCACTTATAAAAACTTCAAATATCTGTAACAACTATAATGTGCTATAAAATTATCTGTGATTTCTGTTAGTTACAAAATCACAAGTATTGCTAATCCTACTGTCCTTTGTTGCCTACATCTGTCATTGAAGGAGGAGATAAATTTTAGTCAGAGATTAGCTTTTGATGGGAGGGGAAGAGAAGGCCTTTTTCCCCCCCATCTAAGTTCTCACCACACTCTGGATTGATTAGACATATATACCAAGAATCTGTGACCGAATGAGGTTATCCTATTCTTAGAAGAACATTTGTGAGTCAGAAATAAGCTAGAGGAAGACACAGAGCAGAGCAAGGGGTCTGGAAATCATGTCAAATGAGAATGCTTAACCTACAGAGGAAGACAGCCTGATAATTGCCTTCACATAATGACACAGAACTTTTGCCATGGGCCAGATACTGTTCTCAGCATTTGTCCACTTGCATTACACAGGCCCGGACTTCTCCCCCGCCCTTTCTGTAATCATCCAGCTTTCTTCACAGAAGGAACCTCACGGACATTATCACTGGTGTAGTTAACCAGCCAGGCTTTTTCTCCTATTTGATCAATTCATTTCAATTCAACACCTACTTACTGAGTTCCTACTTTGCATATGAATGGGACTAGAAACCATCAAGAACATAAAGAGAGAAGAGAGAAACAGAAACCGTGACCGAGAGAGGCAGAGACAGACCAACAGACAGAATAGGAAAGACAGATATTTGGCCTGAGTCACCATTCCGATTACATTTGGGGGATAGAAAGGGAGAGGCAGATTACTTGATTTATTTATAATGATTTATTTGTATATGCTACCTTTTTCCAGAAAGATACAATTAGGAGGGTAGGAAAGCGGTTGTATATATACTTCAAATGTATCAGGCATAATATAAATGCCATAATCATCAGGAACATACATTCAGAACCCAATCTAGTGAAACACTGTCTGACAATAGATTAACTAGAAATCAGAACTCGTCAATAAAATCTAGGATAAAAGTCCCCAGTTATAATAAGAGATAAAAAAAAAAAAAGAGAGAGAGTACTGCAAATCCAAGGATGAGAGAAGGACAAATTTGGCCTGGTACAGATGAGAGAAGGCGACATTTTACAAGGCCTGAGGGATGAGTAACATTTCAACAAATTAACATCAAAGGAAATGCTTAACTCCTGGGCTGATAGAAGAAGGTGTGGGGAGTCATGAAAGTTCATCCTGGGAATGAGGACAGTTTGAAAGAGCTATAGCACTGGATGAGTGGGCTGGGGGTAAGGCAGGGGAGAATAAGAGAGAATACAGCTGTGAAAACTGATTGGCAGCAGACTGTGGATGACTTATAATCACTGGCTAAGAAGTCACCTTTGGTTTTCTTGTAATCTTTTCATTTACTTATTTTTATTCAAGTATAATTAATATACAGTATTATATTAGCTTCAGCTGTACAATGTATAATGATTTGACAATTCTACACATTTCTCAATACTCATCAAAATAAATGTACTTTTAATCCCCTTTATCCATTTCACCCATCCACCCCCATCCACCTCCCTTCTGGCAACTACCAGAATCTGCGGCACCAGACTTGAAAGAAGCATATAAAAGAGAGGTCTCATGACATTTTCTTTCTTATTCCGTGTATACGCTTTTTAAAAATTCTCATTTAACTTCAGAATTCTTTGACTCACTCATGTTAAGTGAAAATCTTTTAGTTAATTTGGATTTGATTTTTAGGAATTATTTTCAATTTAGTGGTAAATTAATATCAATAAAGAAAAGCAGCTGGAGTTGTCAAGATGTTAAAAGGAAACTCATCCTTATTAGCATTTCCTTTTATATTTATCTGACAAAATGAAAACAAATGCATTGTTTTCCACACTATATACGTCCGCTGATGACATTTTTCTTTACCTATGCAGTCTCTTAATTTTTTTTAAATCTTAGAGCAGTTGTTCAAACTATAATTCTTATTGAAACTTAAAGACAAAATTAATGTGTGGAACTTTGACCAACGGTCCAACTTAGAATAAAATTCCAGAGCTAAAAGAGAGAATAGATTATTTTATTAAGCATATATGTTATCTTTTCTGCCCTATAGAATCACAGAACTCTGATCTTCCTTAATAGGGGTGTCTTGGGATGTCACCTTCCTCACAGGAATTTTCCAGAAAATAAGCTTACTGGCTCACTTTGGCCCACCAAAAAAAAAAAAAAATTATAATAATTTTAGTCACATCCCACATTATTCCAAAAAGACAAAAAGAAAAAAAGTTTCCATGTGAGAATACTGATTCAGCCATGCTCTTTCAATATTCCTGCACATTCTTTCTCCCTTATCCACCCAGAGAACTCTAAGGCAAATGGCGCTGCTTACGTCAAGCCTTCACTGTATTCTACTGACGCAGGAACTCCTTTTTCATTAGCATTAATTCATGTCTTGATTAGAGGACCTATTACATTTTATTCTAAGTATCTGTTTACAGGGCTGTCCGGTTTCTCTATTACTGGCTCACTGAAGGAGCCCATCTTTCAAAAACAAAGAGAATAAACCAGCTTGCTATGAGCTGGTTGGTCTTTCCATGTGATGAACAGCTTTTTCACAACCACAAATATAGACAACTAAGTATTTTCTATATCTATAACTAAAGTTGTTGGAAACCCCAACCTCCTCCCCCAAAGTGGAGATGGGATGCTACAATTCAGTTCCACTCTGGACTGTCATAGTATGCATGTTCTAACCAATCTTACGTGCTAACGCAGACATGCCCTTTAGTGTAGTGAGCTATACCTCTATTCCTTATTTTCCTTTGCATAGGAGTTCTTAATCCTAGAATCAAGGATCTATGATTCCAAAACCTTCCTTCTCAGTTCCTTTTAGAAGTTGCCCTGTACAGAGCACTCCATGATCTACTGCATAATCTCAGGTTCCCTTGGACAGTCTTCAAAGAGTCCTTCACCTTGACCACAGACTCTGATTTAGTTTGCTACCCATTCAAAAGTAAGCTTGTCATCCTTGCCAATGATCTGTAGCAATTAAAAAAAAAATGAAAATTAGTAAAGAAACCTAAATCTGAGAGATGGAAAAGAAAATTGAGATGCCAAAGTCGTATTTCTATCTGAACACTGCTGAATTCCCTGTTTTCAAAGGAAAGGTTTCATAATCTTTGCCACAATCAATGTGTAAGTGTAAATGTGTGTTTATGAAACGTTTGTGAGATGCTAAATATTCATAGCCTGTGTTATTTTTCCATGGTTTTCCAGAAGTTGGAAGAAAATAATTAAAATGTAGAGATCTGGAAATGAATGAGTAAAGTCAAGGTTCAGCAATAGGATATAAGAAAGAATAGAGAGAAAGTACCTTTTCCATTTAAGACAAGGTTACTGATAAGAAGTACCTACAAGAGATCACCAGCCTCAGAGATTTTTTTCCTTATTCTTCCAAACCCAACTCAAAGCCTGCCTTATGCAACTGTCACTGGTCCCCCTCCTTTCTATTGCATTCATAGATTGCATTTCATAATTTATGGTTCATTTTGTACTGACTTAGCCTGCACAATTATAACCCCCTTGATACAGAACTTTTTCCCCCTAACTCTTTTGTATCCCTTGCATGCCTATTCCAGTATTGAACATATTGTAGATGACTGACTAATTGATTACATAGATTAAAAAAAGGTTTCAACACTAACAAGATTGAACTCAGATCTGCTGGAGGTAGATTTAAGTTCAGAAGGACTCTGGCAAAATGGTTGGAATTAAAGACTATACCATCTAGGCTGTTTTTAATAAATGACTGGAACCATTCACAACAAATGAGAGAAACTGAGCCCAGAAACAAGGAATCTTTCAAAAGTCATCATATTGAATTCATAAGACTCAATACATGTAAGTGAATATACTTTGTGTGAAAGTTTAGACAGTCTGTTACTATTGTAATTGTTAAAGTGAATTTTCACGGAGAGGTGCCAGAAATGTTTAAGTGCTGTTATGCACCTATTTTAGAACAATATACAGAGCTTCCTACGTTGAAATTCTATTATATTTCCAAATCCAAATGTGTTAAACGGACTTGATGTTTGCAAACTTAATCCTATTAAATATCATTTTAAGCATTTTGAAAAGTTGCCCAACATTCATAATAATAAACAGCACTTGGAACTAATGAAGCTACTTCATCTAAGCAGATAAAAGTGCTTTTAAAGACTGATGATTTGTCAATATTCTCTTGCTTTCTACACTGACTTCATTCTTCCTATTCTGTAAAATACTGGTCTTATAGTTTAGTTTTGTTTTGTTTTGTTTAATGTACAATAGTAATCTTCCCCAACCTGCCATTGACCTGACAGAAAATTCAAAAACACTGAACTTTATATCTATTTCATTTTTCGTCCAAATCGGACAATTTTGGTTCAGTATACATAAACCACTTAACTTCTGTTGTCTCATACTGAATTAGAAAAAGAAGGGAAATCATGTCTGACTTTGTTTACTGCTTTATCTCCAGTACCTGTTTACAGTCTCAAATAAATATATGCTGAGTAAATACTTTTTGAATGAGTGAATGAAGTAGGCATTGCAGTGAAGGGATAGAAGTTGTGCAGTGAAGACTTCAGAAAGATAAGCAAAAGTAAATCTAGGCCTGAGACTTGCTCTTTGCAAGAAGACAGTAATGAGAGCAGGCAGGAGTCAGGACTGGCCAGGTAGGAGTTGGTATTTCTGGAGTCATGAACTCAGAAAGGCACTGAACATTTGGATAGAGAATTAGATTCGGGTAACAAGCTTTTCTTGGTATATATATTATCTGCCCCAAAGAAAGAAGAATTTACAGGAATCTTAACTAAAACTTGTGGAGGGGGTCTTCTGCAAAGTTTCTTCTGAGCAAGAGATATTAAGTGGAAATTGGTAGAATATACTGTGCAAAAAACAACATGTTGTCTTTCCTGATGTAACAAGCTTATTGCTTATTATTAAATAAGGAAATATCAGTGAGGCCTCCACAGGCTCACTTAATTCAGCTATCCTTATTTTTCAGAATCAGTTTAGTCACATTAAATATTCCTATCAAGAAGTACTTTAGAAACCTGTTTGTATGACTGAAAAGAGAAAAGTGAATGATTATTTTATATCCTACTGGCTTTAACAAACATATATATTTCGCTTCATAATGTCTTAATTTCTATAGAACAGGAATTGAGAGCTGCTTGTCCAAGTGAATACACAAAGGCCTATTTTACCTTCAGTCTATTAACACTGTCTTTTCTGTACAGAACATTCTCTTTTCTTGGACATTCCCATTCTTCCCCCTTCCCTTCTCCTTTTACACCTGCTACAATCCTACTTAAAGGCCCAACTAAAATGTTGTCTACTCCTCTGGAGACTGTCTTGCTCAGGAGAGTGAGATTTCTTGCCATCTGCAGTCCTCACTTACCACACTCTTTGCTTTACATCCTTCATATCCTCTTTTTCTTATCAGCTCATGATCCCTTTGATAGTAGGGACCAACTCTTTCTCATTTTTGTCTTTCCAGAACCTGAATATAGCAGATGCCCAACAAATACTGAATAAGTAAGTGGTTGAGTGAGAGAACCAACAGATACCCTGAATGAAGAAAATGTCTTACCATACTGGGCCATGATAGGGACAGTCAAAACTGTGATATGAAAGAGAAACTAACAAACTGAAAAACAAGGGTTCCTGAATACCAAGTCCAGGCATGTGGTAAGAAGTCAGTATGTGTCAATTCTCAGATAATCTAAATCCTATTTTAGCTTCATATTTAGTAACAACTTTAATAACGATTTTCTTATTCTTGTATTATTATTTTAGGATCTATTCCTTATTTGATGAAAACAGAAATAATGAGGACAAAATGCTCATCCTTTAAGTGAATGGACCCTCCTAACATACAGCAGTCTCATTTAACATTCAGGAAGAAGCAATTTACTGATCAGTACTCTAACACTGGGGAAGTCTGTACAATTCTATAGTTTAGTCCCAAAAGACCAGATCTCCATTAAAGGCCAAAATTATCCTTTGAAAGAAAAGTATGCTTTCTACAGTTGTGTGTGTAGTAGATGTTTTTTGAACTGTAAGATCAGGCTTCATAAATATATCCCTCTGTTCTTTTCTATGCTGTGTTTATTCTGTTTGTTCAAACCAAGAGCTAGAACATAAAAGGATGATTTCTCAAGAGATTGAATATTAGAAAGTCATGCATCTAAGTGCACAGAACATTCAGTCTGCCAAGAACAGAATCAAATATCTGAAAATGTAGTTTGATTTCTTGGTTAATAACATTTCATAGTTGTCAGCCTACCCTTTCTGAATAGAAACTGGTTCCCTAAACAAAGTAACAATGAGAAATGTGGTTGGGATAATGGGGGATGTCTGGTGGTACTGTGCCAAACTGGCCTCCATTCTGAGAATCAAATATGAAGACAGGCATTAGAGGATTCCTCCTTTGGTCCTATGAAACATTATGCTACAGTCAGAAAATACCAGAGAAGGATGAGTTCTGAAAAACTAAAGTCTGTGGTTATGAACTTCTATAAGCCCAGTGAATGGCAGGGTGGGAAGTAAGAATTAGGGGATGGGATTTCCAGAAAAGTTCAGAAAAGTTATCTAGGTTTAAATTTAAATACACTAGAATTTCCTACAAATGCAGTTCAAGGTTGGGAGAAGAGCAAAGAAATAAATTCTACAAAACTACTGATCTTCAGAAGAAGGGAAATAAAGTGAGAACTGGGTTGGGGGGGGAAGGTTTGTGAATCAATCACCTTAAGTTAGAGCCATGTGTGGTCCAGGGATCCTGGGATTCTCAAGGTCAAAACTAGCTTCATAATTATACTAAGACATCACTTGCCCTTTCATACCCATTCTATCAGGACATGTTAAAACAAGGATATTTTCCAATAGCTACATGACATGTGATATCAGACCAGAATGAATAATGCAGAAGCAGATATGAGAATCCAACTGTCTTCTATTAGGTCAGATATTACAGAGATTGTTGAAAATATAAAACAGTGCCATTCTGTTTATTATTATTTTCTTTCTTTCTTTTTTCTTTTCTTTTTTTTTTTTTAAGATTTTATTTATTTATTTGACAGAGAGGGACAGCCAGCGAGAGAGGGAACACAAGCAGGGGGAGTGGGAGAGGAAGAAGCAGGCTCCCAGAGGAGGAGCCTATGCGGGGCTCGATACCAGAACGCCAGGATTGCGCCCTGAGCTGAAGGCAGACGCTTAATGACTGAGCCACCCAGGCGCCCCTATCTTTTTCTTGTTTTAGAAAATGACTCTAGTTGTTTTTATAAAATGTATTTTTAAAAGATATTTATTTTTAAGTAATCTCTACACCCAAAATAGGGCTCACACTCACAATCCTGAGATTAAGAGTCACATGCTCTACTGACTGTGCCAGCCAGGCGCCCTTATAAAATGTATTTTTTAACATATGATTGTTTATTAGTTTTATTTGAAACAAAATACATATTTCTAAAATTGTTTTAATTTTGAATATAATAAATATTGATAAATGTTATTCACACAAACAAAAGTTCTGGAGGATCCTCAATAATTTCTAACACTCAAAGATGCCTCAAGACTAAAAGTTTGAGAACTACTGGTTTATACAATCTTATAAATGACTTTATTGTCCTCCCATTTGCTCAAGCTAAGAATCTTCTAGTAATCTTTCATTCTTTTCTTTCACTTGTTTTTCTATATCTCTGCTATTACCAAAACCTGTTACGGTCTACTAACAAAATATATCTTTGACCTGCTCACTTCCTTCAATCCCTACTATGTCACCATAACTTGAGACCCATGTCTTCTCTGACACGGCAACAGTACCTTTGCTGACATCCTTGCTTCTCTTCTTGTCTCACTCCAATCCATTCTTTTACTCAGCAGGGCAGTTCTATCTAATAGGTGTTACAACCTAAGTCAGTGTTCAGATCCTGGGACTCTTCAAAGGATGTGGCACAAGGCTTGGGACTTAAGAAAAACCATTAACTCAATTTTCTTTTTCTTTAATTTTCTTTTCTTTTCTTTTCTCTTATTTTTTAAAGATTTCATTTATTTATTTGACAGAGTGAGAGGCAGCCAGTGAGAGAGGGAACACAGGCAGGGGGAGTGGGAGATTAAGCAGGCTCTCAGCGGAGGAGCCTAGTGGGGCTCAATCCCAGAACGCCAGGATCACGCCCTGAGCCGAAGGCACACGCTTAATGACTGTGCCACCCAGGTGCCCCACAATTTTCTTTTTTAAATCCACAAAATAAGAACTAATCCATATTCATTTTAAAATCAAAGACTGCCATATCCATTAGTCAACACAACTCAACTGGTTTTAAAAAAGTTCTATTTAATGAGGGATACAGATGCAGTTTAATATGCATGTTAAGGTGTAGTATAAGGTCTCTAGGAGGGAGCATATTTGGTTCATGCTTATTTCTCCATCTTGTATACTTTCTCACTTACTATGATCTTCTTTTTAAATTGTTTAAATTTATTTTTATTATTTTTTTAGAGAGAGAGAGCATGCACAGGCATGTGTGTGCAGTGGGTGGGGGCAGAGGGAGAGGGAGGAAGAGAATCCCAAGCAGGCTCCATGCCGGGTGCAGAGCCTGATTCGGGGCTCAATCTCATAACCCTGAGATTATGACCTCAGCCAAAATCTAGAGTCCAGCACTTAACTGACTGAGCCTCCCAGGCACCCTCCCACTAACTATGATCTAACAATACTGATAGGTCATTGCACTTAGCAGGAACATGACAAGTTCCTTCCCACCTCTGAGCTTGGACATGTGCAATTCTTTAAGTCTGAAGTATTCTCCAAACTCTTCTCAGAGTACCTTATTTCTCATAAGAAATAAGAATTTAAATTTTTCATAAAGGCTGTCCTTGGCATTCTATTTTTTAAAAAATGGCTTCCTTAAATTATTCTACCACTCCCATCTGTTTATCCTTGTATAATCCTACTTATCACAATCTTGTAATTATCTTATTTACCTGCAGACTGCTTATTGTTTACATCCTCTAATAAAATTCAAATTATCTTAGGGCAGAAATTAGAGATGGAAGATGTATATATGTAGTATGAGGGGGAGGAGGACAGAAGTGCCCAGTCTTAGCTCATGCCTAGGTATGAGACTAACAAAAGAAGCTCAATAAATATTTAAAGAGTGAATGAAAAAATATTGGCTCCCCATCTAATAGTTGTGCAACCTTAATACTCATGTTTCTGATTCAAATTTCCTACCTGTCTAATTGGGAAAGTATTAGCTATATTATACTTATTCATTCATTCATTATATATGCATTTGTCAAGATCTATAATATTCAAGGCATTGTTCTAGGCATTGAAAATTTAATGAACAATACAGACAAAATCTCTCTCCTCAGAGAACTTACATTCTAGTGGGAAAAATAGATAATAAAGAAGTAAATAAGTAAATGTATAATGTATCAAAAAGTGGCAAGGGGTGTGGAAAATATAAAACAGAATAAAAGGATAAAGAAAGCTGGGTGTTGGGGGTAGGGAGTCACAGTTTTAAACAGGTTGTCAAAGAAGGTGAAGGATGACATTTAATCAAAGACCAAATGGGTATGGCAGGTACAGGGAGTAAATGAATACAAAGCTGTGCACAGGCAAGGAGTAGCTACTTAGTAAGTAGTAGTTAGTACTTTTGCTCAGTCGGCCACCTGGAAAAGAACCAAAGGTATCATACTACGTGCTTCAGAGGAAAAAAAAAAACCTTCGTCATTTAGAAAGTTCATTTCAAAAATGAAGCTTTGGGTAGTAGGGCATTTTATTTTTATTTTTTTTTTAACATTTACTTTTAAGTAATCTCTACACCCAGTGCAGGGCTCAAATTTACAACCCTGAGATCAAGAGTCACATGCTCCATTGAGCCAGCCAGTTGCCCCAGGTAGTAGGGCATATTTTGAACCAAGAGTGTTGTTATCAAGGGTTATATATATGTGTATGTATATGTATGTATATGTATATGTAATTAAGGGTTAAAAGCGTTGCCTACATCTCGTGCTCTTTTAGAATTCTGATTCTTGTAGACCCTCCCTGAAACTGGACTAGGTTGTGTGTAGAAATTCTCCAATTTCCTGTGAAGAAGATGGCGAGTAGGACCCCCTGTCAGCTTGATGAGGAAAAAGGTTTTTTTTTCCTGCCAACTCTATAGGACTGAAAGGCTGTCCCCTCCCCTGAGTTGGAATAGATTAATAGCAATACCTTTAATAAAAATGGCTACAGGGGTGCCTGGGTGGCTCAGTTGGTTAAGCAGCTGACTCTGTTTTTGTTCAAGTCATGGTCTCAGGGTCCTGCGATCGAGTCCCATGTCAGGCTCTGTGCTTAGTGGGCAGTCTGCTTGAGGACTCTCTCTCTCCTTCTCCAACTGCCCCTCCCACCGCCTGTGTGTTCTCTCTTTCTCTAAAATAAATAAATCTTTAAAAAAATGGCTACATATTCTGAACACTTGTACCAATTATTTCTCACAACTCTGAGGTAAGTCCTGTTATTACCCCATTTTTCACACGAGTCTCAGATAATTAAGTGTGGAACCACTAAGTAGCTAATTAGACTTCCTTGCCTCCAAACACTGTGCCAGACGCTTCTGTTATTTCACTTTCCTAAACACCTATTAAGGATGAGAAGAAAAACATCACCGAAGTAACTTTTAGAAATGAATGGAGATTGTCTTGTCTTCTCTAGGACAGCGCAAAGAAATACCTTCAAGTGAAGGGGAAATAAAGTGTCACTTAGAGAAAGGTGGACGTCCTAAAGTACCCACAGAATGTAAGTTAATTGATTATTCTAAGCAACTTCTGCCACATCCCAGGAATACTGATTGAGAGAAAGGTTAAGAATAATTCCTTTGCAATAGCAACATGCCCTTGGATCCTCTGCTGGTTCATCAAGTAGCAAGCCATGAGATATTCTCCCTCTTCCAAATTAACTCCAATGTTTAAATGCTTATTTGTGGTCTCCTTAGTTGAGAACTGTCAAACATCACTCTGAAATCCTGAAGCTCTCTGGGAACACCAATCCTATTTCTCTGAAGGTATTTGACTTATGTCTATAAAGTTACTCTGGGATGAGACAAGGAACAATTATAGAGAAAGGTCTGTTATTGACTCTTGCTGTTGTTGGAGTTATTTTTCTCAGAAATGTGACAATTAGAAGACAGAAATTAATATTTGACTACATTTCTAGTGAGCTGTAATAGCTGATTTTTTAAGGACTGTGATAAATGCTAGTTTGAAACTAAACTCAACAACTAGGGCAGAGGAAGACAAATTCTGATGAAGGCTATCGAGCTGTAACTCCTCCAAATCCTATGAATATCTTCAGAAATTAAAAAATATGCTGCACCTTAAATTCTTCACAAACATTCAAAGCTCAAGAAATACTATTAGGTTGAATAATAATAGTCAATATTTTCTCTTTGTGATCTATAAAAATGTCATTCATTCAGTTCAACCTAAAGGTAAAGCTTACATTTTTGGAGTGAATTTTTTCCAATGATTCCAACCTTAATAGGAATAGGTTTCTATCTATTAAAAAAAAAATCATTCAATATGTCTTTCATATGACATTCAATATGTCTGTTCTATCCTTGTCTTGTACAGAAACTTTAGCTATCTTTGCTTGGGAAAGTAATTCTTTCTGACCATATGCTGAAAGGTAAGCAACTGTAAGCTCTCGGTGAGTGTTGTTGTTGGTCTTGTTAGTGTTGTCATTGCTTATACATTTTACATCCAATCTATTAATGCATTTTTTGCTTGCATTCTGTTTCCTGTTGTTTCACTCAGCTTAGTTATGAAGGGAAGCATAGGATAGTGGAATTAGAAAGATCTAGGTTCAAAATATTGGCTCTACTTCTTACTGGCTACATTAATTAGAGAAAATAGGGTAACTTCTCCAAGTCTTTGTCTTCCCTTCTTTCAAATGGAGTTAATTATAAAATCTACCTTGACGACTTGTGATAAAATATCCATAAATGCTATGTATATGTAGCTATCTTAACACGGATACTTTAGATTTAAAATCAATTATCTCTGCCTAAAGAAAAAGACAGAAGGAAGTAATTCAATATGAGAACAGTGGTAGTGTCAGCGTATTAGGATAATTTTCAAAGTTTGGGGTAATAAATTTACATTACTGGTATAATGGAAATGCATGCACTTATAAAATATTTAACTTAAATATTCAGTACCACATATTATTTGTGATATTTGAAAAACAATATCACAGACCATTGTTCTTTTCATGTTCCAACCCGAATTGATCTTTTTAATCATTGACCATCCCCACTGTCTGATGGAAACATTTTATTACATTCCAGGAAAGTAAAGCTCTTAACCTAGTCTTTCCAGTGCCAAAGTTTCTATTTGGGCACAAAACATCCATCAGCCAGTTACATGCTTTTTCAAAAAGAAATAAAGTGAACTCCTGGCATTACAGAATTAACATTCATAGCTTACATTTCAGGAGGGACCCCAAAGTTCCAGGATATATAGTCAATTTGTCATTTCTGAGATACAGATTATTATTACAAGGACTTCAAGGCTGGTGTAAAGACTGAATCACTGAGTTCGTGAGAGTCTAGTAGAGGCACTAGAAGACACATCTCAACACGTTTGCATTGTTCTCTCTTCATTATCATGTATTTATTTTATAGAAGAAATCATATGCTAAACAGGTATTCATGAATCTGAGGACTGACAAGTTCCCTGGAGGGATCGCTCACAAAAGGTGAGAGCTTACCATACATCAAAAGTTATGAATATTTGAAGTCCCTTGCCTCAAACAGGTCAGACCAACACATTATGCCTCTCTAATGTACTTTTTAGACACAGACTACTTACAGTAGGAAGAAATGCAAGTCTCATGAAAAAGGATGAAAAAGATGTACTTGCTAGTATGATATGTTCAGATGCTCTCTGAATTGGGGGTCAGAAGATAGTCATTGTTCTATTTTGCTACTGAACATTTTTTGGCATGAAAGATTCATTTTTTTCCCTAATAAAATATCTGAATACCCTGTGAAAGCAATGAAATAGTAAGTTCTTAGCATCCAGACTTCCTTTGGGACTAAAGTGGAAATAAAACAAGAATTGCCTTTCATTAAATTTTCTTATTATGTCTTATGAAAATTAATTACCCCTTGAACAGATCTGATGTAAAACAGTTATACATTGTATGTTTCCTATTTCTCACACAGCATCTTTTCAAAAAATTAATTATAGCCAATAGTTTCAATTCAAAAGGGAATAATTAAAAGCAATGTGGGGGAGTAAAGAGATAATGATGTCATTTTAAAATTAATTGAAGCATTTAAAAATTAACTGGCCTTTCTTAGAGTTTAATATCTGTTTAAATTTAATAGTTTATATACATACAAGAGTATTCAATATTTATATTAAATTTGATTTCGAATGTTATAGCCTGAAAAATCACTTAATAGGTAATTTCTCTTCATTTTTTCTTTTTTTCAAACCTTTCAATTTGTATAAGACAAATGAAATATTTTAGATAACAAATTTCTTTCAGCTGAAAACAATCAGCTTGCATAGAGCTGTCTGCTGCATTTGTGTATTTATGGGATCTTATAAAGGTCAGAGACAATGTCCTTCGGTGTATCTAATTAAATTAGCCCACCATAAGTAGAGAATCCTTCCATTAGTTTTTAGTTATAATGACAAAATTCCAGAAAATAATGATGCATCAGACTCACATACCCCAACCATCAGAAATAATGACAAACAAGGGTCATGAGTCTAGGGGCGCCTGGGTGACTCAGTTGTTAAGCATCTGTCTCTGGCTCAGGGCGTGATCCCAGAGTCCTGGGATCCAGCCCCACATTAGGCTCCTCCACTGGGAGCCTGCTTCTTCCTCTCCCACTCCCCCTGCCTGTGTTCCCTCTCTCACTGGCTGTGTCTCTCTCTGTCAAATAAACAAATAAAATGTTTTAAAAAAAAGGGGGTCATGACTCTAGTTCTAACCAAGACAGGGACAGAAGGCTCACCATGCATTTACCTTTCTCGTCCCAGCCAAGAAGCCCCCAGGGATGAATGTACACTAGCACTGAGTGGCAGTTTCCAACTGGTCTAAGTGAATTTAAGGATACAATATCTGGCTCACTCATCTCTCCACCGTAGTCAATATGCCCGATTCTTTGTCCACTGAAGAACCTCTTACCGTAAGCTGCAGTGATTTATTTCTGCCCTGTCTGAACCAGTCACTCCCAAAATGGGTGGGACAGAGTTACTGGAGGCCCAGTAGGGATTAATTTATTTAGAATGTTTTTTTGCCATAAACCTGTCTGCTCTGGAGCAATCACTCCTGAGTGTACTGAATTTATTGCAGTTTCTGGGGAATTCCCCTTTCCTGAAAGAATGTAAAGTATTAGGTAGAAGTTGGGGGTTAATTTATAAATGACCTACTTACTTACCAGCTAACACTGTAGTTAAAGACATAAACAGACCAATAAGTAGGGCTTGCTAACTTCATCTGTGATCACAGTAATGACCAAGGGACCCCTGGATCTGCTTCCAACTTTGCTCCTATTCCCTGTTCTTTTCTACAGTTTGCCCAGATTCTGACCCAACAGTTTTAGTTACCACCTCGAGGCCTAACTTTATTCCTTACATTGCACTTGACCACACTGTTCCTATACTATGAATGTGAGGTGTATTTGTCCATTTTGTTTATGCTGCAAAAATTATGAAAACAGTTTTCAATGACTTAGAAAAACAAGGTTACGTGTCACTCACATTATATGGTGAATACTGGTGAGCACTGCCCTTCTCATAGAGTCTAGAATCCAGGCTGAAGAAAAGACAAAAACAAAAACCTCTTACCTTACACACCCTGATGCACCCTGGCAGACAGAAAAACACAATGCCATACCCATGTGATGGCTCTTAAAGCTTCTTTCTAGAAGGAACAATAACAGGCCACATTTATTTTAATAGCCAGAACAAGCTACATGGCTAAGCTGAATGTTCGTGGGATGAAATGTAATCCTCTCATGAGGGGGCTGCTGGGGGGTGGGCAATGATGCAATTCTCTACAGATGTGGCCACTATGCTCCACTCCTTTGACTCACCTCTGGCCCCCAGGACTCCAATCCCAGGCTTACAGTCCTTGGTAGGCTGATAAGGAAACAGATCCTGTTACTGCCAGTAGGAAACCAGCACAGTTTAAGAGAAGGAAAACTTTCAGGTAAAGGCATCCCTGACCTCCACAGAAATACGCTTTGACTTGATCCATTTTATTTTTTTTCCAATCCAGTCAACCTTATATGTCAGATTTTTTACAGGAATCAAAAGGTTTAATTTATGGCACGTCATTTCATCTAAGCTACATATGACTCATGGGCAGCTATGTCAGTTCTCATCTATCTGTTATGATCATGTCTTTTCTTCCTTCCCAAGCTTCTCGTCCCTGTGGAGCCTATCCACAGATTTGTTGGAAGTGATTTTCTGCTCTGGAAGAAACTCCCAAGAGTCACATGTCAAGACCAGAAAATTAAATTAAATTAAATTAAATTAAATTGAATTAAATTAAATTACAATGGGCCCATTTAACTTTGAACTTCATCCTTTCAACTTTGAAATCTAGTAACTGAATGCTTACATATCTATATACAGTTATTTTTCTAACCTGTATTTTCTTTTTCCATAAAGATTTTAGGGGTAGTTTTCAGACACTATAATTATAATTGAGGAATGTGTGTCATTCACTTGAAATGGACAGTGTCATACTTCCAAAAATGCATTTCAACTTTTCTGTTTGGTCCACTTCTAAACAAAAATAGTACTCTTCAACAAGGCCCTTTGCTTTCTGGTGGTTTTTAAAATCCTAGGTTATACCAAGTAAAGGATTACAAAGCTTTTTTCAACCATTATATGTCAAGATGACACCACAAGAGTGAAAGCCCACAGAAAGACAGATTATCTGTTCAGAATGAAAAAGAGATGGGTATATAGACAAATATCCACGTTAATATCTAAAATTAATTTCGATGGTGGTTGCATAACTCTGTGAATAAACCAAAAGCCACTGCATTGTAGACTTTAAATGAGTGAATTATGTGGAATATGAATTACATCTCAATAAAGCTATTCAAATACACATATGTATATGCTTATTCTCAATAATGTTGCTTCAAACTCACATTATTTGTATTTACTACAGATAGATATCATGTTATAAACATCTCTTACAGCAATTGTCACCTCTTCCTGCATTTTGCTTTAATGATGACTATTGAAACTTCCATTTCTTCCCATCCGCCCTCCTTCTCCTTGATCTTTTTATCAAGGCTGTCCTATTGCCACAATTTAACTTCCTTAAGCATTGCAGATCCAACCTATCTCTTCTGCGTTGACTGTAGTTATCCTTCTCCCCTTTTCTAGCTGTTCCCTATCATGACTCCTACTCCACTGTTCCTCCCGTGATGCCACCTTGGTACTCTTCCTGGGGAAGCAATAATGGAGGGAAGGATGTCCTGGGGGGGAAATCCCAATTCTACTGCCACTGCCTTGTCTTCCTTCTCTGAATTCTACCTTCTCCTATAACTCCTCATCTCCCAGCTCCACAGGTGATTCCCTGCTTTTTAGCTCATCTTCAAAGGCCATGAGTGCTCCTAGCATCAAATAGTGTAGTTCTATTTAGTATGCAAATTCATGAAAACGAAGTCAGAAAACCTCAGGGCTATTCCCAGTGTCCCTGGTCTGATCTGCAAGGTGAAATTTTCCATAGCCCCCTCTCCCCCCAATTCCCTGGGCTCGGAGAGCAGCTTAGAAGTGTCTCCATTTCAGCTCTGATCACCTTGCACCGTAACTGTTTCTCTCATATTAACCAATGGAGTACTTCATGGCACAAACAGTGCCATCCATATTCATGTGTTTCCCATTGTGTCTAGAAGAGTGTCTAACTCATAGAAAGTGCTTCAGATGTTTGTTGAATAAACTTCCAACTGCCACACTCCTGGTTTCAAAATCTCATTGTGTGTCAACCCCTGGTTTCTTTAATCCCTCGCCTAGTCATTTTGCCAGTCCATACCTCCTGACCAATTTTCCTAGACTCATACCTCCCAGATTCTGCACACTACAAATTCAATAACTGAGAAAAATACCACTGTAAATTTGCACAACACTTTTTTTGCTATTGTTGTTAAGTTTATACAAATTGGCTCCACTTGCCCCCACTGCAATCTTTTTAGCTAGTAGGGAAAGATCAGGAAACTGAGGCAGTAAGAGAAACATGACCTATCAGGGGTTTCTGCAACATTTTCCTGCAAAGGGGAAATCTAAATAGTGATATGCAGGTCACAAGTCAAGTACTCTGTACATAAAACAGTTTTGCCTAATTCCTCTCCCCTATCCTGAGCATGACAGAGAACATATCTGGAGGATTTGGGGAAGAACAAACCCTCAACATCCATGCCAGAGTTTCATACTTAGATTTCCATGACCTCCAGTAAGCAAACTTGGTCAAAAATACCTTACAGCCCCTACATTTTTACAGCTCTTCTTGTTTAAAGCACACTTTGCAAAAACACTTCTGCTTGATGGTTTAATAACTTTCATTTCAAAACGCATAAATTTGGGCTTAATCTGAAATAAATTTTGTGTAGCAAACTGCAAACACCTAAGGCACCTCTTTTGTCCCTCCTGTGAGTCAGTCCCTAGTGCAGCACTGTATCTGGCTTGTGGAAACCCTGAAAACCAGCCTGCAGCTCTGTCCGTGTGCTCTGTGCAAACCCAGATTACCACCACCTGTATTAACTACCATGCAATCTGTTCCAAGTTATCATTACAATTCCAAACAGGATCTAAATTGCATGAAGAAGACTTTCTAATCCATAGAGTTAACCAGAGACATTGAAAACTGATCTAATGGCATCACATTGTCTTTACATTTAAGCCCACACAGATGCATAATTAGATGCATAGTGCATAATTAACAGAGGAAGCTGAGACTTCTACAGTGCCGAATGTTGACTCATTTTTCTGTGCGGGTAGATGACATCCTCTTGCCAAGCTCCAGTTTCTCTAGCCTCTGGGCCTTTACACATAACACTAGTTCCCCAGCTTTGCCATACTCTTCCCCTCCTCACACTGTATCCAACTGTAACCCTGCCTTCCTCTTTAATGAACTAAGTCCTATCCCTCAGCTCTCAAAACACCATTCTCCCAGGAAATTTCCCTGACCTGTGACACCCCTGGGTGGCCAGCCTCTTATCTGTGCCCAGATCTCTCTGTGTTCCTCCTTGTTTTAGTATTCATTCCCAGTGTTTTGTAATTGGCTGACCTGTTTTTCTAAATCTTCCACTAGGTTTGAAGGGTGAGGGCTTGTCTATTTAGTCTGTTAATTCCCACCACCTAGCACCTTGCTAGGTACACGGTAAGGGTTCAGTAAATGCTTACTGAATGAATAAAGGAGGGCCTGTAAGGCCCATTTTGGTTCTACAGTTTCCTTTTCAAACTGCTCCTTAAAGGGCTACTGATACTTAATGAAATAGATACTTAATGAAAGAGAAATATCATTTTTTACATCTAGTTTCTTCTCATAATTATGATGCACATTATACGAACCGCTTCTTCAGCAATTTCAAAATAGGGGTAACCCAGGTGGAAAAATATAATATCAGCAATTAAAGAACTGTAGTTCAATGCTAATCATCTCAAAATTCTGTTCTGATGATAATAAATGTACTGCTACTAATATTCAAGTGAAGAGACATAGCTGAGTAGAGAGTGAGAAATGTACATCCTGGGCCAGGACAGGAGCTTAATCTCCATGTCAGTGCTGCTCTCATTCTGTTACATACATGGCTTATATGGTAACCCCTTGCCACTGTCCCTCCCCAGCCACCTGCTTTCTGCAGATGGACTGGACCAGGTAAATAATGCCAGCCAGTGAATTGTGGACAAAAGTGGACAGGCGCATTAGCTCCAGAATGAGAGAAGTTAATTGCTGGTTTAAGAACTTCCAGCTTTGTCTTTGTCCTGTTACCTCAAACCATGATGTTCCAGAGGATGGAATGCATATTTTTCAGAGTCTCGGAGCACACTTCTGGTCTCCATGGCTGGGAGACATAGATTATGAGTTAGAAATAAACAGACATTGCAGGGCTCATTGTTACTGTGCCATTACCTAGCCCACGCTGACTCCCTAAATTCCTCTTTGTGCTCTTGTTTGAATGAGGCACCCAATGTGTGTCTGGTTCTGGGAAGAGAAGAACTTCAAGTAAATAGGAAAGTCTCACCAATATACCCATTTTGTACATATGTCAGAGACAGATTTTACTGTGTCTTTGAGGACAGTCACTAGGTACCATTCTCTCTGCAAGCACTTATTTTAGTAAATGGCATGTTTATGTTTATTTACTTGTTAGGTTCCCCTCCCTTGCTCCCCTGCTCCCCCCTACCTCCTGGCTCCAGCTAAACCATGAGTACCCTGAGGCTGGCAGGGCAGCACTTTCTGTGAATGGCTCTCAGAGGAGCTCCATTAAGGGTGTCCAAAAAAATAACTCACAAGTCCCAGGATCAGTGCTTATCTCCTGAGTTACATCAACATAGATCTGAAACAAATAACAAAATGCTAATCCAATGCTCACTTGGAGTATTAATTTTTCATTGCTTTTACAACAAATTACCACAAATGTCATGGCTTAAACAATACACAGTTATTTTATCTTACAGTTCTGAATGTCAGAAATTTGAAATGGATTTCATTGGGCTAAAATCAAGGCTGCATTCCTTTCTGGAAGCTCTAGGAGAGAATCCATTTCTTTGCTTCCGTTCCAGCTTCTAGAGGCCCACATTCCTTGGATCATGGCCCCTTCCTCCACCTTCAAAGCCAGCAATGTAGGGTCAAGTCTTTCTCACACTACTATGTCTCTGGCTCTGTCTCTTCTGCCTGGTTTGTCTACCTTAAGGGCGCTTGTGATTCCACTGGACTGACCAAGAGAATCCAGGATACTCTCCTTATTTTAAAATCAGCCGCTTTTTAACAGCCTTATACCCATCTGCAACATTAATTCCTCTTTGTTATGTAACCTAACATATTCAGATTCTGGGGATTAGGACATAGACATCTTTGTGGGGGGCCATTATTCTGCCTACCATTTTGAGTTAAACCTGTAAACTCAACGGAGGACTTTTACAGTTTCTCAGCTTCATATATAAGGTAATACAGTAGCCATTATTAATTACAATCTTATTCGATATAGTCCATAAACATCATCTATGAGATAGGTTATCCTAATTCTCATTTATAGGAAACCCACTGAAAGAAGCCCAAATCATTTCTAGTTTTTGAGGACTCTAGAACAGCAAACCATGAAAAATTACAGTACTTTTAGTTATTTACATTGAATTAGTTAATGAATTAAAAAATGTGTAAATGTATACATAATCACACTTGTATAGATATCCAAAGTTTATAAACTTGAGAAAAGACAATAATGGTCCTCCTATACTAGGTCCAGCAGAAAATCTAAGTAACTTGCCATAAATCATGAAGGTCCATTTTTCCAAAGCTGATTTCCAGTTGCTGTCAGGAAACTGACAACAGATTGGTACAAGTCCCTACACAGTGCACAAAGAGAGGTAAATGGCATGTGCTGGAGCAATTTAATTTTAACTTATCTTGATTGGACAGGACAGTAGAGTGTTGGAAATGAATTTACAATGTCTAAATGCTAAGATTAATTGTTCATTATAGACTACAAACTGTAGGATTAAGGTGGAATGGACGTATATATTAATATGTATATTATATAAGGATGGGTCAGCCCTGCAGCCTCCTTGACAGTCAATATTCAGAAAGCCTTAGTAATCCAGAGGAGAAAGCCTTGAGTTTACATTTTCCTTCAAAGTATGTATTTAACAAATACTAATGAATACCAAGTAGAAGTTTTTAAGTGGCACCAAAATATATGTTTAAAAGGCAAGAAAAGTCATAGCTCAGTTAAGATTAGGAGAGGTTAATAATATATATAAGTTCAGTTCCACAGCTATTGAGTTTTTGTCCTGGGGAAGCCACTATGCCAATAACTAAATTATTTATACCGCCATGGTATTATCTTATTGAAAAAAATAATCAAGATGACAAGGTAGATATTAAGACCCAAAGATGTTGCTAATTGAAGGTGGCTTTGCAGAATAAGATGATTTCTCCTGCCTCCAGATGGAGTAGAAGAGATCATTTCCATAGATCATAATTCTACCAGTTTGTTGCCCCATTTTTCCTGTAAGAATAGTCTCATGAGGATACAGTCCTTCTTGGCCTAACAAGCAAAATTTCTGTAAGCCTGCAAAACAATGGTAATGGTCCTCATTTATCTAGCACTGTCTTCTTGAGTAAGCACATGAATAATTACATGCATGGTGACCAGGGTCGCAATTATTGCTTCCATTACTCAGAGGAGGAAGCTGGGTCTAACAGAGGCTAAGGGCTGTTGAGCAGGTGAGTGGCAGATCTGGAACCATATGGCTTGCAGGTCTTAGTCCTGTGCTCATTTCAGAAAACTATCTTTTCTTCAAGAGGGCAACTTGCTTACAAATGATGTTCAAATAAATTTGCATTATTGTGGTTTCCACACCTTTGTACATTGGATGATGCATTAGAGATTCCTTCGGGGGAATGAGAGGTTGAGCTGGAGGCCTATAAAAACTCCTGGAAACTCCAGGTGTCCATTAGTCATGCACATATATATGGACAATTGTGTCTTATTTGCACCCATACAAACTTGAATGCCTTTCAAGAGTCATTACTCATCAAATCTTAAAGTGAATTAAAATTTCATGTAATGGTATATCATCAAGAAATGAAACTAGTTATTAGGTACTTAAATAAAAATATTCAGGAGATATGGATTAGAAGGCAACATAGCTTAGTGATCAAGAACACATGCTCCAGAGACATCTGGGGTTTAAATCAAGGTCTCACAACCTCCCACCTGTATAAATTAAGCCAAAATTCCCTTTCTTGAAAAAGAGGGGAAAAAAACCTATGGCTGTCTCATGGGATAGTTATGAGGATTAACTGTTCATAACTAGTAGAGATTCCTCCCACCCAGGGGGCACGTGGCAATGATGGGAGACGTTTTGGGCATCACAGCTTGGAAGGAATTACTGGTATCTACTGGGGGGAGGCCAGGAACACTGCTAAAAACCCTGCCATGCCCTATAGGACAGCACACCACATTAAGAATTGTCAGCCCCCAATATGTTAATAGTGCCAAGACTGAGAAACTCACATCTAAGCTCACACTCCACAAAGTGGTCAAAATTGTTATCTGTTATATTATTAAACAGCTCTGTACCAAGTATCACGCTATGAATCAGGGGCACAAAATTTGCTAAGTTATGCCTTTGGCCTTGAGGGGCCCATTAACTGAAACTTTTAAGTATAAATAATTACTGTGCAATAGCGTACACTCATAGTGGCATCATATTCAAAGCACTACCTGAGGGAGTATATATTCATTCTGTTTGTGGGAATTGGGGAAGGCTCCATAGAGAATAAAGCGTTCCCCATGGACATCTAAATATGATAGAAATTTGACCATTAGAAAATGGATAGAAGGTTTGTTGGTGTAAAGGATATGTATTTGTGTAGGGGAAAGACGTTGGGGCATTAAAATATTACAGAAATAGGGGCGCCTGGGTGGCGCAGTGGTTAAGCGTCTGCCTTTGGCTCAGGGCGTGATCCCAGCGTTCCGGGATCGAGCCCCACATCGGGCTCCTCCGTTGGGAGCCTGCTTCTTCCTCTCCCACTCCCGCTGCTTGTGTTCCCGCTCTCGCTGGCTGTCTCTCTGTCATATAAATAAATAAAATCTTTAAAAATAAATAAATAAATAAATAAATAAATAAATAAATAAATAAAATAAAATATTACAGAAATAAAAGGTATGGCATTTGCAAAGGCTAAAAAAAGAAAGTGTCATATTCAAAATATGCTTACTACATTAGCATCCACAAGGAAGATGATAGATTGTGGATTTGACTTCGGTGCTGTGAAGAGAGGCAGTTATCAGTGAACAATTAGGAGACTGTAGTGAGAATCCAGATGTAAGCTTAAACCAACATAAGGAGTAGGGCTGGGAGCAGGGGATAAAGGGAGAGGGAGAATTACAAGCTTGGAGGTAGAATCAGAAGAACCCTGCTACCTTTCGAATGTGGGGAAAGACCACAGCTGCTTTAACCACTGGGCTGTGGTACCCCTGTTCTTGACAGCCAACTCATCAACACCATTAGACAAATATGAGGTAATGTGACAGAGTATGAAGCAGCAGAACTGGTATTTTGAGAGAAATTACGCTTGTGTTAATGTCTGTGCTCTGAGGTTATTCATAGATGAGCTTACAGATTGAAAATAAAAAACCACTGATTGATAAAAAAGAATTTCATAAGAGTTGCAAAATAATTTTCCGAGCTTTGATGGAAATGAGTAGGTGGTATTCATTTGCCACAGTTTTTATACATGTAGATAAGAATAAAGTTCTTTAACTGAAAGTTCTTAAGTTAGAATTCAGGGTTTTATTTTTTGTATTTCAAAGGATGCTTCAGGTTTTTGGCAAAATCCAGTTGACAATTTCTTAAAGTAAAAACAAGAATAAATCTCGATATATTTATCCCAGAACTTCAATACTGTCAAGTACCAAAAAGAACTCTGTTGCCAAGACTTGCAAATTCGACCTTATGTTTGTTGGCACAAAGAATTAACAGAGCCACATACTTGAGCCAGTAATAAAATAGTTCCTTCTTAAGCTTAAAAACAAAAAACAAACAAAAAAAAAAAACTCTATTACAAGTGCAAAAAAAAATTTAATTATTTCCAAATGAATATAGGACCAAAATTAGTGTATATTAAGTAAGTCTCTGCTTCAAAGTGTTACTACCAATGAAGCTATGAATGATATTAAAACATAAATCCCCGTTGCTCTTGATCAGGGCCTGGGACTGACTGTATAGTCTTGAGTTTCCTTCATAGATTGATAAACAGTTGCTCTTTACTGGGCACGCTTCTTTATCACTGCATGTTTTCCAAGATGGTTTAAAAAATTGCCTGATTTCCCTGATGCAGCCTATTTGAAATCTTCCAAGGAAGTGAATAGGAAGCAGAAAATTGCAAACAGCAGCAGTGCAAAGGGAGAGTGGAAAGAGCTCAGTATGGGATTTAGAATGCAGGCAAATGGACTTTTAAAAACAGCTATCCTTAATAGTGGTGGAACCTGGCTGTAATGAAAAGCATTGGCAGCTGAGGAATGCATCCTTAACTAGAAACCATCTGTTTATGTACACTGTGCTTTTATCATCAATATATCTGGGTCTTCGTCTTTATAAAATGCAGATATCCCACATTTATCCTTAAGCTGCATGAATGTTTAATGATCAGGCAGGTTATATAATACACATAAACTAATTGCATGCTATTCATTTTCATGTATTTTTTAGCTATTTAAATCTCTTCTCTCACTGCTGCAAGGCTAATGATTTATATATATGCCACTGAAAATGTAACAAGATAGGTGCCCCAGACACATACATTCAAGCAATTCCTTTAACTTTTTATGCTTTCACGGGAGGAAAACATTCAAAGGTTTATTTTACCCTAGATGCCTGCAGCGGTGTCAGGCACTATCTGTCCCAGATGCAATTTATTGGATCTCCAGGTCCCAGACTGGTTAGAGCAATGCCAGTATGCTTTCAGACTTTAGGGATCAACTCTTTGGTTCCTTCCTCCCATCGCTGACTCTTGTTGCCTAAGGCAGTACTCTGGCTTTCTAGCTGAACTGTACTGGAGGGCTCTAGGCAGAGGCAGAGTTAAAGCATTCTCTTTTGGACTTTGATCAGGGTGGAAACAAGATAACTGGGAGATAGCAATTCTTAAGACAGTTATTTGGAGATAGAGCAAGAGTTGTAAAGCAGCCTAGCAAAGTTCTTGCTATGTTTTGGAGATGGGGACAAGCCAAATTACAACAATTTCAGGGGATAGGATGGGTAATAGTAATAGTACTCAATGTAACAGTCCTGTGCTCTTAGAGGGTGCAGAATTTTGTTATAATAAGAAACATTTTTTTTTTAATTTTATTTTTATTTGAGAGAGAGCACGAGCTGGGGGGAGGGCCAGACAGAGAAGCAGACTCCCCACTGAGCAGGGAGCCTGATGAGGGGCTTGATCCCAGGATCCCGGGATCATGAACTGAGCTGAAGGCAGACACTTAACCAACTGAGCCAACCGGTGCCCCAAGAAAAGATGGTTTTATCTCCATGGTGATTTTGTGCTTTACTTCTACCATTTTCTTGTCCTTGATCTTCTTTTCATAATTTACACTGGGCATCCTCTATGTGGCAGGAATTAAACTTCTCACTGAAAATAAAATGCTAATTTAATTAAACAATGGTCCCTTCCACCATGAAGTTTGCAGTCCAGTAAGGGAAGCTAATATAAACCAATAACTTCATACACAAATGTTACAAACAGCGATGGGACTATGTGTGCTGGAAAACCACTTATCAGGGCTTCCCTAGACTGCCCCCAACGAAGTGATGTTTGATCTGATGACTGAAGGATGAGTAGGAATTAACTGGGGCACCAGGTGGGAGCCCAGAATTCTGAAGAGATGGGTTAACCTCTGCAAATGTCCTGAGACTAAGACAAGAGGAAGCACAGAGAACTGAAAGTAAATCACTGTAACTAGAGCCCCAGGAAAGGCTGGAGACAGGCCGTGCTAAATTTTAGGTCACAGAGAAGATTTTGGTCATTAACTTTGAAACCTATGGGGAATTACTGAAGCTTTTTAAGGAGGGGAATAAAGTAATCAGATTGACATCTTAAATAAAATACATGAAGACAGAGCACTAAGGAGGCTACGGCAATAATCCGGGAGGAGATGCTGTTAGCATGGATAAGCTGATGATGGTAGAAATACAGAGAAGATGAAGATGGATTTAAGAAATTTAGAGGAGATTATGTGATAATAGGTTTGGCAGTGGGAAGTGAGGGACAGTGGATCAAGGGTAATTTCTAAATTTCAGGTTTGAGCCTCTGTATGGATCTTGGTAAGCCCTCTCTGATCTCTCTCCTGTCAGAGAGAAAAGAATTATCTTTCCTCTGGTTTGTTTATTTGGGTGGGAACAGAATTCATGGGAGGTGGTTTTGAGTCCTACTTTCAATATGTTTATTTTGAGGTACTTTTGAATAATCTAAGTAGATCTGTCTACGATTCAATTTTCTATTTGGGTTTGGAAAAGATTAGTCTGAGCCCAAGGTTAAAATCTGTGAATTACTGTCATAGAGATGGAAATTAAACCCCTTGGCATGGATAGAATTTCCTAGAGAATTATACAAAAAACAAAGGAGCTTAGAACTGAGTTTTCAGAAATTCCAACATTCACATGCCAGGTTACAACAACAAAAACAATCATGACCACTACTTTTTGAGCTCTTATTATGTGCTACTTAAACCCTTGCTATATGTTAACTTGTTTAATGTTAATGAAACCTTATGAGGTTAATGTTATTTTTCTATTTTAGAGATGAGGAAGCTAGGGTACAGGGGGAATATATGGCCAGCCAAAGGTCACACACATAGCCATTAAATAGCAGAAATAGAACTCAAATCCTGGCAGTCTGATTTGAGAACCCATATTTCTAACTGCTACAGCCTGCCAGGCTATTTAGGAAAATTGACAGAAGAGCTTGAGGTTTGTATGTAAGAATTTAAACCTCCATTGTATTTGTCCTCAAGATCTGCACCATTCAATCCCATAGTTACTAACGATGCCGTGACTTTTGAGCACTTGAAATATAGCTATTTCAAGTGAGATGTGCTATAAATGTAGAATACATCAAATTCTGAAAACTTAATACCAAAAGATAAGAATGTAAAATACCCCATTAATATTTCTTACATGATTACTTGTTGAAATAACAGTACTTTGGATATATTGGATTAAATATATTAATGAAATTTAATGTCACCTATGTTTTGCTTTCTTAATGTTTCAAATTAATTTAATTTAATTTTAGACTAAGAAATTTATACTTCCCTATGAGGCTTACATTCTATTTCAATTGGAAAGTACTGTTGCAGATATTTCTCCTATTTGCTGTCTGGATTCTTAGCTCTAGATAGACACTATCAAATAGTTAGTATGCTCTCTTTGATGCACACATTCCATTCAGACCTGAGCTCCAAGCCTCTCTCCCAGGCTCTCAGGCCCTGCCCTCTGCAGTGTTTCCATGGTAACCCTGCCTTAGGAAGAGAAGATGCTTTTTAAGCTGAGTCCTAAAGATTTCCTTCCTCTGGCTTTATGTCATTTCATACTAATTTTATGGTTATCTCTTCTGTTCTTCTCCAAGAGTTTATATGATTTTTGACCTCGTGAAATTGTAGTTCAGTGGTTCTCAGGCTGATGAAAACCTAAGAATCACTTGGGAAGTTTTCTCAAATTATACAAGGCCATCACCTTGCAAGATTTTATACATGTTCCTTATCCCCAAGGAACAACTACTGCTCTAATCTCTTCATTGTCTGGTAAATGAAATTGCTATACTCTAGTTACTATATTCTCATTTGTTTCCTGTCTTCTTCTGTCTACTCAGCTCTTCAGCTCTCTCATATTATACGTGCTAATAACCAAAGTGCTCCACTTAGGTCCTATGGCACAGACTGTGAAATGCTGATTTTGGTTCATCTGGCTAGGAATTCGGTGGGGTGGTTATAATTTAGGTACTAAAAAAAAAAAAGAGGTAAATATTTTCCAAATATAGCTTCTATTATTATTATTGTTATTATTATTACATTCTGTAATTTCCCCTCACAGGTTGTAAAGCCTCAGGGATGTGAATAGTGAGTGTTCTGCAGGTGGGTAGTGTGTCATATTATACAGCAGAGATTTAGAAGTTAGAGCACTTCTCGTCCTTCACCTGTAAATGGGGCAATAATACTCAATTTAGAGATTAAATGAGATGATACAAGGAAAGTACTTGGAGAATTAAGATCACTATAAATCTTTTAGTTTTGCTAATTGTTTCCTTCCCTGTGCAGAAGCTTTTTATCTTGATGAGGTCCCAATAGTTCATTTTTGCTTGTTCTCCTTGCCTCTAGAGATGTGTCCAGTAAGAAGTTGCTATGACCCATGCCAAAGAGGTTGTTGCCTGTGTTCTCCTTTAGGATTTTGATGATTTCCTGTCTCACATTTAGGTCTTTCATCCATTTTCAATTTATTTTTGTGTCTGGTATAAGTGGTCCAGTTTCATTCTTCTGCATGTTGCTGTCCAGTTTTCCCATCACCTATCAGAATGGCTAAATTAACAACTCGGGAAACAACAGATGTTGGTGAGGGTGCAGAGAAAGGGGAACCCTCCTACCATGTTGGTGGGAATGCAAACTGGTGCAGCCACTGTGGAAAACAGTACGGAAGTTCCTCAGAAAGTTAAAAATAGAACTACCTTACCACCTAGAAACTGCACTACTAGGTATTTACCCAAACGATAAAAAACTACTGATTTGAAGGAGCACATGCACCCTAATGTTTATAGCAGCATTATCAAGAACAGTCAAATTATGGAAAGAGCCCAAATGTCCATTGATTGATGAATGGACAAAGAAGGTGTGGCAAAAATATACGACAGAATATTACTCAACCATCAAAAAGAATGAAATTGTTCCATTTGCAATGACATGGATGGAGCTAGAGAGTATTACACTAAGGCAGAGAAAGACAAATACCATATGATTTCACTCATATGTGGAATTTAAGAAACAAGACAGATAAACATAGGGGAGGGGGAAAAAAGAGAGAGAAAGAGAATGAGAGAGAGAGAGAGAGAGGTAAACCATAAGAGACTTTTAACTATAGAGAACAACTGAGGGTTGATGAAGGGAGGTGGATGGGGGTATGGGCTAAATAGGTGATCAGTACTAAGGAAGGCACTTGTGATGAGCAGTGGGTGTTACATGTAAGTGATGAATCACTAAATTCTATTCCTGAAACCAACATTACACTATATGTTAACTAAGCAGAATTTAAATAAAAAGTTGAAAAAAGTAAAAGAAAGATCTCTATAAATCTTAGTTGTTTTTCTCAAGCAGACTTATTTTCAAGAGTTTAAGGTTGCTTACTTTTCCCAATTCTTTCTGCTTATCGTTTATCACATTATTTTCTAAAGCAGAATTGCAGA